>NC_089472.1:0-1200000 GCF_001720195.1 Cryptococcus depauperatus CBS 7841 | reverse complement strand
AACACTCACTAAGTCTCGCCTTCCCAGTACAGTGGTGCAGGTGCCTCATTTATAGATCCGCCGACCTTTTCCCAGTCATTCGTCGGGCTGCTAATGACAGAGATCCTGCTCTTGTCGATAGATGTAGGCGATGTAAGCTTGGCAATACAGATTGATGACGCCCCATCGAGATATTTCTCTCCATAATCCTTGGAATGGCACGACCAAACAAAGTAGTTATTACCACCATGCTGGAGGATAGTTCCATCGATACCCCATTTGTCAAGCAATTGAACAGGCTTGCCCTTATACTCGTCCATCGGGTGTTCACCGCCCTTGAGAGCCCAAACCTTTTCGTGCTGGGAAAAGTAAATGTACCACGAACCGTCGAGCTTGTGGAGCTCTACCTACATCAGCACTCGACCTCCAACCCATCTACCCACCTGGTGCCCACACGTCCTTGGAGGTCCGCATCGAATCGTCCGTATAGACAAGCTTCTCTTCAGCCTCGTATAGGCCACTAAACGTCAACGACGTCCCATCTCATAGCCACCTACGAAAGGGTGCTCGCCGACACAATCCCCAACGATGTGCCCATGGTCGTCATGAGATAGTATTTCCTGCCCGCGTCAGACACCACCCACCGCTCTATCCGACCTACAAAGTGTCCTTGTCCCATACTGCCAAAGGCATCGTCAATCAAAGGAAACCGAATGCTAACTCTGACTCACCCATGAAAGGATCAGGACCACTCTTTCTGCCAACCAGCCCGTCGTCAGTTCCATCGCATCCACCTGCGTTCCACCGCTCACCTAATCGGCTGTCGACACTCCATCAGCATCTGCCTTCCGCCCTACGACCCAACCCACTCACGTTGGTAAATTGGGCAGCGCTGGCAAAGCCAATCGCTGTGAGCAACAGATATAAAGCAAGCATCAGTCATCGATTGCTTGCGACTCGTACAAGGACCGTCACGATGGGTGGGAAGAGTGTAGTGAAGCTGGCCTATCGTCTTTCAAAGACCATTGCCTGGAAAAGAATATGGAAAGGCAAAAGCAAAAGCAAGAAATAAGACAATAGGATGATGTATAATTTATTTCCAAAATCTTTAATAATTTGCCAACACCGAAAAATTCAATGGGTTAATCAGTTTTAAACCCCTGGCTATCCTTCCACAGAACAATCGTCTTGAAGGAATCCTTTGCCAAGAGCAGTCCTGCATGGTAATGTGGACAAGTATAATGGGTCGGCCCTACACACTTTTACATCCTACGCTTGTCCATCTAGACACCTTTCTTCCATTGCTCTGGCAGAGAGCAGGGCAGATCGTGGTCGACACTCAGTAGCCAATCTTGGCCATGGTCGTTGCGTTTCCGAGGTTGTCGACATATAGTCATGTCGGTGTGTGGGAGAATGGTATCGACAGAGGTAAGCTTGTGGTGATGGCATCGCGCAGGTATAGCCCATGGTGTTTGTGTTTTCGTAGTGACAGGTCTCAAGGCTGGTGAGATGGAGATGCGTATCTGTGCATGGTAAAATCAATCCTACATTCATGTCTCATCTCCCTATATTTTGATAGGCAGGATGTGTCCCACCAGGGGCAACCCCTCTTCCCTTGCTGCCCAGCAAACTTCTCGACGGCTGTTGACTTGTTGCAACCCGCTCGTCTTCAGATTCCTCCTCTTCCGGTAAATGTCCGAGAGCTAATCCGTCTTCTTCAAATGCACTAAACAGGGTAGAATTTTGAGCGCGATAGAGGTTGCTCCGACGACCGTGTCCGGCAGAACGAAGAGAACCGTCAGGAGCATACGAGGACGGTGACACGACACTATAGCCCCAACCCGGTTCATTTAAATCCATGGAAAGACGACCCGACATGCTCATCCGAGGATCTGTCGCGCGTCGATCAGCTAGAGACACAGCAGTATATAACTCACTCATGAGACCAGACTCAAGACTGGTCGGGTGGTGAGGCTGCTCAGGCTCGCGAGAAATGTTTAGGAGATAAACACCCATGAAAATGATGAGGAAGCCACAGATGAGAGAGATGGTGTTGACACCGCCTGGAGTGTTGAATCCGGAAAAGAGAATAGCAGAGGCAATGATTGTGGCTGTAGTGAAAAATACGTAATATATAGGGTTCACACTATCGCAATGTTAGCCAACACATGTCTTGATCTCTCAGTTTCTGCATACACATTGGTTGAAAAGGTATCGAGAGCCTTGTTAAAGTAGTTCTAGAGTACGAATCAGCGATTGACCTGGTGCTAGCCAGACAAAACACACCATTTGCACAACAATACAGCCAGCTACAACACCACCAAATATATAGGTGCTGATATGAGTTAGTTGGTTGTTACCCGACAAAGTCAATTTGAGGGCAACACCAAAACCCTAAGTCGGTAGTGAGTTTTCATTGGGAATCATACAACGTGCACAAACCTTGATAGCCATGACAGAGACACTCCCTACAAGGGAGCAGATAGAGAGATACACCATAGGGTTCTTGGTACCATGTGTCGGGACGACACGGTATATCATGTACAAGGAAAACAAGGCGACAGAGGTGATGTAGATGAGGAAAGCTGCGAAATACCTTCCATTAGGGACAACTCGTCAAAACTGCTGAGAACCGACCTGGTCTAGCGGCGTAATTCAAAATTTCGTCAACCGTTTCCACTTCCTTATCTGAAGGAGCATGAAGCACAATCACAACCGATCCAATCTGGATCCAGTTAGCCGACCTCTTGGTTTTCTTCAAATGATAAGCGCACGATACAGGATGCACAGCCGCAAATCCCCAACCTCCCTAATTTTTCGTCAAGAAGAAATGACGCCAAGATGGCCCTTTATCCTGTCAACACAACGTCGACACACTCGCAAACGTACCCGATAATCACACTCATGGCACCAAGAGGGGTCACGAGGATGGCAGGAGCAAACGTATAGGCGGCAAAGTTGGCCACTATAGATGTTGAAATCAGACGCATACAAGTAACCATTCCCACCTTCTCCGACAACCACTGCGCGTACCAATCAGATGAAATACAACGAAAAATGATCACGCTTACTTGTAATCATACCGGCCCACCAGATGGGATTTTGAAGATATGACAAATCATCGGCTACACAGCAGCACCATGAGACCTTGAACCTCGCCCGGCACCTCCTCATCGCCATTTGACATACATGCACCCCGGTTTCCATTCTGCTGTTGGTGTGAATGAGAGTAATCTGGATGTTTAGCGGCAGCATCATTCAACCCCTACCACACATCAGCCGCCACTTCTCAAGCCAACCAAACCACCGGCACCAACTTTCTTGGTAATGATAAAACTTGACCTGTATAGACGACTCCATCAGCACTTGTTCATATCAGACGCACACCGTGTCTACCCACCCAATTAGAAACGTTCCACCTAGTGCCAGTGCCAATCCAATATACTTGTCTTCAACCATTGCTCTCCTAGACACAGTGCCTCCTGTTGCTTGTGATGTAGATACTAGTAAACGAATGAATTTTTTTTTCAAACAAAGAAATAAAAGAAGAAAAGATCAAAAGATGTAGTAGTTACAAGGATGAGATCCATCTCAGAGGTCACGTGACTGTCAACACCATTCCTTTTACAAGATGGAAATCTCCGACTCTTTTGATCTTTTGTTGTCATCTCGTCGTGATTATAATGGAAGCAAGAGATATGTTTGAAGAATTTCATGATCAGCCTTTGATACCTGCCATTTCCTTCTCAATCATTCGCATCTTTACAACATCAAATGGTTTGCAACAGATCGCAGCTTTTCGCAACTTCAAGTCATGCCACATTTGAGTTCAATAGGCAGCCAGACCCCGAATAGTCAGCCACCGTACCCTTCACACCCATCATCAATAAACGATCACTCTGATGGTTGTGTTACTCCAGCTTCTTCCTATCTGGGTGGAAAGTCAGATTCTGATGTATCAAAGCAGAGTTTTAAATGTGACAGAGATGACGTTTTTTTAGTCGAAATGATTAACTTGCGAGGCCAATGGATTGAAGGGTCATCTGAAATTAGAATGATGAATCAGCTGCCTAGAGAGTTTGCCAATTATTCAAAATTTTGGGCGGCTAATGGGGGAGACCCATCTCGCCGAAACCCTTCCAGTGGGTCGAAAAGCGGCGACGTCCACAGCGGAGTCCCCCAAACAGTTCGTCCATCTAACACGTCAATTAAATCAATTAAACCCTCTATTATTAACTCCAATGGCCCTTCGTCTATCTCTTTTGAGAGCTTGCCTGATATAAACACGGAATACTCACTACCATCGCCTATCAGCCAACCAGAAAAGTCCTCCCGTTGGGCATGGGGATCGTCGATATCGCGCCCATTCAGTGCATTTCGCTCCAAAGTGTTTGGAAAATCAGAGACAACATGCCGAACCACCGATGGCGAGGGGAAATCCCGGCTTAGAGAATACTTTCGAAAAGCCTATCGACGATGTACTGATCGATCTGGTAACACCAGGTTCGATACTTACAGGCCCAATACACCACCTACCCACGTTCTCAGTTCACAAGTACGGCCATGCGAACTCACAGACTACTTTCCCGACATTCATAATGTCAGCCACACAGATAACGGGAAGTTTGCAAAAGTCGTAGAAGCACAAATGGAAAGCATAAAAGCAGCGTTAGAAGAAGAAAACCCACCTAAGGTTGATCCCGATTTAGCCTGGCTAAGGGGGCACATTGTCTAAGTCGAAAACATTGGATCAAAGCACAATGGCGTAATGTTCTCCGTAAAACTTGTCCAGCTATCAACACTCCAGCTTTCTGGAGACAAGCATTTGGCAAATCTCAATTATCCAGTGTCATGACTAGTAATACATCCCCCTATGAAAGCAATCAGCCGTCAAGGGAAATTCTATGGGTAATCTATGAGGTTGTAGCGACGAAAAGTGTATCTAGAGATATCTACGTAGAAGTTTGAGGGGCAATGGTAGACATGCTGTTTCTAAAAATGTCCATCCCGTTTCGTAGTTGTTCTAGAAAAACAAACATGCAGATGGTATTGGGAGTGAGTCGGACTGGGCATGTCAGTTGAATCACGTGTGGACAACGGCAGGCAACTCACTCCAAGCAGGAAGCCATCCCTTGAATAAGAATCTTGGACCTTCATGTTTCAAGCTTTCCATCAACAAGTTGATAGGTCCATGCCCGGCATTTCCATGCTTCATGCTCATGATTCTACTCTTTAGCACGTCGGCAGGAGCGCAAATGGTCGTTGCAACAGTTCCAGAGAGGGCAGAAGAGACAAAATGTAGAGGCATGCCATTCTGTATGAGGTTGGCGGCAAGAATGTGTTCTTTGAAAAAGTCGTAAGAGACTAGCTGGGAAGCGTTCATAAGGATCGCACGGATCTGTTGTATGTTGAGCTTCATCACGGATCCAAGGGATAGAGACGCACCGTGTTGGGTGCGAGTCCTCTGGTAAGAGAACCAAGACCCTCGTAGTGAATCATTTTGTGAAGCCCATGTATCGCATTTCTATAGTGTACTTGGTGATCAAGAGGCTTTGTGGGGTTGGCAATCATTCTGAAAAGTGGCATGAGAGGATACGCAGAGATAATTTGCACAAGATATTCTCACCTGACCAAAATGATATCGGCTGGATTTCCTGCAATGCCGCCTAAAGCACCTGCAGTGGAAGCGCAGACGACCATGTCACTAGTCGTCAGTTTCTTCCCGTTTCTAGACATGTAACGCTTCATCGTGTCGTAAACTCCTAAACGAGTGACGCTATATGTCATCTGTCGAAACACTGAAGCAGTCAAGCCAGTGTACAAGCCTCTGACGCCTAGGTGGGTATGGGTGAGCTCAAGGTGGTGAGCAACACGGGAGCCATTACCAGCTCACCGTCCTGGGAAAGCACGCTTTTGACAGCATTTGTAAACTTAGATTGGGTGGTGGAAGTTTGCATTCGTCTGTCAATCAAAAGAGGCCGAGTGTTAGCCTTGCCGTGCAGTTCTCCAGCATCGGTTGCTAGAAAGTCTACTCACACCCTCATCACATCGAGAGGATGTGTACAGCATGCAGCCACTGGTTGTAGCTCTATCAGCGAGGTCCAACAATACTTTTAAATGTGTAAACAAATGCCCAGCACTCACTGGAGGCAGCCACGCCTGATATCGGCCATAGCCGAGGTTACCGTTGGACAGAGACGATGAATATGTGGGATAACAAGTTGATAAAACCAGAGCGTTAAGCGTATGCAAATCAGTGTTGTCCGCATAAAGCATAAACGCATATTGGGTCTCACCTCCCAGCCTAGATAATAAATTGTAAGCCATTATCGCTATCCAAAAAAAGTAGATGGCATATTGTCTCCTTCCAAAGTCTGCAATATACATGAGCACTCACCAGAAGGGGTACTTTTGCTTGGAGGGAGCCATATTCCCTTGCGAATCTGTGAACAGCGAACACGCAAGATGGAATCTTTGCAAGTTCAGAATTATAGAGACAGGTAATTTCGAAAAATATAAAAATATCCAACTTTTTGATATTCTTTCCTGAGATAATTACTAATCACGTGACTTTTACAGGACGTTATATAAACGATTGTTTTACGATTAGAATTCTTGATGTCAATAATCTTCATGGCATTCTTTTTGCCCCGCTATAGAAGCTTGTCAACGGCTGCTGCTTGCTCGCCTGTCTCGCGGCGAGCTATATTGTATGGTCAGTACTCTGGGATCACAAACACCATGCTCATTCCGACTCTAGTCCCAGGCTCAAATCCTCGAATGCTGGAGAAATCTCTTTTGAGCCCTGCCGACTCAATTGCTTACGACTTAGAAGATTCGGTCAGTGTTGGCAAAAAGACAGATGCCCGGCGCTTGGTGGCAGAGCTGCTTGATGTGGGTTTCGCGTAAACATTGCTAGACGCTGGACGCTGAGAAACCAAGTCAGAGTGAGAGGAGGCCAAAGGGAGAGGTAGTTGCTCGTATCAACGCTATTGGAACCAACTATGAGCAAGATGACCTTGATGAGCTTGTGTGTTTCTTCGTCTCCGATTCTCAGCTTTAGATACTTACTGATCAACAGGTCTTAGCTTCGGACAAGACATTTACAGACCATTGCTTTGCCCAAAACCAACTCTGCTGATCATATCGAATATATCATATCACGCATTAATAGGCTTGCACCTGAATACAAACGTTCGGGGAAGCCAGGAGCTATCAGAATTATCGGGATGATTGAGACGGCAAAGGCCATGGTAGACATCAAGACAATTGCAGCAAGTGGCAAAGGACATCTGGATGCTTTGCTTGCAAGTAATATCTTGGACCCAAATATCTGACTTCTGATTGGCGTTAGTTTGCGGCCGAAGATTGCAAGTGATATCTGATTTGGACGTACGATACATTGCTCATTGGCTCAGACTGCGCCGACCTGGGACTTACTCGAACTCCCACAAAAGACGAACTTCTCTATCCTCGTTCAAAATTGGTGACTACTGCCAAGGCTTACGGCCTTCAAGCTATAGATCTAGTTTGTGTAGATTACAAAGACAGAGATGCCCTTCGTAACGAATGCGAGCAAGGTAGAATATTAGGTTTTGATGGCAAGGCAAGTGTGTTTATCAATGTTTGAATCTGTATTGAAAGTTTTGTAGCAAGCAATTCATCCGGATCAAGTCGACACCATACACCGTTCTTTTGCACCAAGCTCCAGAGGTTCGTCATGAGTGTCAGTTTTGTTATAGTATTAATACCATCCTCCAGATATCTTGAAAGCTGCAAGGGTCAAATTTTCTTTTGAATATAATGACCGACTGGGCAAGGGTGCATACACGCTTGACGAATCAATGATAGATGCCCCAGTATACAAGCAAGCTATCAAAATTCTGGCAAAAGCTGAAGCAGCAGGGTTGGAAGTTCCATTAATCACTTTGGAAGATATTTGATGTTCTTGATGACTGTCATGTATTTGGCGATATGAGGGTTTGGCATCTTTGGTTGAACTCATCCAAGCTTATCCGTATTTCAAAGATGGGTGAAAATCCGAAACCATACAACATGCCGCTTCAAAAAGCATGAGCTGGTATTGTAAAGGCAGAGCCGTATATATCCTTAAGAAGATTTGAAGGATAAACATGGCGTAGAAGCTCAAGCTGACCGAGACATACCTACCGGAAACTCACGAGGTTTATATGATGTATTCACGCGACACATTCAAAGTTATCCTTTAGAAACAAAGAGAATGAAATGTATGGGCGTAAGGAATGTCTCTCTCGAAGTCGGCACCTTCATTGCTCAGTTCTATCGGCGTGGCATCTGATTTGTTCTTCATCAGTCATTTATGTCATAGATAATGCCATAGTATTGGCATAGAGCCACTATACACAATGGAAATCAATATCCAGCCACCTTCTCCCATCACGCCTTCGTTGATAATCATGACAGAATTTTCGGTAAATCCCATACATACTAATACATATAAAGAGCTCACATCTCGTGTAGGGGCAAACTTGCCTTTGTCTTTGACACAAATGACCTTTTAACAGGCTGCACTTTGTTTGCCTCAAAGTACATGAGCGTTCTATTAATTGTTTTGAACATCCTTCAGTTGCAGCTCTCCTTGATTGTCTGCCAGTTGGTTTGTTTTGATGGGTCGGTAGTTCTTGAAAAAGTCAAGGCAAACTTTTTATATCAAGAGAAAAGCTGTATAGATACAATGTCGTTCTTTGGGTTGACCAATGTGCCATGGCCTGTCATCAAAATGTCAAGTCAACGATTATAACCAAAAGTCTGCCATGAGCCACAAGACGGGCAGAGTATGAATAGTGAATGTCGAGGCAAAGCAGATTTTGAAGAAATGGAACAAGAAAATTTTTATCAAGCAGGATGGTACAATTTCTTGTACCCCCACATCATCTATTGAACAGCGACTCCACCGGATATCTAACCAAGCCGGTTTAGTAGGCACATTGTGAAAAGAACTCTAGAGGTGACCTTTTCAAACATAGCTGAGCAAAAATACAGAGGTTGCGTCTTTCAGACAATTGAAAGCAACTGAATTTCCTCAACATCTGTTCTGACTGTTTCGTGAAAGTCAGAGACGCACTTTGGAGTACAGTGTAGGTGATGCCAAAGACCTCCTGTTTGTCTGCTATATGAAGATTACAATACCAATCATTCTTGTAATATGTAAATTAAAGGCTCCAGACAATCTGCCTTTTGGTAGCTTTTAGACAGCTATCCAGACGAACGGTCAAGACAGTCTAGTCGAGCAATCGATATAAAAAGCGTTAGGTATTCTAAATTGTGCGTTTGGCTTTTTCTTAATTTATAAACTATGAAGTGATGTGTGTACAGAAAAAGGTAACTCGTTATCATGGTAGACCTGAAGTCGACTTGTGGTAATCTTGGTTCAACTCATCCTGCATTCATAATCATACTTTTATCATCTTGTTCTGATCCTTCCTAAGGTCAAACTCACGTTCACAGTTGCAATATGTCTTTAGCATCACAGTGATATGTAGGTAAACGTCAACGTAAAGCGACACTGAGTTCTATTGGAATCATTCATTATAATGAGAGGGCTGATTGGCAGAATACTTTGCCTGGAATTTCATGAAAACAATCAACTTGACATTTTAGGCTCAGAGTCTTCAGCCCGATCTCCTATTAATCTGACGCTTCCAATTTGGCTTCAACGGATAAAGCTTTTGCTGGACTGTGGCCAAAAATGAGATCAAGCAAGTATGCGGGCATGAACAATTGATTTGTAGAGCAGAAATCCCGTGGTACCATGGATTTATCCTCTGGCCTTGAACAGCATCACGATACACTCTTAAACTGGGCAGTGAAGAACAGTGGTGGTGAGCAAGCGCAAATGTTACATATCTTTCACTTCTGGTTAATACTGTAATTTACTCTTCTCAATCCTATACCTAGTAAAAGCACGCTTCCAACCACGAAAGCGATGGCGATAGGCTTTTGCATCTGAGCAGACAATGGGTACGAATATGTCACCTAGATGTACCTAAATCAACAAAATATCTAATAAACATCAGGAAGCACACTTACAAAGACAGTCTTGGCATGGTTTTCAGTACATCGAGCTTTTCTGATTGTAACGGCATATCTACCGGTGGTATCAAGGTATGTCTTATAGGTTGAATGATCTATGCTGTCGACTGCAAAGGGAGTAAAAACCTCAACGTTTCTGAAATGACTGTATTTAGTACAAGAAAACTATAATTCGTACTTACTTGGCGCCTTCAGGTAAGATGATGGTAAGTTCAGCTTCATCAACGACGGCATTCTGGAGCCCTGTCATGAAGGGCACTCCCAAAACCTTCTTGTCACTGCTAACATCTGTCTTCAAAACATCTCCAAGAGGCATATCATATCCAATGGTAAAACTATAGTTCCATCCACCCAACAAGGGGTATCGTGGCCTGAGTTCCAGTAGTCCATCTACAGTACGTGGACTGGTACGGGTTTGAGAAGACTTGGCCTTTTGAGCAGGTGTCGACCCCTGACGGAAATGAGAAGTGGAAACGTTGCCAATCGTGTCATAATAGTATGGAGAATGAGCGGTTGGTGGGATACGTAGATGAAATTCAGAAAGGACTTGTGCAGGGGTAGAGGCGTGGAAACGAGATTGCTGATGAGCCAGCCGCGAAAAGTGGCCTTTGAGCCTATCGAAATTGTTAGCCACGGCTTTGTGCCGTCAGGAGGTAAAGAAACCATACTTGGGACCAATATTTGCCAAAGCCATCTCGTCTTGAATATTCAAATTTGCACCCCAGTGGCTGACTTCGGCACTGCGCTTGACAGATCGAAGGCCAATGACAGATTCCTTGGTTTCGTAGTGAACTGTCAGTGGCTGCTGTTCCACCTTGGAATCGCCAAGCGTGGAAGGAAGAGAGTGAAATGGTCCAAGGGTCAGAGATGTTCCAGCTTTTGTCACGGTGGAGTCGCGGCTGTAGGTGTCGGGTACAGAGCCATAAGAGAGGATGGTGCTAGGGGATCTATGTACCGATTAGAAAACGCAAGTTGAAGACACTACTTTTGCTCACCGAATTTTGACGCGCTCAACATCAGCAGGGTACCAGCTATCTACATAGGTAGAATTTGTGGTGAAGAGCAAGTACTGCGCATCTTGCTGTTCAATCTCGGCTGGCAGCGGCTGGCTCTGATGGACAAGCACATGCGTCAATGATAAGGTTTTAGTATCTCCTTTTTTCAAGTTTCCCAAAGGCACGGAAACAGTCGGTGGCCTATACAATCCATGAGCAACACTTTAGGAGCCTTGCAGCCCAGCTTACTTGGTATCCAAAACGGTCACACCTTCAACTGCTTTCCCACCAATCGCGACTTCCCACCAAGCTGGCACATCATCTTCTCTTCCAGCAAGTGCCAATTGGTATTTTCCAGGATCATCTACCAATGCCTTGATGTTGTATTGGGTAGTGACATGAGCAGCTGCGCCAGAGAGCTCAATCGTCCGCGCGATGGCAGTGTTGATGTATGTCTGAGGAGGCGGTGAGAGTGAGAGTGCGAGAGGGAGAAGGGAAAGGGCAGCGAGGAGCATGCCGGCCGTATCCACAGTTTCTTGTCGATTATTCTTAAAAGAAATGATAAAGTAAAAGATAAAGTCTGACTTTTTTTTGCTTGACACGACGACGAATGGAAAGGCGGCCATCTCCGCTTCGCGTCATGATGAACGGGACCAAAATTTCATTCTGCTTTCCGCGAAACTCGAGAAGCGAAATTTCTTTTCTTTATCATTCATTCTTCATCTTATTTTCAACATTATCAGCAAGCAAAACACGATTAAACAGCGACAATGTCAGCAATGCAGCAATTACCTTTACATCTCTCAGTCTCTCGTTTTATCACCTTGAACTTTGTAGTCCAATTTTGAACCCCGCATCTCATGTGTACACTGTACCTGCCTTATCCTAGAGGTTCAGTGATAGGAATGGATGCTAGATTGAGGAACTTTGTTCGCAATCGGATTACTGCTGGCTCTGGCCAATTATGCTACGTTGTCTCTGCCATCGCGAGGTTGTAGCCAAGATGAGGATTGCACATCTGTCCATACTCTTTTACCTGTGTTCCAGAATGGACGCACCCAAACAAATATGCATACTACATACAGAATTAAGGAAAGCCGCCCTCTCACTGTTACACAGCCGGAGTTGAGCTTCCGGGGGCAGGAGTTTGTTCCGTGGCCGCAGCCATTTCCCCTGCAGCTGGAGCTGCACCTGCTTGTTGTCCATATTGTTGAGCTTGCCATGCCTGGACTGCATACGTACCGAGTCAGCAAGGCCTAGAGTGTTTGAATGGACTCACACTGAGGGTCGTTGACATCATACCCATAAGCTGCCCAGTAAGCTGCATATTGAGCCCATGCATCAGATCCTTGAGCTGGCGTCGCGCCAGCAGCAGCGGCTTGGGTTCCAGGGGCGCCAGCAGCAGCCTGAGCCTGTTGCTGTTTACAAAACTGTTAGATCCAAGCGGGTGTATGCGATCCAAACTTACAGCATAGTAAGCCGCATACGGGTCCTGTCCAGCCGCTGCACCATAAGCCACGTAGGGATCCTGTCCGGGAACTGCACCGTAAGCCGCATAACCAGCATAAGCTCCTTGGTATTGTGGCTGATTTAAAGCATCCCGCGCCTTGGCGTGTTCTGATCTCAAAACCTCGAGTAGGTCATCGGCGAGGACCTTTGCACGTTGAACTTGCTCATCAGTAGGAGCGCTGCAGACCAAAATCAGACAGTCTATCGATATCCAGCAAGCTACTCACGCAATGTTGATATGCATTGGCTCTTCAGATTCTCGTCCAGTGTCACTTTCCATGAAACCTGAACCCAATCCTTTGATTTGCACCCGCGCACCAGTCTCTGCTTGGATATATTTCACAAACATTCCCTCAACATACAGTCAGCATCGATACGGACAATGACCCAAGACTCACTCCTGGTCCAACCGTCTTGGCTCTAACGTTGAAATTCCTCAAACTGTCCAAGCCAATGTGTAGTTTTTGCTCTGGCCATTTGACTCTCCCATTTGGCATAACACCCGGCGGAGGAGGCAATCCCATCGCACGATTTCTAGCAATCAACGTCCTATCGTCAATCAAGGGACCTAGATCTTGGTGGATGAGTTCGTTGATTTTTCCGACGGCAGCATCCAAGATGGATTGAGACGTCGCGGTGATGTGAATATACAAAGGTGCTTCTCCAACAGGCATTTTAGAACGGTCGGGAACCCATACACCTTTTGTCGTTATGGATGCCCCTGTATCCTCTTGAATCTAATCGAAACGTTGGAATATGTCAAGGTGATAATTGAGACGGACTTGCCTGTTTTTGTGTGGATCCCTTGGTCAAGACGTATCGGTTTCTCAAATCATTGATTTCAATATCCTTAACAAAGTCGCCTTCTTCCTTTTCCTTCCTGAGAACCTCATTCCCTTGGACACCTGGTCGTAAAGATGCGGCGATTTTAGCAGCAATCGCTGCAGCCCTCGCAGCAGCATCCGAAGCAGTGTCGTTGACTGCAGAGACGCTTGGGTCCGCTGCCGAGGGAGCTTCGCTCCAGCGAGACTTTTTTTCTCCTTCCATTCTGCCAAAAAAAAGAATTTGTAGTTGTAAAAGTGAAGAAGATAAAAGATTGCTGCTCAATTCTTGGTCAATCTAGCCGGAATCAAAATTCTCCCAGCCATGAGCCTGATTACGTCTTCTCATTCATCTCTGCGAAAAGTTGACAAACATTATCACTCTTTATATTTTATCAGTTACATCCTTTCTTTTGCTTCGTTATTCATCAACAACACGCTATGCTACCGAATCATGAAGCATTCTGAAAAGTAGCTACAGCTTGGTACGGAGCATACCCTTTACAGCTGCTCTCTTGACTTTGTGTTCATCTCGCCGATAGTCTCAGACTCCATCCAATTCGATATCAGTAGGATTTCTCCCACAGCTACCCAAGGATGCTTTCTCTCCTCGGGATGCTAGAGCTCCTATTGAAACCATCTAACAAGCAAAGAGTGTGTTGCGGCTTAGAGCCGTATGCCAACTCCCATGTCACCTCTCTTTCCACAATAGATCCTGCCATTGTGATATAAACCTTTCCCTCGCATCATCAACCTTGCAAGACCACTCTCAACCCCAAACTCATTCGCCTGGCCAAACCTCTCGACACCATCCAAAATGAACCTGGACTGGGGATTTGATAGCGCCTTTTCCGTTGTATCAATACCCAACGATGCCTCCAGTTCCAAGCTTTTGTTGGTCAACAAGAGTCGATAAACAGCCAACTGAGTTGATCTTTTCAACCGATCCCATACTCTTGTATACCGCCTGACTCTCTGGCCTCTTTCATACCACAGACCCAAGTCTGTAGCGACGTGGCTGCTTTTCTCGAATGACAAACCCACAACTTATCAATACTATAAGTGATAATGATAATCTGCGTAAAAGTCGGATGATGATAAATGCTTGTAACAAGTGGAAGAGGCCTGTAGATGTAACATACGATAGTTGATCCTCGAAGAGGATCCACAATTATGAATGCTGTATATATAACTCTATTGAGGATGGCTACAAACAATATAGCTCAGTCAGCAATCCTCGCGTTGCGACCATGTGTATACACATATATACCGTAAATGTGCAGGGTCGCAACACCCAGCTATGGTAGGGTCACTCGTCCAGACATTGCCTATGCCACTTCACTCTTGCCGAGAGCAGTATCAAATAAGACATAGCTCATGTACGAGCCGCTCGCCATCTACTGCGTCATCTCAGCAACATCTAAACGCTGCCTGCTGTTTGACGCAGATTCCTGCCAAAGAGTAGTACGTGGATACGCACAGATGCAGACTGGGAATGTCTTGACACTAGGTCTACCATTTCAACGTACACGGAGGACCGATTGCATGGAAGCCCAGGAGACCACCACCACTCTATCCACTGCTGAAGTTGGATTTATGACTTCCTCAGACGCTGCTCGACAAGCACGATGGCTACGACGTCTTACCGACCTTGGATACCTCTCTCAGTCCATTCCCATTCCTCACAACCACAATGCTGCCATCCAGCTTGCCAAACATCCTGTCCACCACGACAGATCAAAACCCCTTGACATGCGAGCCCACTCTATACAGAAAAAGGCCTATGTGGTGACATCAAACTCATGTCACTACAAAAGACAACTCGGTAGATGCGTTAACGAAGCGACTCTCTCCTGATCCGCGCCAGCTGCGTCCATTCTTGATCAAACCAACCTCCTTGGTAGGCGTCACGCTCTGCCCGGCTTCTGAAACTTGGGATGCAGGTTGGGAAAGTGTCTTCGGTTTTCTTTGATTACTCCAAAGATTTCTGCGCGCAAGGCTGTCGTTATGCATCATACTCCAAGACAGACCTGAGTGATTCCACGCAAACACTTGCATCGAGATAAAGAAGAAACTATATTACAATACAAAATAGCCATGTACACCATCCTCCGCTCTCGGACATTCCCTGAACTCCGTGCTTGTTACAGTACACTCACATTAAGACTCGACTTGGACGGCAAAGCATCCAAACACCCAGACAAAAGACGCTCCGCTCAGTAGCGACACCGCTCTCCCGGCGGATGGTCTCTACCTCTGGTGGAGTGATCAGAATCGATCCATTGTGTCGATGTAACATGACCCACGCATGGTCAAGTCAGCTCGACCCATCACAAAAGACCGTCAAAGAGCCCGCCTAGCCATGCCTTGTGTCTGTCAGACCTCTCTCCCATTCTTTTCTCTGTCGCTTCCCACTCCTTTCTTCCACTGACGTTTTGCGTGAATGGAAGCGAGAATTCTTGGACTCGAAGGAGGTTGCCATTGATTGTCCGCTTTGCCACTGTTATGGTTTAAAAACATCCCAGGCGTCTCTCGCATGGGTGTTTTCTTTTTCACCCGTCACCAGCCCAAACATCGCCATGTCGGTTGCTACAGGTGTCGCTGATGTTGCTGCAACCATCACTACTCCTATGTTCGATGGAGGGTTTTCTTACGCGATGAGTTCTAATCCTGACTATGGACCATTTTATGCAGGAAATCACCTCGACTTTGGATACCCAATGTGGGAAGAACAAAGTCGAGGTCGACGCGACGATCCAACCCATATCATTGTTCCCGTTTCAACCAACCAGACAGTCCAACAGCCAGCGTCCAATTCACCGCCCAGCTCACCGCCCACAGCTCCGTCCAACGCTCCGTCCACAGGATTCCGCAATGTTAGCTCCTGGGGTTCCGGTGTTGGCGAGGACTATGAACGTGTTAATGATCGTGGGATTAATCCTTTGCTTAGTGAGCGTGAGATAATGGATCGTGCGGCATATGAAGAGTATGATCCTCCGCCGGGACCGCCGCCGTACACCAGAACGCCTCAGGAGGATACGTCCAACGGCTACTCGACAGATAGACAGAACGGTACAGGTCTAGTCGACCTGAGTACATTCGAGGGCTATCCATGCGGCATAATATCCAACTCGATGGATTCCGGCAAAGGGGAACAGCCGCCCTCCTATACAGCTACAGCTACAGAAACACCTGCCTTACCTCCAAGACCAGATGCGAAGCGGTCTGCGGTCCGTTCATTCTTCACAGGGCTGTTTCAACCATCTCGATATAGGGAGTCCACAGGTGATACAGCCATCTCCCGTGGTCCTAAAGACGTCGGTACATCTGGTTCAAGATGGGCTTCTGGCATGGGATGGCTCCGTCGTGCGAGGAACAGGACGAAGGGATATTCACAATTGTCGAGCGACGTTTCCAGTGAAGAGGGGACAAATAATGTTTTTATCTCGAAAAAAGATGGTCGGCAACCGAACGCCAAGAGCCGCTTGAGAAGAGCTCCATCGAGGAGCTCTATCGAAAAATCCTCTTCGCCCTATCACAACCAAAGCTATGAGAGTCAGAGCAGCGTTGGGAATTGGATGTCTGCGAGACTGACCAACGCAGGGTCGTGGTTGTGCAGGTAGGACGTCGAGTACGGGTATGGGTTGGGTGGCTATAATATGTCTATAGTACATAATGTCCAAGGCATATAGTGTTTTCGTTTTATAAATGTTGAGATGTAGTTTGAGAATGCAACAATATCGTTGGAAAGATGAATAAGTGGGGGGTCGAATAGGGCGGCATAATTCTGCAACTCACGTTGGATTCAATTCATTTGCTTTTGCATCATCATCTATAGATCAACGGATATGCCCTCAAAGAGGTCTTTTAAGCGGCGAAACGAGGATGAAAAAGATGGCAGGTCCAACAAGCGTCAAGGTAGAAACAGACGTGAGCAGACGTATGATACTTTTGACGCTGCGCTGGATGGAGGCGTAGAGATGGAAGAAAAGGGCGAGAGATATAGGGATGGTGACAAGGTAGGTGGAGAGGGAGAGAGGAGGGAAGGGCTAAGAGAATTAGGCGCAAAGGTTTTACGAACGGGCAGTGGAATTGTATGCTAAAGCTGCTCAACTAAGAGAGACGTTTGATGCTGTCTACAACCAGTACGTGGTCTGATCCACGGTTGGACTTGGAGTGACGGTACGTAGGGCTAGGACGTTGTACAATCTGGCAGCTCACTTTCTCCTACCGCCGACGTCTCTTTTAGTTTTGCGTCAATCCGTTGTACTGTATGAAAGAGCGAGTGTCTTGACCCATTCGCCATTGTTACGCATGGACGTCGCCTTCAACCTTGCGCAGGCGGTTTCTACCCTGGCCGATATTTTGGAAGATGTCGAGGATGAAGAGGTTGGAGAGTTGAGAAAGAGGGCGAGAGATACCCTTGCCGAGGTCATGGACGGGCAGGAAAGTTTTCTGGCCGTCGCTTCCCAGGCCACTGAAGAGGAAGAGGAAGGGAAAGAGGTCAAGGTCGAGGAAGAGGCAGTTGGAGACGAGGTGAGAGGGATGGAGGTTGACCGTGCGAATGGAGAACACTCGTCAGCTTTTGAAACCCATCTCCCGACGCCTTCGACTTTTATCGATACGGTGTTGGCTCTTGTTGAACTTCATCTCACCCTTTGGGAGTCTCGTCCCACCCCTCACCCACCCACAGAGGACGAACAGACAGCCGTTAGGGCTATACTCGGTCGAGCGGCCGCTATTGCTCCGCCTGGGCGTCAGGCTGAGCTCGATTTGGCTGAGATCGACGTCCTCCTTGCCATGGACAGGATTGTGTGGGATACGTACAAATCCGAAGCAAAGGCGGGATCGGGGATAGAACACTCTCTAAACGGAGCCGTCTCCGCCCTCGAAGCTGTCCTGGCCAGTCTCGATGTGGTGCCAGCAGAGGACAGTACGGTTCGTCACAGAGTGCTCGCCACCCTGGCTGATACCCATATGGCGATTGCCTCTCGTCTCATGTTGCTCAATCATCAGCTACCCCCTGGTCCAACCGCGCTTGCCCAAGATGCATGGGACAATCTGTCCCGAGCCATCACCCATCTCAACGCCACATTGAATCTAGCGACAGACGCCAACACTCTGAGAGGAACCAAGGCTTCTATACTGTTGACTTTGTCAAAAGCTAGCCTGGAGCGAGCCAAACTGGCCACGTCGAATGAAACATCAAGAAGAAATATCGAGCAGTTACTGGACAACGCTGTGACATATGCTGGTAGAGCAGGCGAAACGTTGGGATGGAGGTTCCTTAAAGTGGTAAACACTCCAATCCCGAGTGGTGGTACACTAAACATCAGTGGTAGCTCTGGTGGTAACGTCGTTCCTCATCAAGCAGGCTGGGAAATCGAACTTTTAGGACGCACGATTGCTCTCCAACAAATTCGAGCTTGTCTTTTTGCCTCTCACACGAATTTCTTGTCTGAAGATGCAAGAAACAAGTATCGGGAAGGATTGGCCAATGTTCTCGAAACGCTTCAAAGTATAAAGGATAGCGAGCGAGTCCTTTCCGTGCAGGATGTTGAACGGTGGATAGCCAATCTTGAAGATGATCAAGGTGACTTGGATGAGACCGAGAAAGATTGGTGGCGCGAGATTATGGCAGTATTGTAGCAAAGTACATTCATAACCCTTTTGCCTCTAAACTCCTGTAGTAACTATCCAAGTTGATTGGCTGTTTCATCAACATCACCGTCACAGGAGAAGATATACAAAATGTATGCTCTCTTTGAACTCAACTCACACATCGCAGCCGAACAGTAAACGAATAAACGGTGGGCTGCACAGTCAGAGAGAGGAGAAAAACAAAAACAAATCTACAGCTGACACATACACATACACACCTGTCCCTATTCTCCTCCTCCCTTCTCTTCCCCTTTGTCCCATCTCAAACCCTATAGTAGGGGAAGACTGCCCATTGCCCAAGTATGCATGCAGATAAATCGTGACTAATAAGAGTGTACCTCTACACATTCTTGGAATCCAAAAAATACAGCCAGGGAACTGTCTACGGCTGTTAAAAGCATACAGCTGACACTGCTATCTTGTACCTGTCCAATCCCCCCAGGTATCAGATCTTGTTCCCTGGTTGAGAAGAAAGTCAAAAAAAAAAAAGGACTGCAGAGCTGGAGTAGAAAAAGGTCACCGTCAGAAGGTTTCCGACAAGGAGGTTATATAGAGAGTAGCTGTTGGAGACCCGACATTGTACAACACTTGGACAGTCATTCTCAATGATTAGTTGTGTATGGGTAGATTGACTCTGCCAAAGGATCGAGACAGGTGAACTTCCAGTAGCTCATCTGGAGCAACAAATTAGGCATACAATTGGACTCTGTTACGACTTGCAATTTTGAGAATGCTCTGTGGGCAAGCTGTCAAATCTACAACGAGAAGAGAAAGACGATATTCACCTTCAAAAACCAAAGTATTGGACGCTCATATGGGTGAAATCAAGAACTGGCATCCGCAACTGAAGAGCAGCGGGAAAAAGTCTGACAGGTGTAAAACTGATTTCGAAGATGGACGCTCACATTCGGTAAGTGTCTTGACGCTCAAGAACACGTTGTACTCTTGTATTTATTCGTTTCGGATTAGTTGACGGGGCGTCTCCCAACGCATGAAGACAGCCTATTTGATGGTGATTACTATTCAAATCTGCCCCTTCGGCATACAAGATGTCAGTCCGACACTATGATTCTAAAAGAAATCGATAATCTTCGTCGAATGGCAGAGTACAGTGTGGGCGAAACCTTTCCAGAAGCCAGAAGGAGAAATGGGCAGCTCCAAGGGGAAGTTGCTCATGAGGAAGGTACGAGGAAACCATCACATCCTTATGCCCTATCGAGGTCGAATTCTGGATCGAGTTTATCGTCGACTATATCGCCATCATCTCCATTCCGGAATAACCTATCAGATACACCGTTGAGCTCCAAGACGAGGAGCCCACCAGAGAGCCCTTCTCGTTTTCCTCCTGATCCACCCCACGATGCCATCTCGTTCGATTCAACATATTCCATGGCTTCCTATCATGTCGTTACCCCGTCCCAATATATGGCCTGTCCTCTGGGTCCTGCAATGCAGGAAGCGTCTATGTCAACGAGAAGATTCCTAGCACAATCGCCAGGAGATCTAAGACCACCTACGTTGCTCAACCCGATGGCGCTTGGCGGATGGGGAAGAGGGTGGGAAATACCGTTTATGCATAAAGCGGTCTTGAGCCCTGCCCCGATCGGAGCGGATGCAGTGAGGCGAGAAAATGAAGAGAACGCAAGGCGAAAAAACAGAGGAAATGCAAGGCTTGAGATAGATGATTCGTGGCTGAGTATCTCTGAAGGGGATGGAGTGGGAAGTGATGTGTGGGGCAATGAGAGAACGGTAACAGGACCAAAGTCGAGCCGATGGAGTGCCACATTTTCAGATGTAAGTTGCGAGTTGCATTGGAACGCTGGCCAAGAAGAGGACTAATCAGGCTCTAAAGATTGACTCTGAAGAGCAACAGCAGGATAAAACTGGTCCGACGGAAGCCTCTCGTATCCGGGATGCATACCTCGTAAGTGATCCTATGCAATTTGAAACATCGGTCAGCCAGGATTGACGTTTGCTGTAGAAGAGTGTTAGCCCAAGAGCTTCCCCTCCATCATCTCCTCAAAATGTCCCACATCCTGATCCATATCGGCGCAATTCCGAAACACTCTCCATGAAATTTCCCCAACTTGCCATATTCTAACAAGTTGAAACAATGTCATCTCGTATACCAGTGCATATATTAGTCTTGGTTAGCAATACACCTCTATTGTTGTGATAGTGATCTGAGTTGATACAGTATCGAAACGGTTTCTTTTATATTTAATGAGCTAGACACTTTTTGTTTGTATATTTTGTGAATGCAGCGCACTTTGTTTTGCTATGCGTCAAGCTGTTTGCTCTTTGGTCAGATGCTAGTCTTCGTATTCTGGCTCGATATCTGGCATCTTCAACCAACCAACCCTCTCTGCAAGCTTGTTTAGAAGCCATCCACTCAATCCCCAAACCTCTAGCCGTTTGCCCATGCGATCAGTAAGTATTGAATGTGTATTTCCTTTTGGCAGTACAACGAGGTCATTCACTCTAATCTTGTGATAGGGCTTGAATCTATCTACTCTGAAATAGTGGGTGCTTTGTCGACTTTTCTTCAGTAATGCAGAGATTGAAAGAGGGAGTAAGGCTGATACTTCTGTAGAAGAAAGATTCAGTAACGAAAGGGGAAGGGAGGTGAGAGGTGCACATAGAGTAGGGAATGGAGCTGGAGTATCGTGTACAAACCCCTGCTTTAGTTAGCCTTGCCATCCGACCTCAACATACAGCAAGGCCATACGACAAAAGGCCAAACCCTTGCACGATTACCGAGACTGTACTCTGGGTCGAGCATACCGAGTATTTCCACATTTTCTGGCGGAAGCGCTAATTCTTCTTGAGCTTCTCTCAGTGCTGTATGCAAGAGATCTCCATCCGTCTACCGTTTTATCCATTCAGTATAACTCATAAGCTACCCCGCAATTCATCTTACGCTGTCTGCCTTGCCACCTGGAAAGCTGCCCGATAGTCAGTCTCAAAGAGACGAGAAAAACCTCATCCTTACCTCACTTCGCCAGCATGTACTCTCATTGCCTTTGCCCTCACCTGCATCAACACATGCGGCTGGCTATCAATATTCAACAAAGGGATGAGGACGGCTGCTTCTGAAGGTGGGCGATTGAAGCTGACTGTATGCGCTGGGAGTGCTTGCAAGGAAGGTCTCTGTAGCGGGATGAGTGAGCGAGAAATATTATTGAGAATAGCTTGAGTGAATGGCTCAATAATCATTATATCGTCGCAGGTAAAGTTAAAACAGAAAAAAGATGATTATAATTAAAATAAATAAATATTATAAACTTGTTGCGGCATTTCTATCTTTATTCTTTCACTTACACTTTTATCTTTACATATTTCGACATTTCTTCTTGCATATACTGACCGTTTCAAGGCCGCAAGTTATATAGGCCTTTTATATATATAGCAAGCATGATGTCTACAAGTTCAACCACAGACGAGCATTTCATAGAATTTCGTGACAAGACCAACTTTCGATCTGTCAAGCGGGCAGACCGGTCTGTCTCTGCCATACTCGAGACTTCAGTGTACTCTGTAATTTACCATTATAACGAAGCAAGCAGCGGGTGGGAAAAGCAAAAGCAAGAAGGCCCATTATTCGTCGTGAAGAGGCAAGTTGAGTCTCAGGAGGATAAAGGGATGTGCTGATGTGAATACAGAGAGAAGAGTCCAGAATACATGCTATACATGCTTAACAGGCAGACCGTCAAGAACCCTGCGATACCGCTCGTACCAGGGGAGATGAAGATGACAGTGGTGGATGCTGGGATGCTGCAAGTAGCTCGACGGGGTGAAAGTACGTCCGGGATGAATAAAGGAGTTGAGCTGACGGCGGGCAGAGATGAGAATAGGTATATGGTTTAGTGAGGGACCTGAGAGGGTAGATAAGTTTAGAGAGGTCATTCTCGGGTCAGTCTGAGAAGGGAATGTCGAGCGGAGGAGCACTAAACGGATGACAGAATCGTTGGCGAACCGTCAAAACGACCAGAGTCCATTGCTTCTCCATCGGCTGTCTCTCCGCAACTACAGCCGTCATCTACAGGAGATGGTCTTAGTAAACTTTTCGAGGGATTGATGAGAGTAGGTTCAAGGGATGAAGTGTCTTGACTCATGAGATCCAGCCTGCTCCTCCACAAGCTGCTGACGAGGTTACCAAAGACAGCAAAGGGAACAGCGAGACTATGGCTGTGCCAGCGCCAAGATCACCTAACCAGACGCCAGCAGTCTCCCAAGCTTCAGCTGAAAGATACGAGACTGCTGATGACTTGTTGGCAAGTATTCTAGGAAATTTGATCCCCACAACGGCACCACCTGCACCAAACCCGTCTTTCTACCAGCAACCTCTGTCTGTTGATCCTAGACAAAACAGAGTAAAAGAGAGTTGACGTGCATAATAGTTGTATTTTTATGTATGTTTTGCAAGTGCCACATTGATTTTGTTTTTATCCGCGTCGCCGTTGTCTTTTTCGTTTTGATTTTGTCTTTTTCTCTTTTGATTATCTTTTTCTTCTTCTTCTTTCTCTTGTCAACGCTATGTCTCTGCCAATGCACCTACGCTCCTACAGGGAGAAGAGCAAAGACGAGCTGACAAGAGACTTTTTTAACATTCCACTTCAAGAGCAATTACCAGCTCCTTCAGACCCACCTGTGGTAGTCAAGCTCAGGCAGAATGGGAATGGCAAGAACGAGATGCAAGGGATGGACATCAACGCAGTTTTGAGCGTCGAGGGCAAGGAAGAGGTCTATGTGAGTTGCCATGCCAAAAAGAGACGTAAGGCTTATATGTCAATCAGGCTGGAAGACTTTCATTGCTCCCACCTTTTCTCTGCTTTATATCCCTCGACAGAAAGTCTTGCCGGTGTACGCTCCCGTTATGTACCATTCGTAGAGTTGAGAGACTCAACTCGAGGGCTGGCGTGTTTGCACTATCTCTTGCAACATGGCATGGCATGAGAATTGTGCGTCACCGGCAAAATGTGGCTGCGACTGACCGACCATGAGCAGGTCTTGCAACTGACATCACTCTTACCGACGGCAGAACAGTTTGCCATTCTTCTTCGTGACGCTCTCAAGGCTCAGGTTGGTCGTGTGAGGGATACAAAATGTGGCTCATACGCTGCAGTTACCGGCAATGAAACAACTCAAGCCATTCCTCCCGTCCCTTTACTCTGAATATCTCTTGTCATCAAGTAACAAACAGCAGGGATCACAACCGGACTTGCTTACTTCTGTAGAAAATAGCTCATCTGGCGGAGTCTATGATGGAGAGGGTGACTTGAGAGGTCCAGGTGGTGACGGAAAGGGACGTTATGAAAGAGGCTTGGGAGAGATATTTGGATTTCCGGGCGATGCCAAAAAGATGAGGGAGAGAAGTAAGATGAAGCTTTGGAAGGAATATTTCACGAGTCTGTCTCTGTTTTTACAAAATGTTGATCTTGTTGACACTTGATGTTAGTTCACGGACGGAATTTCACTGGTAAGCTCATTTTATTGACTTTCCAATTGACGACCCATAGTGTTGCGATACCCGCCATTTCAGAGACTTCTTCAAGTCGGCCTCCCTTCAAGGTTACGAGGCGAGCTATGGGAAGTCATGTCTGGTTCAGTCTGTGAGGCCGCCTAATCTCTTCCTATATCCATTGTCTGACAGGATCATAGATTTACGTTATGCAAACCCACAAACATACGATCTCCTGCTATCCCGAAATGCTGGCAAACACTCCCAGTCTACGGATGAAATTGAGAAAGATCTCAATCGGTCATTACCAGAGTACAAGGCTTATCAATCAGAAGAAGGCTTGGCAAGGTTGAGGAGGGTTCTTGTAGCCTATAGTTTCAGGAATCCAGAACTGGGTTACTGTCAGGCTTTGAACATTGTTGTGGCCGGTTTGCTCATGTAAGTCATTCTAGTCTGCCAATTGGGTGAAAATGCTTAAAAAAAATAGCTACATGTCGGAACAGCAGGCTTTCTGGTTATTGGAAGTCCTTTGCGAGAGAATACTTCCAGGTTACTATAGGTTAGTTTCACAGCTTGTTCACATGTTCTCTGCTAAGCTGGATTAAAGTCCCTCGATGGAAGGCACATTGCTGGACCAGCGTGTCTTTGAGTCTCTAGTTCATCGCTGCCTTCCCATGATCCACGATCATTTCCGTTCAGTCGATGTTCAAATCTCTGTAGCCTCACTTCCTTGGTTTTTGAGCTTGTACATCAACTCGATGCCACTCATTTTTGCCTTCCGAATTGTTGACTGCGTTTTGGCAATGGGTGTCAAGGTTCTTTTCCAAATTGGTCTTGGTGAGATACTCCTTCATACCATATTTTGACATTCATCCAACTCATGACGAATAGCTGTGCTGAAGATTAACGGCGACGCCCTCCTAGAAGTCACAGACGACGGCATGTTCATCAATCTCATGCGCGGCTACTTCTCCACTATTGGTGATTCTGCTCACCCAGACCATGCCGACCCGCGAGTGCGGGCTATTACAAATTTTCAAGAGCTCCTTGTTGTTGCTTTCCGTGAATTTAGTGTGATCACAGACGAAACCATCACTACTGAACGCAAGAGGCTTCGAGCCATCATCTCGGATGAGATCGAGAAGTTCTCTAAACGCGCTGCGGTACGAAATTTAAAAAAGGTTGGAAGCTTCTCAAAGGAGCAGGTTGGAATTATCTACGACCACTATTTCTCCGCAGTGTGTTCACCCGAAGCTGGGCCGCCCGTTCAGCCAGGACCAATATCATTGCCAGGTGATCAGTTTAATCAACCCCGAATACAAGTTGATGCTCAAGGAAGAGTTGAAACGAGAATTGATCTCAGGACGTTCAAAGTTTTCATTGGAGCTATAGCCACATGGGCGAGAGAAGAGACAGTGACGACCAATGCGTTCATGCAAAGAACTGATCGAAAGATCGCAGATCATGAATTGCTCGATCGGTGAGTCTCACAATGTTCTGTGGCGTACGCTAAGGCTTTGGGAATTTGGCAGGTTATTCTACGCATGGGATACTTTGAATCAAGGCTCATTATCTTTACAAGATGTCGTGCTTGGTCTGGATCAGGTGATGTCTGTGGGATTGATGGAATCGATCGAGTGGTTTTTTAAACTGCATGACAAAGATAATGATGGGTACCTTACAAAAGACGAGGTGATCCAATTGTCTGAATCTTTACTAGCAAGTTCTTTCTCTTATTATTCAGACTGGACTTTTGACGATTAATCTTCTATCGATTAGTTCATTTTCCGTAACGAACCTGGAGACATATATCTCGCTTCAGTATCCAAGTTTATTCTCAATGCTTTTGAATTTGGAGATGCTACTGCACCACCAGGAAGTGTGACTTCTCCCAAGGACAAGGAAACTCTGAATGGTGATTTAGAGACCGCGTCCAGCGCAAGGGAAAGATCGAATTCGACTGCTGCCCCTCACAACTTGCCATATCTCAGTAATTATTTTCCTTCTTTGGCATTCAATTTGAGCGCATATTGCAGCAGCAGAACTGATTATTAATCGTAGACCTCGCAACATTTAGAATGGTTGTACTTGCCGACGAACTGTTAGAAAACTTCTTTGATCATGATTTGACGGCTTCTTTCCAACTTGAATGCACCGAAGAAGAAGATTACCATCAAGCGCACCAGAAACCTGAAGGATTAATAGGCGGTTTGATGAATATGGTTGTTACTAATGAGTGCGTTTCTCTTTCTGATCACCAAAATTCCATTTAATTGACCCATTTTTGGTAGAAATAAAAATCGCTTCAACCGCTTTGCAGATGGTTTTGGTGCGGCTCTTGGCCGTCACGCTGAATGGCGAAAGCCCTCACTTGCTAAGG
Source organism: Cryptococcus depauperatus CBS 7841 (assembly GCF_001720195.1). NCBI lineage: Eukaryota > Fungi > Basidiomycota > Tremellomycetes > Tremellales > Cryptococcaceae > Cryptococcus > Cryptococcus depauperatus. The sequence continues at coordinate 1,173,123 of NC_089472.1, read as the reverse complement.
ACGCCGATCCTAATAACATTACCAACACAGCCGCCAACTTACGCGCCCGCGAGTCTCTCCTTACCCCGGCCCAACAACAGGGGCATTTACAACGCGGGCGCTCCTCTTCATCAACATCGGCTCTTTCTCAATTATCTCAAACATCCCAAAAAACTGTTTCTACCATAGGTGGTAGTGGTAGTAATGGCGGCGAAGACAAGAGGAGTTTGGCCGAAGTTGAAGCGAGATATAGGGAAGAAAGCAAGATGGTCAAAGCGGCTCAGGAGGCAGTAATGCATAGACCTAATTTCGCCATTGATGCTATTGGCGATAGCGATGACGAAGGCGGTGCAGAAGAGGGAGAAGATGAGACGGCAGCGATTATGAATGAGGTAGAGAGATTCCTAGCTCAGCATGGCGCTGATGATGAGGGACTGAAGGGCGAACAAAAGAAAGTTGCTACTGGTGAGTACTATCACAATCGTGCTGGTCTTCACAAGGTGTTGTCAGTATTCGCTCATAACTTTCATACAGAGCTACTTGCGGCTCAGCCGATTGGCCACAAGAAGGACGATGATTTGGTAGATATCTGACAATTGCCTACATGGAAGAGAAATTAGAAGTCTGAAGATGGTCTGTTGGTCAATCTTGTTTTAAACATTCCCATTGTATGTATATATATTCTTATACATCCATCACCCAATTTCCAGCTTTTCCCCGCTTTGCAACGGCGGAGATAGCAACTCTCTTGCCTTTGCAGCTTTGTCTTTCGTTTTCCCAAAACACGCTCTGATTCTTCACCTCAAATGGCTTAGCAAACACTGGTGCTATAATTCTATGCTATATTATCCCGTGTTGTTACATTATGATTAATTGTACAGATATCACCATAAAGTGATTAAGATATCACAATATACTCTATTGGTTCTTTACCCTCACATCCCTTCCTTGCCAAATACAAATTTCATATGCCAGCATGAGCAAGAGTTGCCCACAGAAATCGACCATTGCTGAATGGATAGGCAGTGTATAGGAACTGTATGTTTTCTTCATTAGTTGCCAAACCCACGTTCGCATATTGCATGACAGACTCAGGATCAAGGTCTTTAGACCAGAAGAACAAGGTCATGTAATGAGCTGCGCTTAGAGATAAAATAGTCTTGTCATTCGGTGTTGTCAGCATGGACCTTTTCGGTATAATCAAAACTAACATACTGTCAGAGCGAAAGCTACCCATCCAGTCCATCCTAAAGATAAATCAATCCATCCTGCCCAGTTCACGAAAAGCAAAAATGCTCCTTGGCATAAAAAACTTATGACAAAAAGAGTGAGGCTACTTTGTAAAGGAGTGAGACATAAATGTGGTGAGAAACTATGAGTAATTGTACGAAGTTGTGGGTGAGGATGAAGAAGGGTATGCAACTGGGTGGACAGACGGTTTGCGTGGATGGCACCAATTGATCCTGTAAGACCTGCAAAAAAGTCAGGAGCCTGAGAAAACATTGTAGAATGAGTTAAGTACCAGTCATAGATATGGCCAGTAATGCGAAGCCTCTGTACTTTTCGACGCCCTTGGAAAGAACCATTCCAGTACCACTAGATATCAGCATCGCCCCAATCTAGATTTTTTGAGCTATTGAATTTCAAGACTTGTTGACGAAACGCACCAGAGGAATCCAGCCGCCTTTGGCAACTTCCTTGACCCATCTATTACGCATGACGCTTTTTGTGAACCATCCCGCTGAAACTGACATAATGATGACGGCCAACAGAGGAATAACAGTGTCCATTGTTCCGACAAGAGCCGTACCTAACAGAGCGAGAATGAAAAGAGTCAAGAGGTCACCAAGGCATGCAGCCAGTGGCGGAGTAATATTATCTGTACTCCAAACATCTCAATTCAGCGAATCAAAAGTTAGTAGGCATGAATGACCAACCAGGATCTGCGCCAGTCCACCTTGAAATGACTATAAGATTCCCCATAAAAGATCCTAAGACGGCACTGCTAATCCCCGCAGCCCCCATACCTGTTGCTAAAACCATGACCAGCTGCTTCCATCCAGGCCGAGTATAACCCTCATGCCATTCCTGATTGGCACTAGAAAGCCCAGGCTCAAGCTCTGAACTAGTACTGTTCCCATGGTAGATATTGTCGGGAGCATCACCCAATCGATGGATTGTCACAAGACCAAGCCCAAAACTGATGAAAGCGGCAATGCAGCTGATAATCAGTGATTGAAGTCCAAGGAGAGTCATGTTGGCCACAAGCATGGCACGACGTGTAAGGCGGTGGTCAAGCTCCCCGATATTGGCAGAGGTACCAAGACGAGCAGATAAACACATTTCAAGGTTACCTTTGAGATTGCCAGTCATAGGTATTAATATGAAAAGCTCATCGACTCTCTGGAATACTCTCCACCGCGCGAGGTGTTCCAAAAGTTCACCAGTAAACACTAGTCCAATTAAAGAGAGCATCAAAGATGGTGTTGCCTAATGATAATCAGAAGCGTTTAAAATGTACCACCAGAACACGGAAACCCACTTCTGCCAACAGTCTGGCTAGGTCTCTCATTTTATGTGTGCCTCTGGTTGACGGCGATGTCCCTGTTAAGCTGGGCTCCACATAAGCAAAGGTCGCTTGTGATACCTCTCTCCTCTGGCAGTTCTCGCTCAATGACCTGTCTTCAAGAAATTCGTCCACATTGTCGTCCTCAACAGCAACTTCCTCATAATCCGCTTGAAAGATCTTGAATTTTCCTTTATTTTTCGAGTTTTCTGAAGAAGCTTTGGTACTCAGCCAATCCGCTTCTCTCGAATCATGATCCGCTTCTATTTCTGCTCTATCAACTCCTATACCTTGCCTAAACGAGGAGCTTGACGTATATGTCAGTCCTCCATTTAATTTTCCTTCTCCATGCCTGTTGGCTTGACATGAATGATTATGAGACTGTTGCTCATATGGCGAATCTCGATATTCTTCTTCTCGATAAGGTGAACCTGCGGCGGCAGCAGCAAGCCTCTTTACTTGGTGCAGCTGTTCCGCCACGTCCCTTTTGAGTATTGGAGACATTCGTAAGGAGTTATTTTGACTTATTGTTTCTAGGTAAAATAGTCGGATAAGAGATGAGATGGATATATTTACCATAATACTAATCACGTGATCGTAATCTCTTTTTGAAGTTAGATAGGCGTGGGAATGGCTGGCACGCCTAAGTAGTATCACTTGTAATTTGTCCTTGGGAACTTTTATCATTTCTCCTTCACTTTTCTCATACGATCTATATAAATAACATCTAATCATTGATATACCAACAGTTGATCTCTGCAACAGTATGCGCACTAAGTCCTGCAAATGATGGAGCTGTCATAGAATACTATCACTTGACATCACCCCATAGTATTAACAAACATATTCAAGTATGTTGTACGATAATCTCACTGGCAACTTCATAATATCCCTATTCTTTATGGTACTGAAAACTATGCAGAGCATCACCTCGGGTCTATCGCGCTTTTTCTAGCTAGTGCAGCACTCCGTGTACTATAAAGAAGGAAATGGAGCCTTCCCGAAGGGTCATCAAACTATACTATCTGTGGTGATTATGCGGGCTCAGAAATACCTTCTGCGGTTCAGTCAACCATAGGCAATGCTCTCACATCTGAGTAGCTTGCGCAATGAAAACAATGTGAGAATAAGGGGAAAGCTCGCTCTACTATCACCCCTTTTCGCCTGGTATCGCAGTCAAAGTCTTGCGTACGTGGTCAGCCTCTGTCATGTTTGGTTGTATTGTAGCCAAACATACAATCAATATAATTGAATCCTGCAACAACGTTTGATTACCTTTTCAGCGCCTTCTACCTTTTAGAGCGACAGCCAAGCAGATGAATCAACATGATCAATCATTCATCACGCTCATCTTAGTTTGCATTATCAGCTTAACTGAAGCCACCATTAATTGTATCTTTCGACATGGAAGTATCACAGGACTGATATGTCAGAGATCTTGAAATGACCACACTGCGACTGATCCGCCGTTCTATTGTCGAGGCACCTACTTTCAAGACAGCAAACAAAAAAGACGTAGAAAATCTGTGGCCGTCAGGATCTATCCCATCGAGAGTAACTGAGGCTATAGACAGCGTGGAGGAGATTAAAGATTTACCGAGAAGGCGATTTGAAGGAATACATTGGGTTCTGTCAAACTACGTCAAACAGTCATCTTTGGGAGCTCAATTTCTCCCTGCAACATAATAAAAATTTGTAAAATCATTCATACTCTTTGCAGAAACACCAAGACGGTCCTTGGCTGAATATACTGAGAATCAAAAACCAGTAAACTCGATTGGATATCTGTCGTCCACTCAATATGTCTGACTATACAGATTGTGTTGGCCACTAGAAGACTTATCAGTTTGCCATAGGATGTTTCGCTTACACGTGCGGCTTACCCTTTGATTAGTGTTCAAAGCGCCAACAAGTCACTGTTGCTTCAACTAAATAGACTGAATACATAGCCAGGGCTGACACCACAAAGGAAAGACCCAGTGCTGTGGTACAACGTCAGGACCCGCAACGAGTTGAGGAACATTTGTTGAATTCTGAGATTAGAGTGTTTGTCTTCTTATCCAGACTTTATGGAAGGTGACTTAAATATCCTTTAATAGGACCCCTCGCATCTTGAAAACATAACGATAACCATTGAACAGATACAGGAATACTCTCAAACAGCATGAGATGAGATAGAGCAAGAAGTCATCAAGGGAATGGCAGAGTTTATGTTTGGTGATATGAAAGCAGTTGTAGCTACCGGGGGCGTACACAAAGAGCACCAGACTGTAGCCAGCTTTGCAAAGACTGATTGCACATAGTTTAACAGCAATAAATGCTGTGAAAAGGAAAACATAATGTAAAATAAGAATGGAATTTAGGTAACCCAATGGAAGAAATCGGCAAAGAATGAAAATATAGATAATATTATAACGGCTACTAGATTTTCACAAATACATGCAAATACAAATTTCTCGAGTGACATTGGTTTGAGATACTATGTTAAAAATGCTTCATTATTACAAGGCAAAAAGCGCCATCTGATACTCGTACCACGGTAAGAAATATATGACAATGCCCGGCTAAGACATATGAAATCCTGCGCCTGAAGTAATGGCTTGGAGAAGCTTTGTCCGTAGCATATGCTCACTCTATCAATATTGTTAGGTCCGAGCCTCAAGCGAACTCCACATTGTTGCTACTTACGGTATAACCAGGTAGCTTTAGGAGATTAAAGCAAGCAGCTTAGAACTTATCAGCAGGTATTGCTGCATGATGAAGAGCATTAACAAGCTTACAAGCTGTGGGAAGTCGGTTCATATCAGAACCATTAAATTTCACTGCAAATTGAGGGTTGAGTTGAGAAAAACCCAATCTAATTACATGCCATATTAGCCAAACATCGTTTCTTCGCGAGTGAATACTTGCAATGGAGGCCTAGAACAGCTAGTAACGAAACGTAAGAGAGCTCTCTTTTGTTCTTCATCAAATTCTGCAACAACCTTCCAGAACAAACGTGGGGTAACATCGCTGGGAAAGCCATCAAAGTTACAGTGGGCTTTGAGATCTTTGATATCAACGGGTGCCTGAAAAAGATATGTTAATTCCGTTCTGGCAACGGTATCATTGTAAAATACCTCTTCACCGCCAATTAGTTGCTGAAGTTCTTGCTGATCAAACATCCGTAGCCCTAAAACAATAATAAGTTCTACGTCTCCATTACTGAACGTTATTAGAATTCAAATTACATTTGGCGTCGATAAGATCGGACAATCCGACGAAGAAAGCTCTGCTTTGAGCTGAAATTTGTCTGTCAAGCCTGTATTTACAGACAAGTTGAATGTCTGTTTCGTAATCATAAGCAATTTAGTTCGTATACTTGAGAATAGTCCCCATTTACATTCATGCCGATTCTCAGCAGTCACCGATATCTCTGAACCGCCTGGAAGCAAGTCTATTTGTCTCTGCACCCCAAATTCTGAGACAGAAGTCAATTGATTATATGCGTTTCATACGTGCCTTCACTTGCCTTCGTCTGTGATAGAAAATGTGAGGGCCATGTCCTCTGGTTTGGGGTCATTTTTTAATACTTAATAAGCGTTAGCGACAATAAACATTCTTGACAAGAATGCATGTACTGATTAGACCCTTGTACAGGTCCTTATCAAGAGACGCAAGATCATCCAGGTATGACTGGCGACCAAGCCACTTCGCCACTGGCATAGGTACATGTCAGTTCTGATTGGAATTTTCGTAACTGTCATAACCCACAAAAAAATCCTGCAAAGGTGACATCTACTAGAATGCCATCGTAGATAGCCTTTCCGAGGACTTGTCCAATCTACCGACAGTCAGTATGTTCATATTACCTCTGGCATATACTTACGAAACGATACCAACTAAGATTATGGGCTGAGAAAGGAATGGTATTTACATCAATTGTGTATGGGATTAAAATCATTACTCACACTCAGAAGCATAAGAATGTGGATTTGGGTAAAGCTCATTTTGGTTTGTGACTAGCCACAGACCGCGGTTAGTGTCAAATATCTCTTTGGAAAGCCTGGCATAAATGTCAGATAAATGTCGCATAAACGAACAAGAAGATTGAACACACATAGTTAAGAACTCCTTATATAACCCGCCACCATCAATCCCAGCTTCAGCTATACCATGCTTGTCTATAAAGGTGATATCCACTCGACCTTTCAACGCTGATTCCAAGCCGGAAAGTTCATCAAACCCATCTTGAGAAATATGGTCCCTTCTGATTTTAGCTTCATTGGTATATCGCCTGTCGTGATAATTGATGCCAATTTTTTTACGGTCGGCTCTACATTCAGCACTGTCAGCACTAAAAAGCACTTCCCACTCAAGTTACGCCTTACTCGATGAACATTCTGAAAACCATAAGTCGAGTCTGGAATGGTACAGCCATTGGTAGATTATTGAGCAAACCCAGCCTCGGAGAGATGTATGCCATCTGACGCTTGCTATATTTTTGTCTCACGCGAGCCCAACGTGGAAGTGAATCTGTCCGTTCCTCTTCTTGCTCAGTTAGACCAGAGAGCTCAGCGTCTTCATATCTAGAAATTCATGTCAGCTTGAAAAACAATATTAAGGAACGGATCTTACACAGCAGCCTCAACAAAGCCTTGCATATCCATTGGCGTCTTCATTACCCAGAAATCAGGATCGGCAAATTGTTTTCTTGCGCTATTAAAATATCAGCACTTTATTTTGAATATTAGAAGCCCATTGCATTTACTTTCTTTCGGAGACTCGTACAACCCCTTTGGTGAACAACCGTCTTACCTCCTCGGTGCTATTGTAGCCCGGCCGATCGTTATCAATCGTAACGCTTAAGGTAGAGGTACCACTCATATAGCCCCAATAAGCCAAGTTCCGCCATAAAGCAGTGAGTTGTAAAATCTCGTCCATATTGAAAGGATTCCGAGATGGCGAAAAGAATTCGTCATCCGGAGTAAGGAGGAGATAGTGACAATACATGTGCGTCAAAAGAAGGAGACAAGGAGCGTAAGGGTCTGATAAGAGTAAGCAATTCTGCATTGCTCGTAAAAACGCAATAACCCACTTTCGGTGAATTGTTGCCAGACGGATGGATTCTCGCTTTCTTCCCATTTTCCACGTACACCATCCCTCCACATGGTTTTCATCAAAGCCATTCCATTCCTTCCGTCTAGTAAAGAGTCCAGAACTGTTTCCCATCTTGGACTTCCTCTTAAAGTATTTAAAAGACTGAGAAAGAAAGAAGAAAAGTTGCCAAGAAGAGTGTCGAGGGCTAATTGAGAAGGCGATAAAATGTGGTGTGAAAGAATGGATGTATGAGATGTAGAAGATAAAAGAACTAGTTTTGAACGTATCTTTCGATCAAGTGATGGCCTGCGAGGCCTTGAAAGCTTGCGAATGGATGCAGTAGTTTCTTCCCCAGTAACTTCACCCTCACTGTCGTCATCATCGGTTTCCATATACACATCGTCGTCCTCTATTATACCCTCAACCCATTTCCCCCAACCTTTCTGCATTTGACCAAGTACGTTCCCAACCACGCTCATCCAACAGGATATTCCATTGACCCCATTTCTTGCTAGTAATCCACCTGAAATCCCAAAGGTGGCGAGGTTTGCCAAGAAGTTGGTTTTACCCATCTCCGTTGATAACTTTCCTTGAGCAAGAATATTCAGATTGTGCGATGCATAAGGAAGGAGGAAGTCGAATATGTGAAGGTTGACGGAAAGATACGTTAACGCTTGGAGAGGCAAGACAGACGGAAGGTTTGGAAACGCCAAAAGTTCATTGACAAGCGGTGTTAATGTCAGAGCAAGCTGTGTCGGGAGTCCGACAGATAACGGAGCTGACAAGAGTTTGGTCAAGGGCAACAGTATAGGGTTTTTCGATTTGTCAGGCTACAAGTCACAGTCACATTCGGTTACGGGACCCTTCTGTGGGAATGTGCTCACAGTCGCTGCCACCAATTGGGACAAGATGGAGACGAGATTCTCTGTCCAATAGTTCCTCTGGACTACCTGTAACCAGCTCCCCCTCGCCGTGGACAATAGTTCTAGAGGTAAACCACCATAAGAATCAGAGTTGCTAATAATTTCAAGTGTGTTCAAGATGATAGCCACATCTGGCGTGCTGCAAGAGTATAAGCCAAGATCAAGCTTGCGATCCTGTAGCTTACCATGGATCTAGTTCAGCAAGACGAACACATCTAACACTCAAAAGTGCAAGTATCATACCCCACTCTGGGTCCTTCTCTAAAGGTGTAATAATGGCATATCTCCCGTCTAAACAGGTCGTTAGTCCACAATAAGAGCAAGGGACGCTCTACCTTGTGAGTTGAGACCAGCTTCGCACCATCTTGCAGCAATCCTCTGCTTTCTCTTCAGACTATCGCCATACCTCGTTGGACCACGCAGTATGATGACCAATTCTCTTCCAACTTTCTCGACATTCTGTCCACTTTGAGCTAAACTTTTCTCAATACGTCCCATTAGTTCCCTTTCCAGTGATCTTGCCGCCTTTCTCCCTCTCCAAACTTTCTGGATCTTTAGTGCAGCCAACTCTTGCGTGCGTTTCGCTTCACGAGCTTGCCGCTCAGCTCGCACCGAGCTTAGTAACGCAGAGGAAGTCGTGGAGGTTGAAGTCGAAAGGTTGACATTGTTTATCTTTGAAGAAGTTCCCAAGAACAATGGGTCAAACATCGTTGACCTTTTCTCTACCTTAAAAGTAAAACAATGAACAAGATAATTTAAAGAGTGATTTGACGTTTTTGGGCAAGATTAGTTGCGCTATTGAATCTTCCACGTCATCACTTTTCTTCTTCTGATGCGTTAGGCGTGCAAGTAGTTTCTGTGCCTAAATCATAAATCTACCCTGGTGTCTTATATTTTTGGGAAGAATATTGTTCTTTTCTGTTTGGTTAGTTGTCATCTATAACATTTATTGCTGCCAAACTATGTGCAATCAGGATTTGCAAAGCTGGCTGCAGTTTGGTACTCTTTATGCATGCCCTTGGTAGCTACAGCTGCTTTCTTATCATCGAACATCAGCTCTGCTGTCCCGTTGATGACTTCTTGCTCTATCTCATCTCATGCTGTCTAAGAGTATTCTTGTATCTGTTCAATGGTTGTCGTTCTGTTTTCAAGATGCGAGAGGTTCCATTAAAGGATATCCAGGATACTTATGAGGTTAATATATCCTTTCAAAAGATTAGACTGACTCAATAGGAACCCCATGAAAGCCTAGTTTATGGCTGTTGGCATCTTGATACTATGCCTCCAGTCAGTTTCGTCTTTCCATGCGGCCATACACCTACAGGTATCCAGTATGGCTCTGCTTGTATCAGCGTACTGAATAAAATTTAGATGTTATTCTAGATTATCCAGTGGTATTCCGAGCAGTAATAATTGACATAATGTGCAGTGGAAAAAGAAATGGCATGTAGTAATGTCAACATTGGTTCAACAAATCAACATATACATACCCTTAGGACAAGAATAATAGCAGCTCGTACCATCATATGGCTTTAAATTGAATAATTCACTTTGGCCCATTTTACTTCTTTGAGATAAGCTTTTCCAGCTCTCTATGGTTGACCACGTGAAATTCTCCCCCAGCACCAGTATCTTTGTCTGCCTTTCCAGAAAACACACCAAGCTTCCCGCCACTCTTGAGTGTTCTACCTTGTTTCCTAACAGCCTCGTACATCCTTCTCTCGGTTTCATTTCTCGCTGTCAACTCCTTCCCGCCCTTAGCTGCTTCATCATCATCAGGATCCGTTTCCCTTTTCCTCTTGCCTGGCAGAACGGTAACGCTAGAAGTAAAATTTGTCTTTGTTGTTTGAGACTTGCCACCAACAATCGCGCTAGCTAATTTAGCAGGAGCTTCTCGCAAAGCAAAAGCTTTGGCTAAATGACCGAGATGAAGGGATTTAATGTGGAAGAATCTCTTTTCTTCCAATGGATGAGTTGAGTAAGCGCGAACGAAAGATGCAAAAGCTTTCCGGGCTAAATTGGCGTTCTAAGAATCACCGTTTAGCCATATGTAATATTTGAGCCCTGCAAATGCAAAAGACTTACCTGCTCGGATTTCAAAACCCATTTCTCAAAACTACTTTGAACTTCTGTAGCTCTTCTCTCAAACTCATACGATTTGCCTCCAAAACCTTTTTTCAAAACATCTTCGACTGCAACTTGATGGAGCGTAACACCCCCTTTCCCTTCAGCTACGCCCATCTTGCTTTCCGCCCAACTAACCCAACCCTCCTCGCTAGGCCCAACAAACGCCCAAGCTTCACCCCCCTTACCAGCACGAGCTGTACGGCCGACTCTGTGTACGTATTCGTTGATACTTCCTTCGGTGGGGAGGTCATATTGAACAACGGCACGGACAAGTGGCAAATCAAGACCTCGAGAAGCGACTGATGTCGCGAGAAGGATGGAAGGCTGGGTAGAGGTTGCTGCAAAGGCGTTCAGTGAAGACAGACGGGTACGGAGGGGAAGCGAGCCATGTAATCGATGTATAGTAGTACAGGGGAAGAGTGGAGAGGTTAACGAGATCGGTTCGTCTGTTGGCTTAGATCTAGAGCTTGGCTTTGTCTTTTTGGGTTTGGCTTGATCATTCAAATCTGTCCCTTCATCACTCTCTCCAGCTCCTCCCTCTACAGTATCTTCTTCTGAAACCTCCTCAGGTTGTCCCATTTGCACTCCTCCTAGTAACTTCCAATGAAAATCAACAGCATCAGTGGAACTGAGAAAAACCATGATTTTGGTTCCATTTGCATTCACGTCGCCCTTGATTTTAGAGATAAGCGAACGCAAGAGCGCCACAAGAGTCACAAGGCGAATTTTGGTAGGGAGCAGGATATATCTTTGCGAAAGCTGAGAAGGAGGAGTGAATTTCTCTTCAGATTCCTGGGGAATGATTACAGCTTGTGATGCTTGCAGAGCTTGTGTAACGATGTCGTCTTTGCCGCTTTTCGTTTTCGAGTCGGAATTTGTCTTGTCTTCTTCCGCTCGAAAGACTATAGGGTCTCGGAGCGCGGCACCAGCTAATCTCTCAACTTTAGCGTCAATGGTAGCTGAACACAAGATATTTTGTCGGCCCCTGTACCAAAACGGCCAACGCATTGTACCTCCACCCTCTTCATCCATCTCTTTCTCAATGTTGATTTCATTTCTCCTTCTACCTTCAAGTGCCTTGATGATTCCAGTGATCGTTTCCTCGAATCCAAGATCCATAACCCGGTCTGCTTCGTCCAGAACTAAGAACATTGTCTTGGCGCATTGAAAAGACATGGTATTCTGCAAATGGTCGAGTAAACGACCAGGTGTAGAGACCAAAATTGGCACACCTTTTCTCAGTCTTGCCTTCTCGTGTGTTCGAGTCGACCCGCCGGTCAACAATCCCGAAACTAGCCATCTCGTGAACGGTTTCTCGTCATCTTCGCAAACGCTGCTTCCACGTTCTGCTCCTAATGACATATGTAACAGTTGTTCTAGCACTTTTGATATTTGCTGCGCAAGTTCTCGAGTAGGAGCGAGAATGATTGCTAGCGTACCTATAGACCGATCGATATACGATAAGCGGGATAATGGCAGTAGAGTCTGCACTATGGGAAGGAGATAGGCAAGGGTTTTACCAGACCCCGTCTGTGCTTGAATCAGAACATCTCGGGGAGACTCTTCATGCCGACTCTCGTCTCCAGCCTGCTTGTCCGGGTTAAGAGGAGATGACAACATGTAGGGTAAACAGTTTCTTTGGATGCCTGTGGGCTTCTCCACATTCATTTTGTTCTTTAAGTGTCTAATAAGGAGTTTATCAAGCCCCAATCCCTGGAAGGTTGTGGTGTCCATTGGGGCATTTGAAGGCACACCGGCAGGTACCTCGGGCAAAGTAGAGCCCTTGACGCCAGGAAGAGAACCAGATGTGAATAGGGAAGAAATTATTTGGGGATTTCTTGCTCTTTCTGAGGATTGCCGCGATGGTCCCGCTTCAGAAGAAGGTAATGGAGGTGTCGAAAAAGCATCTGAAGGAGTAGCTCGATGTTTCATTGAGGATTTGGTGTTTGATTTTGCTACTGAGCTATGAGCGTTCGGTTTTAACATCTGAGGCTCCAATGCTGGGGAAGGATGACCAGCAGAGCTTGGCAAACCGATTGGTGTCGAGGCTCGGAAATCAATCGGTGTAGGCTGAGATTTCAAAGGTGTCTTCTCCTTGACAGTTGGTTTGGAGACAGTACCAGATGGCTGTATATTGGTAGTTTTGAAAGCGTGAGAAGGAGCAGTATCAGTCTTGAAGGTTTTGAAAGCATCTCGTGCGTCTCTTTTTGCTTTCAACCTAAGTTACTTGTCAGATTAAGTGGTGAGTTAAAACGGCCACTTACTTATCTGTCCATCTACCACTCTTTCTGGGGATGATTTGTCTAACAGCACCAGTAGGAACCGCAAAGTTGAGTTCAATATCATCAGCCATCTTGTTTTGTTTGTCGTCTTTGCGATATTCAAAAGTAAATGAGATTTATATGAGGATTGAAAAAAAATCTTTAATAAAATTATATTTGCAAGTGATAAAAATTGTGACGTGTATTCTAAAAAGTGGAGGTCTGTTGTTGCTCATCTATCAATTCTTTCAAAACCTGTCAAATGGGTTACAAATTGAAATTAATTGAGTCTGAATGATTTCAAGATAGTCTATAAACTACTATAGCGAAAAGGGGGTAATGTTTGTCCTTGTGGCTGTACGGGTCAGTACTAATTTCGCCAAATCACTTCTTTCAGCATGCTCATCTGTCAAATTCTTTGTAGGATACTGTACCTGTAGCGCCTAAAACTTTTAATATTCCAGCTGCAACTACTATCCGAGATGCTGTAAACAAAAAGCAAGCACTTTGGTCGACGTTTTGTTTCTAGGTTGCACTAACAGTTGTGAACTGCAGATATGCCAATAAGCTTATTGCAGATAGAGGTCTCGCTCTTTCTGCGTTTGACATTTTGACAGCTGAAGATGGAAAAGTGACCTGGGGAAACGGATTGATGTATTACAAGGGTAATTCTACTTCTTTATCGCAACAAGTTCTGTAGCTGATTACCGTGATTTGGTCTGCAGTCTCCTTTAGACTAATGCTCTTTGCACCTTTTGTTGGAGAAGTTATTGTTGGACGTGTTCTCTCGACTACAAAATCATATGTTAGAGGTAAGTGATCTACTTTCATACGTCGATGCTGGCCAAAGGTGTTTACATGAGTCGTTGCAGTGTCTCTTGGCTTCTTCCAGGACATCTTCATTGTCCCATCTCTCCTTCCCCCAAACTCTGCCTAGTGTGTTATTGCGCCTTCTAGTACATGGCATTTCCCAGCTGATGCATGTTTTCCCCCAGTGATACTCAACAAAAAGCCTTTTTCTGGGTTTCTTCAGACGACGAAGTGCTCATGACTCAAGAACAGCTTCTGAATACGGTAGTCGCCGGTATGTTTTCTTCTGCTAGTCCTTTCTTGTTTTATACAATCGTTGCTCATACACATCATGTTTCATAGAGCGGTTGTACATAGACTCAGGGGAACCCATTCGCTTTAGAGTGGATTCAATTGACTGGCAGGATGTCCGGCCAACTCCACAAAGCTTACTAGCTGAACAGAATGGAGAAGCCATAGAGAAAGATCCAATTGACAAAGCTGGGTTTAAGATCTTGGTGCGTCTTATATATGTCACAAAATATGACCATGCTGATAATTTGAGATAGGCAACGATAGCAGAATCTGGTTTAGGTGTGACTGCTTGGTGGCCCGGAAGGGAAGAAAATGAGGAGATGTACGAATAATTAAGGAAAAATGAGATCATAGATTCTTACTAGCGTTTTCAAAAGCTCAGTCGTCAAAAATGTTGAATTCTGTCGTACGGACAATGTAATCTGACAGGTTAACATAGGATTGACATTGCGGCCTGCATGTACTTTATGGCTCTTTTCATCATTTACCAGCTATGGCAGCAAGTTCCACGCTACTTACTTGGGTTTTGGATTTAACCTGTCAAGCTCGATGACTGCCAACTAAATTCATATCCCAGCCCCGTCCATGCCTAGTAATTCAAAACCAAACCTGTATAACAAGCCTTCTTATAGCCAACTATAATGTCTGTCTGTCAATTAAAACTCTCAATTCACATCTATCGCAGTTGTATATATATTCGGATGATACAAGTACGATGAGGATGGAGAAAGGTTTTAAAGAAGTCATAATGTATCAGATTATATATTTTAAAAAGTCTGCTCAATTTTGCTTAGTCACATTGCATTGTCTAGAAAGTCATTTCATATCTATATTCTGGCCAAAAGGGAAGGCAATTGTGATTCTAACCCGTGGAAGCTTAGGTTTGTTAAAGCTCTAAGGCGAAAAAGTTCAAGAGTCCAAGACTCAACGAAAGAACAAAGATATTGAATTGAAAAACTGTCAAACTTAAGCAAAACGTTAACTTCTTTGGAGGTCTAGTCGGGAGCAATGTAATGTTCTGCTCAGCTCTTGATTTGATCCAGATATCAAGATACTACCTATCTTACGGAAAGCTGACATAGTCATAGTTGACCTCATTTGTGTCAAGACATGGCTCTTTCTTTTACGATCAGTCGTTTAGCTTCTACCAGACAACGAAGCGAAAGCAATACGCTTTTGCAAGCCCAACGAAGTATTGCTCAATTTTGATCAATTTCTTTCTCGAACGCTTTTGCCAAACTAAGGCTAGTCCTGTTACGTTTCAAAACATAGGGCCTTCATCTTACCATCAGAATCAGTGAATGCTTTTTCTCTGTCGCCTTTCTCTCATTTCTCATCTGAACTTCTCCGAGAGTTTTGACATACAGAGTCTATCAGCGATACTCGGCTGTTTAGCTGTGGTTATAACAAGTTAGCAAGTTTTTACGCTATTCTTTCAGAATTCAGACTTTTCTTCATTTATGTCTTTCATTCAAATCATATCTCAGGAGTACCTATAAGCTGATCCAGCAGTAAGAGAAATATGTAATCATTAGACGTTCTTTTGGGATACCAAGCACTGCGCACCTTCATTCGGTAATCCACCTAGAGGGAAATAAGTAACTCCTGTGTCCATGAGACGATACAGAACACCAACAAAAAATTGGATTGACAACATGGCTACTGGCACGAAGGTACGAGAACCTCAGACCCTCAGAAGATTCAAAGTGATAAAAGCAGCCTGATTGGCGATACCGCCTCATCCTCGGTTGATTGCCAACTCTTATATCTGTAATCCATGTCAACTCCAGATCCAACTTTTTCCAGGTCTTGATATAGTAAGAGGAGCTGACAACAGGTGACAAGACAATTAGTCGTAAGATACAACACCAAGAAATGAGTGACAGACGAATGAGAAGTGTCAAACACGATTGATGATTGCTTGATTTGTCAGTCTCGTCATGGGTTCAGCTTGTTTATGTCACATATTGTCAAATTCATTGAATGAAAGCCTTCATAAAGATCCAATAAACAGATAAACCATTTCCGTTTGCTTCATTGTATAGTCGTCTTTGACGGCAGTAATCTCAAAGTTGCAGCTGACTGATTTGAGAATGCAGGTTCATGACGCTACCAAGTCTAACCTGTACGTAATTGCCCTCCTACAAAGCATCTCCACTGCATGCCTACATAGGGGAAAAAGCTTAAGCCCAAGTAGACTAGATTGTTGTCAGCAAAGTCCTCATCGTCATTGGAGAAATAAGCATACAGGCCTGTTGGCGGCATACCAAGCCTTGGACTTGGTCCTTCGGTGGGGAAGAGGGAATTTGAGGCCAGGTTCGAGAAGTTGCTTGACGTAAGGCCTCCTGATGTCTTCCTTCTTTTCAACCTCAGCAACACGGAGGATCTGAACACTCCTGAAACGAGCACGGTGACGAGCAGCCATGTCTTGGTACATGGACTCAACAGCCTCTGCACGGGAAAGAGCACGGTACTCCTTGACCATCTGAAAAAGTATTTAGTTTATAGGAAAGGACTGAATAAATTCACATACGTTGTGGGTGCCAGATCGGGAGTCGTATCGAAGCCAGATAGCAAAGTTTTTGACTTTCAAAGGCTTCTTCTCAGAGATCTAAATAGTGTAAACTTCGTCTCATTCTGAAGGGAATATTCACGCACAACATTGATGGCAACAATCTCGCCGTTAGCCTTCTTGGCCTTCTTCAATTGACGAAGATAATACCAGTATCGGGACTTGGCAACAACCTCGTTGGGGGCAAAGATCCTCATGCGGCTGCAGGATTGTCAACCTTGCGCTCCATAGATACAAGTCACACATACTAAAGCTTAGGGGCAGGATCCGCCTCGGTAGGAAGGGTTCGGCCCACGACAGAGTACTCGGTGAAACGAGCCATTCTGAAACAAGAGTTAGCCCAATTATATTTGGTCTTGCCTTCAACTAGATCCAGTTCAGTCCACCCAATCCAGCATAACAACAGCTCAGAGAGCCTGCATGCTGGTAGTATGCTGTAGAGCACTACCAACATCACCATAGCCCTTCTTGTCATCAGAACGCAGACATTGCCCCTGTTTGTCGTCCTCGCTGCCGTTGCCTATTCTCCTACTCTTCTTTGCTGCTAGCCGTTTGCCCATAATCTGTACTTGCTGAGAGGCGGCGGATGAATAATGAACTCACTTTAAGATATGTCTTGAAGGATACAAAAAAAAACGGAGTCTCCAACTTGAATCATCTACAAAACGACGAGTTGGTGAGGGTGCGGAGCTTGCCGCCATTTGCAAATGCCGAACCTGCTAACTGTGTTGTGGCGAAGTTGCTAAACGCCGATACATCCGTAAAAGGCTCGTGTGATTTATGCTTACGTATGCAACTCAATCGGTGGAGGCTATGGTTTGTGGGTGTTTCCTGAAAGTCAAACAATAATCTTTTAAAGTAACAGTCATCCGTTCACTATGGCAAATCGCCGTTCGGACACTGAACTGCAAGAAATCCTCGACACATTTGTAGGAACTAACAAGACGGTCCTTACTGGCAGCCTACCCCAGTGTACGTTCTTTTACCACCAATGCATCTACTAACGTCATCTAGTAATTGCCGGGTATGAACGGGACAACAAGACAAAGATATTAGGTCAGTATGACTATGAGAGCGTGTGTAGCCTCTGCCAGCAATATCCAGACTTGGAATTAGGTCCAACGGAGCTGTTTGACTTCTTAATGTAAGCAACGTCAAAACAACTAAGATTGACCATACGAAGGGCTGTGCTCAAAAGTCTGGCTGAAGAACCATATCCAACTCCAGACACTGCCACGCCATCCACTGCTCAATCACACTCTACTCCACAACAGAATCAGCGTCACCATCGACGACATTCAGACCGCGTCCGTTCTCCCTCAGATTCTAGCTCAACTTCATCTAGTGACGAGGACGACACTCGTCAGCGTCGACAAGTCTCGGCACCTCCAATCACATCTGCTTTCCCTAGTTCATCGTCTACTCAGCCATCGCCGTCCATTGGAGGTTTTGCACTTCCAGTCAGGAAGAAAACTCTATCTGACCCAAATCACTCCGATGGCTCTGTAGATTCTCCTGCACCTGTTCGTATGGTTCGCAATCGAGCCAATCCCCCTAGTGCCTTCACTGGTGGTTTTGCACGCCCAAGCCCAGCTGGTAGGCGCCGTCGAGGCTCAGCATCTGCTCAGGGCGAGGGAGACCTCAACAGCCCAGATTTAAGGAACCTCATCAAAAGATCATTTTCCTCCTCTTCTGAGCGAGTTCAGTCGCCTCAACCTTGTGGTCGTCCTGTCTCTCGCCAATCGCGGCCATCTACTCGCCCTCCAACTCCCTTATCTCCTGTCGACTTGCTCGACAAGACGTCTTTCCACGAGAGCGCAAAGTCGCCAATAATTAATAGTGAACGAGAAGATGATCATCTGGACAGTGAGGCGATGCTCGATCTCGATAGAGTCGAGGAGGGAGAAGATTGTGATGAAAGAGAGTCACTAAAAAACACCGTCAGTAACGATCCTTTAATGCCGAGGTTGAGTAGAATATCCGTGAGTCAATCCATGTTTCATTGAACACCTTGATCATAAGCCATACTAACGAAGAATAGACCGAGTCATCGGCGTCATTGCGTACATCTCACGAACAATTACAAAGACTAAGGAAGGAGAACAGTGAACTCTCTCGGAAACTAAAAGAGACTGAAAAAAGCCTGGCAGTACAGGGAGCCGAGAATGAGAGAATGGTTGAAGACCTACAAGCACGGCTTGAGGAAGCTCATTCAGAGATTGCTCAACGTCGAAAGGATGAGAAGGATATGCGAGGTAAAGACCGAGCTCAACTTATTCAAATTTCTGGCGTATGCTTGACTATTTGCAATTGGTGGCAGGTACTAATGGAGAATACAGTTTGAGGCAGACATTCAAAGCTTGCAGAGAGGTCTCGACAATGCAAAGGCAAACCATGCTGGCATGCAAAAGATGTACAACTCTCAATGTGGTAAGCCCTCCCAATCTAATTCAGAGTAAATTGGTAGCTGAAAGCTTTCCAGACGAGGCACAAAGATTGAGAGACTTGTTAAGAGATCGAGATCTCGAAATTCGAAATCTGGAAGATGCAGCAAACACTCATGCTGCCGATGAAGAAAAAGTATGTCTAACATCTTGATGAGCAGAAACTGATACTATCAAAGCTTACCCATGAAATCCAAGCCCTTGAGACCGAAATCAAGCGACTCGAGGGTGATATTTCTTTTGCCCGACAAGCCGAATCTCATCTTCAAACTCAAAAGCAAGAAAACCTTGCTCTTAAAGAGACAATTGATCGCATGCGATTTGACTTGGATGAGGCACGAGCTGCTGTGGCCCTAATCGGTACTGGGGCAGGGCGAGGTACTGCCAGTGCTGGGACTGATTCAGCTGGAGGTTCAATCGCTAAGAACCTAGGGGATGAGCTTGGAAGAAGATTAGTTGATGTTGTCAAAGAAGAAACCCATGAAGACGAGGACGAAGAGGGCAGCTATGTGGAGACTATAGTCACAACTCAAAGGACAAGAAAAAGAGCTGTCTGGTCTCATTCCCAGGCAGGATCCTCGAGTGCACCAGTAATGACGATTGAGGAAGGAATTAGAGAATATGTTGATGCCAGTACAGCAACAGATGCTTCACTCTTGGATTCCCCTACGTCTCCACCCGCATATACAGCTGAACCACCTCCTGTGGATGCCGATCAAGTCCTTCAGCAGGCGCACCCAAAAATTCACAAAATTTTATTCAATCATAAAGGGACCATTGCAGACGGCGAAGAAGACTACGAGGCCTTGGTTGATGCATTGGGAGTTCGATGTACAGTATTAGAAGAAGGGTTAAAGATGAAAAGATTGAATAGAGCAAAAAATGGTGGTGGGTTTGACTTCTTAGTACTACTCTCAAGAAGCTAATTTATTGCAGAACCGCATGTACGACATCGCAAGCGACAATCATGGACGGAGAGCCAATCACCAGGTATTGTGCAATATATATTTAATGGCACAAGTGACGTTAGGGACAACGTCGGGCGATTTGCTGTATTTGCCGTCGCTGCTTTTGCTTGTAAAGCATCCTTTGCACCTACACAAGATCATTGCTGATGATCTTGGATAGTCGGCGTCATTGCAGGTTCCCATCTCCTCGGCCCATCAGCAACCGGCCTTCATCCCCGTGATTATAAGCTATTTCAGCAGATGAATACACTGGCTGGTGCAGCAGGAGTAGGCGAAGGGTTTCTCCCTGCACACATGTTGGGCGTTGTGGAGAATGGCGCAAGATTGGTCGCCGGTAGGATACCCACCTAGAGTGTATCATCATGACACAAATGATACTAATGACATTGGCGGGAGGGAATAGACATGCTGGAAAGCTATTGTAAATATACTGTACGCTGTATTCTATGGTCTTTACTTTGATTATTACTCATCTCTCTTGATTTCCCTTCTGGCAAGCATTGAGATTCCGGACGCTCCTTTCAATGACAAAGTGTATGCGAGAGATTGCAAAAGTGCTTTTTCGCGATAATCGTGATCTCTTTTTTTCATGTCTTTGTAACCAGTTTTGATAATTTTTACTCTGGCTCTTGACGATCTGGTTTAGATATGTTATGAAGATCTAGTCGTATTTAATTGACAGAATCTTTTGAATCGGAAATTTACAAAGACTCCGAAAACCAAAAGCACAAAAGGTACGAGGTAAAGATTGAGTTTGATCCCGATAAGATAAGCCGGTTTACTAATTTGTTCCGATGTGTTTTGACATGACTTTATAACTCAAACCAAAGATAGGTTGTATAACTGCTCAGACTTTGAAGAATGTTGACTGTATAACGGAGATGATTCTTTGCACCTGTCCTTGCCCATTTGCCGTCATTAAGCTTGGTTGGGATGAGCTTTGAAGATTGGCAATCAGGGTAATTAACTGAGAAGGCTTGGGAAGGCTGTTTGTTTGGATACCACAAGTGGTATGAAATGTAACTCTACTTTGTAAGAGTTCTGCTTCATGAAGTGCTGTCTATGAGTCAGGAAGTTGATGCTGGTTCACAGCAAGACTTTTGACCTGATAAGAAAGGCTAGCATGGTCATATCTATGACTCACGTGAGTGCTGCAGCTGATCCAATCCAGCCGTATGGTGCATTGGTTTGTACACGCAGAATTGAACTTGTACGTTGTGAGAGGGTATATGGCTCGCCATATAGGAAGAAATGGATGAGAGACGTAGCTTTCGACAAGATTTATTAGAGTAAAAGGAAATGCAAAATAGAAATAGGCGATTTATGAAACTTAGCTCTTTTTTTTTATGGTGTTAATTTTACTTTTTGTCTTATACTCTCTTTCATAATTGCAATTTTAATTTCTCTTTTTTTCTTTACTCGTTACTTTGTGTATAGCTTTCCTCTGTCATAAGCTCAGTTTATACTCCAACATACAGCAAGAGATAGACAACTGACAGGCACCAGACTTGAGCAATTCAGATCAATGATTCGTACTGTAGCGTTTCTTCAGTAGTACAGGCATTTCTCAACGACTTTTGACAACGTCATTCGACAATAAAGACTTTGCAGGGAAGCCGGAGGGGACGAGTGGGACCTTCTGGCCCGTCTGTAAGATATGGCAACACTTGAGGGAAGGGAAGTGGTATATGCCTTTGTACAACAAACGGCAGTAGAGGAGTCTACCCGGTGGATGGTCACTGTCAACGTTGTAATCCTGGTCGGTTATCTTTTGTTTAGCTATGCACAAAGCTTACAAGTTGCTTCAAAGTGCCTCACAACTCTGGGTGCTGCCACGATTTTAATTTCCATGGCTATTAACGAATTCATTCATGGACGTCCTGGTACCACCCGTACACGAATTGTTCAGGCATTGATTGTCAGCGACCTGGTCTTGGGGTAAGCCACCAGTGACTAAGCTGTATGACTATACCTCGCTCATTGCGAGATAGAATTACTGGCCTTATTTCATCCTCCCTCACACTCGAAGGAGATGGTCATAGAATCGCCCACGGTACAAGAGCATGCTCCGGGCTAGGGCTCGTTCTCATAGCTGTACTATGGACAGAACATCTGTGGACGGTGACACTGGCCTTTGCGACGTACATGATGCTCATTCACGTGAGTACGAAAGGATGAATTTTGCCTCTGACATATTATAGCCTCTGCATACAGTGACCCTTGTACTAGAACAAAAATGGTACCTTCTGTGGATACTAGGTAAAGATATGGCTTACAAGCATTAGAATACTGATGATTGATCTAGTGTGGTTGTTATCTATCACTGCAGCCATCGTAGGCCAAGAGGTATATGGTTTTTATCCAGGTAAGGGTAGCTCAAGTTGAGTATTCGTCGGCTGAAACGGATACCAGCGAGTGGCATTTGCTTCTATGGTGACAATGCAGGAATATACGCAGACTTGATCCAGTTCATCCCAAGGTGAGCCATTTGCTAGTATTGTCGCAGCACTTAACGTCACTGCTTAAAGAGCTGCCGTGTGTGTCACCATTACCATACTCTATTCTCGCCTAATTGTCTTTCTCTGTCGCCCCGACCAAATTAGCATCTCACACTCTCGTGACGCATACTCGAGCGAACATATCTTCGAGACAGACACAAGCTCTCGGAAAATGTCCATGTTGAATCCCTTCACAAGAATGTTTCAATTTAAGCACGATCGATGCGAGTCTCAAGAACCCAAGAAACAACTGGTAGAGACTGCCTCTCACGGTTCATTTGGTGACTCTTTAGATATGCCTGCAAAAGAGGTTCCTCGCCCAGCTTTCAGGACTACTTCCATTCCTTTCTTCAAAGTTGACTCTCAGCCAATAACATCCAATACTGTCAATATAGCAGATTTGCCACCCTGGGAACATGTAGAGCTTCCTCCCTTTCAAGTTGGTGGTGAAAAATTCGGTGGACCATTTGCTCCTACTAGAAGCACATCATTGTGGGGCAGCTGGAAGGGGATGAATGGTTGGATACGACACCTGGTCGGGTCAGAAACAATCTCGACACAGCAACAAGCGATACAGAGAATTGAAACAGTATCCCCAGATGGCAGTTACCCAGCTGTCAACACCACTGATTCAAACGTCTCAGTAACAGGCAATGATCTTGCTGTAGATGATACTTGTACTGTATTTCATTCGCGAAGGCGAACAATTCAGCTTTCGAAAGTATTGAAACAGAATAGAGAGGAGGATTCTTCTAGTACCAATGCGAGGACGTCAATTTCATTGCAAAAATGCAAAGGAAACCTTGGAATACCAGTGGCCAATCCATCTTGGTTAATCGCAAAGCCCCTTTCGCCTGTTATATACGGGAATGATAGCATGTCTCCGTCTGCATCAGTACTCCTCATTCAAACGCGTGAGCCTTCAATCAAAACCGCAGTAAACGAGGTCGAGAATATAGAATCGTGCCAAAAAATTTCCATCATATTGGAAAGGAAAAAGAAACCCGAACCTCTCCCCTCAGTCAACTACTATCCCTCGCCACATTCCTCCGTTCGACAAACAATCGTTCCAAGTGTTGAATTGGATGCACCCCCGACATCAGTGGCGCAAAGCGAGGATGAAGAATGGGATCTTATGAGGATGCTGACAGCAGTACCTGCACAACCAGATGATGTATTTACTTCTTTCAATGAAGAAAATAATGAACTCGTACCAGAGAGTATGGCGAGCTATCTCAATAGGAAAACCGCTCTACTTATGCTTTGGTTTCCGCTAGGTGTACGTTTATATATAATGTGAGACTTGTGACAGCGAACTGAAAACCTCTTAGTACATTTTACTATTCTCAGTGTCACTTATACGCTTAATATGCAAGTGTTGAGATTTTTTGTTTTTGGGCTGTAGTAATGCTTGTCTTTAACAGATCATTTTGTTGGAGATCCTCCGCATTCTCTGCGAGCCATTTCAAGATGGTTCGTCCTGGCTCAAGGCCTTCTCGACGCTATTATCTATGGTTTTGTCGAATGGCTGTAAGTCAAGCCTGCCTTTCTATCTTACATGCTAAGCTCACCGTAAACCATTTAGTACCAAGCGAGTCATTCATAGACGTGTACGCCGGGGAACGTTTTCGCCATAATCATATGAGAGTGCTGTTACAAATAGTTCGAAAGTCATTGGCAATGCAGCCAATGAGCCAAAGAGGAAATCATTGCAAGTATAACGCGTCAGAATAACAGCATAGAAAGTCCTGTACCAGGACAGTGGGTATGGAAATTTGGGCGTTGTAGATCTTGGATTTCATGTTGGGTCCGACCAGCAAGTTGAGCATTTGACAAAGCCTTTGGGAACAAACAGGTTTATTCACTGGACAAAAATAGAGGGACACCATCGCTTACCAAGGAAATCCTAAAGAACACAATAAAGAAACCAGATACTACAAATGTATTTTGAGGTTTCATACTATGACAAAAGGTAGTCTATACATGTCTTATATATGATTTTGACTCTATAGAGTGCAACTCATCTATACATGCAGATATGTAGCATGCTTACGTATGTTACAACCACAGACCTAAATCCCTTTTCAAGCCAATTAGTACTATTCTCGGTTTAAGTATGCTTGTCTAATTTCTGTACCTCCCCACTCTACTGTCTGGTGTGAATCCTCTAGCATAGACGCTGATGTGCTTTTATCAATGACATCAGGAAGCTCAAGTACAACATTTGATATAGCACTAGAGAAAGGCGGTTGATTAGGAGCGAAGTGAGAGAAAGACGGAGGACTGCCATAAGCAACAGAAGCTGCGTGAATCAGTCTAGACGAAACAATTTTGTTAGTCTTAAATAACTGAAGATAGAAACAAAACCTCACATATCTGCAGTCAAGCCTTTGATCGGTGTCCGTCCAGTCCGAAATCGCTAATACATATCAGTGAGTCTCATGGTATCATCCACTTACATGCATCCTATAGCCTCCAGTTGTCTGTTGAGTGATGCCACCAGGTCAGTCTGTCCGCTATCTGACCAATACAACAGTTTGGACTTACTCCGATACGGTCTTCGATAGACTATGCAACATGCATCAGTAATTCTCTTCTTAGCAAGGTCTAATCTTTTCCCTCACATGAAACTTCTCTTCATGAGGCCACCATTCTCCTCCTCTATCCACTAGGCCTTGAGTATCCTTTCCTTCGAGTGTACCCGTATGACAACCTTTGAGAGGATGTGTAAATATAGCATCAACTTCATCTGGATTAGGATGAAGCTGGGTAAGAAGGGTCAGATCGGAAAGGAAGCATACGACAGCTATAGAGCACTGAGCCTACAGATTGCACGGGTTGCATCATGCATACTCACGAATGACAATGATGTGGTTCTTGATATGTGCGGCAAGAGGCAAGATGGTCATGACAGGCTCAAGCGTCGTCAAAAAATGTATAGAGGGATGTTGGATGGGAAGATTGACTTCTTCCCATGCTTCTCTCCTCTGTTTATAAAAGATGAGCCATAAACTATCACCAGTGACACGAAACGTACAGCTGTGTGTATGGCGTCCAGATCGTCGGCATCGACTTTACCGCCAGGGAGTGCCTATATGTGAGTGGTTTTGAGCTGTAATTACCAAGTACTTTTCAGACCACTCACTGTCTGCAAGGGATGCCTCCTAATAGTTGGATTAGAGAAATATCTTCACTTATTCAATCAACTCACCGTAGAGTCCTTGCCCTTGTAGTCAGCAAGACATGTAGTTTATCAGAATGACTCGGCTGAAAGAGAAGCACCAAAACAGCTGCTTGCTTCACTATACCAAAACTGAGCAAGGCATGTCAGCCCTCACCAGAGAAGAGATACGCAATCTTGCATACTCTGGCACCGATTCGGGCTCATGGTTCACAAGCCGTTTCAAGCAGTTCAACGATTCCTCTGAAAGTTCCTTGAGCTCTGAATCCAGAAGACCTCTGTCCTCCAATGATTCCCACTCTCCTGGTGTCTTGACATGTTTATCGACAGTCATCCTGTAAGTTGGGTGTCCGTAAAAGAACCAGTTGAAAACCTGATTGGGAAAATAGCAAGAGTTGCGCTGAAAGTGCTGTTTGAAAGTGCAAGTCGCCTGTTATATTGTCAATACTTGAAATCACTTAGAGTCGCTTGAGCCCAATACAATATGTATGGAATACCCAGCCAAGGTCTAGAATAGGAGAGTTAGTTGTGAGCGGAGATTGAATCAAACAATCGCCGCCTAACTCTGTCGATCTGAAGCCCTTTCTTTTCGAGAGCGACAAAGGAGCTGAGAGGCAACGAATGCGCTTAGAAAAGATCTATGTCCGGAGGTGTCGGCTTTAAAGAGAGAGGCGCTGATACATGCAATTGGTCAGCATTTTTGAGAGAGACTTTTGTAGAAGAAGGGCTGAAAGAACAAACGGATATTGACAAATGAGTAGATTGAAAGTGTGGAAGGGTATTGGAATATCCTTATATTGTTTTTAAATAATTGTGATATTTGATACGCTGGTGGTGTATTGGTAACATTGGAGCTTCCCATTTACTCGTAGATGGTGACTGAAAAGTTGATAATTGCTCCGGCACGGGGTTCGATTCCCCGTCAGCGTAATTTCTTTTTTGTTTTTTTTTGTAGTTTCATTTCATCTATCTATTTTCTCAAAGACAGCACAACCGTATACTTTCTGCTTATGTAACAGAATTAATGATATGTGGTTTATTATGCAATAGAAGAAATAGAGATATAAGAATTGATCCCGCTCCAGAGAGTATTTGTTTCCACCAGAGATTTCTAACTTGTTTTACATCTCAACAATGAGATTAGTTTTTGGAAAATAAACGATAGACAGATGAAAATTACAAGAAGAAGGTATGTGGCATGTAGAGAACACTTTCATGAGCTAAATATCTCAGCCATGGCTATTAGCTGGCATGGTCAAGATGTTCTCTCTAGAGTCAATTTTACCACCACTCAAATCCGAATCCTTGCAGTATGGCTGGTTATTCGAATAGGATAAGCGGCTGATGGTACTGTCAGATGTTTGCAGCGCTTGAGTAACTATTCGCCAGTCCGCCTTCATCGACGGTTGCCACGAAAGAGGAGCGCCGCTGTAGCTGTCATGTTGGTTGAGCTTTAACCTTTTGCCGTACTAATGACCTCTAGTCTGTTTGTGGGCCGTCTCGGTGACCTATACGTTTTGCTGTCGACGTGGGTTTGTTTGACACCCTTGGATACGACTGCAGTCTTATTTCAAGTTTAGGAGAGCAGGCAACATGAGAACTTATGCCCATGATACGGCGTTACCTGGGGGGAAATGTGAAGAAGGCGATTTGGATGCCGAGGATACTGCGGTAGGTATATGCTGTACATTGTCGCACAAAAGCTCATAATGCATGGTAAATGCAGAGAAGAGAAGCCTTTGAAGAAGTTGGTAACCTTATACACTTGCCAATTTTACATACTGATCCGGCTCTGTAGATAGGCTTGCCTATGGATCGGCAAAAGATCAGAAAGCTCAGTCTTTTGGACCCATACTTGACTGGGAATTCCCTTGTAGTCACCCCGTGAGTTTTAAATTGCCATGGGTTCTGAGAGTAGGCCGCTGATTCTGGAGCAGAGTAGTTTTCCTTGTCACAGACTATTCTCTCATACCCCTGTTGAACGCGGACGAAGTGTCTCAACTGTTTTCCATGCCTCTCGCGTCCTTCTTACACACACGCCCTTCCCTCATACCGTCTTTTCACTACAACATATCCCATCGCTTGGTTGCCTTGCCGCCCGGAGTCATTGACGCTATTCCCCTACCTCCACCTGTCACTTACGCAGAAGATGAAGGGGAGGTGGGTGGAAAGAACGGAAGGTTCTATACTTTTCGAGATGTCAAATGGGGAGAAGGAAAGGTTCGGATGCATAGGTTTCTGACCGGTCGAGAAGCCTATGGTGTGAAGCCCGTGTATGGGCTGACTGCGTGAGAACTTCATGGAATATTTATCACGAAAAGCTAAGCGTACGTTTTAGAGCTATACTTATCAAAACAGCTTCTATTGGGTTTGATCAGTGTCCTGATTTCAACATTCATGCGCCGGGACAAAAGTCAATGGAAGAGAGACTCGAGTATGAAATTTGGCATACCTCTAGTGCCCTCCGAAGAGCTGTAGAGGCAGAAGGGTTGATAAATGACTGGGTCCCTAGCGAGGCAAAAGCGAAACTGTAAAGACAAGATATCTCTTGTTGTACATTGGAAATAAAGATTACAATTGTATAGTTCTTGATGATGAAAATCTCTGACATGCCTCAAAAAATCCAAAACGACAATGATAATGCTAAACTATGCTATTATGCTACAAATAATACAATAACTCTAGTGTATCAACTAAACAAACTTGCAAGTTCTTCCGACTGGAAAATCTTTCATCAGCGACGAAGATTTCAGAAGACATATGACTTTACCTTCTGGGACATCAATTCCTTTCTGCTCATATTCTTTAAAGACAGCTGAGCTAGTTCCGCTTTCTTCTTTTGTATCTTGTCCAATTTTTCCTCAATAGAGTCCTTGATCATTAGCTTAATGGCCACAACTGGCCGAGTTTGGCCCATTCGGTGTATACGATCGATAGCTTGCGATTCAACTGAGGGATTCCAGTAAGGATCGACAAGATAACACCTTGACGCCACTGTCAAATTCAATCCGACTCCGCCAGCCCTCGTAGACACTAATAAAACCTCCACATTTTTTTTGTACTTGAGAGCTTCTATAGCTTTCGATCTATCTTCTCGCGTCATGGTGCCATCTAAACGCGCGTACCGGATATTGGTCTCGTTAAGCATGTCCGCAATACTATAGATGGTGTATCAGTTACTTGCACATTACTATTGCAATATCAACGTTACCGATCAAGCATTGTCGTCCATTGTGAACTAACATTCAACTGTCAGCATACTTATCTCTTGTTATACAAATAGACATACAATACAACACTCTTAGTCACGATAGGTTTGCCATCAGAATCCATCTCTTCTACATCATCTCCCTCCAGGGCAAAAGGATCATAATGCGCCGAATGTGGGTTTTTCTTAGAGAATTTCAACAACTCATCATGCAGAAATTGCATTTTCGTTGACAGATTGAGCTTTTCGCCTGGGGCTCTAACAAACTTTTTTCGTGTCGCTCGCTTCGGCTGTTGATCAATCACATTTGATTCGGTGGCATCGGCAGAATCTGGAGGGATAACTTCTATTATATCACTAGGAAGACGAATCATCTTGTTGCAACAATGACACGCTCGGGCAATTGAACCCTTCATGCGTTTTGAATATTCTGGATAAATATTTGCTCTAAAACACGTTTGGCCTATCAAGATAATTAGGAATTTGTCGTAACTTAAACTGTTTGCTTACAGTACAGATGAAGACATTTCGTCAGGAGGGGTTTAGAAGGCAGCTTCCTCAGCTTGGGTTTTTCTTTCTCTTCCTCAACTCCGCCGAGCCCTATCCAAGGGAACCAGTCTCCGAAATCAAATCCGCATGCAGTACATGTGGCTCCTTCTCCCTCTTTCATTGAACATACCACTGCAACTGCTCTAGATTGAGTCAACCCATTTCTCTCGATTCCTTGGGCAGCAACTTCAAAATCCATGATTGTCCCGTCATAGTCTTCTTCCACAGGTCCCTCCATAGCAAGGTCTACATGATTACAAATTTGACGAAGACGAAGGACCTCTTGTAACATATTCACATAAATTTTGCTGACATCGTTATTAGCCTTGAGTTCTCCAATTTTATCTTTTGCCTTGGAAGTCCGCTCATCATAAATTCGACGTTCATCCTCCCGAAATGTAAGCCACATTTGACGTTCACTTCGAGGAGGCAGATTGAGTATTTTTGTGCCATCTTCATGGGTTGATTCTTTTGTTCGTCGAAGAGTGCAGCAACGCATGATAAGTTGAAGTCTTGCAACACCAATTTGTTCTCCGAATTTACAGGGAGAGGATATGTATTGAGTAAAGATGTCTTTGTCGTCTACAGGGCTGATACGAAGGAATTTGAATAAAGCCCACACATCTTCAATCTTGTTCTGAATTGGGGTACCGGATAGAGCCACTCGACGATCAGCCTCGAGATCACATGCCGCTCGCGAAGCAACTGTTGAAGCCGTTTTAATGTAACTGCTTCTCATCAGCGCAAAACCAAGGAGAAATTAAAGGATACTTACTGGGCCTCATCAAGGACAACTCTAAACCAATCAATTGCTTGTAGAGGGCTAGTTTCCTGACCACCTTTTACCTTGCCCTTACTCTTCTTTGCCCCCTTGACCAATGCTGCTACTTCGGCAGATTGAATCTCTCCATCTTCTCTCTTTCTTCCCTCTATCTCATCAGCACTGTTGGAAGCCGTTTCGCCAGGTGTATTCGTTTCTGTAATGCATGATCCACTCTGTTTTGAGAATTCATTGGCAAGGGTATTGAAAGAGGTTATGACAATATCGAACTCAGAGATAAAATGGGGGTCAGGGCGACGTGATGGTCCGTGATATATATAAACACGAAGTAAATCAAAATTTTCAAGATCTTCGTCACCTGAAGATTCTTGTCCATCAATCTTGGGAGGCTTCCACATTCGCTCAATTTTCTTAGGCGGCATTATGCCAGAAATTCCGCCAATAATTTCAACTGGACCATTCCAATGTTCCTTAATCTGATCCTCCCAATTCGATATGGTCGACATAGGGGTGATAAGCAAGGTTCCCTTAGATCGTGTGGTAATACGAGAACGACGAGTAGCAGAATCCCTGACTGCATCCTCATCATGTTTGCGCTTCTTGTTCCTCGCATCGGCTTTAAATTGTTCTTTAAAATCTGGCATCCCAAAAACTTTTGTTTTGAATTCTGCTGCCTCTAGATCCTTTTCATCCTCGCTGGGGTCTGTTGAAGGAACGACTGGCTCCATTTTGAGTCTTGCGTATTCTCGAGCAGAGCTTCGGGTGGCAGCTATGAGGGAAACAACAGACAGCGTCTTACCCAAGCCCATCTAAAACAAAGAGTCAGCATATGTTGAGATCCGAATGACAATACACTCACATCATCTGCTAGGAGCACTCCCTTGCAATCAGCCGGTTTCCCCTTCTTGCCACGAAGTTCTTCTCCTGTTATCTTGTTTTTCCAAGAACGAACTTTGCACTTTTCATCTTTAACTGGTTCCCATAAAGAACCCCAGCTCTCTACTTCTTCTTTCCTCTTGTCCTTGTTCTTGCTCTTCTCCTTCTCTTCTTCTGGTTCAGTGTCCACACTCTGTCCTCTCCTCTTCAACACTTTCTTTGCGTTTTTCTTACATTGTTTAAGGCATGACGAGTCTTGCTCTTTCATCAAGAAGAAAGTCAAAGCCTTGCGTTGATGTGGGAAAAGGTCGGTTTTGATGAGTGGTCCAGGGTCACATTGCTCTAATTCTGTACCATTGTCTATGCTCTTGAAAACTTCATCCACCTGTTTTCTCTGAACCTCGACTTGCGTCGCTTTTTCTCTTTCTCTATCAGGAAACATATAATCTCCATTTGCTGTTCCCATTGTCCGTCGTTGGGCGTTTGCGAGCAATTGCAATGCGATATCTCCTCCTCCGTGTGCATTTCGGTAAGGAGGGTTATCAGAATGCCGAGTAGAATCATATGGAGGGATAGGATCAAGAAGATAGAGGTTGTAATTGGCCAAAAAAGAAGCAATGTATTCGACGTTGGAAGGAAGTGTGAAAACGAGTACGTCCACGCGGACTTGGAATTGGGGCGCATCAGCATGAAGACGAGGGACAAATCCTTCTAGTCTACAGAGGCCCCTTGACATAAGACTGGCAAGGTGGATAGCAATCCGGGAATCAAGGTCTCCTATATACGTAGTCAAAGCAGCTAATAACCAGTCAGCTTTGGGATAGGTATGTACATTGCGCAGGACTGACGAGTGAGAATTTGGATCACGTCCTGTTGCAAGACCGAAGACGGATCGTCTTTCCTTGCCAGTGTCCCTGCCGCTCGATACTACATCTTGTCAGACTTTTACAGAACGGCAACAAAGTAATATTCACCTTTAGTTTAACCTTTATAAACTCATTATTCCTGTAATTTACAATCTCGTATTTTTCCTTGCTATTTGGAGGGGGCCGAACGCCAACGACAACCGCAGGACACGGATACAGCATCAGTGCTGCCGAACGGAGGGAACCTATACAAATCGGCTTCTTCTCATCGACTGGTGGAGGAGAAGGAATATGCTGAGTGGTGAGATCTATCGCTGAGGATGCATTGTTGCCATTCATGAGAAGAACTGACGGCAAAGCAACACCCTTGCTATTCACGTCATCTGCCAGCTCCTTTCGTTCTGAAAAATATCTGTCTGTTTTTGGATACCGACTGGGACTTGCTCCGTAGGGTGGGAAAGTTGTTGAAGCCGGTGACTTGGTCCCCGAGGATGATGAGCCGGTATACACAATGCCATCGCTGTCCAAAGCCGTAGAGCGTTGGTCTATTGACAAATGTGACTGAGAAAGTGGTGGACGGAAATGATTCGTAGGAGACAAGTTCGTAGTAGGGAACCGTGCACCGAGGGCAGGAGTTGAGAAGGGAGCTGTGGCTTTGCGAGCAGCAGCGGTGGAAGACTCTGCCAATTGAGGATCAACTGCTACTTCGTCTCCGCTTGAATCCTCTCCTGTAAGGTCTATAGAGTGTTGGCTCTGCGAGGCCAAAGGCAAAGTCGCGGTCGCCAAATGGCTGTTGGTCATGACAAAGATGACTGACTGAGCTTGTGAGTATCTGTCAGCAGCGTGTTACTCTTACGCGCTTGCCGCTACGACAGTCTGAGCCTCTACAGCGTCTCGCCTTGCTTGAAGTAAAATAAATAAGAAATGAAGGAATAAACAAAAGATTAAAAAGAAAAGAAAAGTTAAAAAGAAAGATGGCAACGAGGCGGCAAAAAAGTCAACACCAACGGACATCGCCGCTGACTCAGCAATTAAATAAAACTCCTGAATTTATGCATCCAGCATCTACAATCTACCCTACAACCTGAATCCATCTATCTCAGTGGCATGCGATATATTTAGTTCATGAAGCCTCCAAATTCACTCTCCAGCCGAGTATAGATGTAAAAGATCATGGCTGAACTGGGAGCTGATCTCATGAGAGTCAAGCCACAGCCTGCATACATTCCTCTGATCCCTCTTGTTCTCCAAATGTCTTTAGAAGTCGCCCAGAAGCTTGGAACAGGCTTGCTGGGGTTGAGTTCTGCAAAAGTCTGCACCGATGACTTGACACTATCGGCGGGGAAGAGCGCAATAATGTATGACACGCCTGCCAACGCTCCCGCGGCCATGAGTTCCAATGCCGACAAGTCTGCCTTGGTTGCTCTAGTATTCTCGCCCAAGCGAGTCTGATGCCGCTGTATAAAACATCTTGCTGCCCACTCGTACGCCGAGAACCATGCGGCAGAACCACCTGTCTCTCGCAAGAGCGTTCCAGTCTGACCCAACCAAAGTCCTCGTATGCCAGATCGACGGACAGTGTCGACTATAAGGGCGATGGGGCCCATCGGAGGTGCGACTCGAGCTTGGAACGAAGGACGGACAACGGCCGCAGCAGGAGTGGTGGCGAACGGATGAATGCCTGGGACAGGTGTAGCGGCCGAAGCTCCAATAGCGCCTTCACGGGCAAGTAGCTGGACTTGCATCCGGCACTTGATAAGTTCTATCGGTGTTCTGTCCTGTATCAGCAGCGTCATCTTGTGGAGGATTCCTCTTACAAGACGAAACTGGCAACAAAACCAGCGGCAGCGGCAGCCATAGCAGTCTCGCCCATGTCCAACTCTCTCTTCTTTCCTTTAACGCCTGACCGCATGAGGTAGATTGCCTCTTTGCATTTATTGTAAGCCAAAAAGAGCGTAGCGTTTTCGCAAGCAGCGCCAAAGATGGGCGCAGAGATACCCTTGTGCATATATCAGCTCCAGCCTTTCCAAAATCGAGAAGATTACAAACTCTGTAGAGACCTCTCCATCCTTCCTTCTTGTATGTCTGCATGAAGCAATCAAGTGGCCCGGTGAAAGTCAAGGCTCTATCAGTGGGCTGCGACTGCAGTCGGACTTTAACTTTCTCTTCATCAGAACCTGTAGAGTATTCTCCCCATTGCGAGCATACCTAGGTCAAACGGATGTTCAAAGACTTTGGCTACCATTCCAGCCACCTACAATTAAAATTAGCCCATACTGCCAAGTCAAGTCATGGTTGTCTCACTTACGCTCCCAAAAACTACATTCTCCATAGCATTTGCCTGTACCTCCTCACTCATATTTTTCTGCTTTTAGATTACTTTAATCATCAACGATGAAAAAGAATTAATTCTAAAGATTAGATGTGATTTTTTAAACACCATGAATTGGAAAAAATGGATGAGACTGAATTCAGGCACGATTAAAAATAGTTATAAGCGATAAATACAACTGGCATTTTTGTAGTCGTATTTTGAAATTAAATAAATAATAAACAATAATAAATAAAAAATCATGCAAGAGCCAAAGAAAAAGGAGAGCACCCATAATCCAAAGCATTGGTCCTTGTAATAGATGTCAAGAGAAAGCCAAAGCTTGCAGCTACAAGTAAGGATGTACATCAAGACTAGCATCTCTGTCAGTCCATAAATTGTTTTGTTTAATAGATTCAATCCGGTTACATGGCATACTCAACACGATTCTAACTGCGAACGACTACAACGATCCAAAAAAGACAATTCGAGCAATTCCAATGCAAGTCTATAGTACAAACTTCATCTACAAGTCATCATTGTAAGCGGGTATCATGCTTTCAATGTAATGATGGTAGCCACACTATGAAGTGGGCCTCTATTAGACTTTGTCGCCTTTGCAAGCCTTTCTGGGCACCTTGAACCCATCAGACCTGACACCGCCACCCCAGGGGGTGTTTCCAATAATAGTGGCATCAGAGCCGAGACCTCGTTCAGCAAACGCATTCCAAATAAGGCAAGTATTCTCGCCCCCAGTCAAAATCTGGTCTGCTTGGATAATTGAATCTCGGGCAGCAAAGAAGGAGGGTCGGCAAGGCTGAAGTTTCATCCCATTGATGATAAGCTGGAGGGCGAGTGTGTTGCCATGCTTGGGAACAAGAGGAACAGGAGCACCAAAGCTATCGACAGATTCCTTAAGGGTTTTGGTGTAATAGTCGTTTGGCTCGGAGGTGTTTGTAGGCGGGAAAAGGATAGGACTAAAGCCGTATTTTTCTACCAAGCGCTGAGAAAGAACAAAGAGGATTTCGGCCCAAACTTCACCAATTGCATGGACACCCCAGTAGCCAGGTCTGTAAGAGGATGTTAGCTTTTAAACAATAGCATGATAGACTGTACACACTTGTCGAGAGTTTTATAGGTAGAGGGATTAGTTGTGGAATTTGTCGAGTACTTGTAGTTGCGAATACCCTTCTCGGAATTGGCTGCCCAGGCACCCATGGCGAACACGTCAAGGTTGTTTCTACAGCATAGGTAAAATTTTGAATCAATACAAGCTGCAACACTCACTTGAAGTTTTTGTGCTCCTCAACCTGTCTAACGAGAGTTGCAATCGCATCTCCCCAGCCTTCTCCCATACCTCCAGCTTCTCCCCAGCCTAGACATCCAGAGTTGGCTGGACCGCCAGTAAGACGAGTAGATAGACCGTGACTGTATTCATGGATGACGATTCCAGCCTCTAAATCACCATCGCGGTAAGGAGTTGCCGTGTCCCAGATGTACATCCTCATTTTTGGTGCCTGACCATCAGGAGGAGTCATAAAATTGGCATTGTTGTATCCACTACCATCCTGTGCATTGCACACAACAGGGTCACCACCCTTGCCACCAAGCCCAAAGTTGTAGGCCTGGAAGTTTCCAGAGATTTCGTCAAAGCCCATTCGGTGGAGCAAGTCATGGTACATATTACAAGTGTAAAAGAGTTGAGTGATAACCATATCAACATATTCTTTGGGCTCCAGACCATCATACTCTCCGTAATCATAAACAAAGATGTAAGAGTCGTTGATGGGTCTATAGTTGAGCAAAAAGTTGTTGCGACCTTCCCAGTCTTCATGAGCATAGACGTTATTGCCTGCTGTTGTGTTGAATATGGTGTAATTGCCTTGGGCTGTTTGACCTGGAATATGACCGTCCCAAGGGTTGGAAGTAGTAGGGAACTTGTGCCAACCAAGTGGAGAAGCAACTGAATCCCAAGGCTCAGTGACAATGCTTAATTTGCCTACAGTAGGATCGTTGATACCTTTTACGCATCAGTGGTATTTCATGTGAACAGTAACAGTAGATCTCACCCCAAGGAAAAACTTGATAAGAATAAGGCTTGATCTTATGAGGCATAGGCATAGGTTTTTGCTTGTCACCCTTCATGATCTTGATCTTTTCTTCAAGCGCGTCCATGTCATACTCGCTTGCCCAATCAACAATCCTGAGAAGCTCGCCAGACATGACATCAACATAAGCCTCATACCAACTATCCTTCATCTCAATCTCGTACTTCCACACAAGACGAGGTGCTCCGTCAGAGATTTGAGTATACATCAAACGAGCTGGAACGTCTGAAATGATGCTGGCTTTGTTAAGTCCCGGTCCCGAAATTATTTCAGTAGGGGGCTCAGCAGGCGCTGGCTTGGGCATGAAAGAATGGCGAGGAGTGGAAGAAAGTTCATCCGTAGAGACGTCATCCATGTTATGGTTAGGGGAGATGCGAGGGAGAAGAGACACTAAAGCCTCAACAGGAGTCATGATGGTCTCAGAATTGGACGCGGATTGATGGCAAACAGCGTGAATATGATTTTCAACATGCTCGATTGATTTGTGAACTTGTTTGATCTCGGGAATATCAAGGTTTCTTCCGAGGAGCGGAGTGCCAAGCACAGCTTGCGCAGCAGACTTGACAATACCCCAGACACCCGTCTCGCCCCTAAGTTCTGTCAAGCGAGCTTTATGAGTATCAAGCTTGTCTTGAAGAATTGTACAAACTCGAGCAGACTCGCCGGAAGGTGAGTTCATCTCGGTCAGGCTGGGAGCAGAGCCTGGATGAAAGGAACTGCCCCATGAGATGACGCGGCCTTGACGGTCAATGTTGAGATTGATGTCGCCATCAGACACCTCTAGGCCGTTGATCAATTGACGAGCATAGATGTGTGTGATGCCAGTACGGGCATCGGTATAGCTCTACAACATGATGTCAGCATTTGCCATTCGGCCAGTCACCCAAGGCAACCAGCGACTATAACGAAACGGAAACGAACATCGTCACGTATGTAAAAGACGTCGCTATTAACATCTCCCAATTTGTCGATGAGAAAGTCCTGGGCTACCTGCTTAGGGTCAATAGGCTCATCTGAGAAACTGCGAGTTTGTAGAATATGAACTGATTCGTCCACAAGCTCAAAAGAAGCGTGAGGGTGCGCAGGCCCAAAAGATAGAGACTTGCGGCCTCCTTGTCGACCCGACTCGCGAGCGTGAGGACGAGCTTCGCAGAGGGTGGCGAGCAACGGAAGAAGAGAGATGAGCGCTGATGTGCGCATAGTGAAACTGAGCTACGTTGCTACTGTAGGATGACAACGCAGGCAAAGATACTCGAGAACAAATTGAATGAGACGAAGGTGGGAAAGAAGAGGAGAGTTGTGAATTGACGATATATATATATGATATACTGGTAAGATGAGTCGCGCTATCCGATAATGTGGGGGAAACTAATAAAGAAAGTTGAATTAACGAAACACAATGTGAGGTTGCCGGTGATAGCCGGTCATATGGGGGGGTTCATTTAAGGCGACGAGTTGGAATTGAAATAGAATAGATGTTGGATAATCTCATTAGAAAACATTTGAAAGTAACGATTAGTCCAAAATTTAGAAATACAATCAAGTTTGTAATGTGTTGTACGCTGTATGTTATAATATTTCTTTGCTTAGCTCATACTGCCTTATCCAGTCATAAGATGGAATCTGGTTCCTTTGTCATACACAGCAAGATAAAAATGACGCTGGCTATAGTTGTTGTAATTGTTTTGTTCTGTGATATGTGCAATACTGTATAAGAACCTATTACTATAGAGCCTATTCCAGTTATTCTTCCAACTTGGTCAGATTACAAAGAACAATTGGATGAAAGTATCTCAACCAAAGATGTTTTATGCCGTGCCTGGGTACTCACCAAGAGTTTGTCAACAAAACAACAACGAATAGTTGATTCTTGTTTGGAAACAACAACAACAACAAAAACAACAACGTTACTGCTCATTGTTTTTATTCGTAAAACACTGCTTCTTTCTTATTACTCTCGAATCTCTAAAACTCCAACGCATTCCAGCACATCCCGTTAGCAACTACTATTCGCCAACATTAACAAACCCTCGGAAAAGTCAACATGTCTATGGAAACCCTCAACGTGGACTTTGAGCCTTGTTCAAACCTTTCTCTAAAAGTCGACACTTCTCAAGCTCCAGCCACTCCAGTTTCAGAATCCAAAGACTATGTCGAGGACATGTTGATCTTGATAAAAGGAAAAGACGCAGCAAACATGATTAATTCAACTTTGCTAACCTCGTTAGAGGTTGAATCTGATCCTGTCCTATCCTCTCTTGCCAGTAAGCAAGCCCATGATAGCCTTTCGTGTGCCGCCATCAAGAGCAGTTTTAAAGCAAAGCCAGTACCCAACTTCAAAGACAATGTAGGGCCCAAGATGACCAAGGCTGCTGCCTTACGTCTGGGGCTGAACTGGGAGGATGTGAAGCCTCGGAGAGAGACCAAGAGTAGAGAAGAGACAAAGGGAACTCCTGGATACAAGCGAACAGGGCTGGACATAGTAAGTGCCATTTTGCGTCTTTTAGCAATCCTAATGTTCATTTTCAGAACGTGCCCTCGTTGGCAGCTCCCACAATCGCTCCTCGCCAAACAAAGGCCTCTCAGCTGAGGATGGGTGGTCCGTTATCCACACCAACCAGTGTCAGAGACAGAAAGGCAATTGCCGCTGCCAACGAAGCGCGGGCAGACGCAGAAAAGGCCAGACGACGAAGAAGTATAGTCCTCCCAGCAAGTCTGGCTTCACCATTGATAGTGAGCGTCGTTTTGCAGAATGTGGCCAAGTCACTGATCAACGGAATGACAGACCCCTCGACTGAACAAGTCTTCGATGCTTCGTACTGGTATCAAATCGCCCGAACCGGCGTCTGGCATCTATCCTCTTGTACGCACAATGTCAAATCTTGGAGTC
This sequence comes from Cryptococcus depauperatus CBS 7841, assembly GCF_001720195.1. Taxonomy (NCBI): domain Eukaryota; kingdom Fungi; phylum Basidiomycota; class Tremellomycetes; order Tremellales; family Cryptococcaceae; genus Cryptococcus; species Cryptococcus depauperatus. Next base: position 1,133,832 of record NC_089472.1, on the reverse strand, counting down.
GTCGATTCTCCGCGCAGAGAGTGTGTCCAGGATGATTGCAACACTGCAGAAGTTTCTGGTACAAACTCTGACAAGAAGACAGCTGTTCAGCCAGTCAAGAGCCTTGGTACCCCAAGCATTGTAGGAATTTTATCGATAGAAATCACGATCAGTGACTTACCTTCATCGTAGGCCCCAAGACTCAACAGAACCGCCCTTTTGCGTGCACCACACTCGTCCCACGCATCCATCTCTCACCCTTCTTCGCCTGTCACGCCTTTGAAATCTGTTCCCACCCGTTCCAGGCCGGCATCTGTCGCCACCACCAAGTTTTTGAAGTCTTCTGACTCTGTTAACCGGATTGCGCCTAGTGTCGGGCCAAAGTCTACGAAAAGTAGCTTGTTGAGGGCTGCTCAAGGCGCTCAAGTATCTAGGGCTCTGTCGTCTGGAGCATAGTGAGGTATCTATACGATCAATACTTTTTTTTACGTTATGAGTTGTCTTGTAAAATAGAAAAAAAAGATATCAGTCGCATATCTTTTTCAGAAAATTGTTGGGATTATTTGTTGTCGATGAATTTCTTAACGCTTGGGCCCACATGGATAACGCCATCTGTCGAAATATAAAGTCCAATTGTTATTCTTTACTTTTTCATTATTTTAATATTGTACTCTTCAACTAATCTTTATTTTATCAAAGTCAGTGATATCTCTGACTATACTCGCTTTGCTCATCCACCATGGTCTCAGAGATCCATTCCGACCTAGCATTGTCCTCCGTGGTTACTGCCCAGCAAGAACCACGTTTTTTTTTTGGCCCAGCCACCATGTTCTGTAACCAAAACTACGCCCACGATTCATGGACTTGCCGGATACACAATAGTCAACGAGATGTTAGAACGGCGCGATAGCCGACGATCATCATTTGCATCTTGCGTTACCTTTCGGCGGTCTCGCCTGACACGTTTGTCTCGGCGACGACTGGGACGTCTCCAGATGGCTTGCTGTGAACGTGTGCGGAGCAGCAGGAACCTCCTTACGGTATGGCAGGTGACAAACTTCTCAACTCACATAGCAATCCGGATCGAATTGCCGGAATACTTCAGGGGAAGAGTTGTTTCCGGAACGTCATTGAGTGTCACTACAGGTGGATATTGCGGTTGCTGAGAAAATGAATTGATAGAGAAGGAGAAGATATATATATATATATAGGTTGCATCGAACGAAAAAAGTGTTGGTCGAATTGGATATACTACGTATTGGTAAGTGTTTTTCTTGGGTGAATTGAGCAATCATATTGGTCCGACAGTATCGGTCCAAGTTGAGATGGCATAAGCTGGTTGTTCTGTTTGACGTTTAGCTTACTGTATTGCAGATATAGAATGACCTGCAGCATATTCACGTTGCCATCAGGCAAGCGAGAGTCCTCCATGTCTACGGACTCAAGCATATCTTCGTGTTTGCGTTTAGAGATTGAAGCTGGCCTTCGTGGTACATCTGAGCCGACTATGCCAGGCTCAAGGGCGGAGGACAAAGAATGGGCTTATACAAAAAGCGTGCCTACTGTTGTACTATATGACGAAAAAGGTTTGAGGTGGGTTGCAAAGTTATACGGTCATGTACTAAGGTGTGACAAGACTGTACGATAAGATCACAGCAGAGGCTCCCGAATATTACCTTTTCAATGACGAGCTAAATTTGCTTAAGACTCATGGCGCTGAAATCGTCCGCTTCATGATGAACCAGGATAATCATGGTCAAAAGAACCACGAAATGCCACTTGAATTCGACATGCAGCCAGGAGCAAGGTGGAAGCCTGGACGATGGGGGGACGCTAAAGTCGGGAAATGGAATGAGGGAGTGAATGGAGAGATAAAATCGAATGCCGGTATGAGGGTTGACTGCGACATTGTAGAGCTTGGGGCAGGGTGAGTCGCTGCGTCCTATCCGTGTCTAATGTGCGGATGTGATAGAGCGCTCCGCAAAACGGCCCATCTACTCCGAGCTCTATCTTTTGCCGTCGACAAAGATACAGCAAAATCTCAATTGCCCCCCATTACTTACTATGCACTTGATCTTTCCTATCCCGAGCTGGATCGGGTTTTGAGCGAGATGCAAGAAGCCATTGGCCATGAGCTTGAGGGCAAGGTAGCCTGCCTCGGTCTCCATGGCGATTATGATGCTGGCTTGCAATTTATCCGCGAGGGGAAACTCAGCCATCTTCGACAGAACCTGGGGCACACAAGCTCAGCGGAGGCTGCGATTACTAGCAGCAGTGCCGCTCCTCGAGACATCCCCACACCCATTGACCAACCCCAAGCCAGCCCCACTGTCAGCCCTGTCTCTGTTCAACTTGTCACGCCCAGAGACGTCCCATCTCCTCTTCTTGCCCTTGAGGAAGAGTTCAAGCATCGCCAATCCGATACCAACAACTCTTCTCCAGACTCTTCAGACGAGATTTGGAAGGTTTACCCCTACTACACTCATGCACGAGATGCTATCCGTCAGACAACTCCTGCCTCTGACACAAATTCCCCGGATCGTCCTTTGCATTTCGCCTTTTTGGGCTCTTCTTTGGGTAACTTTGACCGCACCTCGGCTCCTACGTTTCTCAAATCGCTCCCTATTCGCCCAGGCGATACTCTCCTTTTAGGCCTAGATGGACGCCCAAGCCCGGGCGCGGAGGGGAAAAGAAAGCTAGAAGTCGCATACAATGATCCACATGGCCATACAAAGCGCTTTGAAGAACACGGATGGGAGGTCATCAGGGATGAGATGGGTATCAAAGCTGACGTGGAATTTGTGGGACGCTACAATGAACAACTCGGTTAGTTTGCAAAAATGAAAAGTTGCAAATTCGTTGATCTTATCTGTTTGAAATAGGTAGACATGAGGCATACTTCAAATCAAAGGACCAAGAGATAATCAGTTTTGCGGGGCAAAGCCAGACTGTCAAGTTGGAAAAAGGCGAACTCCTTCATGTGGAATGGTCCTACAAGGTTGGTCATTGTTTCTGTCAGCTGTCCTTTCTGGAATGTGCTCTAAGGACTCCGATCTGGGAAGACAGCCGGGCTCCCAGCTTTCTTCATTCCTTTATACTTCGTGTCGGTATGCGAAGACGTAGCTAATGTTTGTCTTCCAGTACTCTTTAACAGAAGCATTGTCTCTTTTTATCGAAGCAGATCTACGCGTCATCAACTTGTGGAAGGCACCCAGGAGCGAGTATAGACTGTGGTTACTTGAAAGACCTTATGTTCGCTTTATTACTGCCCCGTCAAATAGAATTTTCAATAGCAGTCTTACAACATTAAGCACGAACATGAACGTCAGCGGTGGTCAACTTGAAAAGGTAAATGGTATACCCAAATGGGATGAGTGGCTTGCTTTGTGGAAGCTATGGGATCAGTGAGTTACTGTCATTTATGGAGGCAGGCCTAACTCCATACAGCATCACTTTGGATATGATTCCAGAGGAGTTGCTGCACCAGAAACCTATCGACTTGAGGCATATATGTCTCTTCTACCTCGGTCATATGTGAGCGCTTTTTCTTACGAGTATATGCACTAATTATCTATAGTCCCACATTCTTGGACATTCACCTTACCCGAATGACCAAGGGCAAGCACACATGGCCAGAACACTTTAAGGACATCTTTGAGCGGGGTATCGATCCGGACGTGGATGATCCCACTAATTGCCATGTATGTTTCTGATGGCTCTCCTGAAAAGATTGTTGCTGATTGTAGTCAGAGTCACTCTGAGGTTCCTGTGTCGAAAGAGAATTGGCCTACTTTATCTGAGATTCTTGACTTTCGTGACCGTGTCCGGAAACGTCTTTTCGCAATTTACACTGATTACGCCTCTGGCAAGACTCCTCTTTGCAGACATGATGGTCGTGTCCTTTTCATGGTCTTTGAACATGAAGCAATGCATGCGGAGACAATTCTCTATATGCTGGCTCAAAGCCCCCTCACAAAGTCACCTTCGGTTGTGAAAGACCCTGTATGGGACATCTTGGTCAATCAATGGGCAGCCAACAAGTCTGAAAACAAAGTACTAGAGATTACTGGAGGAGAAATAACTCTAGGCCATGATGATGTCGAAGAAGACGATAAGGAATATCCCACAGTACAAGACTGGGAGAATCATGAGTTCGGATGGGACAATGAAAGTCCAAAAGCCATCCAACAAGTCAAACCGTTCAGGATTGACTCACTTCCAGTCACTAATAATGAGTATCGCAAATATCTTCAAGCCGAAGGCATTTGGGATAAGCTCACAAATGAAACGGCTCCCGCTTCTTGGATTAACACCAGCACCTCGTCCTCCCCCGAGTGGCAAATTCGTACATTCTACGGCTCTGTGTCTTTTGAAGTCGGTGGAAACTGGCCTTTGATGGCAAGCAAGATAGAGATTGACGGGTATGCCAAATGGAAAGGCGGAAGGTTACCTACTGAAGCAGAGTTGAGAAAGCTGTGGGAAAGCGAACAAGGACCAAGGGTGATGGGTGCCGTCAACAATGTTGGTGTCAAGAACTGGCATCCTATACCGTAAGTTTTCAACAAGTGTTATGAGAGACGACTCATACGTAACATAGTCCCACCAATACTACTGTCGACAATGCCGGCAGTGTGGTTCATGGCCATAACGGTGGTGTATGGGAATGGACTGATTCAACTTTCTATGGATATGAGGGTTTCGTCTCATCCCAGTTGTATCCGGGCTACTCGTCTGACTTTTTCGACGGCAAACATTATGTAGTGGCAAGTATCATTTCTATCTCATTCGTGTGATAGAAAACGCTGATATATTAAACTTAGTTGGGTGGTTCTTATGCCACTATCCCTCAGATTGCTGGACGTAAGAGTTTCAGAAATTGGTATCAGGCCAACTATAGATATTCCTTCATTGGCGGACGTGTCGCCTATACCATTTGAAGAGGGGCTTCGTATTGTGAAATCAAGCGTTGTCGTGTTTGTAGAATAAATCAAAGTGTGATGAGAAAATACAAACATTGGTGAGAATGAATTGGATCCATTGTGCACATAGTATCAACGGCAGAATGTAATTGCAATAGTCCTGTATCATCCTGCTAACTGTGTCTTGTTGACTCATCAACCAACATTGACCGTACAGACTGAGCTTCACCCAACGCCCATTGTAAAGCCCGATTAGAGCCACCTCCCCACTTATATTGGTTATTGGTGTAATGATGCGCTCCATAGAGCACCGACGAAAGTTAAAATCTACAAGCAAAAGTTAGCACAGTTACATGAAACAGGACAAGGGAGCCTACAAGTCGAGGCCGAACATCAACAATATCTAAGGTTACGTTTATCAGCCGATGTCTGCATGATTGGCCCATAAACCCACCTTCTGGTACGAGAAAGATCAAAGCACCCATCTTTCGTGCAATGGATATTGCCAATTTAGCTAGAAGCAGAAAATGAAGAAATCTAGTCAGTTGTTAAAGGCGAGCGAGGTAGCTAGATAATCACCGTTCATCCTCTTTTCCTCCTCATCCACACCTGAGGTCACCAAAGAGTAGTCAACAATTCCGGGCTTGACGCCATTCAAGAGATCTAGGAAGAACACAGCGTTTGATAAGCTTGGATCTTTAAAGCTTCTCATGGTTGAACTCTTTCCTCCCTTCTTGACTGTATCGTTGGCCCACTTAACAATATCCTGGTCGGTGACCCCTCTTCCGTTTTTGGAGATACTAGCAAGGGTTTGGTTGATGCTCAGCCTCATCAACTGCCAAACTAAACCGAGAACTAGTGTCCTTGTGCCATCAACAATGTCCGCGCCCTGAATTCCGACGATGTGCATCCCGTTGCTCTTGGCAAGGTCAACGGCGTAGTTGGTGTTTTCGACAGCCTTGAATCGAGAGAGCTCTTGGCCTTCGCGAGGCTTGGAGACTCGGCGCCAGATAACAGAGCCAGGAATGACCTTGTCAAACCCCTGCAGAAGTACAGTGCCATCCTGTGTGGTTGTCAGCAACAGCCAAAAATTCAGATTAAGCTTATCATACCTTCAGGTCTTCAAACAGGTTATAGATTCCAGGATCGACGTCCAAAGAGTTCAACCAAAGGGTAAACACTCTAGCCTCACGTTCACCTTCAGCATCAAAATCTTCCACTGGTGGTGGTGCTTCAGCCTCCTCGAGAGGGGCAAGACTAGGCCATGTATTGAAAAGGTTGGCAACGAAAGCCAAATTGAGTTTGGGGTTACCATTGACAAGAGAGTTAGGAGTAAGGAAACGACGACAACCAATGCGATCGGCGTTTTCAAGGACTTGTTCCGCTCTTTGATATAGGTCAGAAGTCTGAAGAGGTGCTCGAGTGCACTGATCTGCCTTGAGTTGATTGAGAAGGATTGTGTAATTCTCCCCATCTGAGACATCTCGCGTGAAATTCTCAACTCTACTTGCAATCAGCGTGCCTCTTTCCCACTAGAAGATGTAGCCCACCGCCTGTGCCATCCAGCAGCTTTGAGATGGTAGTTGAACCACCTCAACAAAATCTGATCGGGAGGCAACCTCAAAAACTCTTCCATAGTCTCACCGTCCTCTAACAGCCTGTATAGTTCAGGATGGATTTTGATGTCAATTTTGCTGAGCAAGCCCCTTCTAATGATTTGCCAGATCAATCCGAGGATTAAATGCTCTCGTCCTTCGATAAGGTCTTGAGGACCAATGTTGACGACGGAGCAGCCAATACCTTTGGAAGAAGTGATGACTATGTTGTTGTTTTCAGTCATCTGAAAGGCATTAAGTGGTCTGGCCTTGCCAGCCTTGACAGAAGGTTTGTTGAGAACTCGTTCGTCAATGGTTTCTGGCACAGAGTCATTGATAAGTTTACAAAGAATTAAGCCATCTGCATTAATGGTTTAGTACGGTGAACAAGCCGTTTGCGGATTTTCCATACCTCGACATTCATCAAAGAGCTGCATAGTGTCTGTTGGGATAGGCAATATATGGCCAACATCCTTATCGGCAGCGAGAACCTATGGAAATAGAGTAAGTGACAACAACAATACGTTCCAACCTCGATAGGACATACGCCGTTGATATGATCGGTGAATGACCTCCTCTCATCTTCATTGATAGTGTGTTGAGCATTTGTACCTGCAGTACCCTTCACAGAAATGCGGCCTTTGTTTGTTTCAAGCCTAGTGTGGTATGTCAATGCCTAGTTGTAGTATAGCAAACTCTGGTTGATGAATAATTAAGACACACAGAGGATGAGTTTTGGCTGCTCTCAACAAAGAGTGCAATTGCACCCAATCTTCAAGCTCAACCCGCCCGGAAGAATCGATGCTAACATTTTTGAGAGTTTCTCTAACCTGACAATATGCTCAGCTGTTGAGCCACTGTCTATCATGCCTGTACTGCATCAGTACTTACCGAGTCATAGTCTGCCTCTCCAGAAGATTGAAGCGACGAGATTACGGTAGCTTTGTCCAAGCTTCCCTTGTCATCCACATCGATCTGGCTATTTGACCGCTTAGCACGCTTTTGACTCTTGATGACATCCGTTTGCCAGGACCTCTTTGTTCCGATTTGGATGTACAAGATAGACTCACTTGAACTTATTGATTAAATCAAAAATTTCGTCCTGCTTGAATTCGGGATACTTCTTTCCCAATCTAATTGCTTGCATCTTTAATGCTCCTTATTCAGCTTGAGAAAATAAATAATGGAAGAGAATCAAATGTGAATATCAGAAATTAATTAAAAGTAACAATGTGAAAGTTGTCCATTTCTTGTGCTGTGCCGCGCTTTATATACGTCATTATGTTACGTAATATCGGATAGATGAGATAATATTTCAAGTCATCTCAAAGAGGTAACCATAACCAAAAGGCTCTAAGTAATGGTATTGTACAACCAATGAACAACATTGGCTTTATCAAGAAGCCCAATCTCTTCCTGAGATATCGATTATTCCTTTTTCCCAGTTTGTAAGCAAGAATCCGAGTTTATCTCTCGCCATACCTCCATCACCTTTAATCTTCTCAGCTTGAATTCCTTCACGTTCAATGACCTCGCGAAGCTTGTTGGTCTGACCTATACCATAAACAGATACAACTTGAGGAAGAGCAATCTCTATCCAAGTCGCCACGAGTGTTGCAATAGCTTGCGAAGCGGGCATAGGATCTCTTAACGCCAGTGCTAGCCATGTCCATGCGTAGCTCAATCTCATGAAGGGTGGAAAGAGTATTTCGAGTTGTTGAGGCGTTGGCAGAGGCATACCTGTAGTTGGAAGAAGAGGCACTAACGGGGTTTGCAGTATGGCGAAATAAAGTGTGCAAATTGAAGACATGCGAGAGATGTAATCAAACATGGATTCGTCAAGAGCTCTACCAGTGGACTTTTCATACTCTTCTCGTGGTTGATCCTGAAAAGATGTTAGAGCTCCTCAGTCAGAAGCGAACTCACGGGTTGTTTCGCAGGATAGAATGGTACGACCCAGGGACACTTTTTGACCAATCTAGCATACACAACTTCTCCTACCGCCGCATGACCTCTAAACATAAGACCTACTACAACTTTGGCCAGTGGGAAGGCAGAAGCAGCTTTGGATGTGATTTCTGATTCCGCTTGTTTGATCAATACTTTGGAAAGATGAGAAACAAGATAGACGTATGGTTTGGGTGTAGTATCATCGAGAATTACTGGAGACGATGGAGACGGTGGAGATGGGAGTTGTTGAACAAGAATATGATGCACGTCATTAGTAATTTTGACGGTGGACTCTTTTGTGTTGAGTGTTTGTCCCAGCCAACGAGTCATCAATCTCTTCCCTCTGTTGAGAGCTGTTATTGTCGGCTTGTCTGCTTTAATTGGCTCTGTGACCTCGGTCTTCATCCATTTTTGTCTCTCCGTACACTTTCTCCACAAAACACCTGCCTCTCCTTTTTTCTCTACTTTTCGTCTCTCAGTATCTTGAGTCTGTTTCTCCTCTTCTAGTCTCCGTTCCTCAGCTTCTCTTGCCAACTTAGCTTGCGTTTGCTTCATGGCTTGCTCTTTAGCCCGACGCTCAGCTTCAACCTTTTGGACCTGAGCTTGCTTCTCCGCCGCTGCTATTTGGGCATCTTCTTCTGCCTTTTTTTTTTGTATTTCAGCTTGTATTCTTGCTTCTTCTGCAGCTTTGCGCTTCTCCAGAGATTCGATCACGTCGTCAATATCCTGTGTATTGTTACTCTGGCGTCCGCTGTCCAAAATTACTTAAGTTTACCTTCCAAAGTGCTCTTTCCCTTTCTTTGAATTTTTGCCTCAACTCCTTCTCTTCCTTTTCATGCTTGATAACCATACCTTCCATGAGCTTTCTCATTTCTTCCGCTTCATCGTTGAGCTTGACTTCTTGCGCGGAAGCGACCTTCTGGCGAGCTGCTGACGTTATCTTGTGCAATTGGTCACTATGCCATGCAATTCTTGTTTGACTGTCCCGCTGCAGCCAGCTGTCAACAACTTATTCCAAAGGAAGGAAAACAGCAAACCCAAGCAGTTTCTTCGGATCTTTTTATCCATTCATAATACTCGTCAGGTTTTTCTTTGAGCACATCTTCCAAGCTAATCTGAGCCTTTGCTTGTTGACTGACAATGGTGGGATGAGGTAGAGGTATATATTTCCAAGAAGGATGGGACACTTTAGGTTTACCAATTTGATTCTGCTTCAATCTAAGAAGGTTAGTGTCCATCGCTTCTAATGAAGAGCTAGGAGCGCACGGGGAAAAGACATTCCATGGGGCTGGCGTTCTATGTTTGTTAATCGTTTTCGCTGGCTCGGCTAGTCCAAGAAACTCAACCTCTTCTTCCGAGTCGAGAACTTCCTCATCAGTGAAACTAGCTGCTGTTCGCAAGTCTCTCCCTAGCGAGGAGTGCGGTACTGCCTGATTCCTATAAGGTCCTATGAGTACAGATTATATCAGTATCGTACATACCACTCGAACCCAGTAAATGAATCGTCTGAAGAGTAACCTGAAGAGAGTGCATCCTCTAGTTCAGAAACTTCAGAATCAGAATCCTCTATAGCGAAGCGCATCTTCCCCTGCCATAGAGATGGAACAAATAAACTAACAAATACAAAGGAAAAGATGCAATAGAAGAGTAAATGTAAATGACAGCGACTGAAGAATGAGAACTTCAGTGATATTAAATGGGTAAGCAAATAAACTGTAACATTACTTGTGATGTCACTCCAATCTTTATGAAAGTGTTATACTTGGACTACTCAAGTCAAACTTTTAGAACCAAACGAAATAAGATAAATATGGCATTGTTCTTTCGTTCTCAGCCATCTTCTTATGCCTCTGAGCAGCTTTTATCCCAGTTGTCGTCGCTTTCAACTTTACCTGTAAATCTTCCTCCTTCAGCTTCTGCCTTTTACTCTCAGCAAGCACCACCCTCTCCTCACCTTCAAAATGCTCTTTTAGAACTCAGTTCCCACAAAATAGGGAAGCAAAAACTAGAAAAAGTCTTGAACAATCTTGTTCAACATCTGAAAAGAACAGAGTACAAGACACAGGAAGCGAGTGGGCTTGATGAGCTACTAGAATTAGAGGTGTTGGGTAGAGCGGTGACGGTGCTCTGGAAAGAGGTCCTTGAAATGTTTGTTCATGAAGCTTTAAAGCTCGAAGAGGAAAGAGACTGGTGGAACAGTTTGATTCGTAGTCGACAAGGAGTCAGCATTTACTTTCTACAAAGTAAGTCAGTTGGTACAGAATGGCAAAATCGCTGACAAAATTATTCAGCTATGCCTAGTCGATTAATATCTACACTACCTCCTGTTGACCAGCTCACTTTTCCGTCCATGAAAAACTTGAAGGCCCCATCCAAAGAACTCTTTTTCAAAAACATTGACATGACTACTTCCGCTGCTATCACCTCGATCATGTCTCCTTGGACACTTACCCGTCAAGAAGTATCATCTTTTCGATCCGAATTGACTCGCGCAAGGGACAAAGCTGCGCGCTGTATCGGTATACTTGCATCTCAAGGTCCACAATGGATATCTGTCAGTCAAGAAGGTACATTTCAGGCTCATGGAGATATTCTTTCGTCCGAGACCCAAAGAATATACACACTCCTTTGTAATGTACTTGATGTTCCATTACCAAGAGCTCGCAAGTCTCGTTCCTCTAGTCCTCCACAGACCATTTCTACTCCCTCTTCTCTTCTTTCAATTTTGTCAACACATCTTCCTTCATATCAAATTGCCCTCTCCCAAACTGTAGCCAAACACAAAAGACCAGGGCCTTTGACTAGGCTATGGCTCCCATTCCTATTTTTACCTCCTGCTTTATTCTTTGCAGCATCAGCTGTCGTCAGAAACAAGGACTGGATGAAGGAGCAGGTGAAGAATGCGAAAGAAACTGTTCGAGGTTTCTTTTTTCAATGGGTCTGGGAACCTTTGGCAGGAATTGGAAAGACTATAAGAAGAGGAGGGGAAGGTTTAGGAGTGACACCTACTACCGTTCAATGTGATCAAGCTGTAAGTTTGTTCTTTTCAACGTAGTTCATGATGATGACCAGCGTCCAGTCATTGGAGAGAATGGTTGTTGATCTGGGAAGAGACTATTACCATCTTTCCGGTCCAGCCCTCGAGGCACTCGGTGAAAAAGTCAGAGCAGGAGATATGGAAAACGTTCTCCGAGTTTATGAAAAAGAAATGCAGAGTCCGATCAAGAACGCTCTCATGGGATCCCTCATTAGAACGCTCTTAATCCAGGTGCAAAAGACTAAGACAGATCTTTCCCTCTCACTTCTCTCGCTCGATCACCTACTCCGCTCGCAGCAGCTCACGTTTGCTTTTGTTGGCCTTGCTCCATCGCTTCTAATTCTTTATGGACTTGGTGGTTGGTTGAAGAGTGTGTGGAAAGGTGAAAAGAGAGGAAAGGGTAGGAAAAGGCAGTATTTCGATGGACTACGGCAAGTTTACCTACACCTTAGATATTGCAAAATCTAACATGTACTAGATCCATTGAACGTCTACTCCTTGTGTCCCATGACGCTCAAGAGATGTCTCATTGTGATCGCGGTCTATTGATCATTTCAGTCTCTTCACTACGTACTTGGGCCGTCGGTCTAGGTTCTAATAGCCAGGAAGTATTTATGGATGATCTCAGATTGGTAGAAGACCCTTCATTGGCTAGAAGTGATAAGTTGAGGGCAATAGAGAGAATCTGGAGATGTTGGGGTTTGGATGGAAAGAAGAAATACTAGAAGTACATAAATACTTTTTATGTTACGTAATATAATGGAATCAAATCTGGTTGCACTCAGCGGGTGGCGTGGACATCACATCAGAAAAGAGATGAGATAAGAATTTGTTGAAAAGGTTGTTTAAACTACAACTTCATCTTTATCAAGGCTCTTTTCACAGCAATCAAATGCACTTCAAAGAAGGCTGAATAGGAGAAAGAAGGTGAGTAGTCAGCCTGTATACCTATCGCTTTGTGGTTGGGGATGGACAGAGGATCGGATATACGATGGTCATAAGCCGAGAATAGAATACATTCTATGGACGGAATAGGCTGGGAGTGCCATGTATACAGGCCATGAGTTGCGGGCCACTAAGAAGCATAGTGTGCAAGGAGGTTTTCAGTCAACCAAGAGCTGATGTGAATCGTCTAGCCTCAACACCCCTGAATACACATTCATTGTATTGTTGTATCAACCAACAACCTTCAAGCTCAAGAAACTTGATCGTTAGGCATAGCTCTGATTTCTATATCTTCTTAGCATTTTCGAGCGAGTTGGCAGCCTCCTTTCATAATACCCAACCATTCATCTCCTGCCCATTGTCTCTTAAAAGCCAAGTACTATTTTGCGTTGCTCTATTAGTGAAACGGCCTACTGCAACTTGTCGAATCGCTTAATCAAGAACACATTTCTTGCTTGACAGTCTGGGTCTATATAGAAATCAGCTCAATCTACTCTCATTCAACATATTGTACATCCGTACGATCTGAATCGCAAAGGCTTTTGAGTTTTGCAGTTGAGCTCTTCAAGCTTACTCATTCGCCCTTGTTATTCTCGCTACACTTTGTCAAAGTTTCTCTTCCTTTAACACAGCTGGCGTCTGATATGTCTCTTCAATTAACCTCATATCCATGGGGTTCTGTTACAGAAATCCCAAACGCCAATCCGCCTGAAATTGACAATGATGGCAGTTATTCCAGTGTACTCCTCATCTTCATTCCGGTATTGGTTGTTGTGCTCACTGTGCTTCTGGGGCTGGTCATATTTTTAGTGGCTATCTTGTACATGCGCAGGAGAAGGGGTATTCGGTCAGTTATCTTTCTGGAATGTGAATCAAAGCTGACAGAGAGTACAGATTATTGGAAGATGGGGGGCCTCTTGATCTGTCGAAAGGGGATGGCATTATTGGAGAGGGCGGGGTTGAAGGAGTGGAAGAGCGGTGGCTAGAAACGGTTGATCTAGAAGTGCGAGAGGCGTACAATCGTGCAAAAGGTATATTTGCCTTAATTCTCATGATAGAGCTGACATCGCTGACATTTTGTAGATTGGCAATTACAATATCCGCCATCGTCAGTTCCTACCGATATAACCCTTTCTCAGTTCTTGTCTATCCAAGAAAAAGGTGTTTCTGCTTGGGCCTTTGAACCTGATTACGAAGATAATCTTTCGCTTTACGTTCAATCTCGTACTGAAATTACTTTTTTGGCGGATGGCCCTGGTATGCCCACTCGTGAGGGCGGTGGAAATTCTGTTATGGCGAATCTACCTCTACCCAAGCTCAATGAGGTTTATTATTGGGAGGTCAAAATGTACGACAAGCCAGCTACTACGGAAGTAGCCATTGGTCTCGCCACCAAACCATATCCCTCTTTTCGGCTTCCTGGATGGAACAAGTACTCGGTTGCCTACTTTGCATCGGACGGCTTTAAATCTCACAATTTCCCTTTTACTGCGGCTTCGTATGGATCTGGCTTGGCTGAAGGCGATGTCCTTGGGGTCGGCTATCGCCCTAGGACTGGTACGGTGTTTTTTACAAGAAACGGTCGTAAGCTCGATGATGCCTTCACAGGTTTGCAACGACTTAATCTTTTCCCCACAATCGGGGCCAACGGGCCTTGTACGCTGCATGTTAACTTTGGGCAAGCCGGTTTTGTTTTTATCGAGGCCAATGTCAAGAAATGGGGTTTGGCTCCTATGACAGGTACCTTGGCACCTCCACCAGCTTATGGCTCAGAGAGAGGATCAATCTTGCTTGAGGCTGGTTATGGAACGCCTGGTGCTGTTCAAGGAGCGCCTCGTAATGCAGGAAATGTGGAAGCTTTATTACAGGCAGCCAGAAATCGAACGGCATCACACGTTTTGCGTGGCCAGTCACCGCCATCAGGGCCCAGTTCAGAGAGGAGAAGCCACAAGACACATCGGCAACACGTTTCGGAATCTTATGTCTCTAGCCCCCTTCGACCTACTGAGATAGATGGAGTCAGAGGGTCAAGATCGTCTTCGCGTGTATATGGACCAACTTTTGACGTCTTTCCATCCTATGTGTCTCCCACTGATACGCCTATTTCTGGAACGCGAGTACCTCCTGTCGAAATTATATCGTCCTCGGCTTCCTCTGTATCTGCTGGAGAAAGAGCAGAGTCAGAACGTGAACAATCTCCGCTTAATTCACTCGAACACAACCCACCTACACCCAACCTCCTTGACATTTCAATGCATTCCCTTCGAGGAGGACACTTTTTCCCCAGCAACTTCACTTCTTCTGATGCTGCCAACCCTGCGCCATTAACCTCAGAATCACCCAGCGCCCACCGAAGACAAACTTGTAATCCATCAACGGCCCTCATTCCCAACTCTGACTCTCCACCACCCCCAGGATACGCGCCTCTAGATCCTCATGTATATGCAAATGGATTACCGGCAGACTTGCCGGAAGAAATGGTTAATCAGGCTATCGCTGCTATGAGTGATGCGTAAGTCATTTGCTTGAGATAGTAGACGGAACCGGTCGCTGATTTAACATGTAGCGAGCAACACCAAGCTACTGATACACAGGAGAGGCATGAGACGAATGAGAACGAGCGACATCGTTGGTTTCATTTTGGAAGGTCATAGTACTTCATCCCTTTAAAAAAAGGCAGAACGTGATTTCACATTTGTTGATCTCTTTCTACCATCTCCTTAAAAACGCATTATTCATAGTTTAAGCTATATCTCTTGAATCCCTCTACAGACCCCACTGTCCATGTTGGTAACATTATATTCAAAGGATTGTATTTAGCACACAGATGCACTCGATCGTCACCTACTTGTCCTATTCGATGATTAAATAGATACATCAAATCTTGAATAGTACAGAATAAGATAAAATTAAATGTCAAGCGAAGCAGAACAGAGTTGTGATGGGTTAATCAATAACCATGCCTTCATCCTTAACTTCCTCTCCCGTTTCCCTCTCCAGCTCTCGACTTCGATCTGCATACTTGTTGGGATGACTTACTGTCTCCCCTGCACGTAGTCCATCCCCCTTTCGCATCCCATGTGTGACTTCAAACACTCTTGTACAAGCTACATGATAATGAGCATTCTTGACCAAATCCATGATATCACGTATATCAGGGGAGGTGCGGGCAATGCCATAGTGTGCATCAAGGAATTCAACCAGTTTTTCAGGAGCGAAATGGCGAAAAGGACAGCCGTGGTTGTCTTGCGTGGAAGGTTGATTCTGTGTAAGAATTTGCTGGCAGCTATAACGCAGCGTTTAGTAATGTGCTATTAAGAGAAAGAGTGAAGTGTACTTTTTAGGCGGGTAGTTGGCTCGACGACCTTCCTGGCCGTAGCCGTGTCGGATATTGTACTTGTATTCTTTATTGAATTTGTCTTCAGAGATCTTCGGAGAAAAGGCTTGTCTCCAAAACACAATAGCTTCTTCTAACGGTAGTCCTAACCCCTTGATTGGATAAGTAAGAATAAACAATAAGCAGATAAAAGGGAGACTTACCTTGAGGAACAAATTCAGTTGCAACCTTCCCCAGTGTTTCAAATGACGTTCCTTCATCAAATCCTCGTATAAATGTCTCATACAAGGCGGGAAATGTTTTCGAGCAACATTATGAACTGTTTGTGCCGTGATGCTTTCAGCTCCACTTGCCGGCTGGTATTCCGCATCGCCGATACCTGATAAGAATGACGATGCGAGATGATCAATCACTGGACCTAGACGTTCATCTTCATCCAAACGAGGCAAGTTCTTCGCTGTGAACTCGAGGGCCTTTTCAAGCCTTTCGGCAAATATCTGAAGGATCAAGGAAAGTTGCAAGGACTGAGGGACGTACGCTGAGCCGTCTTTGATGTATACACGCCGAGCTGAAACAAGGTCTGGGACACTAAACCAAGGTACCTTGTACCATGTCTCGCTCAAAAATGCATCCTCTTTGGTTTTGGGCGGCACGAACTTTCTGAATGATTCTTTATATTGGATTTTCTCGGCGTCAGTTACTTGGTCATAACCAAATGACAGCGACTTGAGGAATTCTGAGCGTTCGGTGGTATCATCCGTTTCAAAACGGGATTTGAAAAGAGCCACTTCTGAACGGACAAATCGTTGACGCAGGTCTGGGCTGCGACAGAATGCAAGTCTCAGCACCCAATGTCCAATCTCATCTCTTCTCCTCTCCTTTTCAACATCTGCGTTCTTTGCACTGTTGCTTGATAACGGTATATGCACCTTCGAGTAGGAAATGATGGCTGTAGCAAATTGAGCGGCAGGTAACGATCTGTGTGATAAATTTTCTATATGAGATAGCACTCGTAATCTAGCTATCGCGCATGTTTCAAATTCTTCAAGTGTGACGTCAAGGGAGGGCGGCTGGTCGTAGCTGAGCCACATGGCAGATTAGTTTTGCCCACAAGCAAGGTGGCCTACAAGTTGAGTCTGAATGGGCAACGGGCGCTGATTCCATGTATACCCTTGTGACGCTTGTTGATATGGACTTCCGAGCCCGTTGGTTTGCGACTGGAGGGACGAAACATACTAGAAGGATAACGAGGAGATTATAGAAAGAGAAAGGTGAAAATTAATTAACCAAATGCAAAAAGAAAATGATATTAACGCGTTTACATGGCGCGTAGCATTATTACGTAATACATGCCTTCCACATCACGACATTCAATAGCTATCATCGTGGCTCTCTTCTTTCTTAATACTATTTAACTTTTTCATTAATAAAAAGAAGCCATGAGAATTTCATGTTTACTGCTGACGCCGCTGTTGGCAATGCTAGGCGCCGTATCAGCACGCTCTGCCAGTGGAGACCGCATACTCGTTGTGCTTGAGCCCGCAGTGGAAAAAGATCACTTCTCGAAATTCTGGGCCTCTCTACAAGGTGGGTAAGGTATTATGGACCAAACTGACACTGCTATAGAAAGAGGCTTCCAGTTAACCTTCAAAAAACCTCAAGATAAAGACGCCGAGCTTGTAAAGTATAGAGAGACTCAGTATGATCACTTGATTATGTTTGCTCCTTCTGTGGAAAGTACGTCTCTTTCAGTGTATATCGTGCTAAATACGGACAGGCTTCTCTTCTGCATTGTCTCCAAAATCCATCAT
This sequence comes from Cryptococcus depauperatus CBS 7841, assembly GCF_001720195.1. Classification (NCBI taxonomy): domain Eukaryota; kingdom Fungi; phylum Basidiomycota; class Tremellomycetes; order Tremellales; family Cryptococcaceae; genus Cryptococcus; species Cryptococcus depauperatus. The sequence continues at coordinate 1,116,259 of NC_089472.1, read as the reverse complement.
TGAGTCTCAGTTCAAGGGACTCAATACCCTTTACCTACTTTCGTCTCAACTTGGCGAAACACAGCGCCAACATTTCAGAGAATACGACCTTGAGTTTACTTCTTCTGACCAGGCTTTGATTGATGCCTTTTCCTACGTCAAAGGCGAATCACCTGCTACTGTGCTCTTATTGCCTGCCCAATGCGCAGTCCGTAGCGGTGCCGTTTTGTCCGATACTACCCTTACTGGCGGACCCATCGTTTTCCCTTCCGGTACCGTACACTCTGCAGGCCTCAACCCTTACCTCATTGATGTACTTTACGCTCCCAACACCGCATACGTTGAGCAAGGAAAACTGTTATCGGCGGACGAAGCCGAAGTAGAGAAAGCTATTGGCGAGAAAAAGAACTTGGATACCGTGCTAACAGGCAAAAAGGCCAGTCTTGTCAGTGCTTTTCAGACTAGGGACAATGCTAGGGCGGGCTTTGTTGGCAGCGGAGACGTCTTTAGTGACAAATACTGGGACGAGATTGTTGAGACGGCAGATGGGAAAAAGGTCGCAGCGGGCAACGCTGCGTTTGCGACAGATTTTACCAAATGGGTTTTCCAAGAGACTGGTGTCGTCAAGGTCATTTCTTCAACACATTCACGTGAGGGAGAATTCCAACCAAGAAGCTTGTATACCAAAAAAGACAGCATCGTAAGCTTCAAAAGCCAAACCAAACCATACTAACTTGCATAGACTTATTCACTTACCCTCGCTCAACACATCTCTACCGGGAACGATACCTCTTGGGGCCCCTTCCGTGCCGATGACATCTCAATGGACTTTACCATGCTTGACCCTTATATACGCACTGCCATGGTTGAAGATCCTACAGATAGCCGCAAAGATGCCACGACCTATAAAGCTCAATTCATCGCTCCCGACCAACATGGTGTTTTCAAATTCGTTGTCGAATATTGGCGTCCAGGGTACATTTTTTTGGCGCCATATCGAATTATGCTGACTATTTATACAGATGGAGTTTTGTGAGAACTTCCTCTAGTGCATCTGTCGTTCCGCTCAGACACGATGAATTTCCTCGTTTCATTACCGGTGCATGGCCATATTATACTGCTGCCATAAACACAAGTGTAACATTCTTGTTGTTTTGCGTCATTTGGGTATCATTGGGCGAAACAGACAAAGACAGAAAAGGGAAAAAGAAGGCAGAATAGAGGATACGAAAGCTATGCATCACTTGATAAGACGCTTTACATTTTATACCAACGAGTTTTGCTGCATCTCTATATATACAGAAACTGTCGTTTTTGACCTCCACTTCATCGTCCGTTATTGTCATTGTCATCAACACTTTTTTCTATTTATTCTATTCAACAAGATAAAGATGACATTATAGAATGTCCTATACTCTTTCACCTACCAACATTTCTCCCATCTCTAATGCCGCCTCGCCGTCAACACCAGCAAATCGATTCATTTCATCTGCCACCCCATCCCCGTCACCTCACCAGTCCTCAAGCTCCTATGTGTTACTCATACCTACAGACAGGTCCATCCATGAACTCAAAACAAAGTGGATTTCAAGGCTTGGTCGCTTGAGAGTCGATAAGGAGGTCGTACTGAAAGGCTATGCGTTGTATAGTTTGAGAAGCTGGTGAGTTCCCACAGTTTGGGATACGGTATAACTGATAATGTGAGGCACAAGGTTTTTGTCGAGGACTCATTTCTCTCATACTATAGTGACAAGAACCGGCAAACCCAATGAACAGGTAACCAATGCTGGTTCTTCGCAAACAAGACGAATGCTAAGGAAATGGTGGGGGATGGACGTAGATCTCGGTTTATTGCTTAGTCCCGGCATCTGAACTATCTGAACAAGAAGGAGCTCTGGAAATAACTACGGCGATTCGATTCCTAGCTGCAGAAAGTCGATCTCAACCTCAAAAGGTAGACATCTTTCTTTTTGATTTGCAAGAAGGGGCTGATGTGGGACGACTAGACGGAGCTGGGTACATTATTGGTTACAACGCCATCTGCATTTGGACAGGACGTGTGAGTTCTTTTCCTTGAAGCCTTTGACCTGTTTTGAAAGACTTGACTTATAAATCATTTAGGAATCCTGTTCCGGGTGGAGATTTTCGAATAGCGAAGCCGTATATTATCGTCAACACTGGCCTACGACGATTGGGTTGTGGTGGACGAGCTATACTGGGTTTTGAGCTTCCCATGTACTAACAGTTTATTCCACATCTGAATCAAGCTGACTTCAATCTTTGTAGCCCTGCTCTTCGCAGAAAATTCCATGATTTATATCGCATTCCTGTCCCGACTCATACCATACCCACCGCTTCGCGTACAAACTCTCCTACAACCTCTCCCACTAGACCCAGGTCTTTCTCGACTCCCCCTCAAGCTCAAATATTGAGCTCATCACCCATAAATAGGGTACATGAAGAAATTATTGGGGATCCGTTCACATACCTCGTTGTTGAGCTTGTCAAACTAATTCAAGCCTCTTTGGCTCTTTGGGGAATGTTTGACGACTTGGATGGAGAAGGCAATAAAATGGAAGGAGGAAACTCGGTCTCAGAATCTGATATGGAGATTGACGGTCTCTTTTGTGATGAGACGAAAGCGGCTATTTTCAACTGGCGGCGAATCATGGGTATGGAACATGAAGAAAGTCTCAAACTTGAAGTTTGTATAACTCTTACCAACGTTGATAGAGCCCTGACACACTCCATTTAGAAAGAAACGTCTGGTGGATGTATCGACCCAAAAACACTCGCATCCTTGCTGAGCTCCGTAACGAGCATTCATTACCTACTCGACTCTCTTGACATTGAACGCGTAAGGTGTAACGCTTACAACGAGGTGACAGGACTAAATATAGACATAGCTTCCGAAAGATCCATTTGCAAGTATACGGAAAACTCTCAAAGCATGGATGTCCTATCAGATTCTCTATAAATGCCCCGATCCGTCCCCTTTCCTTTCAGTACCGTCCATCAAGACTTTAGCTCGACATTATATGACAAACCGTCGACATACAGGCGACGGGCTCCGAGTCCAAAGATTGCTGTATGAAGTAGCGCACACTGCTAGCAATCTTTCAGCCAATCTCAAGGGAGTTGCAGAAGATACACCTCTTCGGAGAAGAGAACATCACTTGCGTCAACTTGATTTGACACGTTTTGAAGACGAGGCCTCTGGAGTAGAAATGATTGTCCCAGAAGGAGAAGTTGGAATGATCGCGCCTCCTAATGTAATAACGAGCGATTTGGAAGCGTACATTAGAGGAATTCTAAGGTCTCGGGAGAAGGACTGGGACGTAATAGGTGCTAGAAGGGTGGCTGAGCTGTGGAATGGGACGGTAGCAGATTCGGTCGACGGCTACAAAAAACGGCGTGGCATGTTGTCTTTTGGACTGGCAAGTAGAGCTAGAAGCGGTAGTAGGGAGCGCGAAAAGGGTGTGTTGAGAAGGCGAACGACAAGTAAAGATGAGTCGATTCAGGACGATGATGAGGGCGATTTGAGAGGAACGATAAGGGATCTTGGGGAACGGGCAGGACAGGCGTTTAAAGAAGGTTTGGGGATAATGTCGTGAGTATGAGCTGACCTGTAAGACATCAACTTATAAAAGTACAGACGAAAATCTGCATTACATGAAACTTCAGATTCTGAAACAGGTGTGGGATTGGTGCCAAGTACTTTAAGGACTGTGCTGTTAAGAAAGAAACATGACAATGTACCTACTCTTGTCGAGCCGTAAGTTATTACGAGATGCTGTATGCTGCTCAGACTGAGATATGTGTAGAGAACCTGCAGGAGCAGTTCTCTCAAATTCCCCTTCTCCATCCAACTCGAATCGTAATCAACTTCCAAATGCTAATCAGTCCGTGTCTCTTCATGGCAACAAACTGTCATTCTTAGGATCTGGATCTCGTGCATTGAGTCGAGTCCCGAGTGCGGTCCATCCTCCAACAATCCACATGCCTTTCGGCAATGATAGCGATATCTGGTCGAGGCTAAGTCTCAGAGGCAAAAGCCCAGGAGATGAGCGTTCAGATTTTGACTGGGGACAGTCTCATGGACGAGCGAATGGAGCTGGCAACTATCTGGGGGCTAAAGCTTTACTTGCAGAGGGTACAGCCAGCGCCTCGCGCGCACCTCCTGATGGATCCATTACGCGACGCAACAGGGGACGTTTTCCCATCATGCCGCGTTCGAACTCGGATGGCGCTGATATAACTTTTGACGAAAGTGATAAGCAATGGGAAATCAGTACTCTACGGGGAACGGGAAAGAGAAGAGGAAATGAGCTGAATAGGGGGGTATCTCGAAGGTTAGCGTGACCATACCGATTAAAGATCAAGGCTCTTGTAATAACCGTGTGATAGGCGTTCTTTCAATGACTTGTGTGATTATCCAGACATGAGAGTCTTATCCGCAGAGAAACTTGAGATTGACGTCGAAATGTGCGCTGTAATTATGGAATTACGCGCAACAGAACAGAAGCTCGCTCAAAAAGCTAAAGATGCCAAAGTAAGTAACTATAACATGGTACCAGTTACAAAAAAAACTAATTGCATCAATTAAGATGCTGGAAGAAGCCGTGTATAACGCCATCCTGACAATTGGGCAGTCTAGTCGAGCCCGTCGAACACAGGTAGACACTCTCATGGCTCAGGCAAATTCCCTTCGTGAATCCTTGGAGACCCTTGAGATTGATGAAGATCCCGAGGAAGCGTTACCATACGACCGATTTCACTATTACCTAAGCGAGGAGACACATAGATCCGAGCTGCTAGATGATTTAGGAAGAGTGAAAGAGATGTGGGAAGAAGTTCGACGGGAAGGGGCTGAAAGACGACAAAAGATGGATAGGAAGGAGGTAAAAAGGGGATGGACTTGGTGGTCCTGGTAGAGATCATATGCGTTTCTCTGCCGATGGAGCTTGCGACTGGAAGGATGGCTGTGGCATACTTGATTGGTTTCTCGTGGGCGCAGAGGGCTCTACGACATCTCCCAATCCCAAATTAATCATGTCGTCTCGTTGCATGAGACCTCTGGGTACAGTTTCAGCGTAGGTGTTGGCATAGATACTCTACATACTTGTCCATTCTACATTCGAGATAATTTTTCGACTGTAATCTGCATTTGCCATTGTCATTGGCGTTTTCTTTCATACACTTTAGATAGGCAACCATTGCTGCTTTGCATTCTCCTATGGTGAAAGAATAAGCCATACTTTTTTCTCTCTTTGCCCATACATACCATCATGATCCAGAGGAAAAGATCCTCTTTGAGGAGGGCTTGGTTTGAATACGTTTGTAAACCCTGGTCTTCCAAATGACATTATAAATAAATGTATATTTTGAATAGGTCAAATCAAAAAAGGTAATATTAAAAAGAATTCGGCAAGTGTCCCGATCCGACCTTGACCTCCACTTCGCTTGACACTTCTTGTTTATACAGCTCTTACATTCTCAATCTTTTCTTTCTTTCTCTTTTCCTTTTTCAACTACACAATATAGAGGACGCTAGGAGGAATGCCCTCGTCTTTGTTGTCCACCTCACAGGCACGCTGGGGTTTGGGCTTGTTATTGGCTGTTTTGTCAGGAGTGGCCATTGCTTCTTCAGCACCTAATGCTGTAGGTGGTAAGTAGACAAAGAATGTTTTGTAATGAGTATAAAGAGAAGGCTGACGATTTGGATAGGATCTGAAATGTACAGCGGCCAGCCAGGAGATATAAGAGGGCTTATAGTGATGATGGGCTCAGTTGGACTACTAGGAGCTGCCATCTTGTGAGTCTGTCCCTGTATCCACACACTGGTGTTTTTCATGGCAGAATGGGCTATGGAATGTAAAGAGATCTCGCTTGCTGACTACGTTTCTTAGCCGAATCATTGGGATACTGGTTCCCAAGTGTTGGAGACCACATGTCGATCGACTGGAATTTATGTTGGTTGCGATGCTCTGGATTGGTTGGACATGTACGTTCTCCTATTATGTTTCAACGACGCTCCTGACACTTTTGCAGCCGCAACGATGGCTTTCTCTGCGTTTACCCTCCAACAGGGAGTGTGTTCGCCCAACATGCCCGAGTTTCTCTTACCTACTTGTCCGCTTCTCACGTTTGATCTAACCCTTTTGCATCTGTTATCCACTGTCAGTTTAGCCCTCTTGTTGGTGATATTGTCTGCTGCCCTTTCTCCTGCCTATTACTCGTCTTTATCAGAAGCAACAGAATCAGTTAAAGACGGTCACGATGGGCTCGTCATATGGGACATGGCTTTGGCATCAGTTCCAAGTTCGCCCACTTGGCATGTGCTTTCCCTTGAAGCCGAATCATCAAATGCACCTACAACATCTAGATCTTACGGAACACTTTCTCCGTCGACGCCTATCCATTTTGCTAAATCGCAGGATCCGCTCAGAGGATCTCTGTCAGGGAACATATCTACGACTACAGAAATTCAAGATGTTTCAAAGAGGAGAGACAAATTCGCAGAAGGAAGGTTATGGACATACCTGCCTATGAGTATCTGTTCCGCCGGAGTTATCTGTGCGAATACAGTATCCCTCAAAGTTGGTCAGCTTTGTAAGCCTTTCTATCGCAATGCTGCACTATGCAAGGACTGATATCCTCATTATAGCTGTAAGTGGAGTGTTTATGCTCGTTGTGTCAGTCTTGAGTCTCATATTCTCTCTAACATGGCAAGTCCTATATATGTATTGTTACGAGTTTCTCTAACTATCTGTTAAGCTTGGCAATGCACTTTAAGACAAGTTATCAGAGATTTAATGAAGAAGGCTCTGCTAGCTCCACACGTCAAATTCGGGCACTTGAAGTCGGTCTCGCAGGAGCACTTCTTCTGCTTTGGCCCTTGGCTGCCGTGCTTTACACCCTATTCCCTTCTACTCCTTTCCTTCCATGCTCCAACCCGTCGGCATCTGCCATACCTTCTCCTAGGGAAGATGCCGATATTGGCGTCTTGACTGTGCTTTGTTGGAGCTCAAGAATTGTCATTACGCTTGCTTGGGCAACCAACTGGCTAGTCTTGGGAAGAATAATGGGCTTGGTGTTTCCGATGCCCGAAGTTGCTACACTCAAACCAATAATGGATGTTGACACGAATGCTCTTGGGAGATCAATGGAAGCGCAGAGCCTTTTGAAGAAGAACAGGGGAAAATATGGTCAAATGGAAGGAAAAAAGCCCCATCTCGGCTGGGAAAGGATAGTTGCAGGAGAAGCGTTTGAATTGGGCTCTACGGATGAGAATGGGGGCTGCTTGTGATTGTATTTTTCTCGTGTATGGCTTCTTTGTTCTACTTTGTTGGTATGAGTGTTGTTTATTGAACCTTCAATAGAGGTTTATAGGTTTAGTTGTCAAGCGTTGAATGAGGTAGGGAAATCTTTGTGGTTTCAAAATAGAATGCTCAGTTTGTATTTTATTGCTTGATTAGTCATACAAATGTACGAAAAAAGTACAGTACTCATAGCTCATCAACGACTCTATTCTCAGAAATATCTTTGCGGTCAGGATTTTCCTTCGTAGGACTGTTCTCTCCGGGCACATTCCCACCACCAGAGTTGCTCTCTTCACTATTGCCTTTGCTATCAGGACGGTTACTTTTTTCCTGTCTCTCTAAGTCTGGTCGCACAAGATGCTCTCTAAGATTTCTTTCCAAAGCCTTCTTCTGTTCATTATCCAGCTCGATTATCTTCTTTGTATTTCCCTCCTTCAAAATGACATCAGTGTCAAGTAAGATTGCTTCCCCTTCATCGTCTTCGTTCCAAGCAATCATGACTACTTCTCCGTCGGAGTCTTCGGCATGCTCTGTGCTCTTATCTCTGGATAAGAGTCCAAGAGCTTTTCTGAGCATGGCTTTCAGGTCTTCATTCGAATCAATACTCAATACTGTATTTGAAAACTCATCTTCAATCTTTTGTGCCACCTTCTCCTCTTCAGTCCGTCCTTCACGGGCAGCCGCCAAGCCAAATCTGAATTCTGGCTGTGTCTTACCCGGTCTAGTTGAGTATGGCAACTCTAGGACTTTATGTTCTCCTTCGCCGCCTTGACTCGTCTCTTCCGCCCTCTTTTCCCACTTGCTCCACTCATCATCTTCTATCACCTGCCTACAGATAATTCCTGCACCACCTACTTCCACATCTTTGCTTTTAAATCCCGGCAGACCACAAAGGTGGGGCGAATGAATGATCATGACGTATTGGCATATGGCGAGTTCCTTAATCATCCAGATCATATCACCAGAGGTCATAGAGCAATGAACTTGTACTTCAATGGTTCGCGAACGACCAGTCTTGTCGCACCTTGTACCGTCGGTCCAGTGTTGTACAAGATAGCGTGAAGATGTGCCCAAACCGAATGATACAGCAGGCGTGGTTTTGCTGGTAGTATCCACAGCCGTAGTCTTGTCTTTTACAGCCTCAGCAACTGATCCTGCGTTGTCGCCTTTGACTTTGGGCCTCGATTTACCTGAGTGAACAGGATAAGCGCGACCAAGAGTATATCCCTCAAAGTTGGGATCTTCTTGCGGAATGTAGCCCTGTGTTGGATGAGGATGCGGGTGAGCAGCAGCTCGAAACTGGCGAATGTAAGAGTCATGGCAATAGCTATCGACACATGTCAATAAGTGCCTTGAGGACAGGAAATCTGGGTACCAACGCATATGTGAACCATCCTTGCTTTGAGTAGAGACATTTGCCTTTTAAATGTGACAACGCCTGCCAGCCTTGCACTGGATCCAATTCATCTTCCACATCTTCCAGCTGATCCAGGGTTGCTATTTGCGATTTTGTCGTATTAGATGAAGGCATAAGGCAGAGATATTGATAAGAACTCGATTCCTCATCTGCTGGCGAAAAATTCATTGGCAATAGTTCGAGTCTTTCCTGCTTTCAAACGTCAAGTTCTGCTGGTACTTTGCAAGGCTTGGACAGACCTCCTTCAGCTTGATGTCGCCACCTTCCAGCCCTCTTCCTACCCTTTTATCTAACCACTCATCCTCAATCTTTATTCCTACTTCCATCGCCAGATTGGCATCGCTCTTTGAAACGGGCAAATCATTGAGAAACTGAACTTGGTACTTTGGGTAAGCATAGGGATCTCGCAGCTGATGAGGACCATGCCGAAGAGAGAAGGCTGGTAGGGGGATTGAAGCCAGGGCACAAAGCGCTAGATGGTACATTACAAAATCGTGTTGTCAAATATATAAAGATAAACAGAAATATATAAATCATTAAAATGACTGCCACGCAATGATAATAATAGTGGTGGAGGTGGAGGCTGGCAGCTGGCGGAGGTCACCGACTTGCTTCCAAATGAAAATACAAGACTTTTTCTATTACTTTTGTATTTAAAAATATCTATCTTTTTGAAATGCCGCAAAAGATAAAAGTTGGATGGCATAGAGAACATTTTCTCTCTCCTCTACTTCAATGGGTTGAAAAGGATCAAGGTCAGACGGTGGAACTAGTTGAATGTCCTGGAGGTACAGGTGAAATGCAGGTGAAATTGAAGAATGGCGAGATAGACCTCTGTATTGGTACGTTTATGACTATGGAAAGGCGAGTGAACTTGTTAAACGGCTGATACCTCCCACGGTAGCTTTGACGGATGCCCTTATTGCGGGTCTTGCCAATGGACAGACGTCCTACAAGCTGGTGGGACAATACATTGCTAGCCCTTTACGCTGGGCAGTCATCACCGGGAAAGACAGCCAATACAACGCTGTGGATGACCTCAAGGGAACTTGTTTTGGTATATCGAGACTTGGAAGGTGAGTCGAGACATAGTTGAGGTGACAAGCTTAATATTGTGATAGTGGATCACAGGTGCTTTAGGCTTTATAAAAAGTGACCGAAACGACCACTGACTCAAGAGTAGGTGATGGCTTCCGTACTGTCCCTGCAACAAGGCTGGACAGAGAAAGAGCGACCCAGTTTCAAAGGTTGGTTTGCAATCATGCGACCGCCAATGTATTGATCTTTTTCAAGTCAATGGGCAATTTAAACCTCTCCGAGACTCTGTTAATTCTGGAGAAAGTGAGTGGTCCGCCGTAGACCAACGCTAAACATACACCAAGCTTCAGCTTTCCTGTGGGAATGGTTCACCACTAAACCTTATGTAGACTCTGGTGAAGTCCGTTTCATTGGATCTGTCTATAGTAAGTATCCAGGTCATCGCTCAAATGGACTCAATCTTGGTAGCACCTTGGCCATGCTGGCACATTGCAGCATCGCCCAATGTCCCTTCCGAGGCTATCAAATCATTCTTAGCTTCTCTTGAGCCTTTTGTCCAACGGTTCAATTCTCCTGCTGCTCGTGAATATGAGAATGTCGAATTCGTCCACAACTTTTTCGGACATCAAAGAGAGGATGTTGTTGAATGGCTCCAGAGCGTCGAATGGGCAGAATCGTTGGCCGAGGTTAAGATCGATGTGCTTAGCGAGACGCTCAAGATATTGGCCAGGGCAGGCGTCATCAAACCAGAAGCAATAGGGCTGGAACCTAACGTTTTTGTAAACACAAAAGTAGCCAAGCTATCATGAAAACGTTCATATGTCATATCAAAAGGTGACTTTGACCTCCTCCCAGCTGCCAATTTCCAAGCCATCAGATGTTTTTTTCCATGCCCATTGGGTACGCCGGTTAGGAATAGGGTTAAGTTCAAGAAATTCGACGGCTTCAGGTCGAATGGCAATGATTGCGAAATTAGACCATGCCTTCTCGATGAGCTTTTGTTCTTTCACATCGTCCTGTCTCTGTATGAGCTAATGTTTCAATAGCAACAGTCTTACCGATTTAGCGGGAATGGTTTCGGGCCACTCGCCAGAATCGTCCACTTCCTCCAATTTTCTACCCGGGATAGGCCTACCAAAACTAGCTCTCAAATGGCCGCTGAGTACTGACCACAGCTCGTCTTTTTTTTTACACCACCAGTCCTTCTTACCCTCTTCTTTGCCTGTCAAATGCAATCCCTCAATCACTTTGTCCCAACCTTCAGACCCCGCAGAGGGAGGAATGATAAAAGCTTGACCAGTAATCCGGAATTGCGTGTTTGTGTCCCGCAGCCACCACGCAATCTCTATCGTAGACGAGTGATTCAAATGGACAGGCTTTGACCAGCGTAAATCAGTACTCGTGAGAATGAGGTTGGATGGCGTTACTTTTCAAGCAATCAGCTTATGCTCGCCATGATGTGCACCTTACATCCTCTGTAATTGACATGTCTGACCCTCGGTTTATTCTCTGGGGAGAGTGTTGACAACGCAAATACTAAATATCATCAGCAGAGGTCTTTTACTATTACTCTATCTGTCAAATCGGCAACTGACCGATGCACTTTGGATTTTCCTCAAGCTGTTTTTCCAGTACAGACACCCAGGCCAACTTTGTTGTAGACATTGTATGGAATAGGTGTTGTGTTATGATTTGCATGTATAAAAGTAAAAGAGAAATCAGAGATACGAATTGGCCCTTTTAATCTGTACAGACGGAGTCAACTGTCGGCACTTGTATGCCTCATGGCGTTTTCAGCCTTCTATACTTGATGAAAAGAAAGGTTAGCAATGATTATGAATAAGGATACCACATGTCGAAATGGACAGTATTTGTGTGGTCCAATCTGTATACAGACACTTGGCGTAGGGCGATACATGGGATACCGCTGGAGCATATGTCAAGGATTTGATCTGGTATATATATATAACATAAAAGAGAATATAAGAATGGTAATAAGAGTTTAAGCTACGAGCTATACAATTAGGCGTGCCAGTTGTTCACATGCCTATTGAAGGCACTGGTGTGCCACACTGCGTTTTGTCGAAGATAAACCATGTGAATAGTATATGTGAACGGCATACCAATACAGCAAATCTAGCGCTGGTATGGCATAGGATAAAGTATCCAAGGTAAAAGTATTCTACGGCTTTGTCTAAAGATACCCATTTCCTTATCCTTCTGTATTCTTCGTTGGCGGACTTATCAACCGTCTTTACCACTCCCAGTGTACAGTGCTGACGCACTTACCAATATACTCTAATATAGAAAGTCGTCCAGTATACCAGTCAAACTCGTGACATTAACTCGCAAGAGGTTATGGATATCGATCGCCAATGACAGCCTCAGTATTTGTCTTCTTTCTTTGTATATTAGCATAACAATTGTATAAGTATTAGCTGGAATGGGCAATGGAAAGATATTTAGGAATGAAAGAGTTGAAATAATTAACAGAATATTCAAATCTACAAATGGTTACGTAAGGATAGGTGGATGGAGGCATTACTAGTGATATCACCATTTTGTATTCTTGAATTTAAGAATCTGTATAGTTGGAGATTACTATTAAATTTGCATCATGGTATCCGTCTCTCTGTTCTCCAAGGCTTTATCTGACTCTTTGTAGATGGGTAGTTTAGGTGGGACACCTGCAAGTGACTTGCAACAGGCGGCCGAATGGGATGCGGATCCTGATTATCTTGCCCTTTCTGTCAAGCAAAGGCGAGCGATAGATAGGGCCTTTCAAAGGGGAATAAAGCCTGATAGCTTTAAGCAGAGGAAGCGGCGTAGAATGAATGGAGGAGAGGCGATGTTGGTTGGAGACACATTTCAAGACAGAGAGCAGACAGACGCGCTTGACCTCGACGATGATGCTGGAGGTTTTATGGTGGATGATCAAGGAGGGTTCGTTCTGGATGACCAGGATGGCGGCTTTCTTGCTGAACAAGATGATGAAGGTGGATTCATGCCGGATGATGATGGTGGAGGGTTTCTACCGGATGATACTCGAGTGGTTGCCTCGGACATAGATGGACATGACCTCGCATCGTCTCAAAACAAGAAGCGTGTCCCTCTGTATATCCTTCCCAAGCTGCTGACATCTCTCGGCCTTCCTTCTGATGATGATGTCATTCAAGTATTTCGTGCGTCCGCATCTGGTTGGTCAGAGAGTTCTGCAAGGCGGAATCGTGTTCAAGGAGACGTTGAGGAAGGCGGCGTCGAGCTGAAGGATTTCAGAGCGGTTTGCGCAGCTTTGATGGGACCCGAAGACATGACCGATGATCATCCAGCGGATGGACTAGATACGTCAAGCGGGGATGAGGATGTTTTTGAACCCTCAGACTCTCCGGACCTCTCATCAGGCGCCGAATCTTCCTATACCGGGCCTGGTTCTCGCAGTGGGAGAAGACCCAACAAGCCTGACAAGACAGGGTTGAGTGGAAAGAGTGCAAAGGGCTCGGCCAAGCTCTCTGCACATCAACGGACAATGGTAGAAGCTATATGGAAGATGCTCAAACCCACGGCTAAGCAGTCAAGAGGAGTAGATATACTAGGAAGAGACGAAGTGAAGCAGTGGGTGAGAACTCTGGGAGAAATGTGGAGTGATGAAGAGGTAAGCCCTCATGTGGAAATAAGGTATCACCGCAATAACCATGACATTAGATTACAGATATGGTCGTCTTGTTCTCAAGTCAGCATGAAGGAAGAGGGCTAAGCTTTGATAATTTTGGGAAAGTGATGCTCAGAGCGGGCCTAGTATAGAGCTGCATGCTATACCATAAACTGTAATGGTAGACATACCAAGTTGATTGACAAGACGCTTATCGTTTAAATAGCAATCCGCGAAAACGAAACAACCTCCACCTCCAGTTGTTAACCACTTTCCGCAATGACGTCGTGGCAATCATCTCAGTCTTTTTTTACGAATAACTTTTGAATTTTAGGGACAATGAAGCTATCGTCGTCATACAAGATAGGGAGATGGTATATAACCGAAACGACTCTTATGGAGTCACCCATTGAAGACTTGTTCAGCCATGTCCACTGGCAAAATATCAAAAATAGAAAGACTCAGTTGCGTGCCCAACAACTATCCTTGTATGTATATCACCGAGTAAGACACATTCGTTGTAAACTGACACTATCCTGATGTAGGGGGAAAGGTGGGAGATAGTAGTCTAGCCGCTCGTCTTACGAAAAATTCTACTCCTTCTTTCAACATCGATCCCGATCAAACCTATGCCGAGTTATGGATGGGAACCCATCCCAATAACCCAGCTCATTTGTTTTCCTCTCCAGGGACTCTGTTGTCTTCCCACCTTCATGATAATCCTGATCTTTTGGGGCCAGTCAGAAATTTTACTCCTCCGTTTACTGGGGCTAAAGGATCGGGAACGGAAGGCCAGGAGAACGGTCACATCCCATTCCTGTTCAAAGTTTTGACCTGTAAACAAGCACTGCCGCTGCAGATACATCCTAATAAGAAGTTGTCTGAAAAACTTCATATAGAAAACCCAGAGCAATTTGGAGAGTAGGTTTAATCCCAATTCCAAACCTAAAATCTATCTGCTAACTTTGGTCTGCTTGTCTCGATTACATAGCGTTAATCACAAACCCGAGATAGCGGTCGCTCTATCGCCTGGGTTTCTAGGCTTTGCCGCATTTCGTCCATATGCCCAAATTGTGTCACTCATCGGTTGTGTAAAAGAGTTTGCACTCTTACCTTTGACCCTTCAGCAGTCAATCAAGAAATTTGTTTCCTCCCCGTCGGCTGGAAACTTGAGAGATACCTGGAAAAACTTTCTCAAGCTGAGTAATAACGAAATTGCCGTGCACAAGTTTAGCAAAAGAGTGCTGGATGAAGGAGCAAAGTCTTTCAATGGTGTAGATATTGATGAAGAAGAGAAGAAAAGGCTTGTCAAGGCGGTACAACTGGGTGACGAGTACAATTCTGGAGATGGTGGTCTATTTTCAAGCTTGTTGGTTTACAAGTTTAGGTTCTGTGAAGAGTATTAACGAAATTTGCAGGTTATTCTTGAATCTTGTGGAGCTCAAAAAGGGGGAAGCAATCTACGTTGGCGCGGATGGACCCCATGCTTGGCTTGAAGGCGGTAAGTTGCGAGACAAGACCAGTGGGTGTATGTCGCTAATCCTCTATTCACAGAGATTGTGGAGCTTATGGCGATAAGCGACAATGTGCTGAATGTCGGTTTCACCGATGATGCTTCCAAAGATGATCCATCTCTAGTCGCTAGCGCCGTCACATGCACCCCTAAATCTATCAATGAACTCTTTCTTTCATCTCAAAAGTTTTCCAAATCCAAGAATGGCAAAACAATAGTGTACTCTACTCCGTTCGAAGAATTTTCCATCTTGAGGATTGAAGGAGACGAAGAACTTTCTGCCATTGATGGGACTGGAGTGGCAGTAGTTATCGAAGGCGAATGGACAGTTGAGGATGGTGAAAGTGAGAAGAAATGCAGCCAAACTAATGAGGGTGGAGAAGGTACCGTTTGGTTTGTAGGGTCTGGAACAGCGACAAAATGGACTGCAAAGGGCGGGAGAGGTGAGGTCTGGATGGCCTTTTATGACCAAACTGCCCAAGAAGCGGATGTTGGGGCGAAGTGAGATATCTTGAATGAGACAATTGCAGTGTATAACATGACTTTTACCTCATTCACTCTTTCATTGAGTAAGCCTGCTTCAAGTGATACTGACCTCGCCTCGTTTGATTGGCTCGTGCTGAACGCAAGTGTTGACATCTTTCATTAAGCTCAACCGCCTCTTCTACACAAATCATCAATGATGTTTCTGCTCTGGCACTCTTTTATGTGTTACATTCTCTGTGGCAGGTTAGGAAAGCACAATATACAGAAACTTGCAAGTAGGAGGCAACCTTCATCACTGACTTTACAAACCTTCAGACATCGTTCAGCTCTTGAGACCGCCTTGAACGAAGGCATCAAGTAGCATACCCAGATTGGTTTTCCCGACGCCATAACTCGTTGGCTCCTGACTCTTTCATCTCCTATGTAGTTAGTAGCTTACGATAATACAATTCGTTAAAAATGGCATGTTCTCCTATTTCCTATCTTTTGCAGAGCAGAGGCAAACATGCCTAAGCCAAAGAATGCTCACCTTGGCTTTTGTCTAATTTTGGATTTCAGCAAATGTTGCCTGAACAGATTTTATTTACATGGCTTAGGCATATCGATCTGATTCAAAGTATGGTTGTGATTATATAGATTGAATTTAAGAAGCACGTAGGATGCCCAACATGGTCAGAAGGATATTATGATGAGGCTGAGAAACCTGAAATTGTCGGAAACGATAACGATAGTAATGGATATGCAAAAAGTTTTTATTTTTTTTTAAATTAATTAAAAAAGAATCCACGGTGGTGCTCGAAACCACGACCTCTTGATTCGATTAGTAATCGTAGTCAAGCGCACTACCACTGTGCTACGCGGACGTTTCCTATTGTTCAAAATAGTGTTTGACATATAATGAATGGCGTACTGAGAAAATT
The DNA here is from genome assembly GCF_001720195.1 of Cryptococcus depauperatus CBS 7841. NCBI lineage: Eukaryota > Fungi > Basidiomycota > Tremellomycetes > Tremellales > Cryptococcaceae > Cryptococcus > Cryptococcus depauperatus. Next base: position 1,099,935 of record NC_089472.1, on the reverse strand, counting down.
AGGTGAATTTTTATACATTGACACTTCACAACAACTATTTATATGAAAAAGAAATTTATATGCCCTATGACGTGGAAATACCACATTATCAATACATATCATATCACATCGTTACTGGAGTCAGGAATGTTACATGTTTAGTTGGGTTTTCAAGAGGCATTCTTTAGTCTCTATCTGCTCAAATGTTCGTCAACTAAAAATAAACGCGACATCAACATCTATCTTGCTGCCGCAGCATCATATTCTCAGAGGTCAATGCCCACCTGAATGACCGTGTGCTTCCATTGGCCTCTTTAGTAATCCATTCTGCACAACAGCGCCCGCATATCCCTTGTCTTGTTGATTAATGCCTCGTGATCGATATCGGTTCCTCATTTCTCATACTTGGCTCTGCAGGATGACTGACATATCCACCACCAGGAGCAGTAAACGGATAATTCCCTTCACTATGTTCTGCAGGCGCATACGTATTGTAATACGTAGGTGGGTTATGTTGATCTGGAGAAGCATCCTCATATCCCGGTTGTCGGTGGTTGTCATCCAAGTACCTTGTTTGATTTGGCTTTGTCGTTTCACCTCTCAATGATTCCATGCTTGGACGCGTATCCCAAGCATCCGCGTTTGGCCCAGGCATGGTATTGTAGACAGAGCCTGGGTTGTAACGACTAGAACGAAGGATGGACATTGTGAAGGCTTCTGGGTTTTCAGAGTACACAGAGTGATAGAGTTTATGGTCTGATACTTGAGACTTGGAGTAAACTCGCGTCAAGCTATCAACGGTCAATATTGCGCGCCAGCGAGACCCTTTGACACTTACTAGATGAAGTACCCTTGTACAAGAAATAAAATAACCCACAGACCACCCATGATTCCAACATCCGCCCAAGCAAAAGCACTACACAACTTTTCACTTTCAGCTGACAATGTCTCATTTGCTGATGTAGATGAGTTGCCAGAATCAGTGAAGAATTTTTGCTACCCAGTCATGAGATCATTTCAATGATTCACCGGCTTGAACCACGACTTACCTCGCATGTAGTTACAGCATGTTTGTGCTTCAAAGCAGATGTGATTATGAGCGCGGCTGCGCACACGAAAGCTGCTAATATCAAGAGAGAGTTGATCCAAACATAAAACTTGAATGTTGCCGTTTTTTCCTATGAGCAGATTCAACACCCTACTCGCCAAAAAAGAAGATTCTATTCACCCGTAGGACACCAATGAAACCCATAGGTTGAGCTGCAGCTACAGCAAAGCAAATGATGGCAAGTATGATCCCTCCATACGCTGGATATGAAGCTCCAACCACTTTTGGAGGTGACGCAATTAAGCCATTGTTCACAAGATACTGATACGCTACCCACCGTCTGGTGTTGCAAAAATAAGAATGCCCACAGCAATACTCAAAACCTAGGCAGCATCAATGAATCATCTTCCTGCAAAGTGAATAAGACCTACTCCTTGTTCGCCGAGTACAGCATATATACCAGCATTAACCAGTGGTATAGCTACCAAAAAAACAAACATCAGCGGAGCCGAGACAGCTTGAGCAACTCCGCTCACCACAACAACAGTAACGTGGATCTATGAGACCCCTTCCCATTGCCAAAGCGTCCGACATCTTTTCCAGTCTATGGCTGTCTTTATGCTCTTGAAATCTTCAATGATGAACGGTAAGGTTGTCCGTCGATCAGCCTGACTTTTGGGAAACCTTGGAAGATAGAAATGTATAGCGAATCTTCCAGCTATAACTACTTCTTGGATGTAGAGTTATGAAAATATAGTTGTCAATTGTAATGGCTGTTCATTTTTCTCTCAAGCTGTTAGCTTGCACCGCATCCCTGTTAGTCTTACTGCGGTATATGATTACGTAAACAACAAGTCTCAGATATTTACGTTGGAGAAATGTTTACTTGCACTCCATCGCGACGTCTTATATTTTTGGAAGAATATTGTTCTTTTCTATTTGATTAGTTGTCGCCTATAATATCTATTGCTGCCAAACTATGTGCAATCAGAATTTGCAAAGCTGGCTACAGTCTGGTACTCTTTGTACATGCCCTTGGTAGCTACAGCTGCTTTCTTATCTCCAAACATCAGCTCTACCGTCCCGTTAATGACTTCCTGCTCTATCTCATCCCATACTGTCTGAGTCTGCTCTCAAACCTGCTTGATTATTGTTGCTTCCTTCTTGTGACACGAATAGTTCCATTGGAAGGTATTCCAGAGACTTTTGGTGGTTTGAGGTTAGGCAACGGCGAACGTTCTGATCTCAAAGTCCCACAAAAGCCCCTCGACTCATTGTATATTCTGCTGTTACAACACGGCGCACTATCCTCCATAATATACAATCCCCACCTTTCCTTGGTCATTTGTTGGGCACACGAGGACAAACATTCAGCCGAGACTTTTACATACATCTTCCCAGTTGGCTTTGGCCGGGAGATGGTGTCTCTTTGGCTTCAAAGCTCGTTGACTTTTAACGGTTTGTGGAGCGATTGGGTACGACTTGAGCTGTCACATTTTTGCTTTAGCACTCCTATCCATCATGCCTGGCTGGTTGTACATTAGCAATGTTGAGATTCGCCTTGCTAAACGGATGGCTCGACGATATTTCCAGCCTCCAAATTCGATTGCAGTCGCTTTGTCAGCTATGACTTTCTTTTGATCTTGAAGGGGTTAACCTGACCTAGGCAAGTCATGGCAGCGTCTGACGCAAAGTGATGGCCTTTCTGCTTGCGATTCGACAAAGCCACATCTTGCAGCTGAAAGGCGGACAGTGATCCAGCCTACTCCGACTTGTCGATATCCCTTCCCAAGCTGCAAAAGAGCTCTTGATGTAGCCGCTGCTTTTCACAAGCAATAAGTCCATAGACTAATAGTAGGGTGCATCCCACTCTCCAGCAACTTTGAGCACCATTTCGAGATGTCTTGGCGTTTTGCACAGCGCAGAAATATCCTATTCAGCGTTAGAGTCAGTAACTATACGTTTAATGAGCATTATCACAATGTAAAGCAATGAAATAGATGTTTAAAAGTAAAATACAACAATTTGAATTAGAATATAAAGACGTGCACTAGCGCCTATCTATTTTCTCCGCTGCGAACATCTCTGCGAATAGTATTTGTAAACTGGACATGTCTCTTGTTTCTCTTGCTGTCGTTCTCGCGGCCCTTTCTATGAAAAGTTGAATTCCCAAACAAGATATATAAATGCAAAATACAAATTGGATAAATAACGAGAAATAAAAAATACTTGATCCACTATTCAACATTAATCAATCTTATTTATTACGTCATCATTCAGTTTTTATTTATATCTTTTATTTATACCATGCTACCAAATCGTTTCTCAGTCTTGATCGATAGGAACAATGGCTGCCGCTATAATCCAGCTCTAACACAGTAGGATGTATCTCATACTGCTCCCACTGTACGCTGGATAGAAGTATACTTGTAAAAATAAACAAAAAAATGTTGATTTTACCCGAATTTCGGCTGCTGTGATAGCCGAGAGATTCCTTGATAACAGACAGGCACGCATAGGTATTACCATTATCTTGAGCGCTTCTCCATTTCGCCTCTATAGATTATTGCTGGGTAAACAGCTATCTAGAATGATTCCAGGGCCTGTATCGCTGAGCATAAGATGCATCCGGTGCAAAGAGAGGGTTTGCGGTAGCATTACCAGATTGGATTGTTCAGAGATGACGTATTGTTGTAACCGATTTACTGGAGCATAACCTGCAGAGATGATATAGGTTTGGCTGAGCAATCTCATGCCCAAGACTGAGTACAGCGCTTCTTGAAACGAGTCATCAAATGACGCTCCCACTATGATTAGCCAGTGCATGGAACGCACTAGGTGTCGAGGAAATGTATCGAGGACGATGTGTTGAGGAAACACTATTATACATACCCCGCTCTGCACATGTTTTACATCCCTTAGGCTGTACCTAGCTAGCATATACAGACAGGTCCCTGTCTCTGGTTCTCTGTACCGCTTCGCACAAGCTAAATAGCAACCAGCTGCACCGGTCAAATCACAACACTAGACAAGTCAACAAGCCTTCCTCATACCAAGCCAGCTGCGCTGCCACAACTGCTTGTGTTTCTTGAAAACTTGGTAGCAGGGAAAGATAAGGCAAATGGCAAGTGGGTTCCTAGATAACACTCTGTTGAAACGACAGCTACGACTCTATAGACAGTAGTATTTGGATACGTTGTCACGCTCAGAACTCAACTTGCAATCGTATTGAGATGGTCTAATCCCTTGACTTTGCGCATTCATTATTAGCACAAGGATTATAAACATCTTATTACAACTAGACGAGGACTCTACGAGGTGCTGCCGACATCGAACGCTACTGGCGAAAGCAAGTGAAGAACTTCTCGGAACAAGGCCTCGTGTGTGGGAACTAACTCGTGAGTAACAGGTTTTGCATTCAGGGTGTTAGCCACTCACTATGCAGCTAGAGATAAGCGCAGGCTATTTGCTGCTTTAGCTCCCCGCTGGTCCCGTATGGATGCATAATAGGCAAGAGTGACGTATAGGATTAGCCACGCCAGCCACGCTCCAGCAGGTATATAAGGAACCACCGCACTTTTGTGGAAGCACCTTGGAACAAGTTACAACTGTTCATTCCAATTCATCTCCAGATGTCAGAAACCTTTGCAAACAGCTTCCTTACCGGGCTGTTGGACATGAATGGCAACAACGACATACCCGCTGTGGTCGTCGCAGACAACAACGATGTCATCAACGAGGAAATCAACGAGGAACCCACCGTCTCCGCCCCCGCGAACGACGGGAAGCTCCTACTGACCGTCATCAAGTACGACTCTACAACGGCAAAGCTGCTGCCTGGGGGCAAATTGGCACCGACACCGTCGCAGCTGGCAACCTCCGCATTGGGCGTCATCCGAGCTCACCTTTCGAACGAGGGGTATCTGGAGAAGGCTGAGTGAGTCTTTGTATGTTGTATAGATACATGATGCTAACCATGTTGTTAGTACGAATAAACCATTCTGCACCAAGGATGGAATCGAAGTGACTGATAACATTACCTTTGATCATTATATCGAGGAGAATCCCAAGGCCGGTACTAAGGAGGATCCTGAGGATCCCAAGGAGAATCCCGAGGCCAATACTGAGAACAGAGATCGAAAACTGACAAGACACAACATCTACATCCTCACCGAGGAGAGGGAAACGAAAAAGTTGGACCCAAAGATAGAAGCCTTTGTCAATAAGCCCGTTGACCTTTCCAATGTAAGCTTAATCTAATCCTTTCTTCCAGGATAGATCCTAACAGGCTAGGCCGCAAAACCCGGCTTCGCAACAGCTTCAACCGGAGCGCCTCTGACCTCTAGTTTCACCCACAGCACCTGGGCAGCAGAGGCAGTTGGGAGTATCATGTTGGTCTCTTCCTTCCCTTGATACAACTATAGATGCTAATAGTTAGTCACCCCGCCAACATGACTGAAAAGGAATGGGGGATTGTTATGCGCAACAATAACCTTCTTTCCGGCCAATTCCTGGAAAAAGGGCCTGTGGAAAAGGTCATCAAAGTCCCGGGGCACGGGGATATTACACGGCCTGGGATCGATGTCACAAATGTGGAGAGGGCTTATTATTCTGGTATCTACCTGAGATCTTACGGAATTTTGTTTCGTGCTAACGGATATAGCATTCGCCCTGAAGCCTAGAAGGCTGCTAGACTATGACATTACATTTACGATTACCGCAAAGGAAGAGAAGCAGATGCATGAACTGAAGATTGAACCGCCAGATGTACCACTGTTCTTGATACAACGTTTGAATGTTCAAGGCTGACATACCCATATAGCACTTATTCCGCATCCCCCGCTTCCACATCAAAGACGCATCTCACGTCCGGGTGTTTGAAACAAAGGGTTCACTAGAGACAACGATGGCCCATAGTAGTTTTACGGAGACATCCATCGATGCAGCCATGTCAGTAGCCTAGTATACTCTATATCTGACAATTACTAATATGAACATTTGAACTAGTGCGGGAACGGCGTTTGGATTTAGCGGTGCTGCCAAGGGAGGTGTGTCAAGAATCGAGTGTCGTGGAAGGCAATCGATAAGGAGAAGAAGGAATAAGTGTCTCTGACCGTACACTGTTGATAAGATTGGAATAGTTATATTGTAGAGGAAGACATATGATACATCACTAAAGAAGAAGGGCAAGCTTGTAAGCATGCTTGATATATATATACAAGAGAAGTTCTCGTCATAAGAGAATAATAACAATAGAGATACAACAATAGAGATGAATATAATAACAAGAGAATAGCGATAAAGAGCATAAACCAAGTCACGTGACGCCAATCCCAAGTCTCCAACTCCGCATTCATCACAAGGTGAGAGTCGGAGTACTGATGAGAAGAGTGCAAGTTCCAGGTTCAACGACACAAGTTACATGCATGTTGTTTATGATGTGAGCTCGCAGATAAAAAACGCTAATGTCTAGTGCTGACTGCTTGATACCTAGTTCCCTCGTGTGGAGCTGATTCTGAATGAGGAAACCCTTGAACTAAGCAGTGAATGCCAAGCGGACATTTATAACCTCCGACACAGACGTACCCCCGATGAGCTGCGCCACTTTCAAAAGCGATATGGTATATTCTTCGCACGCAGTGTCCATCTCGGCGGCAAATTGGTTTCTATCGATGAATCGGACTCTGTGGCTGGGAGTAGCATGAGTGAGAAAACCAAGATGCTCAAGGCAGCAGCTAGTGCGTCGGTGTCTGGGCATGGGTTTCAAGCAGAGGTCAACTACAGCAATACAGAGAATACTGGTGATAAGAAGACTTCAACAGAGAAGAAAATGACGCATTCTATGTCTTGGTCGGCTGAGGGAGGAGAGACAACGCTTTGCAATAAGTACGACTACACTATCTAACCCGGAAGATATGCTGACTGGACTAGTCCACCGAAATGGTGTCCCACTGTGGCTTCCTTCTACAACTGGCGAGTGATGAAGCAAGCCGACGTTATCAACATATACGAATTAATCGGCAAATTCCCCGGCTACGAAGACATCCCAACTCTAGTCCAGAACATCCTCCATATTAATGCAGACCCTCTAAACCTTGTCGGGTTTTCGCTTGAGCTGCCGCCTGATCATGCCAAGCACGGCCATAAGAGACTTCACTTTGGCCAGCCAGAAGAAAAACATATCGCCCAGTCACATATGGTTCCAGCTTTGACAGATCCTCATTCCCTCCTGCCGCACGGGAAGGAGTTTGTTTCAGACGTGACCCTCAAACCGATGACTGAAAAAGTCCGCCTATACGGCACTACGTTTGGGATTCCCATGAGTGAGGGCCAGGAAAACATTTGGCTGGGAAAGAGCACAAAGGACGGTGAACAAGGCGTCATTTACCCTCGGTTCAAACATGGCGTCAAATACCCCGTCCAGTACCTAGTCGAAGAAGGAAAGGACAACGAAAAGACCACTTCATTGTTTACTCTCCAGATCGGGGGTGACACATCCTCCAACCGTTTCCTGTACGGAGAACAGGACAAAGCAGCCAATGTCATGGTGGAATTTCTCGGGAAGAAGAACACCCCAGTCATGGATTACAGCCTGGTAACGCTAAAATTCTCCTACGTCTTCCAAGGCGCCACCATCCCCCACGTGTCCAACTTCCGATTTAAAGACATCGACAACATGGACAAGCCTGAGTTGGAAAAGCTGAAGCAGAAAATTATCAAAAGTCTTTCAAAAGAGCCTCAGGAACCTGAACGGCCTGAATTTACATCTGAGGAAGTAGGAACATTTGGTCCACCAAACTCTATATTTGCATTCGCTTATAGGAATTACGCGAGGATGAAATCATGGGAGAAGACGCCGGAGGTCGAGAGGCGCAAGAAAATATACGACAAAAAGAAGGCCGATTATGCTTCCAAAATGGAAATATACATAAAAGAAAAGAAAAAGCATGACCAGGAAGTGCAAGAGAGACTAAAGGGCCTCGCTGAAGAGGCTGACAAAAACTACTCGACGCTCAAGAAAGAATGGGATGAGCATCAGAAAGTCATGAACGAATTTGTGCCTTTGCAAGAAATGGTCTTCAAGATTAATTACTGCGATGAGACAAATAAACAGAAGATCGTCATGCAGAGGAAAGCAGCCGCGGCCGCGTTGGCAGCAGCGCAGAAAGCAAAGGCCAACAAGCTCGCTGAAGAGAGCACGGGCAAGAAACAGGAAGCCAAAGCCGCTGCCATCAAAGAGTATCATGACGAAAGACTTAGAAGACGGAAAGCATGTATTTTGAGATGGATCCCTCTGACCACGAAGAACCCCGGACCTGACTGGGTGGTTTTGAAGCCCAAGTTGGAACGGATAAAAGGGTCATTGGACACAGAAAAGGCAAAAAGGCTGGGTGACGACATCCAGAAGAAGGAAGATGCCCTCACCATGCTTGCAGAATATGATTTGGAGATGAACAGTGTCGATGCAGTAGATGCGATGCGCGATAGTCCATTCTGGAAGGCGGCAACGGCCAAGATCGAGGTTCCCGTGTAGATATGATTCTGTATCTAAGCTGAGAGAACAGCTCAGGTTATCATCAATCTGGTTCTATTACTACTGGTTGCATGTTCATGATAAACAGATGTATAGCCTTGATTTCAAATATCCTTTCTATTCTTTCTACTACATCGTCACAACTCGAGCACTGCTTTGAGATCAAGTCTGGCATGCTGTTACAGTTCTACTGTAACTATCCTTGCGGTGATGCCCGCCGGCGGAGGTTAGTGGAGGCCTGTGTATATAGTTTATCATTGTATCTTAGTTTCTCTTTTTCTCTTATATCTTTATGAATGCAAGTCCAGGCGTTTTACGCTAGGCCTGTTGATAATTGAAGATTATTGCATCCTGTACCCAACCTAGACCTAGTCCAAGAACCCAGAACGCGGATAGCTAGAACCAAAGCTTGCGAATATCTGCTAGCCTGCAATCAAGCAAGAGAAGAAGGCCGTGACAGATGCATCAGGCTTGAACAACAAGCTGTCTGGCTGAAGAATCGAATGCCAGCGCGCGAACTACGCAAGAAAGATGCAAAGACTCCGTATGAGGCGTTAAGAAGGGTAAGACCCACCCTCACAAGGGAGCGAATCTGGGGAAGCCGAGCATATGTCACATCCGAAAGAAATGAGGAGTACAGCTGCATGGCGCTCGCGGCTGGCTGGGTTACTCCGTCGGGTGTGAGAGTGAGGCGATCTATCCTATATATTCTCCAGAGAAGCACAGGGTCTATCGTATCGGTGTTGCGAGCGTCGAGGATGGCGAGGGGTTGGATGATCCCCATGGTGCACCATGCTTTGAAGACAGGACTCCTACACCGGACCTTGAAATACCAAGCCACATCGCCCGTGGAGACAAGAATGAAGCCTCAGACGAGGAAGACAGTAGCCAAGCTGATGAAGCCAATTATCTGGCTGTCTTTTGCCCCTAGCATACCAGTTTTACATAGACAAGCAAACAGTGTTGGCCGTTAGGTTAATGGCCCCCACGAATCAACTGAGCGTAGGATTCTATCCACCGTAGGACCTAGGGTATTGTCAGGATCTCAGTGATGAGGATCCGTAGTTTGGTAGGTGAGTACTGTCTGACTGTGTTTTCGTTATTGGGACAAGATAGATGAGACAAGATAGTAGTGATGTAGACGTATGATACATCTCTAGGGAAAAGCTATGGGAATGCTCTATATCATATATCTATGCTAAAGCTGTACAAGGACTGAAACAGACAACAAGACAAACCAACGTAGTAGAACAACAAAGTGAATCTGGCAGAGGGAACGTTAGTTGTGTGCACCGATAAAGGAAGCCGCGACCTATCGTTCAAGACAACTGTATTCATTACACCAATGGAAGAGATGTTGATGTCTTCTCGATAGTCTTTGACAGCGCAGTGAAGTAGGAGCCAGTGTCCCTTATACCAAAAAGAAAAAGATCCATCCCAAGGCGAAAAGGTCAAAGGCTTTTTCTTTCCTTCGCTTTGGATGTTTGTTCGCTGTGGAGAGATCTTACACGAGCGATTATTGAGTGAGCGTTGCCGACAGACGGTTGGTGAGCTATCCAATCGACTAGCATGTCGTATGCTTCGTCACAATATGAGACATGGATTGTCGAAGCTGCTGGCTGTCAGACCCGTCCCATCACAAGGAAAGAAGTACAAACTGAAGTAGCTTTTCACTAGCTCCCCGACATGGCAGACTGCATAGCGAGTGAAGAGGACAAGCATTCCTAGGGTACAAAGGAGTCGAGTGCAGCTGTCCAGGTTGCCGGCAAACAGCTGCTGTGCGGAGGCAGAGGCCATACTGAGACCAGGAAAGAAGACATCTAAAAGAGACATCTGCGAAAGGCTCTGGTAGGAACCACCTCCACCTCCACCGTTCATCGTGTCAAAGTAAAGGAATTGTGATCTATCTACATCAGGTCACGTGATCATCTTACTCTGTCAAGGATTTGACTCCGTTTATAGATATTGCATGGAAGAAAGTAAACTATCAACATGAATGTTTATGGAGCTATGCTACGTGGCGCCTAGTTAGACGTGCCAGTTACTCCGCAAGCCTATCTGCTTCTGACATACTCGCTCTTATTCAATTGTTTACAAGAGAGAAAAGCAAAAACTCTGCCGACGCCTCGGGATAGTCCTACCAAGTCAACCAGAAGCAAGAGACCTCTGTGGTTGTCAAAGATGTTGTATGCTGGCTTTGGGCTTGCAGGACTAGTTGTGGTGGCTATCGCTGGGAAAAAGTATCTTTCGACTATGGGACAGCCATCCTTGAACCAAGTCGATACTCTTCAACGCCGTCATGTCCCTGGTGAACCTCCCAGGTTTGCCCAGATCATCCGTCCAAAGGATTTTGCCGTGCTAGACACTGTCAAACCAGGTAGCGAGTTTGATGGTAAATCAGTGAGCCAATGTCAGTAGTCACAACGATCTGACAGAAAGTCCATAGCTCTTTATTCCGCCTGGAACGAACCAGGAATCTCTCAGGGCGAAACCTTTTCATATCTATGATGATTCGTTTCATGATATCATCGGACCAGATCCGACTCTGACGCTGATTGCTGACAGCGGGAGAGACCCGCTCTTCCATGAGGCCACAGTTTGGTGAGTTGCTATTGCCGAGGACTTTGGCTAAGCGAGCATATAGGAATAAGGCAAGAGACGAAGTCTGGTTTGTTCAAAATGCAGGAGACAAGGCTGCTGGTACTGGCTTGCGAAAATCTGCCGTGGTTCAAAAGGTTTTACTCTCGCAAGCTGCGGCAGTACAAAAGGGCGAAAGAAACTCGACAGAAGTGACTGTCATTGATAGCAATGTGACAGTGGTAAACCCGAATGGTAGGCTTGCCCATTGTGTCTCATGTGGCCGCTCAGTCAGCGACACCAGGCGCTACCATCTACCGGGACAGGATCATCTTTGCTGGAGAAGGCCAAGGAGCCAATGTTCCTCCGGCGCTCTATATGCTTGATCCCAACGAACCCTACGATACCACTAGTAAGCGTTATTGGCACAGTTAATGTTGATACTGATTGTGTTTAGTCATTTTGAATAACTTTTTTGGCCGCCAATTCAATTCCCTAAATGACATATCTGTCAATCCCCGCAACAAGGAGTTATACTTTACAGACGTCACCTATGGATGGCTACAGGCATTTAGGCCAGCACCTGTGCTGCCCAACCAAGTTTACAGGTTCAACCTGGATACTGGAGCTGTACAGGTTGTAGCAGATGGGATGAACATGCCTAATGGTCAGTGCCCTGCAAGCAAGCTGGCCAGACGCTGAACACTACCAAAAGGTCTCACGTTTTCCCCTGACGGTCAGCATGCCTATGTGTCTGATACCGGTATTTTATCTGTAAGTGTGACGAGCGACAATGAGACTGAGACTGAAACGCCTTGTATTGGCAGGGTTTTTGGGGCGTGAACTACACTCATCCTGCTACCATGTAAGGGGGTAATCTGGTGTTGCTCAAGCGCCTAAAGCAGTTGATATAGCTATCGTTGGGATGTTCAAGATGACGGCAGCTGGGACAACCGAAAGGTCTTTGCTTATACTCACGTTGGCAGTGCAGATGGCGAGTCTACCTCCTGGTAACTGCGTAGACTGACTTTGTATGCAGGTATTCATACCGATTCTCAAGGCAATCTCTATGCTGGGGTCGGAGACGGCGTCCATGTGTTTAACCCTGCCGGCATCCTTGTCGGTAAGATATACCTTGGCGAGACATCTGCCAACTTCAACTTTGCCGGCCAAGGGCGTATGGTCATTTGTGCAGAGACACATCTCTACTATGTCACACTTGGAGCATCTGGGTGGGATCCAGAGGCGTGAGCCCAGGAAAGACGTAGGTGTGTTTGGAAAGTCTTGAATTGGCAAAGAGGCGTAGAGTGAAGGTTACAACTGCATGCATCGCTGCGTGACGTAGCGCATGTCTTTTCCCACTCAGCATGCCGTCTTGAGATTCACAGATGATACTACCAGCCTCGCTCCTTTTATGCTGTACAATACGACAGACCAAAGGAAAACACTCTCGTTCTGGCTGAGCAGTATATCCTCTTCTCCATCTCTGTCTATCCTCATTCTGCCACTCTCCTATTGCCTCGCCTCATAACTAGGGCCATCCTAGCCATAACTAGATGCTAATACTCTCCTTCCAAATATCTCCCATATAACCTGTTTAGCCAGTGCAAATAGTATGCGCTTAAATTCTACGTTGCTCTTACTTTTGCTTGATTGTATCCTGACGAATCGTATACTATTTACGGACCGCTGCAAGCCATTTTTATGTAGCAAAGAGACTTGAATGCCTGGAAAGAAGAAAAAAAGTTTGAAAGAATCTGGTAAAAGAAGTCTTTTCAAGATAATTGTAGAAATTTATAATTAACATTAGCTAGGGTTGTAATGTTAGTGTTTTATGTTGAAAGGGGAAAAAGGTGTTACATGGCAGGAAACTATTTTTGTGCATTTTGATTTGTTACATTCTTTTTCTTCATCTTTTCCTTCTTTCTTTCTTTCTTTCTTTCTTTCTTTCTTTCTTTCTTTATATTTTGTTGCCATTTTACAACAAGAGGATACGGCTAGTCGCCTGCATAGTAATTCATACAACACGCTTGCTTGCAATTCAAAAGCTAGTCAAATTTTGGAGAACAGACCGAGAGAGTTGGACGGGCAAGAAGCATCCACATCCACTGTCAGCCACATCCAGGCATCAACAAATGTTGAGGTGAGTACTCTCTATGTTCACTGTGCCCAACGGGATGACGACCAACAACCACCTTTGTCTTTTTCATAGTAGGCCATTTTTCCCTGTCACACGTTATACCGGGAGAGTTCTACCATCATTCAATCGTCATTTATCGCGTGTAAATGTCCCATTACTCTCAACTTTCGATAGGCAGCGGGACTGCCAGTGCTGGCCCATCCACGCCATCATTACCAAGGCGTCCTCAAGGAGGACGGCGACGCGGTGTTATTCCCGGATTGTTTATCGCAAATCCAGACAACTCTGATGAAGATGGGTCGCCTCCCAGAACGGGTAACCAAAGATCACCTTCGCTGGCAGGAGCATCTCCAGTCAATATTGCGTTGAGTACCAGCAGAAGAGGAATTGGAGAAATGAGTATTTCCCATGCAGCGTCACCTTCATCAAGTGTCACGGAGCGGGGACACATCCCATTTCCCTCCGTCCCTGCCCCACAGCCATCGCCCTTACCATCGATATCGGCCTTTCCTAGCCCTCAGCCATTTATATCGAGTCCTTCCTCACGGCCCTCTTCCTATGGACATAGTACTCCAGAAATATCACCCGTTCCACCACAACCACCGCCTCAACCTCAGCGTCATCTCCACAGAGCTTTCACGACACCTGTACCCGACCAATTTCAACGGCCTCCATATGAAACGCACCCCACGAGTGCGAGCGGATCAAATATATATACCAACATTGCACATTCACCCACTCGTGCTCTGCCCCCGTTGCCCTCACCCGTACAGCAATCTCCACAGCATACACATTCTCCAGCTGTACTTCGATCCCAGACGTACTGTATCCCCCAAGCGTCTGGTCCGAGTCAACAGTCAAACTCTGCGGAAAATCTCGACTATTACGGGCTAAAGCTGACTCTGGATGATGATGTCGACCCGGAAACTCGTGCACTTTTAAAACAGTTGCAGAAAGAAGAGGAAGAAGAGCAAAAGAAGAAGGAGGATGATTGCAGACGACAATTGGAACAGGATGAAGAACTGGCAAAGAGGGAGCAGCAAAATGAGAGAGATATATGGGAAATGATGCAGCGGTTAGACATGGAACGGAGTCAAAGAGAACAGGCTCAGATAGCTGAAGATGAAGCTAGAGTGGTATGTTTGTTCGATTATAAAATTGTATTTGATGCCTACTGATGTTTAGCAGAGGGAACTTGAGGCTGAGCAGAGACAAAGAGAACAGCAACAAAGAGTAGAAGCAGCTCGAGTAGCTTTGGAAGCTGAGCAACGAGAAGTTGAGCAGCGGCAACGTGGACAGCAGAGTCGGATCCATGCTTTTGCGCAAGAACGGAAGAATAAGCAGCTCTATTTCTCTCAACAAGCCAAGATGGGAGTACCGATCGAAGATACAACGGCTACTTGGGATGCGACACTCAGCATGGATTCTTCTGGAGGTGGTTCATCGTCTCTGCGGCGGCGGTCTGAGGGAAGGGTACCCTTGATCCAAATACCAACACCTCGACCTAGTGGAACTCAACCGACGCCTCTCAGTATTCGACAAAACAGCCAACCTTATTCTCCGAACCATTATCAAGAAAGCTTTGTTCCTCGCCATCCGTCAACATATTCCCAATACGGTGAACCCAGTTATGCGCAAGATCGATTAAAAGACCCGCACCTGCAACAAGCAACTGGCCGAATGCCATCGTCTGGTCAGATTGCCCAAAATGTCTCTCCCCGCCCTGATCTTCGTCGCGTGCGTCACCCCTTCAGTTATGTTCCACAAGAATTAAATAGCGATCATTTCCAAATACCTGTTGCAAATCCTGCGAGTACGATGGATCAATGGCGATCAAAGAATGGATCGCATGTGGTAATACCAGGTACACCCAACAGCGAGTCAACTATAAGACCTTCAAGGAGTACAACAATAGATAACAATGACTCGAGTTCGGGAGATACTGCCACCGCCGGGCAATATAGCAGGAAGTTGCAAGAGATGATGACCCAGCTTGAGAATGGTGCTGCAAATGGAACAATTCGACCTGCAAAAACAGAGGATGAAGAGGAAGAAGCTACCTTGTTCCTTCCAACTCCAGTTAAAACCCCGGAGCAACCGCCGTCTACGTCTCGTCCTGCGGCTCTTCCACCTCTACCCTCAAAGCCTAATCTGATTGTTGATACCTCTCTTCACCGGCCTCCGATAAGTCATTTTAGCACCATGCAATCAGCAAGTACGCCTTCCGATAGTGCTACAGAATCTGAGGATACTGGGGATGGTGGCTTGGAGTTTGAAGGATCTGGTGTCAGGCGCGGCAAGTCATTTGCTCGACCCAAGGATCCCAATCAATGGAATTTTCGTCCTGAGCCCGAGCAATTGTATAAAGACCTCGATAGAGTGTTTCCTCAGATCGATCTCGATCAACCTATAGTGCAGGGCGGCGAGTTGACGCCTTCAACGCCTGGTCTAAATTCGCCAAGTCGAGTGGAAACGAGTAGCGGGCTACCTTTGCCTGCTGGTGCAGCTCCTGGTAGACAAGGTGGTCCTCAAGCAGGCTCAGGTCCTCTCGGTCGATCTGCGCCCTCGAATTATGCATCTCCTGCACCGCCAGGCTCCTTTTCACGTATCAAATTTAATGACAGCGAACGCCGGCGCTCAATCCGGGTCGTTGCTGATTCAGCTTTCCGCCGCAACTTGCAGCGACAATCTGCACGCTACGAGATGACTAGACCGGGTGTGCCTGCTATGCCTGTGATGTCTGGTCATGGGAAACCAATGTTCGATGGGCGGAATGATGAGCAAAAGAAGCAAGGCAGCCGCTGGAGCTCTAGCATGTGGGATCACAAGCTTGTTGAAGTCACCAAATTCGCACAGGTGCATGGCAAAGGCGAAGAGAGTATTCCTGAGTCACCTGCTGCCGAAAACAAACCTGGAACGGTCACTTGGATAAAAGGAGAGCTTATTGGCAAAGGTTCTTATGGCAGAGTATACATTGCATTGAATGTGACGACGGGTGATATGATGGCGGTCAAACAAGTCGAGTTGCCTGTTTCAGAGATTGATAGAAATGACCAGAGGCAGCAAGGGATGGTTAAGGCTCTTAGAGATGAGATTGAGTTATTAAAAGGGCTGGAACACAAAAATATTGTAGCATATCTTGGTAGGTAATTGTCAATTGGGCCTTGCTGACTTTTTTTTGGATAGGGTATGAGACTAGTCCAGAATATCTGTCCATGTAGGTAATGCATTGGACATTATAGAGTAACTAATGATAATTCTAGTTTTCTCGAATATGTCCCTGGTGGCACCATTGCTTCGATCTATCGTACGCCCAACCAGGCTCGTTTTGAGCCTCAGCTTGTCAGATTTTTCACCGAGCAGATCCTTGAAGGTCTAGCATATTTGCATTCCAAAAACATTTGGCACCGGGCAAGTATCGGTATTCATTCTTTAGACCCTAGATTGACCATTTGTAGGACTTGAAAGGAGATAATATATTGGTGGACGGGCAGGGTATATGCAAGATATCGGATTTCGGTATTTCCAAGCAAACGGGTCAGTATGATTGTGATCTTGGTACCTGTCATGCTGATGTTTGCATAAACAGCCGACGCCTACGACTCTGCTGGCCAAGCGACTGCCATGAAAGGATCCGTCTTTTGGATGGCACCCGAGGTTCTTCAATCTAGTAACGAGCAGAGTTACTCTGGCAAGGTGGACATCTGGAGTTTAGGTTGTGTGGTGATTGAGATGTGGACCGGGCAACGACCTTGGGGTGATATGGAGGTGATTGCTGCCATGTTTGAGGTAAGCAGATCCATTTGGGAGTCGCCTATCACGCTGACCATTTTAATCAGCTCTTTAGCAAACGGTCTCGACCACCACTTCCTCCGGATATCATTCTATCGCCTGTAGCGCTTGATTTTTTAAATCAATGCCTTGCCACCAACCCCCACGACCGACCAGTGGCAATTGACCTGTTGCGTCATGAATTTATCAAGGACGGAGACTTGAATTGGACCTTCAAGAATAGCAAAATCGGCAAAGCTGTTGCTAAGAGGGGAGCGAAAAGACCCAAAGCCTCAGCCTGAGCACTGGGTGTGGGAAAAGGTAGACGGGTATCTGTAAGGTGTGTATCATGAGTGATGGTCATGT
Organism: Cryptococcus depauperatus CBS 7841; assembly: GCF_001720195.1. Classification (NCBI taxonomy): domain Eukaryota; kingdom Fungi; phylum Basidiomycota; class Tremellomycetes; order Tremellales; family Cryptococcaceae; genus Cryptococcus; species Cryptococcus depauperatus. The sequence continues at coordinate 1,082,520 of NC_089472.1, read as the reverse complement.
TCCCAAGGTTTACGGTGCTACATAGGCGGCTTCATTCATCTGGGTTTTATACGTGGGTAGACGTGTTGTGCATGACGTGTTGTGTCCATCAGCCCATGAGTGCTGCAACCATGCTTCTTTTCAATAGGCAAAGACAGCAAGAATATATGGCCATGCTCTATACATGACCCACTTGCTGACGCTCGACTCTACAGCCAAGATGACGACCGTCAATGTCGCAACATCTCCTGTACAGTGCTTGTGGATATTATGTTGAACCTGACGGTTGCTTTCCGCAACCATCCTCAAACTTCATCATCGCTATTTCTGCGGATAAGTATCCAGTGGTCTCTCACCATCCCGCCTATGCTGCCCTATACGGAGATTCCGCTGCATGCTTTCTTGCCATCTTGCCATCCTTGCATCTCCAACTCTAACCTTTATCTTTTACATTTTCCATCTTCAGCTTTTATATTTTCATCTTGAATTCTTTTCAACTCTAAAATCTCATCCACCTTTTCTTGCGCATGGACCTCCACCGACATTTTTTTATGGGCGACGTGGTGACTATTTATATTTTAAAAAAAGATAATGACTTCTTTCCTTTTTTCTTTTTCTTTTTCTTTTTCTTTTCCTTTTATTGCGCTATTTGAACCAGTCACTTCTATTTCGCCATCACAACTCTCTTTGCACGTTGTAGAGCAAGACGCTGAGCCAGGCGTGTACACTGACAGCTACGAGACCGAGCGACAGGTATGCATGCGCTCCGGTTGACTGTTGCTGACTTGTTGTAGGATCACCCGGATAAAACTCGACAGGTTTCTTTGGCGAGAGCGCAAGACTGTGTGGTTGGGTGGAATGGAGTAGGCCAAGCGTTTGTAGGTTGACTCTTCACATCCAGGTGTTTGCTGATGATGCCAGCCGACACTGCGCAAACAACTGGAGATGAGTTTTCCTGGAATTGTGGACGCGCCGGTGGCAATGTCAAGGAGACAGTCTTACCACGCCAGGCTATTGGCGCCTTCACCCGAGAATGGAGCTTTGCCGCTGGATACCTCTTCAACGTCGCGATCTGGTGCTGTCTCCAGCAGATCATCCTACCGCAATAGCGTCGTCCGTGTATCAAGTCCGCTGAGGCGGCAAGTCGATGGCGAGGATGAAGAGAGTAGCTCAGAGGAAGAAGGGCAGCAAAAGGTTTCGCAAAAAGCAGCTAGCTTCATCGGTGTCGGCGGTCTCCTCAGTCCTCCCTCGTCGCCGGAAAAACAAAACAAGACGTTATCTACATCTGCGACACAGCGGGGAAAACCGTGCAAGCGTCAATGTTCGATGGATTCTCAAACGTGGTCTCCCAAATCTCGACAGTTGAGCCATGACAGTCCAATCTCTCCCATCAAAATTGCTCCGACCAGGAGAGCCAGTGTCCGGAACCCTGGTCTCTGGGCGGATTCAATCACCTTGCCCGCATCGGTCAAGACTGCTTCGGTTCCCGAGCTGGACATTGCAGACCCTTCTGCTCCTAAATTCTCGAGATCTAGGTTGAAGAAGTCGAGCGTCGTCATGCCCCTCTCTGCTAAAACCTCGTCATCTTCCTCTATCAAGTCCCGAATCAGCCTCTTTTCTTCTCCCGACGGTTCTTTTTCCTCTCTCACATCGTCATGCTCCGGTACGGATGTGGCCTGTCGACCTTCTCAGCGGTCGCAGACGTCGCGTCCCATGTCTCTTCCGTCCCAGGATCGTCTCGCTGCTTTGACCGAGTCAAGACGGCTTGAATCGCACAGCCAAGTTGGCCTCGAGACATCTGAGTTAACACCTCCCTGTCCTTCATTCATGCAACGGGTCGATTCGGCCGCTTCCGTCGTCTCCCACGACTCTAATACCTCGATGGAAAGTATGACGAGTGGGTCTTCGATGCAGGCTTCGTCTCTGGACTCTTGTGAGCCCATCACTGAAGAACCGGTCCAGATACGCGAGGTATCCGCTGCGAGCTTGGGTGAACCAGAGCGAGCGGCGGGCATAGAAGGCATCTCTGGCACCAAGCCGGGCGGTGATGTCAGTGTAGATGGCGGTTCTGTGAATCACGTCAAGAGTGGGAAGAAGAGGGGCAGAGGTATATTGCAGAGAATAGTCAAGGCACTCAAATTGGATAGAAAAACACCGATGATGAAGGCCAGTAGGAGGGAGAGCCTGTGAGAACTCAGCCTAGATTTCCACCGCTCCCAACTTTGGACATTGACTCTCATTTCCTCAACGCAATAGATTTTACAAGCCTTGGCCTGGAAGACCGGCATCATGTGGACTACAGTATCCTTTATCACTATCGTTGTCACCATTTCATGTCTGTACGTATGTCAACCATGTATCCTAGTCATATAATGTTCTCGTTCCCAAGATGTTTATGTTCAACGTTTTCTGGGTTGCAAGAAGAAAAAATGTGGGGCCCCAGCCAGTAACTAACCACCGTCGAATTCCGAATGTCACTTTGCGGGGAAACGCATTTTAAACAAAGATAAATTCATTCACTTTTATTATTCTTTTTTGTTTATTTTTATTTTTTTCAACATTCAATATATAAAAAGCAGCAAAGAAAAACAAAAAACTCCTCAAGCAATATGGCTATTCGCATACTCTTTCAAAACTTTTCAGCTGGCCTACGAGCCAAGCCTCGACTGGAAGCAACTCGTCTGACCAAACGTCTCGTTCACGAGCATAGCCCTCGTCATCATGGACAAGAGATCAGGAAGCCGTCCGCTCTGAGAAAATGGACTGTCAGACTGGGTACGTATGTGGCTATGAATCTGGACTGACAGTGTTGGTATAGCGTTGGCCGTTGCTTTGCCATCGGCCTATGTCTTTGGAGCTGCTTTTCCTCCACAGCTGGTGCTCATGATCTTTCCGCGCTTCTCCCCTCCACCGCCGCTCAAGGACAGCCCGAGAGGCAAGGCGCATACGAACGATGTGGAAAAGTGCATGCAAGAGTTGGATATTGTCGAAAATATGAGAGAAGAAATCAAGAGAGGAGCAGCGTGGTATGAGACCAGTGAGTTGCGTACTTGCCGTCAGGACATGGGTAAATGGTGTAGGGCCTTACGACAAGTATGATCCTCAAAAGATCCACAACTCTCTCACTGCTGGATCTCTCCGCGGGCCAGGCAAGCTGGCCGTTCCACCTGTACTGTTTGCGAAAAAGGACGAGTCCGAGGCGATCGGTAAGTCTCTACGTTGGCCAATACGACAAGGACTAACGTCGTGTCGAGCCATCATACACCTCGGACGGGCTCTCTGCGGCCACGACGGCATCATCCATGGAGGATTACTTGCGACAGTGTTGGACGAAACCCTGGGCCGCAACGCTCTTCTCAATCTTCCCTCTCGTATCGGCGTCACTGCCAACCTCAACATCAACTATCGCTCGCCGTGTACGGCTGACCAGTTTGTCGTGGTGAGGACGAATGTGGTCGAAGTGAAAGGGAGAAAGTGTGTTGTAGAGGCCAAGATGGAGACCTTGAATGGAGAGAGCGTTGCGGATGCCACGTCCGTCTGTCTTGTCTAGTTGTATAGAACGCTGACCGTTTTGGCTTGTAGTGGTCTGTTTATTGAGCCCAAATGGGCTCAGTTTCTCGCCTCCTCTGGAGTGACTGAAGCCATGGGTCGACCTATACCTCAGCCGGAAAACACGGCTGCGCTGATGGATGACCAGACGGAGAGGATTATTTAGGCTGTTACGACGTTTTATGTTGGGATTCTGGATGACGAAATCAACAAGAGACATACAGATATACAATGCTAGATGAATGAATTGTTTAGCTAGATACAATGTATCTCATTTACAAGTGTCATTACAAGTGCCATTACAAAATGAACGGTCGACATTAGAAAAGTCTCATTAGTATTTGAATAACAAACTCTCCCACAAGCATATAAAAAGACACAATTCATCTAATATATGCAAAAAAGACACATTCAAACAAGCTATAAGAGTTTAGAGATACTTTCAAGATTACTCTTTTTAAACAAAAGAAACAAAACAGCAGACAATTCCTTCACTCGATGACACACATTTCGCAACATCTTTAAAATGTTTTACCAACGACAATGTTTGTAGACAACCCACTCAGCCTTTTGTTCAACACATCGTTCGCCTCGCTGTCATCCTTGGCCGTCACGTCCGGTCCAGTCAGATTAGATTGGTCTGAATCCGACTCGGAGTCTGAATGGGTGTGGGTGAGAAGAATACCTTCAGGTGTCGGGATTGTCTTGGTAGTTTTGGACTTGACCTTGAGGCTGGTCTTGGGCGCGACAACTCTTCCAACATCAGGAGAAAGAAAGTTTGAGTTGATGGTAGACACTTCTCGTTTGGGTTGGAGTTTGATGCTATTGTCGTTTGCCAAAATGGCAGAAAGAGGCGGAGTAGGAGAAGGAGGCACATCGTTCGTTTCAATTGTCCCAGGGTCCAAGACGCTAGAAGGCCGGCTGACACTATCAGGACTACCTCTCTCAGTCTCAGTGTCTGTCTCTTCACCCGAAGCCTCTTCCGTGACAGTTTGAGAGAGCACAAGGCCATCCGCTTTGATAAGCAGAGCCTTGAGGGAAGGCTCGGCTAGAGTAGTATCTCCAGCAGAGGACGAGGTAGTTTCTTCAGCAGACTGTGGCTCAGCGTCGGTCAAATCGTCCTCGGAGCTGTCAGATCCGTGGCTGGCCATAGAGCTAGAGGCACGTTGTGATGAAACGACGCTGAGTGCCAGCTCAAGCTTGGCCTGAATGTTGGCAACTCTCTCGGCAATACTGTTTTCCAAAACACCGCGATCGTAGGCCTTACTCCCACTTTGTACAGTCTCAACCACACTGCCCCCTCTAAGAGGCGTCTTCTTGCGCTCCTCCTTGGCATGGCCGAGTACACTCAACCCTGTCATGCCGCTGAGATCGCTTCTTTGAGAAATAGCGGTCAATGGACGATCTTTTTTGGTTAAATGAGACGAAGAAATAGAAACGGCCCCAGAGTCATCCACAGGCGAGCCAGGACGAGTGGGAGAAGGAGGAGGCGGGAGGTAGTTGTCCAGTGCTCCGGCAATCTGCATCTCAATAGAGTTCATGATTTCCTCTCGCTCTCGTTCAAGTTCTTGGATCCTAGATTTTCATCAGCAAAAACATCAAGTGGTGGCATTCAAGGTCTAATGCCTACGAGTGGTGCATATCCGACAATTGTCTCATTGCCTCAGCTCGAGCGCCCTCAGTAGCCTTGAGCTTCTCTTCAAGTTCAAGATTGGTCTTGGTCTGTTCTGTGGCAACTAAGAAAGGTTTAAGCGTCGAGTTGCAAACAACCCCACGTGGCACATACTGCTAGACAATCGCTTTGCTTCTCGACGTTCTCTTTCAATCTTGGTCTTGAGCTCGTTCGCCTCAATAGTAAGTTTATCGGCATATTTCTCAAAAGCTTCAAACTGGCTTTTCCACTACATCGTGTTAGCTCGGCCCAGTATGCAGTAGGAATTACTGACATGTTCGCCTTCTTCAATAAGCTTGAGAAGTCTCTTATTAATCTTAGCAACCTTGACTTCCAAATCATCACGAGCTTCAACATAGTGTACTGCAAAATGTTAGTCATGGATTTTTACTTTGAAGCAATAGACGTACATGCCCGTCGACGCATCATAGCCTTGGCCAACTGTTCTCCAACAGTCAGCTGCGCCTGAGCTCTACCCACTCCAAATCTGGTGAGTCTTTGAATAAGTGTCGGTTTCTTGTGCTATTTTTGATCAATTTCCCAATCGCGGCGGGGAATAAGTGACTCACCTTGTCAGTCAAGAATTTGTCGAAGACTTCTATAACACTTTCAAACTTCCACCATCCTGGTGACCTTAGTCTTTCACCAAGGAAAGTTGGCCTGTCGCCCTTTGACCAAGTCATTTTGTTGAGAGGACGGAAGGTGCCTTTAGGATAGGATACTTTGAACTCCATCGGTATGGAGCGATCAGAAGGGTAAGAAGGTCCGAGTGCAGCCAAGAGCCTCTGCTTGACTTTTTCACGACGGTGACGGGGAGAAATAACGTTTACAGGAGGGGTACGGCATGACAAAGAGCTAGCAAGGGTCAACTGACTGAATATATTAAATAGACTTAAGTTTACTTCGAGTCTAAATCAACGATAGCTACCTCGCCAGGAGGAGCGAGAAGATATCTGCACTCTGTAGACATACCCTACCCAAAGTTAGCTCAAATTTTTCTGTCCACCAAGCGCTTACAATGATATAAGGTCCAGGATCTTCAATCAAGAAGGTGGCATCTCTGGCATGAATGATGGGTACCGTAATACCGCTCCATCCACGAAGCTCTACAAGGTATTTCAAAGAGCTGACGGCAATGTTCAGCATCGCAGGGTGCTTGGAGCAAAAGATGACTCGACCAGAGTTACTCAATGCAATCTGTCAAAAGTAAGTATAGCCGCTCGCTCTGAACTCAGAGAGCGTTTACTTACCTCTGCACAAGTGATGATGTGGTCTAGATCAAGAGCCTGAAATAAAGGCCAAATCTGAAAGTCGACTTTGACCAATCCTCGATCGAAATCAATCAATCCGCCAGGCATATAACCCTCAAGAACAACTTCGTCATCAGGTGAGGTACCAACAGGAAGATGGATGATACTTCCTGGTCGAGGAGGAAGCGTATTAAGAAGACGAGATACTTGAGTCATATGGACACGAGCATTCTTGGAGAAGCGAGCCCACTAAAAGTGTCTTGTGAGAGTTTTTCTTAATAAATGAATAACACTGACACTGAGACGAAGATAGTCCTGAAGCATATCGTAGATGGGAAATCGCGACACTAGGAAAGATCAGTGGCATATTCACTCGGAACGATGATCTTACCCATAGTGATGGCATAAGGCATCCAAAACACATCGACTTGCTCATCAAATACTGCCTTGACATCCTCTGGAACGCTTTCAACAATACTCATCTTCTCAACCCAGCCTGTACCTCTTCGACCAAGAGCACCTTCTCGATCGGAATCACTGACACCAGTCTCAGTCTCGCTTCCTAAAGTGATATCAGCTTCGCTCTGGTTACGAAGCACACGTCCGAGAGAACGCCGCGGACGTTTTTTTTCAGACGTTGTACTGGCTTTTCGATGGCCGGGAGGTTGGTAGTTTGGCGAAACCGGATTCATCGAGTTTAGAGAATTTTGGGTGCCAAGTTTGAGCCTGTCGGAACGAGACTTGATTGCTTTGAGTTGAAGGGCTCGTTCCTTGTCTGCATGAGTCCATACGGTAAGTGTGACTCCATGAAAGACGAGCTCAGTCGCAGATGAGTTGATCTTGCTGGAAGTATTCGTTGTGGCTGGCTGATTGAGCTCAGCTGCAGAAGAGTCTGGAAATCCAGAGAAAGTCGAACCCAGGCGTTCTCGGGCAATATTCGCTAGAGTGTCATGTCTAGGAATAGTAAAAGCAAAAGAATGGCACGTGGTTGGAGGTGCGAGAATAGAGTTGACAACCTCGACTACCTCATCAGTGATAGCTTCAGTGTGTCAAAACTTACTATCCCGCGGGTGAGCAAATTTGAGAGCTTTGGAAACGAGCTTTTGAGCTCCACCAGGCCCAGCATCAGGCACATGCTTTCCTCGAAGGTCTTTTGACAAACCACCATTGGTAAAAGTGCTGGTCTTGGAATCTTTTCTAGTCCTTGTATCATCACCTTGAGGCGCATTCGACTGCGGTCCACTCTGTTCGCCGCTAAAGCAACTTCCAAGCATTTCGGGTCTCCAAAACAGCCCAAGAGAATCTTCATGAGGTTGTACCCCTCTCGTCGTGTCATTGTCAGCAAGAGACCATTCCCCAGTAGACTGTCGTTAGCCCCAGTCCACCCAAAGTTCAACCTACCTTCCCAAGGCCAGACACAAGATACAGACTGGCTAATTTGGCGTTGGGATCAAGACCGAGCATCTTGTCGGCCTTGTGCCTCGAACCAACGCTGGCAGAAGACTGGTTGAACCTGTCTAGCCCACCGAGAACCAACTTGCTCTCACTCTGGAGACCTCTCAGCTCATCTTGCTCTTCCGTCTCTTCCATAATGCCTGGTGCACGGGTAGACATTGTGGTGCGTCCCTTTATACGTGTAGGTCGGATTGAGCCACGGGCGTAAGGGTGGTGAGTAGGGGCAGACTCCTCCGACAAGACAGAGGAAGGATAAGGTGGAGAAGGCGGAGAGCTTAGTGAAGCAATAGAAGAATTTCGACTAGGCGATAGACGCGACGACTGTGTCGGCGCATTGGCTTGAACCGAAGAACTTGTGATATAGTCAGCCACAATATCCACCACCTGCTGGTCTAAGGATGTCTCGGAGGCTTTGTAGCTGTAATATTTTTCGTGATAGGTCGGCTGGCGGCGTGATTCCGCCGAGTGGAGGAAAGGGGTTGCAGGAAATGGCGAGGACTTGTGATGCTTTTTGGGCACCATTGACCTGTCCGTCGATCCCAGTGCCATGTTCAGTGTCGAGAGATGCCCAAAAAGGAGAGGCAGCCCTCGCCAACCAGGCTGTCTTTATAGTCTTGCCTTTGAGGAATTCATATGGACCTAGTCAGGAGTTGATGCCATGGCGTGTGTTTGATCCGACATCGGCCACCGCCACTCATCCAACCTGGATTTCGAGCATCCCCGTCCATCCTAGAAAATCCCAATAGGATGGTGTATGCTGCGACGCGTAGAGAAGAGAAGAACAGGAGAAAAGAAAAGAGACGATTGCGCGATATATATATACTCTGCTTTAATCGCTGCTGCACTCATTTTCTTTCTTCTGGTGAGAAAATGAAATCCCCAACGTATGAATTCATGTAGGACACAGACAGGCACGTCACTTTTGGATCCTGATCTAAAACCTTGAAACCGTTTCAACGCTACACAGCGACCAGGATGGTGAGGCGGCGGTCGCCGCTGATGTTCCTATGGATTTTATATAGTTGCTTATTTTTCTATTCTCTTTTATAGTTATTTACTGGTTACTTACCAAGGAGATTTGGCCGCATAAAAAGGTCTCTTGGCTACTCAGAACTAAACTAAACGACAGCTTTCAGAGCAGCGAATTCCGCATGCATGGAACAACAGCAGTAACAACATCAGCAACAACATCAGCACGTTCAAAAATCGGTCTCTGTGTAACTGCCATCACATGTATTCGGCAGTAATAAACTTGATCAATAATGCCACGTCACTCGGCATTTTCATCAACCAATCACAGGGCGTATAGATAAGAGCTTATCTCGCCGCGACTCACTTGACAGAAAAGCTTATCTATCTGCACTTCTATCAAGTTTGGATCGGGACGCGGTCAGGAACGGGATGTATTCGGGATATTGGGACGAATCTGGGAGATAACGACGAGATAAGGAGTCTTGGAAGCCAATCAAGTTGCGCCTGCTCATGTTGTCCTCTGCAGCCATACGGTCCGTGGGTTGAGTCGCTGGTCTTGTACTTAACCCTCCTCTCTGGACTTTTTCGTCCTCTTTCCAAGGAAAAGAAAGCAGCATTATGGTCAACGTGAGTTATACAGAGACATCGTCGGACCTCGTCTACTATGCGGACGACGGTAAGCGGGTTCTCTACAACTTGGGAGATATTGGCTTTGGTAGGTGATTGAAGCATGAGCAGTGTCATTGACATGGAAAGTCCTCGCCTGCATGGCCCTCGTTTGGCTCATGGTGCCCGGTGTTGGGTTGTTTTACTCGGGCTTGCTTCGAAGGAAGAATGCGCTGTCCATGATATTTTTGTCGATGGCTGGTATCGCTGTCGGCTCATTCCAGTGGTTCTTCTGGGGTTATTCTCTTGCCTTTTCTGGCACTGCGTCCAAGTGAGTTGCTCATTTTTGTGTGGGGTTTAGACTGACAGTGAGCAGGTTTATTGGCGACTTGAGATATTTTTGTCTCAAGGGTGTACTTGCCGACCCTTCTATTGGCTCGACGAGGATCCCTGCGCTTGTCTTTTGCGTGTACCAGTGCATGTTTGCGGTATGTTGATCTGTCGAGTGGAACGTTGGCTGATGAGACGTAGCTCATCACTGGTGTTCTTGCCATTGGTGGCTTTGCCGAACGGTCACGGATCGGTCCTGTCATGGTCTTTCTCTTTTGCTGGCTAACCCTCGTTTACTGTCCTATCGCTTGTTGGACATGGAATGCCAACGGTTGGTCATTCATCATGGGTGGTCTCGACTTTGCTGGTGGAACTCCTGTCCACATTTCCTCTGGTACTGCGTCGCTAGCTATCGCCCTCTACCTTGGTAAACGACGTGGATATGGCAGGGAGTGTCTTGCATACAAGCCCCATAACACTACATTTGTCATCCTCGGCACAGTATTTCTCTGGTTTGGCTGGTTTGGATTCAACGGTGGTTCAGCGCTCTCGGCCAATCTCCGAGCCGTCCAGGCTTGCATCGTCACCAACATTGCGGCCAGTGTGGGTGGGTTGACATGGATGTTGCTTGATTACAGGCTTGAGAGAAAGTTTTCTGCGGTTGGGTTTTGCTCTGGCGCTGTTTCTGGTCTGGTCGGTATCACCCCTGCCGCTGGTTTTGTCGGTTCTCGTGAGTCCCATTACAAGAGCTTGATCCAAATTGATCTGTTTACAGCCGCCGCTGTGGCCATTGGCTTTGTCACTGCCTTTGCTTGTAACTTTGCTACCAAGCTCAAGTTCCTCATCGGCGTCGACGAAACCCTCGATGTCTTTGCTTCTCACGGTGTTGGCGGGATGGTAGGTAACATCTTGACTGCTCTCTTTGCGCAAGCTTCCGTGGCGGGCTTTGACGGCATCACTGCAATTAAAGGCGGCTGGTTTGACCATCACTATGTGCAACTGTAGGTACCTGCTCCGACAAAAAAATTTTGCTGACACTGCACAGGGGATACCAAATTGCAGACTTGAGCGCTGGCTTTGGCTACTCGTTTGTCATGACCACCATTATCTGCTGGATCTTTCACTTTATCCCAGGTATGCGCCTGAGGGCCAGCGAGGAAGCAGAGATTATCGGTATAGACGACGCTTACCTTGGTGAATTCGCCTATGACTATGGTGGGTTGATACAGCTTTGAGTGTCTTTTGACATTCTCCACAGTTGGCATTGACCCAGAGTTGCGTCTCCACCGAGTCAACTCAAAGCCCCAACTTACGTCTGGTGATGTGATTGCTGATACTCCTACCAGCAACAGCCACGAGTCAACCATCAACGAAAAGGTGGACCCTCATGCTACTGGCAACGCTATCGCTGGTGGTGGTCGGGTGGACGTTTAAACTGATAGACTTGAATATTAAAAATCTTGCTTAGTAGTTGTAGATTGCGCTGGAAAAGTTGTCGCAGAATGGCGTCCGTTCTGGTTTCAACTATACTTTAATCAGCTCTGGGACATGCCGTTGTAGCGAGAGTAATGTATCTCATCGATTTGCGAGACTCTTCCTGTGACCACTCGGCGCAACACTCCAGCATACCAGATCGATACGTAAGACAAAACCACTTCCCATGCATCCATCAGCTTGCTTGAAAAGACGTCTTGGCCAGCTAAGCTCGCTCGTCAATCTTCTTGCTCTCGCTTTTCAATGCGGCGATTCGTTGACAATAAAAACTTTCAGCGTCATGAGTCGTTGTCTTTAGCGGAAGCAAGCGCCAAACGTAGGCTTGAAAATCACCTGACGGAAAGAGTATTTGGCGAGATGAAAAAGCAATTCATCTTGAACATGAATTTATAAAACAACTTTCCACTTACCTTGTACTGTTTCTTCGTCCCATCCACCCAGCTATGGCCGATATAGCGACAGCCGACTCAACCTCCAGCCCGTCCCATCCCATCCCTCGTACATCCAACGACCACAACGCTTCCAGCTCGTTTTCGTCTTTGAAGGAAAAGGTGGCGCGCGCTCTCAGTCCTAATAGGTATAGCGGCGATGCTGTTGGAAGAGGAAGTGGTAAGTAGATGGAAAGATTTAAATGAAAACATTCCAACTCTTTACTCGTCCCAAAAAAAAGGAAAAAGAGAACAAATTCGGGATTTATTCTCAAATATATTCCCAACTTTATTCACAAGGTCAAGATAACGGGTATGACCAATCAGAATGCTTGTTGGCGTTATCTCTCATCAAAAGTTTGCTTCTTGGCTGTTATCTTGGACTTGTATTGACGAGATGGGATACTATTGCCACTCGCATTTCTCTTTTGCATCTTGTCTTTGTCAACTGATCTTTAAACAGTAGGCATGTCTTTTGTAGAGGAACGAGGTCGACAGCCAGGTCACGTCGTACGTGGTAGGAATACGCTTACGATATGCGCTGATAGCATTTGGAACAGGTATCGACGGGACGGGGTGGCGCAGGCAATCTGGTGTCCCACGTAGCGACAGATGTCGATATGACTCTTGGTGTTGAGCGTGGACGTGAGCTCTCTCCACAAGCTTTGGGAGATCATGTATGTTGTGTTTTTGCGTCGGTGTGCTAACGGTTGTAGGTGACGCATTCGGGCCGGGGTGGCGTGGGTAACATCCGACACTCCTCTCATTCTCGTACCCGAGACGAGCTCAAGGCGGACGCCAAGGAGGAAGCTCTTCAAGAAAAGCTCATCTCTGACGCTCGCGGCCGTCAAGCTGATGGACCGATCTCGACAGGTCGTGGCGGTGCGGGCAACATCTCGCGGAGTAGAAGCAGGTCCCAGGCGAGGACGGAGGGGGGACGAGAGGGTAGTGCACTCGGTCTGGGCAGAAGGACCACGCACGAGATGACGCATGGTGGTAGAGGAGGTTTTGGGAATATCTTGGAGGAGCGGGACTCTGTAGATGCTGAAAAGGTATGGCCTCTGCCTGGCGAGACTTGCTAATAGAGTTTGTAGCAAGCCGCTCACGATGCCTATGAGGCGGATGTCTTGGCCAAGCACAATACAGCTGAAGCCACCCATCCTCATGCCTATGCGACAGGCAAGGGAGGTCTCGGTAACGTCCATACGCCTGCCCCAGGCGAGCCAGACTTGGGCCAGCTGAGTCTGGAAGAGTGCGAAGAGAAGGAGGCGCATGCCAAGATTCATGCTGGAGAAAAGGATCATTGGGTTCCTGCCGGTAGAGGGTATGTCTTGCCCTGTTTTTCCTTATCTCTACTGACTGTCGCAGCGGAGCCGGTAATATGTATCGTGCTCGCTCAGACCAGTCGCCTGCGGGCGATGAGCGAGGACGCGACGCTCACAAGGGTGGTGTTCTCGGTACCGTCTTGAGAAGTATCAGTCGTGCGACAGGGAGGGAGAAAAGTAGTGATCAGGCTAGAGACTGATTTTCTTTAAGATATCTATGTCTTTCTCTTCTTTTTAATCTTGAGTCAGCGTTGTCACAGTGTTGGGAAAACATATTTAGTGTCCAATGTAGAGTGTTAAGGAGAATCTTGTACAAGACGCAAAATACACTGGTAAATCATCATAATGCTCATACACAAAAAACGCCCAAAATGACAGCTAAAAATATGGAAAGAATGGATGAGGAGCTCCAAATCGGCACGTTTCTCTACCTATCATCTCTCCCTTCACGCCTCATTGTTGCTCTAATAGATGAGGTTTTGATTTCCAAACATTGTCTCAAAAAAATTATCCTTCCTCTCTCGCCGTCTATAGAACCACACACTTTTGCTTCTTCTTCTTCCCACCTGTCACCAAGTTAGATGGAACCACTCCCCCAGACTTGGAAACCTTGATCCGCTTGACCAGACACTTGAAAGCCGCTTCAACATTGCTGTTGGTCTTTGCGCTCGCCTCGAAAAAATCACAACCCAACGCTCTTGCCAGCATTGCCCCCTCATCCGTCGATACTTCTCTCGAATGAAACATGTCTTTTTTATTTCCGACAATGACTATTGGCACTTTGCTTGCTATAGGTCCTGTTGGAGACATGGGCTGGCCGAAGGAAGATGTGTAAGGAGGAGAATATGGGAGGGAAGCTTCGTCTTTGACTCGAAGGACACGTTCGACTATACGTTCAACTCGCTCAAACGTTGGCCGGGAGGTTATAGAGTAGACAATCAGGAATCCTTCGCCATCTCGAATCCATTGATCCCGCAATGCAGTGTATTCCTCTATACAGTGATAAGCAAGTGCTTTCGGTCGCTCAGAGAAGAGAAAAAGAAGTTACCTTGTCCGGCCGTATCCAGAACTTCTAAAAGGCATGGTTGATCATCCACAACCCATTGTTTTCGGTAGCAGTCCTCAATCGTTGGGTCATACGTCTCTACAAATGAAGACATTGTGAATTGAACGGTGATGGCTGTCTTGCCCACGCCTCCATCGCCCAAGACGGTGACTTTGAAGAGCATCCGTGGTGGAGGTGGCTAGCAGACAGCGTGAGCGGGATGCATCTGCGAAAGAGATGACTTGCCATGGTCAATAAAACAGCTGAGAGACGAGATGGATAATACAAATAAAAACAAAAACAAGTGGCAATTCAATGTTGAAAGTAGATTGAAAGCGGAATAGTAAATAGTGGTAATAATAAAGTTAGAAAAAAAGTTAATTACAGATTGTTCAACAGGTGGAGGCTATAGAGGACGGAAAGGAAGTATTGCCCACAAGAAACATGGGCCCGTGCGCGGATTGACCATAATAATGGACAAGTTTCATTACAAATAGTGTGTATTGATAGAATCTGTCTTGCTGAAATGTTTAGCTTATATGCTCATACGACACAAGTATAAACCTTGCAGAGTAATAGAGATATTCTCCGGAAAGTCCACCTCACATGCAGCAGATACAAACTTGCAATTCTTTAATAAAACACAACAATGCACTTGTACAAGGTCTAGCCTCAAAGGCGAGATAGAATGAATCTCCATTTGAAAACCTAACGATCGACTACCAAAACCAGTCCTCAAGCCTAAGCAGTGTTGAGGATTTTCAAAAATTCCTTGCCAGCAGTGCCACTGGGAATAGATTTCTTGACGGAGCCCTTCTTGGCAGCTTTTCTCTCGGTGCGGAGGAGCTCCTGTCGGCGGAGAGTCTTGGCGTAAGGGTTGAGTCGGAAAAGAACAGACTTGTTGCGAAGAGGATTCTTCTTTTGGGTGAAGGGCCCTATACGATAGTCAGTACAGAGCCGACAACAAAGATATCGACATACTCTTCTGAACTGCCTGACCGGCGGGTCGGACGACGGATTGAATTTCGTCAGAGTTGATGAGACGAGTAACGTCGGAAGTAGAGATCTTGGCAGTGGGAAGGCTAAATTGACTTAGCACAGGCCACATCACAACTAACCCTAAACTCACTTGAAGCCAGACTTCTTCTCGTAAACGCTGTCAAGAGCAGCAATGGCGCTCTCAGTCCAGATAATAAACCTGCCAACGTGGCCACCAGGGGCGAGTTGAAGGAGGTTGAGAGACTCCACGGAAGAAGTCTCGACACCAGGAATGTTTTTGAAAGCCCTGGTGATACCTTCGTCCTTGGCGTAAACGACAAGAGGACCTCTCCTTTGCCTGTGTCTCCTGTTCCTCAATTTTCCCTTACCAGCCCTAAGCTTTCGGCTGTTGGAAACTTTCGCGATGTCGGGGTACGCTGCGACAGTCTTGAGGAGCTCGACAGCAGCCTTCGTCTTGTCGGTAGACTCGATAGAAGAAGATATGACAAGAGGAACCTCTTGAATCTGCTCAATCCTGTGGCCACGGGCGAGGACGAGAGAGGGGAGAGCAGAGGCGGCAAGAGCGGAAGCAACAGCGTATCGTCGCTGATTCTGATTGACCTTGACGTGCCATTTCCTCCAAGTCTTGGTAGGAGCAAACATACGACCACCTCGGCACATGTTACCGAAAGCAGCCTGGCCAGCCCGCTGAGTACCGCTACCACTGACACGAGGGATACGGGCAACAGCACGACCAGTACCCCAAGACTCAGCAGAAGTCTGGTGGCCGGCCTTCTCAGAGACAGCGTAAGCCTGTCGCCTGTTTTTGGCGATAGACTCTGCAATTTGTCAGCAAAGCTCTTTTCCCAGCTCATGCGCCCCATAATCCAGTCCTTGCACCATGCTCCTCGTCTTCCTTGTGCATTTTTTTACATACTGCATATTCAAAACACAACTCACTGTGAACCTGCTGAACAACATCCAACCTGATGGGAGCGGTGAAGACAGCAGGGAGAGGGAGAGAGCCAGAGGACTCGCCAGTGGCTGACCAGACGGTAACGGTGGGACGAGCGGCCATTTTTGACGATTTTTCTCTTTTTCTTGAGGCTTAAAGATTCAAATCATTATAAAATAAAGGTTTTCTGGGAGTTCTCGTCGGCGTTTCGCAAGGTCCAAATGCCGAAAAATCGGACAGTCATTTGTGGCGACGCCTATCATTACGTAACATATATATCATCAGAACCAAACAATATATGTTACGTTGGACTCTTCATTCTACTATTCCACAATGTACGTTCATAGAGCAAACCCGCCAGGTTCAAAGAGAACAATGTTGACAAGGGTATAGGATCCATCCTATTCCCATCCGTATCAGAAGCCAACAAATGGATCAGTAACGAAAACAGCCATACCAATGTCTACATAGTCCAGCTCGCCGTCTTTCTTACCCGAACCAGCTTCAACAACTGTAAAGGACTGTCCTAGAACGTATTAATTCTTGCATACCTAGAGACACGACAAGCATACACCTTTGGCAATGCTACTCTATTACGCTTTTGTATAAAGGAAATGTCCCGATCTGGCTGGTGTGCGGAGGTCGCCGCAGTTCATGTACCACTGCAACCTCCACGTCTCCTGGCCATCTCTGGAAATGGGAAGGGATTTTATATTCCTTTGTTAAAGTTGATATATAAGAGCAAAAAGTTGGCAAGGGCCTTTTGCGCAACTTCTTGCTACCATCACAGACAATAACCAATGCTGAGAGGTCCACCATCCTCTGCATACACTCGCCGAACTCATATCCCAGAACAAGAATCTTACAGCCCCTGGGATACCCGCGTACACCCAAGATCCTACGGCTCGGGCAGGGAGCACTCGTATAGCTATATAGACACGGCATCCAGTCCCGCCGAGGACGCGTCACTTCCACTGTATAAAAAGGATATGGAAAAGCGACGAGCTGGAGAACATCAAAATGTTTCCTCTGGGACACAGCCTAAAAAGGAAGAGGTTGATGACCAAGGAAAATGGGCCAAGGGGCACGGCGCTGGGCCTGGTGTAGGTGGGAAGAGAGGACTTCCGCCAAGACAGAGGATACCCGGTTGGGTGAGTTGGTTTTATTGAGACGGGAGGATAGAAACTGACAGAAATGAGAACAGAAGGGATTCATGATTGAGAATGAGGAATGGGTTTGGACAGGCATCTATACCCTTCTCTCTATGCTAACTAGATACTGGCGGATTGGTGCAGCCAATTATGTCGTCTGGGACGAAGCTCATTTCGGTAAATTCGGTACACACTATATCAATCGTGACTTTTACTTTGACGTTCACCCACCTCTGGGAAAGATGCTGGTGGGCCTTGCCGGACTGTTGTCTGGCTATACTGGCAATTTCGAGTTTAAGAGTGGTGTCGAATATCCGTCAGATGTACCTTACACCTCGATGAGAGTAATGCTTGCTACTTTTGGTGTGGCCCTTGTTCCTCTGGCATGGTTGACCGCAGGCGAGCTGGGGTGGTCTAGGTGGACGAGACATTGGGTCACCGTCTGTGTTCTCTGTGGTGAGTGCTTGGTTGCGTTGGTGAGATAATGCTGAGAGCTGCGCTAGATATTGGATGGCTCTGTATCTCTAGATTTATTCTCCTTGATTCAATGCTTCTCTTCTTCACCTTTACCACAACTCTTGGTCTTGTAAAGTTTCACAACCAGAGACATGCGTAGGTCCTTGTATATATGTCAATTGTACTTGGCTCATGTGTCTTTTAGCCCTTTCAATGACGACTGGTGGATCTGGCTGGTGTTCACCGGTTTATCGATAGGCTGTGTCTGCAGTGTTAAATGGGTTGGTATGTTTATTACCGCCTTGGTTGGTATCTACACTATTGAAGACCTGTGGGCCAAGTTTGGCGATCTTTCTATGCCATTTGTACGCATTCACTACCTCTGGCTGTGACACACTAACACACGAGTAGCGGACATATATCCAGCATTGGGCTGCTCGAATCGTTTGTTTGATGGTGCTCCCATTCATTGTCTACGCCTCTTGCTTTAAGCTACATTTTCTTATACTTAATCGATCGGGTCCAGGAGACGCCCAAATGTCCTCGTTGTTCCAAGCCCACTTGCGCGGCAACGATTTTGCCGAGTCGCCTCTAGAAATTGCCTATGGCAGCAAAGTGACGTTGAAAAACTATGGTTACGGAGGCGGTCTTTTGCATTCCCATGTGCAAACATATCCCGTTGGCAGTCTCCAACAGCAAGTGACTTGTTACCATTACAAGGATGAGAACAACAATTGGATTATCACTCCACCATGGGATGCCGACCCCATCCACCCAGACGAACCCGTCAAATATCTCGAACATGGCGATACTATCCGTTTGTTGCATTCGCAAACTGGACGTAATATGCACTCGCATCCGCTAACTGCCCCAATGACCAAGGAAAATTACGAGGTTTCCGCATACGGAAACTCGACAATTGGTGATGAACAAGATCTTTGGGTTGTAGAGGTCGTGGATGACACTCATCGCTCTAAGAAAGAGGACAAAAACGGACGTATTCATGCGCTCACCACGCGAATGCGTTTTCGGCATCAAGCCTTGAAATGTTATCTGAAAGCAGCCAACACCGTCCTGCCTCAATGGGGTTTCAAACAAGTTGAAGTGTCCTGTACCAAGGAAAACGATCCCAGTGATGTACACACTTATTGGAATGTGGAATCTCACTGGAATGAAAGATGTATGTCTTTAATTTCTATAATGATGTTTCCTTCGCGATTTCAAATCAACATTAACATGTCTGTATAGTGCCTCCTGGTAATGCCAAGCTGTATAAGTCTCCATTTTGGCGTGACTTTGCTCATCTAAATGTCGCTATGTGGACATCTAACAATGCCCTCGTCCCTGACCCCGATAAGGAGGATATTCTCGCTTCTGAACCTTTTGACTGGCCATTCCTTCATCTTGGTCTTCGTATGTGTGGGTGGGGCGATCAGCAAATCAAGTATTACCTCCTTGGTACACCTATCGTCTGGTGGTTCTCCACTATCAGTCTTGCTCTTGCCCTTGTTTTAGCTGCATGGTATGTGTGTAGGATGCAAAGAGGCTACAAAGAGTGGAGTGAAAGTGAATGGGAACACTGGCTTTGGGTGAGCAAGATTGCGTTCTTGGGCTGGGCTCTGCACTTTGGTAAGTTTATGTGTTTTTTTAATTGAGTGAGTAGCCTGACTGTATTCGGATTAGTCCCATTCTTGATTATGGGCCGAGTGACCTACTTGCACCATTATGTAAGTTTAGTCAAGTATTTACTAGAATATCAACTGATAATTACCAAAGCTTCCAACACTCTACTTTGCAGTGCTCATGGCTGGCCAAATCCTTGATCACTTTTTCTTCTCATCCTCACATCGATCTCAAACCAAGAAATTGGTGTGGTTTGGAATATGGGCAGGGGCAGTGGTGCTCAGTTTCTGGTGGTTCAAAGATCTAGCCCTAGGTGTTCGAGGACCAATAAACGACCATAGTGGATGGGGATGGCGAAAGAGTTGGAATGTGAGTTTGTTTGGTCGTTTATGAAAGGTGTCGTTAACTTCTGTCAGATCTACAATTGATTATGACCACTTTGCGGAAGATGTTCCATAGATACCCAAATTTCAAAATGCCCACTCCATACTCAGAATGCATGGATAAAACAACCGCATTATCAATTCTATACCCTTTCTTTCATTTCCTCATCTTCATTGAGCACCCACATCTCTAATTTGTACTTGATGCCTTTTTCTTCAAGATGTTCATGTTCCTCCCAACCTATCCATTGTTGTAGTTGTCGATGTGACGATTTCTTCCATACCTTCTTCCCATTAGGATATGTATGGGATGTAAAGTCTTCGAGGAAAGTATCACAATCAAAGGGAGTTAATATTCTGGTGAGCAAAATTCGATCTACTATGGGTTTTGACGTATTTGGTGAAAGAGTAAAGCAGGTGTTGTATAATGTGCTACCGCCGATGAGGAAAGACCGTGACGAGTCGGCATTAGTCGGCAAATTAGACAGAGCTGACGGAAGGGATCCGAATACTTGAGTGTTCTCTGTTTCCTGTCTGCAGGCAGATTCGTAAAAACCTATTCTGAACTGTCGCCTTGTGTTAACTCACACATCGACTCCTCTTGTAGAGATGATGAAGTTGCGTCTGCTCTTCAAGGGCCTGGATTTTGGTGGGATAGATTCCCATGTCTTACGGCCCATAACCACAATGTTTTGGTCCCTGGGATTACTAGATGGGTTGCTCCCCGTTGTGACTAAATGTCAACAAAAACATGAGTATTCTGCTTCAAGAGAGACAAGACTTACCTCTAGCGAAATACTTCATCTCTCTTGGTAGTCTCCAAGGCAAGCTCCCGTTGATACCTATCCCGTTCTCTATAGTTGTGGCCACAATGGCAGTTAGAGATGGAGATACAACCATGTTTGACGAAATCTTGTAGAAAGGCAAATGCAAGAAAAGTTCGACGCGTAACGCAACATCTTGCAATGTTTAAATCGGCGCGTTTTAGTTTACGTAAACTAATATGGGTTATTGAATAAGTGACTGGTAATGACGATTGTTCATTTTGAATCATCTTTATAAATTTACTTTTTGTATTTCAGCCATCATGCCAGTAAGTAATGAAATCCTTTATAAGCCCTACTGACAGAAGCAAATAGGCCTACCACTCGTCATTTAACGATGACAGCACAGCCAGACAGGTGGGTAACACTGCTATCCTCCCAATTACAACAAGGATCAGAGGTCCAGCACCCATAGCTGGTGAGTATCGCTCTTTAGCCAAAAGAGTAACGACGCTGATTTGAGATAGTCGACCCGAATCAGGCGGATATTATTGACGAGTCATTGGATTTGTAAGCACATTCAAGCTTACAAGGACAGCCAACAGACGTGCAATATAGGTTCAGAGCCAATTGTCTTTTTCGTAACTTTGAGATCAAAGGTATATTTGAATAATCAATGCGAACCACAACTGATAATGTACTGTAGGATCTGCCGACCGTCTCCTGATTTATCTCATTCTCTTCATCTCTGAATGTCTCACAAAACTCGCACCGACCGCCGGCAAGCCCTCACCTTCATACCAGGAAGCTTCCAAACTTCTTCAAACCCTCTCGGTAGATCATTTTGCTTTACCAGGAGAAGCTGGATTTCCGATGAACAGCATGTACCACCCACCTGCCTCTCGAGTGGACGCAGGTGAGCTTGGAATCAGTATAGAGTCTGAGTTATATTTAACACAACTACAGACCACTTGCGATCCTATCTCACTCAGACTCGATGCGAACTTGCGCTCCGTCTTTGCGACAGGCTTTATCCATACGATCAGATTATCGGACCAGACGGACAATCGACAGGTCAATCGGGACCTAGAGCTACAAAGCCTAGCAAATGGTGGATGGCTTTCCAAAAGAGACGGTGAGGTTCAAAATTTTATAATTAAGCTTGATGAGTCAACCTGACGAAGAACAGATTCATGGGAAGATCTCTCGGTGCATAAAGGGTTTTCCGTTATGCAGATAGACGAAGGTGGAAAATCTTCCTTATAGCCGAGTTTTGACGAGTTTTGAGCAATGAAAGGATCCATGACCGGCGCGGCTCTCACGGATTAGAGAAAGGTAGAATCCCGCCATGCGTATGCAAAACAATGCAAGAACTATTATTGGTTCAAAGTCCTGTGACAAGGTGCTTGTAACATGAAGAGCAAATATCAACGGAGAGCCGTAACAGATTCCCCGCAAGCGTTTGATTCAATCACGGGAGATCAAGAAGATATAAACGTTCCACCCGAGGATTGTCCACCCATATACCCAACAAGACAACCTTTCCTAGTGCATCACATCACGCCACAACCACAAACAATCCCTTACAATCTTTATTCACCATGAACGACAAACACTCTCGACCTAAGTCTCTCAGTCCTAAAGTCTCTTTCGCTCCTATGCTCCCTACTCCTCCATTGACACCCTCTATTTCATCTCCCAGTGTACCTTGCTCGCCCATTAAGAGAAGCGAAGCCATGTCGGCTGTGAAAATACCCACAGTCTCTTCATCATCTTCATACTCTAACTCGCTCCAAATCCCTCTAAAAGCTCACCTTGCGTTTTTACATCCCGCCACGCCAGCCAATATCCTATCATTTTGTGCCACCCGTTTGCTTTCTCGCGAAAGACCCTATGGGTTTGACGAGGACAGAGATTGGGTACCAATACAAATGTGTGAAGAAGGCTTCGACTTGCAGACAGTCGGACTTGGAAGAGAAGCAAGCAAAAGTATGAGGAAAGGACAGAATGGTCCAGGGAGAGCAGTTGATGAGCGCTTGGAAAAACAATATGAAGTGGCTAGAAGAAGCTTTAAATTGTTAGAAGTGATGGCTCCTCGTCGTGGATCTGCTCTTTAAGTCTTTGATACAAAGACTCTCTGCTTTTACTCGAAAACTTGGCTAGTTGAGATACAGGAAGGAAAATGAAACATAAAGTAAGGTTGGCGTGCCAAGCGCTTGCAATGTAGGAGACGAAGCATGGTATGCTAAAGTGGATGACATGGTGCAATGCTAGACATAGTTCTGAGATGTCAACGACTATATATACAGAAACTTGGTAACAAGACCGACTTGCAATGAGACAACTATGCGAAGAAACAAACTCATGACCTTCAAGACAACTTTCTAGCCTTGACTTGCATCCAAATTCTATACATTGTCAATCTCTCCTTTCTGTTAACCAACTACAACGCTCTATCAGTATTGTCGCTAATTGGTCCTCTAATTGACAAACGGCCTTACCAATCTTCTGTCTTCTCCTAATTGCTCGATAGCAAACATTTTCTTTCCTTGTTCTTGTATCTCAGTGCTACCTAATGGTGACTGTACAAGCATTTCTTCCAATTCTTCCTTTTCAAAGAAATAAACTCTGGTACCATCTCCTCTGATATAAAGGTTCGGAGTATCGGGGTCTAAGAGTCTGTTCTTCTTTATACGAAGCTGTGCAAGGTCATGCCGTCCATAATCTCGAATGAGAAGAAGGCCGCCAGGTGCTAATGCCTACATCAGGGTATCAACAATACAAATAATGGGATGGGGAATAAAAAGTTCAGCTTACCGTGTAAAGGTTGTGAATAGCTTGTTCCCATTCACGAGGATGAAGAGCAGAAAGAACAAAGATGACAGATATCACATCTACGGTACCAGGTAAGATGCCTTCTGGAAGAGAATACGTTGGCGAGTGTTCTTCTTTGGACGAGTGTTTTGTCGTTGTCGATGAAGAGGCCAAAGGTTTTGAAGTGATATCCCAAACGGATGCGTGTATCACACCTTTACCATGCTCTGCTCGCGGATACATCTTGTTGGCTTTGACAACATTGATGGCTGTCGCAGAGTAGTCTGTCGCATAGATTGTAAGACTTGGGTTTTCGTTTCTCATCAGCAGTGGAAAAACGGTATTTCCTGCACCCTTGGAATACGTTAGCTCTAGCAGATTAACGAGTGGCCTACTCACACATCCAACTTCGAGAACTATTTTCGGTCCGGCCTTGTGACCTCTGTAAGCCATTATAGCATGTGCCCAATCCGACTCACCTCTACCTCGCTACAAGCAATGAGTTCTGGAAACTCCAATCTTAACCATCCTCTATCCTTGAAAAAACCATCTTCATGAGTCGAATAGAACTTGTCCCAATAGTTCGCCGGCTGATCATTGTATTTATCTTTATGTCAGTCAGCAAGACCACCACACTACCTCAAGATATTACCTCGAACATCCTCTGCCACTGGATTTGACCTGTGCAACTCCATTACTTGTTCTGCCCGTTCTCTAAAACCTTTTGGGAGTACAGCATGGTCCCTATAGCCATCAGCTTTATCCTTGATTCCCTCCAACGTACCAGGCATTATGGTCAAAAACATCATCATCGTCTTTGAGCAACCTCGCTCCAAATGTAGAGCCTACCGGTGGACCATTTGGCTTCAGCCATCTCTCTGCTACCGACATCCTCAGCTCGCCATCCTCTACAGACCTTGAAGCCATTCCAATATGAATATTCTTCGTTGTGACTTTTATTAAAGTCTTTAAAATTCGCTGTTTCTGCATGAAAAACAAGATTAGAAAAAAAAAAGTCGTGATGCAATAAGAAAAATAGTTACATAAAAAACCAAGCACCATCTTATACATTTCGGTTATACTCGGCCGATTTATGCCGAATCCTTTTAGATAAATATCCCTGACGTAAATGTAGATGAAAATGGATTTGTCTTCTCTTTTTTTTTCCTTTTCTTCTTTCTTCTTTCTTCTTTCTTCTTCATCTTTCCCTTTTTTTATGGAAGATGTTTGCCCAATCTATCAAGTCTTCCACTTCTACAGTACTCGGGACAGCCACAAGGGTGCGTATAGGTGTTGTAGGCGGGCATTGCTGACAAAGAACCTATCTGCCATCTACATGCTGATATATCTGTCATTCGGCATAATAGCGCGCTCCTGTTGCCAGTAGGTCCATGGCTACCCTTGTTGATGAGAAGAGAGTGAGTAGTGGATTTCTAGAGTTGTATGGGCTTTGGATTAGAGACTGACATGTGTATAGCTTCCATCCAAGTTTGGCGGGAAGTACACTGTCACACTCGTGCCCGGCGACGGTATTGGTAAAGAAGTTGCGAACTCTGTCAAGGAAATCTTTGAGACTCTCAAGGTGCCTGTTCAATGGGAACAATATGATGTCTCTGGCGAGACTACCGGTGGTGAAGTCCTCTTCCAGGAAGCAATGGACAGTTTAAAGCGGAACAAGGTTGGGTTGAAGGGTGAGTTAATATGTGTAGATGTAGAATAAATCTGATGTAAGGCAGGTATTCTCTATACTCCTATCGATCAGAGAGGCCACAACTCTTGGAACGTCGCTATCCGACAACAACTTGACATTTATGCTTCCGTTGTTGTCTGCAAATCTCTTCCTGGCTTCCCTACTCGACACAAGGATGTCGATTTTGCTATCATCCGTGAAAATACTGAAGGAGAGTATTCGGGTCTCGAACACCAGTCTTATCCTGGCGTTGTCGAATCTTTGAAGGTTTCTACTCGGGCCAAGGCAGAGAGAATCGCACGCTTCGCTTTTGATTTTGCCATCAAAAACAACAGAAAGGTTGGTCGTTGCCCATTACGATGACGAGCTAAACGTGTGACTTTGATCGAATAGAAAGTCACTTGTGTCCACAAGGCCAACATTATGAAGCTTGGTGATGGTCTCTTCCTCAACGCGTGCAAACGCATCGCTGAAGAAGAGTATGGCCACACTGGCATCAAATTCGAATCTATGATTGTCGATAACACCGCTATGCAACTTGTCTCCAAACCTCAACAATTTGATGTTATGGTTATGCCTAACGTAAATGTCTTGAAGGTTGTGCGTAAATGCTGACATTAATTCGCCCTATAGCTGTATGGCACCATTTGCGCCAATATTGGATCAGCCCTTGTCGGTGGCCCTGGGATTACTCCCGGCTGCAACTTTGGCCGAGTAAGTATTATCTTGCCTATCCGCTAATCTAATATACTAATTTATTCAGGAATACGCTCTCTTTGAGCCAGGATGCCGACATGTTGGCAAGGACATTGAGGGTACTAACAAGGCAAACCCCATCGCTCTCATCCTCTCTTCCACCATGCTCCTTCGACATCTTGGCCTCGAGAGCCAGGCCAACCTCATTGCTGGAGCCACCTACGACCTGGTTAAGGAAGGGAAGACTAGAACTGCTGACCTCGGTGGTAAGCTCTATTTTGTCTTATATCATCAAATACAAGGTTGTTGACAACGCTTATTAGGCAACGCCACCACTACTGACTTCACTAAGGCTTTAATTAATAGATTGCTCTAAGCAGTGAAACTCTAGAGCCTTGCAATTTTCTTAATATTTTGACGTAAAGGGTATCTGTAGCAGTGTCCTCGCCACGACCAAAAAGCATATGCATCTTGTTGCTACACAGCCACAGTCTTCAACAATGGAAACTGATTTTGGCATCTTTTTATTTTATACTTGCCCTTACCTAAAATAATCCACTTTTAGAGACAGCCTCCTTCTACTTTCTAAAATCTAAACTCGGGTGACGACGAGCCTTTCGTATATTTTTACCATATCAGACTATCAAAACCTCATCAGTCGCTTTTTGTCATGTCAAGAGATGAAACTCACAGTGACACCCATCGCTGTGACATCAGCACCGGCACCAGCACCTTGAATGATGAGTGGCCGAGGAGAATACCGCTTTGTGTGGAAGGAAATAATGTTGTCTGAGCCCTTCAAGGCAGTAGCAAACGCATGATCGGCAGCATATTTGCCAAGCCTGGCTTCGACTTTGCCTTCCTTGACATCAATCACGCCCACATACCTAACAACCTTGCCTTCTGCTCTAGCCTCGGCCCGAAGATTTTCAAAGTAAGCGTCGCCTTCCTCCAGTCTCTCGAGGTACTCCTCTTTGGATTGAGCGTTGACGAGGACATCGGGGACGAGGGATTGGGTAGGAACAGAAGCGTAGCCTTGAGGGAGGGAAGGCGCAGTGGGAACAAGTCGAGACAAGATGGAGAGTTTCCGGGCAACATCAGTGCCAGACAAGTCATCTCTTGGGTCAGGTTCCTATGCAAAATTCACAAATCAGATACTGTATAACCGTGGCTCGACTTGGATGTCGAATACTAACAGTATAACCCTTATCCCTGGCAATCTTGACGACTTGAGAAAACTTGACGTCGCCTCCTTCAGACTTGCTGAATTCATTGAAGATATAGCTCAACGTGCCAGAGAAGACGCCCTCAATCCTTTCAATCTCATCACCAGTCGCTACCAAGTCTTTCAACGTCTGGATGATCGGCAAGCCTGCACCAACCGTTGACTCGCCGTAGACAGTCACAGATGTATTGGGAAAGCTCTTTTCCTGAATAGACTTGTAGAGGGATTCAGAAGAGGAGAAGCCTTTCTTGTTGGGGGTGACTACGTGAACGCCCATGGAAAGAATCTGAGGGTACATGCTGGGAATGTCATCCGATCCAGTCGAGTCAATAAAGATACCGGGTGCGTCAGGGTGCGTTGAGAGCACCGAGATGACGCTGGGAATGTCGAGAGGAGCGCCATGCTTTTCCAAGATGGGTTGATAGTTGGTAGGGGTGAGCGGAGAAGCTGGGAGAGGAAGAGAAAGTGACTGGCGAGAATTTGCAATGAGAATGAGCTGGAAACGAGAGCTGAGAGGAGGAGACAACAGTTGGGCGAGTATAGCACGTCCGACGCCACCCAAGCCAACAAGAACGACGGGAATAGGACGAGATGTAGTTGGAGAAGACATTTTAAAGAAAAAAAAGTGTAAAGTGTTTAAAAAGTAAATGAAGAAATGAAATGAAATAATTTAATTTAATTTAATTTAATTTAAATTCACCCATTCTTTATCTCTTTTTTTATTCTTTTTCTACATTTTACTATGAGCCAATGTCAACAAAGTTACCATTCAACGTATACAACAGTTTTATAAAAAGACATACAAGAGACAGATCCAGACAGAGACAACTAGATTATCTCGCTCCATTTAGACGACCTCCTCATCCACCGTCCTCATTCAAGAATTCTCTTCAAAATGTTCCTTCTACGCCATACCAGCCCTATATCTCAACCGATGGACACAGCTCATATGAAAGACTCCCTGCCTTCCCGGAAGGCTCATCTCTCCAACATGTACCATCACATCAAGAAGGTAGCGACGTGATGGAAGCCATTCCTGCAATCAAGGACGGTCATGAGAAAGCGTCTGGCAAAAGAACCAGAGATATGGTTATACAGGGTGTGGTGGTGCCTCCTAGACCTGTACCGCCAGGCGACGAAGGTTTGTTCTTGCTATATCTTGGAATAACACTGGGAATGACTGATGACTCTAGTTTAGAGTGCTGTATGTCGGGATGCGTCAATTGTGTCTATACGGCGTATTCTCAAGAGCTGGAAGAATACATGGCTGCTATTGATGCTGCCCGGGAAGCTCTCAAGGCGGCTCATATTTCTCAAGAAGACTGGCCAGACGAAATTGAGAACAGCGGAAATGTTGAGAGGGTCAAAGGCCAAGAGGAAAGTGGAATGGATACAGGCATGAGTGCATTTTTGGCGTAGGTGAAAAGCAAATACTGGAGTCAAGTTTTGACGACATGTGATCATGTAGCTTGGAAAAAAAGTTGAAAACAAAGCATGCCTCAGAGAACAGTTAGGTGTAGCTCATCATATACGCATTCATGAATCCAATGCATCTATCGTCAAGAACAGTATTCAAAACTTGACAAATCCCAAAAGACAATATCAAAAACAGTTTACATTAGCCGACACACCCTTTCCATGCTACAATTGGTCTCGCTTTTCCTTAGACATCCATCAATCTTTTAAAACTCATCACATACTATCAAGGTTTGGGACCGCTTTTCGAGGTTATATAAGTGGCCGTCTGGCAGAGGACCAAACCATTCCAGGAATGACATTGGGGACGTGCCACAATCACCCTACAGCAGTAAAGTTGGGATCATACTGAGGTAAGGTTGTAACAATACCTAACCCAAGATTATCAACTATTCTTCAGCTCCTTTAACAAAACACTCACCGTCAATAAGAGTATTCCAATACTGCATACTGTTTTTTCCATTACCACCCGGTATGCCTCTTACCGCATTGACAGGCATAGATGTTTGTAGAGCCGCAATATTACCACCAGCCATCAGCGAGGGATCCATCCATGCCATGGCAGTTTGACTCATGTCGGAGTAGATTTGACTCATTTGACCATCGGATGTACTCGATAATGGCAGGTCGTTGATTCCACTAGTGTTCGTTGAATGGAAGTATGTAGGATACGAGCCTGTATTAACAGTTGAATCAGCTCCGGGGCCGAATGAAGTGTTGTTTATTATCCATTGATCAAGTCTGCGAATTGTCAGCTACAAAAGCGCCGAAATTTAGGTTGACGACCAACAGTTCTTGGGGATGATCATCCTCTGGACTTCCAGTCATATGTCCACTCCCCGTCCCAAACGGACTGCCCTTGAACATGGCTTGGGCACTTCCAGAAGGTGAAGGGAGCGGCACAATCTTGGAGGGTTCGCTATCGGAATGATCTTTAATTTGCTTTGGCTGTTCGTTGAGTCGCGATGATCGAGTTGCAGCAGAATTGGATCTAGAAATATGTGGAGAAGTACGCTCAAAGGAAGTATTGAAGGCAGGGTTATCAAGTGGAAGGCGCTGTTGATAACGTCGGGTGGCCCGTTTTTCCTCTATTTCTTGACTACGTAGGTAGAGGGTATGAATCTATATCGGTGTAAGCGTCTATTTTTAATTGTAACCTGCTATCCATACAATCGCGGCTTCCTTTTGAGAGAAATCGTCTGCTTTGGGATCATGAGGGTGCTGTTCCATAAAAGCCTGTACGATTTTACGCATGTCATTAGAATAAGATGCCCGCTATTAACACCATGAAATTAGTCTCAATACACAGCGACAGTGGGAATCACTTGCAGGATTAATTATAAGACTGATGCCGGCGATCATAGCTGCATTCTGTGAGGCGGCATTATTAGCTTTTCTGTTCGCTTTACAGGATAACATTGATTCTTACAAATTCGCGGAATGAACTACCCAGCAAAGTCTCGAAGAAATTGGGACAGTCGACTTTGAAGGCTTGACGCTAAATTCAGGGTTAGTTTACATAACCGCTAGCACAACACAAAGAACTAACAATCTTGTAATCCATGATGGCGGCGTCAAAGCACGCAGATCTAGACAATGCATATCGAGAGCTCTTGAGCCTACGCAGAAGCCATGGACGCTTCACGTTTGATTCAGTAATATGCAAACCTTCTGGTGATGATACTCACATGTAAGATAATTGTAAAGTGTAATATCTCCGTCTGAATATAGTATCGATGTATGGGAAGGAACCAAAGTTCTAGAAAAGACAAGTCAACCGCACCACAAGAGTATTCAAAATAAATTTACCACTTACTATCGTCGTCGGATCTGTCGTGGTTCAACATACTGAATGCTGGTGGAAGGTTTGCGACAAATTGTTTCATTTCCGCATCGATAGCCTCGACATCTCGATACTCGGTCGGCCCCTCCAAGCGCTGAAAGTGGTGTGTAATCTTGGCAACGATTTCACCAAGTCCTCGTCGAAGGATAAGATATGTCCCAAAGGTCGGCTCGGACATAGGTCTTGGCTTGACTTGCTTATTTCGAAGTATGTCAGGAAGATTAATATTCGATGGGGGCCTGTATACTTGAGCTATCATTCTGATCATAATGAACCAGGACTCACAAGGTATCTACACATGACGATTTGATAGATGTCGGTCTTCCTAGCAAACAGGAATAGGTGGCATCGGCATGAACGAGATAAGACCACAACCTGCGCCTGTACTCGGTTACGTAAGGGTCTAATCCAAGCTTCTTGCCGTCACGATGTAAGCCAATAGCCTGGCCAATGGTTAAGGCTGAGCGGAAGTCAGCCCAGCCGTCGGCAAGACGTCTTTCGTGCATGAGGACCAAGTATAGTCCTGACTGTCATATATTTAGCTAGAGTCTATAAACAAAGACGTCTCACGTACACATATACGAGTCTCAACTAGTTGAATATTTTCTGCCTTGACTGCAGACGCAAAAATCACAGCTGATCTCGCTACATCACTCATCAGCCTCATTCCAGAGTCTTTCAGAGCTGTTCCGTCTTACAGCACCAATACATCCTGAGACTCATACTTCGTTTGTTATCTTCCGACTCAATCAGTTCATTAGGGGCAATTCTTGTTGATATCGAGAGGACGATAAAGACAAGAGGTAAGGCCAGCACGGCGGATGGGCTACTTCTATCCGTATAAACTGTTTCTAAAGCTGTACAGAAAGTCAGGCATGGACTCCAAATTCGAAATGTTTAACTAGAGCTACTTGCCTTGTCGGAAGGAATGCTCATCAATAGGGTATCGAACGAAATTGAACTTCTCAAAGAACCAATCTACAAGCTTGTTTGCAAACTCCTGCTGAGGCAAATCCTCCATCAGACTAGTCACCTAGAAAATGGGTCAGACCAATCGACAGAAATGAGACAAGCGTGCCTTGGAAGGGCTAACTCCGCAATCTTCGAAAAACTTCTGCAGCTGCTCTGCTGGCGTACCATGATAGTTTAACCCAAGAGAGACTGGCTGCGACGAGTGCATCATCTGCCAGATGGCATAATCAGCCCTGACCGCATCCTTGTCCGCAAAACTTACCGACTGTGGCAAAGGGTTTCTGCCAGAAGTAGCCCGGTCTAATCCACCCACAGCTACATCATCGCCATCTCCGTCACCTCCCCAATCAGCAGATTGGTCATCTCGTTTGGAATGACTAGAAGAAGCAGAGGCCGGTCTTTCGATCTCTGCATCTTCCGGAGGTTGCGCTAGTACTGCTTCGTCCTCATCTTCATCGTCATCCAACTCAATATGCAAAGGTGGAGGTGACGTCGCAGGCGGGTGATCTAACAAGTTCAGCAAACAGCACCAACGGACCCACACTCACTAATTCTCCAATCTTTCAGTGCCTTGGTCCCATCTACTTCAGGTATCCTGTTGACAACCGCATTCATAATAGCCTCCAGCCTCGCAACCCTGACACTGATCGTAGGCAACATTGACGGCTTGGGCTTTTCCACCACATCCTCGCTCTTGATTTTACCCTCTTTTTTGTCGCCTTTGCCAGATTTTTCAGGAGGTGTACTGGGTCGAGTGTATGGCACGCACAGTTCGGGAACTCTCCTGGCCACACAATGCTGGCATGGCGTCTCACGGTTGCATTTTTGTTTCCGCTTGGCACACTCGGCGCAAGAAAGCGCAACACGCCTCTTTTTCTTCTTTTGAGGTGGATGCTCTTCGTTGCTCTCCTGTGACGGAGCCGGATGCTTTTCCGCCGAGGCTGGAGGCGGCGAAGACTTGCGTGGAAAATGTGATGAGCTCTCCCTCGGCGTCAAAACCTTGGGCGAGGGATGCTCATCCGTCCCTGGATAGTTGTAGCCAAACGATCCATTTCCCGACATGGATGTCGCCAGAGCTAGTTTTGATGATGAGTCCCGAGGAACAGGACCTCCAAAGGTAGCACCTCGAACATTGCCCATTGCAAAAGATCCAGGCGATGGTGCGTCCCACGGTATCGGCGGATTGGACCGATGCGAAAATTCGACAGAGGGCAACGACAAGGATGGCAACCGTGTGGAGGAGGAGTCTCGGGGCGAAGGAGCGCCCCAGCTACCCCTAGCTCGTGAGCCCGGACGATCGAGACGATCCGCTGGCGGCTGAGAAACCCAGCCCTGGGGATCCGTCTGGCTGCGGCCAGGAGATTGTGATGGATAACTCGGTGAAGGGGGAACCATACCCATAGGTGAGTGGGCCGAGGGAATTGGCGGAGGAAGTTGAAAGGCGTGAGGATACGTCGACCGATGATGGTGTAGCCCATTCGACGAGCCTGTAGGAGGCGGCAGGGGCCGATATCGCTCCTCGTCGTGCTCTCGGCCTGGTTGAGGATGCATTCTATCCAGCACGCTTCCCCAAGGTGCAGACAGCGGTGGTATTCCCAACAAAGGGTGTTATGGCTGGACGGGATGACCTAGACTGGACGTTTACGCGCAGGCGCGCTCTCAGTCTTGTTGCGTTGATGTATGTGCCAGAAGGGTGGTTTGCTGATCTTTTCTGCCAAACTTGAGATATAAATGTAAAAGAAGAAAAAGATGTAAAATGTAAAATGTTAAATGATTACAATTTAAATTCCTCGCAAAACCCTTGCTCAATCTATAATCCCGAAATATCAGTGGCTTATTTTATGGTGAATATTATTTTAATTCTTAATTTCTTTTTTACTCCTTCCTCTCAGATATATATATCGACAAATCAAGCCACTGGAAACGCTATATCGCAAGAATACGGTAAACAAAAAATCCTCAAGTGATCTGTATCGCTTTTGGCCATGCATATAGCTCTTTCGTTTGTCATGGCTGATTTAACTTGCTCAGTGGTAAAGTATCTTGACGAAGACATACATCTTTCCTGATATTTCTGACCCTCTGTCCTGAATTGCCTGACTGGCTTTTTTCCTATTGTCCGTTCAGCCTTTTGCAGCGAGATAGGATTGTAATATGGCCGAGAACGCGTCGATAGGGCCGTTTGACTATATCTGATTGAGTAAGGGTGGGTGCATGGTGTATCTCGCTGACGGTTGAAGTGGTGGGCCTCTTGTTGCTGACCGTCTGGGTGTCTTTGGCGAGTTTGATGGAGCATGCAGAGACCAGCAATTGGAAGACGACGTGAAATACATGGTCGGAATGATTTAAGCTTGCTGAAAATATGACT
The DNA here is from genome assembly GCF_001720195.1 of Cryptococcus depauperatus CBS 7841. Classification (NCBI taxonomy): domain Eukaryota; kingdom Fungi; phylum Basidiomycota; class Tremellomycetes; order Tremellales; family Cryptococcaceae; genus Cryptococcus; species Cryptococcus depauperatus. The sequence goes on along the minus strand of NC_089472.1, from coordinate 1,049,021 downwards.
GCAAGTTGTCACCAGGGCTCATCGGATATAATCAACTATTTAACGGCTGGCTATGTTGATATAGCTCAGGTGTGGTGGCGTGATGACGCAAGGCTTTTTGGTTTCTGCAAGCAGCCGTGTCAGCTCACTGGACACGGATTGGTAATGTACGACCTGTGACTAACGCAAGCTCAAGGTTATCTATGTCTATGGCAATCCTGTAAGTGACCTGCTGTGAGCACAACAATGGCAGTCACTGTTTTCTGGGGATACCTATTCTGAGTGATGCCTCTCGCTTACACGCCTTGGTTGAAATTGGATGTTTCGGCTTTTGTTTGGCATTGGCAGTGAGGGTTAACTTTGACGAGATGAGTTCACTTAAATGGAACTTGCAAAAGGTGTATGTCAAACAACAACACCCTCCAAAAGCGCTAGCACATGATGTTGGAGTCAATCCATGTGAATGCTTACCATTTTATCGAATGGAAGCATTGAATGGGAGAATATATGTGCAAGCAGAAGGATTTCATTTCGGTTTCCCGATACATACGATGGGTGCACCTATGTCCTGGTCTCGTCGTCAATAAACGATCTTGAAAGAAAACATGATTCATGTTGATTGCAAGACCTCGCATTGAATTCTTGTCATGGAACGACAGTTTCGCAAGCCACTTTCTGACTTTTCATTCATCTCCGAGACCATAGCCCTCACTCTGTTGGTTTTCAAGCTCAAGTGCTTGAGAAAGAACTCGTTTCCAAGGGGGAAAGCGATGTAGCTGGTAAATTTTAGAAATTTTGCAATAACAGCTGAAAAGACTTTTTTAAACAAGTTGGATTATAACCTACCAGCGATGGTGTCGAAGACGACTCATCAGGCACTTCCAGTAGCAGGTTTTAGGACTCTCAAGCTTCAGACAGTCAGATGTAACCGAATCAGAGTTTGTATTAGGAAAGAATGAAAAGATGCGCATGAGCGAGAGAGATGAGACTATTGAACCTTTGAGTTGTGGTTTTACTCGTAAATCTTTTCAGACTCAGGTATGCCAATCTTTATCTCTATTTACCAAGAAAAGATTTGACTTGGGCGAAGTTGACGTTTTTTCTTGAAGGATTGTAAACTTGATCAGTCATTTGATGACTCACCTATTTTGCAGACTTGTCTGAATCTTCTCTCTTTGTAATACTACCATTCCATCGTAACAATGATATCTTTGTTCCGTTCTCAACAATCTCATCATCATCTATTTCCTTACTCTTACTTTCTCTGCTATTCTTTAACCTTCATTGTCGCTCTCTTAACTGTACAGACTTGTATTCTCGTCCCTCTGTCATCCAACACAATGTTTGATTTCCAATTGCCAGCAAGCCATAGAGCTGTTGGCGCAACAAGTCAATTGAGAGGAATATTTACAAACACATGGTTAGACAGGCCAGACAAATGCAGCCATAAAACAGCGTACTTTCCGTCAGTAGCTGCTACTACTAATACCAATAAGAAAACCACCCATCTATATCTGTGGCGATTAGTAAAATCCAGATGATAAGAAATTACGATACAATCTCAACAAGAGCAAGACATTAAAGGCTCATCAACTACATGTCAAGGTATAAACTACTTCCATGAAATGGTAAAATACCACAGCTCGCTACTATAGATTGAGGAGCTATTATGCTCAGTCTAATGCTTACAAAAATGTTTCTCAAAAGATGAGATTTCAATACAGACAACATGCGAATGACCCATGCGATAGATAATGTCTAGTCTTTATCTTTCCTTTCAGGCATATCTGGCCAGCCTGACGGATCCAATACTGGCCCCATTTTTTTCTTTTTCTTAACAGTTCGTTCAGATTTGATCGATTTAGACCTGTCTATTTTGCTGACGGCGAGTGATTTACCGCTGGGTACTGCAGACTTGAAACTAGGCGCGGAAATGTTTTGAAAAGATCGTGAATCGTCTTCTAATGCCACGCTTGCTTCATATGGATCAAAAGGCTACCATTGATCAGCATTGGCCAAAGTTGAAGACACCACTTACCGAGGCCAATTTTGGGAAAACCGGTGATGAACATCCATTCGGGAAAAGGGTAGGCGTGGGAGATGCCAACGGAGAAATGTCTCTAAAACGACTATTAAAGCTAAATGCGGAAGGAGGAGGGGATATGTTATTCTAAAATCTGATTAGTTTTAGTTTACTAGGAAAAGTTGTATTCACCTCCATAACATGTGTATCGACGGTAACTCTGACACTATGCTCTTCTTCATCCTTTAACTTCTCCTTGTAGGAAAAATTCTTGAAGCTAAAAGTAGACACAGTCATTCGTTTGCCCCTACTTAGTCTGCTTAATCCAATGGAATTTGACAGATCAGTCTCCGCAAGCGAACGAGAGTCGACGATGGCTTGCAGACGGGTCCGGTAAATAAGTGGGTTAAGGATAGACAACAAAGCAAGAGCTGGAAGCGTTTGAATAGTTACGCGCGATGAGGTTGCTAAGCATAGGTCAGAATGTCATTAGGCTTTATTTGCAGTGATATTCACCCAGAGAAGGCGTGTGACTTGTGAGTTGGATCAAGAGCACCAAACTTGCAACAATGATGGGCAGCCTAGAAGCGTGACTTGGTCAGGCCATTCACTTCTCCACTGTAGATGTACTCACATGCTCTCACTAATCACCCACAAAAGTGTCTTGTACAATCCCCCTTCAGTTCCAAATATACGTTTCTGTCCAAAAAGCAGCAACGCCGCTACACGTATCAGCTCTGTTACGATCACTGACACGCACTCATTAACCAGATGGTAAAATACACCCCAAACAACAGTCCAGCCCAAGCCTTGTAATAATTCCCTTGGCTGTTTATCCAGACTGTGATTGAGTCGAGATTGGCAAGTTGCGTTTCGGGCTTAGTAACTCCATGGCGGAGCACCCTGTGATTGCTTAAAAACTAAATGTGTGTTGTGGTTGTTGACTCACGCTCCTGAAAGGCCTAAATAAGCCAAGGCGGCAACACCAAGAGGACCACAGAACATGACCCTGCTCTTCCCTGCCAACTGCTCTTCATGAGCGCTTGTCTTTGTCACGTCAGGGCGATTTACCTTCCATATTTTCCATATGCCATACACCATTCCAGCAAAACCAATCGCCGTAGCAAGACTGACAACAATCAAATTGCCAGTGTTATCAGCGCTAGCCATGGGCGAATGATCGCCTGACTGCGAAATGAGACGACGAGTCTGGGAACATGTCACTCCAAGATTAGTCCTATACCCTGTCAGATGGCGCCGTCAACTTCACGGTCGAGACTTACATAACAAGACCTATTCCAATCACTACGCCCAAAACCGTCACGGCTGGGTCTGATAGTGTATATGTCTCAAGATAACGACGGCAGTGAGAAAAAACAATTCCTAGTAAGAAGCATTGGAGCATCAATCCCAGTATAGAGCACCACTGGACGCGACGACTCATCAGCACACGCGTTAAAACCCCCGCGAAATCAGAACTCACCACCAAATGATTCAACGTCGAACCCAAAGCCTGCCATACCAATAGATTCAGATACTCCAGGTCCGAAGCCATGTTTCAAGCTTTATTCAACTGACAGAGGGATCGACAAACGAAAGAGCGCCACTCTTCTATCTCGTAATACTTTATATTTCTTTTCTATAAATCAGTGGCTTGGCGATTCATACATCCGCCAACAAGAGTCCCTGTCTTGCCGTCTCCTGCACTCAGCCCACATCCCAATTACTCAGTGTGTTGGATGCTTAATTGTAAACAAGCGAAAATCCTGTGCAGGATCTTTGCAAGGGATGGTTGTATGGTAGTCCGTTTGTGTGTGCCGTTTCGAAACAAACAAAACGTTGATAGCGAGAGAAACCAATTAGAGAGGTGAATGCAAATCCAGACATGTTGCTCTTTCCTTATATATGTCTTGTAAACGTCGGCGAACGACTTGTCTTTGCTGATGGGTGGCAAAAAAAGAGTAAAAAAGGAGTAAAAAGAGAATTTAAAAAGAATTAAAAAGAATTAAAAAATCACACAAAAGGTGACTCAACCGACATCCACAAATGTATGCACAAACCGCTAGGCACGCGTACACAGACTATTTCTCGAATTCGAATCTCCATGTAGATTTGACCCAAATGCATAAAATATATCCCAACAAATTCAATCTTTACATCTACTGAGGTTTTCCTTGCTATATTCACCATAACTCAGCAATGGTCAGAGGGAGAGAGGTAAACTTACAAGCATCGCTAGCAATGAACCTACATCCTTTACGACAGAAGGCGCTGCAGCAGGAGGTGGCCGAGCATAGCTTCCCATAGACGTCGCATTCATGTTTGAAGGCTGTCCTCTCGGTAACATTCCCATGTTGTTGTGTCGCACTTGGCCAGGTTGACCACCTACAGGTGGATAAGGCGGATAGGGCGACACTGGTGGTTTGGGAGGAGGGTATGTCGCGCCTAGCTGTCCCGTGTAAGGAGGGTAAGCGGATGAAGCAGGCGGAGGGTATGATTGTACTGGAGGTGGTCCAGGAGAGGGGCGGTAGTTGGATGGGATGGGCGCAGAGGACGAATAGGCCGGTTTGTTGATAGGAGGCGGCGGCATTGGCGGCGTGGCACTGGTGGGTGGGAGGTTGACATTACCAAGTTTGTTGAGCAACTACAAAATAGTGAGACAATATTCCATATAGAGCAGCGCAACTTGCCTGCTGGACCTTAAGAGCTTGCTGTAAGCGATCATCTTCAACCTAACAGGTATATCAGCGATGATATCGGATCAGATCAATGCATGCATACGGAGGCTGATGGAGGAACGTCACTATACCGTCCAGCAGAGGGAGGTGCACCATAGCCTGTCTGATAAGATCCTATTACAATGGTTAGCGTCTGTTTTGAGATATGTACTACAACTTACCACGCCTATCTCTGTAATCAGGAGATCTGTCTCTTGTCCCTCCTCTGCTTTCAAACCTCTCATTTCGGTTGTCTCCATAGCCTGGTGGGTTCCTGGGAGGTTCTTTTGAAGGATCATCGTAAGCAGGAGGCCAGTCGTACCGATCAGATGCACTACAATATACATCAATATATTACTGCCAGTTAAAACTGGCCACCTACGGCGGCGGGAGGCTGCTGTCGACTCTATCCCACATATATCGAAGTTCCAATCCACCGCCCATGAATGGCTGTCGATCCAAGTTCTTGACGAATAAATCTGCACCTCGACTATCATAATACTCGACAATAGCCTCACTAGGAAATTGTTAGATCCAATTGAACAACTCGACAACTCACGAAGGAACTCGTCCAGATACAAGATCCTTAATATCACCATATTGACCGGCAACCCTACTAATCTCGTTCAAATCGAGGGGACGAGGAGGATGGTTCACCACAAGGACAGTGCCCTGGTTCTTGTCTTGGTCACACGCAGTGGAAATCTCTTCAGTGCGTGGGAGGCTGTAGTGAACATCAATCTAGATCAAACTCAGCTTCGTGTACATGAAACAAGAAGTAAGTGACTGACAGGCCTTCTACTTAGCTGGAGGCCATGCATTGCGTCTCTGGCACGCTGGGCACTTCGAAGGTCATACTACATTATTACGGCCTGATCAGCTCTGATCAGTAATACGTACTGAAACGACGTACGTAGGTAATAAAAATCATTCCACGATTATGAATCATTTCGTAGAAGTTCTTGATTTGACCGTACGACTCGAATTGCTCACGAAGTGCCATCGGATCGGCTTCATACTGCACATTGCGAACAAACAGAGTACGACAAGGCCTTTCAAGCTGGATTCTTTCTTCAATTGATCGGTTCTCTCTATCATACAAGCGCCTTTTTCCTCGGACTGTTGGTATGGTGAGCACGCGTCTTAGATGAAGCCTTTAATCTTCAGAGCAGTTGGAGCTTAAGCGATCCAAGTAACAGCCGAGTGGTCTGTGTCTTTTCAAGTATCATACTCAACAGATGGATTGACGCTTCAAGCCTCCAATCCAAAGATGGATCGAATAGACATCAAGAGCTTCAGTCGAGGCATCCTTACCTGCAACCTCCAAATCATCTTGCACAGTTTAGAACATTCAACTGAGAGTCAATTATTCGGAAGCAAGTCAAAACAACCGAGACACAGAATTTATCCCACTCAAGGCAGATTTCAAGAAACGAAGAAAATGGAATGCTCACCCTCTGGACTTCTGGGTCGAACACCTCGTGCAGAAGGCAGATTCCTATCATCCCATCTTCTGTCTCTGTCATAGTCTGGCCTGATTCTGTCGTCGTCTACATCCCTAGCAACATATCGCCGATCAAAGTTTTCTTCCCGAGGAGGAGGAGGAGGGTATCTTTCATCTCGAGGATTCCTAGGCATGGGCTCAAATCGAGGAGGTGCAGGCAAAGATGCCGAAGGCGGCGGAAGACTTCCCATTGTATAATTCCAAGTCACGTAAGATAGGTAGAGGTATAGCTTGAAGGATGATAGGCGTAATTTTTTGGGATTTGATGTGATTAAAACTTTTTTTAAAGGCGAAAAGCAGACCTTATCGTTCAGTTCTCAGGTACTTCTCCAAGAAAGGACAAGATGGATGGTGTGCTGAACACTAATATAACTGCTGCTTGCGTCTGGAAAGAGTACTAGTAGCGTACAGCGCGTCGTGGGTATAAGCTGGGAATAGAAAAAATGTAAATAAAAAATGTAAAACAAAATTGATTAAAAGTATGTATTAGCGGGATCAAAATTGTTTGTAAGTTAAGAACTCATTCTTAATTGATGGCGTCACAGCAGCATTGTCATAATTCTCATTTACAACTTATTTCTAGATTTTAAACGTTACAAGTATCTTATCATCTATTAATCCCTCTATACTAGCAGAATCGCAAACATTCATGTCACGAACAACATCCTTCAAGCTCGTCCTCCTTGGTAAGTCAAATACAGCACCATTGCCTTGGATTGCCACCCCCAGACACACCCACTCACAACGAGATTATCATGTAGGAGAGTCTGCGGTTGGAAAGAGTAGTCTGGTTTTGAGATTTGTGCGTTGAAACCATGTCGAAACAGCAATGATTCCCTGAACCTGACTCTGTCTTGGGGCGATAGGTGCGAAATGAGTTTTCAGATTTCAGGTATGCTATTCGTACCACTTAAGCTTGGGATTTATTGACTCTCTGTACTGTAGGGAGTCAACTATTGGTGAGTCGCTGCCCGCCGATTCGCCATGTCGCTTTCAGGCATATATCTGCACGAGCCTCTGATATACTGACCATGCGATCTTGTGTCCCTTTGTTCATGATGTTTATACAGGTGGTCAGTATCATTGACTGGTACCTACCTAGGCGGTATGACTGACATACAACGGCTAGCGGCCTTCCTCACTCAATCAATTCAACTCGATGAGACAAAGACAATCAAGTTTGAGATTTGGGACACTGTAGGTTTTATGGAGTTGTAGCTGGCTTTTCCGCTGACAATTGTCTCTAGGCTGGCCAAGAACGTGAGCTTGGGAGGCATGTATAGATAACGGCGCTCTGACCCTGGCTGCTAGGATACAAATCTTTGGCTCCTATCTACTTCCGAAATTCAAATGCTGCTGTCATTGTCTACGACATCACACAAGTGAGTTTCTTTCAGACTGCTCAATTAAGATGCTGATATTTGCAAACTATCAGCCGCCAGAGGTTTGTAAATTTGTATTGCTACAACACTCATTAACTAACCGTTGCTGATTAGGCATCTTTTGAGAAAGCCAAATCCTGGGTTCGCGAACTTCAACGACAAGCAGACCCTTCCATCGTCATTATGCTTATAGGTAACAAGATGGACCTGGAATCTCAAAGGAAGACTCCTCGAGAGATGGGCGAGCGATTTGCCCAAGAGGAAGGGTTGTTGTTTGGAGAGGCAAGCGCAAAGAGTGGAGAGGGTGTGGAAGACTTGTTTTTGGAAATTGGTATGTCCTTGTTTATTAAACATCCTTATTGTGCTGACCTTATTGCTTTAGCCAAGAAGCTTCCTCTTGCGCCTCCAGCGCAAAGAGGCCAGACTTCTAGCGGGGTCAAAGTATCTGGACAAGATGAGGCTGCCAGTCCACAAGCTTGTACATGCTGATTCTTAATTTCTATCTCCCATCGACCACCATTAGAGAGCTTTCTGTCATACCCAGCTGCCACATAAATACTACTGATACTTTGATGTATGAATTTGCGTGACTTTTGATTTATTCATTGGTTTTATGTCTCGTGTCCTCAGAGATCGGTGTTCTCAGGGTGAAGTTGGCGACAAAAGTCACGATTACTCAAATTTCAGATTTACTTTTTTTTCTTTATTTCTTTATTTCTTTTTTTTTATTTCTTCTTTTTCTTTTTGAGCGAGTTTTTTATACATCGCCAACATGTCTGATGTTCTTCCCAAACGACGTACTGATGGAGCTCCCGCTACCCAAACAACAAAAACATCCAAAATGTCTGCTGAAGCACCTCCCTTCAATCCCTCTCGTCCTCTCAAAACAAAATCTGCAAATACATTCCATGACATCGCGCAACAGCTTGCTGTCAAAAAGCAGCCCGAAGAGGATCAAGAGATGGATGTAGACGGAGAGGGTAGCTCTTCGCGAGTCACCAAGCGTTTGCCAGGAGGGAAGAAAAATATACCAAGAGCCGACTTTGTACCTAAACAGGCTACAGTACCAAAATCCACCGAGGACAAGGAAAACACCAGGAGATTGATCGTGGTATTATCGCAGGTATGCTTTGCTTCTGACAGAAAGTGGCTGGTATAGAGGATGATATATGTTTAGGCTTGCCTGGAAGCGTATAAAATTTCTTCTGGAACGGCAGGCAAAAATGCCTCTGGCAAAGAGGCCAAGTATGCACTGTTGAATTGCGATGATCACCAAGGTATCCTCGCCAAGACAGGGCGAGATATCGCGGATGCTCGTCCTGACATTACTCATCAGGTGTGTGGGCATGTCTTTCCAATTCAACTTGGCCCTAATTAGTGATGAATATAGTGTCTTTTGACCCTCCTTGATTCTCCTCTTAATAAAGCTGGATTATTGCAGGTATACATACAAACAGCAAAAGGTGTTTTAATTGAAGTCAACCCGAGTGTCAGAATACCTCGAACATTCAAGCGTTTCTCTGGTCTCATGGGTGAATTTTGACCCTGTTTTGTTTTAACTGGACTTGATTAACTGACATTGGCTTAATGTAGTGCAACTGCTTCACAAACTTTCTATTCGCGGTGTTAACGGCAGTGAGAAATTATTGAGGGTCATTAAAAATCCAATCACAGATCATCTTCCTACTAATTGCATTAAACTCAGTAAGCCAAATCATTAACTCATCTCAATGCGTCGTTGACTATCTCAAATCAAGCCCTATCTGCTGACTCTCCTACGGTAAAACTCTCCAAATATCTTCCAACTCTTCCCGAGACACACTCTATATGTGTTTTCGTAGGCGCAATGGCCAGAGGGTAAGTTATTGGGCTTGGCTTGCAAAGTTAACGAAACTAAAACGAACCATTCATTAGAGCCGATAGTTTTGCAGACCAATATGTGGATCAGAAGATTTCCATTTCAGATTATAGTCTATCAGCATCTGTGGCTTGTGGAAAATTCTGTTGTGCGATGGCAAGTCCTCAAATATAACTCTAATGGTTCTGCGAGCTCACAGATACTGTAGGAGGAACTCTGGGATATTGCATAAAAGCAAAGAGGCTAGCACATATTCATTTAAAGACTGTCTCAACACGGACATATCGATGTACTGGGGAACTGTCAGAGAGGGTTTTGGAGAGGATATCTGATCAATTTTGGCACTACACTCATCTGTATGCATCTTGCTTGTAAATTTATATGCATTAGGGGCTTGTCAGGCTGAGATTTATTGCAATACTGGCTATGTTTTGTCCTTTTTTAAAAAAAATTCGGAAGAAATTGTGACGAGGAATTTTAGATATTTTTTTTTCTTTATTACAACTGTTCAAAAATCAAAGTCTCATCTAATTCTTTCAACTCAAAAAAATAAATAAATTACAACAGCATAGACAATATAAAACTATACACAGATTCTACTTCAAGTGGACGGTTTGCAATACTAACCCCTGTTGACCATTACACGAGAGCCTCAATACTTTTACGTCGACATCATTTGACGTCCAAGGTCGCAAGAATAGGACAAGGCGATGGGAGTACGAGGTTTACAGACATTTGTCCAAGAAAACCGTCAATCACTATGCCATTCCGCCCATTTACCTGAAACTGACAGTCGAGGTGCCCAGAAAGGTGAAATACCCATTATTGTAGATGCTTGGGGGTAGGCCGTCACTTGTACCGTTTGCTTCCAAGTGCTGACGCAAATACCAGTGTTGTATTCAAGCTTTATCTTGACAGTTTGCCATGGACGTTAGGAGGAGAGTATCTGAGGTTTTACCAGCTTACCAAAAAGTTAATCGTATCCTGGAGAAGAGTGGGCTTAGAACCTACATTTGTATTTGACGGTGAAGTTGAAAGGTGCTACTTTTCCATATAAGCTGACAAACTGCTTAGGTGCTGCTCCTCCAGAAAAACACGCGACGACTCTCAAACGTATGGCTGACTCTCAGGCGACTTTGAAATTATTCTTTGCAACCTCTGTGTCCTCACGTTCCAAATCATCTTTTGGACGAGGCACCTCTGTCCGACCCATCTTACCTCCACTCGCCTCCCACACATTCATTTTTGCGCTTCATCGCCTCGGCGTTGATATGCACCATATTCCATGCGGAGAAGCGGACAGCTTGTGCGTGAGCATGGCCGAGAAGGTGAAGGGCTACGTCTTGGGCCAAGACACGGATCTGTTGATTCTGGTGGCAAAGTCAGAAAAGGCGAGAGGTTATGTCCCACTTGATATGATGATGTGGATGGAAGGAAATTCATCCGAACCAGAACAGGAGCCATCAGAGTCCTCTCCGAAAACATTCGAAACAGTTAACTATAGAAAGAAGGGACTCACCTTTAGGCAATCAGCATTGCTTCCTCCAGTTTTGTACCATCATCCTACTCTTATCCTAATGGTGATACCACCTTATGCACTCCGTCAACGTCTTCGCCTACCTGCAAATTATATGGCCCTTTTTGCTTCTCTTGTAGGAAACGACTATGCGTCCCTTGAAACACTCCAACGCTTCTATGAACCCTCTCTTAATAGTGTTCAGCGAATCGAGAAAGCTGCTCGGATACTCCGTGAACAACTTTTTAAACCCTCAGCCAACAGTTCTAAGGAGGTCGATCCAGGTGATTTTGTGGTCGAGTTGGTGCGAAGGGTTGTGAAAAAGCTTTGCATATGGCAATATGATACTGAGCCGGATCTGATGAGGGCAGTGAACAGTATCATCGAAGCTGCCTTGCCATATACGTCACCTCACAGTACTCAATGTTGCAACAGTTATCCTTTCTGTGGTGGACTAGAACCTCTAGGTTGCCAGTCGTCGCAATCTACATCAAACTCTTCCAATACGAGCAGATTGAGCAAAGAGACTAAACAAAAGGTTTCGGAGGCATATGCGGCAGCTCAACGGAAAGGTATTCTAACATTCGTTACTCACGGATGGTTGTATCCCGATCGTATATATTTGAGAGGTACGTTGGAAGATCCAGCTATGGCTTGTCCTCGGACGTACGCAGGTAGCGAGGCGATCAGAAAGTCCGCCTATACCATTGCATATGAAGCATTGGGAGGCCTCAGATTTCTGGATGACTCTTCCCTTGATGATATGGAGATGGTTTTGAGTTGTGAGAAGGCTAATGAGGATACGGAGTTGAGGAATTTGCTTGGTTCGGATACAGATTCCAACACACGTCAATTGAGAGATTCAGCCGAGCCAGATGAGGACAGAGACAGCACAATAATGGAGCTTGCAGATCCATCTCGTGCTGTCACCGAATACGTCCGTCAAGGAACATCTGGCCAAGTTATGCACCGCAGGATAAAACTGTCTCCAAAGACACAGTCATCGAATGAAATTCCGGTATGCCTTCAGCCATTATCAGAACGACTCCAAATCTACCTCGCTGCTTTGCATTCCGACACGCCTGCCATCCGCACTCTTCCTGCATCAATTCAACCGCTCGTTGCTATCCTCCGACATACAGTCACAGAAGCGTATTCAATGACCAAGGAGCAGGAGCAAGCCAATAGCTTTTCTTGGAGACGAAATGAAATCGCCGCCACTCTCAGATGTGGAATAGGAACCTTTGCACAGTGGAGGAGGGAGTTGGAGGGAGAAGAGATGGAGCCGAAAAAGAAAAAGACAAATCCGAATCCAGAGGAAGAAGCAAGAGAATGGCCAGCTCTGGAAAATCGAAACACACAGCTTGTCGCCCAAATAAGCAATGTCATGATTGATTCTGTGTCATTGGCAGAAGCTTTACTCCTCCTTTCTACCCAGATACCCTATTTCACTCCGACTCAGATGGATTCTCTCCCTCAGCCATTAACAGGCGATCCCATCCATGATTTTGGACCAACCCACCTATCACCGTTCATGTTTTTCAGCGGTATCAACCTCCACACACTATTGCTCCAAAAAGAGCCGCCGACGCACCTAAAATGGAGATGGACCGAAGAGGAAGAGAAAATAATGCAAGTGTGTTGGGAAGCTTTGACAGATGGCATAGAAGAAGCCATACTCGGACATGGCAAACCAAACGGGCACCTGGCTTCACTTCAACCCAAGCCCAAGACTGGCAAGAAGCCAAGGACAAGGCATAAGAATGTAGGTGAAAATGGACGGAAAAAGATGGCTGGGAGGTTTGATTTACTGCATGACATGATAATATAAGTCATTCTCCTTCATAGTTCTCTCGACATCCTTCTTTTACTCATTATCCATCTCAAAAGTATAATATAGAAAAGTTGTTGGGATAAGTATTCGGACAATGTAATGAATTTTCCCTTTTTTTTGTTGCCGAAATAGATGTAACCTCGTAATCGAATTTATAATTAAGCTGCGTTCTTTTATTTCTTCTTTTATTCTATAACTCAATATTATAATCAACCATCCAGTATGCAGCCAGGACAACCCAGTGGCTGGCAAAGAAAAAGGTCATTCCAGCTGGATAATACATATGCAGAAGAGCTCCAGCAACCACCAGTGGCATGGCCAACTTCCTCAAATCCTTTCTCAATTCCCGAGCATTATCAACAAGTACCAACCCAGCAGTTCAACCCAGGACAGAGTTCAGATAATCCAGCAGTACAGCCGGCTCCAGAAGGCAAATTCTATGGACAGACGGACTATTCACCCTCCTCCAGTGGATATCCATCGTCGCTCCAAGGCGGGATGCCTTTTGAGAATGGTTTGTCCTTGGCAGGTGGTGATGGTGTATTTGGTGCTAATAGTATGTGTAGCTGAGCCCAGAGAACCTAACCAGCCTGTAAGCCAGGAGCAACCCAGCGAGCTAACGCCTCTCAAGAGAGGACAGTATGTGTTTTGTCTAATTCAGTCATTTGAGGTTACTAAACTGCTCTCAGAGCTTGTAAATTTTGTCGCAAGCGAAAACTGGTTGGTTTCGTCAGTTTCGTCAGCTTGGGAGCTGATTGTTTTGATAGAGGTGTTCCGGTGAACGACCCAAATGTACCAGCTGCATCAAGTATAAGCAGATTTGCGAGTACCTGCCGTCCGCAAAATCAAACCGGGTGAATCCTACCAGATCGACGGAAATGAACAGGGGTAAGGCTGCTCGCTTGTCAAAGAGTTTTGACCTCTGACTTGACTCTACTCTCACCAGGATTTGGTCACTATTCACAGGGGTCTACACCTTACGACTCTTTGGATCCTAAACTGAATAACACATCAGTGATTTATCCTAATGTAGGGGGTTTGATTCATCCTTCGACTTCAGCTGGCCCTTCCGCCTTTGCACCAGCCACAGATATCTACCCCCATTCTCCCTTTAATGCGAATGCGTATATGTCTTATTCAAATGGCACTCAAGGCGTTTTCCTTCCTCCGGCTCTGTCGCAAGAGACCGCAGTTGACTCTATGGGCAACCCGGTAGGCTCCATTGTGCCTCATTCACCACGCCCTGCCGAAATGATGTCCTCGTTTGGATCCAACTATTTGAGCATCTCACCGAATCTTTCTATCATTAACTCACAGTCGTCCGAGTTCAACCCTACCATCGTTGCCAATTTACCAAGCATCCGTGGTATAAACGTAATCGCAGATGCCGGAAGCCACAATGTCCAGTTCCATAACCCTTCCTCCGCCTTTGAGCAGCCTGCAACCCCAGTCCCTTTGGCCGACAGTGCAAGAATTGATACTTCATCGTCTAGTACGACTGGTACATCTATATCTCCCGAATTTAACTTTACCTCATCGACTTCTTCAAGTGTTACATCCAACTCTGCATTCGCCACTACTACTCCAAATACCGATTCTCATCCTCCCGTTACTAGTTGTCTGCCTGGTGGGGGAACCGATCCTGTTGAGAGCTTGACGCAAAATTTAGGAGAGTTTCTCTTTCGTCCGCGAACACCTGCAGCAGGCAATGACAACAACGCCGAAGCAGACGCATCGTATAATCCTGATGGCCCGAAACCAAAGACGCCAAGGAACCGTGACGGGCAACCTATGATGAGGAAGAGAGTTGCAAGCGACTCAAACAAGCATACGTCGATTTTGCACATTGAAACCGAATCGGATGGGTTAAATGATCAACAAAGAAACTTGCTGTAAGTGCGAGAGCGGCGATAACGTTGGAACACAAAGAACTCATAAGGACGATGTAGAATTGAATGTTTCTTGACCCATCGTCGACTCTTTTTTGATATGAACATACCCAGGTTTAGATATCGCATGAGATTTACTGATAAGCGACGTCCCAGTCTGGCTTTGTTGAACGCAATGGTGGGGCTATACCATCCAACAGGCGAACTGCTCTGGGGTCTGTGTTGACTCTTTCCTCTGTTGTAGTATCTCTGGGCAACACGTTTTACCCAGACGCCTAATGTGGCCGCGATGCAGCAACACTTCTATAGTGAAGCTACCCGGCACCTCGACGCAGCTGCAGCATCCAATGATAGACTGTTGGATGTGATTAGGGCGGCCATGCTCTTGAGTGCCCATACATACACCAACGGCAGATATCATGAGGTTAGTTTTGATATATGCGACGAAAAGGACAGACAATGATTTTTATTCATTAGGGCTGGCTGTTTTCCGGTATTGCTGTAAGGCTTGTGTTATCAACGGGTATCCATCGTATACCATCTTTAACTCTCAAGACTTTCCCACCCGACAATCTATTCTTGCGCAACAGGCCTTTCCTGCTTCCGCCGCCAGAAGATTCCATAGAGCTGGCTGAGCGTGTGCACGCATTGTGAGTACAATATTTGCCCGTTGTTACATTGATGAGAGCTGAGAGGCCTGGAAAGCTGGAGTGTTTATGCTACAGAGCGATGTGGTGCTTTGGCGACTGGATTCCCATCTTCAATCAACGATGACGATATAGCGACTCCTTTTCCAGTGCTGCTAGACGATATTGCATCGGTATGTCTTTTATTGATATGAATATATATACAGTGGCTAACGGATTATGGACATAGCAATCGGTTACCCTACAAAACGATGTGACTGTGCGAGACTTGTATCGCAACACATCATCTTCTACAAATCTAGACAGTCCATAGTGAGTGATCCAAAATATATTAAAATTTTAGTTTTTACTTGATAGCTCACTGAGAAATAGCATAAGATGGATGAAGGCTTTAACTATCTTGGAGCGCACTTCCAAATTGGCATTCCTCGACCCTGATCCGATATCGGACTACTCTCGAGCCTGGCTAGAATACACAAATCTCTTAAGCGGACCTAACGCACCAACTGCGTCTCCTCCCCCACAATGGCTAAATCAACCCAAGTATCGTAATCCCAAAGAATACAACGACTGTCTGTCGGCGTTGTCACGACTGAGGGAAAGTCTAGGAGCTGATGGGCTTTCTCCTGTTGAAATGAAGAAGGCTGCAGATGCAGATGGTGTGGAATTAGTCATTGACGCCAAAAATATCTTACTGGTACTTGTAATCTGTCTTTTGTCAAGAAATTATGCTAACCAAGGCGAAAGCATCATCATTTTGCGGCGATAGAAATGTTGTTGCATGATATCAACTCTGCCGACGCTGATAACAAAGTGTCTCTACAAGCTGCCCGTAAAAGTGTAGACATATTCCGATATCTGCCCCAGCTTGTGAGCATAAATGATATTACGAATTGATCATAGCTAAACATCTTCCTGCTTAGGCATTCCATGAGGTTGACGCAGAGATTTGTTTGGTTTGGTGCATGGTTACAAAAGTCATGATCAAGGAATTGGAACGTTTTACGCGATTGGGTGACGTGACATGCAAGTAATCAGTATTCATCATAACAACACTAACCAGATAACGCAGCCTATAAAGATATTACCGAGGATATTGATGTAATTATTGGGGAGTTGCATAGAATTGGTTTTGCTATGCCATTGGCGTCAGTATGCTCCGTTTTTATACAAGGACAACGCTCACTAATACTATTTTTACTAGTCGTACACAAGCCATGGCCATGGAGGAGTTTAAGAGGCTGGCTATCGCAGCTTCGCAAAAATTGTAATTTCTACCCTGTCTAAAATGGTTTGAATCCCTTCATTACCAAGGTTATTATAGATGGAAGATGATCGCTTAAATTCTTGTATAATACTTGTACTTGCAATTATCAATATAAACTAATACACCGTGCTGGTCTATACAATGCAGACATCAACAAAGCCTTGGGTCCATTTTGTTCCTCCTACTACTGCCAGCACAAATGCATGGCCCAACACCACACTACCTCCAATGTAAAACCATTTTGATTTCCAACCTTTTACGGTTCTTGCTTCTACAACAAAGGTGGAAACGGTACTCAAACACCCACAAAAACCCTGTTGTACAGCGTAAAGCGCGTTGCACTTGGTGGCACTCGTACTGGAACCAGGACGACGTTGAGCGACAAAAGTGCCAGCGACAATGAGGGTGGCTGCCATGTTGGATGTAAACGTGCCCAGCGGAAAACGATCGATAAATGGCCTGCGAGTGTTCACTGTGGAGAGCGCAAAACGCAGGATGGCACCGGGAGGAGATAGAAGAAGCGCAAAAACTGCGTCGTGACGCCACGCCTTGGGAGCTAAGAAATACAACAAAAGGGCAATAAGGTAAGCAATGAGGGCGGTTGAGATAGTAATGATATCTAAAATCGGAGTCTGAGAAGCTCGGAAACGGAGACTGCTGCTGGCCGGCGATGAAGGCGTGGGTTTCTCTTCTGTTGCTGGCAAGGTTCTGGACAGTCTTTGAGATACGGAGGGCAGAAGAGAGCCGAGGTGCTGACCGAATATCAATGAACTCATCGCAACGCCAAACGTCAGTAGAGAGTACGCCACTCCATCCATTGTCTAGCGCTATTGAGTGTCATCAAGCAACACATCATTCTTGACACTTACATCATGAAGCCCTTTACGACCATACTGCTCAAAATTACTAAAAGAGAGATATCCTTCCAACATCCAAGATGAGAACGTTGTTATAGAGCCTGCTATTCCTGTCGTAAGAAAAGTATATATGGGCGGATATCTTTGTAGATCAGCCTAAAATGACAAAATATGCCATAAAGTCTCGCTCACATGGCGACGATATCATTCTTTTTACTCAACGCCAGACCCATGATACCACTCCCAACACCTTGCGACCATGCTAATGGAAAGATGATCATCCCGTCATCTGCAACAGTCAGTCTAAGCGGCTGCACCTGGATCGGAAACACTGACAAGTCCCAAGTGCATTCAGTCCCAGTCTGGCAATACAACCCAGCATGCTGGCCAGGACCAACCCGGCATAATGCGCTGCCAGACGTAAATGAGTGACTTCCTGTGAAGGAGGTGGAGCGTTGGCTTCGGGTGGCGGAGGTGATGGCGGCTTCGATGGCTGTGGTCTCTCGGGATCTGCAGATATAGACGACCTGGTTTGTGTCAGAATTAGACGGCGTGAAGGTGAGCGAGTGGGTGATGAATGGTAGGCAGCGCCGTTTTCTTGGTTGAGCGCCGCATCTTGCAGAGTATTGGATGCCTTGGCTCGTATCTCATGGCCATTGCTATCGAGTGTACTCTTCATATTGTTGCTTTTGTTTAAACAGTAGAAATCTTTTATAAATTACATTTTAATTCATTTAACTTTATTGTCTTTCATGTTTCGAATTTTACCCAAAATAAGAAGCGTCCTCCCTCTCAAAAAAAAACCATGACATCACTTTTTATTTATTTATTAATTTTTATTACAAAATTCAATATCTAAAATCTTTAAATGTTATAAATACACTTGTCATGTCGTTTTTTTTGTTTTCCCTTCATTTTCGACGTTACCAAACCCATTTTCGAGCTGAAAAATGACGAGTCGAAAAATCTCAAGCCATTCGTATGCCTCAAACCGACTACCACGGGACAACAGACGGTAGCTCTCGCAAACACCCACAGACTCTCGCAGACTCTCGCAAACACTTTCTAGTCGTCGCAGGATCAACCGCTATACCTGTCAAGCCATAAACAGTAAGAGGTTGCGGAATGGGATGACCAACCTTGTTGCCAACTCTTTTGTGTTTATCTGCTTTTGATCGCCTCGTTTTCCGCCTCAATAACTTCTTTCTGATCCGCCTTGTTGTCATTGGTCACTCTTTTCCTCCGACCCTCGGCCCTCAGTTTCAATATGCCTTAATGAAGAGTTAGCAACTAGGGATGGATCTACACTGAATACCCCGACAGCATGCTTCGAGATGCACCGTGATGGGCGTCCGGGGGCGACTTCTGGAAAAGAATCTGCCCTCTTGGCTACCGCAGCCACTACCACGCACAGAGAAGGATCCCTGGGAGACTGCTGGATGGCGCTGTGTGAGAGATGGCCACGACTTGAGGCAGCGAAAGCCTCTTCAGAGCTGTCAAACATCAGAAATCAATGAATCTTCATCAAATCTGCATCGTGTATCGCCTTTGTAACGCTATTTCTGGAACTTTATTCTCGACATGAATGGATAAAGTCGGATGAGGCTGACGCCTCATGGAGAATATAAGAGACTTGTTCTTTTCGTGTGTTATTCATGACCTCTTGACGTAGCAATGTGGCGACCATTACAGCCCAACAATCCCTCTGGTCTCTATCGTGTTGGTCAATTTGCTTTACCCGTGGAGAGCTTGGCTGACTGTTAAATAGAAGATGAGGTTTATCGGTCCAGGCATCACTGCCATGTCTTCTGAGCAATGGCAGCAAGCCTACATGCGGCTCCAGTCATATTTTGCGTGTGCGTCGGTGTTTATGGCGAGGCAAAAACTGAGATGAGCTTCAGACCAAGTTACCCATGCCCCTCAGCAACCAGTCATCAATCTGATCACCATCGAAAACGAATATTGTGTCGAGATTGTTGACACAGACCCATGGGGGTTCACGCCAGATGAAGCGATTGGCGCCAGAATGTGTCTTCCACAACCATGCCATCTCAAGATTGACCATGATATGATTGAGAGTAATTTTCCGCCATTCGCATGGTGAACACGCCATTCAAACAAACATTACGTCCATGGTTTTCTGTCATTAGTCATCATATTTCATACATAGCATTGTACCTGTTTTATCCTGTAGTATCATTAAGTAGACATTATAGACATCTGAAAGCTAGTCGCCCGGAAGATAATTGACAATATATATCGTAAAGTACAACGCGTAATGGCAGCTAATTGAAACTACCGACCAGCTTTTAAGGTGATTCTCTTAATCTCATCTCTAATTTCCCTCAAAGCTTCTTGTAGAGCCTTTCCATCTTCATATTTCCGCTGAGCATTAGCGTCAGCTATATAGGACCTAACAAACCAGTCAGCAAATTTAATTCAAGAAGAGACTTATGCCTACTCCAATTGTGATTCCTGCTCGAGCAAAGGTTGAAGCAAAAGGGCCACATCTTGCACGTCCTCATCGGCCCCTTCATTTGCTCCCGGACCAGTCAATTGCTCAAGCGTCGTTTCTGAAATTACCAGCCCCTTTCTTTTTGCCTCGGCTATCTTCTTTTGTAATTTTGGTACCGTCTGAAGTTTGGCCATCTCTTTGGTCATAAAAGTAGCGGCACTTCTAGCTATGGAGCTTTGGACTTGAGCTTGGGAGCTACCGACCTTGCACGGTGCACTGCTGATTTTTTTCGACAGATGCTCATAATCAGTAAAAAGAACTATGAGCTGGCGATGAAGAGTCAGGAGCTCATCCAGAGGCTTATCGGTTTCCAAAGAACTTGTGAACCCTGCGAGATGCTCTTCGTACTCGGAGAGTAGACTCTCTATCTCAAATTGGAGCGATCGAAGGCCGTGATAGAGTCGACTAAATCCTGTTATTCTCTGACGATCTCCAATCTTCTGCTTCCGCCTAAGCCAAAATCAGCTTTGTCTTTCAGTGCTGGTAGATTACTACTCACGAGATGATAGCCCAACAATCTCTGCAAACTCTCATGCCCTTAACCTGAACCTCTTTTGGTTGCTGTGGTAATTTCAGATCTCTTGTTTCTTGGCTTGAATCAGGACCAATCCTATCACCAGATACACTGTTCCTTTCTAAAAACTCTCTTTTAGAAGCACTTTTCAGAGCATTATGATCATCTTCCAATTTCATCCATCCTACAAACCTCTCCTCCACTTCTTCTCCTCTTCCAGTTCTCCAATCAGCGACCAGAAGCAAAGAACACTTCTCCCGTCGGGTTCCAGGTGGAAGACCGACTTGTGTCGAAGTAGATGTGGCTGTTGGATCAATAGGTGCAAAGAGCTGTATTTGGATAGCCAACAGAGCAGATGGCGTAGGAGGTAAAGAGCAGACTATACGTCCACAGAGGCGACAGTGATGTTTGCGGTTTGATAGAGAGAATGAAGACCTAAAAACTTATCAATACTTGCTTGGAAAGAAACTAAACACGTACGCGCATATCCTACATCTCCTGACAGTTGAGTCGTCTTCCCACTTGACAATAGCCTGTTCTGCGGCTTTGCATCCGTCAGCCTGCTTTCGTAACTGATATATGAACCACCAACCTCTTTTTCTACCCTCTTCTCCACCAGGCCCTACACCGGCTTTGATCCCTTTAAACACCTCTTTAGGCTTCAGTGAATCCACATCAAAGGACAACAATGATCTCCGCTTGTCTGTTGCCAATGAGGTTATTGATAAACTAGAAGATGGCGAGCGAGAAAGCTGCGGGCCTGCTGTTTGGATCTGAGGAATAAAGGGATTGAAGTGTAAATCCACCAGCTATGACTGATGAGAGAAACACCCATGAGGGAAGCCCAAATAACTAACCTTGGCCCATCGTCTATTCAAGCGACCCTCCTCCTTATCAATCTCTTCCAGGGCTTCTTCTCTAGCATCCAGATACTCTTCCGTCCTATCGCTCCTCACACCTTGAGGTTGAAAGCCAACCTTGTAAGGTACACCAGTGTTTAGTGTAGATATTGCTGTAGATTGGCCAGTCATCGAACTTGATCTAGAAGCCGAAGATGCAAATACGCCCGAGACGAAGGAAGAAGGCCGCCCTTGCGATTCGCTTGAAAAAGTTCTCTGATGTGCAGGTATGTTTGGGCCAAGATGCGATGGACCATGTACGCTCGAGCGATTCCCGTTGTTGGGAAGAGAGGTAGTACTTGCCGTACTGGAAAGATTGGATGGACGAGTCTGGTGAAGACCGCCTGGTCTGGCTATTGTAGGGGCAGATCCCGTCGTCGCAGAGTGTCCAAGCCTCGCCAAGTTTGCAGGCTGCGGAATCTGCCTACCTGCCACCAATCCGTTCGCATTTTGACCTTCAGCTAGTTTAGGAACTGGTGATGAAGTCGAAAAGCCATGTCTTCCTTCTGTACTTGTAGATGAAGAGGCCGAACTTACAGACGGAGCGGGTAGATCGTTTGTAGACTTGTTGACGTCTCCCAATACCGTCTCCTTCTCAAGTCTCCCATTGAGTCCATTTGATACTTGACTCGCAACACTGGCTACTCCGTTTATCCCATTCATCAAAAATTCTCTTCCTCGGCCTTCGCCTTTAGGAGCCCAATTGGAGAGCCACTGTTGCGCCTTGTCAGCAGCGAATGCCATGTCAAGGCCTGAAGTGATCCCTTGGTTCATAGATGTTGATCTAGTATGTCTTGGTCCAGGAGGAGGAATCAACTCTGTTGAAGCGGCTCTTGGGGCTTGTGCCGTTGTGTCTTGCTGGGTCCATGTCTGCTGCTTTTGAGCTCCTGAAGGTCCAAACTCTCGCCTTGGCAGTTGATCTGGACGTATAGGAGCCGCCATTATCGTCTATTATATAATATTACAATTACAATTACAATTGTAGATAGCCGTCCGACAAGATAATTATATCACTTTGGTGGGTATATTACGTAATATATCGTGTCTTGTATTAATATGCTTGTGTAATTATTTTGTTTTTAAATCTATTCTTCATCTAAAAGTTTAGTTTTCTTTTTGATTTTTTGTATAAACACTCCAAACGGAAAATGGAATGGAAGCTTTGCTAAAGTTGTTTTGTTCTCGGCTCAGCAAAGATCCTTGGTATTTCCCTTCTCTTTTGCTGGCGAATGAAGCAAAGATTAACATATATAAACTGCCAATTGGAATTTACAGTCATCAATATCTATAGTGCGTCAGTGTGTCTTGTGACTTGATGGCCTATGAGAAGTAAAGTAGTAGATTGGGATCAAGTACTCACAGTTATCAGCTTTACGCAGAACGTTCAAACAAGGCCTAACGTCCTCCTGACCTGTTTGAGACTCAACATGTTGATTAATCCTTCTTCTCCATGTAGACCAAAATATCGTGGTTGTGCCAATGAATTTTTAGCTCGATAATCGCTACAAAGTGATACATGTAGGGACAACGTGATAAACATACAATGTGGCGACCAATTCTGGTCGTCCTAGTCTATATGTCAAACCTGATCCTCCCCCCAGCCCGTTGGAGCTCCTTCACCAACCAGAATTTGCTCATCAATTACGCTTCCATCAGTCAGACGTTTATACGTCTCAATCTTCTCCCCAAATTGTGAAATTTTATAAATTCTTACGCGACGATCAAATCCAGGTCGACCATAGCCTGAGAATGAAGAGCCACCATCGAAGCACATCCTGCAGTTTGTGTCAAATTATTTCAGGATTTTATCATAGAGAACTCACCATATACCATCTACTCGTCGACACCTATCAGTGTTATGGGAGTGTCCATGACCTATAACCTTGACCTCGGTCTTCTTCTTGTCCCACAGGCGCCCTTCATCGTCTTCAAAGTTCGCTTTAATTGCATTGTAGAAGAAGCCGGAGTTATGCTTGGAGTTTCCTGCCAGGTCAAACTGGTTGCCTACGTTGAGCTCACTACCCAATACCGTATCAGCTGGGTTGTAAGCTTCGGGAAGCGGTATGTGGAACCACATCATAGCATTGGGCTTTGCCAGAGTAGTCTCGCGACTGGAAAGACGAGACGGATGTGACCGCTTGGACCAAACAGAACCTAGGTCGGAATCACCATCAGGATTGAAAGGCCGTTCAATAGGCTTGATAGAAGATGAGATATTGTGATACCAGTCAATTTGTGATCTATAGTCACGCAAATTCAGTTTCAAGCCAGGGAAGGAAAAGGCGGAAGACCTACGCTTTCAGATAATCGTAGTCTGCTCTTACCCAGGGTAATGTTCTTTTTTGATAGTCATGGGAATCGAGGAAATAAAGAGTGAATATATGCGTTTTTGATCTGAATACCAGCGAGTCTGTTAGACTTTGGGAATGTTTGTTGACTTACGGATCGCTTGAGTGGAGTTTGATGTAATCTGTTTATAGATGTTATTGCACATCGACGGAAGGAATCTTTAACACCTACAATTTCCTTCGCCATCCACACTCTTCGGGCCTGGTCGAGATAGAGAGTAAGGCATATTTTGCAACATCTTCATTTGAGATTCCCTATCGCCATAAATTTCACTGTCATGGTTACCTGGAGACAATCATTACATCAAACCGAGCATGATTTCACCAAGCTGCTTACCAAAGATAGCACACCATGGGATTTCCCTGTCGATCACTGGCTTTGCAAACTTAGCCAATACAGACCTTGCATCATAGCTTGTTCTATAGCCGTTGAGCTGATCACCTGAGAAAACCTGTCCTTGACTCAGTCTGTGAGGACACAAAACACCTAAGATATCAACTCACCACTATATCAGGCTGTTCCGCATCCAAAGCTTCTGACAACCACGTAGCAGTATCCTGGTCACCAACGCAGGGATTCTTATCCGAGTCATGACACTCTCCAAGACCGACAGAGTAGTGAAGATCGGCAACTATGGTCAGGGTTTACGTTGGTATTGTAGAACAAGATATATGATAGTGAAACTCACTTTGCATAATCTTGAGTGTGCCATCAGAATGAAAAGTGGGTACTGTTGCCCGTGGCGCCACTACACCAACTTGTCAGCAACCCTCTATAATTTAATGAAGGTATGCACTAACCTGGATTTCCTTTTCTGTAGGTAATGTCTACCGTTTCCCATCTCCCTTTTCTCCCCTTAAGGATAGGTCCTCCTTGAACCCTATGAAATCCAAAGAACGGATCATCGTCTCCGAATAATGGGTCCAATTCGTTGATAAAGTCACCATAAGACCAATTGACTTTGTTATTTCCTGTCCTGATCTCTTTCGCTTCTTCTTTCACTGAAAAATCTGTAACCTTTCCCCGTTTGCTCTTGTGTTTATCGCCGTTATCGTCGCTGTCGCTATCACTATCACTGTCACCGCCCTTGCCTTGATCATCACCCTCATCTCTATAGCTGGCTTCAGCCCTATTATTGTACTGTCCAGTACCGGTGCTTCTCCGCCCATCAGTCCACACTTGATCTCCCAGCTTGTACCATAATCTCATTTCCATTTGTCTAGGCCATACTCCCTCACGCAAATCACCGTCAGCCAAGATCCATCCTTCACTATCAAGGATTGCTTGGTGATCTGTTGAAGGAGGATGCTCAAAGACCCGAATATCGGTGATGAGTTTAACATCTAATCGACGAGTTCGGCGGTAATACAAATTGAGATACGACAAGCCTGTCCTCACATTGAGGTCTTTAGTTACCATAACCCATTTACCCTTGATCTTGTCTCTTTCTGGAGTAGTTTTAGGGGCACAAAATGAAGGAAAGATGTAAGGAGGAAAGTAGCATGCTTTGACAGCAATTTCTGTAACTATATGAAGACTGTCAGTGGTTTATTTGAGGCAATTGCGGATTTACCCACGACCTGTAGTATGCAGCGCCAGAGGGTCCTGGAAGAGGTTTAGTATTTCTGTATTTACATCCATAAGTCGCATAATTACTTACCCAATTTTCAAGTGGTATACTTGGTACATACTCTTCTGTGCCATTACCACTTAACTGTAACTCTTCCTGCTTGTTTTGCGCTTCATTTACCGTATCTAGTCGTGGCATATCCACAACGTCCCAGCTTTGCCATCCTATATGTTGCTTCCATGCCGGACTCTGAGTGTGAGAGAGTAGAGAATAAGCGACTAGAAAGAAGGATAGTAAAAGGATGAGGGCGATGACAGGCAAGGATGAGCGAAGGTAAACCCATCTTGGTGGCTTGTAGCCTGGATAGTCTGGTAGAAATTGAGGCATTGTCCACCGAGGACTGTTTTTTGAGTGAATGTTTACAAGAGAAATGAAAAAGAAAGAAAGAGCTATTGTCATTACTTTGGAAGAGAAAGGAGTGTTTCCGTTGCGAGATGGTTTCCGAAGGTGGAGGTTTCTCAATAATACCTAATTCGATGGCTACTATGCGTATTCTAGTATGTATAGTGCATACACATTGTTGATCTATACTGTATGAGAGGAAGCAGTTGATAGTTGATGAATCAGAAATCTGATATGGCGAGAAGAGAGAAAGGAGATGTGATAAACAAAAAGCATTCATGTCATCACCTATTGGTCTACAGTTTTTGTCCCCATACCTTCTACATCCCTCATTTCAATGTCTTCTTTCCCGGTGGCAACATCCTTTTCTGCCTCTTGCTCGACTTGAATATCGTTTGCCTCTCTCAATTGTTCCTCAACAATTTTTGGTCCAGGCTTTTCCTCCGTCTCAACTTCCATAACTTGCCTTTCAGCTAGATCAGATCCTTCAATCGACATTTCTTTAACTTTTTTCTCTGTGTCTTCATCTTTGTTCTTCTTTTCTGCGCTCTCTCCATTTTGAACTGTTTCTCTGTCTGTCTCCTTTTCTAATGCCTCTTCTTGCATGCCCATATCTGTGACGATGCTGACTATCTTCGCCTCGGCATTTTCTTCTTCCCTGACATCTTTCACCTCTTCCTCCATATCTTCTTTCATCTCTTCCTTTGAAGCATTCTTCGGCATCGCTGAGCTACTTTGCCATAGGTCGTTTTTCTCAAGATATGGATTTTTTCCAATTTGACTCCAAATAGAAAGGATGATTGGCTCCGACAGCGGAGCTGTGGTCATGAGCCGCATATCGGTTGACAGATCTAAAATTGGATTAGAAGGGCGGAGCGGCGCAACGAGAGCCCTTTCATGGGCCCATTCCGCGATGCGGGCTTTACGTTTCCTCGAATCCAAGTACTTTCTATCAATCTTTGCCTCCTCATGAGCATCTAAACTAGAGCAGATTCGACATACAAGAAGCTTACCTTGATCCGCTCTACATACTCAACAACTATACTGGCCCCATCATGCCCATTCCCCCAGCCTCTAGTTTTAAGCCCATTTCTCTCCGTTCCTGTATATCTCACAAGTCTTGGTACAATCCTCACTGTCACGTTCACAAACTCTTGCTCATCTTTGTTTCTTTCTTTTGGACCATAAATAGAAAGAGGAGAGAGCCAACGGAGCCATCCGGCATGAACGAGGATAAGGCCGAGGTCAGAATCGTCAGTGTAAACGTCTGTGCCCCAACAAGGTCGTTTAGGATCTTCAGCACCGCATATAGGCCCAATAGGATGAGGCGTGGACTCTTCCCAGCCTGGTTCACCCCTCACTCTCCATCCTTTACCTAAGAAGCCACCTCCAATACGGATAATGACAATGCCACCTTCGTTATCGGATTTCGTCAAACCAGTTTTGGCTAGTGTAAATGATTTACCAGTGTATGGGATTGTGGAGATGATTCGAGAAAGGGAAGGAAGTGTTTTGAGCCAAGCTTCTACGGGACCTGAAGTAACTTCGATCCGTTTCTGAGGAGGCTGGGAAAGTACTGCATAATCACGTGTTTCGACAGGGGATTGTGCATGATGGTGGTGGTGGTGGCGATGATGATGGTGATGGTAATGATGAACCCGTTCTTCTTCCATCTTTCTTCGCTTGGACTTGGCTTGAGTGTTCCTTCTCTGTGCTTGTTGAGCTTGGTGTGCAACTTGAGCATCTTCAACAACTGCGTCCATGCGGCTCCTCTTTTCACGCGCATAAGGATATTCACGCTCTCGAGAAGCAGGCTCGCGAACATAAGAGGAGCCGGAGGACTCTCGTGGGGGAAGGGGTACAGGTTCACGAATAGGTTCAGGTTTGTAGCCATATGGTCTCGGTTCTCTCGTCGGAGCAACTTGCTGAATAACAGAATTCTCTCTGTCATAACTCCCAATGGAAACTGTCGCTAATGAACTCTGTGCGGTAATAGCAGGATCAGGTTGGTTGAGTACTTCGATGTGCCTTGAAAATCCGCCATTAAGCGTAGTTGTACGTCGATATGGATCTTGCTTTGTGGAGCTTGCAGTAGAAGCTGGGTTGGCTGCGCGAGAAAACTCGATGCTACGAGCAGAATCAGTCCTCTCCCGTTCTCGTTGCTGCTCTCTCCACCTCTGGCTGTCGCGCCCTTCCTTTTCTTGTTCTCTATTTCTCTCAGCTGGTTCTTTACGTCTTTGTTCTTCATCTATAGGCTTTTCCCTTTCGCGAGCATCCCTCGTTTCCTTGATGTCCCTTGCTTCACGCACATCGCGCTCACGTTCATGATCCCATCTAGGCCCTCCAAAGGCACCGTAACCACCGAAGCCACTGAGACCGAATCCACCAAAGCTACCAGCATAAGCGGAATTAGAAGGATACGTGTAGGAAGATGAGTATGGACCTCTTGCGAATGGCTGAGCAGACACGGAACCAGAGCCAGAATTGGGAGTTTTGGCACCAGACATGGTAGGCGAAATAGCATTTCGAGGCGAGACGGCCGTAGGAGCACGTGTAACGGATGATTTCTGAGCATCTCGTTCACGACCTGCTGTAGTGTTACTACCTAGCGGGGGTGGCCCGCTTGCATACAACGATCGTGCCGAATGAGGAGCGGAAGGCACTTTGGGAGGACTCTTCTCTGCAAGAGGCAAAGGAGGATGTTCACGAGCACTAGAGTTGCTCAGCGTACGATTATGAACGGTCGCTGATTGAGTCTCTCCCGAAGGGACTGCAGGCGACGGCATTCCATTGCCAACTGAACCACGATCACGGGCATCGTGCTCAAAAGGAGACGGAAGCGATCGACTTCCAAGAGTGGAAAAATTGGGAAGAGGAAGGTTTGGACGTGGATTTGATCCAGAAGCGTTCGCTGGTGGTAGCTGAGGAGAAATAGAAGGCTTGGCGGGTTTGGGAGCAGTATAACTCCTGGGTGTGGCCGGATTTGTTGGAGACGGGGGAAGAGATGGACGGGGATAGGGATTAGTAGCAGTAGTGGGAATGGGAGCCCTCTGATTTGGTGAAGTAGGCGCTGGAAGCTTCACATCTCGTTCTCTTTCTCGCTGTACCCCCTCCTGTCTCTCACGCTCCCTTATTTCCTGCTCTCTGAATGAGCCTCCAAATAAACCATAACCGCCACTTAACCTCCCAAGCCCCGATCCCAACCCTACACCAAGTGCCTCTGACTTGCGCGGAGGATTACCACTTCCCGGCGTGGAAGCATATGGATTTGTGCGCTCATTGTGCGGTGTACTTCCAGCTGAGGAAGCGAGATGATGGTGATGGGTGTGCCGCTGAGAGGCTCCCGGGGCCGTTCCTTCTGACGGACGCGATGGCATTGGAGAAGTGGATGGGTAGGCGTATGGCTTATTGAGGGCTAGAGGAATGAGCTACACACGTCGCATGCGACCGATAAACGACTTACTGTTTTGCCCTTCATGGTCTCTCTCCCGCTCGTTCATCATTCCATAACTGGGACGCAATGTGATAGCTATAGCGTTCGAAGCGCTGGAAGTGTTAGCCGTCGTTGGGGAGGTGTTTGGTGCTGGAGATTTTCCATAAGGATTCATCGAGGGAAATCCAAGTAGATGAGTGATGAATAAAAGAGAAAAGAACAATGAGAAAAATTGTTGAAAAGAAAAGAATGACAACGTTAATAATGCTACTAATTATCGTTTGTAAATGTGCCTAGTGTAATCATTTGAATCCGCTTTTGCCTTTTCGGCGATCACCGATATTGGTTCAGCTATCCATCGTTCTTTTACATTTACTACTTTAAACATTGACAACAGAATTAAAATGGGCAGTGAGTATATAACATTGGGATATTCAGCTACGTATTGGTCTGATAACGTTTGCTAGAAATTGTTCACATAGTTCTCTGGAAACTTAAACGTCCTTCTGCGCTGTCCAGCGTCCCTGCCGAAGAGTTTTTAGCCCAGGCCAAGACTGCTATTGGGGCTCTGAAGAACGTTCCAGGTCCTGAATACATGCATCTTGGCTCTACCCTTATTGATGGAAGAGCAAAAGGTTTCGACTATGGTGGGCAGTGTTTTAAAGAAACGAAGACGTCTAATTGAAATACTGAACCAAGGGTTGTACTCTATCTTTTCCTCTGCCGAAGCACTCGAGAATTATGCAGTGTCTGAAGCTCATATGGCTGTTGTTAGGGAGAAGGTTCAGCCTAACGTCGACGGTGGGTTTGCGTCTTCAATCTGGACAGTATGCTAATGCCTTGCTAGACGTATTTGCTTATGACTTTGTGCTTCACGAG
This sequence comes from Cryptococcus depauperatus CBS 7841, assembly GCF_001720195.1. Classification (NCBI taxonomy): domain Eukaryota; kingdom Fungi; phylum Basidiomycota; class Tremellomycetes; order Tremellales; family Cryptococcaceae; genus Cryptococcus; species Cryptococcus depauperatus. Next base: position 1,018,987 of record NC_089472.1, on the reverse strand, counting down.
TAGATGGTCTCGTTGTACCAAGAATCAAATGAATTGTCGTGGGACTGTCAGTAACAGATGTCATTGACATTGTGTATCGAGCTCTCTACACAGGTACACTCTGAAGAAACGACTGTATTGGAGTCATATCAAGTATCATCAAACAGCTACGGTATAATAATCTAAAGACAATTATGGAAATGCCGTGTCTCAGCTCTAGTCCAAGAGCATTTGATTATTGCATATAGTGAACATTGATGGTTTTGCCATCACAGCTAACAGAATACAGTGACGTCCACAAAAGTCCGTTCATTGGCGATAGATGCGTTCCCAACCACATACTTCTCAGAAAGACAAGCCTTTATTTCATCTTCCGTTTCTTCAATTCTTCAACATATTATCAAGGTATTGTTTATCACTGGAATATATCAAGTCCAAATCATCAGCATTCTCAGCCTATGTGGGAAGTTTCACTCCATGTAATTTCAAGTGTCATACAAAATACGAGAATTGTAGACAAGAAAGCCATTTCAATGTGCTCAACGTGAGGACACAATTGGTCAATATCTCAAGAGCAGACAGTCGGATTAGAGCGCTTAGCTAATGTTATACCCTGGGAGGACAATTGTCTGACCTGCAGAGACACTTTTAACAATTAAAAGCCCAAAATGTGATTGCAAAAACATGCCTGAGTACTCTTTGCGCATCGGCTGACCACCTTATCCATTGCAGACTGAGTTGTGGATTTAAAACGATTTGTATAAGCAAACTATTGGAAAATGAGACCATTTCCAAGAATCAGGCAAGCTAATGTTTTTTTAGAAGGCAGGATATACCCAAGAGGCCAAGGAATAGTATATTCAAAAGCTAAACTAACTACGATAGCGAATAAGACTTGATGACCCTTATCACTAATATGGGAAACAGCAGCTTTGTTTCTCGATGGATTAAGGCTAGCTTGACGTTTCAACTAGAAATTGGGACTTGGCTATGTCAATCTTGCCCTCAGTTATAAGTTAAAGCGGCAATCACCGATGCATTCAAAAACAGGTTAAAGATGTTCCTCATGTGTTAGCTTCTTTATGTTATCTGAGCTGGTTCACGATCAAGATATGGTAGTGAACTGTTTTATTTTTAAAGTATATCTATTTGATGGAAATAATACAAGTATGAATTGTTTAGCTATGGAGTACTAGCTTTATCGGTGGTGGAAAAAAATCATATTGGCGACTTCAAAAACCTTTAGAGGTCAAGACTATATCTCGGTGGATAGAAGGCGAACAAAAATATAAAAAGCAAAAAAAATCCACGGTGGTGCTCGAAACCACGACCTCTTGATTCGATCATTAATCGTAGTCAAGCGCACTACCACTGTGCTACGCGGACCTTTAGTTATTGAGTAAATAGTTATCAATATGTAATCGTTATGCTTTGTTGATTCTCACCATTACTTCAGAATATATCAAATCAAGTTTACATTACCTCCCATTTCTCTTATTTATATCAACCTCGAAATAACAAGAAGTCGAAATGGGTGGTAACGCATTCGATACCACCGCAACTCGTCTCTCTGTGGAAGAGCACAATACTCTGACTACGCTTCTCCTCAACCTCCTTACTTTAGACTTTGCCAGGTGTTCTGTACCTCGCACAGTGAGCGTCAAAAATTCACATGGTGATATTGACATTCTTTGTGCCTACGAAGGTGCTATTGTCGGCGGCGACGAGGAGTGCATTGCAGGACTTGATGGTTTGGGCGAAGTCAAGCCGCTTAGAAATGCGAAACCCGTCGTTGGACGGGAAGTGGAAGAGATGAGACAGTTGGGTCTGACACTTGGAAAAAAACTTGGGGCTATATGCTGGAGGAGAAACGGAAACGAGTTTCATTTTAAGTTACCTCTGAGTGTTCTACAAGGAAAGAGCGATATAACGGACCAAGTAAGTGGACTTATTTGAAGTTGGCAAAGCATGTGGTGGATGACGGTATCTAGTTTTATCAAGTGGATTTGATCTTGGTTGCTCCAAAGAATTTTGACTTTATTTTCTTCACCTCCTCCTATGCTGGAACATCTGTCCTTCTCGGTCGTGCACTCAAGTTTTACTCTCGCTCTCTCACACTTCACCTTACCCACGTTTCATTCCGTCACTCTCCATTCTTTGGAATTCAACCTGTCGAGATAATATTCACTGAAGACCCTGCCGAGTTTTGCAAGTGGTTGGGAATGGACTATAGGAGATGGTTGGAAGAAGGACTGAAATGGAGATGGGAGTGGCAGTTTTGGACTTGGTTGACAGATGTAGAGGAGGAGACGCCCTTGGCTATCGCTTACAGGCGACTCGTCAGGAAGAAGAAGCAAGAGCCGAAAGATATTCAAAGGAAGGGAAAGAGGGATGTCTTTTCCGATCAATTTTACGATTGGCTTATTACCAAATCAAAGTGGGCGGAAGCGGAAAATGAATCGGATGAGGGTGCAGTGAAGGAGAGTAAAGAGGAGAGTAAAGAGGAGAGTAAAGAGGAGAGTAAAGAGGAGAGTAAAGAGGAGAGTAAAGAGGAGAGTAAAGAGGAGAGTAAAGAGGAGAGTAAAGAGGAGAGTAAAGAGGAGATTGGCATGGAAAAAGAAGAGAAGAAAGGCACAAATGAACCAAGCAAAGACATATGTGAAATGGAGGGTATTGAAAAGCAAAAGGCAGAAAATCAGACAATAGTAAAAGAAGAAAACCACATGACGGAAGAACAGCCAAATCGGGAAGAGAATGGACCAGAAGACAAGGATGACAAAATGGCACTGCTTAAAGCCATTGAAAGTATCGTTCCCACTCCTACTCCGAAAGGTCCTCATATTCAACTCTCTACCCTTGATATCAATAATCCACTACCTATTGATGAGGGCGGAGAAATCTCTTTAAAATACTGGGATAAATTGAATGACTACAATGCGTTGTTTGAACAACGAAGATTAATCGCAATACCTATCGCAGAAAGCCAAAGAGCCAAGGCAGAGAAGAAAGCAAGAACACAGCTTTTAGTGAGCCAGCAAGAGGAACTGATAAGACAAAACTTTAGTAGCAGCCTAAAAATTGTCAGTTAAATCAATGATCTGTACACGAGCACGAAGTTACATATTAATGTATGGGATAACGAACACAGGCCTGTGTCAATACTCCTTAAAAGTACATTTAATACCTGATAAAAAGCGACAACAACGATCAAATACAAATGTTCTAGCCGTCCTATCTTATTGTTTTTGTTGCCCAAATCCAAACCCTACCCCGCCCCTGTCCACACTCTGCTCATGCGTCTTTGGAGACTCTACATCCTTGGCCGATCCAAAAGCCAATGGTATTCGCTTTAAAGACTCTGGTCCAGCTGAACCCGGGGTCTTACCAGTCTCTACAGAACTTGTAGGCGTTTTCTGTTCTCGTACAGCAGGAAGTGTAGCGATAACAGATGTATCCAATTGTATCATGTTGCCGCTGCCAGATATAGGGAAATGGGTGAGTAAATTCAAGCTTTCAGAATGAGCTTGAGTCGAAGGGAAAGAAGATGGCTGATGCTGAGGGGTAAATTGTGTAAAAGGATGTGGTAAAGCGGCATTACTTTCAGATGCAGATCCTGAGGGGGAAACAAACAAGCGTTGCCGATTCGAGGACGGGGGTGTCCGTCGTAATCGAGAGTCATATGAAGCACCTATCTCGAGACCCGAATCTTGTGACGCTTCCGGCTTGTCTTGAGAATGAAACTGATAGGTTTGATTCTCTTTATGCCTGGCATTTGGCACTATAAGATCCTCCATAACTAGTTGTTCATGATTGCGTTCGTTGGAGTCTATTTTGAGAGGTGACTGGGGGGGAAGGATCATGTTTATAGGCATAGACGTGAGCAGACCTTCAAATGAAGCAGGCATAGGGAAGGACATGGTATGAGATGTCATGGAAGTGTCACCAGTAGTTTGAGAGTGCTCAATATCTAATGGTATTTGTTCTTGCAAACGCTTGCTTAGCTAGACCAGTGACAGTTGACTTACGGGATGAGGTCACCTTGGGCTCGACTAACTCCCAAAGCCCATCAGCTCTTCGCCGGCGTCTGAATTTCCCAGAAAGGTCTTGTGTTTTCTCATATGCTACATGTTCCACCGTAAAGTGTGCTTCCCATTCGAGATATGTAGCAAAACTCTGGATACAAAAATCCCAGCTAATGTAATTAGCTCAGAGTTGGATTGGGTTCCTCCAAGAACACTCACCGACAGTATATCAAGGATGGAGGGCCCTCGGGACCAGCCTTTTGGGCAACCATGATGTATATCGTAACTGGATCAAGAATAAATGTGGATGTATAAGATAGAGAACATTGTATCTTGAATTGATTAGATTTTGATCACTACAAAAATATCATGATGTCACCATTTTCCAAGGTTAATTTATAAAAACAAAAACTATTACAATTTTATATTTCTCTTTCATTTCATCTTTTCGTCACTAATCTTTCCAACAGTACTTGACAATAGCTAAAATCTCTGTTGAAGAAGCGTATACGCTTGACAGAATGTTCAACGTACATTGACAGTGTGCGCATTCTACCTTTGCTATCTTCGATTGACCCTACTAACGATCCTGGGTATGTAGGTCAATTGCAACGAAAATTACTGTCTGCCAGGCTGAGCAAGGACCAGTAATTGATATACTCCCCAAAGCAACCTTGTTTCCCATTTCCCATCTTGTTAGGACGAGGGATGGAAAGTTCTTTTGATTTCATTGACCGTACGGTTCCCAAGGTTGCTATGTTTACCGCTGAATTTCTTTCAGTTTTGTAGAGCATCTCCTTCATAACTACATACACTTCAAGCTATTGCTCGACTGTTTCCTCAAAGTCTTTATATATAAACTCTTCGTCTACCAATATTTATATTACGTAACTCTCAATGTCGTCATAAATCTCCATATCGTTAATCATCGTTCTTTCACCTTCCATCTTTGAAGATTACAACTTTGCCATCGTGATTCAAACTTTTTATATCCATCAATTCAAGCTCTCGCGCCGCGTCAAGAAGTGTACGCCTCGCATCGTGACCCGACGCACAATGACCTCCGCGAGCAATACAAGTTTTGACTTTGCATCGCTACCGATGAAGTCTTCAGATCCGCGAGATCAATCCCTTGTGATTCGGCAAGTTACTCCTGACATTGTAACATTTTCTGTTCCATTTGTATGTGTTGGGCCCTGCAATATGCTAGAGATGTTGACAATTGGCACTCCTCGCTGTGTAGTCTCGTTTGGGCATTTTACCTATCGGTGGACGCTCTACAGCGATTCGCCTCTCCCGTCCATCTAAGCCTACCATCACATCTTCTTCCATCCAGCCACATCCGCAGTCAGCTCCATCGGACGTTGTGTTTGTCTACGTCTCTCATCCGTTGACAAGCGCCACCAAAGAAGCTCTTAGTCGACTGGGAGAAGTTCAATGGCTTGTCACTCCTGACGGCGAACACGGAATGTACATTTCAGAATATGTGGATCACTTCCCTGGAGCTCAGTATGTTGGACTTGCCAAACTTTCACAGTAAAGAATTAATGTCGACGAATAGGGCTATCGGCGTGGAACGTTTCAAGAACAAGAAGCCAGATATTCAGTGGGCTGGTCTTTACGGACTCAACGTTGACGGTGATACTAAGAAGTATGGCTTTGAGCCTGAAATATCCTTGTACCAAGTTTCAGCCCATATGAACCATGAGTTGACAGCTGTTCACCATCCCTCTGGCACACTTTTGCAAGGAGATATGCTGTTCAATTTGCCCCCTAATGAACAATATGCCCGAGCCGGGGGACTGCCAACTCTGTTCAAGTGGCTTGGAGCAGGCAAATGGTTGAGTCCCGGAGGAAAATTACATGACGGAATGGCTTCTGAAATCACAAAAGACAAAGGGTATATCTGAATTCGTAACCCACAGTACAAGAAAATGCTAATACGAGTTTATTAGATTAATGCAAAAGGAACTTGTCCCAATCAACGCAGCAAAATGGGATAGGATCATTCCTTGTCATGGAGATGTTATTGAGACAGGGGGCAAAGTTGCTTGGAGCAAAGTTTGGGACAGATTTTCATAATATATACAGTGTTGCTTGTAGTTTGACGTTTGATAATATTTACAGCTGCACCTATTTCTTGTCAGATACTAGAGGAACCAATGCCCGTTTTTTTGAAAGACACTTGTCAACAATAACATTCCTGGGAACAAATTATGGGCTTTATAAAGAGAATATCATAAAAAATCGAAAGTGTAAACTATTCAAAACTCGTAACAAAATTCGTAACAAGTTAGATTGCGGTAATTGGAAAATCACAGTGTTTGGTAATCACTTCTCGAAACTCCGTTCTTCAAATGCCTTCGCTAGATCCTTGACACTCCCTGTCTTTTTGACAAGGCCTCCGTTTCCTGATGTTTTGATTGATTCTTTGATCAGAGGAGGTGGAACACTTCTAGTCTCCTCAGGGAAAAGCTTGGCGATAGCAGATGATCGCTGTGTAAGTGGTGGGTTAAGGGGAGGATAAAGTCTACCTGGATTTGACCGGTAGGAATAAGACGAAGAGGGATTGAAGTCAGAGGATGAGGCTGGGACTGTAGATTTGAGAAATGAGTTTTTTGTAAAGCTAGCCAGCGACGTAGCGGTCGTATCGGAGAATGATATACCTGCAGCGACAGGAGTGTGAGACAATGCTACGCTCTTGTCATTGGCGACTTCAATCATCTGTAGCTCCTTTGCCTTTTCCTCGTCCTTGCTTCGTTTGTCTACAGCTCCAAAATCTCTCGCAAGGCCTTTGTCTATTTCCTCAGCCTCCTCTTTTCTCCTTACCTTCTTCCCTTTCCCCCAAACAAAATCAAACACTCGATTCATTGCTGAAGGGGTTTCAACTGCTTGATGCAATTGAGAGATGGCCGGAAGAGGCGTCGCGCTAGTTCCATTAGGATCTGTCGTCCGTTGCTTCTTCGGAGCAGGTGTCCCAATCTCTTCAGATGATATGCCATCAGCCTTGAGTCGACTGGTCTTTTTCTCCATCGCTTGGATCCTCAGTAGCACTAGATCCCTAAAAGAAATCAGCTCCATCCTTTGCAAAAATTATAGATCATAGCTCACCTAGCCCATTCTGAGTTTTGTGATCTCTCTCCTTCTTCTCGTAAAAACCTGTCAGCTACTTGTTCAATATCCCATTTTTTGACTACAACATTTGAAGCAATGAAAGTTGCTCTCCTCGCCCAAGATATAACTCCACCTGGTAAAGGTTTTGTCTTCCTTTCCTTGGTCCATATTTCTCTTTCTTCTCGATAGATTTTCTCTAAGCGCTTCCACTCTGGCACACCCCAGGCCTTAGACTTCTTGTCCTGATTCTTTGAAGTGTGGGCCAAATCAACGTGTGCTATTGATGAGTGAGAACGGCCATGAGATCGATGGGCTTGAGGAGATCGTGCTCGTTTCGCAGGTGTTTTTATATAGCCCCCAGGAATAGGGTAATCTTCCGTCCTAAAGGACGTAAAAGAAAACTCTCTTTCTTCTCTTTGCATATTCAATTCTTGCTCTAATGACGTGGCTCGGCTCAGAGAGTAACTTCTACCGCGGCCATGAGCAACAATTTCAAGCTCTGCTTCATGGAGAAGCTCGTGTCTATCCACAGAGTGTTTGTTGCGAGATGACGTTGCATCAAGATCATGTCTCGGAAGAATGCCGTGCTCAATGTATGAATGATTCTAATTCGCTTTAGCTTATTCCCATTTCGGTTAGAAAAATGCTTACAAGCTTCAGGATAGCAGCGGCTCTGGCAGCAGCTTTGGGATCCAAACTGGAGACCTCTACAACTGACCTCAGTCCATCGTTCTCCTCGCTTTGATCTGCTGCAGCTACAAGCTCGTCATGCAACGACTTGCGCGGCTTGATAACCCTCACAGATTTATTAGCTGTCTCATCGTCTGAATTGGTGGAAGTGTTATGGGAATTGTCTGTTTCCAAGCTCTCATCCGTACTTTGTTGAGTTTCTTTAATTTCTTCAGCCGAATCATCCTTCTCATCGAAGTGCGACAGCGAATGAGATGCAGCCATCTTTGTGTGATTTGATAGGTTTGTGTGGTTTATGCCTCTCTTGGAGAACATTCTTCCCAATGAGGATATGCCTTGTGCGGAGTTTTCGTTCGAGAAGCGAAAGATTGGAGGTTGAACCGGAGTTGATGCTATGTTGGAAGCTCCTTCGTTGGCAGGTGTAGAAGTGACAAAACTTGTAGTGAGAGTGAGAGGAGAGGTAAAGTGATCGAGTGGAGGATACAAATGTGGAGTAATGGGGGCGACATCTTCCAAGGGCTGTGGAGTTGAAGAAGACCTGACAGGAGTATTGAGACCGACCTGAGAATGCATATGTGATGCAGTGAGGGTTGATATGCTGTCGGCAGGGAGTTGAGATGAATGATCTAAGGGGGGTTGTATTGACTGGATAGTAGAGGAGGGAACAGGAGTGCTTCCAAGAAGCGGACAGAAAGATTGCCGTTGCTCTTGAACATGCGGCCTTTGTCTCCATTGTTCTGTCTCCTTCAAACCAGGTTCAATTTTCACAACACCAGTGTCGATTATACGAAGCGTAACCCTTTTTTGCGAATCTTTCTCCATTATCTCACTTCGCTCCTCATTTTCGTCATCAGACTCTACATACTCTTCTCTTTCTGGACTGTTTTCTAATTCACCTTGTTCCTGAGTCTCACACATTTTAGATATTGGATTATCGCAAGTTCCTTCATCTATCCTACTAAACGGTTCCTCAATTTGTTCTCCATTTTGAACATCGTGTACTGCTTCACCTCTATCTTTTGCTTCCAAGGGATCATTAGTCGTCACAGAAATATCCCAAGCCCCATCCTCAGCTTCAATAGTTTCGTCTGTTGCCCCGCTTCTGTTGCCGATGTTCTCTTCTGTACTCTCATTGCAAGACAATTCCTTTTCTCCAGTCTCCACTGTTTTGGAATTTTGAGACGGCTGCTTTTCAGTTTGGATATGTTGAGACCTCGAATAGTTGTACAAAGTATCTCTCTGAGGAGCGAGCATTGGCTTAGATTGTGAGCCTTGCATTCCTATGAGATTTTCTTCCCTTATATTGAGTGTCAATTCAGTGTTATCTCGATTTACCCTCGGAGAAGCGGTGAAGAGCGATGAGGCAACCAAAGCTTGTGTGGAATGCGACTGGATGAGAGGCAAGCTGGTCTGTACAGGATTTTCGTCCAATGGTTTTAACATCAACGGAGTCGAAGGCTGGAGAGAAGAATGGTCAATTGGTAAAAGGTATGAATCTGACTCTTCTATTTGAACATTCTCCTCTCTTCTGCCTGACATGTGACGTTCGTCAAGGTCAGACAGAGAAGAGTGCAAAGGGCTCTGTGAGGGTGAAGGTGTATTTGATGGTAACTCAGATGCTAGGGACTTTTTGAGTTGTTTGGTTTGGTTTTTGGCGGAAGTTTTTTCTACCGCATAATGCAGGGGATAGGGTATTGTAGAGAACAAAAAGTCAGGCTGTTCAGGAGGTGTCAAAACCAAAGACCGCGTAGGCGACCACATCATGATAGCTGAATTGAACGGAAGGGCCATGGAAACAGTAATGGCTGATGACTGTTTTAGGGAATCAATTGGTGTGGTCATTGCCTTGAGTGAAGTATCCATACGTGATGTCTTGGTAAGAAGTCTCGTCGGGGAGTTCAAAGGGGCGGTCAGCTGCAAATGAGGATCTTCATGGCGGATACTGATCACAGGTGATTCAGTCAAAAGCTTCTGAAAAGTAGGCATCTCGACTGAAGTAGGCGGGAGGGGGGCCAGAGGTGTAGGAGGATACTGGTGCAGTCGAGAAGATAGGACTTTTCTAGAAGTTGGGAATTCGCAATCTTCGTCTGCCGAAGAATCTCCACCATTCCAGCCGTCCGGCTCTAATTCCTTGACCGTGTCGCTTACGTTCATCTCTGGACTTCTCAAGTGAGCAGCTTGGACGCTTTCTCTGACAGGCGCGTGTCTTGTAGCCGATGGAAAGGCGTTATCTTCCTTCAAAAGGCAATCTTCATCAACATTTAACCCGATGCTATGGGCATCCTCATCCCATGCTCCTGCTTCTGGCTCAAGTGTTACGTTGCCTGTCTCCAGCTCCATGTTTTGAGATTCTGCTAATTCAATATCTTCAATGGGCTCAGTATCCTTTTCAGATGACCGAATGGCGGCCTCTGAGATATGATGCGAAATTAAAGGTTGTTCATTAGTGATTATAGGTGGCCGTTCAATTACTGGGAGAGGTATGCATCTTGACATTGATGACGTTGGACTTCAATTGCGTCAGCCTACATTAACATTTGTGTATTGGTTTATGCTAACCTTGGTGATCTCAACGCTTCCGCATTAGCTTCTGCCCCTCCCAGGCTCTTCTCACTCTCTTCTCGAAATAAGACACTGGATCCGTCTTTCTTCCATTGCGTAGCTACCTCATCCTCTTTCTCTAATATTTCCATCACCGCAGACGAAGCTGGAGGAATTATTTCGTTGCAATTAAAAGGCCTGAGTTCAAACATTTTGTCCATCTCTTTTACCCCTGAATTTGCAGATGCTAGTCTTCTCTCGATATGCAAAAATGTATCATCCGCAACGCTTCCATCATCAGATCCATTTGGTCCAAATGTAAAATCCCAATCGTTTGTTCCAAGTTCACCCATACGTCTATTATCAATCGCATCGTCGTTTAGAGTTGGGGAGGAAGGGGACGACTGGACTGACGGAGAGATTGTACGAGCAGTAGGGCATACTTCTGTCACAGATGGCGGAAAATCCTGAAGTTCAACATTGAGACCCAATCCACTTTCAGATGGTAATTCGGAAAAAGGCGTGCCATGGTACCTATCTGTAGTAACACGTCCATCCCAAGCTTCAACTTGATTTTCAAAGCCCTTGAGCAGCAACGGATCATCCCCTGGGCTAGATTCAATGGGTTGATCTAGAATTGTATTTAGACCATCTAATGCTTCAGGCGACAAGGTACTCCTTCCCTTTCCTCCACCCTTTCTGTGTTGAGAAGAGGTGAGAGCATTGCCAGTAGAAGCACGTCTTTTGTATGTACTTTTCGTAGCGGTAGAGCAGATTTTGTTGGATTGATAGCGACGAATTGGAGCAGTCATTGGTGCGACCTTATTTCTTGAAGGTGCAGGAGTCTTAGAAGCCCGGACGCTGGTGAGTTCATGGCTGAGTCTGTTCTTGCAGGCAGCTGATAAAGTGTCGGAAGTGCTAGACTCGCACAGAGCTCTCATCCTGCCCTTTCCTTTGCTATTTCCCGATGTTGTCGGCTGGCTGACAGTTACCTGAGATGAGGCTCTGGGCGTCGTTTCTCTACTGAGGCTGCCCGATAATCTCCTCATAGGAATAACAACTTCCATGACCCTCTTACTGTGGGACTCGCTCAACCTCAATTTCTTTTTTCGACGGGGATTAGGTGACGGATCAACTTTTGGTTGCCCGTCCTGGTCAGTAGCGGAACATCCTGAAATAGTCGTAGGAGAATATGGCAGAGTCCGTCTCGGAGGGGTAGGGGCAGGTCGCGTGCGAACACGTGAAGCGCGTACTGTCTCAATTCCAAGAGTTTGACTCGACTGAGAGGATTGTGTTGCAGGAGGCGTTGGTAAACGAGCCGGAATGATTTGTCTTGCAAGCTTTTTCTTGACTGTTTGATGACAGCTAGGTGATTCATGATGAAGCTATCAAGGTATTAATTATCATTCAGAATATGAGATGACCGGAACACACAATTTCCTGGCTGGGCTCGGGTGTCATCAGGCCACCATATCTTTGTGGAGTGTTGGTCTTTATATGCCCATCTTCGCTCTCATCTGTTGTTTCAAATCCTCCAAAAGCCATTTCGCCTGGCATCGACATGTCTAAGAGAAATGTCTCATTGTCTGTTGGCATTAACATCGACGACCGGGGCATACGGAAAGATGTGTGGCCTGGATCCGCAGAGAAAAAGTACGCGTTTGGTGATGTAGATGAAGGGATGCGAACTCGCTGTGGAGAAGTAGCGATGAAGCGAGAAAGACTTAACCTCTTGGGAGAAGCTGCCGACTTGCCGGTTGTTGTGATTAGCTTCGTTGTACCCGGATGTTTCTTGGAGGACCTGACCCGAGACGGAGAAGGCATGACATTGTCGGATCGCTCGCCCAAGATGACACGGCTTCTATCTTTAAGCGAAGAAGTGCTGTTTTGAGAGGCCTGGTGTTGGCTGATTGAAGTGGAGCAGCGCAAGATCTGTGGAGTGGTAAGAATAGGTTCCTGTACTGTGCGAACCATCTTGTAGAGCTTTAATTTAGCAACGTAGCTAGTTCAAGGAGCGAGGCTGCCGAATTCAAGAATGTTGCAGTAATCAAAACATATGTCCAACTTGCAAGGACGCTAAATGAGCGGCAAATAGATGAGTGAGGTCTTGAGTCTTTGTTCAAAAGCGACTATTGTGTCCTGCCTTCTTCAATGGCCCGAAAATGGTTACTACTAACAATGATATAGAAAGAAAGAAAGTAAGTAAGTAAAAACGAAAATGGAAAAGATTGTTGTAACAATTGTTTGTTTGTGTGAAAGACAAACGCGGTTCTACTAAATTTAATTCCGTTACGCGTTTATCTGCACGTGGAAGTCACATGGTTTTTCCACGCGTTATAATGGCAGTCTCAGTAAGTCGTGAAGTGCACAAAGTTGTATAAACTTCAATTTCAATCTACAACTTCATCTTGAATTCAACATTATTTCTGTCACTCGCTATGCCGCCGAGCAACGAGATGGCACTCGCCGCCGCCGAGCAGCAGGCAACGACGCGTGAGCCCCGCCTAAAAAGCCTGGCTTCAAAGCCTCTCAAGCTCGCTGCCTCTACGTTCAAGCAACGAACAAGTCGCACGAGTCCCACCATCGCGACTCTAGCTTCAGACAGCTCTTCAATGTTCTCTACAATAGCTATGGGTGAAAGCAAAAAGAAGCGTTACATATATGGTATCTCACGCAATGCGGCAGCCGGTCTCACCCCTGCACAGGTCGCTTCAGCCGCTCGAGGGCCACGCAAGCCGCTCGATGGTGAAGAGGCTGCAGCATGGCTCAGAGTCAGAGTTGTCAAGGCTGAGGGACTGGTTGCCAAAGATAGAGGCGGTACAAGTGATCCGTGAGTGAAGCAGCCTTGATCTGGCAATGTGAAACATTGATATCCTTGATATGATTACATAGATTCCTCAGCCTTCTTATGCCTCCTGCCACCCGTCACACTACCCCTGTCATTAAAAAGACGTTGGATCCAGTCTTCCCTGCAGAGACTAGCACTTTTGATTTTCCCATCTACCTAAGTCTAGCTGGGGTCGTGGGCGGCAGAGGTTTGGAAGGGGTCCTTTGGGACAAGGACTTGATGCGAAAAGAGTACATGGGTGAGCTGGCTATACCCATTGATGAATGGTTTCCACAAGGCCAAGCCCATCTTTGGCATGAAAACAACCCTACTCTTACTCATCCAATTTTGTCGACTAGAAGAAAACACAAAGTTTCTGGCACATGTACATTCCAGATTGGGTTTGTCCCACCAAAAGGTGTCTGCAACAATGAAGCTCTAAAAAAAGTCAGATTAGTGTATGAGGCATTGGCCGACCAGGCAGAACTTAGCAGGGGTAGTTTGGGTGTATTGGGCGTGCCTGCTGTAAGCATATATGTAACTAGGTGGAGCGGAAGCTGATTGTCCCATCATTAGTACAAAGGAATTGGAACTGTCAAAATGCGAAATAATCAAAACTCGTCTCAGCCTGCTGCCAAATCCGCATTTGGTCTTATATCTGGTGCCGCTTCTGCTGTTGCAGGCTCTCTGGCTGGAGGGCATAAAATGATATCTATCCCCGGCAACAAGGGTCGACGTGAACTTGAAGAAGACGAAGAGGAAGATGATGATGATGAACTTCTTCCTGATGACGGCATGTCCTCTAGCTCCTCTGCAGATGAATTTGAAGACGCCCTCGAAGAGGAGGAAGAGACCCTGTTGATGACCGAGTCGTCCTCAGTAGCCTACATTCCCAAAGATCCTCTTACCGATCAAACAGCTGGCCTTACTATCAAAGCGACGGATATACCCGTAGATGACAGAGTTCCAAAAACAGCAGGGTTCCTTGGACCAGATACCACAAAATTCAAAACTCCAACTCGCCAAGCGAGTTTACCCGTAACAGAGTCGTATGGATCCCCGTCAATGACCAAATCATATTTGACAGAATCCACCTCTCCCACTTCCACCGGCCTTCCTACTCCTGGCACTGTAACTCCAGGAGGCACCAAGATCCTTCGACCTTTATTCAAACGTGGCAAAAGTAGGCAGAGCAGCAGCACCCAAATGAAAACGGTCGAAAAAAAGAAATCAAAGGGCTTTGAATATGATGCCGCTCGTAACAAAGAGACGTTGGGTATAGTCATCTTGGAGATCAAAAGCGCTTCGGATCTGCCTAAGTTGAAAAATGGTGAGACGCATCTCGTGACTGATTTAGGTCCTTAAGCTGATGTCAAATTAAAGCGTTGAAGTTCTCATTTGACATGGACCCCTTTGTCGTAATTTCTTTTGGTAAAAAGGTTTTCCGTACCCGTGTCATCCGTCATTCGTTAAACCCTACTTGGGATGAGAAACTCCTTTTCCATGTCCGTCGACACGAGGCATCATATACAGCCCAGTTTGCTGTCCTTGACTGGGACAAGGTTTCCGGAAACGACATGGTTGGAACATGTACCTTGCCTTTGAGCGAGCTGATTGCAGACGCACCCAAACCTCATCCGGAGACAGGATTGTATGATAAGGAAGTCGATGGAAAACACGAAATGAAGGAATTTACTGCAAGTATAATTTGATATTAACTGATGTTTTACTGATTTGATCTTGCAGCTGCCCATCTCCACTGACAAAGATATGCCCTGGGAGGCAAAGCACTCCCCAAAGCTTACTATCCGAGCCAAGTATGAGCCTTATGATGCCCTTCGTCAGCGATTCTGGCGCCAATACATCACTCAGTATGATGCTGATGATACTGGAGCTCTCTCATACCCTGAGCTTACAGCTATGTTGGACTCTTTGGGTTCGACATTGACCAGGCAAACTCTTGAAGGATATTTTGAGGCTTGTGGCAAGTCAGCAGAGAGAGATGAACTGACAATTGAGGAAGCCATCAAGTGTTTGGAGAATGAGGTGAACAAATCGAGGCTCGAAAAGGCCAAAGTCAATCCCTCTAGATCATCTGATGAGGTTGTGACCACAGGAACTTGCACACCATCTGTTCCTCCTCCAGTTACACACGATGCCCTCGGACTTGTTGGTCCTCACGGCAATATCTCTTCCCCCGTCGATCCAGACGAATTAACTGAGTCAATTCTCAAGTCTAGACCTAGAGTTCAAGAGGGGGCCGACCCAGATGGAACGGGAGGAAATGAAGCAATCCTGGTTGGTGGCAAAGATGTTCCCGCTCTTACGGTACAGCGAGCCGCTTCATTCGAGGGAGATGTGACCCCTGTGCCCGCTAATGACAGCATTACTCCTCAATCTTCTTCCGATGCCGATGTTGACGATACTGATACCTCACCTGCGGATGACCGAGAAAGAATCATTAACATTAAAACTTGCCCCCTTTGCCACCGTCCTCGTATGAATAAGAGGTCAGAGCAAGACATTGTTACTCATCTAGCTATATGTGCCTCCGCAGACTGGTCTCGCGTCGACCGCATCGTCACTACCAACTATGTCACCTCTAGTCAAGCTCAAAGAAAATTTTTGAGCAAGATTGTCAACAAAGTGGCTATTGGCAGTTACGCTTTAGGAGCCAACAGCGCCAACACCATTGTTCAAGACAGGATAACAGGTCAACTACAGGAAGAGAAAATGGCAGTTTACGTTAGAATGGGTATCAGGATCCTGTACAAGGGTGCCAAGGGAAGTATGCATGGAGCAAAAGGTAAGATTCGGTATCACAATCTTGATTTCAATATTGATAAAAATGTAGCGCGTAAACTTCTCAAGTCTCTTTCCATCAAACAAGGTTTGAAGTACGATTCACCCGCCTCTGTTGTTGATATTCCTGGATTTATTGCGTTCCATAACCTCAATGTGGACGAGATACTGGACCCTTTGGATTCTTTCAAGACGTTCAATGAATTCTTCTATCGTAAACTCAAAGCCTCTGCCCGACCCATTGAAGAACCAAAGAACGCCACGAGGCTTGTGTCCTGTGCAGACTGTAGGATGATGGCTTTTGAGACAGTCACTGAGGCCACTCAATTTTGGATCAAGGGCAGAGAGTTTACTGTTGCAAAGTTGTTGGGCCCTAATTATCAAGATGTTATAGAACGATATGAAGGTGGCGCCCTTGCAATTTACCGACTCGCCCCTCAAGATTATCACCGATTCCACTCGCCTGTTAAGGGAATCATTGGTAAAATGACTATGATTGAGGGCGAATACTATACTGTCAACCCTCAAGCTATCAGATCAACTTTGGATGTTTATGGAGAAAATGTCAGGAAGATTGTGCCCATCAAGAGCGAAGAATTTGGTCTGGTCATGTCTGTTTGGGTAGGAGCTATGAGTATGTACATTTGGACCGCTGTTGACATGACTGACAACATCTTAGTGGTTGGAAGCATTCTGACTTCTGTTGAAGAAGGTCAGCAAGTAGATCGCGGAGATGAGTTGGGCTATTTTGCGTTTGGTGGATCCACTATCGTTTGTCTCTTTGAAAGAGGTGCTCTCAAATGGGACGAAGATCTCATTCAGAACGGAAGGGCTAGTATTGAGACGCTTGTCAGAATGGGTATGGGTGTTGGTCGCAGTGCAAGAGTCAATCAAGCGTGAGTGATGCACACGGGTCATCATGATATCTACATTGTACACATTGTGGACATCTTGTATTATAGCAGACAAAGGGAAAAGAAAAAGAGAATTATAGAAAACTCTCAAGAAGAAAGAATACAGTCTTTGAGGTTGACGTGATGAATCTCGTATAGATTTTGTTGACTGGGCTCTTATCGCCTTATGCAATCGCCATCTCAACCATTAATTGCGACGCCAGCAGTTGCCAGGCCAAAATCTGGATAAGATGGGTAGATCTCCGAGCCCAAATCTTCATCGTCCGCTTCACGGGCCGTTAATTCGTCAGATCGCGCAGCCGACAAATTGTTTGTGTTTGTGCTGCTAAATCATTGAAAAGCAGCTTTTGATATTAGCCAACTCGCAAGCTGTCAGCTTTCTCACTAGGCAACGAAACAAGTATAAAAAGGGAGTGATTTTTTGGAATGCCCAGATAGATTACTTCTCTCACTTGCTTAACTCTTCATTCTTCAGCTCTGATTTTCGCTCCCTGACCTTGTAGATATCTATTATCTAACTTGCAGCAAATAATTTACTGCAATGCAACAGCAACTAGCAATTGAACAAGATGCTTGAACCTGTCGAGGCTGAATTCGCTCATCCTCCAATTTTTACAGATGCCCAGGAGGAGGCAATGAGAGAGGAAGCGATTGAGAAGCCCATCATCATCACGCAAGCTGATAAAGAGCAAGATGGCGAAGGTCAAGTTTCTGTGACAGTACCTGATTCTGATGCAGATGGATCCAGCACTATTGGCTTGCAAAATCCTACAAGAGAGCAGTTCGATGAGATGACGGATATCGAGAAGGGAAAAGAAAGAATCATTGTGCCTTTTAACGAAGGTGAGGCTCCCAAGCAATGGTCAAGAGTTCGTAAACGGCAACTTACGATTTATATATCAGTGCTGGTATAGCTTTCAAGATTCATTCTCTGGGAATCTATGAATGATGAGTCCTTCCTTATATCTTCTCTGCTTCTGCGGCAGTTATCCAATTATACTATGGACAAGCCACGCACAATATCCTCTGCTCTCCTGGTTTTTTCCTGTCTATAATCCTGACACACTGCAAGTGCGTCAACACTTTACACTGCCACTGGTGAAGACCGAAGATAAGTCCGTCAAAGGAGAACACCAGGATAAGGAAATAGATATATATAGATTAACTATAGAATACTTTTACTTTAAATACTTTATTTCATGCATAACAAGTGCTGTATTTGCTGTATCAAGAACTTTAATAATATATATACTATTCACATAGTTGTCAACAAAACCCAGTGTGGCACACCAGATGCCTTCAATTATATCTATGACAAAAGTCACGTGACGTAAGGTCCACCGGTTATGCACTGTCATATTACCGACAATGATGCAAAGTTATGAATTTTCTGAATTGTTGCTTTCTTTAATATTCTTCTTTAGTCCAAATAAATTGTGACAAGTAAAAAAAATCGATATAATATGGCCCTGACGCATCCTCCTCTGACGCCTTTCGGCTCAGCGTTGGCTGGAGCATTAGGATCAGTCTTTGCCAACTCGTGAATCCTTTCTTGACTTGTTTAGGCTGGACATGACCAATATAACGTTATTTAGAATAGTATATCCATTGGATATCGCCAAAACTCGACTCCAAGCTATGGAAGACCCTCTAAAAGGTGCAGAGTTAGATGATGAAGACAATGAAGCACGTCGTCTAAAAACAGCAGAAGAGCAAAAGTCCATTAACAAAGGCGAGGTGCGGAGACAGCAAACAAGAGAGAAGATTGATAGAATCAAGAAAGTGTTGGGAAAGAGGCTCAAAAGATGGAGTGTACTCACTATGCTTTTGAGAATTTTTCAAACGGAAGGTATTAGAGGAGCATTCCATGGATTTGGTGCTACCATGGTTGGCACCTTTTCTCAGCGTACGTATCTCGTTTTCGCTCCTACAAACAATAAGATAGATCATCTTGTCCTTCAGAGTTTGCCTACTTTTTCTTCCACACTTTTCTTCGAAAATCGTATATGTCCCGGCGTTCTTCAACTTTGAAAAACTCATCGCTCTCAACCAGTACTGAACTCTTGCTTGGTGCTCTTGCAGGTGCTCTCGCGCAGATATTCACTATACCAGTTTCTGTCATTGCAACCCGTCAACAGCTCTGGGATCCTCCTGCTCTACCAACTATTAACAAAAGAGACGAGAAATCTCTGAAAGACAGATCGCCTTCCTTGTTTGAGACTGCACACGAAATCATCACTGAGTCAGGTTATACGGGTCTTTGGACCGGATTGAAACCTTCTTTGGTCCTCACCGTCAACCCAGCTATTACCTATGGAGCTTTTGAAAGACTTAAATCTTGGAGGCTGTCCGCCGAGGGTAGGAAAAAGTTAGGTGTAGCCGAGTCGTTTTGGCTTGGCATGGGGAGTAAAACTCTTGCGACTATTGTGACTTATCCTTATATATTTGTGCGTCTTTTTCTTGTCTATTGCGTCTTCTCGCCTATATGAGCTCTTTCTGGAGCCCGTGAGATAACAAAGTAACTGATCAGATTGTAAGGCCAAGGTGAGACTCCAAGCCAAGCCGACTGAATCGCCTCCTCCTCTCGCAGAAGAAATTCAAAAAGGTGAAGTGCCCTCTTATGCTGACATTGCCAGTACCGCCCCCGCAGAAGGCTCTACTGTGATTGTGGAACATTCCGAGAATCAAAATTCGTTTCAACACAAGGATGGTTGTGATTTTGGCCATCATCACAAGCATTCCCATTCCCCTGCACTTCATCACAAAGCTGCAATCCCTCTATTGAAAGCCGTGTACAAGGAAAAAGGGATTTTGGGAGTTTATCAAGGTTTAGGTGCTCAGATAATCAAGGCTGTATTGTGCCAAGGTACGTCTCTGCTCTTCAGTCGCCATCCCAGACGATCCGCAAATCTGAATTTGTTGGCTGATACAATGTATGATATAGGTATATTGTTTGTATCGAAGGACCAGTTTGAGAATTACTCGTGGTTGCTAATTTTACTGTTTTCTCGCCTTAAGTCTCAAATCATGACTCGTAGAGCGAGAGCTGGAGTACTGGCTGGGCCCAGGCATTTGCTTAGCAAGGCGTAATAATTGAGTGAATCTAATTCATGTAAAAGTTGCGTTTGAAACTGTGAAATGACATACACTGGTCCTTTCTAAAGACATTGTTAAGTTATACAGACAAAAGCAATGAAGTGCATCTGCTTGGTAGATATTGTGTCTGTGTATGGCTTTTGCATCCATTTTCATCTCTTACCTCGTACAACCATTCTCTTCATCTTTGGCGCTTTCCCGCTGGTAGCTTTTCCACCCTCGATAACTCCCTTTTTTCTCTCTTTCTCAGTCTCTTTTTCTCTTTTGATCGCTGCGACAGCCACGCCGGCAGATACTGCAGGAGAATGTAATGGAAGTCTATCATCAAGAGCGGGAATGGGTTGAGGGGGTAGAGGAGGGCGGGTAGGTAAATTGATAAAATGATGAGTAACTTTGCCTTTTGTTTTCAAGTTTTTAGACAAAGACTTGGAATTTTTGGTCTTGGAAGTGGCTACAGCATTAGGTTTATGTCTTTGGAGAGGTATGGCATGAGGGTCAAAGGCGATTGATGGGTTTTGTTGACGAATTTGGTCGGCAAGGTGCTTGTAAAGTTGAGTTCCTGTGATTCTTTAAGGATGCAACAACAGATCAATATTGACAAACTTACTATTTCTGATAACAGGGTTGACGTATTTGCCATCCTTGATGATTTGAACCTTTGATCTGCCCGGATTCTCCCAATTTGCAGGGTGATATCTATCCGCCTCTAAAACGACTGGCAGGTCCAAAGCCTTGCATGCCTGTGCAATATGACTAGCAAGAGGCCACCAGACAGACAATGCCCGAGGCACACGACGGCCAGCATTGATGGAGACTTTGGCGTCAAAGTAAAGCGGATAGACAGAGTTCCACCTAACTTATGGTATCAATAAACGTAAAAAGCAACAGACAATATGAGATAATCACTCTTTGCAAATGCCGGGATCACCAGAAAAGGTAGCGTTGCCAAACTGTTTTCTGAGCCTCTCAAGTCTTTCCTCTTCCACAGCCTGTAGCTTCATCATGTCGCCCATAAAACCTCCCATGGGTGTGTCAGAATTGACCTGAGGTCCACTTCCGTTTGGCCTCATCTCTTCATCTTTCATGGCCAATTTTCCCTTGTCAAGCGCACTTCCAGAGGTTGCTGGTGGCGCTCTAGCATCCTCGCCAAAAATACCCCGTCCTTGTTCTACTAGCTTCTCCAAGTCAAAGTCATTTTCATCTGTGATTTCTTCAATAAGTGCACCTCGTATGCCAGTGTGTGGAAGAGCAGTTTTGGACGAGGATGGAAGCGGAAAATCTGTCTCGTCATCAAAATAATCTTCTACTGTGGGCATTGTAACGAATCATGAACGTAATTCATTAATTCATTAGAAAGTACAAATAAGAGTTGAATGGTATGTCGGAAAAGTCGGGAATTAGAGATGTGGCAGGTGAGTGCAAGGTGGAGGTGGCGATGGAATGGTCGTATTACAGCCAATTCTATTCCCATTTCAATTGCATTTCTTCTTACTTTTTCCAATCAATTCAAGAGGCAATAATGGCAGCCCATTCGACGCAAACACAGAATGCCATCAATGCCGTTACAAACCGCTCTAATCTAATTATACCAGAGATTGACTTTACACAGCACCAGCTGGAGAATGGCGAAATAGTCAGCACCACGGAGAGGGTTGTCAAGGATGTGAGTGACCTCAAGACGTTTCCAGGAAGGACAGAAGAGGCATGTGTAGCTGAGAGGTCGATGTTTGGGAGCTCAAGTATCTGTGTGTATCCCCAGAGCGTGCCAGTTGTCCTTGCTCCAAGATAAACCTTGTCCAAAAGATTTGATAGAGCCCATACGTCTTGAGACTTTGGTGTGAGCGGCTGCTGACGAGCGACTTGTATCATAGGTCCAAGCTCCAGCAATGTACACCCCGTCAGACGATCAATTTTGGTCCAAAACGGACAAAGCTAAACCCGATATCGCATTTCTCAAGAACCATTTTTATAGAGAAGGTCGTCTGACTGAAGAACAAGCGTTGTATATTCTTGACAAGTCTGTCCATCAACTACTAGGAGAACAGTAAAAGAGAGAATCTGACACGCTTTTTAGGGGCGGCGAGCTCTTACGATCAGAACCTAACTTGTTAGAAGTTGATGCGCCCATCACTGGTGAGTTCTGCCTTAACGTGTATTATATAGAATGTTCTCATTCACTTGTAGTCTGCGGTGATATACACGGTCAATATGTGAGCCAAATCTTGATGCGATTGACTATTTATGCTAACATCGCGTTAGTATGATCTGATGAAGCTCTTCGAAGTAGGGGGCAACCCTGCAGATACACGTTACCTTTTCTTGGGAGATTATGTTGATCGAGGATATTTCTCAATCGAGGTATGCTTTTTTCTAAACTCTTCTTCAGCAGATCTGACGCGTTCATTTTTAGTGTGTTCTATACCTGTGGTCATTGAAAATGTGGTACCCGGACACTCTTTTCCTGCTTCGTGGCAATCATGAATGCCGACATCTTACCGATTACTTCACCTTCAAGCTCGAGTGCAAGCACAAATATTCTGAGACAGTTTACAATGCCTGTATGGAAAGCTTTTGCAATTTGCCTTTAGCCGCAATCATGAACAAACAATTCTTGTGCATTCACGGCGGACTTTCCCCCGAGTTGCATACTCTTGAAGATCTACGATCGGTGGGTGCTTTTTCTAATTTGATTTTAGGCTCATATGTGATAGATCAACCGTTTCCGAGAACCTCCCACTTCTGGACTTATGTGCGACATTCTTTGGGCAGATCCACTAGAAGATTTTGGCTCCGAGAAAACCAACGAAAACTTTGTGCACAATCACGTCCGAGGATGCTCCTATTTTTTTACCTATAATGCTGCTTGTCAATTTTTGGAAAGAAACAATCTATTATCCATAATTCGAGCGCATGAAGCACAGGATGCGGGGTATGCCATTGAACTATGCATTTCTCATGATGCTGACTGGGTTTTAGTTATCGAATGTACAGAAAAACGAAAACAACAGGCTTCCCAAGTGTAATGACCATCTTCTCGGCTCCAAACTATCTCGACGTCTATTCAAACAAAGCTGCTGTATTGAAATATGAATCCAATGTTATGAAGTAAGACACCAAGTCATTCATTTCACCAAACAAACTAATCCTTTATAGTATTCGACAATTCAATTGCACACCTCATCCGTATTGGCTTCCCAACTTTATGGATGTCTTTACATGGTCTCTTCCGTTTGTTGGCGAAAAAATCACTGATATGCTTATCGCTATTCTTAACTGTTGCACCAAGGAAGAACTTGAAGAAGAAGACGAAGACTTTTCCTTGCCTTCTGAGACGTCTGAAAGCGCTGAATCAGCTGCTGAGCGTCGACAAATCATCAAAAACAAGATTCTTGCTGTGGGTCGAATGTCTAGAGTGTTTGCGCTTTTGCGTGAAGAATCAGAGAGAGTATCAGAACTTAAGAGTATCTCGGGGTCAAATGCCTTGCCCGCTGGAATGCTGGCTAGTGGTTCCGAAGGCATTAAGGAAGCTATTCAAGGATTTGAAGATGCAAGAAAGAGTGATATTGAAAACGAAAGGTTACCTCCAGACATCATTGATGTAAGTGACATGTGTTTTCACCATCAATACAAGAATTAACAAGTGAATAGCCCGATGAGGACAAACCTGCTTCTCCGTCTGTTTCCCCTCTAATGCCCACCACGCCAGACGAACTTCCTCGTGATGTTATTCTCGACCCGCCTACCGTTACCCCTGGCACTCCTACAGGTTTAGGAAAAGTGTCCGGCTCTTCAATCGGTTCTCCTGGTTCTCCTGGTTCTCCCACGGGGCCTGCCATGCAACAATGGCGTCCTGGACACGGCAGACGCACTTCTTTGGGTACCACTAAGACGTCACCTAGTACGAGGAGAAGAAGCTTGGAGAATACGATGCACTTGATCAGGGATGTTGTTGGAGGCAAAGATGCGCAAGGGGACGGACAATTGGAAAGACTTGCGGAGGTCATTTCTAGTCCAACAAGGGGGAAGGGCGAGTGAGAACAGGAAAGGGCTTAGGCGAGGCAATTTAATTGATTAGAATCATGGGTGGATTTGAGACACAGGACGAGTGCTTCGTCTTTCACATTTGTTTTTCCTTTGATCGATTGACTAATTTCTGTATACCCATTGACCTTTTCCCTCTTCTGTCTTACACACTTGTGCTCCTTGTTTCACAATATTTACTGTTCGTAAACCAGAAAACTCTAGTCCTTCTCTCACCTTTTAACAATTAGTTACTTAATTAAAATTGTATGATACGAATCTTCATGTGAGATGCATTCCGACAAGTCAAGTTTGGCTTATTCAGTGTGCCATCGTCACATACCACGATTGTCAATAAATGACTTTTCTTGACGTGAGACTTTTTATAATTCTTGTCTAATTGTATAGCATTCTATCTTCAAAACTGGTGTCGAACGGTTTCTAATAAAGACCATTTTCATGTTCATCACACATCATTGCCTATGAAAAGCTATAGCACTCAACATCATCCTGCTCCTCCCTCCACTCCAGAAACGTCTTGAAAGAAATAGTCAAGAAAATGAACAATAGCAAAAAGACAAAGTATTGATTCAATAAATATTGCCTATTGCACAAATTGAATCAATAAATAGATACTCGTAAACACTGTTAAAAGTACACTAAAGATTGAAGAGACTCTAATACCTCTGCAAAACAATCACAAAATTCGACATAAATTCGCACATCTCGATAACCTGAGATGTATAGCGTCTCAAGCTCTATTCTTCTCTTTTTCTCTTGCGTGAGGCCATGAGCACCGCTTGTAAAGATTCGTGCACACCACGGTCAACAGTTGCACTAGAAAGAACTGATTTGGAGCTGTTGAGGACTATAGTCTTGAGAAGACGGTTTTCATTCTCAAGCGAAGAATTTTCTGTTGTGAGTTGAGCGACCTGGGCTTCAAGCTCCTCTGCCAGCAAATATTAGCCTCTCACAAAATATCAAGACGAAATGGCATACTGGCTCGACGTTCCAATGCTTGTTCACGTTCCTTCTTTTTGGCTCGAAATCGGGCCGAAGCCTCGGTGTTTCGTCGTCGCTTGCTATTCAGTATTAGCAATCCGTGATAACCAAAATAGCTAAGACTGACTCTTCCTCAATTTCAATATGGTTGGCACCTATCTGTTTGAGCTTTTTTGCACCTGATGGCTTATCATCTCCTGCTGATTCTTCAAACTTGCTAGCACTGGTGGACGACGCATCTAGAGTTGAAGATCCCATAGGTGTTGGTGCACCGCTCCGAGCAGAAGACGCAACATAAGGGATAGGAAGTGGCATCAGGTAGTCGGATATGGTTTGAGCAGAGGTGTGGTGGTTGGTTGTGGGCTGCTGACCCATGTACGCCGCAAGGAATGACTCGATTGTGACGGGTTTGCCCTCATTGCCAGCGTTGGACGCTGGCGTACCGGCCATTGACGTGAGGACGGGATCTGACTGCGCTGGCTGAACTATTTGCTTCTCCTTTCCTCGCAAATGCTCATCTGGCGATGGGGCCGATCCAAAGTTTCTGAAAAGCTCGTCCGCATGAAGAAAACCCCAGAAGGCCTCTTCCTCTTCCGCATTCATGGTCGAAGGCGGGGATATGCCAGTGATGGAATTAAGAGTCTGAAGATGTTCCGGGAGCTCAGGAAACATGGCTGTTGCTGAGATGTATTGGCAGCGAAAAGTGAAAGGATGTAGAAATCAAGGGATGTCTGAAAAGAAGTAAAAGACTTATTCTACCCGTCTCTCCTAATGGCGGCCGTCTCCAGAATCTTTCTTGTCTTGACTGATTATTGTTTGTTTATCTTATCAATTCAAGATGGCCAAAGGTATCTGATAAGATGAAGAATGTCAGGAGAAAAAGAAATCCAAATTCAGTCGGGAATATTTGGGACTCATCTGCTGAGTAAGTTCAGGGTTAAGAAGCCTCCACCTGCCCCTCTAGGTAGTTCAAGGAAAACACGTGTGCCACATTGTATAAAGCCGCTGGAGCGTCGGTATAGGTACAGTAGTGCCTTACTGAGTTGTTAATAAATACTTGGTTGCATTAATTTCACGTACTGAACATCGTACGTAATCACGGTAGCAATTTTTGACTGTGTTCAATTGGAGGTTTCATTATTACGAGTTGAACAGTGTTCAACTCGCCTTTAGAAATGAATTGCCTTAGTATATATCGATAAAGTTCTTGATACAGCAGCACTAGCACTGGTTGTATGCATAGAATTAAAGTATCCAAGGTAAAAAGTATTCTACGGTTGATCTATATACATCCTCGTCCTTCACTGTTCTTTGTTGACGGAGTTATCAACGGTCTTTACCAGTCGCAGTGTACAACGCTGAGGCACTTACAGTCTGGGTAGGTAGATGCCAAGGTTGATGATGGGAGTATTACATAACATGGGAGCTATGCTGATAAAGGTGACAGTGGATAGTTGTTGTAGGATAAGCTTGCAATCTGTTCTTCAACGTGCTTTCAGGCTATTCAGTATTGTCAGGAGATGATGACGATGAAGAAGAAGATGTTCGCGACATGGTATAACTGTCTGCATTTGCATTCTGAAGATTCTTTCTCGTTGACTGCACAAGTGTCCCTTTTGCGAACGGATAGGGTCGATGTTATAACCCGACGAGCTTAAGCGGAAGTCAAACGGGGTGGGCGAACAGGACGCAATACTGCCGCATCTGAGAGAGGTGAAATAGGTAGAAGGAGCAGTAGGAACTCTGGACGGTAGATGTTTCGGCTAAGAGTAGTTTGAATGCAAAGTAGTAGATATTGATAAATGGTAGAGGCGGATAACGTATGTTTTCGGATCCTCGAAGAAGATCTCATAATTTATCAACAGTCCTATATACAAATAGGCAGAGAAGACAATAAACAGATCGAATAGGTGTCACGCTGATACCTCGGCTGTTACCACTCTTGGCTGAACGGTAGATGAGGTAGGACAGCACGTGTGGAGAGTCGTAACAGTCGAGGACGGAACGCTATGCAGGTAGAGTGTCAAATAGGGACACCGCATCGCGAATTGTATGCGACATACCCTCCAAGATTTTGTTATGATTTGAAGAAATGTTGAAAGAAGACTGAGACTTGATGTGCATTAGATAAGGTGAAAACATGGATATTAGACGAATGTATCGGCGCTAAGACGAATATATCATAACACCGATACGGCCAGACTTAGTAATAAGCTGAAAGCTTCCGTCATTTGTTTTTACGCTTTTCGGCGATTTCTCTGGAGCCAGATAATCCCGCAGCGTTTCCTGCATTGTGGTTTCGAGGTTTTGTCGATATTGGAGCTTTCTCAACCTTCAAGTATTTCTTTTTCCGCTACATTTTTTTGAGGACACGGACGAGATGGTGGTGAGTTGAAGGCTCGTTTTACATGGATCAAGAGGCAGGATAGATGGATACAGGCAGGACGAATAGCAAAAAGTGGCTGGCGATGAGGAGTCAAAATGGGCAACGGATAGTATGAAAGAGACGGTAGCTGGAGGAGAGGTTAGGCCGATAGCACCCTTGGGCAGATGGAAGGCAAGCTAGAAAAAACAAAAGCTAACATTGCGGTTAGCAATCCACTTTCAAGCGTTTTGTTGAGGTTGGCCGAGTTGTTCTCGTCAACGAGGGACCCTCTGCTGGCAAGCTCGCCGTGATTGTTGAGATCATTGACCACAACAGGGTTAGTGTTTTAATGTGAAATGAACGCTCTTTATTAATGTTCTCTGCGTTAGGCTCTCATCGACGGCCCCAACACCTCTGTCCCCCGTCAGGCTTTCCCTTACCGACATCTCATCCTTACCCCTTATACCATCGCCTCTCTTCCCCGAGCTATTAGCTCTGGCCCTCTCAAGAAGGCCGTTGAAAAGGCTGGTGTTTTGGAGAAGTGGGAGCAAAGTGGATGGGCCAAGAAGTTGGCAGCCAGGCAATCCAGAAAGGTACATTGTTGGATAAGCTTGGGGCAAAAAACTGATACAATGTTTAGAACGCCACCGATTTTGACCGATTCCAGATCCAACTTGCTAAAAGGTCTCGACGAGACCTTGTTCAGAAGGCTTACGTAAAGGAGAAGAAGACTGCCGCCTAAATAATACGAGGCAGATGTCGAAAGGGGTATATGTAGGATGTAGAGTCTGCTTGTAGACGCTAAAACGGCTACTACAGTAGTCTAGGTTATGGCATTTCATATTCACAGGATATGGAATGAGTTGCAGCTATCGTTAATGTGTGCACTCTTGAGAGTGCGGGACGGCACATATTGAAAATGGGTGTTCTCATAGCTGCGATTTCAAATCTTTCGACTTGGTCCTGCAATTGCCTCTTGTCAGCACTACGATCTGAAATACTTGCAGCTTCGGCATTCGCCATTGCCGTCAAAACTTAATGTCCCTTATGAGACAAATATACTTGCTGAAAGCCAAGTTGAATACGGTGATAGGTAATCAAGAGACCATTGCCAGAGCTGTATATCTTGCATCATTGATCTTTCATTGTTGCGCTGCAGCTCTATTTTGTTGCTGATAGCAACTATCTCTAGTCGGTGACTTTATACCTAATCCCCTGATTAGCCTCTATCTTTTGACAAGCGATTACTGATAGACAAACATAACTGTAGTTTCAAGACATTATTGGTGAGCAGCTGCTATTGCTATTGCAATCACTGTCCAATGATTTAACCACTGGATAAAAGACAGCAAATCACTCTGTGGGTTTTCATCAGCTTATCATTCAGCCTAACTAATGATTTGGCTAATTGTTATTTCAGAGGCCAATGGAAATCTGATAGACCTGTCTGAATAGTACTCAAGATGCTAATGATTTCAAAACGCTTTTCTTACGTTATTCTCAAACAGACATCAATCTCTACGACGGAAACGTACATGGTTTACTACATAAACTGTCATACTAGCAAAGTGCCTGCACTTGATTTCGGAATGCAGAGTCCATCTTCTATTCTTGCGTTCCGTCAGATATTGCGATTCTGACAGACATGGAACTGATTGTTGAGCGCCTCTTCACATTTGAAATGCTTGTTAATCTTCTCCAGCTATCAAAGATCAAGTATATGAAAAACTCTCAGCTCATTCGGAATCCCTGTAACTTTTGGATCATATTCAAGCGGACACTATGGGCATGGGAAAACCAGATCAAATCCCTGGGTCAGAAAATGAAAACTATATCAAACAGATTGCAGTCTTGCCAATACAACCAACTTTACTGCTGACCAGCCATAAATATGCCCTGTAGTTGCTTAATATCATATTAGTAAATCAAACAACATTCAATGTCGTAAACACAAACAAAGTATTTCCATCTTTTCCCTTTCTTTCTCAGTAGATATACATTTACTTTTTCGATGTTTACTGGTAGAAATAAATTTGCTTCCGCTGGTTAATCTATATCAGTAAAAACAGCCAATCTAGTTAGCCGAAGTTTTATCAGTTCGGGTATCTTTCTGTGGGGCTCCAAGATGCCTCCACTTATCATATGGAAATAACTTTGAATTTTTTTTAAAAGTGCCACCTGTTACCAATTAATTTTGTGAGAATAGAAGATCCTCGAGACGCTGCTGGTCACTTCAAGTTGTTCATTTGTGGAAGAGACGTTGAATACCTGTTTGTATATGGTATGCATGGGCACACAACGAAGGGAGAGTGTCTTTCCTATAATGTGGTTGGGCTGGATGAGCAGTCATAGCAAACAACGGTAAATGTGATCGCTATGAGGGAGCTTATGTTTCCAATGCTTTGAAAGCCAGACTAGTGACCTCTTTAAGTGAATATCAACTAACTATTGTTGGCAGATACATAGTGTATCGTTGTCAGGATTCTGGATTAGTTTTTGGGGCTTTGAACTGAAGGTCCTGGGACGAGTGATAGTTTCGTTAAGATATGTGACGCTGGAATGGACGAAAATAGCTGTCAACAATGATTATCTGGTGGAAATACCAACAGCAGGTCCTTCCTTATATCTTCTCGGGTTTTGCTCATCTCGGCCAGGTCCAGCTTGATTTAACTGTATCCATTTACGGGCTACACATATTATCCTGAGCTCGACTGACCTTTCCCTGCCATGATCCTGACAGCTTCGTAATGATCTCTCGTTCATTGATAAAGGAGATGATTGGCTAGAAGCAGGTTAGAGATGTGAGAAGATCAACATTAACGTCTTTGGGCAACCGCAGTATCTTAATGTAGAATTGAATTTCCCACTGATTTCGCCTTCGCTACTGGTTTCAAGCAGACGTTATTCAATAAAACACGTTGCAATGACATATGGTTTTAAGTCAATAATCTTTGACCTTGCGAAAAGATACCAACATTCTCAGTCTCTGTCCAGCAACAGTTGAACAGGGAGAACCATACTAGAAGTTCAATGATCTTGTTTGATAACACTACCAAGGCCATAAGGATAGTAGCTTAAGACGTATCAACTTCCCTCTCATTTTGAATGATTGGTGTCCATTTGCATTCTACAAATCATCTTGCTATTTGAAGTCAACGTTGCTATACAAACCAGACTCTTCGCCAAACGATGCAGCTAAGAATATTGACGGTGTGAACACCATTGAAATCTTAATGAAAAGGTCAGACAAGATGCGGCCATTTCTATGTAACAAAGCCAGGAGCAGTTGGATAAACGAGTGATTTTCTCGCTGGTTGAGGGGTTTCTTTAAATAAAAGAGAATATCTAGAAAGGCAAAGCATTGACACCAGATGGGTAGAAGACCATCAGTCATGTTGCCAGATAAAAGTAAAACTACCATGATTTGTATTTACTATTTTTAGGCATTTGTGAATTCTAGAGCCCACCGAAAACAAGGAATTTCAACTTTGTTGTCCTTGGTTACGACCATTGCTAACAAAGCTAGACATTCCTATGATGGCGCTGTCAGCATTGCATCTATACATGTACGATCTACGTTTCGTTACTCTTTACGTTATAATTCTCTAGTACAAGTCAATCATGTATATATGTATATTAATTCTCGGAAATTACATATCGTTTCTTTCAAACACACCATTTCAAAGACCCTTGTTGAAATAGATCGGGTCCTCGTACTGTCTAAATCGACTTTCTAATTTGGTAGGAGTTGTGGCAGCCCGCTGGGGGAAATAAGCAATGGCAGGAGGGAGGAAAAGTCCAAGGGATAGCCCAATAAGGGTCAATTGAGTAACATTGCTGAGCGCTTTACCTCGAGGTCCAGCGAATGTGCCACGTTTCTCGAGAAACGTCATGACCATAGGAGGGATGATGAGCGTCGGGCTATCAACCTGAATCAGATTAATTTGTCACATGTAAGGCAATGCTTACATATTGGTAAGGACCCTGCTTGCAGCGCTCTGCATAACAGCCATCTGTCCTGCCTTGGGGCTTTTGCCGAGTATTTGTTTTTCGTCGCTACCATCAACCGGATTATGTGAAACTTTGAAAACTTCGACACCGTCACGCATTTCTTTCCATCGTATACACGAGATGCTAAGGTAGATCGTTAGATGCGAGTAGAGTGGAAAAAGGTAACGCACTTGACCACACCGGCACTGGCGACACTGGCAAAAGGCACAAGCTTCCCTAGCAGCTCCCTAGTGGTTGGCGATACGCGTAGACGAGGGACAAGCCGAGTAAGTGACACTGCGAGGAAGACAGAGGTAAACGTAGCCGCAACGTAGGCTGTTCCGATTTCCTGAGGGGTCATCTCAATAGACTTGTTGGCATTGCTGAAATTGACAGCGACGTTGAGCGTCTGATTTGCCCACTGCCAAAAGATGACACTCTTCAAACTCGGATTGGGCATGAGCATACCGGCACATATAATTAAGTTGGTAGGGACAAAAGCCGACATTCTGAATGGCAGAGGCACTGGCTTGCCAGTGTCTGGGTGTATCGATGAATTAACGACTGGCTTGTGTCAGTAACGGATCATCATGAGTCTTTTGCTATTCACGCTGTTTGGCATGGTCATAAACTTCTTTCTGTTGCTTGCTGACCCAGGTTCCTGCTCTACCGTTTTCCTTGATCAAAGACTCGAAATGTACCACGTCTTTCTGGGCTTGGCTCAACTGCGAAGAAGATGCCAGAAGAGTGAGAGGAGAAGTGATGGAGTAGAAATATGCAAGCCGACCTCCTACATAGTTTGGCAGTGAGTATGTCATCGTAAGGCAAGTTGAACAAACCATAGGTGCCCAAATCAAAGCGAGATTGGGCTGAGGATCAGCATGGGACTGTGACAGTTAATACACTTACAGATATTGTATAAACCTGTGTTATCGTTCATTGTATTGAAAAAAAGTGATTATAACAATGTAAAAGTAATTTTGAAATTAAATAACTGTTATCTTGAAAATAATCTGTATTGTAATCTTCAATCGCGGCTTATCTTTATATTCTGAAACGGGGAAATTACATGTGTGTGCTCCATGCATCATTTTCAATTTCTCTTTCTCCTCTCTATTCTCATATATATATACCAACATCAAGCCATGGGATCAGCCCATTCTCATGCTCAAGCCGATCCATCGCCTGGACCAGCGTCATGCCCATCTGCCTCACCGCTGGGCTCACATCCACCAGGCTTTTTTTCCCTGTTTCAACCTGCGCCAGAGATACTGCTGACTCATGACCACCGTCAACCCACGCTGGACGATATCGACCTGGTCATTACCTACCTCGGACATTTAGGCTTACCTCTGGAAATGGCAACGTGTATATTGGACATGGCAGAATATTGGTCACCATGCCGCAGAGAGAGCAGGAAAGATGTGATGGTGCTCTCTACGTCAGACATCGGCTATGCCAAAAACGCAGACTGGAACACTGGCCAAGAACACGAAGTACCTGCAGAAGCCATCGAACAGGGCGGCGGGCTATACAACACTAAAGGGCAACTATGGTACATGGTATCCTCGCCCATCGGGTGTACAAACGGCCAACACTCAACACACTCAGGACCGACCTGGGCCAGGAGAGTCATCGTCGAGACCTTTTCCCGGGACCAAGGATGGTCCAACTTTGCTGAATACTATGGTAAGACCCACCCGGTCTTCCTGGCTGATCTGCTCCAGGGACATACGAGCACTCGTACTCGTGGTTTGAGGTAGCACTGCTGAGAAAGGGCCAGGAAGTACCAGGCTCACGTACCGAGCTGCAGCACAACGTCCATGGTAAGTCGACTCGCCAAACGACGATAACCCGTTTCGTAGCGGGCCAGTACTACAAGTCCCATCTCAACATCCTCGACGGCGACCATCCCATCATCCGGCTCGCCCAACAAGACGACAGAGTCGTCCTCTGGGTACGAGCCATGTATCCTGGCTGGGGCAACTGGATACGGTTGGTGTCTCTACCCAACACAAAACAAAAGTGATGACGTCAGCTAACCTATCGTAGAGAAGGCGCTGTGACGGTGTATAGTGCGCCGTTTGCTGGCAATTAGAAATTTCGACGGGCACGGTAATGCATGAGAGAATTTCTAATGGCCGCGGTTTCTAATCTCGCTCCGAAACGCTAATCGCATTAGAAAATCTTGATCTCCATACGAACTTCTCTCATCCCGTCGCGTCAGCCAACATCCACGTCATCCGACGCGTCTGTTGAAATCGCCACGCCCGTGGAAAACAGCGCACGGCCTTTTCCGTATTTGTTTATAATCCACACGCTTTTTCTTTTCTCACCCCAACTTTGCACCGTTTTTAGTAACTTGCCACCCAGCCACCTTTTCTCGAAATGCCACCGCACGGTCCCTCCCTCAGAAACCCACCGAAGAGAGGCCGACCCAGCGAGGCAGCAGCGACGACGACGGCGGCGGCGACGGTGACAAGCGCTGCTGGCGGTGGGCTGGCGGTGAAGCAAGAGCGGCAGGATGGCCAGTACCCGTACGTGGACTAGGATATGGCGAGGCAGCGCTGACGGCAATGGACAGTGCGACTCAGGTTGAGGCAGCGTACGGCTATGTGGATCCGACGGTGTGCCAGGGAGATGCCTTGATGCGATACCCAGGCCAGAATGCGCTGACAAGAGCGCTGCCGTTGTTTTGGCAGGGGTCGATTGTCCCTGGTGGTGCGGCGGGCCATGAACCGGCGCAGTTGAAACGATCTATGGCCATGCCGTCAAGAGTCAACCTGCAGCCGTCAAAGCGGAGCAGGGCAGTGGCAAACGATGCAGAGCCCGAGTTATTGGCGTCTTGCCACGTCAAGACGGAAGATGTTGATGCAGCGCCAGGCACTAACGATGGTTCTGAGAGAAGAAATAGCTGGCCGTATGGGTATAGTAATCCTGAGCCGGGCACGGTGTTTGGACGCAGACACTCGGTTGCCACGATGCGCGACGGACTCTTGTCCGAGCCTGCGGACCATGACCATTTGAACGTAAATCAGACTCTGGACCATTCCAGCACCACTGAGCATGCTTCTGTTCATTCGCTTGGACCAGCTTTTTTCGCAAACTTTTCAACTGACAAGGAAACCTCTAAATCAGGCTTGAATTCGACATTTCTCAGATCAGACTTGCAGTTTCAACGCAGATTTTCAGACGCATCCGCCCTCAGCTTTTACCCCAGCGTGCTCAACTCTGCTCGTCCTGTCACAATCAGCGGCACATGCCTCAACACCCCAAGTGACTTTTCGCTCGCCACGTCGAGCAGCTTTCATTCGGATACCGCAAGCAGTCTACCTCCTAGTACCGCTAATAGCAGCCATGTCGGCTTTTCACTAACGAATGATCGAGACGCAAATCTCAACGCTTCTTCACCCCCGTGTGACTTGATGTATCAGCCCAGGAGTGTGTTTAGTTCGCAGGTTTACGATCGTCCTTCCACATGTCCGACTTTTAATCAAAATGTTTATTCTAACCCATCTGCGTTTGTCCAATACATTGAATCGCTGCCGCTTGTGGCACCAAGTTCTCCATCAAGTGGCTCACAATACCAAAACGTCAATCACCTTCGTCATATGAACAATACGTTGCACGACATAAGAAGGCCTTCAACTCTCCCAACCTATACGCCTTTTGGATCAATCTACGATCAGCAGCGCCCTTTCTCCGCTTCAGCTGATCGTCGAATGTCTTATCCTTTTGCGCAAAATCCTCCTTTTGCAAATCCGTTTAGCTTTGTTGTGCCGCCTCTGGCTGAATCACCTATTCAAAATAAAGATAGTATAGACACCAGCGTCCTCGGTAGAAAGTTTATGGCTTCCCCTCTAGCCGAAGACAGCGATGCTGAGCAAGAACGAGAAAACAAATATGAAATATTTGGGAAACTAAATGAAGAACAATCTGCCATTCTGTTTGCAGGACACTACAGAGAAGAGTCGGAATTTACTAACGAAGAAGGAAAGTCTGATTTGCCTCGAAGAAGGAAAAATTGGGGTACCCCACAAGTGACCTCTACAACTTGCTCTTGCCCGGTCTTGCATGGACCCAAGGCATCAGAGATTGATCTAGGTGTAGAGCCTCATCCATGTGAGACAAGAGTGAGCATCAAGAGGATTGGAAGGCAGGGCCATTTCTTGTGCTCGTACTGCGTAGGTCTACTTTTCTAACAGCATTGCATTGCCTAATCGACATTAGATTGGCCGAGACAGCCATGTTGAAACCTATGTTGCTCAATGCATAGCAAACAACAAGCCTGACAAATTGTGCTGGCTTTATGCCATGTACAAACGAGAAAAGGTCGTGAAAAGAGATGGTAAAAACAGGGATACTATGCGATGGCAAAAGTACTGGGAGGTCCATCGATACGATCAAGTCGACAGAGATTATGGCAATGCTTTGTTGGACCAATTTGTTGGAAAGCTTCCAAGGAGCGCCTCTGCGTCGGTCTTGTGCGATATGACAAAGGACGAAGAGCAGGAAGACAAAAAAACCAAAGGAGAGACTGCAAGCGGTTATTGTACTGACACTGACCATATGACACAACACATCAACCTTGGCATTTACCAAAAGGCCTCACCTGGCGCCATTTCTAGAATTGGCTTAATGTCTGAGACTTCAAGTGACGATGATTTTAAGGATGACTAGTTTTTTTCTTTTTTCTCTCTTTATCTGTTGGGCAGTTCATATCATATAATACACGAGATTATTCCACATCCGTTGTCATTATACTCTTTTTTTCTCAAAAAATTTAACTTTGACGGATTTTTTCACGTTTACAAAGACACATATACCTATCTCGTTAGACGAATCCTGTAGGCTCAATTTGTTACAGCACCAATGTTTTGTCATTATTAGTTAACTGTATGATGCGACATGATTGTTATTGTACAATGTCCTTGGTTATACAAATTGACTTCAAATAATGTCCACGCTCCAAACATTTATATTACAGACTAAATTGTTGATAGATCACTCAGTAATTCAAGATTACTTTATGGTACAAGATTCTAAATTTTCTCTAGCCTTTGTTTACCATAATTAGCCCATTACAGTGCCAGGCCTCTCTAGGCATTGAATTCTTTAGCGTGGTCAATGATAAAGTTAACCTGTTTCTCCCTAAAATCATCTTGGAAGATACTGATGTCGTCTGCTTTGAGCCTCAATATGTTTTTGTTTTCCGCGGTCGCTTGCGGCTTCCAGTAAGCTTTATTCATGGTGTCGGCACTGTTACCGTTGGGATCACCATAGTAGGCAAAGTTGATCCTGAGTTTTGTTTTAATCGGCTGTCTGGGAATGTCAACAGATTGAGAAACGTACCAGTAATCCATGACAGAGTTGGAGAGTTTAGCGTCTGCTTCTGTATAGTCGGACTGGAACAAGGGATGGTCGGGCGATGGTCCCCCAATGTTAAACACATACGGCACTTCAATGAAATGATAAACTATACCCAACCATATACATTGTCAGATGTAACTCTTTGTGAAATATTGAGAAAAAGATCAGACACTCACCTCCCAACTCTGGGGCGGAATCAGGGGTAGGCTGCTCGAAATGATAGGTCCAAGTTTTCTTATTTCCAAATTGGTTGGCTTGCCGGATGAAGTATCGCCTAGGCGCTTCGAACTGAGCATCACCAATAATTGAAGACACCTGTTTGTAGGTAGGACTAAGGCCAAAAGTTTCTTTGCCAGTGTCGTAAGGACTATATGTAGCATGAGTTTTTAAATTTTTGAATTTTTTTGGAAACAGAACATACGAGCCGGAGACAGTATCATTGGGATACAAAGAAAACAACTGTGTCTGTATCTCATGGCTCAAAGGAACAGATTCGTGCAGCGCAAGGTATTTCACAGCAGACTCTTCATCGGTGAGGTTGGTAGGCACAAAGTCTGTACCCCTGCGTATAAAAGTCAATGACAATTGTATAGAGTATTCTTATACAACGTACTCGTCTTTGTTGGTACCAATTATAAAAGGCTTGTTGGCAAACTTTCCTTCTGAAAGAAGCTTATGAGGAGAGTCGGGAATGAGATCGCCATCAATAGCAGGTCCTGCAATGGAACAGTTAGTCTTGAACCTGCCAGCTTTAGAGATCAAACTCGCCATAAATGGATCTTCAAAGTGATATCATGAGTGATATAACTGACACGATCAAGGGGTTACTTACGAGGCCTCAAACCAGATCCCGTCTATTACATCTAATTGTGCTGCAAATAATTCATCAACAGGCAATTCCCTCAAGCACTCAAAAGGTGTTGTGTGTTTGGTTGGATTTGCGCAATCGGATGCAGTTAAGAGGGCTTGGTAACCATCCTCCCTTGTAGAACCAGCAGGCCCCGTTGGAATAGTAGATTGAGCACCACTTTCCATGATCTACATTCTATCAGCGCTTGACCGAGATCAAACGGGCAATATCGTACAGCAGATTTGAATAGATCAATGTTGGGATCCAAAAACAACAGAGAGATGGCGATGGAACCAGCAGACTCTCCAAAGACAGTAACCGAGTCTGGGTTACCTCCAAATGCTCGGATATTCTCCTTCACCCAAGAGAGCGCTTTCTTGATGTCTCGAAGACCGAGGTTGGCAGCATTGTTCTCGGCAAAGCCGGACCCAAATCTTGACGACGGTAAGCGGAATTCTTCGAGAACAATGGATGTACTTGCCCCCAGCCAAGCGCTCCAAGGCGGTAGTTCAAGGCAACATAAACAACCGGTCTGTTCTAGTTGGAGCATCAACATATCATTCCATCAAGCATAAGCATATACTCGCAGTTTTCGAGCCATGATCAAGAATGCCTGAGCCGTTATAGATAGACGCGGCTCCATAGGTAAACCCGCCGCCATGTCTAACCTGCTATCAGCCAAGAGTCCGCAAGCGACCACCGACAACTTACATCCAGACCATGACCGGCAATTGGGTATGGGTAGCACTTGCGCCCTGAGGTGTAAAGACATTGAGTTGAAGACAATCCTCAGATGTGACCTGATTAGGTGTATCTTCACTTCTCTGTGGACACCCAGGTGGAACAGTTTGTGCGCGGAAAGTGTTGGTTTTATACGTATATGACTCTGGATGTCTGAAACGCTTGTCTCCAACCGCTAGCGATTATCAATCCATGTCAGTTTGACGATCCATATGCCTGAGAATCAAAACTCACGTGGCTGGGCATACGGAATGCCGAGATAAACATCTTGGTTGAGAGACGCTTGTCGAACACCACTGATTTCGATGGGCTTGCCTTGGGCAGTGTCTGGATAGATTGTTGCCACTGGCGCTTCGGGCTCGGCGCGACTGCTTTTACATTTCCTAGAATCAGCCGTGGGCAGAGCTGTTAAAACGGATGCAGTTGATGACCCAGTATCCGTAGCATGTTGCTGACGGAGTACCCATGGATATGCCGTCGCGAGAGGCAGTAGAAGTGGGATAAAAATTGGCCAGCGCATGTTGATGAAAGGTGATGAGAAGAAGTTATCGACTTTTTTGTTTCACCTGCCATTATTTACATTTGTTTAAAGGCCAGATCCCAAAAAAGTCTTCAGCGTCACGACCAAGGCGATGCTGGAACAAAGGAAGGAAGCCATGTGCTTTGAAGACCTGACGCGAAACAGTGAACTAGTTTTCTATCTCTAGAAAGTTGGAAAGGCAGTGTTAAGAGTAAAAGAGAATGTATTTTAACGTAAAGAGTACACATTATGAATGGATAACACATACTAATCTAAAGGGTGTTACTTAATAAATTTAACGGTTCGTGGGATGTATTGATAGATTGATTATTTTTTAACACGTCAAGCTTTAGATACAATGTCTTGTTTACAACTCCTAGGAAAAGAATATGGATTGTCTTTTTCTATTCCAGCTACATCCAGTCCCAACAACATAACCTAATTCCTGATGAGGTAGCAGAAGCGGAAACCGAAATAAAAGGTAAATCCAGCATACAACGATGGTATGCATACACACTGATCCTAGTCATGCCTGACATCTTACAGACACAAAGTTGTAGGCATGGAATGGATTCGCGTCGTCCATTCATCCTCGGTAATGATTCCGAAAAACAGCCATGCTGTTTGCTTCGGGGCTCAATAGATCGGACTGGAGTACGCACCGTCAGGACTACAGGCTCGATTTCGCCTATAACCCATGTCAGACAAGCCGTAAGAGTGAAGCCAGTGTGAGGCGCAAGCGGTCGCGCAGCACGATAGACATGAGAGAGCTCACTGGAGTGGTATACTTGTATACTCTTCAGTCCTTACGGCTCAGACTACCCTGTATTAGTCTCACCTCCAAAACATCGAGGCGTATCAGGAGAAAACTACTCGAATACGTCGAAATATTTCATTCCTCTCCAAGACTCGTCTGCTGGACAAAATGCCTTTGTGGAGCTTGGAGCTGAGCATTATCAAGTGAATCGGCTCGATGAGGTTGAAGAATGGTCTGGCCATAACCGATGAGGTGACAAGAATTGTAAATGGAAGTACACTATTTTCAAAACTACCAGCATATCTGCAACTCTTCAAGTACCGCCAGTGTTGACATCGTCAGCAACACGTTGAAAACACATCAGAAGAATTGACTGAGCAGAAAAGTTTTTGGATTTGTAGGTGTACGATTCGGGAGGGGACGAATGGAAGCCACCGACAGCGTTGGATAATGTCAAATTAGTAGGAGTAGACTGATGGTTTGATGCATATGAAGGTTGGCAAAGGGATAAACATCCTCGTGATGACTATCTTGGCGAGTTTAATCGGAAAGCCTTGAGATGTGCCTGGATAGATCGTGACGGTTAGTGAAGAGTTTGAAAGGGCAGTAAATAAGAAGGCAGAGGCAAGTGGCAGTAGGAGCAGAGCGTGGTATGCGAAAAGAAGCGTAGGAGGTAATTTTATAATCTGGTTTATTCATCCCATTGCTTGTCTGAAAATAGTCTGCTCTTGGTAAATTGGCTACAAAGCAGCATATAAATTTATTAATTACGAATTTTTCATTTATATTATATTCATGTTCACGCCTGACTATGTAAATACCCATGGCACTATCCATG
This sequence comes from Cryptococcus depauperatus CBS 7841, assembly GCF_001720195.1. Taxonomy (NCBI): domain Eukaryota; kingdom Fungi; phylum Basidiomycota; class Tremellomycetes; order Tremellales; family Cryptococcaceae; genus Cryptococcus; species Cryptococcus depauperatus. The sequence continues at coordinate 978,549 of NC_089472.1, read as the reverse complement.
AATGAGCTTGAGGTTGATTTGTGAACGCTGTAGACGTGATTACTCTATTACAAGGACTCTTTCAGATACAACACGGCCATGATTGCCTATACAACAAAGCTCATCTATACTTTGTCACTACATCAACTTTGTACCCGTTTGGGTCGTTTGGGTAGCCTGTTCTCTATCTCGGATTCCTCGTCTGAAATGTAACCTTCTTCTGCCTCTCCTACAGCGATAGGAGAGGGAGGCGGAGAGAGATCTGATCTTTCCATCTTGTGTCCCTGGAAAGTCTTGCCACTGGTGTCTTTGCGTACAAGTGGCGGTGTCTTATTGGTAATTTCAAGCGGCGGGTCGTTCTTGTGTCGTAGTAGGTGGAAACGATTACTACGTATTCAAATTAGAAATGAGTCTACCCTTGTTTTCACCAACTCTTCGTCAATGGTCAGCCATGTTATCTCTTCAGATGGTATGACTACATGCATGGCTCTCTCAACTTTGATGGTGTCTGGCTGGTCTCGGGCCGAGGGTGGTTGTTTGATATTTGAACTGACTGCTTCAACAGTTTGGGTGAAAGAAGCAGGTGGAGCCGTAGGAGATGGGATAGTCCAGCCAAGTCTGTCTGACAAGTACGTCACAATGCTATCAGCATCGCCAAGGAGGGAAATGTCAGGATGAACATGGTACACTGGTGTGAGGTTTATGAATATTTGAGGAACAGAATGAGGTATATGAGCTATTTAAAATCAACCTGCTTGTTTACTATACGAGGAAGAAAATTTACTCAGAACCTCGCTAACTGGGGCCACCTTCAAACTTGTGCCTATCACTACTAGGAGATCTACCTCCTCCCGATCTTTGAATAAGCACTCATCAAATTCACTCTCAAGGGCCTGACCAAAAAAAGTGATGTCGGGCTGGAAATGTGATTAACTGAATTGCAACGATTTATGAATCATGGTTGCTGACCTTGATAATTCCTGGTTCACCACCTCCCCATTCGCCTTCGCTCTCGCTCCCAACATCATCGTCGTCCCATTCATTGGCTTTTCCCTTACCTTTCCCCTTGGCTTTGAGATTCTTCATCTTTTCACGGTACGAACGCCGTGCTTCTCGCTCTGCAGTACATTTTTCCTGACAAATAATGCAGTAAGGTACCTGCTGCGACATTATGAATGGTTCTATGGTTTGCCCCAAGACACGATGTTTACATCGCTATAAGATAATAAGCGGAAGCTTGTAGAAAAGTTTTACTGAAACTTACTAGACATGAGGCCGTCTTAAATGAACCATGACATTGGAGAGTCTTTGTCACGCCAGCCAAGCTTTCTAATGTATCTATGTTTTGCGTATAGTTTCTCAAAAGCTTGAGATTGTTAGCACAGCAACATGATATGGAACATCTGACAGCTTACAACACCTCGATCCTCTAGCATTTTAATCCATCTGTGACAGGCACTAGGAACAAAGTTGCTTGGATAAATTTGCCTCGCAAAAGAGCTGACAGGATCAGCATAGATTGATCATGTGCTAATGAGCGATGAAACCCTCACTAAAATACATCTGGCTTCTCTCTGAAATATCTGATATCAAACATTTGCTGAGGATCATCAAGTTCGTATTTGCCCTCTTCTTGCAGCTGAGCATACAGACCTGTACTTGATCGGAAGTCTGGTATACCGCATGATGTTGAGATTCCGGCTCCAGAAAGTACGATTATCTTTTTAGCGTTGGCAAGGAGCTTTATTGCATCGTCTACAGACGAGTAGTCTGGCAACCTTTCGCGACGACGAAGAATGCGTGAAAGAGCCACCTTGGCGAATTGAAGTAGATACAAATTGGGTGTATCTGGAGATCTTAATAAAACAGGCTGGTGAGCGCCTTGATCAGTCTGAGTCAAGACACCATCTTGAAAACCTACAGGGACAATACCAAAACCAAGCAAGAGCTTTCGAATCGAACGTGATTCGCCTTTTGCGTTGGGCTCGAGGTAATTTCTCAAGAAATTCACGATACCAGCTTCTTTCAGTTGATGAGTAAATGCATCCATTTCCTCGTCGCTGTATCCATTCTCGGCTTGGTAGAGACATTAGATTATTATCTACGCACAGAAAGCCCAAATTACCTTCTTCGACCAGCTTATCATATTCTTCTTCAGAGAGCTCGTCTCTTTCTTGATCAGAGTCATATTCTTCGCTATCTAACTGATATGTGTCGCCGGGCTTGATTTCTTGCGTGACGGGAAGCAATGGACGCTCTTCGTTCATGATACTCGTATGCAATTCCTGATTAGCCAGCTTGATATAACCAATTAACGCTCAATCTAGCAAGAGTAATACAAAAGGCCAATTGATAAGATATATTAAGAATGAAATTAAATGAAAAAATCATGGACAATGTGTATCGGTAAGTGACGTAACGACTTTAGACATGCTCTAACCTTCAATTTCTCATTAACTGCTCATTTTGCCAACCTCAACACGTTATATTAAACTTCATAAAATTTACAAACAATTCATGATCAAAAGACAGACACCAAGTTGAAGCGAGCGGGATAACACAGTGACAATAACTAGTATTTATACCAACCTGACATCATAAACAAAAAAGATTTCGCCAAACCAATGCTTACTTTTACCCTTCAGCTTCATATCTTTTGAAGATTTCTGCTTTTCATCTTTTGTCCTCTGTGATCTATTCCACATAATCCCCACGAAGCTTGATTTTGCTACGTATGGCCTCTCTGGGAACAAGGGGACACAGTAGCATTAGTTACTGGCCTAGGCGCTGGCCGCGACAGAGACAGACTCAAAGTCAATACTTAGGGAGCTTGTATCAAAGTCGCTTATCTTGTCATCAAGCCCATGCAGAGGCTTTGATACTGGTGGAACAACATACTGCCTCTTTTCAATGCCACCTTGCCAGGCCAGGTGAGTTGAGCCCATGAGGAAGGAGTCAACTTCTGCAGCAGCTTGTCGGCCTTCACGAATACCCCAGACAACCAGTGATTGGCCTCGATGGCAATCGCCAGCAGCAAAGACGCCAGGGACGTTGGTGACATAACTCTGTCTCAGAGTCAGCTGCAAGAATGAAAAAGGGCATGAACCTTACGTTTGAAGCAGTCTTTACATTAGTTCGAGAATCAATGTCTACACCAAGTGCTTTGAGGCATTCCTGTTGGGGGCCAAGGAAACCAAGTGCAAGTAAAACTAATTGAGCGGGATAAAACTGTGATCATAACATTTGAGTCAAAATTCTGATTCAGACAATAATCTTACCTTTTCTGAACCCTTAACCTCCTCCATTTTCCAAGCACCATTTTGCTTTATCCATTCAACCTGCACAGTATCCAACCCTTTTAATTGACCCTCATCATCAAGAACAAATGCTTTTGTAGCTATGCAATACTTCCTGGGATCGTGGCCAAAGTGAGCCTGAACTTCAGCGTGACCATAATCAGTTCGGAAGGATCGGTTAAACATGGGCCATGGGTTGTCTGGTGCTCGAGTCTTAGGTGGCTCGGGAAGCAGCTCAAAGTTGACAATAGATTTGGCTCTGTGCCGCATAGAGGTGCCAATACAATCGTTACCTAAAAGCCAGTTAGCGTTAGGCTTAATTACGTACAAAGAAGAGACTTGCCAGTATCACCGCCACCAATGACAATAACATCCTTGCCCTCAGCAGAAATGAAATTAGGAGTGTTGTCACCAAAAGCCTTAACTTTAGTATTGGGAGTGAGGAAGTCCATGGCGAAGTGAATTCCATCAACCTGCCTATTAGGAAGTTTAAGATCTCGGGGCCATGTGGCGCCAGTGGCAGCAATGACAGCGTCGTTTTCTTCCTTGATAACAAGCGGATCATAGTGTGGGTCAACACCGACATTGGCATTGGTAATGAAGTTGATGCCCTCAGCTGCCATCAAATCGATGCGACGTTGAACAACACCTTTGTCAAGTTTCATGTTAGGAATGCCGTACATGAGCAAACCACCAACTCTGTCCTGCCTTTCGTAAACGGTCACAGTGTGTCCAGCCTTGTTGAGCTGATCAGCAGCGGCAAGACCAGCAGGGCCAGATCCAATGATGGCAACTTTCTTGCCAGTTCGGTGTTGAGGTGGGTTTGGAGCCATCCATCCCATCTCAAAACCCTTATCTATAATTGCGCATTCAATAGACTTGATACCGACCGGGGCTTCATTGATACCCAGCACACACGCACTCTCACAAGGCGCAGGACATACTCGACCAGTGAACTCGGGAAAGTTATTGGTTTTGAGTAACCGGTTGAGAGCGTCAAGCCATCGACCCTCAAAAATCATGGTGTTCCACTTGGGAATGACATTGGCAATGGGGCATCCTGTGTCAGATTGACAAAAGGGAATCCCGCAGTCCATGCAGCGCGCAGATTGGTATTTCAACTCGGAAGGTTTTAGACGGGCAGAAATTTCCTTCCAATCCTTGACCCGCTTCCGAGGAGGTCGATGACCTTCATTAAGTCGTCTATACTTCATGAAGCCTCGGACCTTGTCAACCTTAGCCAAGCGCTCCTTATTGACTGACTCGTCCACCATTGCATCCTCCACATCCACAATATCGGGTTCTTGTGGCTTTTGTCTTGGAGATTCATTAGGGGCAACAAGGCTGGGAGTGGAAATGGTAAGGGCGTTGGCGTCTCGAGGTAGATTAGGGTCAAAACCAGTAGCAACGAGATCGACTTGAGAAGCTGTTTGAGAGGGAATGAGATCAATAACGGACTGACGTTTCTTCTCTTCTGCGGCACGCTCAGCTTCCTGCTCGAGAACTCGCTTATAGTCGAGAGGCATAACACGAACAAACATGGGAAGAAGATGATGGAAGTTGCGGAGAACCCTGTCGGCAATTTCGGAACCGGTGTAGTGTCGGTGATCTTCGATAAGACTTCGAAGCTCGGCAACTTCATGCGGGTCGCTGACGGGACCTAGTTCAACAGTTCCCATATTAACCTTGGGAGCGAAATTGTGGGCCATATCAAGAACGTAGGCAATACCACCAGACATGCCAGCCGCAAAGTTTCGTCCAGTAAGACCGAGAACTACAACGCGACCACCAGTCATGTATTCACAGCCATGATCACCAGTACCTTCGACCACAAGAGTTGCTCCCGAGTTGCGAACAGCAAAACGTTCGGAAGCGATACCTCTCATGAAGGCCTGGCCAGAGGTGGCACCAAAGAAGCAGACATTACCAACAATGATGTTTTCCTCTGCTTTGAAACTGGAAGCCTTGGGAGGATAAACAATAATCCGACCGCCAGAAAGACCCTTGCCGACGTAATCGTTAGCGTCACCTTCAAGCTCGATTGTGACACCTGGAGCGAGGAAAGCGCCCATAGATTGACCTGCAGAGCCTTTCATGTTAATGTGAATGGTGTCACGGGGAAGACCTTCTTCACCATATCGCTTAGAAACATGGTAAGAAAGAGTAGTACCAAGGGCTCGATCAGTGTTGACTACATCACAATCAATCTCGACTGGTAGTCCTTTTTGAAGAGCAGGTTCAGCTTCATCAATGAACTTGTTATCCAGACGGACGTAAAGCTTGTGATCTTGAGCCCTGACGCGATATGTAGCCACGTCGGAACGAAGCAGATGAGCTGGTTTGAGAATGGCGGAAAGATCAAGGTGGGCAGTTTTAGGAGTTCGCAAAGACTGGTCAACACGAAGCATGTCAGCACGTCCAACCATTTCGTTAATAGTTCGAAAACCAAGTTTGGCCATGATATTTCGAAGTTCCTCAATGACATAGTAGAAGAAGTTAATGACTTGCTCAGGTTGACCGGCAAACTTAGCTCGGAGGGCGGGGTCTTGGGTAGCAATACCCACAGGGCAAGTGTTTCTGGAGACTTGTTAGTCACACTCTTGAACATAATATTAGGAACTCACTTGTGGCAAGCCTTCATCATGATACAGCCCATAGCGATAAGAGGAGTGGTTGCGAAACCCCACTCTTCTGCACCCAATAGAGTGGCAATTGCAATGTCCCTTCCAGTCCTGATTTGACCATCAGTCTGAACGGTTACTCGCCCTCGCAAGTTATTCAAGACCAAAGTCTGATGAGTCTCGGCAAGACCCAGTTCCCAAGGGAGACCAGCATACTTGATAGATGTCCATTTTGCCGCACCAGTACCACCATCGTGACCAGAAATGGTGATATGATCAGCCTTGGCTTTAGCAACACCACTTGCAACGATACCAACACCAATTTCAGAAACGAGCTTGACGGATACTCGGGCTCTAGGATTAGAAGCTTTGAGATCATAAATCAGTTGTTTAAGATCTTCGATGGAGTAGATATCATGGTGAGGGGGTGGTGACACGAGAGTGACACCTGGAGTAGAGTGTCGTGTGCGACCAATAGAAGCAGAAACCTTATGGCCGGGAAGCTCGCCACCCTCGCCGGGTTTGGCACCTTGAGCCATCTTAATTTGAAGTTCATCAGAATCAGCAAGATAGTTTGAAGTAACACCGAAACGACCAGAAGCAATTTGTTTGATAGCAGATCTACGTGAGTCCCAGACAGGCTTGAGTTCCATCGCATGAGTAAACGGTTGACCTCCAAGATCAGCGCCAGGACCGGGAATAGGAAGACTTCGTTCTGCATCTTCTCCACCTTCTCCAGTGTTAGATTTGCCACCAAGACGGTTCATCGCAAGAGCGAGAGTGGTGTGGGCCTCCATGGAGATGGATCCGTAAGACATAGCACCAGTGACACATCGCCGAACTATTTCGTTCCAAGGCTCAACCTGTTCAATAGGTACAGGAGTGGCATTCTCAAGGTCGAAATCCAAAAGTCCACGGAGTGTGCCCCGTTTGATAGATTCATGAGAATTCTTCGAGTAAGTGTCATATGCAGCTTGATTCTTTTGTCTGACGGCATCTTGTAATTGAGCGACGGACACAGGATCGTTTATACGCATCTCTGAACCGTGACGGTAGTGATACTCACCACTCTCAGGCTAAATTACAAGTTGTCAATATCTGCCTTAGTGTCCAGAACTGTTATACTTACCATGCCAGGCACCAAGACAGCATCCCGTGTAGGCCAGGCTCGCTCGTGGAATTCAAAGGCGTCCATAGCAAGAAGCTCATAGGTAGCACCTTGTATTCTGGAGGCAGTTCCAACAAAGCACTCGCTGACGATCTCTTCATGTAGACCAAGTATCTCAAATAGCTGAGCGCCCTTGTAGGAAGCAAGAGTCGAGACACCCATCTTGGAAAGAACCTTGAGAATGCCTTCGTCTGTGGCTTTCTTGTAGTTGGCAATGAGTTTTTCAGCAGTCTGGGAATCTTTGGCTCTATAGAAGAAGTTAGTTAAGATCCGGTGTAAACTATTCTGTATTACTCACAGATCTTCCCTATCGACCTTGTAAATCATTTCCATAATAAGCCATGGACATATAGCATCCGCACCATATCCAATCAAGACACACATGTGGTGGATCTCCCTAGCTTCACCAGTCTCGACCATAAGTGCAACGTTTGCTCTCTTCTTCTCTTTGGTAAGATAATAGTGGACACCACCCACAGCGAGAATAGCGGAAAGAGGGACTCTCTCAGAGCTGGTAGCGTGGTCTGAAAGAATGATGGATTTGAAACCATCGTTGACGGCATTGAGTGCCTCGATTCTGACCCTGTTGAGAGCGTTTCTATATCCAGGAAGACCTTCATGCTTGTCAAAAGTTATATCAATGGTGATAGCGGGCCAATCAGAGTTGGCAATTTTCATATGTTTTATAGCATTCATTTCTTGAATAGTGAGTATAGGACTCTTGAGTTGTAATCTATGGAGCTGATTGGGCTTGATTTCGAGGAAATTGCCTTCGTTACCAACCATGGTCTCAAGTGACATGACGATGGATTCTCGAATAGGATCAATGGGAGGGTTGGTAACCTGAGCAAAGAGCTGACGGAAATAGTCATAGACGGTTCGCGGGGTTGTTGACATACAGGCAAGAGCAGCGTCATTACCCATAGAACCAAGAGCTTCATGGCCCTCTTGAACCATAGGAAGCATGAGCATATTGAGCTGTTCAATAGTGTAGCCAAAAGCAAGAAGTCTAGGGTCAGTGGAGAGAGCAGTGTCGTCAAGCTGAACATCAATGTTTTTAAACCTCTGCACCCGGCGGACAATCTCGGGTAGACGAAGAACTTGAGATTCGACCCAGGCAGCAAAAGGGTGGCGTTTGGCGGTCTTGAGTTTAAGCTCTCTGTCATCGACAACACGACCCTCTTTGGTGTCCACCAGAAGCATCCTACCGGGCTTGAGACGACCCTTTTGAATAATCTTTTCAGGCTCGATAAAGATAGTGCCGACTTCAGAAGCACAGACCATAATGTCGTCAGAAGTAAGGACGTATCGACAAGGTCGAAGACCGTTTCGATCAAGATTAGCACCACAGTACCTCTTGTCTGCAAAAGTGAAGAGAGCCGGACCGTCCCAAGCTTCCATTAGAGAAGCAGACCACGCGTAGAAAGCCCTTTTTTCGGGCTCCATGAGGTCATTGTTCTGCCAAGCTTCTGGAATAAGCATCATGACGGCTTCGGGAAGGGTCAAGACACCATTGACAATAAGCAATTCGAGAACATTATCAAATGCAGCAGAGTCGGAACCGCCGCTCTCAACGATGGGATATAGAAGCTCCAAGTCATCACCGAATCTGTCAGACTTGAGGTTACCTTCCCTAGCGCGCATCCAATTCTTGTTGCCGCGGACAGTATTAATTTCACCGTTATGCGCGGCAAATCTCATGGGCTGGGCACGGTCCCATGAAGGGAAGGTGTTGGTAGAGAATCGAGAATGGACAAGAGCAAAGTGGGATGCGTAAAGAGCATGATTGAGGTCATGATAATAGTTGTATACCTGAACAGGAGAAAGCTGCCCCTTGTATATAATATTGGAACTGGTGAGAGAGCAGATATAGAAGCCTTGCTGGAGACCACTGCAAGATGTAAGTGACGATCGTAAACGGAAAGAGAGCAGGCATACATTTTATGAGTGGCATGCTTTCGAAGGATGTATAGCTCTCTCTCAAATTTTTTTTCATCAAAATCGCCCTCTTGGCTTTCTTTGCCAGAGCCATAGTGATCCTCTAAAACAACAAAAGGCTGGAGGATCTTGGGTTCCTTGCTTTTGGCAGCGGGACCGAGGATAGAGTGATCAGTGGGAACCTCTCGCCAACCGAGAACCCTCAAACCAAGAGACTTGGCGATAGACTCAAAAGTCACTTGCTGTTCAGCATATGCCTGCTTGCAGAGAAAGACATTGCCAACGGCATAATGGCCTTCAGAAGGAAGCTTGGCTTCAAAGGCGAAACCAGCTTCACGGACAAAGAAAGCGTGGGGGATACCAGTCATAACACCAGCACCATCTCCATCACGTGCATCAGCACCGGCTGTAGAACCAACTCAGTATATATCAAGCAGCATTTTTTAGCCACGTACTAGCGCCACGATGGGTCATATTACAGAGGATGCTCCTCGCATCGCTCACTATCTTGTGCGCAGCATGGCCTTTGATGTGACAGATGAAGCCTACACCACACATATCACGGTGCGGGCAAGCAAAATAGTACTACCAAAGTCAGTAGTGTGCGAAAGCTGATACCTCGGCAACGCACAATAAGGAGATAAAGATAGCGGGGCTAATAAGTGATGAGGGATTATCACACTCGGGTCTCAAAAATGTTTTGATTCCTTCTTACGGTATCGACAGTTGGGTAGGAAAGGAATAAAATCTATCCAACGGTGAAAAGAAAAGAAAGAGAAATGGACGAGAAATTGCATCCATTTCTTTTGGACTTTTCCTTTCCAGTGGTCAGCTGACAGGCAGCCAACAGGAAGCCTCGAAATTGTGGCAGGCCAATTACGTAACAAAGTGACACTGTTCCTGGAGATTATATCGGTGCATATGATTGGAGGATGGCTAGAGATAAGAATTAGTTACCGAGATTATTACATCGTTCGGCATCTGGGCCGAACACTGAGAGTGGATCAGAACAATGTTGATATAAAAGTTTAAGAAAAGCGCACTTTTCTTCGTTGCCATGGTCAACGCTTTGGAAAAATAGTCGGAGCACTTGGTAGGCAACAATGGGCCAGGTGAAAAAGAATTTGTTGAGAAGCATATTGTCTCGACTGCCCTAATCTATTTCCGTCGGCTTAAATTAATACCATCGGAAGCATCTCCTGTTGACAACATAAGGCAAGAGTGAGGAGGGAACAAGGGCTCAGCAAGCTGTCGACAGACATGTGACTCTATTTCTGATGAGGATTTCAACCCGCAAGGAGAATGTAAGAGGTAGACACAAGGAAAAACAGGCCAGTGACGGGGCATTCAACTAATAGGCGTGACCAAGCCACTGCATTCATAAACACGCTGTATATCCATCTATTGATCAAGAGAGTTGAGCGTTTAAAAAACTCTCAGGCCATTCAACTCGGCCAAGCCCTCATCCGCATTACCAACGTCCGGTCCTACCACTGATTCTGTTGTTGCCCCTTTCATTCCTACGCCGCCAAAAAGACTAGCGAACAGCTCGTCGACTTGTTCCTCATGCCAGCCATGAGATAATTCAACAGGCACAACAAAATTCTGCGCCTTCTCGTGAACGGTGTAGCTAGCAGGCTCCATCAGAATGACCCAAGAGTATTTGAAACATAAACAAACCGAAGTTTCCTCCCCTTACTGCCGCCGCGTTCGGCCTCCCGCTTCTTTTTTTTCTCTCTTCTCAAATGCGAAAGATCAACGGCAGACCTTGAACAAGAACGGGACTCTATAACTTCTCGAAGCAGTGCTCGGTAGCCTGTTTCTTCATTCTCGAGTAGAGTTTTTTCAGTCTCTCTCTTGTTATTTAGACCTGCCTCAATGATTTCCAAGACAGTCCCAGAGCTATTTTTCATCTGTTGTAAGAATTTACTATCACCAGCTTGCTTCGATCCAAGTTGCAACGAGGCTGCCTGAATCTTGCTTGACCATTTGTTAAGAATTGGCAATAACTGCAGATGGCATCTGTATTGAACAGTTCAGCAGGTACCACAGCAAAGCAGAAACAGCAGTCGTACCTATCGGCAAGGCCGAATGAATCCTCGGTCGCTCTGAGCCAGTAACCTTGGTTTTGGTATTCATCTATCCCTGCTCTCTTTCTTTTCCCAAGTTGGGATATGTCTGAATCATCAAAAAGTTGGATTGATTCTCTCAAAATGAATAAACGTTCGCTAAGAGAACCAAGGCTTTGAAGAATGCCCTCTTTCTTAGTTGCAATTTCATTTTCTGGGTCTACTGGTAGCGAAAGTGGAATGTTATTTGAAGCCGTCAAAGCTTTTTGAAATGTGATTCGAAGTGTTATGAGGGATTCAAACAGAGCCTGTAGTTCTTGAGCTTATGATGAATTACCGAAAGAGCAGTACTCACCTTTTGCCTCTGAATGACATGACCCTTCTGGATATCCTTCAGACGTGAGGTTTTAAGAGATGCAATGGGGTCAAAGGCTTCTTGGCTCGCTTTAGGCATTGGGTTTTCATATTCCTCCTCTGTATGTTTCGCTTCATCACTGTAGTTTTCCTCTTCGGATTCTTTCTCCATATCCTCATCTTCTTCCCCGTTATCCTCATCTTCTTCTTTCCAATGCCCTACACCATCATCATCATACTCATCATCTTCAACTTGTGCTTCGCTTTCATCCGAGTCGTCATCAAAAATTTTATTTCGTCCAGTCTTAACACCTTCATATTTCGGGCCCGCCAGAGTTCCTCCCCCTGCTTCTCCAACTTGCATCCGTAATTTGGAAGGTCCCACATCAAGATAATGCTCTCTGTCATTGTTGCCGACTGAGCCAGGCTTATGCGAGTCAAGCGAAGAATATGCGGAGTCAGGGTCAGAAATGTCAGCGCTATTTGATTGAAGTTGCTTGAGTTGCTGTGCAAGCGATAAAGAAGACATGACAGAAAATGGTAAAAGAAAGAACTCAAGGCCAAATTACTCCAATCCTTGAAGAATTCAACTTTTACAGTCTTACGTAACGATTGGTTGGCTCAGCATCTGAATTCCAAGCAGCCTTTATTTTTGCAATTTGGCATCTTTTTTCATTTTGTTTATATTTCCATAATCCTTCAATTTACTTTCAAAAGTAGCCTGAAACAATCATCCATGTTCTTTCATCTCTCTGCTGCATCTATTATCATCGTCATAGCATTTTGTGAGTATTTCAGCCTAGTGTAACCCTCATCATTAACTAATCCTCATAATCAGTTCTCGTGTGTAACCGCGCTCGTCTGATCCCTATCGCATCACGATTTCTTCCTGCTCAACTAGTCAACAACATTGTACATTATACACCTCTCACCTCGTACTCTTTTGAAGATCAAGCTCGCGCAGGAATGACTTCTGGAAACTTTGATCTAGAAGCAAATAACGGTGAAGGTAGTGGAGAATCGCGCGTTGGATTGGATGATGCCGGGGTGGAAGAAGTCAGAAGGATTATGTGCGTTATGATTTGTTTTGAGCGATGTAAATAGCTCTTGACTTGAGTCCCGTCTGGGACTCAGTCTTAACGAGTGCAAAGGAATGGATTAGACAAACTGACAAGTGCTGCGCCACAGGTCGATTGAAAGGTGTACTTTTGACCAAGCCAGATTAATTAGACACAATCGCATCCTTGCCAAAAACGGTATTGCTTCTGATGGTAAGTCACAACTCTTTTTATGGCCATGGTCTCACTAACGCTCTCTCAGGAACTCCACTTGATAGGAAAGCCATCACACATCTTTAAAGAGCTGCAGATACTCGCTCTTTTTTACCTTGAATCCTTTATGTCTCTACAATACATTCAGCTCCTTGTAGGCTTCGAAGACGTGATAAAGCCTATATCGTCAGTGTTGTTAGATTAGTGCAGAAAAATTGACAGATTTGATATACCCACATGTCGATTATTGCTACGAGTGTTGCCAATTGTTGTAGAGTGCATTTGATCGTATCATACGCCATATAGATAGTCAAAGAAGGTTGGCCTGTCTTCTCGAGTATTTCTTTGCACACCCATGCTTGTGTTCGGCTTGATAAGTTGACTTTTCATCGAGAAACCTGGGATTTCATCAAAGTCCGAGTCTGAATCGACGTCTATCCATCCGCCTATTATATCAACATTACTGCCTTTTCTTGGAGGACGCGGTAATGCAAGACTATTTTCTAGGACACTAAGTTCCGAGTCGCCTTCGGACGAAGCATATTGTGAAGAAGTGGTCGACTGCGTACGAAGGAGTGCATGGTCGGTCAATGTGAGGTCTGCTATCTCTGGTACTAGGGTTAAGACAGTATTAGCAGTGGAAGAATTGTTTTGCTCTTGTACAGCGTCCTCGCCACGCTCAGTCATGGCATCGCTTTCGGATTCGTTTCCGGACAAAATGTTATCTTGATTTTCGGAAGATGATTGGTCAGAAACCTCACTCGTCTCTGGAGTTTCAAGGCTGTTACCTTTGATCAGTGCACGGGTTGGCTGAGTTACCCTTGGTATGAGGATATGGGTTATGCGAATAACATTGCCAATCACAGTGGTTCGGTCTTCGCCTTCATATCCATCAACATAGCCATTTGACATAAACATTATTATATACTCACTCCATGATACAAGCTCATAATACCTTGCCAAGAGGTGTACTACCAGCCTTTCAAACTTGTCCGAAAGATGCCAACTCAGGTGTGCGGGAGATCTTGATATTTCCAAGACAGCTGGAATTTGACCATTTTCCAATGGCGGTTCGGGGAAAACGATGTCATGTTGTGGTGGTAGCCTTCTGTCGCTAGTTGATGAGTTAAACCTTTGGTGATTTACAATACTGCAATCAACCAAGCGCTCGTCAACAACCCTCCACTGGGGCTTCAATGACCTGTGATCCACATGTTTCGGATTGCCTTGATCCCCATCAAGCCATTTCCTGATCTCTGCCTCAGCCTTAACCACCAGCCCTTCAGCTCTTTTACCTCTCTTGCGAAGCATTAAGCGGGTGCCCTTGAGAGAAGTAGAAAAAGAGCCTTGTTGCGAGTCGCTCGAGAATGGATCTTGTCGAGGAAGTGTGGCAGAAGGTACAATTTCAGAACGGGATATCACACCAGGGGGGAACAAGGGACGAGGCGGACGAGCTTGAAGAGGGACAGGCGGAGCATAATCTGATTTCGAGGGCTTGACGATGTGGGGATTCTCAGCAAAGGCAGCTAAATACAAGACTTTCAGCGCTGTCGGGATATACTTTGGCCAGGAGGTTCAGAGCTAACCATTATCGAGCCGTCGAATAACCTTCTTTCCTTTGCCGTAATGCTCTGGCAACTGATTGGTTCTGCTTTCACGATCTCTACGAGCCAAAACCTTTTCACGCTGCTGAGCATTGTAAGCCAAAACTTGGCGAGTGGACTGATTGGTTGGATTTTGAAGGATGACAGGTATGTGAAGCCTAATTGGAGAATGTAAGCACAGCAATGATCAAAGACAAGCCAGAGATACGGCAAGGAAACCAATGTTTCTTGATCCATGCTAGGCGAGAGGATAGTCGGATGTAATATTATAAGAATGAAAATTGAGGGAAAAGTAATTATTATCATTATCAATTCCATTTGCCATTGTAAAGTCACGTGATTTGCCCAGCCTTCTTGACTTCGGTTGTTTGACCCGACCTTGTTTGTTAATCCAATAGTTGATATCCAATCTTGAAGAGTATAGCTAAATTGAAATGACAGAAGACAAACTAGAGAAATCGAGGAGAGGATATCGTGCATGGTGAGCAATAGCATGCTGGCTGAAAGGCATTGTACTGAACTATGTAGTCTTCACTGTCGATCTCGTAAAGCAAAATGTGATCTGGTACGCATTTTATTATTTCATGCACAGGGAGAACCATTCTAAAGGAGCTAACTCGCTTCTATAGGGTAACATTGATGCTCCGTCATCTCCTCCTTGTAGTCGGTGCAAACGCGAGTCCAGAGAGTGTATGTTTGCTCCTTCTCGCCGAGGAGGTAACAACAGGAAACGACCCCGCATGTCTTCTGAAGATGGCCATTTAAAGCTTGAAGGAGAGTCGACTGGACAGTATGAGCCATCTACTGCCCAAATGCCAACCTCAAACGTAAGGCATCCTCTGCAGACATTCCCTTATCCCTATCCGCCTCCTGCTCATCCTCGTCATCCTCCTTTACAGAGTTTCTCCAGGCTTTCTCCTCCTCCTCTGTTGAGACACACGCCTTACTACGGTCATGATTCATCCAGTGCTCACTCGTCGCCAACTACGGATTTTCCTGATCAAGCCGCATCTCAAGGCAGGCGGTCCGCTTTATCCAAACCTCAACCATATCATCCACCATCGGTGGAGCCCTCAAAGTCTTCGCCTTCACCCAAGTGCCGTCGCATGCAAGTCATCCCACCACTGCGTGCTTCGGATCCGAGTAGTATTGTTGTAGCGGACATGCGCAACGAAAGTGATGCCTTGCAGATTCTCGCGCTTGCTAGTGGCCAGGCGGCGAGCAGGGAAGACGATGACATCAGGGTTGATGAAGCAAAGCCACATGCTATTCCACAAGCTACTAGAGGTACTGTGCCATTTGAAGAGACCACCCAGTCACCAGTAGGAAGAGCACTTTCCCCCAGGCCAGAGGAGAAGGGGGCAAAGGGATTGTCACAGTTTCCCTTGGTCAAGATGGGAATTTTGACGAAAAAGCAGATGTTTTCACTTGTAAATTTGTTTTTCAAATGTCATCATCATTTCTTTGTGGGCATCAATTTGTACAGGTATGGTTTATTATTGATCTTTGGCGTAGCCAATCATACCTTCCGCTATAATTCCTCGTACGATGGAACAGTTGGCAACATTTGGACAGAACGAGAAATACTTATTGACGGCTTTCGTCATTATAGCAAGTCGAGTGGACAATGATCCTGGGATGCGAATAATACATGATAGATCATGGGCAGTTATGAGAGTGAGCTTACATTCAAATTCTGAAGGAGATGAGAATGGTTTCAAATTGATGATTGCCAACAGAAATGGATCTCCAAAGTTCAGTGTCTTGGTGAACCGCCTACAGTAGGGCTTGTTGAGTCTCTTCTCCTTTTGGCAGAGAACCTTCCTCGTTTCCCCAAAGATTCTCTATTCAATGATCCGACCGATTCCGGAACGATAGAAGAGCCTCACGGCTCAGAAAACAGACAAGCTTGGCAAATGATTGGTTTGGCTGTGAGAAGTGCATACGAGATAGGTTTGGACAAGCTGGGATTACAATTGATACCAGAATCCGATCGGACCCTGGAAGTCGAAAGAGCCACATTGGCTTGGGTGTGTAGGTGTATTTCTTGCTGGATGTGTCGATACGATGAGCTGATATCGGCAAGATTGCTATCTTTTTGACAGACACGTCTCGATTCGATTAGGCAAAGGTTTTTGGACCCGAGGCGGGGCTGTATGTTTTCGAGGATACTCGTCGTCCGCTCAAACTGGTCCTGCCGCGGCTCTTGTCAATTTTCCTTTTTTGCGAGAGATCAAAGATGGCGATCCTGGGGGCGAGTCGCCGCAAGATGATTTGGGAAGCCTAGTGCAGGCTTATCTGGAGCTGACAATGATGATGAGTAATGCGCATGATGTTCTTTATCCCAATGTCGCAAGGACGAGGTCACTTGTAGCGTAAGTATTTTCGTTAAGCTTTTTAAAGATAGCCAACAGACTGATGTCTTTGCAGTTACGGTGAGTATTTCAAGTATATCGACGAGATGGCGAGATCACTGGATGGTTTTAAGATTCTTTGGAGACATAAAAAGTATGTGATCAAAATCATGATACTCTAACTTATTTGAATAAACAGGTGGAGGCTTTTTCCTTTGACAGATACGGTTTGGGTCATGTTTTACTATATTCAACTCTACATCTGCGCCTTCAGTTTTGTGAGCCGTCTCTTTCTTTTATAGATGGTGCCGCATTTGACAAGCTTTTAGCAAGCACACGTTGAACGAGCCACTATTCGGGGTGAAGAAGAGTACAGAATCTTGGAACAACAGTACCAAGCAAAAGGAAATACTTCCAAGCCTGCTCGTCCTTCACTCAGTCTCTTCCCCCGTGGCGCTGCCCAAAGTCCTGACGCAAGATACATATTTCAAATGTGCGATGCAGCAAGAGAATTGATCCATATATGCGTGTATAATCTTTACCCAGGAGGAGCATTGCCTTACCTGCCTTCGAGATTTTTGCTTTGGTTCACTTATGGGGCAATTGTCTTGCTGAAAGCCATATACTCAGGGGCAATGTTGAGAGCAGATCACAAGAGGTGCGATGCATTTTTTTTTCTCAAAATGAATCCAGCTCAATTTAAATTGCAGGACTCTAGACCTCATTGATGGGTTATGTACATGCTTCGCTCAGTGCTCAGATGATGATGAATTTCCTGCTGTGCGTTATGGTAGACAGCTTGAAGCGCTAAGAAAAAAGCTTGCCGGGTTGTCTAATCCTTCGGAAACACAAAGCCCTAATGGCTCTCAGACATTCACGCTGCCTAAATCACAGCACCAACATGCAGCGAAGGTCACAGATAGCTTTACAACTGACACGGGTTCTCCCCATTCTCACACAAGTATTGCTCCTTATGAAGACAATGTCGCGAGCGATTCATCGCAACCCATGGCGTGGCAAACTGGAAATAGAAATGGGAAAGCAGATACTGCAGATGGCGAACCAACGGCAGATACTACGAATTGGCAGTTGCCGACAACACACCAATATACCCAACCCATAACATTTCCCTACCCTGCCACACCCAATACTTCTATGCCTCTTTCTTCTTTAGGGCATGCTCCTGTGCCTCACCATCACATTACGGTACAAACCCAGCCTTATGTTGCTCCTCCACACCAGCAACCATTTATGGAATTTGGAGTTGCTCAGTCTTCAAACGGCCTCAATGTGGGAATGAATGACCAACAAAGTAACTTGGGATTTGTGACTTTGGAAGACTGGTTTGGGTTCACTCAGGCAGGAACGGTAAACGGGGGAGGAACGCAAGTGCATGGACATGAAGCCCATGGACCGGATCACATAGGTGATGGTGATCCTATGGGATTGGCTGGCGTTGGCCTAGACCTTCAAGATTTTTGGATGAATGTTGGTCCAGGCGAGGTGAGCTCATGAATGTCCTCCTGCTTCGACTAC
Organism: Cryptococcus depauperatus CBS 7841; assembly: GCF_001720195.1. Taxonomy (NCBI): domain Eukaryota; kingdom Fungi; phylum Basidiomycota; class Tremellomycetes; order Tremellales; family Cryptococcaceae; genus Cryptococcus; species Cryptococcus depauperatus. The sequence goes on along the minus strand of NC_089472.1, from coordinate 960,359 downwards.
TGATGAGATTATTACAGGCTCAGGGAGGTTTTCCTTTCCGTTAATGAAATTAATAAGAAAAAAGTGCTGTTTTTTTGTTATATACCTTTATAATATGAGATTGTAAAGCAAAGACAATGGTGAAGAATTGTATAATCATGAATTGTCGATGAATATATCAGTTCTAATATGCGTATCCTCACGTTTGGGGATTTTTCTTCAGTCTTTCTCCGAATATTCTTGTTCCAACTCTTATACTACTGCTTCCGTCTTTTACAGCTTGGATAAAGTCCGCGCTCATACCCATACTCAATTCCATATCTTCGCTCTTTAGTGCGTTGGTAATATCTCGCTGTGAGAGTATTTTAGCAAGTTCAGACCGAGTACGTTTGAGACATTCAAAATCGGGATTGGGTTTTGTTGGATCATGAGAGGCATCCCAGGATCCAATTGTCATGAGACCCAATAACTTAAGCCTAGGACAGTGTTCGATCACATGGATTGCAAGGTTCACAAGTTCTTCAGAGTTTCCAGGCAAAGGGGGAAGGCCTGACTTTGAATCTTCTCCAGATGTGTTGACTTGTAGGTAAACGTTTAATCGAGAGGTACGTAATGGCGAAAGGTTGCGTTGGAGAAGATCGGCGACTTTCTGAGAAGAGAGGGTTTCCAGAACGAATAAATTCGGAATGGCTGGATTTGCGTTAGTGTGTGTGCTTCCTCCAAATGCGCCAAACGAACCAGCAGCAAGTTTGGCCTTGTTGCTTTGCAGTGCGCCTATAAAATGCCAGTTGATATCGCTAGGTAACTTTGAGGTGCATTAACACTTATCCTGTTTAGAGACACAAAACATACTGCTTGCGACTTGTCTACCATTTCCTGGATATAGTTTTCTCCAAAATGACGATGACCAGCATCGTAAAGGGCCTTTATATCTGAAGCAGGCTTGAGTTTGGAGACTGCTACCAAACGCGGTTGAGTAGTAGTAGCTACAGCATCGGCAATATCTTCCTTTACAGCTCGTATATTGCCCTCGAGCTCTGCTGCTCTTTCCAAGGTATACTGTAGCGACATGACTCGGCGGGACAAATGGATGTTCATTACAAAAGTTAAAGACAAATGTTGATAATATGAAAGTAGATGAGTGTTAAATCACGTGATTTCAAGATATCACTTCCAAAATCGCCTTTTTATCATTATTTATTTTGTTCTATTATCACTGTTTTAGCTTTGACATTAATCAATGTTTGTAATGGCTCTTTACTCCCGTTCATTCTTGTCAATTAGTTCTTCTTTACGCCCAGCAACAGCTTCTTCTCGCTGTATAGCGTACGCGAATTCTTTTTCACATGGCTCTGCTAACTCTGACTAGTACAACCTCCTCCATTCTCCATAGCCAAACCAAGAATTCAGAATCAAACCTTTCAGTCTCACTAAATGGCCTGAAAGTACTTTCTTTCCCACGCATAACGCCTCATTCACCCACCCATGGTGTTCATGTAGCTACGCTTCATCTACAAGCTTATCATCCATTTAATCTCGACCTCATGTCCCAATTTGCGGTGCACTCGGCTCATTCATTAGGCATACCTTCAAGCCTACCTGCGTTCCTACCAAAAGAGAAGAGTCTGTATACTGTACTCAAAAGTCCCTTCGTAAAGAAAAAGGCCCAGGAAAACTTTGAGCGTCGAACACACAAGAGAGCCGTTAAAATCTATGACGCAGATCGCGAAGCAGTGGATCTTTGGTTGAGATATCTAAGACAGAATGGATTGCCAGGTGTTGGAATGAAGGCGTACATTCACGACTATGTCGAATACGGGTTTGGCAGAAAGGAGACAGAGGGAAAGAATGAGATCACAATAGAAGTTGAGGCTGACAGAATTAAGCAAGCGGCCGATGACTTGGTGAAAGCTTTGAGTGAGGGAGAAATTGACCATGCTGAAAAGAAGGCAAACACCGCTGAGGTTGGAAGGGACACGGAAAAAGTTCATGTTGCAGGGAACAGCACAATATAGTACCACAATGTCAACTTCGGGCTTCTATTAAATGGCTGCATGGTGAAAAATTTGTACAACATCATTAAATCACTAGACAAAATATTCTGTGGCTGAAGCATTACACTTTATTATGTCAAACCACCTTCATCCTCTTCCAAGGCTTTCTTGATTTTCAACAGTACTCCAGTTTTCCAATTATCCAACTTCGTCACTTGATCATATTGATACAATGCCGCTGTGAATCTCTCTGGATCGGCTTCCTCACAAGAATCCATGAGCTCTTTGGCAAATTTGGCTTCGCGTGTAGAAGGAAACGTGACATCTTTTTGAGAAAAGTCGTCTAATAACTTTTGAGTTGTTACGAGGTCCTACATCCGCATCAGCATACAGTTCATGATACATAACTAACAAAATACTTACGCCCATGGCCATCGAACACATAAGAGCTCGCAACCAAAATTCCTTGACGGAATACTTGGTCAGTGTGCTAGTCAAACTCCAATCGGCAACAATTTGATATAATTCCATAGACTTTTGAAAGTCCCCAAGTTCGGCAGATATCTCGGCAGCCTGTTGATAGCATTGATTGGCAGTACTACATCCAAAAACAAGGCGATTAGTAGATTTGGGAGTAGGACTAGTATACTTACGCATTGGCGTCTTCTTGCTTGTACCAATCTCCAGCTCGAGCAAAACTTTCTCTGGCTTTTTCGAGGTCGATTCCATCTTGGGCATAGATTTGAGCAATTTCCTTTTCTCTATCAGCCGCCTGTCTGAATAATCCAGCTTCTAGCAAGAGCTTGATGGTTTGATGCAGCGCGGTCACAGCAGCTGAATCGAGATGAGTATGCATCTAATGCCTTTTTGATGAGCAGCGACAAACCTTCAGGGTTACATTTTTTGAATGACTTGGCCGCATTCCAATAAGCATTCATAGCGTCATTGCTTTCTTTCGCCTGAAGGCGACATGTCGCTTCTCTGTTGATAAACATAAGACATTAGCCTTCACCAAACAATATTGGACTAAGATGAACAAACCTTTCGTATGCCAAGCCAGATTCCTGCCATTTGTTTTCAATCTTGAACGCCACAGCGGCCTAGAAGAACATCAACCTCTCAAGAAACAAAGTATCAGAGAGCTAACCTGCTGAAAGAGATCGCCTGCTTCCTCCCATTTTGAGGAACTGCTGCTGAACCACCCAACGGATGAACCTGCTTTTTTCTCTGCTTTAGCCAAAAGATCTTGTGCACGGGATGGCATGATGTCTTTGAATGTCAGAATATATATTAGGTATGCAAACTATAACACAAAAATGAATGACGTCTTAAAAAAGATACTGCTAGCAAGTTCGGGCATTTTCGGCGTATCCCGTCGATGCAGTGGGTGGCGGGAGTATAATTACTAAGACTTGTTTTTTTTTTTAATTTCTACTTTTATATCTTCAAAAACAATAACAAAAATGTCCAATCTATCAAACATTTTGTGAGTTGGCGCTTCTGATGACAACGTATACCATTGGCTAATGCAGAATGCCATATAGCGGGACTGAACAAGACCGTATAAACTGCTCTTTCTACTTGAAAATTGGTGCTTGCAGACATGGTGATAGATGTTCTAGGTGAGTAGATGAACCATCCGTAATTGTTAACTTTACTGACTTGTGCTTAGAAAACACATCAAACCACAGTTTTCGCAGACCATCGTCCTCCACAATGTGTACAATAATCCAGGTCATACTCCTGAAGGTCAAAGTATGACAAATGAAGAGCTGCAGGCAGATTTCGATAGGTTTTATGAAGACTTTTTCATGTACGTTCCCTTCTTTTGAAGGCATTTTAAAACATACAAGCTAATGGTCCTGTGCAGTGAATTAGCCAAGTATGGAAATCTGTTGGAAATGATTGTCTGTGACAATGTTGGAGACCATCTTCTTGGTAACGTCTATGCCCGATTTGAATTCGAAGCAGAAGCCTCTCGCGCGGTACAGGACCTAAACAATCGATGGTACGCCATGAGACCATTGAACGCCGAATTGTCGCCTGTGACAGATTTCCGAGAGAGTTGTTGCAGACAAAATGAGTTGGGAGAATGTCAGCGTGAGGGGTAAGTGATTCCATTCTGCTTACTGTGTACTGCTTTGTATTTTGTTTGCAGACAAATACTGACATGGCCCACTCAACAGCTTCTGCAACTTCATGCACCTCTGTCACCCCACAAAAACACTCGTGCAAGGACTTCAAGCCTCGCAAAGAGTCTCGAGAAGACGGGCTAAGCGTCAAGCAGCGGATGCTAATGGTGGCGGAGATATGGGTTGGACGCCTGGAGCCGTCGGGGGCCCTGATGTGGGATGGATGCCACCAGTAGAGACATCTGGAAATTTTGGATGGATGCCTGGAAGAGTATAAGAATGGTTAGCATAAGTGAATTTTTGTATAAGTTTGTAGGCCAGAGCATAGGCGACACGACGTGCATGGGTTTACCTACAGTTTCTCGATCGTATTTAGAAGGAACTTTGACCTGACTGGTGCTCTGGAGGTTGTGCATTATAATAAGCGCACAGATTTTGGATAAACAAAGTATAAGCATAACTTTGATGCATATATGTATCGCAGCATCTAACAAGAAAGAGTGTTTACAAACGGCGATGTCTATCTCTATTTCAAGCGCTGATGCATAAATTTCCCTTGTATATTGGCAAGGTGAAATATCAAAGAACTTTTATTATTGAGTCAAGTCATATTCGTTTAATTAGAAGACTGAAATGAAAATGCTTTTCCTTAAAGAAAATGCCAATTTTTACGATTTTCAACCCCTGTACGTTGTGAGGTCAATAACAGATCATAGAGCCGCAGACAAAATATTATTCCTAGTCTCTTCCAAAGCTCGTCTCTAATATCTGTCATTTTAGCCTGTATACATTGATGATTTACTGCTTGCTTCACTAACAAATTAATGTCCATCTTTGCATTCTCAAAATATCGTTCGCATAACATTGTGACAAGATTACAAAGTGATGTAGAAACAACCGTGAAACATTGCGTAGGTTAATTCTTTATTAAAATATTTGTCCGTGGACAAGGGCAATAATATCAGTAGAAATCCCTTGCTTACCATCTACAATTCTTGGTTTCCTCGTTGTCCATTCTCTCCATACTCTTCATCGCTCTCCTCTTCGTCTTCGGACTCGTTGCTTTCCGCGCTGTTATCCTCGTCTTCATCGGATAAGAGTAACCCAGGTGAGCCTTGGTCAAATTCAATGAATTCGTTCTGCTCCTCAAATCCTCTCGGAGCAGTAAGGATTTTGCCCTTTTTGTCGTTGGACTCTTCTTTGGGTTGAATGAGAACTCTTCCTTTCTCCGCCCGCAAAGTATGTCTGAACCTGCACCGATCTTTTCTAGGGCATTTGCCTGTCGACCAAAATTCCGGACAATCCCAAGAATGTAGTCCGGTACATGAACCTTCTTCTCTGTCGCACCAACCAATAAACGCAAAATCTTCACATATAGGGGCATCGCTAGAAACCTTAACATGCGGATAAGGGCAGCCGGGAAAGGTACAGTTCGTGTAGAGTTGGAATCGAGCGCACGAAGGAGTATTGTGGGCAGATGGCGAATGGGATAGAGGACAGAGAGAATCCAATTCGCATCGTCCCTGCAGAAATTTTGAGCATATGGCAACGCGAGTAGGATCGTGAATGTATTTGCAAATATGTGCTTTGTGACAGCGGCCTGTAATAGAATGAGGCAAACAGAAGAATATTTTACCAATAAGCAAAATTCAGCATCATCAAAACAATGACACGGAATAGGTTTCAAAACAAGTCAATGTTAGTTGGTCTAGATGTATCCAAGTAGACGCACCTGTCTTGGTATAGGAAGGACATAGACGATTCGTTCTAGCATTGTTAATATGCAGTCAGAAGTTTTCAAACATACTCACGCGGTTTTTAAAGGCAAGAGTTCACCATTGAGCTGAAATTTGTAGTTGATATCAAGTACTTTGACAACTTTTCTATTATCAATATACCACTCCAAGGGGTTAGGCGATGGTAAGTCTGTCACACTCATCAGCACAGCTTCTTTGCCATTATCATTAAATTATCGTTTACCCTCTGAACGCTTCAGTCCTTTTCCACCAGGCATAAATTCGAAAAATACTCCGTTGATGGTAACACGCGGTGTTCCACCTGGGACAAGACTTGGAAAAGCCTTGACAGCCAACTTGGGTCGCTTTGGCTTTATTGGACGCTTCGCAAAGTGAACGGTAGACGAGCCGCTCTGTGCATTGCTAAGTTCGGTCCTAATTGTTGAAAGTTCAGTAGGGCCTCAAGTCAAGCCAACAGTATAAACTAAGAAGACGAACCACTTCTCAACAGTCATCAAACTCTTGTTGCCGGTTCGCTGGTTTTTGGCCCACCTTAAAAGGTTCGGTTGCGCTGAAGAAGACCCAACATCTTCAAGTTCCCCTTGTTCGTTGATTGTAGCTGTTAATAGTTGATGTTGCGGATTGATGGTATTTGCTGAAGATACAGGCGTCGTTGGGTATGCCCGGTTCTGTGAACGTAAATCAAGAGAATAGCTGCCCCGCCCGCGACCTCTTCCTCTTACAACGCCACTGGATCTTCCTCTTGAATATGCTTTGTAAGGTTTATACGAAGTAGTTGATGCTGCGCGGCGAGAGATGGCCCCTGATACATGATGAATTATTGCCACCACAAAGCCAGACATACCTGATAATCTTGCAATTTCCTGTTGCAACTGCAATTTTTTCTTTTCAGCTTCAGTCAAGGATGACATTATAGGTGATAATGTAGAAAAGAAATGTTGATTAGAAAGAAATGGGTTGATAAGAAATACGGATTAATTTACACGTGTTTATTTCCGAAAGTGGCAAGTTTATCAAACAGTAGTAAAGCAATTTGGCTGATGTCAGCTATTGTTCTAATATCTGCGGGCCCAAACACCGGCCTTATGCACATATATAGAGATGGACTTTGCGAGTTCAAATTTAATCCCTTTTTATCTTTCAAAAACATCATGTTCTTTTCAGACGACCTACTAACCAGTAAAAAAGGCAGCTTTGGCATTATATGGCTTATGGCTACTTTGGGACCACGCAGTAAGAAGATTACTCGCAAGCAATTGGCAGCTGTGGATCTTGCGAAGACTTGTAGTCTTATAGCCCAGCCACCAGAACCAATGGCGCTGAGACTTAGCGGCGCCCTGCTGGTCGGCATTGCAAGGTAAGTTGTGAATTCGGTGAATCACGAAGGATATTGTCCTGACAATCGGGAGCAAGGGTATACAACCAAAGCTTTGAGATATTCTATGCAGTAAGAACGCATGGGTACGAAAAGGCCTGTCATGTCAACTGAGACTTAGACTTGAGGATGTTAATACCTTCCATACCAACCTCAGACGGTCTATTGCAACTGATTTCACCTCCGCGGGAAGTTTTGCAGCTACCAACAGTGCCATAGAGCTTTCAGGAAGCGGGAAAAGCAAGTGAGTTAAGCTCAGGGTCTGATTCCGATAGGCGTTAATGATAAGAAAGACCAGAGCAGATAACAGTAGGAGGAACTGAGTTTAATTGGGACGCGGACTGGAACGATGAATTTGCAAACATCGTCTGTGTTAAAGTATTCAAAGGTTAAAGAGCTGAAGTAATCATAGAATTGGAATAATCCTACTCTTTGTGGACGTAAACGACGGGCTTCATCAGTACTTTCCTCCTCCCAAGCCACTCCCCAATCTCAATTACATGAGTTCAATCAAGAAAATGAAGAAGAAGAGGGGTATGAATCAGAAGTAGGCAGACAAATGAAACGTAAAAAATGTGGGCTATGTGGCGCTTCTATCTATAGAAAAATGCGTTTATTAAGTCATTAGATTCTGCGCCACCGTCAGTCAACACTTTGCAACGTACCCCTCTCCATGCTTATCCTCTCTCCAATCATTTGTACTCTGGACCCGATCTTGACTTTGCTCCCGGTGGAGAGGTTGATCTTGGTCTCGATCTAAATTTTGATGCTCCAGGAGACACAAACGATAGTTTTTCTGGTCCAAATGGAAGGGAGCTTGAAATGCCACTGATACCCATGGGTGATGGTGATTATGGTATGAACATTGACATGGGTACTGGATGGGATTTACCTGCTATGGGACTAAATGACGAGTACGTACATCTTTATTTTCTAACTTGGTTCATGCCTGCAATGAAAAAGCTGATGAATAAATTTGCGTTAGCCCAGCCATTGGTGATAATGCTGCTTCTGTCAACCACCTCAACAGACAAGGATCTGTTGAGACAGTTGAACAGGAATTAGAAATCAGGAATCAAAAAAACAGAAAGGTGAAAAAAGTCTCATTTGATAAATCCTTAGAGATTTCTCAAGTGGAAGACATTAATGCGAGAATGTTTTACAAAGACAAAATGATCAAAGACAGACAAGAGGCACGCGAGAAGGAAGATGAAAAGCAACTATCACTCTGGGCTGAAAGAATGGTGAGCGGAGCCGGTGGCCTGCAATGTGTGTTGCTTGAATTTGATCATATGTTATACTGATAGTTTAAAAGTTTTTGAGCCAATAATGAACGAATGGTTTAGCTCCCTCACCAGAGTTTCCAAATTCAAATGGCAGCAAGATCTAAATCACCGCAAACAAGGGAAGGAGATACATAATGATCAAGACCTAGATAAAGATCTTGATAACAACAGAGAAATGAGAAACTGGTTTGGATCTCCTCCCGTAGCACAGCCAGACGCATACGATGTTGTTGGTGGTATGGACGATTTTGGAGCAGATCAGGTGAGTGCTCTTATTACAACCTCAAAAAACCAACAATTAACTTCCCTTGCAGCCTCAGGTAATTCTATTTCCAAATCCTCACCATCTTTGGGGCTGACATATTCTATGCAAGGCTTATAATGATGATTCTGGAAAGCAGGTCGGATACAGAGAGCAAAGCCTTGAAAACGGGAGTGAACAACTCGAAATTGAGTATGCAAGACGAGAGACTATTAGCAACGGCAACTTGCCTGTAGGTTCCCGTATCAGTACAACTGACTATTGTTGACTTGAATCGCTTGTTTGTGTTAAAAGTGGGAAACAGGTGCTCGTGCAGGCAGTTACACTCCTGGTATTTGCCTCCTACTCTTGCGAATGACAATGTACTAACATTGTCTACTGAAGGGTTTCCTGATTTTGCTGACACGTCTTTTACACCTGGCTCTCTCAGATATAGTTTGATGACTCCACAAGAGCTAAGGTACATATGTGCCCGTGACAATGCAATAAATATCGCTGATTTTGCGACTCAGAATGCGTCAGAATAGTCTTTCTGGCTCTCACAACAGAATCATGGCTCGTCATCGTCGCATACGCTCTTCTTCTCTATTAAGTGACCGTCCAGATGATGATCCTTTGATGCTTGCTCCTGCTCCAGAGGACAGCCTTGAACGTGAGTAAGGAATAGTAAGAGAGTAATTTTTTCTAATGTGATTGGTATAGTTCCACTTGGAGAAATGGACCTAGAACAGATGTTACCAACAGAAACGCAGCAAGCACGCCTTGCCGATCTTCCTGAGGCGTTCAAACCAGAAATGCTAGCTACATTGGAGAAGCAATGTCGCGACTTTTTTATGTACACACATTGCCATTCGTGACTTAATATAAAAACTGACGCCGAAGCAGATATATCGAAAAGAGAATGGTCGCTTTACAAAAAGAAAACGTAGAGTTTGAAGAGCTGGTACCAATTACGAGTGGAAAACATATTGCCGCTATTGCCTTCGTAAGTCACGTTCAATTTATTAAACTAGAATAATCAATGACAATTTGCGACAAGTATGATTGCCTCAGTAAGTAATATTTTTTCTATCTGATGAATGTTAATTAAAGGATTTTAGCGCTTGCAACAAAAAAGGTCGTCAATGTCCATCAATTAGAGTCTTGGGGGGAAATTGACGTCGAATTTGCCGTTAGTCAAATTGAATAAGTCTCTCGAAACAAAGACTCTTGGTAGAAATTAGTGCAAAAGCAGGGAAAATAGGGAAGAATTGAGTATAGCTTACTAATACCGATGGTTGTGCCGAATATCGTAGAGGTAGAAATTATGCTCGTCCTTGTAAAAATGTTATGTTTATGCTATGCATTAAATTATGTACAATACAATTTGACATCTCTTACAACGAGCTTTTTGGTCAGCAAAATCCCTTTCTAGTCCGTTAAGGTTAACTTTGGGCAACATCAGTTTCTTGGGCTTCGTTTTTTGAATCAGCAGGAATAGTGCCGCCGAAAAAAACATCATTTTCCATAGCAGAGGCTTGGGCTCTTAGGCTTTTGGCAACCTTGTCTGCCTTTTCAGCGGTTTCTTTCTCCTGTTTTCTTCTAATATAACTACATTCCCATTTAGTTTACAGAAACTCTTGACCTTACGTCCACAGATCACCAACTTACAGAGCGGTGCCAGGAATCTTTTCAGGATTGGTACATTGTCTCAGACGTTTGTCAATTTCTTTAACTTTTTTCAAATCAATATCACCTTCGGTAGAAGAGATCATTTCTTGAATTTGATCCAGAATTTCAAGGAGACGGCTTCTCGTCAAGCCATACAGAGGATATTGATAGCTGTCGTTTAAAGTTCCTTCGTCTTCTCTGTCATCTTTCTCCGAACTTTTGTCATCTGTCATACCATTAGGAATGCCAGTATTGGAAAATGCAGTTGTATACCGTTGCTCTAGGAATGATTCTACCAACATCTTGTCGGCCATTCTCCAACACGCTAATGAAATTTGAGAGGGTGTGAATATGAGCTCTGCATCCGTGAGATAAGATATTGAAAGGTGGTTGAGGGCAATGGGTAGTGCTTTCAGTATCATCTCTGTCGGAGGATCTGATTGATCCTACGTGCCCATGTTTCAGAATGCTTCCTATACAATCAAAGATAAAGGGCTTACCTGCAGTTCAAGACCCCAGCCTCTAAGAGGTTCATGAGGGCCTCTGACCCAAAATTCAAATCCTAGACTCTGGGCAACCAAGAATTCTTTTTCGAGAACATCATCCGCCGAGAGCTTGGGTATTTTGGAGACAAACACGTCCACAGGAATAGGAAAGTTTGTTGTCTTGGCTGCCAAAAAGAGGCATGTTGGCCTGTTTGTTGAAATCAGTTTACAACAAGAAAAACAAGAGATGGGCCAACATGATTATTTTTGGATGCCATTCCATGACACTGTTCTTCAAATAGAATCTCTTGACATAGCTAATAGCTGTCGATTCGACAGCCTCTGATAATCCAAAGCCTTGACGGCAAATTTTTGAGACTTGTAAGCAGTAAAATCGTAACAACAGCAACTCATCCGCCACTGTCAGATAGGTCGTGGATGGTGGAGGATCTGGTATATCATGACCAAGGGATTTTTGAGCTTTCTAAACCGTAATATAGCTTTGAAAAACCTAGTTGCGTTGAGCTCACCTTTTCAAGTTCAGTATTTCTTTTTGCAACCTCCACAGACTTGGAATTTAATTCTGATCGCAGCGTCTCCAATGCTGCCAGCGAAAAGCGCCAGTGCTTGAATTGGCTAGACTCGTGAAATGGAGATAGCCCCGGAGCAAGAGTTAGCTGGGATGTTAATGCTTCTGTTTTTGGAGAATTTGTTTGGTCTGGCATGGATGATGTAAATAACAAATAAAAATCTATACATTTATAACGATTGTGTTAAGTTCGGAAGAAAAAAATGATGATGTCAACTTTGTTGTCATCTCGTTTACCCTTTTTACTACAACTTTCTTGTCTTTGTCTTGATTTCTAAAGTTGCTCTGATACCTACGGCACAATGCTTTCTATTCTGCTCATGGCGCCTCTCTTGAATATTTTACCACTGTTTGTAGTCGCATTCGATTGCTCCCTTACCGTTTCTTCCATTGCCTATGACATATCACTACTTTCAGGACGGAGAACTGCCTCTAAGGATACATCCACCCCACCGACAACATCAGAAGCTAAGGTGACAATGGATCTCTGCTCTTCAGGCATTGGTAGAGAAGATGGTGTATCAGACGAAGATCAGGTTGGTCTCTATCTAGCAAATATATGGAGAAGGATATCGCTAACATGAAATCACCAAGTGTCCATCCGACACAAAGGTCTGCCTTAAACTACTCAACCACAAGCCGTCTTCGCCCGACCCAGACAGAGTTACTTCTGTTGTGCCCATCTGGACTGCTGATACACCAGACGAAGATGTTACAATCACCCCTCTGGGAAAAAATGGCGATCAAGGACTCAAGATAGACGTCAAAGGTCCAGATTATGCTGGGTTAGTTCTTTGCTCTGATCCATCTGACCAGCAAGCTTAATGTTCTATATTGTAGTACCCAGCAGTACCTCAACTTAACACTTTCTTGCGACTTATCTTCGACCGACCGTAACCCAACATTTATTTCTTATACTTCAGGTTCCCTATCGCTCAAGTGGGCTACTGCAGATGCTTGCCCTAAGTCAGCACACAAACCTAAACCATCATATTCTAGCAGGAGTAACAGGGGATTTTTTGGGTTCTTAAAGGTATTATTCTGGCTGTGTATCATGGGATTGATTCTATATTTTGTAATCGGTAAGTTAACTCTCAATAAATTCGACTGCTTAATTGTTTCTCAGGTGTTGTTTACAATCATCAACAATATTCTGCGAGAGGATGGGATCTGGTTCCCCACAGAGACTTTTGGCGAGAAGTCCCTGTATTGTTACAGGATTTGTTTTCACACCTTTTCGCAGGAATCCGCGGCCATTCTGCAGGTGGCAATAGAGGTGGCTATAGTAGCTTAGGGTAGCAAAACTGATCATGATACAAAATCTAGATGTGTGCATAAAGCTTATATGGCTTCTCTTATTGGATCACTACATCTTGTCATCCGCTTCCAATTTGTAAGAAACGCCAGAATTTGCCTACTGTATTTTATATCGTCCACCTTGTCCAGATGCATTGTCGTTAGCAAGAGTACCGCTTGCAGCGCCCCTGTTGGCAGCGAGATTTTGGACTGTCTTCTGCAGTTCCAACCATTCAATATCTCGTGGCGATACTAATTTTTCCGTAACATCATAAACATAAACTTTGCCATCTGCAGAACCCAACGCGACTTTTCGAGACAAAGGACTACGATCCCATGCAAGCTTGTTGATAGCACGCGATGAGACGGATGTTGATACTATAGGAACCTGTAGAATTGCCTATTAGCCATGATCATACACGCAGCTCGTCCTTGTTATTTACTTCGATATCTTGATTGAGGTTCCATAAGTCAAATTTTCCGGTTCCATCTACTGTTCCAAACACAGCCGGGTGATGCGGATGCCACTTGACGTCAAAAATATAATCGTTGGCTTCTTCAAATGAGTGAATTGGTGCCACGCTTCTATCTTCAGTCTTTCCGCTAGACTGAGTCCCGCTTGTTTTTGTACTATTGACCGCTCTCGTCCTCCAAAGCTTGACGGTCCAATCCACAGAACTTGTCAAAAAAATGTCTGAAAAATCAACAGAGCCTGTACCAGGGTGGAAGTGAATACCAGTGACGGGGGCAGCATGGCCGCGATACACTTCTTCAGTGTTAAGTCCAGCTTTGGCAGACACTCGGTCGTAGCGGTTTGCCTGATAAACAGATCCTTCCTCTGTTCCCACCCAGAATGTAGCAGTCTCACTGTCTGGAAAATCAAAGCAAGTGATAGAGACCTCGTCAGTTTTATTATGAGAAGGCATGGTGAGCGGAAGAACCTCCTAAGATGCAGTGATTAGCCACAACACCTTTGTTTATCATCTTAATAGCTACCCACCTGTGGTTGAGCTAACATGTCCACAAGCCACGAACAAACAAGACCATCTGTACTACTTGTTATAAGACTATTGGCATTTTGAGTGCCAATCATTTTCATAGAATAAATAGGGTATGTGTGACCTGTAGCAGATAATGGTGTTTTGAGGACAGGAAGATGCTTTGCACGCGTATCCCAGAGGAGAACTTGACCGGAGTACGAACCACCAAAAATGAGTGTTGGATGGTAAGGTGAGAAAGCGACAGAAAGTATGTCAGACTGTGAACCTGTTTAGTTTGAACTTATCCGGAGAACCAGATTGGGCTCTTACCGGAGAGTAGAATACAAATTCTGGCCGCTCTGTTAGATGTAGATTCCAAACGGCGACAATCCCATCGGGATCGTTGACGGCTGCAGGGTTTTTATTGTATGCTGCAACACTCAATTCCGGAAACTGTCAAAGTCAGCCAATAGACGGAAAAGGTCGCAGGAATAGCAGTCACCTTTGGAGACCAATCAATGGCTGTGACAGATCTGCCAGTAGTCCATCGCTCGTCTGAGAAAGCACAAAACAGTTTGATCTGCTGTCCTTCTGAGTCATCACTAGTGTATTGTTAATTGTATACCTTAATCACAGTTAACTCACAATGCTCCATCAGTCCCGATAGTGTAATCTTTGATATAATCATATCCATCAGATAAAGCTCTTTGTACAATTTTGGTTGATTCCTCGATGAAACAGCTAAAGTCTGGTGCGGCAAGGATTGCCTGCCGCTCTTCCCTAGTCAAGTCTGGTACTTGTTAGCATTGAACGGATCCACGTAAGGAAACAGACGATATAAATAGCTTACCTGACATACGAAGCTCCTCACTCCTAACCTTCAGTTCTCGCAGTTCTTTTTCAAGGACCTTTCTCTCCTCCTCCATTTCTTCCAATATCCGCTTCCTCATTTCTTCCTCTGTCTCTTTCCCACTACTATCGTCCGTTGTACCCACTCTTGTTTTATGTATTCCATCACTATCTAAACTGTCTTCGAGAATATTTTCATCTGTAGAACTTGACATAGAGGTCATAGTTTGTATTCCTTTAGAGTATGTGACGGGAGTAGGTTTAGCGGCCTGCAATAATCAACTCGACTGCTAGCTTGACTCTGAATCCTTACTTACTTGGGACGGAAACTCAAACAGTTCTGCTTGGTGATCTACGAAATCTATAGCTAACTGTGGTGATGGTGAAACCATGCCCTCACTCATTGACTATCAGCTTGCTGCTCATTTATTCTATTTTCAACTAACCGGTCAACAGTTAAGCCGGTCATGCCTGTCATTGCAACATTTCCAACTGCCCTTCCGAAGCTACCCTCATTACTCAATCGACTGGCGCGTCCTCCTGGAGTTCCTGGGGTGCTTGCTGATGGTGTGGAAGCCAGCTGCCTCGCGGGCGTATTTAAAACGGAAGATCGTGGTGCTGTATAAGGTGAAGTTGGGCGAGCTAAAAGTGAATCAACAAGTTCATTGACGTCTTTTCTGTTAGTAGTCGAAGTCTGTGGGGCCTAAACTAATATTCAGAATCATGCTCGGATCGTTATAATAGATGGATAAGGCATACTGACTTCAACATTGCCTTTCTCTGCCTGGGCAAGAAGTTGTTTTCGTTCGTCTCTTGCTCTTCTAAGTTCAGCCAGCTTTGCTCTTTTCTCTTCGATTTCTTGCCTGCGCCGGTCGCTCATTATGTTCCGTTCTTTTGCAGTGAATGTCTTAAATAAAAAAATAAGGAAAAAAATGAAAATGAAGCAAAAACAAAAAAGGCTGTAATACTGGCACAATCCGCGAAACGCGACAAGGCGTCTAAGCGTCATTTGGTCAGAAAAGGGACATTTTTTAATTGAAGTGCAGGACAACTAATGCATATATGACTATTGTACACTATAATTGTCTATAGTTCCACACCAAGCTCTTGGGCTTCTTGACGAAACATTTGGAGACGCTCGGCAGCATACGACTATGTGAGATAAGCTGTACATTTCATCAAACACAACAGAACTCACAAGGTAATCAAAATCTGGGATATATCCCGCTTTCTCAGCCATGATAGCATCTACCTGCTCTTCTGCTTGGACAATGCCCCATAATGCCCAAAAGACACTGCATCCTGGACTCCATAATCGTACCTCTTGTTCGAGCGCATCTATTCTGTCTGCAGAAACATCTTTTCTTCTTCCAATAATCTCCTCGCCGTTTCTTCCATCAACTTGTACGGATAGATAAGCTCGGTAAAACTCTTCACGCTGTACAGAGGAGGGATATGGAAAGTGTGGTATAAGAGAATGAGATAGAGTAGGATGGTGATAGTTGGCACGCCATTCATGAAAATGATTGGCAATATCGTATCCTCTTGGATTTGGGCCAGCATACTCGAAATCGATCACTACATACTGCAGATGAAACGGATTAGCGTGCTCTACTGGTACACTGTCTTGTATTTACCCGAAGATGATCTGGGGTGTGGGGGGGTAACCGAACATCCAACAGCAAAAGGTTTCCATACTGTGTATCGTTGTCTTTCAAGCTGATAAGTTACTGCAAATTATGTGATAAAACACTCACGAGCAAAAACAACTCCTTTTTCACCATTATGTGACTCAATATACAACCTATAAAGTCTGATTTGTTCGCGCACCTTGTAAATTCCAAAGCGTTCGACCCAAGTTTCCCATCTACCACCGAGTGAAGCCAATGAGTCTAGAACGTCTTCTGCCACATTCGACCATTCCCTGAGACACCGCCATAATGTCGGTTCAGTATCGCGACCATTTTCATATCCTAATAATCGCAAATCGACAGAGTGAAGTTCACGCATCCTTCGAGCGATACCATGAGAAATCACAGGCTCACGCAGTTCCTGAGCCGTCAAAGCACGGGAAGGAAAAAATTCCTCAACTCTTCCATTGATGAATGTACCAAACACTTTAGGACCAATTCCATATCGGCTGCTAAGAACGTGAAGGATGCGCAATTCTTCAGTACGTGAGATAAGAGCATCAGAGCTAGGGCCATAGACACGGAAGAGAAGCGTGGGCGGGTACTGATTCTCAAGTAAAGGTGGAGGATGAGCCGGGTCGCAAGGTGGAAGAGTAGGAGTAAGGAGGGGAGATACGGAAGGTGAAGTCGGATTTGGAGCAGGGTTGAATGAGACGAAGAAAACGGCATTGGTAAGGGCTCCCGAGACTTTTTGCAGATGAATGTTGACCGGTGTCAGGGTAGTTGAAGACCATCGGGGAACACGCTACCTCGCAGGTCAGCATTATGTCGTCTAGTTGGCTCTTATTGTGCCCACCAAACGTCTCAAGATGGCCAAGATTTTCTGCTTGAAGACAGGGTGGCGCCATTCACTTTGTTGAAGATATATAAGTATAAGCTAACGTATTACATCAAGCAGTGTTCTCACCTGGCGTTTACGCTTAGAGCTACATGTCGAACTCCGTTCACACCGTTCTCATCAACTGGATCAGGTGAAGCTACATGTTTCTCTGCTTCAGCGAAAAAGGGTTCATCTAGGCTGAATTCCGACAATTTCGAGAAACTGCTTTCTGATGTCTTGTGATGTCTAGTTGGAGGTCTCGAAGCCGAATTTGGAGGCACAAAGTGAGAGTCTGAGCTACTTGCTATACTTTCCGGGTGAGAAGGGAGTAGTAATGGTGACAAAGGTCCCGCTGGTTCGGTTGGTATATGGCTGGGCGTGAAGGTCATTTTCGCGATGTAATATAGTGCTTTTGTAAATAAAAATAAAGATAACCTTGGAATATATATGAATGAGATGACTTATACTTTTCAATTTCCGGCATTTTGTTTCAATAGCCATTGCTTATTAGGCTTGCAAGAATGAAATTCATGGAAAGATAGGCACGCCGGAAAAGGAATTGTGTGGTTCCGGTGGAGGCACGGAAGTGACTGTCATTCTGGATGTTTCTAAAGGAAACAAATATATTAAATATCAGAAAAAGCCAAGATAGAATCACAAATATTTGTGGACGGTAAACATCAATGGAATTCAGGCAGCCAATACCGTTCCTCACCCCCACCGCTAATAGAAAGCGCAGAGCAGCTTCGCCAGAAACTCTCTCTTCCCCCATATCTCATTTTCCTTTACATCAAGACAAGAAGAGACGTCCGAACCTCACCAACGGTTTCTCCAATCTTTCATTAATGCCAGATGGCCAACTTGTAGCCCCAAGACAGCCTTGTAACCATGATAGCGATGAAGGTGATGAGGGACTTGGACCATCCAATTATCCAAAGTCAAATAATAATGACTTGAAAGTAGAGGTGCTCCCAGACATTCTTGTTGGAGGCACACATTCTCACCATTGTCAACCAAATTGTCAGGCCCAGTATCGGCCTCCTATATACCCATCCTCGTCGTCATCCACGTCCCCTACAACCTCTAATGATGAAAGTCGTGACCTCGATGCGACCTACACTGGAAATATTCATCGCTCTAGACATCATACAACCACAGCCCAGCAGGCAGATGAAGTTGTGCAACTCGACGGCGAAGGTAAACCGGGTGGATTTGGGTTGAGCGTAGAAGATGTCACTGAATTCCCGATTCCATTAAGAGGTAGAAGACCAAGGGAAGAGGACAGTCTATCTGACACTGAGCCATTTGGAAAGAGGCCTAGGATAGATGAAGCGGATGTTGATATGGATGCGGAGATCATAGAAGAAATACCACGAAGTGAAGCAATAGACTTGGGGAGAGGCAGAAAAACAATATGGTATGAACCGGAAAAAGATCGTAAGTTTGTCTCAACAAGCCCTTGCTCATTACTCAAACAATCTATCGATAGGAATCGTTATCACCTCCTTGTCTGACTCCGAATCTCGTTCGTCACGTTCGCCATCACCTGAAATGGATGGCCGTCGACTTTCACAACCTGGCCAGAATGGTTTCATAATTTCACCTTCTCTCCTTACTCATCTGATAAGAACTCGGAGAGAGTACGATTTCAAGAGTCCACTTGAAGACCTCTTGAGAAACAATAAAAAGACCCTAACTCTCTACCGCCCGCTCAAAAATATACCAGACAAATGGCCAGAGTCCGTTGTCAAGGCATGGGAGGAAGTACAACCTCATGAGCTTTCCGGAAGATTCGAAGAGATTGCAGATGACGAAGATTTTACAACCAACACAAATCCAGAGACACCTAGAGAGGATGAGATGATGGAAATTGAAGACCCTGCCTCTTACCAAACCGACAATATGAGCCGAAACGGGCTGTCCGCAGCAAGTAATGGAGATATACAAGAGAGGAATGGTGATGTTGATATGGCGATAGATGGTGAATAGTTATTTTCTATCGCATTTTGGGCAGTTGTTTCTCTCATAACCATCTTTGTAACCTAATCACCAAATAATGCATACTACCAGGTCATATGACCTTTCAAAACATTATCAGGTATAAAGAGCTAAAGCAAAGACACTCATTACTCATTTCCCCCCTTTCTGATTTTTTTTTTTACAGTTTTTCTCCATCAAAATGCTTTTGATTATGGTATGCTTGCCTGTTTGGAGCATGGCACTCTTCACAGGGCCCCGCGCAACTTGAAAGCAGTTACGCCCGTCAATCTACAAGAAATAAAATTGGAGCGAAATAACACCGGAAGCCATACAGGTATTTTGTATTTATTTCACGTAGAAAAGTATATACCGCTGATTACTGACCATTTTCTAGCTTGTCAATGCTCCCCGTAGCATTCTATCGTCATTCCATTCGTCGGCGAATTTACCTCTTCTACTTTCTGTTGACTACATTGGTCATCCCCTTGCCCTTCTGGTGCCTCAACCATCTACCTTGTCCAAGACGTCCAATATCATCGTGGACGTCACGAAGATGCCTACGGGTTTGTTGGAGTAGGAGGCACTGTGATGTAGTTGCAAGATGCAAAATTGATCATCCGGGAAAAGACCTTCATGAACTAGTAGGCGCCTTTACTGCTTAACTTTGTCCTTCATCGAGGTAGTGACAATGAAGGAATCTCGTCTCTGTCATGACTATTACCAATAATTAAGATCCAAGCTCTGTACCAAAAGGTCACAATAATGCAATCGGAGTCGCATTACTACGTATTGCCTATATTCCATGGAATGATTCCAAGGTTCTGACACAGACACCATAAGCTTGCTCTGAGGTAATGCCATTAGTACTCTGGCTAAAGCCCGCATACAGATAGGCGACACTTTTGGACCATTTGCATGCTCCCTGCTTCTTCGCGCTCTTCCTCTGTCGGCACTATACATCTGTCCCTACATATCTCTAACATCACCGTTCATTTCGTCAAAATGCCTTTTTACAAACTTTCCTCCCACTTATATAACTTATGAGGGAGCCGAGCGTCTTGCCCCTTCAACTGAAGTTTTGTTTGATAGAATACAAGGATCTCGTGGTTTAGAGAAAAATACTGTCACCACTGACAGGTTATAGTAAGCACCGAGGCTGTGCATGGTTTTATGATCTTTCTTTGGTGGTCTGAAGAATCTGATATTGTCTATAAAGATGCAGATGCATGCCTCATGGATCTTTTACGAGTTGAATCAATATAATAAACATCTGGACAGTTCAATAGTCTTGAATTGGAGGTCTTTACCAGCCGAAAGTTCTTGAATAAACAAACGCCTATTCTTAAATCTTTAAATAGCATGTAATAGCATTTTGACCTAGTCAAGGATGATGAAAAATAGCTGGGGCCACCAAGTTAGAAGGAAAAAGATATCACTGCAGTTTAATGGTGTCTTATACATTGTTACTAAACTCATGACATACAGATGGTATAAATATTTTCCGACCGCTCTGATTGAAGCTGAAGAGGACCAGTGAAGCTAATGATTAGAGTTTCTCTTCTCTGTTATGTCTTTGACATACTGAAGAGACTTATGCAAAGTTGTTTGTTATCTACTAACTTCACAAATGCGTCCCAAAGCTCTAGATTTATGTTTGCCATTCATGGGACGTGGCTTGCATGTATCATGCGTACTTTCATTAGTGTCAATCCTCAAAGATACCAATTTTGCTTATTCTGATGCACTTGTCGTATCCAACACTGATAATTTCACAGCTTCCCTCGCTTTCATTTCCTGTAACAACGCAACAGTCTCTGATAACTTGACTGGATGACGGCCGCAAATCATCTACACCATGTACTCTTACGTTCGCACGATTCTCGCCATTCAATGCAATAAGATGGAGATATCCATCTGGCGAAGTGATGCTAAATGTATGATCAGCCGTGCTGTGTAAATCGTTAAGTTTCGAACACATACACCAATCCAGAACCATCAGGCAACCAAGCCATACGAGGCAAAACGTATTTATCGCCCTCTGAACCAGTCCACAAGCATGCCAGTCTCTCACTCTCTTCAGGTTCTATACCATACAAAAGAATTCTTTCACCAGAGTTACCTACATGGTCACCTGTTTGACAAGCCACAATTCTACCTGATGGATGAAGAGCCATGTTCAGGACCGTGAAGCTGATATGGGTATCCATCGGACTGGGGTTGAAGCTCTTGGTCTTGATTGACCATTCTTCTCTGAGGGCCGTAGATTCGGATGGTAAACAAACATAGTAAAGAAGATGGGAAGACCGGGTCGTGTATAACAGATATTTAGATTCTGGATGGAAGAGGATGGCCTCTGGATTCCATTCGACAGTGATCCGTTTCGCCTCAGTAAATCTCAAGCCAGGTTCACAAGCAAAAGCCGGAATGTCCATATTATCTATAGGTATGTCATCGCCACGCAAGGGAGGTGGCATGGCTGAGGACGTGGCGACATAAATGACGATATCACGGTCATAAGATGCAGTCGCCATATATAGACCGTTGGGAGAGAAAGAAACTCGAACGACAAATTTTTTAGAAGAAAAAGTCTGAAGGCTCCTGTTGGTTACAAGGTCGGTGAGTATTGTCCTAAAATGGATGCTAATTAACATTCACACCTCAAGAAATAGTACACTTCTCTTCAACTCACGTACCATCCATTGATCCGGTAAGCAAGAATCGAGGGTTGACCGGATGGAACGCAAATGATAGAATTGCTGCACGATGGGGCTGGATTATTCTGTCGACCTAGATAGGATTTGTCATCAAAAGCATGATATTTTACTTTAAAAATACTTGCCTCTCTAGAGCTGTAGTCGATTATCTTTAATGTTTTATCTACAGACGTTACAACTATACTCAGAGGGCATGACGCCTTATAACTGATAGCAATAGTCAGAGATAGCTCAGATAACGATTCTCAAAGCACTTACACGGCTAACGATGTATCAAATTCCCGGCGTGGAACATGTAATGCTGTAACACTCAAGAGATTCGCAGCAGATATACCTTCAATCTTGCTTCTAACAGAAAACTCTACATTTTCTTTTAGCTTAATTCTCAGCATGTCCTTAATCTTCCATCCCTGCCAACTTCCATTCAGGACTAGTTCCTTGTTCTCATCAATGGTAGCTACTGCCATTTGCTGTGCTAGTTGTTCAGAAAGCCAATCATCAACCAGTGTCCGAAGATCTGGTTGAGGAGGACGAGCCGGATCTGGTAAAGAGACCTTTGAGGCACGTAAAAATGGTTCAAGCACGGATGGGTAGTTAGAGGCGAGATAATGAGCGATCAAGTTCTGAACCAAATTGTCGTTGCTGGGTGGTGGCATATTTGTAGCAGTGAAGATCCGTTTTGCTGCCGACTTTTCGTCAATGATAATCAACCGATGTTTTTTCCATGAATTACAGGATATGTTTATCAGCTCTCATTCTTCAATTTCTTATATACTAAAGCAATTTCTTTGCGGATTTTTGTGCTCAAAACGAAAATCAAAGGCGGACATCGCCGTGAATTAACTACAGCATTTCTGCTGTATGTCATGGCAAGTGGATACGTGGCGGCTGTTCTAAACCAGCTGCGTTTCTGAAAGCGCTCTTAGTTACTGTCACTATTAATGACAATGCTGATGTTAAATCTTGACTAAATTCTTGGTACAAAATGACTAAAATGATAATATTGCGTACCCAGTTGCGAAAGTGATGATATCATCATTTGTAACTCGTGAAAAGGCCTTGCTTCCTTTGTCTAAACATGCAGAAATCACTCTACCAACTATCTATCAATCCTTTGTTTAACCAGGAGGCCAATAATATGAATAGCACTGGCAAACACATGGAACTCCAATGTGCATTTCCAGCTGAAGAAGGCTTGCAGAAACATCATGCCTGAAAAGAAAAAAAAATCTTCTGGAGATGGTGAAAGATCATCCAAACCTTCTGAGAACACCCAGCGAAGCAGTTCATCTAGGCACAGGTCGTCGAATCCATCTGAGAATGGACAGAGAAAAACCTCATCCAAATCGGGCTCGGGAAATAGGCTAACTCAAGCGAGAGAAACTGGCCAATCCGTTAGTCAAAATGTCGAGAATGCTTATAATACAGCCATGGGATGGTTAGGATGCGTAAGAATTTGCCTTTAACTGGGAAGCGAAAGCAAAAATGCTTACAGAGCATATTTTATCAATAGGAACGTGATTTGAATAGGCAGGTGAGCAGACTTATCAGTATACCTCAACGAAAAATCACAAAGTCAACATGATATCTAATAATCTATCTATAAGATCCAAAGATATAACCCCATCTTCTACGAATTTGCAGAAAAAAATCTTCTCCCGAGTTATGATATCCAGTACAAAGCGAGTAAGCTGTTGATATTTTTGATTGCTTCGGGGCTGCTTCAAGCGTAAGTTCACCAATTGAAATCATATTTGACAGGTAGTTTCATTCCCATATTTCATTGGCCTTTGGGACTTCTAGCAAAATACCTGCAATTTATCTTCCTATATGAAACTGGCATGAAAGAACTACAAAGAGGCTTTGCAAGCAGTCAACGATCAAATCGAGTGAAATCACTCATTACTGCACTGGTGATTATTTCAGCTTTACAGTTAATACCGACTTTTTTGCTCGACACCTACTATCATTTTGGTGCTCTTTGGGACATCTTTCTTCCTGCCGTCTTGTTCATTACTCCATGGAAAGAACAACCGGAACAAACAATTGCAGCAACGCTATGTGACTCTTGCTTTGGATTCATAAGTGAAAGCGTAGGAATGTTGATCCCTGAAGCAGTAACAGGAGAAAATGGACACACAACAGCAAGTCTGCGAATATAGTTGCTCAGAATATAGGCTAATGACCCTTATTGACCTTTAGACTATGATTATCGCGGGCGTGACTATCATGCTATTGTGAGTTGTGCCTAAAAAGCATCATCTTGAGTTGACAAAATTAGTTATGTCGGCTCTGTAGGCTCTCTAGCCGTCTATGTGGCTGTTTGGGCATACCTGTCCATATCCACAATCACCATGCTTGGCCGCCGACTGGTCAAGAAAGAAGAAAGCTCATCCCAACATTATAAACAGATGACTAACTGGCATAACACCATGGCCATTTGGCTTTGGCGGTTCATAATATCCGCGATGGAAGGAATTCATATTCCTGGGATCATTTCCGCTATGGATCTGATTTTACACTATATTCCCACATACTTCCTGTGGGCCACAGGGTTCATGTTCGCCATGTTGATGACAAAAAAGACTGAAAAGAATCACGTGAGTGATTCAATGACAATCGCTTGCTGATAGAATTAGATCGCCGATACATGGTATGCTAAATGGTTAATTGGCTTTAAATCCAAGCGATAGATGTCTCTATTGCTTCACTTCGAATGAATTGGTCGAACTAACTACACGATATGAACCAATGAATGGATTGAGCAGCAGAGTAAAAATTGATAAGGCGATGTGTGAACACAAAATATTGTTGTAGCAATGCAGTTGTTGAGTCGGTTTTCGGGACCGAGCAATGCATAACATCGTCCGTGCAGCAAACCTATCATGATTATCTATCATTTTGTGCTGATACAGCATAGACACCTGATACGATCCTGAGGCCGGCGGCTTGGGATTTGGAATAGGGGGCCAGTGGTGATTACTTACAGTCTTTGGTTAAAAGGCGGTGGCAAGATCCCTGTGTGAGTCGAATGTGTTATTGATCTTAGATAATCTAATGGCGATGGAGGTGTTCGAAAGCGGCAAGGCCTAGTTATATGACCTATAATGAATTGATCCTTTTTAAGGATCACGCCAACAATGAGCATTATCCACATGCCTATGAACTGAACAACAGGACAATAAAAAAAAGCAATGGACGAACCTGGCTGGTACTGAGATTCTGCGACGACCGATAGGCGAAGGTAGGACAGCGCAGGTGCAAGATCACAATATTTTCATAGATTAATGGTCCATTGCTCTTCTGTAGTTCTCCTTAGTGTTCCTTGAACTGGGTTTGTCACTCAGTTGCAGGGTATTAGATGGGAACTTGAGAATCATTAAGTCTTACAAGGGTTCAATAACGTATGTCGATCACATCTACCTACGTGTTGTATCTATCTTCCAAACAGGGTAGCGGATGTCTTTTGCAACAAAAAATAAAATAAAAGGTTTACAGTAGGCAAGGTATCCAGGATACGTATCGAGTCCGCTTTTAAACCGATTAAAAAAATTCGTCTGCGATATTTAAGATCCGAGTGAGAATATGCAGAGATGTACTTAAAAAAAAAAACCTCAGCACTCGGGATTCCCAAGTGGTCCCCCACCTTGGTACTAACCGAGCGATATGCAACTTGACTTCACGGATCGGACGGGACGTGGTATTTGATGCAAATTCTATGGCCGAGGATAGCTTTACATACTGGATAAGAATTATAATCTTATTGCGCCAAGCATTTTATAACCGACTTATATCCTGAAAGCGACCTAGTTCATAATCTTCAGTTGTCGTCCAGTACCATGACCTCGGTCTCGCAACATGCAATGTAGCCAACAAAAGGACCATCAATACTTTTTAAGACTTTTCGTAGTCTTTTTGGTTAAGGCTTGGAACCAAATAATTAATCGGGTCGTAACAAATAAATACAAATGTTTGGTACGGTAATAACAAATTGTGAGTAGCTGTGGCTAGCAGAATGATGTTTTATTTGTTTCCTTATTTTCTTTCTTTCTTTTCCTTCTCTTTCATTTTCTTTTTATTTCGTGATGAACAATGTCAAGATTGCGTGTCACGGGAAGGTGGATAGTAAGGCAAGGTGTCATAACCTTGGAATTATGACACGGAATATAGCCAATAAATAATAATGCAACTCCAATTACATTATTGTTGTTGCAGTTTTACTGTAACCCCTACGGAGATGGAGGTAAGTCCGACGGGGAGAGTGGTGTACATAGTTATTTAATTGTATCTTAATTTTCTCCTTTTCCTTTATAATTATATTAATGCTAGTTCTGGAGTATTTCACTCTACGCCTGCACTTTATATGATAATACATTGATATACAATTCCAAAACCAAGAACCGAGAACCTAGAATCGAGAACCCAAGAATCTGGAACCAGCTTACATATCCTGCAAACGATTATCCAACCTGCACGAAAATAAGTAGGAAGCAAGGCGGTAACACAATCCTCCAGCACTTCTCTCCCAGTCGACCCATAGTTATCGAGACTGATGCTTCTGACTACGCCATTGCAGGTATCATATCTCATCCAGACGAACGAAACCAACTTAGGCCTATCGCATTCTATTCCAGGAAACTTACAGATGTCGAGCTAAACTACGAAATATATGATAAAGAAATGCTAGCAATCATTTGGGCTTTTAAGGAATGGAGAGCATATCTAGGAGGATCAAAAGAAATCGCGGTTTATACAGACCATAAAAACCTTGAGTATTTTACAACGTCAAAGGTGCTGAATCGTCGTCAGGCTCACTGGGCAGAAGTACTGGCCAACTATGATTTCAAGATCATTTATTGCTCTGGCACCCAAATGGGCAAAGCAGATGCCTTGACGAGACGTCAAGACCTGCAAGGGGGGAGTAGAGCTGCCGATGCACCCCCTCGAGCGCTCTTAAAGCCAGGTCAGTTCGTGATCTCTGCCACTGACACTATCACAGAGGATACCATCTCAAATACAATAAAATGAATCAAAACGTTACAACAAGAAGACCCAGCCATCCGAGAATTATTGCCGTATTTACAAGATCCAAACAAACCCCGAACTTCGGATATCAACATCAAGATTTCTCTACATACGATACAGGATAATTGTTACGGTCCGTAACAACGGAATATAAGCAATGCATAAGTTAGTGTTCGAACACCATTAACAATCCTTTTGCGGTTAATTGATGCATTGGTTATATCCGTAACATAGCCTCCCTTGGCACGAACAACTGCCTGTACCCTTCGCGGTATACTCTCTATGAGACTGTGGCAGACTGAAACCGGTACCTCATCCCAAACCTTTTCAATCCTCTCCCAAAGTTCTAACATGCCTTCGGGCTCATTTTTCTTCCTTTTGAGTTCTTTTTGAGGTAATGCCATATGTGTTCGATAGGGTTGAGGCCAGGAGACTGAGCGGGCCACCGCAAAGTACTCATGTGGCAATTTATTACGGTATTAACCAGTGCATCAATTAACCCAAAAGGGATTGTTGACCTGCTCAATTGGTCAACTTATGCACTGCCTATATACTGTTGTTACAGACTGTAACAGTCTGACTTCCCTCACCAGAGGGCCAAGTCCACTGAAGAGCCAGAACTTCGGTCTATAAGGTCCCCCATTTAACCTTCGTTGTAACTGCCGCAGCTCTAAGCAACCACTCCCTGGATGATCACTATTAGCAAGGTGCCGTCCACGCAAAGGTGAAGGTAAAATGCCTTGGAGGTGGGTTCCTAGGACAAAGACAACTACGTCATCTAGGTTCGGGGCTGAGCCATGAAAAGTGGAATATCTTTTCACCCCGCTGGGATTTGAACCCAGGATTCCTACCAAGGGTGAGCAGGTCAATTTATTACGGTATTAACCAGTGCATCAATTAACCCAAAAGGGATTGTTGACCTGCTCAATTGGTCAACTTATGCACTGCCTATATACTGTTGTTACAGACTGTAACACAATTTTTAGACCACTCGCTTTTTTGCTCGTACAGTGGGCAACGAAATGTTCCAATGTTTTCTTTTTTTGGATTGGATGACCAATAACTTCCGAACGTTAGCATGAGTAGCTATGGAATCGCAATGCAAGGTACGACTACTTCTTAGCTCTATAACACAGCTTCAATGACGTCATAGACTGTATCTATCGCTGAGCTACGGGGCTTGGAAAACAGAGGCCACATTGGAACATTTCGTTGCATTTTTTTGTGAATGTAAAACTCGTCATAGCTCCACCAACACGGCCATGAATGACGTCATCTCTTCCATACGTCATTCCGCATGTAGCGTCATTCCGCATCAGTAGTGCGATGGTATAAAAAGGGGAGACGTTTGTGCTCAGCTGCCTGAACAATAATCATGCGCGCTATTTCTACTACCCAAGTCAACAAAGCGATCTCATTGCTACACACTCGCCGCTCGTACCGGCAAATAGCCTCAGAGCTAGGCCTAAGCACTACCACTATCAGCCGCATCCACTCTAAACACTTTCCGTCGGATACTCCAAGAGCTAGAGGCCGCCAATCAAAATTGTCCCCATCAGAAGTTGATTTGGTAGCCTCTTTGCTCCAACATAGCAAGGCAAAAAGTGCTGTAGAACTAGCAAAAATGGTCAACACCATAACCGGTATCAACGTATCTGCACAGACAGTAAGACAGTGCCTGAAAAACGCCGGGTTTAAGAACGTTACGAAGAAAAAAAAGCCACTCCTCAAATCACAACACAGGCGTGCAAGAATGGAGTTTGCAGAACGCCACAAAGACTGGACTGTGGAAGACTGGAAACGGGTCATATGGTCAGACGAGACGAAGATCAATCGCCTAGGCCCAGATGGAAACAACAGGGTGTGGATTAGTAGTGGATCGAGCTTGGATGAGAAATCGGTCGTTGGAACAATGAAGTTTGGTGGTGGAAGTGTCATGATTTGGGGATGTATGACGTGGTACGGAGTGGGCTATGCAGCCAAGATTGAAGGAAAGATGGATGCCGACCTCTATTGCGCAATATTGGAAGACGAACTACAACAAACCATCGAATACTATGCCCTCAACCGCTCCAAGATCATTTTTCAACATGACAACGATCCCAAACATACGAGCAGAAAAGCTAGCGATTGGCTTCAAACTTGCAACATGAGTACTTTGCGGTGGCCCGCTCAATCTCCCGACCTCAACCCCATCGAGCACTTATGGCATTACCTCAAAAAAGAGCTCAAAAGGGAGGAAAATGAGCCCAAAGGCATGTTAGAACTTTGGGAGAGGATTGAAAAGGTTTGGGATGAGATACCGGTCTCAGTCTGCCAAAGCCTTATAGAGAGTATGCCACGGAGAATACAGGCAGTTCTTCGTGCCAAGGGAGGCTATACAAAGTATTAGAAACATGAATTTATGTTCACAAAAAAAACGCAACGAAATGTTTCAATGTGGCCTCTGTTTTCCAAGCCCCGTAGCTCAGCGATAGATACAGTCAATGACGTCATTGAAGCTATGTTATAGAGCTAAGAAGTAGTCGTACCTTGCATTGCGATTCCATAGCTACTCATGCTAACGTTCGGAAGTTATTGGTCGTCCAATCCAAAAAAAGAAAACATTGGAACATTTCGTTGCCCACTGTATGTTTGGGATCGTTGTCTTGTTGAAATATGATCTTTGAGCGGTTGAGGGCATAGTATTCAATGGTTTGCTGTAGTTCGTCTTCCAATATTGCGCAATAGAGGTCGGCATCCATCTTTCCTTCAATCTTGGCTGCATAGCCCACCCCGTACCACGTCATACATCCCCAAATCATGACATTTCCACCACCAAACTTCATTGTTCCAACGACCGATTTTTCATCCAAGCTCGATCCACTACTAATCCACACCCTATTGTTTCCATCCGGGCCTAGGCGATTGATCTTGGTCTCGTCTGACCATATGACCCGTTTCCAGTCTTCCACAGTCCAGTCTTTGTGGCGTTCTGCAAACTCCATTCTTGCACGCCTGTGTTGTGATTTGAGGAGTGGCTTTTTTTTCTTCGTTACGTTTTTAAACCCAGCGTTTTTCAGGCACCGTCTTATTGTATTTACAGATGCGTTGTTGCCGGTTATGGTGTTGGCCATCTTTGTTAGTTCCACAGCACTTTTTGCCTTGCTATGTTGGAGCAAAGAGGCTACCAAATCAACTTCTGATGGGGACAATTTTGATTGGCGGCCTCTAGCTCTTGGAGTATCCAACGGAAAGTGCTTAAAGTGGATGCGGCTGATAGTGCTGGCGCTTAAGCCTAGTTCTGAGGCTATTTGTCGGTACGAACGGCGGGTATGTAGCAATGAGATCGCTTTGTTGACTTGGGTAGTAGAAATAGCGCGCATGATTATTGTTCAGGCAGCTGAGCACAAACGTCTCCCTTTTTATACCATCGCGCTACTGATGCGGAATGACGCTACATGCGGAATGACGTAGCGAAGAAATGACGTCATTCAGGGCCGTGTTGGTGGAGCTATGACGAGTTTTACATTCACAAAAAAAATGCAACGAAATGTTCCAATGTTGCCTCCGTCTTCCGAGCCCCGTAGCTCAGCCATAACTACAGTCTATGACGTCATTGAAACTGTGTTATAGAGCTGAGGAGCAGTCGTACCTTGCATCGAGATTCGATAACTGCCGTTGCTATCGTTCGGAAGTTATTGATGATCCAATCCAAAATTAGAAAACATTGAAACATTTCGTTGCCCACTGTATATACAGTGGGGAGCAAAATGTTTCAATGTTTTCTTTTTTTGGATTGGATCACCAATAACTCCCAAACGATAGCAGCGGCAGTTATCGGATCTCGATGCAAGGTACGGTTATGTTACAGTCTGTAACAACAGTATATAGGCAGTGCATAAGTTGACCAATTGAGCAGGTCAACAATCCCTTTTGGGTTAATTGATGCACTGGTTAATACCGTAATAAATTGACCTGCTCACCCTTGGTAGGAATCCTGGGTTCAAATCCCAGCGGGGTGAAAAGATATTCCACTTTTCATGGCTCAGCCCCGAACCTAGATGACGTAGTTGTCTTTGTCCTAGGAACCCACCTCCAAGGCATTTTACCTTCACCTTTGCGTGGACGGCACCTTGCTAATAGTGATCATCCAGGGAGTGGTTGCTTAGAGCTGCGGCAGTTACAACGAAGGTTAAATGGGGGACCTTATAGACCGAAGTTCTGGCTCTTCAGTGGACTTGGCCCTCTGGTGAGGGAAGTCAGACTGTTACAGTCTGTAACAACAGTATATAGGCAGTGCATAAGTTGACCAATTGAGCAGGTCAACAATCCCTTTTGGGTTAATTGATGCACTGGTTAATACCGTAATAGGTTACTTCTTAGTTCTATAACACAACTTCAATGACGTCATTGACTGTATTTATGGCTGAGCTATGTGGCTTGGAAAACTGTCAGGATCTCAGTGATGAGGGTCCGTAGTTTGGTATGTGAGTAGTGTCTCTGACTGTGTTCTCGTTACTGGGACAAGGTGGATGAAACAAGATAGATGAGACAAGGTAATAGTGATGTAGACGTGTGATACATCTCTAGGGAAAAGGTAAGTCTAAGACTACCTGTTTATATATATGTAAAATCTAAGCTATGTGTCAGGATCTCAGTGATGAGGATCCGTAGTTTGGTATGTGAGTAGTGTCTCTGACTGTGTTCTCGTTACTGGGACAAGGTGGATGAAACAAGATAGATGAGACAAGGTAATAGTGATGTAGACGTGTGATACAGTGGGCGCCAAAATGTTTCAATGTTTTCTTATTTTGGATTGGATCACCAATAACTTCCGAACGATTGCAGCGGTAGCTATCGAATCACGATGCAAGGTACGACTACTCCTTAGCTCTACAACGCATCTTCAATGACGTCATAGACTGTCTCTATCGCTGAGCTATGCGGCTTTGAAAACAGAGGCAACATTGAAACATTTTGGCACTTTTTTTTTGAAAATACAAAACTCGTTATAGCTCCATCAACACGGCCCTGAATGACGTCACCTCTTCAATACGTCATTCCGCATGTAGCGTCATCCCGCATCCGTAGCGCGATGGTATAAAAAGGGAGACGTTTGTGCTCAGCTGCCTGAACAATAATCATGCGCGCTGTTTCTACTACCCAAGTCAACAAAGCGATCTCATTGCTACATACCCGCCGTTCGTACCGGCAAATAGCCTTAGAACTAGGCTTAAGCGCCAGCACTATCAGCCGCATCCGTTTTAAACACTTTTCGTCGGATACTCCAAGAGCTAGAGGCCGCCAATCGAAATTGTCCCAATCTGAAATTGATTCGGTAGCCTCTTTAATCCAACGTAACAAGGCAAAAGATGCTGTAGAACTAACAAAGATGGCCAACACCATAACCGGCAACAACGCATCTGTAAATACAATAAGACGGTGCCTGAAAAACGCTGGGTTTAAAAACGTAACGAAGAAAAAAAAGCCACTCCTCAAATCACAACACAGGCGTGCAAGAATGGAGTTTGCAGAACAGCACAAAGACTGGACTGTGGATGACTGGAAACGGGTCATATGGTCAGACGAGACCAAGATCAATCGCCTAGGCCCAGATGGGAACAATCGGGTGTGGATTAGTAGTGGATCGAGCTTAGATGAGAAATCGGTGATTGGAACAATGAAGTTTGGTGGTGGAAGTGTCATGATTTGGGGATGTATGACGTGGTACGGTGTGGGCTATGCAGCCAAGATTGAAGGAAAGATGGATGCGGACCTCTATTGCGCAATATTGGAAGACGAACTACAACAAACCATCGAATACTATGCCCTCAACCGCTCCAAGATCATTTTTCAACAAGACAACGATCCCAAACATACGAGCAGAAAAGCTAGCGAGTGGCTTCAAAATTGCAACATGAGTACTTTGCGGTGGCCCGCTCAGTCTCCCGACCTCAACCCCATCGAGCACTTATGGCATTACCTCAAAAAAGAGCTCAAAAGGGAGAAAAATGAGCCCAAAGGCATGTTAGAACTTTGGGAGAGGATTGAAAAGGTTTGGGATGAGATACCGGTCTCAGTCTGCCAGAGCCTTATAGAGAGTATGCCACGGAGGATACAGGCGGTTCTTCGTGCCAAGGGAGGCTATATAAAGTATTAAAAACATGAATTTATGTTCTCAAAAAAAAAGTGCCAAAATGTTTCAATGTTGCCTCTGTTTTCAAAGCCGCATAGCTCAGCGATAGAGACAGTCTATGACGTCATTGAAGATGCGTTGTAGAGCTAAGGAGTAGTCGTACCTTGCATCGTGATTCGATAGCTACCGCTGCAATCGTTCGGAAGTTATTGGTGATCCAATCCAAAATAAGAAAACATTGAAACATTTTGGCGCCCACTGTACATCTCTGGGGAAAGGTAAGTTTAAGACTTCCTGTTTATATATATGTAAAGTCCAAGCTATGCTATGCTATACACAAGTCAAATACAATAACCCAATACACAGATACAGGAACTAGGATGCGAGTTATCTTACAAGTAATTAATTAGTTAATTAACTCCCGATAGCATAACCAGGATACTTAACTTGATATTCTTACACAACTGTATTCATTACAGGAGCTCCCTCTTCAAGGGCGAAGTCCTCTGAGCATCAGAGAGTATCGAGGTTAGCTCTGCTGCCTTGATTTGCGAGTTCTTTTGATTACTCTTCTCGTAGGAGTAATGGCAGGAAAGTGATGGTCAGAGTTCCTATATTTTCTTCTGAATTTTGCAAACGAAGTGGTAAGTTTGACAGCTTCCCAAGGTTCCCACGAATTGTGTTCCTCCGAAAAGCCTCTCCATTTTACGAGATACTCACAAGTTTCCGTGTCTTCATTATATCTTGAGTCTAAGATGTCATCGACAAACCATTCCTCTTCACCGTCTACGATGACAGGCAGTGGCAGTTCTTGGCTCTGCGCCTCATGACCTGGTCGTACTGGCTCTAGACATGTCACGTGGAATACCGGATGGATGTTCATGGATGCCGGAAGGTCGAGCTTGAATGACAGAGGCGAGGGAGTGTTTTCGATGATAGTAAAAGGTCCTAGGAATTTCTGATCAAGCTTCGCAGAAGGGCGAAGCGAAGTAATATTCTTTGTGTTGAGAAAGACTTGATCACCTACTTTGAATAACGGGGTGTTTCCTGCCGAACCTATGTCTTTTCTTTTCCTATCATAATACTTTGCTTGGTTCTCCTGAGCTTTCTTCATATTCTCTGCTAGCTTGGTATGTGTTTCCTTGAGTTTGTTGACCTGATCTGTTGCCGCAGGGACTGATGTTGGGGATGTATTCGTATTCGGTATCGTACTAGGCATAGTTGTTAGCGAAAACGGACTATACGGATGATACCCATGGTTCGCCTCGAACGGCGATAGTCCAGTAGACGTATGAATGGCGTTATTGTATGTGAACTCCGCTAGGTCTAGTAGCGTAGTCCAATCGTCTTGGTTATAACTGCAGAAGGTCCGTAAGTATTGCTCCAAGATTTGATTTACCCGTTCTGTTTGTCCATCCGTTTGAGGATGAAAAGCAGTTGAGAAGTTTGGCTTGGTACCTAAGCTTTCCAGGAACGCTCGCCAGAAGTTGGAAGTAAAGATAGTACCCCTATCTGATACGATGTCTGCGGGAATACCGTGAAGTCTCATAATATTTTGTCGAAACATCACAGCCAGCTCGGTAGCACCAAAACCATCCTCCTTGTAGGGTGCAAAATGTGCCTGCTTGGAGAAGCGATCCACGAATACCATAATTGCGTCGAAACCTGACGATAAAGGCAGTTTGACTATGGCATCCATCGATATGGAGTGCCATGGGCGAGGGGGAATTGGTAAGGACTGGAGGGGACCGTATGGTTTATGTCGTGCGGGTTTGTTCCTTGCACATGTGTGGCAACCAGCTACGTATTTGTTAATAAAACCTCTCATGCCTGGGAAGAAACAATATCTAGATATAAGACTAAAAGTCTTGCTTTGTCCCAGGTGTCCAGCTGTAGGCGCGTTGTGTGCTTGATGACATATATCTAGCTTTAGTTGGTGGTCTTGTGGAATGAGTATTTTCTTGTTGTAATAGACGACATTATCCTGTATTGTATGTAGAGCAATCTTGGTGTTGATATCCGAAGTTCGGGGTTTGTTTGGATCTTGTAAATACGGCAATAATTCTCGGATGGCTGGGTCTTCTCGTTGTAACGTTTCGATTCGCTTTATTGTATCTGAGATGGTATCCTCTGTGATAGTGTCAGTGGCAGAGATCACGAACTGACCTGGCTTTAAGAGCGCTCGGGGAGGTGCATCGGCAGCTCTACTCCCCCCTTGCAGGTCTTGACGTCTCGTCAAGGCATCTGCCTGCCCATCTGAGCGCCAGAGCGATACACGATCTTGAAATCATAGTTGGCGAGTACTTCTGCCCAGCGAGCCTGACGACGATTCAGCACCTTCGAAGTGGTAAAATACTCAAGATTCTTATGGTCTGTATAAACCGTGATTTCTTTTGATCCTTCTAGATATGCTCGCCATTCCTTAAAAGCCCAAACGATTGCCAGCATTTCCTTATCATATATCTCATAGTTTAGTTCGACGTCCGTGAGCTTCCTGGAATAGAATGCGATAGGCCTAAGTTGGTTTCGTTCGTCTGGATGGGATATGATACCTGCAATGGCGTAGTCAGAAGCATCAGTCTCGATAACTATCGGTTGACTGGGAGAGAAGTGCTGGAGGATTGGCGCGGTCGTAAAAGCTTTCTTCAGAGTCAGGAATGCATCCTCGGCCGCTTCTGTCCATTCAAACATCACATCTTTCTTTGTCAAAGCCGTTAATGGCGTTGCAATCTTGGAATATGACTTGATAAAACGACGATAGAAGTTTGCAAAGCCCAAAAAGGACTGAACGCCTTTGACATTCCTCGGAGTTTTCCAGTCGGTGATAGCCTCCACCTTTTTTGGATCCATTTTGATGCCGTCTTTCGACGCGATGAATCCCAGGAAACCGATTTCACTTTGAAAAAATTGACATTTGCTGGCATTCGCCCATAATTGATTTTCTTTTAGCTTTTTCAGTACTTGGTTCACATGTACGACATGCTCTTCTCGGGTTTTACTGAAGATCAGTATATCGTCCAAGTATACAATTACCGATAAGTCCAGGTATTCACGGAGTACGTCGTTTATTAGATTTTGGAACGAGGCAGGAGCGTTGGTAAGTCCAAACGGCATAACCTGATACTCGTACAGTCCGTATCGTGTTCTAAACGCTGTCTTCCATTCGTCTCCTTTTTGATACGAATTAAGTGATATGCGGCGCGAAGGTCGATCTTCGAAAACCAGGAAGCTTCTGAGAGTCTGTCAAGGGATTCGCCTATCAATGGAAGTGGATAACGATTCTTGGTGGTAATGTCGTTCAGGTTGCGATAGTCTACACAGAGTCTCAGCGATCCATCTGATTTTTTCACGAAAAGAATTGGGGATCCAGCAGGACTGGTACTTGGTCTAATAAATCCATTCCGTAAGTTGTTCTTCAAGTATCCGTCTAGCGTTTTCAATTCCACCTCTGACAGTCTGTAGACTGGACCGAACTTCGGTTGCGTCCCCTCCTTGATAGGTATAGCATGGTCGTATGGTCCATGATCAGGAAGTTTGTCGGAGTTTGCCTCGTCGAATACGGATAAGAATGAGTGAAACTCTGTTGGGACGATTTTCTTAAGCTGATCTATGTCAGGGACTTCTTCTTCTTCCTCTTCTCTTGGTAGAGGATCGATAAAACCGGTTGCATTCGGTGTGCTTTTGTCATGAGCAAGATGGTAACTGGCAAAAATTTCAGCAATTTTCTGTTCTTCACCTACAAGGTTATCCAAAGGAACAATATTGTCATCATGGCACTGCTCATTACAGTAAGCGGACGCAAATACCAGCTTCTTGGTCGCCCAGCTTATACTGGGATTGTGCTTTGTAAGCCATGGAATACCCAAGATAATAGGGTAAGCTCCTATCGATGTAATATCAAAAGAGATGGTCTCAGAATGACCCTGGGCAGTCATGCCAACTGGAGCAGTCATATGAGTAACCGCTCCTGACTTTATCGGTCGACCATCAATGACTTGTAGTGTTACTGGATGTTCTTTCTGGATTTTGGCAATATTCGTCTTTTCCAGAAAGGACGAGTTAATGAAGTTGTTCGTGGCGCCGGAGTCGATCATTGCGAACGTCTCGTAGCGTTCTTTATTGTATTCCATCGTCACTGGTACACATAGGTGCGTGTATGATGCATTAGTCGAATCTTTTCTGGGTTCTGTGGTGCAAATGTGACTATAAAAAGACTCATCAACTTGCATACTCGTATTGTTCTTTATCTGTTCCCCCTTTTTATCCCAAGCGGGGTTTCTTACTTTGCTTGGGATTCTCCATTTTTTGAATTTTCACTTTCTTTCCTTCTTTCCTCCTCATGATAATGGCTACTCCTCTCCTCTCTGTAGCCTTTTTTCCACTCGAGGGCGATACCTAGGTCTAGGCTTGTTTCTACAGTGCTCAGCATAGTGTCCAGGCTTCCTACAGTAGAGGCAGAGATTGTTCTTCCACCTATACTCTTTCTCTTCAGGTGAGATAGAACCTCGGTAGGTGCGTGTTCCGTCGATTTCCATCGGGATGTAATGACGCGTCGCGGGCGCGGACTGAGGAGTTTCCTCGACGGTCTGTTTCTCCCAGTCTTGTTGACACAGGAGATTATCCCAGAGGATAGATTCGTCGATCAAGCTGTCCAAATTCTGATATTTGGAACTACTCAACAGCTTTTCTTTTAACTTAAGCTTGAGGCCCCGGAAATAGGTATGTCGCTGGGCAGAGTCCGTATCTTGGGTATACGACGCTAGGCGCCTGAACTGGGATGCGTAATCTGAAGCTGACCCCGTTTGCCTTAGCTCCAGCAGTCGGTCGCGAGCTTTGTCCTCGGCGAATGTTTCTCCGTAACTTTTCAAGAACTCCGCTCGGAAACCAGACCAGGTCTTGGTCCAAGTCGGCTGGGCTTCTTCCCCCTTGTCGGCAAAGGAGACTACCCAGCGAAAACCTGCATCGTGGAGAAGACTGGTTGCTGTGACGACCTTGGAGTGTTCGTCAAAGTACGTTTGGGGCTTGGCACTGAAAGCCAGGTCACAACGATGGATGAACAACAACGCATCTTCTCTTCGCCCGCTGAATGGAGCGGGCAAGGCAACGGGAGGCTCGGGAACGGTGTAATGGACTGCCTCCCTTCTGGTTTCTGGGCTTGGGATGGCAGGGAGACTCTGGGGCTCGGGTTTTCTTTTTGACTTGGCCAGTTCTTCTCTGAGTCGCACGATTTCTTCGTGCATGGACACCATGGTGGCTCTCATCTCAGGAGGATAGGATTCTAGGTTTTGTTCAAGGCTTGACATGTTGCTAGGAGTGTATGAGGATCTGGGTAGTTTTCTTGAGACGAGAATAACAGCAAGGACACCAGAGAGAGATGTATACTGTCAGGATCTCAGTGATGAGGATCCGTAGTTTGGTATGTGAGTAGTGTCTCTGACTGTGTTCTCGTTACTGGGACAAGGTGGATGAAACAAGATAGATGAGACAAGGTAATAGTGATGTAGACGTGTGATACATCTCTAGGGAAAAGGTAAGTCTAAGACTACCTGTTTATATATATGTAAAATCTAAGCTATGCTATGCTATACACAAGTCAAATACAATAACCCAATACACAGATACAGGAACTAGGATGCGAGTTATCTTACAAGTAATTAATTAGTTAATTAACTCCCGATAGCATAACAAGGATACTTAACTTGATATTCTTACACAACTGTATTCATTACACAACTGTTGCGCATCAGAGAAGGAGATGAGAACAAAGCGGCACTGAAGACGAGGTATGGTACGTACAATTCTCTGGTCGTTCGTGACGGGTTGTGCAATGCTCCTGCAAGCTTTCAATATTTCCTCAATGATATCTTTGAGGATCTACTGGATGAAGGAGTAGTGGTTTATATTGATGACATTGTTGTTTATGCAAACACAAAGAAAGAACTTACTGCTTTAGTTTTCGAAGTGTTACGTCGATTGTGGGAAAATAGGCTGGTGGTGAACGCAACAAAGTGTGAGTGGGAACAGGAAGAAATAACATTCTTAGGTCACAAGGTATCACACGGTAAAACACATCTACCCAGCGATAAGATCAAAGCAGTAGTAGACTGGCCAACTCCAAAGACGATGAAGCAATTAAGAAAATTTCTTGGGTTCTCCAGTTGGTGTCGAAGATTCATTAAAGACTATGCTCACATAACAGGACCATTATCAAAACTTCTACGCAAAAACGCTGAGTGGGAATGGGATATTGATTGTCAAAAAGCATTTGAAACATTACGAAACGCATTTGTATCTGATCCGATAATGAAATTATACGATAACTCCCAACAAGTCATTCTTGAAACAGATGCGTCGGATTGTGCGGTAGGTGCGGTAGCCTTTCAATACTTTCGAAACACAGAAACAGGGATTTTACACAAGCATGCTGTGGCTTATTGGTCACGACTTATGTCTGATACTGAACGTCGTTATTCGGTAGGTGAAAAAGAGTTACTAGCAATCGTAGATGCACTCAAGGAATGGAGAACTTGGCTATTAAGTTGCCCAGGGCCAATTCAAATCATCACGGATCACAAGAACCTCGAATACTTTATGGAGAAGCGTCAACTAGGACGTAGACAAGGAAGATGGCTTGATGAATTAGCTGAGTTCAATTTCCAAATATATTATCGACCAGGACATGAAAACGATGCTGCTGATGCTCTATCGCGTAGACCAGATTACCACATAGGCAAAGGCGTATCAATAGACGAAGCAACAAACCCATCTAGCTTCGCACAATTGTTACCTACGATGAAAGAGTGGAATGAAGAAAAAGAAGTAGAAAGGCATATTAGAGGAGTCAGAGTGAGCACAAGTTGTAATGAGAAAAACCTTTCATTGCGAGAAAAACTTATCAGAGGCATCATGATCGATGAAAACTTGGCCAAGATGCGTGCTAGTGGACTTCAGATGGTACCTTATGGGCAAACATCGACAAATCATTGCAAACTTGTTGGCTGGACAGTAGACGGATTACTAACATTCAAGGATCGTATAGTAGTTCCAGAGTATGAAGGCGCAAGACTCGATATTTTGCGTATGCGGCATGATTCAAAGTTCACTGGCCATCCCGGTAGAGATCGAACTCTTGGGATGATAAAAAGGGATTATCACTGGGATCAAATGAAAAAGACGGTTACTGCCTACGTCAAGTCATGCCATGAGTGTGCTCGACATAAACCAAAACGGCATGCTCCTTACGGTCTACTACAACCTCTACCAGTTCCATCTCGTCCATGGACAGAGATTTCGATGGACATGATCGGCCCATTGCCCAAGTCTGAGGGCTACGATGCTGTATTAGTCGTAGTAGATCGATTCTCGAAAATGGCTCACTTCATTCCTGTCACAACGAGCCTTACGTCGGCTACGCTTGCTCAGCTTTTTGTCCAACATGTCTTCTCAAAACATGGAATTCCAGAAAAGGTGGTATCCGACCGAGGTTCTATATTTATTTCTCAATGGTGGCGTGAGTTTGCTAAACTTGCAGGGATGTCGAATGTATACTCTTCGCCGTATCATCCTCAGACGGATGGTCAAACTGAGAGAACAAACCAACATCTTGGGCAGTATTTGAGTATCTATACATCTTATCAAATGGATGACTGGAGTAATCTTTTACCTTGGGCTGAATTTGCTTACAACAATTCTCCTAGCCACAGCACCGGACTGTCCCCATTTGAAGCCTTATACGGCTGTAACGTTCGATTCGACATTGACGCAATCGAAGGAAGACTCGAAGCAGCAAAGGAAAATCGAGTAGATGTTAATACATTCGAAAGGTACAAGGGAATAGAAGAGTGCATAAAGCAGGCGAATAAACGATCAGCAAAACAATACGACAAAAGACACATACCGGCGCCAAAAATGGAGATAGGAAGCGAGGTCTTCCTGAGCACCAAGAACTTGTCAACAGAAAGACCTTCTGCCAAGTTGGAGGCTCGCTACATTGGACCGTACAA
Organism: Cryptococcus depauperatus CBS 7841; assembly: GCF_001720195.1. NCBI lineage: Eukaryota > Fungi > Basidiomycota > Tremellomycetes > Tremellales > Cryptococcaceae > Cryptococcus > Cryptococcus depauperatus. The sequence goes on along the minus strand of NC_089472.1, from coordinate 919,374 downwards.
GTTGACAGCATTTGTAGGCAAAAAACGCTGTCAAGCTGGACCTCTGTAACGGTTTAACCAATGCATCAATTACCCGCAAAAGGATTGTTAATGGTGCTCGAACACCAACTTATGCATTGCTTATAACCTGTTGTTACAGAACTGTAACAACCTCCCTACAAATGTTAATACTAGCCCGATCGTTCATATCTCTCGTATCGAACCTGCCTACCCGAATAATCTCCCTGGCCGTGTACAACCGCCGCCGCCGCCTGTTGTTGTTAACGGCGAAGAAGAGTTTGTGGTAGAGAGGATTGTGGACTCGAGAAGACAGAGAAAGAGGGTAGAGTATAGAGTTGAATGGAGAGGGTACACCGGGCCGGAGCAGTACGACTGGTTGCCTTCAGAAGAAGTGCAGAAACTGGTGGCCTTGGATGAATTCCATCGACTATATCCGGAGAAGCCAGGAGGACCAGCGGAAGAGCTTGAGACTGGGAAGAAGAAAAGGCGTCCGAAAAGACGGTAAAATAAACTCGAGGGAAGTGTTGTAAAGTAAACGATGTGTACTGATAAGTTCGTCGCACAGGAGTGCTTCAATTTTTCGGTGGGAGAAAGTCAGACTGTTACAGTCTTACTGTAACCCCTGCGGAGATGGAGGGATGTCCGGCGGTGGAGGCTGGTGTATATACAGTGGGGAGCAAAATGTTTCAATGTTTTTTTTTTTTGGATTGGATCACCAATAACTTCCGAACGATAGCAACGGCAGCTATTGAATCTCGATGCAAGGTACAGTTATTTCTTAGCTCTACAACGCATCTTCAGTGACGTCATTAACTGTATTTATGGCTGAGCTATGCGGCTTTGAAAACAGAGGCCACATTGAAACATTTTGCTCCCTGTTTTTTGAGAACATAAATTCATGTTTCTAATACTTTGTATAGCCTCCCTTGGCACGAAGAACTGCCTGTATCCTCCGTGGCATACTCTCTATAAGGCTTTGGCAGACTGAGACCGGTATCTCATCCCAAACCTTTTCAATCCTCTCCCAAAGTTCTAACATGCCTTTGGGCTCATTTTCCTCCCTTTTCAGTTCTTTCTTGAGGTAATGCCATAAATGCTCGATAGGGTTGAGGTCGGGAGACTGAGCGGGCCACCGCAAAGTACTTATGTTGCAATTTTGAAGCCACTCGCTAGCTTTTCTGCTCGTATGCTTCGGATCGTTGTCTTGTTGAAAAATGATCTTTGAGCGGTTGAGGGCGTAGTATTCGATGGTTTGTTGTAATTCGTCTTCCAATATTGCGCAATAGAGGTCCGCATCCATCTTTCCCTCAATCTTGGCTGCATAGCCCACACCGTACCACGTCATACATCCCCAAATCATGACACTTCCACCACCAAACTTCATTGTTCCAATCACCGATTTCTCATCCACGCCCGATCCACTACTAATCCATACCCGATTGTTTCCATCTGGGCCTAGGCGATTGATCTTGGTCTCGTCTGACCATATGACCCGTTTCCAGTCGTCCACAGTCCAGTCTTTGTGCCGTTCTGCAAAATCTATTTTTGCACGCCTGTGCTGCAATTTGAGAAATGGCTTTTTTCCTTCGTAACGTTCTCAAACCCAGCGTTGTTCATGCACTGTCTTACTGTATGTACAGATTCGTCGTTACCGGTTATGGTGCTGGCAATGTTTTCTAGTTCTAAGCACATTTCGCTTTGTTACGTTGGACCAAAGAGGCTAAAAAATCAACCTCAGATGAGACAGTTTCGATTGGCGGCCTCTAGCTCTTGGAGTATCCGACGGAAAGTGCTTAGAGTGGATGCGACTGATAGTGCTGACACTTAGGCCCAGTTCTGAGGCTATTTGCCGGTACGAGCGGCGGGTATGTAGCAATGAGATCGCTTTGTTGACTTGGGTAGTAGAAATAGCGCGCATGATTATTGTTCAGGCAGCTGAGCACAAACGTCTCCCTTTTTATACCATCGCGCTACTGATGCGGAATGACGCTACATGCGGAATGACGTAGCGAAGAAATGACGTCATTCAGGGCCGTGTTGGTGGAGCTATGACGAGTTTCATATTTTCAAAAAACACGGAGCAAAATGTTTCAATGCGGCCTCTATCTTCCGAGCCGCATAGCTCAGTGATAGATACAGTCGATGACGTCATGAAAGCTGTGTTATAGAGCTAAGAAGTAGTCGTACCTTGCATCGGTATTCGATGGCTACCGCTGCAATCGTTCGGAAGTTATCGGTGACCCAATCCAAAAAAAGAAAACATTGAAACATTTTGCTCCCCACTGTATAAGCAATGCATAAGTTGGTGTATGAACACCGTCAACAATCCTTTTGCGGGTAATTGATGCATTGGTTAAACCGTTACAAATTAATGGTGCTCAGCCTTGGCAGACGCTCGTGGGTTCAAACCGTAGATGGGGTGAAAGATTTTGCACTTTCGTGTTCAACCCCGAATCCAGGTGACGTATCACCTTCTAGTATCGAGTGATCTAGTAAACCTAGGAACCCGCGTCTCGTCCAGGGTGTTTGACCTTCAGTTCGTGGTGAGGCACCTCTAAGGGTAGTCATCGAAAGGAGTGGCTATCTAGACCTGCCGAAAGTCCCATGGAGGTTGAACGGAGGACCTTATGACCTAGCGTTGTGACTCACCAGGAGGCTCGTCCTTCCAGAGTGAAGGAAGTCAGACTGTTACAGTTCTGTAACAATAGGTTATAAGCAATGCATAAGTTGGTGTATGAACACCGTCAACAATCCTTTTGCGGGTAATTGATGCATTGGTTAAACCGTTACATCGGTCCACAACTTTTCCTCCCAGGAAGTCTGTGGCAAAGAGGACCTTTTCCTCTTCCGTCGTGTAATCCTTGGGGTTTAAAGTGAATTCCCTCTTACACTGGTATAAGAATTGCCTCAGCCTTTCCGGGTTTTTTCCGTCAAAACGCTCCGGAGTTATTGAACGCTTTGCTGACACAGGAGCAGGAGTCGTTTCGTTCACTGGCTTCTTCAGTTCGACGAGTTCCTCCTTCCTGTTTTCTGAGTGTACTTTGAGGCTTTCCTTTTCCTTTTCTAGCACCTCTTTCTTCAATTTCAACATTTCAATCTCCAGCCTCAAAGCATTAATCATATCCATGTTGACTGATTCAGCTCGGGCCTCCTTGTTGTTTTCTTTATCTATCTGGGCCATGCTTCTCAAGTTATAGTGTTTGGGATCAACTATTTCTTGGGTGTCCATTGTTACGGCCTATCCCAATTTCTCTGTAGCGCAGGTTGGTGGGTTGTTCAAGGTTTTCTAGGTTTCTAGGTTTTCTCGGTTGTCTAGGTTTTCTAGGTGATGCAGTTGTCTAGGTTTATTCTATTACAGGCCTGAGTAGTTAAAACTCAAGAACTTGCATTAATAGAAATATAAAGAAAAGAACAAAGATACAAGTAATGTAAACTATATACACCAGTGTTACGGCCTGTCCCAATTTCTTTGTAGCGCAGGTTGGTGGGTTGTTCAAGGTTTTCTAGGTTTCTAGGTTTTCTCGGTTGTCTAGGTTTTCTAGGTGATTGTGATGAATACGGACATCGGAACAATGTCCGCTCTTTCTTTTCTTTATTTTTTTTACTTAGTCATTTCCGCCGCGGTACTGGATATCCGGCGTTCATTCGTACATCCGCGATTCTCTGTTTCCCCTCTACATATATATACTGGACTTGCTATCTACAATAGTTCTCCAGTGATGTATCATACGTCTAACCCTACCTCCATCTATATTTATTATTCTTATCCATTCCTCTTCCAATATTGTCAAGTCAGAGACATCCCTTCATCTATCTATCCTTAAGTCTTTATCAACAACAAATCAACCAACTCAACTATACCAACCACCCATTCCTGACATACGGACTGTCCTACTGCAAAAAGACCTGTAAGCATGCCTGCTGTTACGACCAGTGCCGGCGGCTGGGAGAACGACACAGGTGGACGATGATAATAATGGCGCTGGTGGCCATGTTGACGATATAACGGTAACGTATCCGAATGGGACTGGACGATACTGATGATTGGAAGTAATAGTGATAACAGCCTATACGTGTAACATATGATATTTGAATTCTCAAGGAGAATCCTCAACAACTACCTACTCTATATATATGATATATATCTGGTATCCTGCCTGTATCCACGTGTTATGACCTTGTGTGTGCAGGGTCATAACACCTGCACGACAGGTGCAGATGGAATGGATGGAGGAGAGCGATGTAGATGTGAGTAGACGTCTTTACTCCCATCCTATTCCCAAGCCACCAAAACCTTGTCTTTCTGGATCTCTACCATTGTCACGAACTAACAAACAACCAGAAGTAAACATGCTTCTGAGTGGTGATAAAAATGTATACAGAAAAGTGATTGCGTTATTGGATACCGGTTCCAGTGGTTGTTTCATTCAGCCCTCCAGTACACTACTAAAGTCAGCGAAAATAACTCAGCATAACACGAGAATTACCATGAAATATCTCGACGGTGTTAGCGCCTGCTCAACTCTGTCTTTGTCGCAGGTCGGGTATGGCGGCTTAGTTCTAGGTTCTTGGTTCTTGGTTCTCGGTTTCTGGGTTCTTGGTTCCCGGTTTCTGGGTTCTAGGTTGCACAAGAGTATGTATTATATCAGAACAGGCGTAGAGCAAATTACTCTCCAACTTGCATTAATATAATTATAAAAGAAAAAGAGAAAACAGAGATACAAATATAAACTATATACACAACCTCCACCAGCGGGCTTCCTTCCATCTTTGCAAGGTTACAGTAAGGACTGTAACATCTTTTACCTTGGGCTGAATTTGCTTACAACAATTCTCCTAGCCACAGCACCGGACTGTCCCCATTTGAAGCCTTATACGGCTGTAACGTTCGATTCGACATTGACGCAATCGAAGGAAGACTCGAAGCAGCAAAGGAAAATCGAGTAGATGTTAATACATTCGAAAGGTACAAGGGAATAGAAGAGTGCATAAAGCAGGCGAATAAACGATCAGCAAAGCAATACGACAAAAAACACATACCGGCGCCAAAAATGGAGATAGGAAGCGAGGTCTTCCTGAGCACCAAGAACTTGTCAACAGAAAGACCTTCTGCCAAGTTGGAGGCTCGCTACATTGGACCGTACAAGTTGACAGCATTTGTAGGCAAAAAACGCTGTCAAGCTGGACCTCCCTACAAATGTCAATACTAGCCCGATCGTTCATATCTCTCGTATCGAACCTGCCTACCCGAATAAACTCCCTGGCCGCGTACAACCGCCGCCGCCGCCTGTTAATGTTAACGGTGAAGAAGAGTTTGTGGTAGAGAGGATTGTGGACTCGAGAAGACAGAGAAAGAGGGTAGAGTATAGAGTTGAATGGAGAGGGTACACCGGGCCGGAGCAGTACGACTGGTTGCCTTCAGAAGAAGTGCAGAAACTGGTGGCCTTGGATGAATTCCATCGACTATTTCCGGAGAAGCCAGGAGGACCAGCGGAAGAGCTTGAGACTGGGAAGAGGAAAAGGCGTCCGAAAAGACGGTAAAATAAACTCGAGGGAAGTGTTGTAAAGTAAACGATGTGTACTGATAAGTTCGTCGCACAGGAGTGCTTCAATTTTTCGGTGGGAGAAAGTCAGACTGTTACAGTCTTACTGTAACCCCTGCGGAGACGGAGGGATGTCCGGCGGTGGAGGCTGGTGTATATAGTTTACATTACTTGTATCTTTGTTCTTTTCTTTATATTTCTATTAATGCAAGTTCTTGAGTTTTAACTACTCAGGCCTGTAATAGAATAAACCTAGACAACTGCATCACCTAGAACACCTAGACAACCGAGAAAACCTAGAAAACCTAGAAAACCTAGAAAACCTAGAAAAACCTTGAACGACCCACCAACCTGCGCTACAGAGAAATTGGGACAGGCCGTAACACTGTGGAACTAAAAAACATTTCCAACATCTTAACCGGTAACAACGCATCTGTACATACAATAAGACGGTGCCTGAACAACGCTGGGTTTAAGAGCGTTATGAAGAAAAAAAAGCCACTCCTCAAATTGCAACACAGGCGTGCAAGAATGGAGTTTGCAGAACGGCACAAAGACTGGACTGTGGAAGACTGGAAACGGGTCATATGGTCAGACGAGACCAAGATCAATCGCCTAGGCCCGGATGGAAACAATAGGGTGTGGATTAGTAGTGGATCGAGCTTGGATGAAAAATCGGTCGTTGGAACAATGAAGTTTGGTGGTGGAAATGTCATGATTTGGGGATGTATGACGTGGTACGGGGTGGGCTATGCAGCCAAGATTGAAGGAAAGATGGATGCCGACCTCTATTGCGCAATATTGGAAGACGAACTACAGCAAACCATTGAATACTATGCCCTCAACCGCTCAAAGATCATATTTCAACAAGACAACGATCCCAAACATACGAGCAAAAAAGCGAGTGGTCTAAAAATTGCCACATGAGTACTTTGCGGTGGCCCGCTCAGTCTCCTGGCCTCAACCCTATCGAACACATATGGCATTACCTCAAAAAGAACTCAAAAGGAAGAAAAATGAGCCCGAAGGCATGTTAGAACTTTGGGAGAGGATTGAAAAGGTTTGGGATGAGGTACCGGTTTCAGTCTGCCACAGTCTCATAGAGAGTATACCGCGAAGGGTACAGGCAGTTGTTCGTGCCAAGGGAGGCTATGTTACGGATATAACCAATGCATCAATTAACCGCAAAAGGATTGTTAATGGTGTTCGAACACTAACTTATGCATTGCTTATATTCCGTTGTTACGGACCGTAACAATTATCCTGTATCGTATGTAGAGAAATCTTGATGTTGATATCCGAAGTTCGGGGTTTGTTTGGATCTTGTAAATACGGCAATAATTCTCGGATGGCTGGGTCTTCTTGTTGTAACGTTTTGATTCATTTTATTGTATTTGAGATGGTATCCTCTGTGATAGTGTCAGTGGCAGAGATCACGAACTGACCTGGCTTTAAGAGCGCTCGAGGGGGTGCATCGGCAGCTCTACTCCCCCCTTGCAGGTCTTGACGTCTCGTCAAGGCATCTGCTTTGCCCATTTGGGTGCCAGAGCAATAAATGATCTTGAAATCATAGTTGGCCAGTACTTCTGCCCAGTGAGCCTGACGACGATTCAGCACCTTTGACGTTGTAAAATACTCAAGGTTTTTATGGTCTGTATAAACCGCGATTTCTTTTGATCCTCCTAGATATGCTCTCCATTCCTTAAAAGCCCAAATGATTGCTAGCATTTCTTTATCATATATTTCGTAGTTTAGCTCGACATCTGTAAGTTTCCTGGAATAGAATGCGATAGGCCTAAGTTGGTTTCGTTCGTCTGGATGAGATATGATACCTGCAATGGCGTAGTCAGAAGCATCAGTCTCGATAACTATGGGTCGACTGGGAGAGAAGTGCTGGAGGATTGTGTTACCGCCTTGCTTCCTACTTATTTTCGTGCAGGTTGGATAATCGTTTGCAGGATATGTAAGCTGGTTCCAGATTCTTGGGTTCTCGATTCTAGGTTCTCGGTTCTTGGTTTTGGAATTGTATATCAATGTATTATCATATAAAGTGCAGGCGTAGAGTGAAATACTCCAGAACTAGCATTAATATAATTATAAAGGAAAAGGAGAAAATTAAGATACAATTAAATAACTATGTACACCACTCTCCCCGTCGGACTTACCTCCATCTCCGTAGGGGTTACAGTAAAACTGCAACAACAATAATGTAATTGGAGTTGCATTATTATTTATTGGCTATATTCCGTGTCATAATTCCAAGGTTATGACACCTTGCCTTACTATCCACCTTCCCGTGACACGCAATCTTGACATTGTTCATCACGAAATAAAAAGAAAATGAAAGAGAAGGAAAAGAAAGAAAGAAAATAAGGAAACAAATAAAACATCATTCTGCTAGCCACAGCTACTCACAATTTGTTATTACCGTACCAAACATTTGTATTTATTTGTTACGACCCGATTAATTATTTGGTTCCAAGCCTTAACCAAAAAGACTACGAAAAGTCTTAAAAAGTATTGATGGTCCTTTTGTTGGCTACATTGCATGTTGCGAGACCGAGGTCATGGTACTGGACGACAACTGAAGATTATGAACTAGGTCGCTTTCAGGATATAAGTCGGTTATAAAATGCTTGGCGCAATAAGATTATAATTCTTATCCAGTATGTAAAGCTATCCTCGGCCATAGAATTTGCATCAAATACCACGTCCCGTCCGATCCGTGAAGTCAAGTTGCATATCGCTCGGTTAGTACCAAGGTGGGGGACCACTTGGGAATCCCGAGTGCTGAGGTTTTTTTTTAAGTACATCTCTGCATATTCTCACTCGGATCTTAAATATCGCAGACGAATTTTTTTAATCGGTTTAAAAGCGGACTCGATACGTATCCTGGATACCTTGCCTACTGTAAACCTTTTATTTTATTTTTTGTTGCAAAAGACATCCGCTACCCTGTTTGGAAGATAGATACAACACGTAGGTAGATGTGATCGACATACGTTATTGAACCCTTGTAAGACTTAATGATTCTCAAGTTCCCATCTAATACCCTGCAACTGAGTGACAAACCCAGTTCAAGGAACACTAAGGAGAACTACAGAAGAGCAATGGACCATTAATCTATGAAAATATTGTGATCTTGCACCTGCGTGTCAGGATGATGAACAGGAAAAGGTCAAAAGAGCTCAGGACGATATGTGTGACTAGTAAACGGATACCGTTGAAGCAACATGAACCTGGCTGAAATGAGCAAAAGCCTCAAAGATATAAGGAAGGATCTGTTGTTGATAGTTTCCTTAAAAAATCGATCTTGATAGCTGGTTGAACTAGAACCTGGCTGAAGGACGTTGAGCAAAGAAGATATAAGGAAGAGATTGTGGTTGATAGTTCCCCAAGGAATGAATCTTGATAGCTGTCTTCATCTATTTGAGATGGATATTCCTAGATAAGCCACTCGTCCCAAGGACTCCCAGGCCAAGCCCAAGAATAATCTTACTCCTGACACTCTTCCTCATTTAATTGTTTACTCTGTTTATACTACATACATGCAATACATATATATATATATATATATAACAAATAACATATATTTATAGCTACCGATCTTTGTTAAACTGGAGGAAGAACAATATGAAATCAAGATAGAACTCCTTCATCTCAACCTTTTTCTTTGGAATGACACGATGTCAGGACACTCAACTCGTGTACCCTGTTGAAGATGGTGACTCACCTATATTGGATGGTTGAAGGATAATGATATATAAAGAGTAGATTCATTCCATAGGTTCTCTAGGGAATGAATATTAATTAGCTGTCCAACTATTAAGCTAGTAATATCAGTAATATCATCCCAAGGAATTCTAGTACACCGACCCGAATCCTGACATCACCTTCAATTCCATGCTAAGCATTATTAAGAACAAGAATAGCAGCCGTGGTGATGATTGCGATTGCTTCGACAGGCGTTCTCTTCGTGCAACAGTCTGCCATTCTGCTCACATGGCGCAGAACTATAGCTATGCATTTCAATAAACATCGACACTAAACAAAGCAGTGAGTTATCAGAGCAATTTTGAAAAAAAAAGTTTTCGCTGGATGGACGTCATTGTAAGTGCGTCAGCACTTTACACTGCCACTGGTAAAGACTGAAGATAGGTTCGTCAACGGAAAACACAGGAATAAGTGTTAGGACTTGGATCGGTGTACTAGAATTCCTTGGGACGATATTACTGATATTACTAGCTTAATAGTTGGACAGCTAATCAATATTCATCCCATAGATTTTCTAGGGAATGAATCTGCTCTTTATATATCCTTGTCCTCCAACCATCCAATATTCGTTAGTCGCCAACTTCAACCTAATACACAAGTTGAGTGGTCTGACAATAAGGAAGTAGATATATGTATAGATCAACTGTATAATACTTTTACTTTAGATACTTCATTTCATGCAACATCAGTGCTAGATTTGCTGTATTGGAACGCCGTTCATACATACTATTCACATAGTCATTATCAACAAAACTCAGTGTGGCACACCAGATGCCTTCCGTTACGTACGTTTTCAGTGAGGAAATGTTATAAATAATAACTAGCTACCAAAGATAAAAATGAGTGGAGTGTAAGCATAGGCACGGGAGTTAGGCGCACAGGATGTGATGGTGGAGGTGTGCTTGTGGATTATTATAAGAACGACAATCATTTAGTATATAATTATTTTCGCGGAATTTCACGTCTTGATTTTGTTTTCTAACTGAGGCAAAATACAGCCTCGTCATGGCATTTGAAGAGCCCCTAGTCAAGAAGCGAAAGTTGGACAGTAATGCGCAACAGGAGCTATTGGGCGAGATGCTGTTGCAGCATCAGTTGAATGAAGATCCAGTAGAAGGTACATTGATTTCTTGGATTCTATTTTCATCATTAACAGACTACACCTTAGACAGCATAGAGACATCAGCTGCCTGGCCCCGACCTGCTGTTTATCCAGCGATCAATCCGGCTAAAGATACAATTAGTTAGTCGCGGTTTCACAACTTCTTAGAGATCACTCATGCCACACAGCCTTTCAACAAATCGAGATAGAAGAGTCAACGGATGCAATACATGGCCCTCTTATCCGCATGTTCGGCGTCAACCAAGCAGGGAACTCCGTTATGGCTCATGTTTATGGTTTCAAGCCTTACTTTTACATCGCTGCTCCTAGTGGTTTCCTCAATAAAGACTTGCAACCCCTTACTGACAAAATCAACGTGAGAATCATCTCGTTGTATTGTTATTAGCTGATACACTTCTCCAAGGTATCAGTGTCGTCCGTCGGACCTTGTGTTACTCATTGTACAATTCTCAATCGTCGCTCACTTTGGGGTTACCGGGGAGATGATACTGTGCCATTCATAAAAATCACTTGCAATGATCCAAAAAGTATCTCCAAAGTCAAAGATGAGTATTTCAATCAAAAGCCGCTCCCTGACTGACTAAAATCTACGTGCTTTTGAGCGTGGACAAATTGATTTCAACGACCTCTTTTCTCCAGACATGATCACCTATGAAAGCAATATCGCTTACACAATGCGATTCATGATCGATACCAAAGTGAAAGAGAAACTTGTTTACCGGCATAGATACTAACAGTGATAACAGATTCTAGGTATGAACTGGATTGACGTTACAGCCGGCTACTATGAATTACTGGAAGGCAGTCATAAGAAGTCCCAATGTCAAATTGAAGTGTCGTGCAGGTAAATTCACCATTGTGAAAGTCAAAACCGCATAAACTTAACCCGACCATAGCTACAAGCATCTAGTTTCTCACGCTCCCGAAGGCGAATGGCTTAACATTGCTCCTTTACGTGTAATGAGTTTTGATATTGAGTGTGCCGGCCGAAAAGGCATCTTTCCCGAAGCCAACATAGACCCTGTAATCCAGATAGCCGCAATGGTAACACGACAAGGTAACTCAGAAACTCTTGGTACGAACCAAACACTGATGCACAAGTTTAGGAGAGAGTAAGCCTTTTGTTCGAAATGTTTTTACTCTCAACACTTGTGCACATATTGTTGGATCACAAGTTTTGGAGTTCAAAGATGAGAGACAATTACTTTTGGAATGGAGCCGGTTCATTGAGACGGTGGATCCTGATGTGATCATTGGTTACAACATTGCCAACTTCGATCTGCCGTATTTGTTGGATCGTGCGAAGGCATTGAAGGTGGCTGACTTCGCTTTTCTCGGTCGCATGAAGGGTAAGTACCTAACCAGTAAATGGCCGTACATCAGTTCATTGGAATAGGTATCAAATCTGAGATCAAAGAAACCCACTTCTCCTCTAAAGCTTACGGTCAACGAGACTCCAAATCCGTCAACATAGAAGGTCGACTACAGCTTGACATCCTGCAAGTAATGCAAAGAGATTACAAACTTCGAAGCTATACTCTCAACGCAGTATCAGCTCATTTCTTAGGAGAGCAGAAAGAGGATGTCCATCATTCTATCATCACAGAGTTACAGAATGGTACTGCAGATTCCCGACGACGTCTTGCCGTGTACTGTCTGAAGGTAAATCAATCACAGAATGGAAAAACTAGCGCTTAAGTTGCCGTAGGACGCATATCTTCCTCAGCGTTTGATGGACAAACTGATGTGCTTTGTCAATTACACTGAGATGGCTCGAGTGACAGGCGTCCCTTTTAATTATCTCTTGTCACGCGGTCAACAAATCAAGGTCATTTCTCAACTTTTTAGAAATGCTGCCGATGCTGGGTACATCATTCCTGCTATGAAGAGTGAAGGTTCGGATGAACAGTATGAAGGCGCTACTGTCATTGAGCCGAACAAAGGATTTTATGATGTCCCGATTGCAACTCTGGATTTTGCATCTCTATATCCATCCATAATGATGGCTCACAATCTTTGTTATACGACTTTATTAGACAAGGCCACAATTGAAAGATACAAGCTCGTAGAAAGTGTAGATTATATTCACACACCAAATAATGGTTAGTTTTTCATCTTGCAATTTGTACAGCCGTCACTAAAGCAATAATAGACTTTTTTGCCACTTCAAATCGTCGTAAAGGTCTTCTCCCACACATTCTAGAAAATCTTTTATCCGCTCGAAAACGCGCTAAAATGGACCTCAAAGTTGAGAAGGATCCTTTCAGACGAGCAGTGCTTGATGGTCGTCAGCTTGCGTTGAAGATCAGTGCCAACTCCGTGTACGGCTTCACTGGCGCTACAATCGGCAAACTTCCTTGTCTCGCCATCTCTTCCAGTGTCACGGCATATGGCCGGCAGATGATTGAGTTTACGAAAAAGGAGGTAGAAAGCAATTACACAATTGAAAAGGGATACGACCACGATGCCAAAGTCATTTATGGCGATACTGATTCAGTCATGGTGCGGTTTGGCTGCCCAGATCTTCCTACCGCAATGAAGCTTGGTTTGTGACTTGAACGATTGTGGCGCAGTCATTAACAACCCTTACAGGTGCCGAAGCCGCTGAATTAGTTTCTACCAAATTCATCAAACCCATTAAACTCGAATTTGAAAAAGTGTATTTCCCCTATCTTCTTATTAGTAAGAAACGTTATGCAGGGCTGTACTGGACCAGGCCTGAAAAGTACGATAAAATGGATACGAAAGGCATCGAGGTTAGTCTATGCTCGGAGACCACTAAGTAAAGATACTGACAGTTTCACAGACCGTTCGACGAGATAATTGTCGTCTGGTATCAACTGTTATCGAGACGTGTCTCTTTAAAATGCTGATTGATCGCGATGTCAAGGGCGCTGAGGAGTGAGCAATTTTGACGACTCATTACAATAGGCTCTGATTAACGTGAACAATCAAGTTATGTCAAGGAAACCATATCAGATCTCTTACAAAACAAGATCGACATGTCACAGCTTGTTATTACTAAAGCCCTTGCGAAAGCTGACTACGCAGCCAAACAAGCACATGTGGAATTGGCGGAGCGTATGAGGAAGCGAGATGCTGGCTCCGCCCCCAGTTTGGGTGATCGCGTCGCATATGTCATTGTCAAAGGTGTTAAAGGTGCCGCAGCTTATGAAAAATCTGAAGATCCACTTTACGTGTTGGAACATAATGTACCAATTGACACTAGATATTATTTGGAAAACCAGTTGTCAAAACCATTGATGAGGATTTTTGAACCTGTCTTGGGGGAAAGGGCGAGTGGTCTGCGTAAGTTGTGAAACAATTTCTAGAGCCGAGCAGCTGATTGCATCCAGTATCAGGCGACCACACTCGAGCCATTCAAATTGCTACGCCAACCGTCGGTGGACTGATGAAATTTGCAGTTAAGACGGTTACCTGCATAGGCTGTAGAACGCCTCTTCGTAGTAAGAATGAAAGTGCAGTTTGCATCAACTGTCGCCCAAAGCTTCCAGAGCTGTATCAAAAGCAAGTTTCGGGAATGTCAGCGTTGCAGATCGACTTTGCTCGTCTTTGGACCCAATGTCAGAGGTGCCAAGGTTCCTTACACCAAGTGCGATGAGGTTTTATCTACTTTGCGATGAGGTCTGACTTATTCACAGGATGTCATTTGCACTTCAGCCGATTGTCCCATATTCTATCGTCGGACCGCTCGTCAAAAAGAGGTTGCTTCTGCTGTCGCTCAGCTTGATCGTTTTGAGAAGGAAACAGGCTGGTGATTGCTTGCTGGTCTTCTGTTTTCTTTCCTCAGTACACTATATTTGTACTTTTATTCATCATCAGTATATAAATCACTTTCTTCGTTTGATGATCTTGACATGTAATTCATGCGGCTTTACATTGCTGGCATCTCTTCAAAACCTGTTCTCCCAAAGCGTATCCACGCGTTATTTCCAGAGTCATTAACTCCTACAATAAATCCACGGCTGCCATTACGCAGAGCTCCGATATTGATATTAGGAGCCCGAGGTTTGGCTACTTTTCTTGTCCAGCCTACTTGCTCAAGAATATATTGAAAGCAACTAATTGGTTGCTCATACTGCTTCTGATCTTTTGGTGATTGAAGCTTGGGTTGGCGCTGATATTGTGGACCTTGTCGCTTGATTGGCCCTGTAGGCTCATCTGGTAACATCGCATAAACCTCGTCTAATTGATGAATGTTGGGGAGTGGCGTCGTCCTAGCCCTAAGAAAGAACAGAGGTCATTAATGGTCAGGGAAGATGACATTGAATGCGACACTTACTGGACAACTGCTGCAAAGTAATCAGGTCTCTGAGCTTTCATGCCCTGCTCACTACCTCTATCCCAGTTCCGCTTAGACCAGGATGTCATTGGTTTCCAAATATGCCAAAATGGGATGTACGGATTACGGACGAGAGGCGCATAGACGTCTGTTGTGGCTGTGGGAGAGGTTCGCGAGGGAAGATACTGCCTATGACCGGCCGGGATGATACGGAGATGTGTTAAGATTGATGCTAAAAGTGGCAAATTAAATTGTAACAAGAAGACAACTTAACTAAGACTCACAATATGTTGACACACAACATCCTTCAAGCAGTGTCCCACAAAACGGATCTCTGGATAATCGCAAACCAAGTCTGAATCTGGTAACACTCCCAATAGCCTGCTTGATCCCCCGGATTAAGAAATTGGAAAGAGTTGCTATCCACGTTGGTATTTCTAGCCACCACGTATGGAAGACTGGAAGGCGCGAATCCTGCTCATGCAATTTGACAGGTGCCACTAAGAAATGCTCTGGGATAAACTGTCGAGATCGCTGAATATTGTATCCTAAACGCTTGAGGTATGCGTATGCCTAAGACAAAGTTTTTAAACAAGAACCAAAAGTCTTCGGAGCAAATATACCTGGTAGCGTTCCCAAGTCAAACCTTCCTGACCAATAAAAACACCATAGCCTTCCATTACACTCATCTCAACAGCCCCTTTTACGCCATACTCTTCTTCGCACCATTCTCCAACACCGGCATTCATTTCTTTCTCTGTCTTTGCATCTTTCCCGATCCATATCTGCAAAGAACCTCTCTCCAGGAGATACAAAGCTTCCTCCGGTAAAAGTTCAAGAGTAGCTTTACCTTTACCTTTGCTTTTGGGTGATAAATAGGGGCGAACAGTAATGCCCATCTGATCAAAGAGATGACCATGAATGACCAGTACCTGGGGAAAGGGTTTTGTGGGAGTGATCACAGCATGTGATATGGAGTTGCTAGGTATGTTATTAGTTTAGATCTCATATTGTGCACTAAACCCACTTGTGCCCACCGCGAACACCAACGAGAGCATTGAACATTGCTTGTCTACTCTTTTCTAGCAACATCTCTTGCAAGTTGACAGTTTCTTGAAGAGGCTCAAAGTCCTTTTCCCCTCTTCGAGGGATAATAATCTGAGGTCTTGACTCTACATCATTCGCGCCGTCTATAGTCGGTATATACTGAATTTTCCTCAACTATACTTAGACTATGGTATAAGCGAAGCGGATTCCACTCACTCTGCAAAATACTGGATAACTTTGTAATCTACCCTCTCTTCATTTTCATCTTCATCTTCACCTTGTCCAGGTTCACATTGACTTGTCAGTGCCATTGTTTTTATTGAGCAGTCATTGGTGTCCACTTGTGTAGAGGGATTACTAGTTTTTGATAAGCTTGACCAAGCCTGTGGACAGACTTGATGTTCCATGTCGTGTATATTCATAAATTTAACTGTTATTAAAAAATTGTAAAGAAACCGCTGTGATTGGTGTGAGGTGGAGGTTGTAATGTTTTTATAATATTAATTTTCAAGTTACTTTTTTTTTCTTACATAACAAAGACAAGATGCGAACATTTTCTCAAATTTCTCAACTTGGACAGCGAGTGCGGCTGAGAAGATATACCACCCAGGCAGTTCCTCAAACCCTTGTTGAAAAAATTGTGCAAAAGTATGCAGTTGGTCTGCAAGAGGGAACCAAAGTTCGAGCTGGCGACTATGTGATGATAAAGCCGGAACATGTGTAAGCATTGATAGATGAGGAAGAACTTTGCTGATAATATCTCTAGTATGACCCATGATAATACTGGCCCAGTTATCTCAAAGTTCCTCTCACTTTCTTGCTCCAAGCTCAACAATCCAAGACAACCAGTCTTCACTTTAGACCACGATGTTCAAAACCAGTCTGCAACAAACCAAAACAAGTACAGGAAGATTGAGGCGTTTGCAAAGGAGCATGGCGTCGATTTTTACCCCGCTGGCCGCGGCATCGGCCACCAAATCATCGTGGAAGAAGGCTATGCCTGGCCAGGAAAGATGGTGGTAGCTAGCGACAGTCATTCAAATCACTATGGTGGGGTTGGATGTTTGGGCACAGCTATTGTCAGAACCGACGCGGCGTTAGTCAATCGTAAGAGATCATATCATCTCATTCGCTAACAAGCTATAGTGGCATATGGGCAACAGGCAAATTCTGGTGGCAGATTCCTCGGATCATTTCTGTCTCCCTTGATAAAAAGCCCAACCCGGGCGTGACTGGCAAAGATATCATTGTTGCCCTTGCTGGCCTCTTCAACAATGACGAAGTGCTCAACGCTGCCATCGAGTTCACTGGATCAGGTATCAAGCATTTGTCTATTGACGAGCGTCTCACTATCGCCAATATGACCACAGAATGGGGCGCTGTAGCTGGCGTATTTCCTGTGGATGACAATCTTGACCAATGGTATAGAAAAATCATCCAACAAGCTGAACTGAGGAAATTCGCCAACCCCGTCATTCCTTCAACCGCCAATACCTCTATACATCCCCGCTTGAATTATCCCCGTCTCGAAGACGCCATGTCTAATAGAGTCGTTGCAGATCTTGGTGCACATTATGCATCTCGTCTCTCGCTTGATCTATCAACTCTTGTCCCTTATGTCTCCGGCCCTAATTCTGTTAAAGTCACTACTGCTCTTCCCCAACTTCTTGATCCACCAATTTCAATT
The DNA here is from genome assembly GCF_001720195.1 of Cryptococcus depauperatus CBS 7841. Lineage (NCBI taxonomy): Eukaryota > Fungi > Basidiomycota > Tremellomycetes > Tremellales > Cryptococcaceae > Cryptococcus > Cryptococcus depauperatus. Next base: position 901,897 of record NC_089472.1, on the reverse strand, counting down.
AACAAGGCATACCTCGTTTCCTGTACTAATTCCCGTGCATCCGACATTGCTGCTGCAGCTGATGTCTTGAGAGGGAAAAAGGTGGCTCCAGGTGTTGAGTTTTATATTGCAGCGGCCTCTAGTCGAGTACAAGAGGACGCTGAAGCTGCTGGAGATTGGCAAGTTCTTGTCAACGCTGGTGCAAAGACCCTTCCAGCTGGGTGTGGCCCATGCATTGGTCTTGGTGTTGGCCTTCTCAAACAGGGTGAAGTTGGTATCAGTGCTACAAATAGAAATTATAAAGGTCGAATGGGTAGTCCAGATGCCCTTGCTTACCTTGCTTCCCCTGCTGTTGTAGCTGCATCTGCCGCAAAAGGTGTCATTTGTGGTCCCGAATCTGTCAGTCAACTTCAATACAGGGAACCAAAGTTCTCCATCATTGAGGAAGCTACTGTTATTGAGGAGAAAACTGCTGAAGTTGCTTCATCACTAGAGCCTTTATTCGATGGTTTCCCTGCCTACTTTGAAGGTCCTGTGCTTTTCGCTCCTCAAGACAATCTGACCACAGATGGAATGTATCCTGGAAAGTACACTTATCAAGATGATATCACTCCAGAAAAACAAGCGGAAGTTGTTATGGGTATGTTCTCTTACGTAGTTACGTTCCCCTGCTGATTCTCAATGTGAAGAAAATTATGACCCTGCTTTCGCTGGTATTGCCGCCAAGCTACGTACCACTATTCCCTTATCAACATCAACTTCCACTCAATCAGGTCTTATTCTCCTTTCTGGTTACAACTTTGGTACTGGTTCGTCTCGGGAACAAGCTGCCACTGCTATAAAGAACGCTGGTATTCCCCTGGTCATCTGTGGTTCTTTCGGGGATATCTACAAGCGAAACGCTATCAACAACGGTCTCATCCTTATTGAGTGTCCATCACTCATTAAGGATATGACGGAGCAATTCGCGAAAGACGGTGTACGAGGGCAAGGAGGGAAGAATGGAAAATTGACAGTTGTTCCTGATGGGTGGAGAATAAAGGTCGACAGTCAGAGAGGTCTGGTCACCGTGACAATAGGCGAAGAGGGAGAAAAGACTTACCAAGCGGCCAAAATTGGGAAAAGCGTCCAAGAATTATGGGTCAATGGGGGTTTGGAAGGGTTCATCAAAGCGTCATTATAGAATCGCAACTTGTATGCATTTGTAACCTTTCATTACTATACTAGTTAACCAACTGGTGTCACATAAGACTCTTTATGCATAGGGGCCGTGTGTGGCAGTCTTTAAATCAACAACACTGACTATCAATCCGATATATAAGCTATACTGACGCAAAACGAATTACTGTTGAAAAAAGGAGAAAAAAAAACTGAATATGACGTACTGACCAAGTGTTCACGCTAGGCTACAAATGTGATGTTGATAGAAGGGTATTGATATGGTAACATTCAGACATTGAGAACATGATAAACGTCAACGAGAATAAGAGAAAAGAAAATGTGTCAAGATGACCCCCAATTGGCCTGGCTGCTCTGCCTTACTTCTGTCATTTGAAAACACTGATGGACCAGCCTATCAGCTTAAGCTTCTTCCCTTTCTCGGTGATCCTCCTTCTAGCAACATCATTGCATAACGCGTCGGACTTGTCGGGGGTGCCGGCGATCGGATATGGTGTGTATTGGTCGGGGACCCAAAGTGATCTTTTAGTCTATCAAGACAACCTCCAATCTCCCACATGGGTGTTGAGAGTAATGCGCTTGCAGTTGGTGGTGGTAACCCAGGGGAACCACGAAAGACTACAGGAGTAACAGTTGTCATATTTGGCGTTTTTCGATGTAATTTTGGAGTTTGGTTCCTGTCTGCAGCCGCTGAGGAGCGCGTTACGGGTGTTTTAGGTGGTCCACGATGAGGAGGAGATGTGATGGTGGGAGTAGGTAAAAAGTCATCCTCTTGAGGAATTGGTCTCGTGCGAAGAGGTTTGGGTTTAAAGTCAAACGCCGCATCTAACATTGGTCGAGCAGGAGAAGAATCACGGTGTGGAGTTTCAGACATATCATCGTGAGTCCATGCTTGTTGGAGCGCACTGGGATGATGAGTAGAGCGGGCGACGGTGGAGGGCATAGGAGGCGAGCCTGGTGATGAAGATGTCTGGACCAATGCAGGAGTTTTGAAGTCACCTGTGCTTGATAACACATGTTTCCCATTCGGAATTGGTCTTTCTCTTTCGGGTGTGATGAAGGAAGCATCTAATGTTTCAATCCGACCAGCGACGGCTTCTTGAGGGAAAGAGTTGATGGGTGCAAGGGGCTCAGCAAGACGGACGCGTTTGGAGGTCAAAAAGAGACTTTCATCTGCTTCCATTTGTTTTCGTTTTCCCTTCAAGTCACTGAGGGGTGGAGGAATCGCCCACATGTCGTTTTCCTTGTTGACAGACTCCTCACTCGTGGGCTCGTGATATTCCATTTCTTCCAATGAAACAAACATTTCATCCTCAGATGGCTCCTGGATCGATTCTGACGATTTTTCTTTAGGTTTCTTCTGTAGATCAGATTGGGCTTGTGTCAAGACAGACTTTGCTGCCTGTTTGACAACACTGAGAACTTCGGCTTCCTCCTTCATCAATACCTTTCTTCTCTTCTTTCCCTTTTTAGGTACATAGATCTTTCCCTCTCTAGCGGCCTTCTCCATAGCTTCCTTCTCCTTTTGTCTCTCATGCAAAGTCTGCCGACAAACCTCGTGGTGTGGATGTCCTGGCGGAAAGTTCTTGATAAACTTGTCCGGAGCCGGCCAGTGACACTTTTCATCATCATGAATAATCCAGATACCACCTTTTCCAGGAGGAAACTTCTCAGTCCTAGGAACTGTCTCAAACATCTTGTGTATGGAAAGATTGTGCCTGACTGAGTTTCGCCAAGCATTATCGCCAGATTTAAAGAATGGATAAGCAGTCTCGACGTATCGGTAGATGTGCTCCAAAGAAAGACCCCCAGCCTTGCATGACAGAATGGCTTGACCAATAATGCACGCAAAAGAAGGGCCTGGACGTTCAAGAGATCGGGGCCCAGGCGGCACGCCCTCCACGCCAGGATCCTCTGCAACTTTGGTCAGTTTAGCACTGGTTCGAACTGCTGCCGACTTGGCTGGAATTTTAGAAAGGGCAAGAGGAGGTGGTGGTGGTGACTTGTTTTCGACTGTGCGCGTCTTGATTGTGCGCAAAGGCAATGGTCTGTGGCCTTGTCCATCATTCTCGTCGTCACTGCTGTCAAAGCTTGATCGCTTTCTAGGCACAGAAGAATAGTTGGACGAAGTGGATCGGGCAGTTGAGGCCGCAGAAGAAGGAACGCGGTCCGAGTACGCAATCTTGTTAGTTTGAGGGGTGATCATCAAGTCTTCGTTGGGGCCACCAGGCGAAAAACGCTGAGGGTGATTGGGTGCAGGACCAAGGGCGCGCGCTGGAGAAATGCCTTGTCCATTGCCATACTATGCTAGAGTCAGCGCAAGTCACGTGATCACAACCTAGCTCACATTCGTATCAAACGCAGACAAGTCCCAAGCTGAATCCTGAGCGGGAACTGATTGAAAGACTGACGACTCCTCATGTTCCGATACGTGATCAAACACGTCGCCCGCGACAAAAGGGCTTCCTGAACGTGACGAAGCGCGTAAAGATGCATGACGTGTCATCCCCGGCCTCTGAATCTGGGTTTGGATGGCAGGACGTGGCTGGGCAATCACTGACTGACTTGTCTGAAGTCTTGGTCTCTGTGGGCGATTCGGTCGCTGAGGAGCAAAGCCAGTCATCAAAGGCATCGAGTTGCTGCGTTGAAGCTGTTGATCCACCGCCACTTGTTCGTTGGGGGGAATTGGATGCGAGTACGCACTCATCTCAGCCGGCACATGGAGATATGGCGCTGCCTCATCTTCTGGAAGAAAATGCGCAAGGTCATACTCTTCTGGAGATCTGTGCATCCCAGCGTGAATTGGCATGGCAACTCGCCCATGGGCAGCCTGATGTCCAGCATACGGCGTAATCATGTGGCCTGGCGCAAAGTGCTGATAAGACGCGTAGGGATCGGTATAATACATTTGGGGTGGGTAAGCGGTTGGTGCTGGCGCAGCCATGTATGTGCTGTCAGACATCCTACTAATATCAGTACAATTCACGTCTCATACGCTCCACTCACATCTCGCCCTGCTGTAGGGGCTGTGTGGAGGTCAACGGCTGGCTCTCTGAGCTTGTGGGACGTGTCATGGTGAAAAAGAGTGGCAAATGTCGAGAGACAAAGAGAGAATACTTGTATCTGGCGAGTCGAAAACGGTTGAGACTTTCAGAGAGCCCTCTAGCACGTGACAGCGTACTTTTGGCGGTAGCCTTGGTAGCCTGACGCGTCGATTTGATGCTGGGCGTAGGGAGTGAGACTGACGCGATAGACGCGACGTACGGAAACGCGTCTGGTTGACGAGCGATGGGACTGATTGACGTGTGCAGCAAGACACGCGGCAAATCCGCGATAAAAGATGGTTGCGCAAGACGACAAGTGGAAAAATCGATTGAAAAGTAAAATTGTAAAGATGAAAGAGATGAAAGAATTTAATTCGACGCGCCTGTCCTCCTCACCCACAATTTTCACACTGTCTGGCGAAAATTCCCCAAACAGGAAAACTCTCCTTGCTTTTTGACAACAGCATCCCTGAAACAATCGCCAGATGCTCTCTCGTGTCGAAATACTGACGTGGACTTTTTATATCTATTCTCGACGCGTTGCTTCCGCGTGGCTAGTAGAAAAATTCGAACTTCGCATAGAACGTTGTGGAAACTCAAGATTTTGACACGGCGCGAAGTATTCACGCAGAATTTCATTGGCAAGCCAAAGACATCATACTGCGCCTAATGGAGAACGGGATCAAATGGAAGCCACGTGAGAGCTATTTCGTGGTCAATGACGTCGACAAGTCTCTTCAGTCGCAAAAAGGTGACGTGGTAGATATGGTGCTGAGCCTCTTTTGGTAGCTTCTAATGAAAGCGTTTTGTCTTTGCAATTGTCTTCTTAATGGTTCAAGCGCGATTAAGTGGTTTTATAATATTTTGTATTTATACGTTTAAAATACAAAGAACCCCAAGTCTTTTGCGGACAGGAAACGCATTAGGCTTTCTTGCTTGCTGTGAACTTGTGGAAGCCAACCAGCATGCTTTAGACACGATATTTTTGCAAGATTTGCTTTACCAACCACAACCATGCAATATCTGCCATTACTCGTTCCGGCTTCTAGTCGCCTCAAGCAAAAGACACAACTCTCCAGCCATATCGAGATGACTTTTAATTAGAGAAACACCAAACTAATACAGCAGCTGGTACCTTCACAGACAAAACGGATGGTTCAAAGGTGCTTGTTCCTGTGATAGATACAACCAATAAAACTGGGAAAGCGGACGACAATAGAAATTAGAAAATGTTTTACGCTTCCGTATGGTGTGTCTTATACGTTATTGCAACAGACTCGGTAAAAGGGCTAGGCAAAATCGCTTATAGAATGCTGGACAACGCTAATCAGGGTAAACGTTTGTGGGGTTTCTAATGCTAGAAAATCTAATCATGGAAGAATTTGATACGCAAATCAGTATACGTTATAGAGATTGACTGGTGACAATTAGAAAATTGATGATTGTAACCGATCCAAACAAAACATATGTTTCTCAGATATTACTTTATAATTTCCCGAGACATTTTCTCAACCAAAAGACCATTAGAAAAAAACCTTTTGTATACAAACTAACCCTAATCTCAGGTGATTCTAATGAAAGAAAAGTAAAATACATGCGATTGCAATTAGTTTCATTCATGCCTAAAAACCTTATAACGCTCCAATGGTGGATTACCAAGGATGAATTCAGTCTCACAAGCATGGTACGTATCTCTAGATACCATTGATTTGGAATCCTATAGCTGACAAAGTTATGTACTTGCCAGGAATATTCATACACAATGCTGCATACTTTATCCATGCTGGCGTCAACTTTAGACCATGCTGTCCTGTCTGCATTAGGAGCATCACGTTTGTATTCACCATCATACGACGTGGCTGCTGTGCGCCCTGGGTCATTTCGGCCATGTTGTCAAAAGCCACAATAAGTCGTGATGGACGACCTCCTCGCTCAGCCTCTCAAAGACAACGAAGGAAAGGCGTGGGTTAAGCCTCTGATATACCGCCCTTGGTGTTCTCATCGGCATTAGCTCCACTTTACATCCATATGGCAGTTTTGTGATTACGGCCGACACACCGTACAACAACAAAGTCTTGGTTGACGAGTAACAAAGCCAGCATAGTGGCATCAGATGGAAACTCAACTTTGTTGTCTTTACGATCATTCCGAGCCTCTCCAGACACTCGTTGGCCGTTTCTACCGGCCGGATGGCTTTAGTGCAGAGAGAATGATCCCCCTTCTGCACTGTTTGATCCGGGACAGAGCTCAACATCATTTGTTCTTCTAATCGGACAGGCACACATCAACTGAGGCTGGTTCTCCGCAGAACAGAAATGGAAGGCGGATACTGCAAACATTTTGGAGAAAGAAAAGATGCATGGGCCAGTTGTAAATAATGCGTTGCAAGCATCTTTCCAATGTGTTGAGGAATGACATACATGGGCAGTGGTGTACCCAATGCAAGCTTGCCACTTGCTTCTCTTGGAATGGTATAGGAAAATGACTTGCAGTCATCACTCGAGTCATGGCAGTTGCTGCAATTGCATGCTCGTCAAGTCGTCTATCCTATACAAATTAAAATAAACAGTAAAAAGGCTACATGTATAACAGATCCAAGTACAATGGAATAATGACACAAGATTAGTAACACGCTCCGTACCAGCACCTTCTTCCCAGTAATTCTTGACCATAGCTATAGTTTCCACAACCCTCATACATCTTGGCCAAATCTATACAGCCGGTTTGTTTTTCAATCACTATCCGTCCTGGCTGCACTTGGGGCAAATCTTCTTCCACAATGTACACACTCTTGTCATCTTTTCTATAGCGTTCCATGTCTCCGCTAGATCGTTTCAGATGCAACTTGATTGACTCGGGAGTGAGCGGAAAGTTGAGAGATGTTGGCGAATGAATCAGCGGAGTGGATGTAAACAAATCTCGACTGTTATTCTTCCTGCGCTCTCGCTTTGGCCAAGGAGCGGGTGCCATTGTTGGCGTGGGAGTCAGCCTAGGCGTTAGGGCAGGAGTCATGGTGGAAGGAGCGGACGGAGTCGGCGAGGGCGTGTCGGCGAAAGAGGATGATAGGTGGACAGGATAGGGTTGGTATACCTCGCCAGCTACCATGCGCAACTTTTCGTATCCCGGCACATTGTCGTCATATTGATATGGCTTTGACTGACCCCGACGCCGTAGCCGTTCTGTGCCGTCCCGTCCCACATACCTTCTCGCCTCCCTGTCACTTCTATGCTGGGCCTTTTTCAACACATCACGGCGACGCATGTCGTCAATCAGGTAAAGGTGGACTGTGGAGAACGCATGGATAGATAGGGCCGATAAGAGGGTAGCTCGAGGAAGGGATCTTGACAGGTGCGTCAAATGAAAGCATTCTGGAGGCATCTTTTCGTGAAACTACAAATCGTCAGCCTATAACCATTCCCTTTGGCAGCACGCCATACAGCTATCGCATCCACAAGGTCGTCCGTATTGGCATCCCGAGGGACCCGAACGTGGAATTGGCGTCCATTTTCTGCGTCAGACTGCTCTGGTCAGTGGTGAACAGCACAAACCGAATCCACCTACGCCGACAAAAATGATATTGCTGGAGCCCATCGTGGAAATCTGTCTGGGCTGGCGCTAGACAGCATGCTGCTTTAATAGGTCTTCGGAAAAAGCTGTCGGCCATCCGAAAACCGAGCTGCAATGTGATCGACACAAGGGCGTGCCTTTGATGTTGCGACGGATCGTCGAAAGGATGTCGACTTTTTGCCAATGATGCGCGTCTCGCGCAACATTCTGTGGAGAGAGCATTGACTCGTTCGGCCATCACGCCGACGCGCCGATCCTACCGAGCTCGGTACGCCCTCAACTTTATTGACCATGCGGATTTCGCCGCTTTTCTATCGTGCCTGGGATAATTGCTTCCATCCCTCATTCTTTTTGTCTTTCTTTCTTTCTTTCAACTTTCCATAGTTAATAATGACGTATGGCCATCCGCCGCCCATTCTCCTGACGTCAGCACTTTTGCCCGTCTCCGTGACACTGATACTTAACCCATTGGCTCCTCTCATTCTGCCACATGGCACTCTACCCCTCCACCAGTCGGCGTTCCCCGCCCTCCAGGCCAGCGTCGGATTCTCGCTACTGGCGTTTGTGGGAGCAGTCTGGTGCGTGCCTAACGTCAGCGCAGCGTTTGTGGAGAAAGGCTTGCGAGGAAAAGATTTGCTGAAGCCATCTGGCGGCCCATGGATGTAGGTTTCTTATTGTAAACATGTATTCAAACTCACCCAGTTAGACCAGAATGCCTCGGATTACCATGTGCCAGTCTTTATCTAGTTCTCATGATGTTGTTTATCCCTTTTCCATTTTCTCATCTCTTTGAGAATGGAGTGGTAGACGTTTTTCCTCAAAGAGAAGTGAGTATACGTTTTCAAGGTAGATTTCATTGACCCTGGCAGCTCACGCTGTATCTTTCCTCTCTACTGTCGCTGTTTACGGCTATGCTCTTGGGGTTTATCGATGACCTGTTTGATATTCGGTGGAGGCATAAGCTTCCCATTCCGATTGTAGCAGCCGTGCCGACCCTGTTGGTGTACTATAGTGTGGGAGGGTTGACCAGCGTGGTGTTGCCCAAGAGCGCTGTCTACTGGGCCACCAAACTTGGTTTCGGTCGCTGGGTGGATACGGTCGTTGATCTTGGTAGGTCTATCATCGTCTGTCTAGCGTCTTACGAACGAGCCAGGTCCGATATACTACCTATACCTCGTCCTCCTTCCAACATTCACGACCAATTCCATCAATATTCTCGCTGGCATCAACGGCGTTGAGGTTACTCAAGCACTCATCATTGGTCTTTCCGTCATTTTCAATGACTTGCTCTTCCTTCCTATATGGCCGGTGAAGTTGCTTCGATGGCTCGGTGTCGGCGATGCTGAAAGTGGGCGCGTTCTGGAATGGGCAATGGGTGAGGTTGTGGACCGTCATTTGATGAGTCTGTATTTTATGCTTCCACTCGTTGGTGTCTGCGCCGGTTTTCTCTGGCACAATTGGTATGTGTTTGGCATTTTTCGATCCATCTCACGGCTGTAGGTACCCTGCAAAAGCTTTCCCGGGCGATACGTTTTGCTATTTTACCGGCATGGCCTTTTCAGCCGTCGCTATCCAAGGCCATTTCTCAAAGACTTTGATTTTGTTTTTCATTCCTCAAATATTCAATTTCATCTTATCTTGCCCTCAACTGTTTCGGCTGGTGGATTGCCCCCGACATCGTCTGCCGGCGTGAGTGTCACAAATTGAAATGTACAACTAAACTTGTGTAGTTTTCAAGAAGAAACTGGGTTAGTGTACCCTTCAAAAGTTTTGTTTGACACTGCACCCCCTAAGAAAACCACTGTTATTCTCAAACTCTTTTCCCTTCTTGGCCTTGTCCGATTAGAAAAGTCCTCCTCGGGCCAGATAACCTCAAGCACCAACCTTACGCTTATCAACTTTCTTCTCGTGCGTGTTGGTCCTGTAAGCGAGCAGACTTTATGCCTCCTGGTAGGGTTAGTCCAAACACTAGGTAGTGTTGTCGCGTTTGGTGTCAGGTATGGTGTTGGGAGTTGGTTTTATGGTGGAGATCGACGATGAGAGATCTTTGGGTATAAGCATTAGAGTATATCACATGATGCATTATGTTTTAGATGTTCACACCTCTGTTATTGGCTGAAATTCATCGTATATCCCCCTCCAGGCTGCTGCTCAAATTTGAAATTGTCAGTCGATAACCCAAAGTTACCTAGCAAGGAATTGCCGAGCTCCTTCAACTTTCCCATCATCTCATCGTACTGCTTTTTCTCCTCAACTTTGATTCTGGGAGGAAGTGTACTGAGAGAACGATTAATGGAGGGAATTAAAGGGGAAGAAGGGGGGAGAAGAGTTCTGAGAAGTTCATAATCTAGTTGATATCAGCTAGCGGCCATTTATACAAACAAAAGTAACCACTTGCCTGCCAGAGCGGACGTCAAAGCAGCGTGGTTTCCTCGACGTTCATTCACCGAAGCTCGTCGATGAAGAGCTTTAGTATAATGAGGGTCTATCTTGAGCGCTACTTCACAATCAGTATGATATCAATGTACAGAGGATTTAGACTTGCCATCATTGCAAGCGGCAATGGCTTTATCATCATCTTTCTACGAGATGAGATTAGTAGCCATAATATTCCTTGATTATCATTCAACACATACCAAAGAGATATAACAAGCCGCAAGATTGCCATAGCACGCTTTGGTTGCATCTTCAATCTCTTGTTTCACTTCTTCCCTTTCTTTTTGTTCAGGAGTTTTGTTCTTTTCCTCTTCTTCAACTTCATTGATTGCTTCGGCTTCTTCCTCGGTCAACTCCTGTATCCCGCTAGATATGGGAGGTCGAGGAGGTTTTCCCTTGTCTTTTCTCTTGCTCGTCAATCCTTCATTGTCATTTTCCTTACTTTGGAGCTCTTCGCCATTCTTATCGTCCTTGTCGTCATCCACTTTAGGAAAGGCAGGGAGATGGTCAAGAGCAAGTTTATAACATTCTATAGCCTTGTTATACTGTGGCGGCTTGGAAGTGTAGTGCGTATTACCAAGGTTTTTATGGTTGATTGCTCTGGATAACAGCTCCTAACAACATTCATGAGTATGGTAATGAGATTGAGTCAGAGGCACACTTTGAGTTCAATAGTGGTGAACATGGAAAACATCAATTCTTCTGGGTCAAATGAGGATAGAGCATCTTCGTATACACTTTCTCCATCGCTCTCTTCTGATCTCTCTGTGCCCCGTGCGTTATCCGATTCTCCAGCGCTGGACGATTCTCCGTTATTTGCCCAAAGCGAATCCAGAGTGGTAGCCCATTGAGGAGGTTTGAATTTGGCTTCGTCAAACTCGGGAAGTGGAGTGACTTCTTGATTGTCCCCAGAGTCCATCTTGCTTTCAGGTGAGAATGGAGTAATATATTGAACTGAGAATAATATTGCAGTACTTTGAGATAACCAATGATGAAAATCAAAGACGGGATCAGATTGTTGATTCAAAAATAAATGATGACGCAAGACTGAAATATCGATTTTTGTTGAAAAATGAGTGGTAGATAGGCGCGGGATATGAAGCGGATAGGCATGCGGATGATTAGCACGCCTAATTATTTATCCTGTAATCTTATCTTTGAGAAACCTTTATTATCGTTTTTATATACTCTCTCACATATATTCTATACATGTAAACCAGGTCATATTCTTGACAATTCTCCAAAAAAGAGAAACTTTAGGTTTCTTTGCCAATATTCAGCAAAGTCCGTCACTAAGGACTAAACACTTTAATCACAAGATACGATGAAACAGCACACAAAGAGTTTTAAATGATCGCTTTTGCTCTCCTCCATTACATACTGAGCATGTACTCAAATAAAAACGAAACAACAGTTAGACATATTGCATTTGTGTTTTATTATTCACAAATCGTATTAGTTTCAACGAGTTTCGTCTTGTTCTCTTATGGCTAAGACACCCATTTTCGACAACTATTAGTTTTTGAGCTGTCAGTTAGCGGCCATCGTACTATCTATGACAGCAGCACGTTCAAAGTCTTCTGAAAATCGTATCCGTTTGCGGCCAATGCCTCCACAACAAGGCCTCGAGAGAATCCCATCGCACAAAGCTACAGTATTTCCATTAGTTTCCGAAATTGTTGGGGCAAGTATAACCAACCTTTTTTACGTGCTCAATATCATCTTTCTGTGCTTCACTGGGTTTTTTCTCGGGTACAGCAGGTTGAAGATTTTTTTTGGAAGGTGGCGGCCCAGGAGGTGGAGCATACCCCTGCTGTTGTGGGTTTGTCTGGACCGGTGTTGAGCTAAGACAAAAATCAGGTCTTATGCATTTTCTCAAAAGTCAAGAATCAAATTCAGCTTACGATGAAGGCTCAAAATCCCCTCCAAAAGCATCATCAAATCCAAGCCCTTCTTGTTTCTCCTTTCCGTCCCGGTTTTGGTCGTTCAGACTCAGCCCTTTGCTGCCCTCTTTAGGTCCTAAGCCCCATTCATCATATAAGCCCTCGCCTCCGCTCTTCTCAACGCCGCCTTGTGTTTGCTGATTAGACGGCTGAAGATGAGGGCTCACCATCTCAAAAGACTTATTTTCGCTTGAGATCTCTGATTTGCCACCTTCAGCAGGATTCTCAAATTCGTTGTCAAACGAGGCAAATTCGTCATCGAAACCTGTTTCTAGTGGATTGGATGAAGCAAGATGAGACATGCCAGCATTAGCGTCGACCTGAGCAGGAGGTAGGTCGGAAAAATCAAAGTCATCTTCATCAAACGATGCAGACTTGGGCTGCTGGCTTCCAACAGCAAAAGCAGAGGTAGCTCCTGTTTGAGCTGGAACATTCATTGTGCTGCCAGCAACGGGTGTACCGAATAGATCAAGCTGACCCCCAGCGGCCTTATCTTTTGTCTGAGCAATGATCGGCGATCCCTCAAGTGTATGTCCGGTAGTAGGAGAAGACAGCACAGCTGCTGTAGGTATGTTTGAAGGTGACTCAGCTGCAGCGGACAAGATCTCTCGGGTAGCAGGAGGAGGTGGGGCAGAACGACGACTCTTTGCGGCTGTATCTTCTTGAGGCATAACACCGAACGGTTCTAGAGCTGGAACTGAGCCATGGCTTTGCTTTTGATGAGCAGAATCTAAAGTCTCATTCTCAGCGGCTGAAGAAGGATGAGGTGACTTGTTATAGTCTCTCTTGGGTCCCTCTAAATCCTCTGGTCCTTCATCGCCATCAGAACTCTCTGTCTCCTGCTCCTCGTCTTGCTTGAGGTTTTTAGCCAGAACACCTCCTTCAAAAGCGCCAATAGTTGCATTTCCTGCACCAATACCAGCAAGACCAGGCGTGGATATTTCACTGGCTAACAGAGGCGTTTCGTCTACAGTACTCCTTTCGGAAGGGTGATGGTATGCGGTAGCAATATCGGCCACAGGCGAAGGGGGTACACTATCAGATGCAACAGCTTGAGTAGAGACGGACCTCTCGGCATTAGGTCGGTCAAGTTGGGGAAATTCAGATTTAGGGATGCCTAATAAAGTGTCTCTAGAAGCTGCAGGGACCGATTGGTTGCTTTCTACCCCAGCACCAGCTTCTTCGGCGGAAGCAGACGCCGTTCGAGCAGAGGTTTCGTCAAATTCTGCAAAAGCCGAGTCGAAATCTGCTGTTTTGTTGGTGTGGTTTGGTGCTTCGTAGACCGTCTTACCAGCCGACAACTGTCCGAACGAGTCCCCAAACCCATCGTCAAAATCATCAAAGGTTGTTTGCTTCTCCACAACAGACGTTCTTAAAGAGGCACCGAACGGGTCCGTCTCAGCCTCTCCATTGAAGCTGCTAGGCATTCCAAATGGATCAACATTTTTTTGAGTCGTCGCACCAAAAGGATCAATCTCCTTTTCTTCTTTAGGAAATCCCAATTCCTTTTGTATAGCCTTCTCTGCCGCCTCCTCTGCCTCTCGAAGGCTTCTTTCAGCAGGCGTAACACGTCTAATGGCGTCTTCCGTTTCCGCATCACTTATCATTGAAGTTTTGTTCTCAGAAGAAGCAGCAGGGGTGGCAGAAGCAGCGCTATGAATGTCTAGATGAGGGTCGTGCTCTGGTTCGTTGGTGACTGCCTGCTTGGCCGTTTCATATAAACCTGTAACTCCGGCTGCAACAAGCCCTGCAGCACCTGTAGCAGCAGCACCAACGCTAGTCAGAGCAGCGTTAATTGGTGATTGGCCTTTCTCTCTTTCAGACAGGGGGGTAGAACTTAATGCAGGAGTTTGGGCTGAGGACTGATTTACTGAAGCTTGACCAAGGAACTTGTCAAACGGGTTATTTGACCTTTGCGAGACTGCAGTTGGGGTAGGACTAAGAGCATGGGGTGTTCCTGGTAAGGGCACAGAGGTAGCAGTAGCAAGTCTTGCAGGAGAAAATGCTCCGGTAGGTTGAGGAGTAATGTTCTTGTCGGGAGAGACAGTTTCCGCAGGGACGTGGATTCCGTTTCCTCTCTCAAGAAAAGCTTTATCCTCTTCTATCTCTCCTTGTACAGCTTTAACCTCTGTTTGAACACCGTTTCGACTGATTTCTGCTGTCTGTAATTGCTTCTTTGCAATTGTCACTAAACCTTTTTGCTGTCTTGCTTCTTTTCTAAGTCGCTCAAGAACAATCCTCAACCCTGATTTTTCGTCTTCCACATCCTTCATTTGTTTTTGAAGGCTTCGGATTTCCTCTTTAGAAGTCAAAAGGATTTGTTCCAACTCGGTCTTTTCTGATCTCAAAGCTGACAAATCCGAAGAGGTGGTGATGAGATCTGTATTCAGAGATTTGATTTTTGCTTGCTGTTCGCCGACTCGAATACGAAACTCTGCAACAGCACGGAGCTCAGTCTGATGTCTCTCTCTTGCAATTTTCAACTTTTCTTCGAGCTCTTCGAGCTGAGCTTTTGAGTCTTTTTCTTGTGCGTTGAGTTCAGAATGCTGCTTGGTTAAGTCCTCGACAGCTTTGGATGTTTGAGCGAAATGATTTTGCTTGTTGCCATACTCTGCAGAATGGTCTGGCACACTTTTGACATTGCCCTGAGCTTCCTCATCGCTCATTAAATCCTTGCCTTTGAATGTATGAGCTGAAGACGAATTGAAAACGGTTCCAAAATCTGAGGGTGGCTGGGAAAGCTTCCCAGTCCCAGTAGAGTGAGGGGATAGCACCTGAGTGGCAAAACCTGAGGCCTGACGTCGAGCAGGTGGCGGAGGCGGCTGAGGAAGGAATGAAGTCTGAAGCTGCCCATTGTTCCTCGCTGGGAGCACGGGAGGTTCAGTTTGTTTAGTTACAGAAGCAGCTGATGTTGGGAATGCAGTGTCGGAAGCAGATACAGGTGCTTCATCAGCAAACAAGTCAAATAGATCCCTGCTAACACCTGGCGGAGCAGGTGAAGCGATAACCTCTTGTTTGCCTGCAAAGTCTTCTCTTAAAGAGGGAGGAACAAGGGAGATAGGGAGACTGGAAGGGGGGTCCTGCCCAGCAAGCTTCTGATTGATCAAGTGCATCGCTACAGCAAATTCATCTCTGGTAAGGTTGCCTTCTTTGCGAATGTCGGCAAGATCCCTGTGTATTGCATAAGCGTATGTCTGGATTGACGATGTTACTTATGCGCACCAGATATTCGCCAGAACGCCCTCATCCAACTGACTCTGCAGCATAAAAGGGACTGCCACATCGCCCTCAATCACTCCCTTGCCTTGTGGATCGAGCTGTGAGAAGAACTGATCGCTCGAGGCTTTGGCCTGAGGTGTCACGTCCCAAGGTTGGTGCTGATTACTCAAAGATGCTCCAGTAAATTGCCTTGTGGGAAGTACAGGAGTACCACGCGAACTGCCGCCGGTGCCCTGAGCTTGCAAAGGGCCTATGCTACCAGTATATTGTGGCCGGATAGGGCTGCCGGCGCCAGTATTTTGAGCAGCAATAGGACTAGTGGGTCCAGTACGCCCACCGGAAGCCACTTGATATAGGCCAGGTGGTAAGATGGCAGGAAGGTTGAGTGAGGAGTTGGTCATGCATGATTGGATGAGATGCATACCAATGATGAAATCTGTCAAGTCAAGTGATCCTCTATCGTGCGTGTCTGAGAGATTCCTAAATGATTCTCAGTTATTACATGGGCAGCAAAGGAAAGCACGTACCAAATCTGTCCAAGTTTTTCATAAGACAGACCACTTTTGACAAATATATCTCGGGCCCGATCACCAGACACAAGACCATTTACAGGTCCAGCTCCAGCAAAGAGCCTTGTAAACTTGGCTCTATCGGCGTGTGTGAGCGGAGGAAGCCCTGAGCCAGTATTGTTGGCTGATATAGGGCGTTGGCCAGTCAGTTGAGCAGAGAGAGGTGCTTGAGGCGGGGGTTTTGGCCCTTCACTAAACGCAGGATACGGCCCATCTTCACACTGGTCAGCATTCTATCGTGCAATGGGTTGACATAACCCACTCTTGCTAACCAACGACTCTTCAACAGCAGTGACGCCGCCCTTTTGCATCCAGCCAATTATCCTGGCTGCCTTGTACCATCCATCTTTGGTGAGAAATCCATTATTTTCTGGGTCTGCCAGCGCCCAGATTTGGCCAAGTATATCAGTTGAAAGGTTAGAAGAAGTAAGAAATGGATAAGCGTCTTGACCTGGGAGAATACCTGTGCTGTCCTTGTCTACGTGGCTGAACAGCTGGTCATAGTAAGCTTTCTCTTGTGGCGCTGTGACTTGTTAGCAAAGCCTGGCCAAAAAGACTTACTGTAGAGAGCCATTATCACTGTAAAAGCAGATAATAATGATAATTATAATTGAAGCCCAAATCAATGTAATAATAAAAAGATGAGATTCTCCCAAAGACGTCACAGAATCGGCCCGATGAAAGTGATAGTTAAGAGTTAGTTAAGTTCTTTTGGCCATTAATATCATTGTTAAGCCTCCACATTTACTCTTCATTTTCGAAATCATCACAGTCATACTTTCTCTTTTTTTCCATCAATCACAATTATGACTACCGCTATATGGGCAGCGCCGCGCTGGGCCAAAAGCTTCTATGCCAAATTCCCTCTAGTAATGTACGAGCAGGATGATGAGCTGGAATGGAAGCTAAAGGCTCGTGAATTGGGCGACCAAGCATGCGTGCTGTGGATTCATCCACCGTCAGCGACACCACATGCCCATCACCGCTCGCATTTTTCCTCTAATCCTGACTCCCTTCGCACGCAACTTCTATTCACGCTCAGATATGCCACCGCGCAGCCAAATGTTCACTTTAAACCATGGCCAGTCGAATCCAGCGCACCTGGTGGTGTATTGCCCGCTCTCCATGTGATCAGCGAGGAAAAATTGGTGGAGAGAGATGAAATACGGGCCTGGCTAGAAGGAAACTACCCTCTTAGAGATAGAAATAAGGAGTAAGTAGCGTATTGGTGCTTTACGTCTTTGCTCACCTAATTTCAGATGGCAAGGCTTTCCTACACAGGAGGCGTACGACAAAGCCCTTGCCTTTTCGTCTCTTATCTTAACTCATCTCCTTCCTGCATATCTGACTTGTCTGCCAAGGTCCCCGCCAAATTACCATCTTCACTTTTCTGTTCCTCCGCCCCTATATGCTGGGTTGACCACCCCACTCCCAGCAAGTTTGACTGGTGACAGGAGACAGATTGACACTGATGCAGTTGTCAAAAAAGGTGCTGAAGCGCTTAGAGCAGTAAATGGGCTTGTTAAAAGCGGCTGGGCGCTTGGAGCAAAGCGACCAACTTCTTTGGATGCTCTTGTTACATCACATCTTTATGTCATTTACGCACTTCCAGAAAACACTGTTCTCAGAGATGAGATTGAGCGGTTACCGGGACTGGGTCAGTATGTGGATAGGGTGTTAGACTTTGCCGATAGCACACGATTAGAGTGAGCTTAACGTTTATGCAGTGTTAGCATGTGGAAATCGAATATCTGCATATTGCCCTTTATGGTCTGATATTTGTGCTAATATGTATTTGCTGGAGTTAAATTCAATATCAACTTCTATATGAGAATAATCTTTAGCGTCTATGAAAATGAGCACTGGTGAGCCATAAGCCAATGACACTGCTTCAGCTGGTCTCATTTTTCCAACTGACTGAAGGTTTCTTTGGTACAACATAGGTATCTCTATGGGTTACGATTTGTCTCGGCAAAATATTAACATGCATGTCAGCCTCATTTTGCCTCAAACCAACATATCCACACCATATTTTGGACTCTTGGAAGAAGTAAAAAAATTATAGACCTACTAATTGAAGAAGGCCCGCGTCGTATTATAGACGATGGCTATGTCATGCGGATGAGAACCTCAGACTGGTGAGGCAACAGCCGATTAGCGTGAAACTGCAGTGAGAAGGAATTTAGGCGTTTGACCAGATAATAGGGTTAACTTTTGTTGGGCAAATGGGCATAGATAAGCTATCGTTAGGCGCGATATCCATTTTCTTTGTCTTGCCAGCAATGTATCGGGTTGTCGAAGCAAACATCCATGAGTGTGACAGTGAAGTTAAGTCTAGCCTTGTTGTATCAGTACCATTGTGAAACAAATCAACATCTTCGCAAAGATAAGGTTAATATGAGCGTGCATAATGATGCAAGAATGCATCAGTGCATCGTTTAATTCAAACATGTTATAGAACATACAGGTTTTTTCGTCTCCAATACGATATTCTGAAAAGTTTTCAACGGATAAATAAGCCTCGTTAATGTTTTTATTTTTATTGCTTACCAGTGTTAAAGCATGCTCGGTCCATATCGCTGATCTGCGGCGATATAAAGTATTTTTCTTGACATTGACTTTTACAGGATGAATACCAAATCTCTAAGGTGTTCGATAACTAGCCGCAACGCTGTTCCAAATTCGCTAACCTCTTGATTTCTTCCCGCCGCTGCTCTTGCAGTCTGGCAGTATGACCAGATGGTCAGATGGTCTCAACCTTCGTACTAATTCGTTCTGAGCAGGTCAAATGGAACATTAGTCGCCCACTTTGTATAAACAGGCCTGTAGTATATCATCACCTCGAATTACAATTGTCCGACTCTTTCATTTAGCTGAACTTATTGGAGAAGATGACCTGGATTAACGATTTGGCTTTCAAGATAGCAATATCGGCACTTGCATTGTGAAATGATTTACGACAATCCTTTAGTAAGGCCATCTACAGCATTAGTGAGATGTAGGCATTGATTCTCATAATCGTCCTGTACTCTGAATGTCAGAGATTATCGCTTACCGTCGCCTGTTGAGTTCAGTATAAGCCTCAAGTGAGTTAGATGACCGTCAAATTGTCGCCTAAATCGAAACTCGACAGTTTTCCACTTGCGATTATCAATGGGTTATACCAATGTAAAATCTCTTGTAGAGTACGTTGATGGGTAACCAATTGAGTTGTTTTGAATAAATTCAGGCATGTTTATTTGTCGCATATATCCTTGGAGTTAGGACCATTGCTGAAGGGCAAAAACATAAAAGAATTCAGTTTAATAGTACTAATGTCTTGTAATCTTGGAAAAACCAATAGCAGTTCAAAACATTGTAGATTACGTAATAAAACTGGCGACACATCATCGTGTCCATCTATTATCCAGTTGTGATTTTTATTTCTAAATTGAATCAACAACGAATCAAAGAGAAACAGAAATGGCTGACGACAGTGTTCCGCTCCCTTACCCAAATCTAGATGTGGTTACTTGGAATTTCCAAATGGACAACGTCGAGTCTCGGCGGGAGGTTGCAGCGAAGTCCTTTTGGGAGGCTGTCGAGAAGGATGGTATATATCTATGCTTTTATTACAAGGGTAGATGCAGTAGCTAAATATAACAACAGAGATGGCGCCTTACCTGAAAGGCATAAAATCTGACAGAAAAGACCTTATTGAGAAGCTTGAAGCAAAAAACATGGAACAGTTGGAAGAGTTTGAGAAAAAGTTGAAAGAGGCAGAAGAGAATGAGGGAAATAGTGAAATTTCGGAGTTGCTGAGAAACAAAGCCATGTATCTCGCAAGAATTGGAGATAAGGTGTGTTATTGCACAAGCTTCCAATTACGTTGGCGTTGATGCATTTGTAGGAAAGAGCTTTACCAGCATTGGAAACGGCCTTGGAAAAGACAGCGGGTTTAGGGGCCAGGATCGATTTGGTTTTGGCCATTGTTCGCATAGGATTATTCTTTTCTGATATTAGTCTGGTCACTAATAACATTACTCGTGCTGCTGAGTATGTTTGGAGTCAGATGGAAGGTAGCATTATTTATAATGACATAGGTTTATTGACTCTGGTGGTGACTGGGATCGTCGAAATCGTCTGAAAGTTTACAGAGCTATCCGCCATTTAACAATTCGTGAATTCAAGGAGGCTGCCGAACTGTTGATAGACTCGTTATCAACATACACCGCGACAGAATTAATGGAATACGAAGACTTTGTGGCTTTGACGGTGTTGGCTGCTGGCGTTGGCTGCGATAGAAAGGGCATCAAAACCAAAGTGGGCATCATTTCTGAACTTAGCTTAGATGTGCAAGGATCACTAACACCAAAACAGATCATCGCTAGCCCAGAGATCAATGGCTGTATCACTAAAATTCCCAGCCTTTCCACAATGGTCAATTCACTCTACAAATGCAACTACGCTTCATTCTTCCAAGCCCTCGCTGATGTTGAACAAGAATACTTGATCCCCATACCTTATCTTGCACCACATGCTCGATATTACGTACGTGAGATGCGAATCAAGGCCTATGCCCAACTGCTCGAGTCTTACCGAAGTTTGACTATGGAAAGGTTTTGTAGATCATTTGGTGTCAGTGAAGAGTACATGGATCAAGATCTTTCTAGGTTCATTGCAAGTGGGAGATTGAGCTGTACAATTGACAGGGTTAGCGGGGTGATAACCACCAATAAGCTTATATCTCAAAACAAGACGGCGGCATATGAACAGGTGCTCAAGCAGGGGGATGTTTTGCTCAGTGGTATGTTGTCTAATCTCTAACATTTTTGGCATACTAATGCTCTACGTAGACATTCAAAAGCTGCATCGTGTAGTCGGGTAAAGAGTATATATGCATATATGTATTAAATGGCCAAAACTGCTCCCTTCACTGTTCTCGGCGTTATAAATAATTGACTTGTTCAAAGCCCGAGTGATAGGGGGAAAATGGAGTGACGTCGTGTTTTAACATCATCATTTCTCAATTATTCCCTTTTTTACTTTTCATATTTTGTTTCTATCTACACGTCTTTATAGAAATTGTTAGATAATGGCTGCTCGTCCGCCCACATCTCCTGACCCTACTGAGGTTAACAAGAAACAAAAGACCGTAGAGGTCAAGAGTAAGAGTGTCATTAAAGGTTCCTTATCATGCTAATACCAGCTCATAGAGAAGGTCTGTTTGATGTGAGTTTTGTTCACGGCATAGGCACTCAACATAATACAGTCCTCCAGCTTATGCGAATCATCAGTGTTCATGATGGTTGGGGGCTTTCAGACAATGAAAAAGGTAACGCCATTTACCATGGTGACACAACCAATATGGATGCTATTAGGGACAAGCACAACTTTGTAGAGCTGGAGGCACACGGTTTGGCTGTTGGGTTGAAAGAAGGGTTGATGGGCAACAGTGAAGTCGGCCACTTGAACATTGGTGCCGGTAGGATTGTATGGCAGGACATTGTCAAGATTGACCAAGGTATGTTGATATCAAGTCATTTTGGGTACGCAAGGTGTCTGGTGACAGGGTGTCACCTTTAATACTCGTTCTACTAAATAGTTTCGTGTACTCCACGATACCTCAGGAAAGGCTAATGCTTCTCGAGGGTAGACCAGTCAAGATGAAGAGGCGTTTCAGTCATTGAGAAATCTTGAATGAATAACTGTGTTAGAGGAAGGATTATTTGGTCAAATTTGGACTGACGTCTCTATTGCAGCTATCAAAAAGGATGAATTCAAGAATGAAACAGCCATCATTGATGCTATGAAGCAAGCAAAGTCCACTTCTGGTCGTCTTCATCTACTTGGTCTCGTCTCTGATGGCGGCGTCCACTCACATATACAGCACTTGTTTGCCCTCTTGCGAGTTGCCAAGGCGCATGAGATCCCTCATGTGTATATTCATTTCTTTGGTGACGGACGAGACACCGCTCCTCGATCTGCGTCCAAATACATTAAGCAATTGCTCAACTACATTAGGGAAGTTGGAGTTGGAGAGATATCTACTGTCATTGGCAGGTATTACGCCATGGACCGCGACAAGCGGTGGGATCGAATTAAGATTGCCATTGATGGTCTTGTCAAAGGAGAAGGTGAGAAAAGTAGTCAGGAGGATTTGGTCAAAACTATCGAGGATGGCTACGCCAAAGATGTCACTGATGAGTTCATCAAACCCATCATCTGTGGCTCCGAAGATTCTCGTATCAAGAGTAAGTCTTGTTTACGATAATATGCCAGGTGAGCTGAGGACGGAAATAGTGGGTGACACGCTTTTCATGTTCAACTACCGATCCGACAGAATGCGAGAGATCACATCTGTTCTCGGTTTGCCTGACAAACCCATGGAGGTTGATGTTCCTGAAGATTTAGTTGGTCTCGATTCCCTCTTGACGATTAACAGAAATTAATTGGAATACAGCACATCACCACCATGTCTAAATACAACGCCGAGTTTCCTTTCCCTATTGCTTTCCCTCCTCAACGTATGACCAATGTCCTCGCCGAGTGGCTTGCCAAACAAGGTGTCAAGCAATGTCATGTTGCTGAGACCGAGAAATACGCTCATGTCACATTCTTCTTCAATGGTGGTATTGAGAAACAATTCGAGAATGAACAGCGGGAGATGATCGCATCTCCCAAAGTTGCTACATATGACAAACAGCCCGAAATGTCGGTGCAAGGCGTTGCAGACAAGGTCGCAGAGACTGTCAAGAGCGGAAAGTATGAGTTTGTCATGTGTAATTTCGCTCCTCCTGACATGGTGGGTTTTCATTCGATCAACAAGGGCAATATATAAATCTGACCAATTCAAAAGGTCGGTCATACTGGCGTGTATGATGCTGCTGTCACAGCCATAACTGCTACCGATAAGGCTGTCAAGACTGTTTACGATGCTTGTGAAGAAGCTGGATACGTCCTCTGTATTACAGCTGATCATGGCAACGCTGAGCAAATGTTGGACCCCAACACTGGCAACCCTCACACTGCCCACACTACTAGTTTGTCATAGTTCTAATATTGTCACAAAGAAGAACGCTGATTAAGTCAGACCCCGTGCCTTTCATTGTCACTGGCGACAAGGGTTCTCTCGAAGTCTTCCCTGAACCTGGTGCGCTTGCGGACGTCGCTCCTACCATTCTCGATATTCTTGGTCTATCCAAACCTGAGGGTATGTCAGAAATTGTGATAATCGCAATAATGCTAATACCCGTTCACAGAAATGACTGGTCGCTCTTTACTATCTAGAAATACTAATTAGTAGTTCAGCAATTGAAAATTGCTACAATAAACTTGGGCCATATCGTAGCGGGTGGTCAATAGTTTTCAAGGTTAAGGTTGTAGATGGTTTGCATAGAACTATATGAACTGTGGTAGGAGACTAAAGTGCGACTCATGTAATAAATTTGCTTTGGTATGAATAAATTTAATGATCTGCTGCGATTTACGTAATACCTTGAATTTATTTACGTAACATTATTGGCTAAACCTCAATCTGTTCCCTTGTCCCTTCATTCGTGTTTTTCTTTAATATTTAAGAATTTGTACTTTCTCTTTTTCCCAAAGCCCAATCACCTTTTAGTCTATACTGAACATCCATAAGAATAGCAAGAACGTATTCGCGCAGAAGACGGCTAGCAATAGATACCCAACCGACAAAACAACAACTCTCGTGTCGCACCGCCCTTACAGTCTGCTTTCCTTTGGAGTCTTCAATTCCTACACAACCCACTTCTCGAAGGGTCAACGAGAGAAATGTCTACAGACGCCCCCTTCTCATTCGGAAAATTTGATTATATCTGTCAACATGCCGCTTTGGTGGTTTGTCCCATGTTAGGAGGCAAACAGGGTATAATGCCTACTTGTTACAGTAGAAATGTGCAGTTGGGAAGCCAAATCATCTTTCAGCCAGGTGTGTTGAGATTCAATTTCAACTTAAACTACTTGAGGCGCAGAATTAACTGAACGACTATTAGCGACTTGCATTGTGCATATAGCTGCTCTGATAATGACTGCCATTATGCTCTACCACGTCCGCTCAAAATACACTGCCGTTGGTCGAAAGGAAATCGTTCTGTTCTTCTACATGTACATGTGGGTAGAGCTTTTTGCGATTTTCCTCGACTCTGCTATCATTCCTACTGCCCATAAAGTCTATCCGGTCAGTCATTATCCAATTTGGAATCAATGAAGGAGATACTGATAACTTGGGTGTGTAGTGGTTTGCAGCAGTATATGCAGGATCAGTTGGCGCATTATACTGGTGTATTTTAATCAATGGTTTTGTCGGTTTCCAGTTCCACGAAGATGGTACACCGATGTCTCTTTGGGTAAATTTCAATACCAATGTTTAGTCCCCTATGCTCACTAAACAATCATAGTTCCTTCGTCTCTCATCGCTTGTTGTTGGAGGCATATGCTTTGGTATTGCGGTGGCTACATTCAAGGGTACCTCAGGGGCTCTCAGTCCTACCAAGCCAATTGGCTTGTTTATCACTTATTTGGTTTTCCCTTGTATTTGCGTGCTGGTCTATTTTGTCTCTCAGATGTTGTTAGTCGTCAGGACTCTGGACGACAGATGGGTTATCGGAGATTTAATCTTTATGGCTGTATTTTATGTTTGTGGCATTCTGCTTCTGATTGCTTTCTCTGTCAAGATTTGCGACTCTGTCAACCATTACATGGATGGAGGTTTGTCTTCAGTTGCTTGTTTCTATATAATGGATTTGCTCATGATGATTGCAGTATTTTTCTTCTCTCTGGCCATGCTTTTCACTGTGATGATGGTATACAAATACTGGGATTGTGAGCTTATTCATCACGTCCGCAACAATGTTAAACTGATTGTCGGTACAGCCATTACCAAGGAAGATCTAGAATTCTCTGTCGGTTCCAAACAGAACGTTTGGGAAGTAAAAGACCCTTTACTTGCTGTACGTGAATTGTCTTTCCGAAATCATAATACTAATGCCATTGAATGACAGGCTAACCAAGATTATTATGAGGACGACCAATCTGCCTACAGAGGTGCTGGTGGCTCACTTGTTGGTGGCTACAATGGCAATCAGTACTACGGCAATACTGTCTCAAATTACAATACCGGTTACAATCAAACAGGACCAGGATATAACAGCCAGTACAGTTATGGACAACAACATTATTAATTCAAGCGTTGAGCGCAAGATCTTTGGCCATATAGAGGGGAGAGTGACAGTGTATGATATATTTCTTTATTAGTTCTGTAGCTTTTGCTACAGGTTGTTACGCTCTACGTTTTTCACGCAAACTCATCCACGAGGATTTTTCTGCCTAATACCTAGCCATGATGCAAGGACATTATTATGCAAGCGGAAATCGTTGCTTCTTTTTCAATAGCAGCGACCACAGATAAATCAAAATACTAGCAAGTCCCACAAGACATCCACTTAGATAGCAAAATCCTCTGTATAAACTTTATCAGAACGATATTGATACATGTAAACACATCTGAAGACATTTCACTGCGGCATATAAGCATGGTTAGGATACTCAATTAAGTGATATAAATTATACTGAAGGCACAAGATGCCACATTGCGTTTGGGTTGGTATACTGTATGTCTAACTAATATACCAATGGGCGTTCTGAGAACAGCAAATGTAGCACTGGTTATGCATGAAATGAAGTACCTAAAGAAAAGATAGATTATAATATTCCTCCTTATATATCGCCTGTTACTGCTCAGGGAACGCTTGTGTTTCAGGTTGAATAATATAATGCAGAGCCAAACCTGAACAAGCTACATAACACAGCGGAGGTCGCCGCAGCGCCTCCCTAAGAGCATTAGTACAAGACAGTGGTGGATGTATAGTAAGATACATCCATCCATAACAGTTGTATAGGGCTCTGCACTTACATATACCCTATTTAAGGTAAACACGAAGGCTGGCTACGACATTCATCATGAATACCAGCGCGGCTGATAGATTGTAATAGCTTGAGAGTAACTAAACAAGCACATTACAATAAACTTGGACTATATCTACAACTCAAAAAAATACGGCTTCAACTTGCATGCTTAATTGCACTCGTATTCTCCTTGTACCCAAAACTATTCCATGTAATCAAGACTATTGAGTACACAAAAATTAACTCAACGTGCAATGGCATTTCAAATATAAGAATAGAATACCTGTACTAACAAGAACCAGCTTTTAAGCAATATACATACTACACAGAAATACCAAATCAAGGCAAGACCCCCCTCTTTTGGGCCTTTTTCTTGTACTTTCTTAGGAAAGCCTCAAGACCATGTCCACAACTGGCTCACCACGTTGACATCCACATCTGTGCCAAAAGCTCTCGTCCTTGTAATTTGCTAAATTGCCTCTTATCCCAAAATATTGGAAACTTTTGGCCTTTTGCTTCAGCGAGGGCGACAATTATGTCCTGGTATATAGCTGAAATGGGATTATTTACCGGCATAAAACCTTTTTGAAGCATTCTGGGTACGTCTAAGAGATTTTGCTTTAGTGGATAACCTCGTATCCAAAACACACATACTCACGGCCAGTCTGTCAAGGTGTAGTGACCTTGAAGGTTGACAGACCCGTCCTTGTATAGAGGAAGAGATAGGAAAAGACCCTTTGTGATAAGTTGCTTAAGAATGAGCGCAAAGGCTTGTCTTTTTCGCTTATAATTGGTTTTCTCATCAGAGGTAGACGTCTTGCTGAGTACAACCGGCTCCGTAACCTCAAGATCTTTGAGGATAAGAGTAGCGGAGATGTACTTTTCTCAAAAGGCATAGTTGTCTGGGCCAGTCAAGTCAATGTTTTTGTGATAAGAATAGTTGTCAATGAACGTGGTCGATATAAAGTCAAGTTTTATATAGTCTTCTTGTTGGTTGCCGTAAGGCAGCGAAGCTCACTATCCGTTGGTGTTAGGTTTTTATTGTGTATAAAAGCAAGTACAAGAAAGCGATGAAAACAATATATAAAAGTGGCCACACCCAATCTACTTGATTTCCACTTCCACATATCATGTATACGATTAGATCGCTCTTCCTTTTTCTGATGCAGTCATCATACGCGACCGAACCACTCCAGTAGCTACCACACTGTAAATGGCTTCCAGGTCTATACTCTTGACTTTAACAAAAGCCATAGCCTCCGCAGCAACCACAAGATGGACAGTGTCCAACAAACGTTGACAGCCTTGAGCTTACTTGTCAATCCTAGACCTCCCTTGATCAAGTAAAGCTTGTCCTTCTTGCTTTCTTGAGTGGGAAAAGCCAAAAGATTGAATAGGCTCAGGATAGGCTTGATACTTGGCCAGATGCATACGCACCAAGGGTGCCCGATGTCGCATCCTGTAAGCTGCCAGAGATGGGTGCGTCGATAAACTAAAAATCGCTCTGGCGGGAATTGTAACTTGGCGGCCAGGATTTGGACAAATTCAAAGCTAATCGTATTGCAGAAAACAATAGTAGTATCCTCAGCAAGCTGAGCTTATAGTACATGGATAGTTTAGACAAGTTAATTTGATCAAATACTATTAGGAAAATACTGACCTGATGCTATGCCAGCTTCTCCATTGTGGCCAAGTAATACAGCAGCACCTTCTTCCCAGTATTATTCGTAAACCACAACAGAAGTAATGTCTGTTTATCTTGAGCCTTTTTCATGTTCAACAACGTCTATGTCCGCTTTTTGCAACGCCTTTTTCAAAGCAGAGGCAACTTGGTTCTGTCCAACGAGTAGCACTGTATGCTTTTCAATGCTAGACTCAACCCGCAGCTCTTCTGCTGCTCTGATGGCTTCTTCTTCGCTCAACTGCTTAACAATCGGTGGCCTGCTCAGCTTTCCCCACAACTTTGATACTAATCCATTGTCTTCCTTTTCTAATCCAGCAGCAAGAGCGGCCGTAAAGATTTGCTCAGAATCAGGGCTGGGAGGTGCATGGAAATGGCTTCGACGAGCCTCGCCCATGACTATGCCAGTATATTTACAGATGATGTCCATACCAGATTTGGGAAAGGAGTTGGGTCGTATAGACTATAATCCTCGATGGCCAACTGAGATGGGTATGGGTAAGAGAAGTCGAGAATGGTTGATTTCAATTCACACATAAAGCTCTCCCCGGTACTTGCTTTGATGGCTTCATTTACCAGCCGGATGTTGAGCCCAAGAGCTTTTGCAAATGCAAGCGTTTCGCCTTGGAAAGCGATCTGAACAGTGCAAAAGACTTGGTTAATCTTTTTGAAATCACTAGCTACTCCGACCTTGTTACCGACAACAATCAGAGAGTCTAGGGGTGTAAGTGCCAGAGAGGCTAAGACTGGGCGAACGATTTCGATAGAGGCGGGAAGACCTGGAGACATGGTGACGTGTTAGCCTTGAGCTGCTCGAGTGGATCAGCCAGAGACAGGTAAATCGGCGAGCTATTTTGTAAGATCAGCCAGGCTGTAGAGGGCTGTTCCTGTGGCAATAGCCTACGCCAATGATTTTCTGTAATTTCTCCAACCTTTTTTGGGTGCTGCTCCTAAAAGAGACTAGGACTGTGGAAAAGATGATTACACGGGCGTCTTTTTGCAAGACTTTTACGATCTCATTCTCGCCAAATAGCGTTTCTTCGATATGTTGTACATTAACAACCATAAAACACACCGCTTGGGCAACTGTAATAACTTCAGAAGGGAGAAGAAGAAAAGATGGCTCCTTGTTCGACTGTTCATGCAAGAGAGGAAGGATATACATCATAAGTCTTAACTGTATATCCCTGGGAGGCAAGGCTCTAGCTAGAGTTAGCAAGCAGTTCTCGCCATATTTATACTTGCAGAGGATATCCTGCCACCTATTTGCACCGAGGCCTATTCAGCCAACAACGGGATTCTTTCAAGGCATTTCGCTGGTTATGTATTGCGTGTAAGTAGAAATGACTCTTGCTGTTCAAGAATATATAGACATTGAGAGTGGGATTTGAAGCTTTCCTTATTCAAGTAGCAGACATCTTTTATAGTAGTTATTTTGTACAGCCATATTTAAAGATTACAATGTAATCACGGATAGTAGATGGGTAAAAATAAACCGGTCCAAAAGTCAATGCAACGGCATTAAAAATATATTGATTATTTCAAATCTTTTCTCCAAAAACTCTCCGTAGTTTAGCGTGGTTTAGAGCGTCAGACTGTAATTGGTTAACAATATCACATCTGAAAGTCGTGCGTTCGACTCGCACCGGGGAGATTTCTTTTTACCAAATTCAAATTGAATTCATTTTTCGTTTATTTTTAAGCCTTTTTACAACCTGTAAGATAAGTTGCGATTTCTGTGATGGATACGCCCATATAATAATAGAACAAGTGTTCATTCATTTCATCAGAAGCCCATAGGAGCATATTACAACAAGCACAAGAGACATTCAGAGATAGGATAGAAGATTCGGATACGTTCAGTTTCTATTGTATATAATGCCTTTGTAATTCCAATCTTAAACCTGCGAAAGTGCGCATAATCTATATAGCTAGCTCAAAAAGACAAGATACTCATAATGATCGCAATTCAACATTCCCATTTCGCCCACGGGTCAAAGAGAGAATGACACGGTGTGCTGGAGTTTGGATGCCAATCCAGCCAATGAATATGGTCGTAATCTATACCGCCGCATGCCCTTTTCTTAAGTCTCCGCCAAACTGAGGTTTAGGTCAGCAATCCACTAACGTCACAGTATCAACACCTACAGCATTTTTTGCTTCTACAGAGTGTACTTCGCCCAAGTCTCTGTCAATTTGACAACATATAAATAACGCATCCGCCCTGTTTGTTGCTTTGTCAGTTCAATGTTGATCTTGAATTAATATGGCAACTCACGTATCAGTTAAAATCCCACATCCTGCTCCAACTGCCATAAAGGGCAATGATCCACAAAGAAGCCCTGCAGGCAGAGCATAACCTGGGTTACTTAATGAGTGGGCCATGTATAAGTAACCCGCTGTGGCCGTGAAAAGTCCCATTGTGATAGAGCCAAGCGTAAGAAGGAGCTTGATCAAAGTATAGTCCAGTAGACGACCAACTCTACGGCGCGAAGCGAGCCCTACGGCCCGTCTTGCACTGGGCCAAAAAGGCTCACCAGTAATGCCAACGTATACAAGAGCATAGCTGTTTAGCTGATCAAGCACCCCTTCAATGAGGACCAAGATAGGCGTAAGATGGTTGAGCCAGAGTAGAAAGTGTGGCAATTTATTGTATTTTGGAGAAGTCAGGCGTTTCAGAGTAGAAGCGGATCTGCCAATAGTGCGAACAGTAGCGAGTATAAGCGAAGAAAGACATATTGAGCCAAGGGAGGTGCCAGTCGCGCGATGAAGGGCAGCAGTTGTGACGTCTATAGGACCTTTCCTGTTGTGCTCTTCCCGATGGAAGTACCACTCACCAACGACTCCGGACACTGCAACTCTTCCGACACCTCGTATAATGCCCCAAGTCCATATCCATGCTATCGTCACCAAGAAAATCAACCATCCCGCATAAGGTCTCAGATGCCAAACCCAAGTGTTCTCTTTTGGATGACGCCAATACCCTATGGTTCCTAACCTAATCAGGAGTGTCAAGAAAGGTATGGAGATAAGAGCAAAGACGGAGAGCAGGAAAGGCGTAAGAATGAGAAGAGGTAAATGAGATAGAAGGAAGGAAGTAGAGAGTTCGACGACAGAAGCAGTACGATCGAGTTTTCCACGACGAAAGTAGATTGACCGAGCGAATATGGCAGCTAAAACCCATAGGCTTATAGCTCCAATTCTAAGCCCTGTAGTGCTCCACCACCTAGCTTCACTTTCCACACCATCTAAGGGGGTGTTCTTGAAACTTTCTCCAAAAGTCCACCAGCCACAAACAAAGAGGGAAAAGGGGATAGCCGCTGCAGTCGTCATCAGTACGGGACGCACCGTCTTATTCAATAAAAAGAGGAGAGCAGGCGGCAGGATGAGGGAAGGAATAAGAAGGACAAAGAGAAGCGGTATGAGGGGGAGAATTGAAGGTGGCGGGCGAGAGCCTGGTGCAGGATCTGTTGAGCCCCATACGAAAAACAGACTCAAAAAGATGCCCAGGAGGGAAGCCAGCCATAAGGAAAGGAAGCCAGAATCTTTAAAACAAGTCAGTTAAGCGAAAAACGTTGACACATGTTGACAAACCTTTGTACTTTCGTAAACCCTCTCTTTCCCAGTGCCCAAATTTCCCATGATAAACCTGCAATCTGAGTGGTACCCTCGCTTCTCTTCCATTATTTGCACCACCCAGCAATGGCTCCTCGAGGTTCGTAGCAACATTATAGGCAGTCGCATTAGTTCTTGTGTCATGAAGATACGACTCAGTCCCCCGATTATGTCTTTCATTGTAAGAATTGATTCGAGGTTTGTGCGTTATAGCTATCGCCTCAGATTCTGATTCATTCAATCCATCTTCTGATCGTTCCGTCCGTTTCTCGCTCTCGCTCTCGCTTGAGGATGATGAAGGAGGGAAGACACTTTGATGTGCAAGCCAGCCCTTCTTTGATCGCTCCGTTGCCAAGTCTCTTTGAGGATGGGGTCGAAGTAAAGATCTCCGAATAGTATCGACCTCATCTAGATCAAGCTCGCCTTGACTTTCCTCTTCGCTATCTGAAGAAGATTGATAAGGATTCGGTATCCTTCCATGTTCTTTTCCTTTGTTTCCACCATATCCTCCTGATAGACTTTCACCACGTTGGGGGTCATCTGCATCCTCTGGTCCTCTAAACAACAAGCCCGTACTGACATTACTATTTTTTGGCTGGCTGTCACCTATTGATGTGTCGATTTCTGGAATAGTATCGATACCGGGACCTGGGAAAGGCGGGGTATGAGTAGCATTTTGTGCAGGCGACTGTGAACGGGAAGAAGAGTGAGATCCAGGAAGATAGGGGACGGTTGAAGACACACTAGGTGAGGGCATGAAGGGGTCGTGAGTAGGAGAAGGTGGTGATTCAGGTCGAAAAATCTAGTGATGGAGAGATGTAAGCATTAAAGCCTAATCAGGTCACTCATGCGACATACCTGACTGTCCTGCACTTGTCTGTTGTGGTTGCCCATCTTGTTGGCGAGAAATCGGCTCGCATAAGCCGCGAAAGAAGAACCAGCTTGACTCTCGTTCATGTTGGCGAGTGCTTTGCGATTTGTAGAAAGAAATTGCTCATAAAGTACAAGAGAGATGAGGACAGAAGTCAATAAACTCCTTCATGCAAAATTCGACAATTGCTTGGTTTAGCTTCAAAGACCGCTGATTCAGTCGCGTAAAAAGAATATAGTTGTAAATGCGATGTAGATATAAAATGGAGAAATAAAGTGATAGATAGAAATACAGCCGATAATTGTTTACTTTAATAGTCACGAGTGGCGCGGAACCTACCAATTGCATCATCTAATTACAAGAATTTTCTAATCAATTAGAATTTCTTTTTGTAATTGATTAAATACTGCTTCCTAAGTTATATGATTTGATAATTCACTTGAGTGCTCATACTTTTTAATAGTCCCATACTTGTTTTCTCTGGCAACCATGGTGCCATCATTTGGGCAGAGGTACATTGATTTTATTTTGTCCATATAGACGAGACTAACCGACAAGAGTTGCATGTAAGAGCAGAGCAATTGGCATTAATGGACCATTTTGACTTTATACTAGATACTAATTTTATACAGACTTTCCACTGCTCATCCACTCCCAATGTGCTTCGTTGATTTTCTCAATGTTTGGCATCTCTGTTTTTTCTCAATTTATTCACAATAACCGAATTTTTATAAACTGTATTCGGTAGCGCAGGATAGGGCATTAAGAGTCATTATAGGTCGTTTTGATCATTGAAATAGTTTATTGAACATCGTCACTACATATAGGCTCTAAAATCGGTCAGCGTTTGGTCATCGCTTGGGATAATCTGTCGCTCACTTTTTGGCATTAAATCTTTTCTTCCTTCACATCTTAACTCTGTACATCACAAACATCTCAGGCTTTCACTAATGTGCTTGTTGTTGGAGCTGTTGCGAAAGGAAGTCCCATGGTCTCGTCGGTCATCGATCTTGAAGTCACAGGGCCTACGACAATCTATCAGAAAAAACCCTCAATACAAGGTAAAACTCACTTTTGGCGTTATCAAACTCTTCATCACTGTCCTCTCCATCAACCCTCTTATATCTCTTTTCTCCACTGGCAATACTCGTCAACGTCCCGCTTCTTGCCCGTCTAATCAGAGCCCCATTACTCAGACTCTCTTTCAGCAATGTTATACTACTAGACCGGGCTCGACTAAGATCAAGCGACGGCGGATGCGCATTGGTATGAGCACGACGCCTGGTGGAAGAAATAGAGCTCGCGTGTGAATGCGTGCCAGAATGCATGCGGTGGGAAAATCCACCGGGAATCTTGTTAGAGAGCCGAGAAGCATTGGAAGAGGATCGATCGCGGCTGTATGAAGAGTGTCTTGGGCTGGTGGAAGAAGACAAAAGCCTCGTGGACTCGTCGTCTCCTTCCCCGCTATCGACTGGGCTATCTCTGTTTTGCTTCACTCCAAACTCTGAAACAACAGCTTGAGGCTTGAAAGAACTAGGTGGCACGCGACTTTTGGTCACGGAAGGCATCATGTTGATACCTTCTGCCATGGAACAGGACTTCTCGACCATGGGGGTATTTCCAGCTGTGGGTGTATAAAATAAGTCATTGGTGGATTGTGTGACAGCTGTCTCGGCCTTGGAAGGGATTGGCCGAATTTTGCCTGAAGTAGGATCGAGTGTGGACATCGGCCTCGGAGCCGCTGTGTATTTGAATGGCGGCCCGGTCAAAAAAGGCTTGAGGGTTGCATCGCCAGTAATTTCGGCGATGCATTCTTCCGCTGAATAGTCTTGTTCTTTTGATGGCTTTTCCATGTCGAAATTCCTTTGTGTATCATTAAGCCCACAAGAGACGCTCCTTCCCCATGGCATATCTTGGTCACCTCGGAAGCCTGACTTGCCTTCTTCTGCACTCCCTTCTTTATGCTCTTCGTCTGTAGTTATAGGTCGTGCAGGTGAAGCAAAGATGTTGGAAGTGGACCCAGCAAATCGAATGATACACAACTCAAAAGCGTCCTGAATTCTGGCTCTTGTCCGTTCTCTCCAGGCCCAGTCAAACCCATTCTCCTCTTCTATCCAATTTTTCTGGGGTGAGTGAGTAAGATTGGGATCTCGAGGTTGATACGAGCCCTTGGATCGTCTTTTTGGAGTCGATGGTTGTTGAGAGGGGGTTTTGGAAACAAGCGTCTTGAGACGACGCCCGATGAGGCCGCCCAAAGGCCTGCTTGAAAATGCCCAAAGCCCTATTGCACTTGCAACCACTACGAGTAATCGGAGTGTGATGTAGACTGTAAAGGCAAAGAGTACACCTTTGGCATATTGAGTCAATTCTCCAGGAGCATCGCTCTTAAAAAAGTTTGTATCCCTTGCACTAGTTTGGTCTACGGTCCCACCAAATGGCGCTTGTACATTCATTGCTGGCTTCCAGAAACTTATTAGAACCACAACAGCTATAGCAGCTCTTGGCAAGAGAGGTATTAGCCCAGGAAGGAGTTGGATAAAAAAATGACAAGTTTCTGGTATTATATCTCGGGCATGCGGTGTAGAGAGAGGGGATGTCCGGATATGGAGCAGGAAAATGAAATGATTATAAGACACTAGACTCAAATGCAAGCTTGCAGGTAGCGAAAAATAAATCGGTTCAATTGCTGGTCGATCTGAGCTAATGTCAGCAAGGGACTACTAAATGTTGTATAATACCGACCAAGTCTCCATCTGCGCCAAAACTCGTATCCTAACTCCCATCCTAGCCAAACCACCAAAGTGGAAAGACCCCAAAGAACGCCATAAGCAGCAGCAGCAAAAGTCCAAGTCTTGTCGCTGTTTGTATTATATGATGGATGAATTGTACATCTTAAGAGGGTCGGTCAGCTTCGATTTAGATATCAGCAAAAAAACCTACTGGATCAAGATATACAACACATTCACATCGAAAAACAAGCTTAAGAGACCATTTGCAAGCCAAAGAGTGCCGAGAGTGAGCCATGCTATCCTTTGCCAAAAATAGTGTTTTCTAACTAATCCTAAATTTAGCTCTCTCTTCTTAAATCTCGGTATCTCAATCATCTCAAAACCTCCAGGCAAACCCATTGCAGTAAGATTCCCAGACACTCGAGATACACGAGTTGGAAACTGGCTAGGCTGAGTTGAGCGTGGCCGCGTATACGCTGAAGGCGCGAACTCGGCTGAGGGAACCAAACGTCGTTGATGTGATGGAGATGGGGATAGCGAGCATGCCGATGATGGAGCAAAAATGGGATGAAGGTTTCCATTCTGTGACGGTGGAGGCGGAGCAGGTCGCAAGAAAGTTTTTTTTGTGGGTGTAGGCGATGTAGTAATTAACGGTTGAGCCGCGTGAGGAGTTTTGATGGGTGAATCCTGGGGCGTTTGAGAAGGAGAAGTGAGAGCCGGGACAGACGCATCTGCCTGGGATTGCTTTGTAAAAGGCAATGCCTCACGAACTTTGCCAAGCGAATGACTTGACGCTATGCGATCTGTCATTTGTCAGCATGTTTCAACCCTACCAAGACGCCAACTAACGCATGATTCCACCTGGCCCAATAAATGCTCTTCTAACAGTCTGCTGCCTTCCCACACTCGATCGTTCTCCGACCTGTCTCTGTTTTCCCTTTTCGTTTTTTCGCAAATTATCGTTTCTTTGCTTGGTAGGGGAATTTGCTTTTTCCGTGTCTACCACTACAGCAGCCGGCTGCATCTCTTCCAAATTTTCAATACCAAACTCCACAACGGAAGCTTCCGTTTTGTCGGGAGCACCAGGTGGAAACGTCGTAGAAGGGACTGAAGATGGCAAATGAGGAACGTTTGATGGCTGAGGAACTGGACTAGGCCAAATGGGAGGTTCGTATTGCATGCTTGGACCCGCTATACACCTCTCCGTTGGATGAGGAAGAGGCAGCACTGGCAAATGCGAGGAAACAGATACAGAAGCCATTTTTGCCTTTTCACCAAAAGGTGCAATATTTTCTTTCGATGATTTTGCTCCTGCAATTGTCAGGTTCAAGCGCTCTTGAGACATCATAGGTGACACAGGGGCAGTTTCTGATTCGCTTTTTCGATCTTTGGTGCTCTTGATAATACTCTTAACATCAAGTCTGTCGCCCTTGCTCATCTTACCAAACGTTCCTCCGCTCAGTGTTCTAGCACGTACGTTGCCCTTTGAGCTAACAGACTCTTCGGGTGAGGAATGTATCCGACGATGACCAGCGTTTGATCGTTGTAAACGTTCGAGATGTCTATGCTTGGTGACAGATGATGTTGAAGAAGGCAAAGTAGGAGAGCCCCTTGGGGATCCCAAACGAAGCTCTTCCAGGAGCTCTTCTACCATACGCTGGTTCGAACGCTGTTCTGCCAGAGACATCTTGGAAAATGGCAGAGATAGTGATGCGGCCTATACGACGACAAACTGGGCCGGATCCAATTCAAGCCTTTTCTATCTTATTATTTTCTCAACAAATCCGCTATTGGTCTCTCCCTAAAGAGATTGATCAATATCTCGAGCACCCCGCAGAGATGCTTTTCACTTCCAAGATCCCAATTTCCTGTTAGTTTTATCTCAACCAACCCAAGTGCAATCGCCTCTGTAGCCAAAGCAGCAATCAAAGACGTAATAACCTAATCCAAACCGCTCTTGATGTTAATGTGGCCCTGGCGACTCGCCTACTTTTCCAGTTCAACCCAGTGAGTGTCTCTTCTGGATCTGTCTGATACAGAGTATACGTTGCTGAGCGTTTGCGAGCACTGCTCTGGTTATTATGACTGTCAGAGAAGAAAACAAAAAAAGCTTTTCTACCCGTCGAGGGTAAAACAAGTTGAGATTTTTCTGAAAAAGAAAAATTACCTGGCCAGAAATTATAGAATTGCCTGGGGGAGTTTAACGCACGGATCGTCTCTGTGTGTCTGGTTGAACGAGCGCCTGCCTCTTTGGGATGTTGAAAGATTTCTTTTCTTCTTCTTTCTCTTCAATTCTTGGGAAATTCCTCAACAGCAAAAGATTGAAAGCAGGCAACGTAGAAAGATATGGCCGTGATAGGCCATCGGCTGAAAGCGAGCGCAACTATACTGCTCTTGCGGTAACCCGACCACGGTGCTCTCATTGACAACGAGACAGCAACCGTTGCTGGCGGGGAGAACAGCTGGAAAGCATACTTGAGGGAGGCTGGCAAACATTGTTTTGGAAAAGAGGAGCGATGGAGGCCCCAAAGCAGACCCAGTCTTTATCTGTCGTCGAGTTTCATGTGGCAACGGAGTGTGTTGCTCTGTTGGGACAACTCCAGCCAGCCAGGCCTGGCCGATGGAATTAGGGTGTTGTTCATGGTCGTCTTGGACATGTAGTTGAGTCTTTTTGGTGTGTACGTGGAAACCTGAACAAGAGAATTGCTGGATATCGGCGATGTCCGCAATGTTTTGTCTGCATGAATTGGATATGATTCATTGGTCGCTGGCTGATTAAGAAATGCAGATAAAATTTATTCTGTTCCTCAGTCACAGTATTGCTTCTTTCTAGCACCGACGGCTGAGCTAGCGTTACCGTGCATTCTTGGCCAGAGAGATTTCTTGACTAATTCTGTAGACAAAACCACAGCTGAGTGCTTCGAATGGACACTTTGTTGCTCTGACCCCCGGTTTCTGATTATGTTTTTGTGTGTAAGCTTTAGGGGAACAAGAAAGATTCAGTGTGATGGTGTGCGGAGATACGCCTTTACATACCGGAGAGGCAAGCCTTTGGTCTGTGGTTTGCGTGTCAAAGATATTGAGGGATGATTTGACTAAGCAATTTGTCAATTTGGATAATTCTTCCTCTGCACTATGCTGAGAGCTGACTAGGTGTAATGGAAGGAAACGAGAGGAGCTGGTACCTTCACGCAATCGCATTCTAGGATATATAGAGGCAAGAGAGAAGGCGAGAGAGACCGAAAAGACAGAATTGAAACTGGGTCGACCAAGGTGCGAAAAATGGGATAGAATTGGTGACTTGGTCCAACTATCTGACCAGCTACACGACCTGGATGGCGCAAAATTTGATGATTCACTATACACTGACTCTATCTCATCGTCCTCGGAAAACACAATTCCCTTTGACAATTGGAAGTTGTTCCGACAAGGAATGACAATGGTGGGCGAGTAATGAGTTGAAACTGAGGCTAAGGCGACAGATGATGGGCTGGTGGGGAGTGTAGACGTTTCGTCTTTGGATGTAGGTGTTGTGAGGGCTTCATGTAAAGGAGATAACCCGGGATCAGTCGCTGAACTAGGACATGGCATGTCTATAATACTTTTGAGTGACAAATTGTGTTTTGATTGGGCGCAATTATCCATCATTACATTTACCAAATGAGC
This sequence comes from Cryptococcus depauperatus CBS 7841, assembly GCF_001720195.1. NCBI lineage: Eukaryota > Fungi > Basidiomycota > Tremellomycetes > Tremellales > Cryptococcaceae > Cryptococcus > Cryptococcus depauperatus. The sequence continues at coordinate 863,490 of NC_089472.1, read as the reverse complement.
GAATTGATCAACCTTTGTGGTCTTGCAGGTATGCTCACTATCAAAGATTCATCCGGGTTCAGATCAGATCCCTATATGATAGAATTGCTCTTTGCGCCATTGCTTATCCAGAAGCTGTTCGTGGGCGAAAGATGAATGAGATTTTGAGCGCAGGAAGAGTGCAAAGATTGCGCCCGGTGAAAGTAAAGTAACGCTTGTTTAAAAGCTGACAACAAGGATTAACGAACGATAGCAGTAAACATTCATTTGATGAGCTCACGATGATTCACATTCACAGACTCAACAGAAGTACGCTGTGCTATATCTTGTGGTTTTTCCAGACATGACCAAGAGCTTGAGTTTGGATTGATGAAGCAAAGTTGAATGCCAGATCGCTGGGATTGACGTGGTAGTATAGTTTTTATTCTCTGTCTGCTTTTATTGATAAGAGTCACGTCAAGCTCGTTCTTTAATGCGGCTTCGTTTTACAAGCGTGGAAATTCTGGAAGCGATGTCACTGTCCCTTCTTTAACAAGTCATCTTTTCAAGGCTATCCAAATGCTAAAGACGAGAGATGACATAAACTGGATGTTGGACCCCGGGGTGAGAGTAATAACACACACATAACCAAGCAAAGCATAACCTACCTGTTCTCTTCATCCTAGGATGTTAATCCACTTTGCAGGCTGGACACAAGATGTCTTTCTGGATACCCGATTCCTTTCCCTATAGATCACTTCTAACCCTACAGATTTGTTTAGATATGATTTAGAGATTCAACATCTCAACAACCAAGTGAACAACGTAGAATGGAAGGACCCTATTAAATTAACTGCTTGCCTAGGCTTTATAAGGAAACCAAATCTCTTCATAGAAAATACAGCAGGGTGTTCTGATGACCAACGAAATCTAGTGAAGCCAACCTTAACCCCATCAGTCTCTATCTCTCGCTGTCGTCCATCCATGAATAGCCAGATATTGATTATGAGCAAGCTTATAAAACTCAATCTCAGCCTCTCTACGTTGACACACCGGGCTGGTCAACGATTACACTTGACCAAAATAATGGGAAGAAACATATGATGTCGATTATTTGGTTCCTGCAGATCTTCCATAAATCACGAGAAAGTATATTCTCCGAAAATCAGGGTTGGAAAACATTTCCGGCTCAAATGTTTGTCAACAACAGATTTCTTTCAGATCTTTCAAGTTTTCTTTCCATTTGAAAGTATTTCTATCGCCATATCAGCCAAAAGAAAACGGTGAATAGGCTTATAAACGGATTCATCGAACCAGTCTCAATTGAAATGGGTTTTCTTTTCAGGTGATCATATAGCCACGTATCCTTGTCATCTCTAAAGTTGGCACTGCCATCGCCATTTAACGAGTCTGTATAGGGACGATGCTTGAACACATCAAAACCGAGATGGACTTTGCATAGAGAGGTTCGTGAGAAGCGAGGTTATAGAAATCTTGGGGACACATTCTACAATATATTGTTGAGAACGGATGGAGCCCGACTGTGTCTAGTCGAGAGAAAAATTCCGAGATAGCGAATATAGAATCAGTTAAGCGAGATGTGATGAAGAAAGTATAATATGAAAAGAAAGGTGTCTCAAGTAGCCTTGAAAGATTACAAGTTGTGTTAATATCCTGATCATAGACTCATCTGTTATAACGATTGTACACTTTATCTTTCTCTTACAGAATCTGCTCTTCCGTCGACGTTTTTTCCCAAGGGCAAGTATTTGTTCCATCTTGTATTTACACCCATATGTAGACTAATACAACCTCTTGGCGCCTTTGCATGGTCAACTTCACAGCACTGCTCCTTTTGGTATGTTTACAGAGTTCTTTCCCAAGTCTAATATACATCTTTAACATCCGTCAAAACCATTTCTAGTCTATTCGCTTTTTCGCATCTCGAATGACTCAAGCATCAGAAAAGAGTTTAATAAGCAATCATACAACATCATACATCATACATCATACATCATACATCATACATCATACATCATACATCATACATCATACATCATACATTCAACAGGTATATCGCTGGTAGCAGGTGAATTGGGTATATGTGATCAAGAACCTTTTGACAGCGTAAGGTTAATCGTGGTATATATATATATACCGCATATAATATGAAGTATGTACAAGATAAACTGTTATAGGCGAAGAGCGAGTAGATCCATCACGTGACCTAGTAGTTAGGTCACTACGGTTTACTTGGCCCCTTTAACGCAGGCAGCAAGAGCTTTGAAGTGAGAACCACCTGCCTGGCCCTGGTCATCGTGGTTCATGGACCAAACCATCATACCGCCAACTTTTGTTTTCCATTCCTTACAGGTGTCGCCCATATCCTTTTCTGAAGTCCATGTCCAGAAAGTCCTATCTAGTTCTGGTTGGTTGCCATCATACCACGCGTTTGAGAGATCTCCTTTGATTTCAGTGCTTCCATCCTTGGGACGAGCTTCAAACTTTGGACGCATATCAGTAGCCCACTTAGTGCCATTTATACCAAGCCCAGAATCAAGACCCGAATTGAATCTCAGCCAGCCAGATTTGAAGTTATCACCTGTAATTTTATCCTCGTAGTATGACTGTCCAGGAAGAGGGCATCCAATGGGTTTAGCAGCCGAACAGGATTGTACGTTGGTAAAGTACTTGGCATTCATGGCGAAACCGATGTTGGCCTTCTTCATTGGCATACCCTGCTGCTGATAGTAGGCCATGACTGTATCGACGACACGACCGCCACCTTGTTGCTCGGTCTTCGTACTATAACGGTTGACGTAGTCGTATGTCATGACGTTCCACATATCAACCAGGTCATTCAGCTGAGTGAATGTGTCCTTGGTGTAGGCCTCAACATCCGAAGTGTCAGTTCTTGCACCAACAGCAATGGAAATAATTTTGTCCTTTCCAAGCTTTTCTCGAAGTTGTTTGATAAAGGTGACAAAATTAGGGACATCATTCTTGGCAGGGAATTCTGCAGGTTTCATGAGCTTTCGACCTATTGTGAAACAGCAAAAGCCTTACCCCAGTCAATATCAATACCATCCAGATTGAATTGTTTCACAAAATTCACAGTATTGTCGATAAAGACCGACATAGCCCCGGCGCCTCTGACTGCCGCAGCAATAGGCGCATCAAGACCCCAACCACCTAATGCAGCAGTGACTTTGAGGTCTGACTTCATACCCTTGAGGGTAGCAGCTGTGCTAGCATCAAAGTCCCCATTGGTGGAGTGAGCAAACAAAAAGTTCTGCTGCGGGGTAGCCCACTGTCTTAAATCGGCGAATGCTGTTATTTTTGTCAGCATTATAATCTGGAAAATAAAAAGGGGACAAACACAAGATAACATGGGTCACGCCATCCAATTGGGTGGCCTGCGTGCCTCCAAGATTTGCATAGCTTGAACGCATATCAGTAAGTCTCTTGAGTCAGAAATTAATGAAGCTTACTTTTCCCAGTAAGCTACAAATCTTGTACCTCCATTGCCGTTTGACCCGGAATCATTGGTTACATCGGTTGGTTTTGTGTTTGTAGAGCCTGAGGAACCAGTAACAGTTTCAGTCTTTGTGCTGTTTGTGATATCAGCATGCCTCTTAACAGGTATATCACCTAATGGTATAAACGAAACTGTACGAACAAGGTGCTAGAACCAGATTGGCAAGGGTTACCGGCGGCATTGGCTGAACAAACAGTGCCTGCAGGACAAGTTCCGGTCTTGTCCTGGCTGTGCCACGTAGTGGCGCTGTCGCAAGTGTAGACGGCGTCTGTTGGAGCAGGCGCGGCGTTTATAACGGTGGCTGCCAAAACACTCAAAATGGCAAGGACAGAAGCTGATCGCATCTTTGCAACTGCTTTAAACAAGTGGGTTGCAGAGAGGTATGGGTTTGTGACCACGAGCGTTGATCAAGGTTCGAGGATTGAAAAATGAGCGTGAAGGAACAAAGACCGGCTTTGTTCAGTTGCTTGTAATCGAGTATGTCGCAATTAAACTATTGTCACATAATGAGTCTCTACGCTTAAGACATGTCTTGGAGTACACACCTAGATACAAGTTGCTGTTGATTGATACGAAACGAGACTTTTCAATCGATTGAAAAACCACCTTTATTTATAAGCGTTTCCCAGGATTACATCTCTCCAAACAATTAGCGCCCTATAACTTTCAGCGTTTCAATAGCTGTCTAATGAAGGAGGGATGAACAAAGAAAGCCCAAGCATGCTCAACATAACAACTGAAAGGATAGCATATTTCCATGCTCCTTGATATGTTGGCTGGTACACGTTGAGAATAGGAGAAAGGAAACTTTTGTTGAAACAAATTTGCAAAATGCTCAGTGTTGCAAGCATGATAATTAAGTGAAAACAGGCGTTCTTATTTTATGCTTTAAGGTGAATCTCGTTCGTTGATTTTTCATCAGGATCCAATATTGCCATGATTGCGAACAAGCCATAAAGGTAGAGATAGACTAGCATGATTTGCGCCCAGTGCGCTTCCTTAAAGTCTTTGATAATGGTCGCCAATGACAAGAGATACTGGCAGGCTGATCATCGTAGTATTTGATAACGATGGAGGCAAAGTAAACAAGGGAGAGTTCCAAAAAAATTTCATTGCAATATCTATACCATGAAACCATACGTTTCATCATGAAATTTTATAAATCACCTACCCTACTCATCATCCCTGTCACCTCTCCTTTCTTCCTCTCCCACACCGACTTCCGTATCAACCCCCATTTGTACATCAAGGCCTGAAACGCGAGGTTCAAACTGTTGGGTTTCCCAAGTAATCTTCATTGGCCCACTTGTCTCTTTAATCTCTTTTGTGCCTGCAGCCAGAGCCTTACAATATTGATTAACAAAGTCGTAAATTTGATTGACTCAAGAAGCTCACCTTTTCAGCCATTTCTCTTGTAGGATAAGTCACCTTTAGTGTTCCTTCCGGTGCTTCTTCCGCTTTACCCCCCAAACCAACAAACCAGTTGTTTGCGGCTTGTTTTGCTATTTGATCATCAAAACGTTCGCCAGTGATAATGATGGTACGAGAGCGATTATCCAATTTGAATCGAGGAGGGTAACTGGCGTGGCCGCCTCGCCCTCGATTCCCACGTCCACGAGCACCGCCACGAGACGGATAAGGTTGATAGCGGGGACTGGAATTGATCCCTAAAGTATTCGCCTAAGAGAACGGAAAGTCTCAGTGATGGACACAGTATATTACAAACATGATACCTTTTCTTTCAGGGACGCTAATTGCTTATTCAGCTTGTCCAACTCGTCGTCCTTTTCCCTCTCCATACCATGCGCTGCTAATTCTCTATCTAATTTCGTCTTCTCATCGTCTTCAACCTCCATCTCTTCTGTCTTTTGAGGTGACTTATTGACCTCTCCCAACTCTTTTGTGATCTCACGAAGTCGTTTGAGAATTGCAATCTTTTCCTCCTTGGAACCAGCAGACGCTTTTTTGAGAAGAACTTTTTGTTCAGCCATGAGAGGTTCTATCCTTGATTGACCTTCGCGCTGCTCTAGCGTCGCAAGGGTTGCTTGAAGGCGTGTTTCGGGGCCACTCAGCTTAGCTTTTACGCCATGATTGAGAGACAGCGTGTCTCCAGACTGTAATTTTTGCAAATTTTCCACCAGAACTTTATTTTGTTCCAACGCCTTTTGTCCTGCAGCCCCTTGTCCTTCTCTTGGTCTATGCCAGAGCACCTTTATATGTCTATTTCCAAAGATAGCTTCGTCGGATTTCCATGCTTTATAGGCCTCTAGATTGGTATCAAATGAGACAAGAGCGCGTTTTCCTCGAGATTCAGTAGCAACGGACGTAACATTACCAAATTTGGAGAAATAGTCTTGAATGATTGGGACGGATAGATGCTGGTGAGGGATATCGGTGACAAGAATAGTTGTGGATTGAGAATTGGGAGGAGGTCGGGATGTACCCTGAAACTGTTCTCTTTCTGCTCCATGATTGTCCTGGACATATCTTCCGCCATGGTCGCCTCTTCTCCGACCTCGCCCTTCGCGAATCCCTCTCGGGCTGCTCGTATCTGACATTGCAGGAAATCCAGGCATTCCCATAAAGGGAGGAAGAAAGCCGCCAAACAACATATCAGGCGTCGGAATAAGCATATCGTCAGAATGCTCATATTGGCAATTGACACCGCGCATACAGAATCCTCGCTCTGGTTCTGTCAGTATCATATATCCCAGACAGGGATTGGCTTACCATGATAATTTCTGCATTTTGGTTTACCCAAGGGTCTAGCGTTTTGCATAGTCTGAGATTCTTGCATATTTACATCTTCATTCTTAACTGATTGCAACGATGGCTGGCGCGGATTATAAGCTGGCACAACAGCAGCAGGCTCGGTCGGTATTGTATGTGATAATTGCTGAGCTTTCGGGGCCTGGGGCGGAGGCTGTGTCATAGGTCTAACGACCGATTGTGCTGCCTCAGGAATCATAAATGATTTTGTCGAGAGAGTTTGAAACAGAGTCTCGACGAAAGAGCCGGAAGCTATTCTCACAGTTGGATATGGTATATAAATTGCGATTCAACGATACCTACAACTTTCTAAAAAGTCCACTAGCTCTCTTGTAATGAACTAAGGCCAGCAATATTATATTTCGCTCTTTACAGGATAAGACACATACAGATTTCCACTCGCCTTCATCCATCGATGCCTCATGCTTGAGCAGAGCAACAATATAGTCTGATAGAACAGCAGGGTCGGCATCGCATCTGATGCCTCGTATAAGTAGTAGTAAATATTGAGAACAGAGCAATGCTCACAAAGGTTCAATGGTTTTGCCAAGCCATATTCTAAATTCTGAACGATCCAGATCTTCATTGAAAGGCATAACGATGCTTCTTGTTTGACTTTTGCCTAAAGTATCAGAGTATCCACTTTTGAAAAATAATGACAGTTGTATTTAAAAGAGTAAAATAAATCAGAGAAGCTGACCCATAATATAATTATTTAAATGGGGGGACAAAACAAAGAAATATAAATTAGAAGCCATCATAATAAATACACTAATATGCAAATTGAGGCATGCATGAAATTAAACAACTCAATACTATTGCAAGCATCTCAACCATGATTAGCCTTGGTATGGCCGGCCAGTTCCGGATTGATCATTTGGTGTGATGCGCTAATGAATAAAGGATTAGTAAACCACTGTGACTTTAACACTAGACATTACCATCTTCATTGACCAAGGTTTCTTCATTTACACATTCCTCCACCCAACACGGAGTAATTATATGTTTCCTCTTGGGCCTAAGGAACATTAATCAGCCTTTAGATAATATTTTCCAATACGTACTTGGCTGTTTTTCTCAAAATTTCTACATATCGTCCGGAATCATTGTTATCCATAATAATGTGCGTTAGTTTTGGGTCATATATGTCAGCGATAATGCGGCCTCCGTGCATCTTGAGGAGGTGTTCGGCCTTGGAAAGCCTACAAGCCGTCAACAGACGACTATAGACAGCAGACTGATGTTTACCTCAATATGGTATCAGAAGGTGGAAATGAGATTTGGAGTCCGTTTGCTTTTGCATTTTCGGAGTAATCGATATAGAATACAAGATGACAAAAGATCTACAAGGTAGTATTACCACGAGATATATTTGAGCCTTATTGGGTGACATACCTTGTTCTCATTATAATTAGTCGCTTGTAAATCCTCACCCATAGCGTCTTCCTATGTACATAATCAATCATCAACATTCATCGAAACGGTCCATAGAGACGGACGAGTTTTATGTCTACTCCATGCACGGGGAATAGCCGGCTTCTTGAGCATCCCTCTTGAATGTCTGATCCGCAACTATCGTTGTCTTCTTCTTTGTCTTCCATATATCGATGCTAGTTAATCTGTTATGATGGTGTTTTCAAGAAACAAAGGTTTACTGACCATTCCGCATCCATAGTGGGAGTCTAAATCGCTCATGTATTCCACGATATCATTTGGGTCTGGACAGGACGAAGAGTCAGATGAAATTTGTTTCAATGACGATCGTGATTGCCATTCAGCCTCAAGTTCCCCTTGATCTTTGTTATTCTCCTGCACATCTTCGCAACTCTCGCCGTCAGGTTTTCCTTCAAAGTTTTTAAGTACCTGCTTGTTGACCTCTTGCATTTTATGCAAGATTCCGTCAACAATCTTTCCGGTCCTGTCGACGATAAAAGAGATATTGCAGACCTCATCTAAAGGCTTGTTGTAATACCGACTGGCAGCATCGTCCTCTGAAGCACTGACAAGTAATCTGCCCCCAAGTCTCAGCATAGGGGTTATAAATTGGTTGTTTATTACACATTTTCTTACGATTTGATCAAAGGTAAGATCTTCTTCCTTTTGACACATTCCAGTAGCCACTCCGGCTTGATAACGCTAACCCCTTTTTTGATTTGTGCACGTACCAATGGACCTATCAAAGTTGTCTATTAGTATGCAAGCAGTAAAAGTCAGGAAAACACTCGCTCTTTTCGTCAGGAGAAACAACCAACGCAGACAGATTAGCCGTTTGGGCCTGAATGAATTTGCCGCCATGTGTATGAACAAGGGCTTCAAGTTCGGCTTTAGATCTCTCAGAGGAGCCTTTAGCTACATCTTGCGAGCTCTAGAGTTAGTAAAGCAGAACTGAAGTTGTATGGTTATATATACAAAATAGCAATCCATTGAATAAATCATCGGAGACATTCCTTTGGGAAAGCTGCTGGCTTTGGAAGCTGGAAATAAGTTGCCGCTTCTAGCTTGGTTTTAACTCAAAACATCTTGGTCGAGTACCAGCGCCTACCTCAGAGTTTACTGGTTTTTGCTTTCTTTTGCTGCATAGCCTTTCTAGTCTTTACTTTCGTCATGGATATGCCTTTCACTCACGGTGAGCTTCCATGGCTGTCAATGCAACGTTTTCTTCTTTCAATCTCTGAACCGCTTCTGGCTCTCTGAAATTCTAAATGACGAAAAAATCAACTTTCGTTGCCAACATGACTCTACTAATAGCTTACGCTCAACCGACATCTACCACATACAATTGAGCAAAGTAATCATATTTAAGTCAAGGTACTCACGCAGTTCCACATATCTCTCTCTTGTTCATTGTGATCCAACAAATGATCCTCGTGCCTTGTGTCACGAAATATATGTATGCACCGAGGAAATCTGAGGGTAAAGCCAACACCATAACCGCCCACTATGATCTGATATTAGTTGCCGACATGAAAAGACATTGTTTTAATTACCAGCCTGCACGACTTCGGAAGCTTTGATTCTAATTACAAACGAGCTATGTAGAATCAGATATGTCCTCACGCCCTTAGTAACGTGTGCTCACTTTTCTGGCTCAATATAAACATCGGCTACGCTGGCTTCAGATTCTTTAACTTTGAATATGAAAACATATCGTCAACTCACGTTTATCGTCGACCCCCACTGGACCTGACTTTAACCAAGGCGGTGGATTATTCTTGTCAAAAATTTTCCAATGCTGACTATGCGCATTGCTGCTTCTAAGTTAGTAAAAGTTGGTATCATATGGTAGTAGCTTACAGTATCCACTCGTAATCACTGTACCTCATCCCGGATCCTACAACACAAAATGTCTCAAAGCTGTGAAGATTAGCGACAAATACAAGAATAAATTGAATTTTTAACATACTTTGGTCTCCCGATAAAAACATTTTCCTCTACTCTCAAGCCGCACAAAAGTCGAGAGATTTTGCCATATCTACCTCCCCTACCCCACCATCCACCTATAACCAACAATTCCAAGTTCTAATCGGAGATTAATACCTTTCAATTGGGATCGGAGAATGCATCACACACACCTCGCCCATTTGATCAGAATACTCTGGTTTGACTTTGACCCAATCTTGGCCACGAAAATTCATTTGGTAAACACTGTTCATCCTTTTCACCACTAGCCCTTCTTCTCTTCTCTTGTGTCAACGACACCGTTATCTAGTATGATTTCATGCTCACCTGGATTCCAGAACTCTATTCAGAAAAGTAGTTATATCATCCTTAGATTTTCCAATCACTTCGTTGATCAATTCCAGTCGACCCGCAAAAAGCTCAATATTCTTGAAGATTCTGCCAGATCGCAGAAGCCGTTTTCGCTCAGAAAGCCGTGTACGGGTTAAACAACGATCATTGAGAAAAAGAATATCGAAAATTACAACTAACTGAAATTAGTTGAGCTTTCATCCAGAACGCAAACGCACAACATGGCCGAGCAGAATTTTCGTCGGCAGATGTATCTAATGTGGTTAAGGAACTAGACCTGAATTCTGAACCTTACCCATTGCTGCTGTTTTGAGTATTCCAAAAGCCAGCTTCTTTTCTAGTATAGGGTCCCATACCATCATCTCTCCATCCAAAATGATACTCAAAGTCTTTCAGCTAAGCACAGCTGTGGAGAAATGGTCATCTCACTTTCTGACTCCTTCTTGAAAAGCGCCAGTAATGTATTGAGTCAAACTGCCCTCACCAGGGTGAGCTCCATACATGTAAGCTATTCCTATCAGCAATTCATTGCGTTACGATAGATAAAGACATACTGTAATCTTTGGCCTTTCGAGAACAGTAAAACCATTTAGTTCCATTATCTCCCATATGTAATTGAATCCGTTCACCGTCCAATTTTTCTTCCATGCAAAACTCATTCGGGGCACCCACTAGCTTAGCGATAGCTCCATGGCTAGAATTGCTGTTGCGATAGCATAGCTGAGGAGAGAAGGGATGAAACAACTGAAGCGTAGTCTCCTGTCCAAATATACATAAGCCATTGTTCTACGATTGGAATCACCAACGTTTTCATTCAAGCGTATATCAGGTCTATGCAGTGTCCAACAAACACGTCTCAAATCCGAACATACATTGAAAAGAGCTATGGCATCAGTATGAAAAGCAGACAATACTGTTCTTTCTCTGACTCCCATATGAAGCCCTGTAAACAAATGAGTTGCAAATCCAGGATGAGAATAAGGAAGCTCGCCTTTCAAGATGATTCTTATTATCCATTCTTGCTCTGACGCTGTACAGTGTTGATTCATGTTCCTCATGATCGTTATCAATTCACTCCTATCATACATTTTTAGAGATCGCAATTTTCAAGTTAAAATTTGTCCTAACTGTTTCAACCTGGTATTAGCCAGCCTGTCCAACAACTCATTGACATCTTGCACAGTCAAAGTCCCTCGCTCAACGGTTGAGCGTGCAGCGATCTCATGGTAGCAGACTTTGGCAAAGTCACCGCCTGGATATTCCGACTAGGACACTCCTCAGAGACGTATTCGTTAGCCAGACTACCAAACTGACTAAATCATTTGTAGGTTGTTTCCATTTGACCAATCTTATTGCTGAAGAGCCATTCTTCTCTAGACCCAAGACCTCAACGTAGCATTTTGCTATCGTGGACTCTTTGAGCCTATACACCGGCCTTTCTCTATCCCTCTGAAAAGGCGCATTAGCACTGCTCCTTCTTTTGGCGACAAGTCACTCACGTCCGGAAGCAAGAGCCTGATGAAAGGATATAAATCACTCCCTACCTTGGCTCTCCACAGCGCAAAATGTCTCTCAAGGATTTCAAACCTCTTGAAAGAGTTTTCCTTCTTCAGTCGTTCCATCATTGCACATACAAGTGAAAAAGCAGGAGTCGAATTAGGATTGCTGCAGCCTTCTGGCCTTTGAAATACGGCGGATGGAGCCAGCTTGCCGTCTTTTCCATCTTGAGTTGCACAAAAATGGTTGTAATGGTGAAACATCTTTTCGAGTTTTCATTTCACTCGCCATATAGAACAAAACAAAAGGTGACGTCAACTTCCAATAGAGTTTTACATGGATGGTGAGGATTATCTTACGTAATCAATACCTCCCAAGATTAGGAGTAGTGGTGGAAATATAAATCATTTTACAAGTATCCATATTAGAGATAATTAGAAAGTTGAAATCAATTTGCTCATTTTCAGTGGTTTCTCAAGTTGCTGCATGTCAAGTCGATCGCCCAGCACCGACAAAGGCTGCCATGTAGTGGTTGACGATTAGCGAAGGATGGGTACACTATCTCCAAGCTGGTGTGATTTATCACTATACAATAAAAGGCCAAAGTATATAGACTGGAAAGGTTATGGCCGCGAGCTGACAGGGAAATATCGTTACTGATACTCGGACCAGGAAAAGACAGCTTGGATGAGTGTCCTTGCCAGGAATCTGGTTATGTATTGAGGTTGAATGTCCCTTGGCTGAAAAATGTGTAGCTGGAATAGACAAAGACAGCTATTCAGATTGATTCTATGGAAAGCTATGGGCAACTTGTCCTTCCTTATATCCTCTTACCTTCTACGGCGGGTATTCAACTATCACACATTTTTATATTACACTTTCTCAACACTCCCCATCTTTCCCTCTCTATCATCCTCACAACACCATACCAACGGCCCCCACATTCCTCATCAGTAATGGGCTCAATCCTACAAGTGATACATGTACCGGGTACTCATTCTCAGGCGTATCGGATGAATCTGGATGAAGGACTGCTGCGTATCTTGCGTCGTGGTGTTCCAAAGCAAGACGTGACTGGAATAAACTGTCAGCGACTGATTAGAGATTCAAACCACCTACGTTTTGTCTTCCTGATTCTGTTGATAGACAGTGTAGTAGTGGTTGGGCGCCAGATATTTGGCGGTGGGCTTGTCGCTGGTCAAGATAATGACGGGATTGTCATTGGCCTTGCCAAGCCATTCGTCTACGCTCTTATCAGCCTCCATACTCCCCTGACTCAAAGACATACTCCAGACCATGACGTTCCCGGCGTTCTTGGGATCTATCTTCTTCGCGGGGTCCCCGTTGCCGCCCTCTACCGTCACTGCGTCCTTACCGGTAAGATACTTGAAAGCCCATTTACCGGCATCTACCATTTTCTGGCTGTCCTGGCTGGCAACCTTATTGAACAGATTACCGTCCTCGACGCCACTTCCGCCTACTTGTTCGATTGCTTTGGCAAACCCACCGGCAAACCTGTCTGCTGTCAGTGTGTACAGCCTGGAATGTTGCAGATAAACCTACCAAGCGCCGTTTGCGTTGTCGTGGCCATCACCGCCGGCGTCTTTGTAATTGACAGAGATCGTTTTTGCATTCCCATCCAAGCCGTAGACGCTGAAAATGGCACTCTCCACTTTGTCCAGAGTCCCCTTGTCGAGCTTAATATTGTCTTGGATTTTGCTAGAGACGACCTTTGAAAGCGCGCAGAGAGTTGTGGTGAACCAGTCGTTGCCCTCATCCGTTGCGATGCCGTGACAAGACGGCTTACTGTCCAAGCCATAGAGTGGACCACTCGTTTGGACAGTTCTTTGCGCTAGCGGTGGCCCTGTCAACGTTTCTGAGAGAGGGCTTGCCATGACTTGGACGATTTGTCAACCACAACACTTGTACGGGAGAGACGTTTGGCTCACCCAGCATAGGCATTCCCACCATAGCAACGATTGTTGTAAACTGTACCATCTTGTTTCAGTTTTGTTTAGATACGAGCAGAGGGTTGTGAAAGAGCTGCGCTTTATACGCAGAAACGCCATCTCAAAAGAGAGCCTTCTCAATATCCACCTTCCAATGTCTTGCCAGCCTCAAATATCATAACGTTGCTCCTTTTCAGCTTTTCATTTATAACGGATGCATCCTTTGTCAAGCTCTTGAGTTTCACGGCTAGTGGCAGGATGATGTACAAGGAAAGGATATAAGAAGGATATAAGAACACAGGATACAGTGTATGCAGAGGAATGACATAGTTGGTTGAACTAGAACCTGGCTGAAGGACGTTGAGCAAAGAAGATATAAGGAAGGGATTGTGGTTGATAGTTCCCCAAGGAATGAGTCTTGATAGCTGTCTTCATCTATTTGAGATAGATACTCCTACATAATCCACTCGTCCCAAGGACTCCCAGACCAAGCCCAAGAACAACCTCACTCCTGACGACTATTCTCTGCTGCTAGTCGTTCTCTTTTTTTTTAAAGCCTGAGAAATGCAAGTGATATTGATTCTTCTGTTGTAAATACTGTTTTGGTCGGTATCACAATTGCCTGTTGAATGATTAAGAACTGACCAGGCGAACGATTACCAAAACTAAGAGTGAAAATGTGTCTGAGAAAGCTGTCAATCAGTCAGCCACATTTACCCTGCTCTAGTTGATAATGATAGGATGGGAAGCTTTTTGGGGCATAGGTATAGGTCTCAGGCCACTGGCAATCTCTTTAGCACTCTAAGTGGCAAAGAGAAAACCAGAACTACTATAAGTCTATATATATATATATATGAACAATAGGAATATCGAGAGCAATGTATATGTATAACAATAAGGATAATGTTATACAGTATCACGTGACCTTGTTAACAATTGGATCACTAGATTCCAACAAAGCTGGCTTCAATATGATTTGGAAGCTTGAGTTACGTTGAAATGATGAAAGAACCAACTCAGAAAGAGCCAAGGGTGTATCTGATAGCTCGTCAAGTCGTTCATATCGAGCACGAAGCATTTCGCGGTTTCCAGCACAAGGGATTGATAGATCATTCGTTTCAATCCGACTCCATCTTTGATTATTCGAAATATCATTAATAGGCAAATAGACGTTTACCATTTGCTGGTATGAGTCAGCAGCTGGAAGCCCAATGGCGTAACGAAGTAGTAAACCTACGTAAGGTCATTGTTCTTGGTTAATGAAAACGCTTAGGCTGTGTACATATCTGCCCGAGCGTAAGATAGAGCAAAGTCGATAAGAGAAGAGTAATGCTGTATACTGGACGACGATTTGAGCTTTTACATGCTTTGTTAATCGTTCAGGAGAGAAGAATTTTCAAGTCTTATTTTCAGTTGCAGACAACGCGACTGTGCTGGGCCAAACAGGCCGACGTATGACCCCGTAATTGCAAGGTTCCCTTGCAATATTCTCAAGACCTTCAATTGCATACCTAGAACAAGTATCAGGCAATCTTTATGACAAGCTTTTTACCGCTAACTCTCCCATTCTATGACAAAAGTTAGGGTCCAAAAGAGTTGCCGATGACAGCAATGAAAACATACCTTTAAATCATCTAGTCCCTCGAGTACATCACCAAAGCCACCCTTGATCTCAATAGGGTTGGGTTTGAGGCCATACTTGACTATCAATTCTGGAGTCTTCTTGAAAATCTCAGCACCAAACTCTCTATCTTCCTTGCTGGCAAGAATGGGAGTTTTGTTTGAATCTCGAGGCGTCCAGTTAAAAGTCTACCATGTACGTCAACAGGTACATATCTGAATTCCATAATGCTTACCTTGCCAAACAGCGTGTACATGATTGTAAACTCGCCTTTCAAATTGGGATTGATCTTTTTCGCTTCTTCCGGGATAGGAAGGGTGGCATTCAGTTGCTTGGCTTTCTTACCCATCATATTGATTACGAGCTTAAAACTATCGCCCTCGGAAATGGTATCTAGTGCGTATTCAACACCGCCATCAGTAATCTCCAAAGCATCCTCAATGGCCTTTTCGTGGTGGTGATAGTCGATAACCGCATCAGCTCCGTATGATTTGACTAAATCAAACGAATGAGAAGAGCAAACACCGAGGACACGATAGCCCAAGATTTTGGCAAGCGAGATAGCAAAGAGACCAACAGAGGTTGAAGCACCATAGATGATGTACTATTCCACATAGTCAGCACAACCATGCCTCATTGCAGATTGTACTCACCCATGGATGGCCAGAAACCTTTGTATCAGCCGGAGGGAAAGCTTTGCCTTGATGCTGGACGATTGTCTAAAACCAAGATTACCCTTTGCCACGTATAATAATGATCATTCCGCTTCACCTGGGCGGCAGTGGTCCATCCAACACCAAACGTCGCAGCCTCCTCTAACTTGAGAGAGTCCGGGACGACGAAGCAAAGGTCGCTCTCAACGATGGCATATTCGGCATAGGACCCTTCTTCCTTGGACCAGCCGCCATGTACGCAACCGGCAACTTTGTCTCCCACCTTGAGAGGAGAGGCGAGATGCGTGCCGAGGCCGACAACGGTACCCGAAAAGTCGCATCCGTTGATTACACCAGGCAAAGAGTGAGAGCTAGTATGTTTCCAATCAGTAGGGTTCTGCAATCCAAATGTCAAAACAGCAACACATAAGCAAGGCTATTGCCTAGAAATGCACGCACCTGAGCCGCATACGCAACCTTGACCAGGATCTGGTTGGCTTGAGGCTTTGGTACAGGAATTTCAGTGATGGAGAGGGAGTTGGACTAGGGAATCCAATTCCATGTCAGTGCATCCATGCGACTCTCATTGGCCTTGAACATACCTCGGTCTGTGTCCATGCTTTCATTGTGGTGGGAATCGACATATTAGATGAAACTTGTAAAAACAGTTTTGTAGATGGAATAGATGCAATTGCAAAAGCGACGTCTCAAAGTCAATTATTTAAACTTCTCCATTTTCATACTCCACAACAATAAGGTGTTTCAATATTAGACGTGAGTTGAACACTTGGGTTATTCATTATCACGAACTGAACAGGCGTCGTAACCACGGAAGCAAACTTTGGTTGTGTTCGATTCGGTCCGAATTGAATAGGGTTTTTTGCGTGTTCAACTCGAAAAGCGGATGTTCAACTTTTCATATTTTGTTTAATATGATAAATCTTCAAACTCAATACTTATCTTGTTCTATATAACATATACTCTCAAAATCAATACTTTTCAACTCTCAGCCGTCAACACCATCTATAGATATGTCAAGCTTGCAGACTGGCTCGTCGGACGGCTCCCAGGGTCTTACCCAGCATGGCCCTTCTCATAGCCATCTTCTTACACCGTCAGCTTCCTCTCAAACACGTAAACGGCGCTGGATCGCAAAATACAACCCCTCAGCTATTCCACCAGAACCCGAGAACCTACCACAGTCCTCAGCGACTAATGCTGACTGGCATAACGACGACGCTGATCAAGTTCCTTCATCCCTGTCACTTCTACTCGATTGGCTGTCGATTCCAGGTAATTATGACTCTCAGAAAGGTAAGGGTGGCTCCAAGCCGCAGGATGGATACAAGAAGCCAGCAGACTACCTCAAAGAACGAGGATGCACTACTTCTCCGACGTCTTCAGTATACGAAGCAAAGTAAATGGAAAAGCCCTCCAGTTCAAGTCTCTACACTTCAATAGCTCGTTCTTAGATAATACGCCTTCATTCGGAATGAATCAATGCTAGAGGCTAGAAAGATGGGACTGGAAACGGACAGGGACAATACATCATCGATCATGCACCCATTAATCGCCATGAAGGTGTGGAGAGGGATGTCATGGGTGAGCAAGTCATAAATACCATCTCAAGTCTTGGCTGTTCGGCCGGACTATCGATAGACAACGTACGAATGATTTGCCCAGAGTGGAGCATTCTCGATCCTATCTTCTGCGACTGAAACGAGATATCATACTCTGAGGATAAGAGGAAGTGATTGAATCGACGATTGGAAGATTAGGAGTGATTCTGAAGCGCTTAGCTAGTTTCTTGTCCAAGATGTTGATATAATCGTGTCGGTGGGATGCTGTTAGCATATATTACAGAAGAACAGAGCTCCAGTTTGTTTGTTAGTGATACATGACATAGACTTCAACATTCAGATACACAAAATGCAAGAGGTGAAAGTGATACCCATTAATCATTATGTAGTTATTCAGGAAGGGTTATTCATTTTTACGAACTGAACGGTTTTCAACTCGCGTACAAAAATGAATAACCCTACTGTTCAATTTGTGAAATTGAAACACCCAATTGTATGAGACACTTGCGTTATCAAAGATTATCAGGTTTGCCATGCTCACCCAAAAGCTAGTCATGAAGCACCTGACCATCAAGAGTACATGCGATGCAACTCATCAAAAGATACGTATACAACAACATTAACAGAGTCTGTAGTAGGCGTAGCAGAACAAGTCTCACAGCTAAACCACTACCACATCAAATCCAAAAGATTTTCCTCTTCGCCATTTAATATGTCTCCACCTCTATGAGCAGCGCTCGCCAAGTTGGGCATTTCTGCCACCACATTATCGGCGTGTTTATCAGCCAAGTAGATGGAAGAGCCATTACGGACCCCTTGAGAGAGGATACGGGATTCGACAGTATCCATTGTCGCATAACTACCAAATGGAAGTATCAGAGTAGAGTATCAAGCATTAGTAATGAGACTTACCAGTAGACTGATGTCTCTTTTTGTTGACCAAGTCTGTCAACTCGACCAATGGCTGGATATTGAATTAAGTATTATACGTTGTTTGGAAGTACAAGGCCTCACCTTGTAACTCAAAACTATGACTCAGGACCGGTTCAAGGAGATGAACGACGCGACAGCTAGTGAGGGTGAGGCCGGAGCTATTAGCAAGTTAGCTAATATCAAGCATAGATAAACTAGTGTAGACCTTTCTCTTTCAGCATGTAGCAGGAATACAGTAATAGATTCGTCCTTGATGAACTGATCGACTACATCCTTATGCTTTTTGTTTTGATCAAAAGAAATGAAGGACAAGTTGTTTGCCTGAAGAGCTCGCATTACGACTGATCCCAGTCAGATTTAGTATAACAATAGAAATGAAAGAAGTCTCACTAGTTAAGGAATCGTGCCAATTGGAGAAGATGAGGTGTCGCGCTACAGGGGAGCATTAATTGCCATGATAACTAACTCAAAACTCACCATCAGGCTCTTTAGATTTGTAGTATAACAGATGTTTTATCAAAACGTTAATCTACGGTAACCAAATTAATAAAACTATAATATCACGAGACTTTTGTTAGTTTACCTTAGAGCCAAATTCTCCCATCATATCAAGCTGCATAATCTCTCTCATGCAATCTATCTCCATCATCCTCAGACTTGCCAATTCTGAGGATCTTCTTGTACATATCGGATCCTCATGTAGCTCTTCCCGTTTCACAAGGTCGCCTATAGCTTCAGCAGTCTTGTTTCGATCGTTATGGGCTTTGTCATTCTGACTATTCGCCAGCTTTGCGTTGATTCTAACCCTCTGAAGTTCCCTGTTGCTTACTTGGAAAAAGTAAGCTGAATCCTGATGTTGTCGAGCGCATAAGAAACCTACTTTCAACACGGCACGACGGGCACTTTTGACCCCCTCGAGACTTTCTGTATTCCTTATAACAAGACTAAGACAACATAATTAGCCACATGTATATGAAAAGCATTGGTAGAACACACTAAACAAAAGTGGTGGCCACATTGAAGCAAGACAGCCTCAGTATCGTCTGAAGAGCCGAAACAAATGATACAATTTTCCTTAATATCGCTTTGGTCATGTTCTTTGGTTCCTAAAAAGTGAAGATAACGCCCTTTAACAGCCATTCTTCCTAGCTTCTTCTCCAAATCGTAGACCTCTTTTTGAGTAGCCTCAATCTCTTTTTGCAAGTCTTTGAATTCTGGCGCAGAGACCTTCAAATATTCAATGACATGAAACGACACATCTCAAATACACTTACCGAATCTGAAATCTCTTGAAGAGCAGCAAAATAGGTCACTCGCCGATTGAAGATTGTTCGAAACACGTCAAGCTCTTTATCTAGCTTCTCTAGATACTCGTCTACGGTACAAAAATCAGCAAGACTGGAATTAATATCGTTAAATTCTCACTTTGTTGCACGATATACCGCTTAAGTTCAGTAGCCATGTATTTGGCAATCTGTACCTCTTCTATACGATGTGGACCATACGCAATACCTTCACAATTAGCGAGAGGCGGTCTTGCTGTTACTCACCATTGAAATCCATGAGCAATGCTTTCAATGGACGTTCACAGCCAGCCTTTACACGAGCATCTCGGAAAGCTTGTCGTTCGGCCATTAGTGAAGCTGCTTCTTCAGCAACATCATTGGGCATATTTGTGATATCCAAATTGACGCCCGCATTAGCGGCGGCTTGGGTGTAGCGCTTCGCCCTGTCAGCAACTGTTTCGTCATTGATTAGATACTCATCTACCTGTTTAACGATTCGTGCATCATGTTCCGCAAGAGAACTTCTAGTTTCAAACATGAATTCTGGCAAATACCTATCAGGATTATTTGACTACCATCTTGGTTTACTTACCTCTTCTATCAGCTAAAGCAGCTGTATAGGCGACGAAATACGCCTCCACTACAATAAATGAGCGAGATACACACAAGATAAACGATGAATCACCTTTCCCTTGGGCTTGAAGCGCTTTTGCATAATAATCTGCTTCAGGACTCTCCACTTCTTGATTTGTGCTTTCCGGTATGTCACCAGAAGCATCGATAGGAGATGAGAGAAGGTCGATGATCTCCTTGCGCCAATGGAATATTAGATATGCCCTATAGCTCAATCAAAAACTGCTAGATAATTATAGCAGCAATACGTACGTGTCATTCATGATTTTCAAAAGGCCGGCCACCTGCGAGACTAAATGGCTAGACAGTATACCACCGTTACCTCCGATCGCATCTATTTGAAGCTCCTGAAGCTGATTGACAATTGGGTGGCGTTCTAAAGATTTTCGAAGCTGAACAATTGACATATTTGCATTCAACAAAGGTTTCGCAAGAATCTCATTTCTGATATTATCTGCCTGAGCATAGGCATAAACTATATCATGCCATTTTAGCCATCTCATCAGTAAAATTCCGACAACTAACCTTCCTTGTCATTGTCTTTTTGTACGTGTCTTACATCGCCTTCAAAGAACCAGCTCTGATGGATGATGATGGACAATTCCCGTATCCTAATCGTCATTAATCATCTAAGTAAACAGACTTACGATTGCTTTGTGGAAACTATCTCATGAGATCTAACTTTTTCTTGTTGAGACTGCTTTGTCGACATTTCATCAAGATGGCCTTCTGTGTCCTCGCGACCCCCTAGTAACTGCTCCAAACGCTGCTTAATGATGATTAAATGTTTCTCAGCCGCTGTGCGCGATCGCTCATACAACTTAATTACGTCAGATCTGACATTAGTCCTTAAAGCTCCAAACGTACCGTAAGAGCTTGTAGATGCCTGGTCTCATCCTTATCATCCATGATCTTTAGTTGAGCTTCGTGGATTATCGCTCGCATCTGAATTTGTGTTAGAACTCTATCGTAGTTTGAGAAGGCATACCTGTTGTCTTGCTTCGATTAGGGTCTCTTGTAAATGATCCTCTTTCATCTTATCTAGTGCTTCAGCCATTGTCATCAAATGTCTTCCCAATCTCAACCTCTGATCATCCCTTCCGTGACCATGTAATTGTCCTACTTGAACATGAGTACAGACTTGTCTCAGAATTCGCAGAGTCATTTGAAATAATTGGCGATCAAGAACCCAGTTGGGAGAGTGCGTGTCCCTAGGATTTTCTGGTAAACGCAAACGTTCGCGAAATCGTTGAAGCGTGTCATTATAGTAGTGCATCTCAACATCGGAAAGTTCGATAGGTACAACTATTCTAGACTGGTGAGGGAGTGTAAACTCGTGATTGACTTCTTTCTTAGTGGTGCGAGTAGCGAGAGTTTGGAAAATGCCTTGAAAAGCGGATCGCATAGAAGGTTGCTGAAGTCGATACCAGAGGCGGTGATCATGGGGAAGTACTGGTACGCGTAAAAATCGAAGAGAGCCCATGAGATCCTTGATGTTTGACTTGGCTGGGGTTCCGCTCACTGCAAGAGAATTCTTCCTTGGAATAAGAGACACCATTTCACTTACTCAAATGAGCAATCATTATGGGTATTGATAAACGCCACTCACGCAGCACTAGTTTGGTCTCCATGCAGCTGTACCTCATCCATGATGACCCTCCACCACCTAAGACTTGTTAGCTGACAAACCAAACATGCACAACGACATACTCGATCATGACAAGAGGGCTTCTAAACCTTTCATTCTCTTTGTAGTCAACATTGGATCTCCGACTTCGTGTGGGCGCGGGAAAAGCAAATTTCAGATCTTGTGATAAATCTCTAAATATCGCTTAGTTCTTTATTTAATAAGTACTGTAGTTTTGAGCTCACGAATACGTGGTTACAACTACGTCGTGGGCTCTGACGTAGTTGACAAATTGTCTTTGTGTCAAATCGAGTAGACTTTCTGATTCCCTTGTTTCATGATACATATCTTCTTCGCGACCAGGCTCAGATGGGTGTCGATCGTCGTTATTTCTTCTGACATATTTTCTTGTGGACTGAGCTTGCTTCTGCACCTTGTGCTTCTTAAGCAGCTGTAATTGTTTGGTCTGTTGCCTTTGTATGCCTCTTTGTAGTGACTTCCAACCCTCGTAAACGCATATACGTAGAGACGGAGCGTGCCGACTGATTTCAGAAACCCATTGCTGAAGAAGGGAAGGTGGCGTGACAATGAGTGTCGCCTACATAACAAGTCAAACCTTACACCAGTTAAAGGCAATTAAAACTGACTGCCACTTCTGAAACGTATAACTTGGCCTCTTCATCCCAAGATTTACGGTCATGAAACACGGCTTGCTCCTTTTCGATCCACTTCCAAGTATTGGGGTCGTTGAATCCAGGAAAATTGTGAAAAAGGTCAATGGTTGGTATGGGAGCTTTTTCAATATCATGAGGATTTTCCGGCCAAGTCATATCCAGAGGTTGTGGCAGCGTGCGTGGGAAGGATACAGGATGACGATTAGACACGATAAGCGCTATAGCTTCCACCGTTTTCCCAAGACCTGTCTCAAATCAGCTGAATGCAGCTATGCGAGAGACGCTTTACCCATTTCTTCGCATAGCATAGTCCCTCTCACCCTTGTCAGATCGAGGAGAAGTGGTAACTTTTCTTTCTCACTTTCGGTCAAGCTAGAACCTCCTTCCTCTTCAAGAACCTCTCTATTTTTTCCTTTACTGTTGGTACCATTGCTGATCCGATGCGAAACCAAACGACAGAGATCGCCAGTTACCCTTCTGTATGCCAAAACTCCATGAGACGTCCCCAAGTCGTACTTACTCCAAAATCCTTCTGGATCTTCTTTACTTGCCGATTCATTTCTCTCATAGCCAGGGGCTCCTTCTCTTTCTAAAAGTAGCTTAAGGGTACGCATCTGAAATGGAAGCAATTTTGAAGCTAACTCCTTTGGTTGAAGTCGATGTATCGGAAAGTCAAAAGGTATTTTGGGTGCTGGCTTCAAACAATCATAGAAATCTTTCAAAGCTGCTGACTGAAGTTCCGGTGTCGTTACAGAAGAAACATTTGGAGAGGGCATAAGTGAGTGAAGTATACAACCTAGCATGTCCCTTCCAATGTCCGGTGAAGGGTCAAATAAAACCGACATATCCAAATAAACATGCAATCCCACAAGCATCTCAATACAACACTTTGATTCCCAATTGTCATCCTGAATCCAGCAGATTTTCACATCTGTTTGCAAACAAACTCTCTTTTTCTTATCTCGATAAACGCCTTTCCGGGTTGGCTCCTGGGTTGGATCCAGCGCTAAAATAGTGTTGATCCAGTGGCGTGTGTCCCAGGCGGTTGATCCTCGTGTCCACTCTCTCTGCTTAGGACAGTATATAGGCTCAAGTGTCATTAACGGCTCTCGCCTTGAGCTAATACTTGGAATGAATATTGACAACCCGTCATCATCGCCGCTATGCTTCTTATTACCCAGAGACCGGCGAAGGATGTCGGCGGCAGGAGCCTGCAGCTGCAATGGGATGAATGGATCGACACATTTCTGTAATTTCTTGCGTAGTAAGTTGAATACATCATAAGCAGGGTTGCGTTCCGACTCTCGGCCATGATAATCTATTATGCGATCAGGGGGTTGGACACTTGCTTGAAGTGTGCTCGTATGCAGATGGAAACAAGAGGATCCGAGAGGAGAACCTGCGATATAATTCAATCATTTGGTCGCATGCTCGTCTTCTAACCTCGCTCACCCTGCGTTTCTACGCCTCCACGCCCTATTGCAGTATCAACAGCATCGCTCAGCTGCAACACATCATAATTCTTGCTGTCCACTAGCAGTGTTTGCGTGCTGGTGGATGGCCACATTTGGGACATCCTGCTTTCTTACTGCCTACCTAGGAATGTTTCTGCTGCATGTATAAGATTATCAGTCTATAAATCAATCAAGATTATGAATAAAAAGAAGGAAATGTCGGGTCAAGCTGAGTCAACCGCTCATCTACGCTAATCACGTGACATGCGCTCTTGGACTGGTGGTTCCTGACCTTTTTTAGTGTTGGTTTAAAGAATTCACCATCTCTCACAGAAGTATTTGTTTAGACACGTTTTAATTTTTGGTATCTCTTTTCCATGTATAACTTACATTTGCTATGCCGACTTCGCTGACTTCGCTGAAGAAACTCTATCCTGTCCATCGCTTCATACTCCTCGAGCTGGTGGAACTGGAACCTCTCAAGACACTCACTCTATCTCGTGCAGTATACGATGTGGTGGTCCCTCAACTGTATCGCCATGTCAAAGCCAGTAGAGGCCTTCTTTGTGGCCTTGAATGTAGTGACTATAGCCGGAAGCTCCAGTGTTTGAGCTTTGTAAAGGTTCTTACTATTCTGGACATGCCAGCACTCTGGTATATTACAGTTCTTTCCCATCCTCTCCATCAACCACAGCCTCACCGAGACGTCTTTCCCAATGTTAACCTCGTTGTGTTGTCACAAGAGGTCGTAAGCGGAAACTACCACGAGGTAACTGGAGCTGAGTCCCAGAGTATAGTCTGGAGTATGGAAGGTATGAGGCAGAGGATGGCATTGCAACTGCCCGCGACCTATGACGAGGAGATATTAGGAAATGACAAAGAGTTTCATCGGAGCATGATCTTCTACGCTCCCGGTGCTGTAGGTTTGAATGTTTTCCATCGTTACGGCTATTTGGATTGACGACATTCTTGCACTTTACAGGAGCCTATAGAACCAAAAGACCCTCCTGTTCCCAATGTCATCAAAGCCAGAAAGCGGCTTTGGGTCCTTGTACGGTTAATGAGCGCATCTTTTACTTGTAAGCGCAATTTAGCTCCTTCCTACAAGTACTGATTGTTCTACAGTTGCTATACTTGTTCTCCTTATCTCAAACTCTCTCTCAAATTGCCATTTTCGTTCATTCAACATTGTCGTCATGACAGCAAACGGGAGTGGAGATGAGAACACCGCCTTTACTCGAATGACGGTTTGTCCGGGATTAGGATGTCAATGGTACGGAAACGAGTGAGCATGGTTCCCTTTCTACATACAGCAACGTATTGTGGTATCTGTCACACTCACTCAACCTTAGTTCACAATGTGAACGCGGTTTAGATTTCCAACCCAATTCAACCTTCTTCCGCCTTTCTCCTTCCAATAGTCTTCCATCTTTCCCTCATATCCTAGGAGAAGCGTTGATTCTCAATCATATCACCTTCTTCCTCTCGCTCTTTGCCATAGGCTATATGGCATATCATACAAAAGGCCTTTTGCAAGTTGTGCCACAAGGCAAAAAGCTGGTACGTCTCATGCTTTCACCATAAGCTGGACTGAACGATACATAGTGGATGGTCGTTGCTCTTTCTGCAACTATTGCTGTGACCGTTACAACAATCATTGTTAACGAGATATTTGTTAAAACACTGAAATCTTCAATGAGAACAAATCTGATGGGATGGACTGTAGAAACGGGCAAAGCCAATGGAGCTCTGATTGCTACGAGCGTGAGTACATCATCCTCTTGTTGTCTCTGTTGCAACAATTGATGGCAGTCATAGATCTTAACAGCTTCGTTGGTGTACATAATTATCTCCTTTTATTGACGTACTACAAGCATAATAATCACCAGTCGAGCTAAATTAATCAGTTCTTGCGGCTTACTCATAGTTCTATCTATGCTTCATTTGTTGAATCATAGTGTCTTATTCGATGCATGTGTTGTAAGCGAGATGCAGAGCACACATACAGATATCAATCCCACCTTTATTTGGTTCCGTATAAGATAGCTCGAGAATATTTACAAAACATCTTTATCAGGAAAGTGGAGGCAAAAACAAACAACATTAAACGCGAAAATGTCATAATAAACAAAATAGCAATTCAATTTGTTTATTCTTTATCTATCTTATTCTAATCACTTCTATTCAGCAAGATGGAAACACAACGACGTCATGCAGACCAAGCGGCCTCTGGGAGGTCATCAGTCGCTGCTCCATCCTCAATAATGAAGAAGACCAACCGTTTAGGTCCGGCTCGTCAATCAATGGCGCCACAACCGCTTCATTCCCGTCCATCCAACCTTCCAGATATGCAGGAGCTGGGACAATCTAGCAACTCGGCCTCTGTATCTCGAAGGTCTCTTATGCCCAACAGGGGCTATGAGCCTCGAGAGTCAATGATGAGTGCTGGACGAGGGGATGCTGGAATTTATGGCAGGTCATCCCAATCTGTTGGAAAGGTTCCCGGAAGGTGAGTCTTGTGATGAGTCTGTACAGGTATTGGTTAAGCGGTTCTCATAGCGTCAGGAGAAATTCAGTGTTTTCATCAAACGGACAAGGACGAGCGTCTCTGGCTGCCGGATTGTACTCCGCGCCATACAAAGATCCTCGCCCGATCCGAGATAAAACTTTTCAGACAAATTGTATGCGCAACATCAACCATTACCTTGTAGCTACTCGTTATCCCTCTCCTATAACACCCAAAACTTTTACTTCGCCTACTGCCAAAGAATTCCAGTCCATATTTCGCTTTTTGGTGAATGATTTCATCGATCAGAGTTTGGCTTGGGGAAAGAAATTCGAGGACGATACCCTTACCATTCTGAAGGACTTGAAATACCCGGGAATGGATTCAGTC
Source organism: Cryptococcus depauperatus CBS 7841 (assembly GCF_001720195.1). Classification (NCBI taxonomy): domain Eukaryota; kingdom Fungi; phylum Basidiomycota; class Tremellomycetes; order Tremellales; family Cryptococcaceae; genus Cryptococcus; species Cryptococcus depauperatus. The sequence goes on along the minus strand of NC_089472.1, from coordinate 836,672 downwards.
AGTAAAACAGCCCTCACGGCACCTGGCGCACCACAGTCATGGCCTAATCTGTTGGCAATGCTTAATTGGTTGGTAGATCTTTGTAAAGTAAATGTTTTCAAAGACTCAGAGTTGAATAGATTTGCTGATTTTTGCAGTCTCTTGGCAATTGGGATGATCCTGAATGCATCAGCGATCCCTTGAAGATACCCGCCAGTGAACTTCCGGTGGAATACCCTAACTATGAGCATCGACTTTTATGGGATTTTTCCGCCAAGACTTACACTCAATGGTTCGAAGGAGAAGTAGAGGAATTTACAGAAGCCGAAAGAGAACTAGATCAAGCTTATGGTGAGCCGTGACATACCATGTGCTTGGAAATGTCGATTACTAAAGCCATATTCAGAACGAATGGCCTCTTCTGTGACTGATGAAATTCAAAAACTTGAGACTGAGATTCAAAAACGCCTCGTCGAAGTTCAGCGACTTAATGCTCAAGAGGTTTGTGTCTTAATTTCCACACAAAATAATCAATGGCTCATGTATCTCCATAGCCTCCGCTGAAACGACTAGAGGATGAATATGTACAACTGATGAGCGACAACAATAAATTTTTTGCATTCTTGAACTTACATAGGCAGAAAGAAGAAAAGATCAGGCAGCGTATAGCAAAAGTTAAGGAAGTTGTGGGACATCAGGGTTTATTACATCTCGTCTGCTCTGCCTACAGTCTACTGACAACTGGTGTTTACAGAACAAGAATTGAAGACTCATCAAGCGAACCTTGTCCAGATTGAGAAAAACGTCGCCGAACAGAACCTAAGCCCCGATGAAGTAACCAGAATGACTCACGAAAAAGACAATTTAACCCGCAGTCTTGATGATCTTCGCGGAAAGATTGCAGAAGCTAGCCAATTTGCGTACGATCAGGAAATGATGGTAACCAAATCCATGGACCGTCTTGAAACTTTCCTTGCAGATTACAATGCCTTGGCGCATCAGATTGGCTTGGTTGATTCGTCAACAGGCGTGCCCTTATCCTTCGATGACATCAATTATATCATCGATGTCGATCTTGGAGCTGAAGACGTTGATAGAGTGAAAGCGATTGGCACAGAGATGCGCTCAACGTTATGGCAAGCTCTGCAGACTTGTAGAGAAACGTTCAGACAAGAGGCTCTTGGTTTTAGCAACTCTCTCATAACTTTGGACGACGAATTTGACAAACTCAGTCAAACAGTTGAAAGACAAAAGGAGGAAGCAGGGAGCGTGGAAGCACGAATCAAGAATGTTAACCAGCAAGCCGAAGACACCCACAAGGTACGTTGATTGGTTGGGATGCTTGACCCAAAACTGAATCTGTTTCTTTTCAGCAATCTACTGCTGAAGGTACAGATACGAGCAAAATTATCACCCAGCTTGAAACAGAAGTCACAAATATGCTCGCTGCTAGCCAACAGGGCGTTCTGTCTACTAGATCTCATCTGGAAAGTACAAGAATTGCGTGGGTCTTTGTTTCACTTGATTGCTATCATCACCACTGACTGTGTGGACAAGCTTTAAAGAACTCCGTCACAAAACATCCCTCCTGCAAGACTATGTAGTTGCTCAGATTGGGGAGCATATCGATGCAGTCATCAAAACCAAGGAGCACGCTGCGAATAGTTTGAGGAGTATCAGGGCACTAGCAGAGACCCAATAATGCAGGGTATCAGCTCGCTGGACACGCATGTTTTCTTTCTGGCTTGGTTTAATATACGAATGTAATCCGCTGTATTTGTACAAGTTTATTTGCTTTATCACCTTTATAGATGAATTTAGTTATATATTTTTTGAGGTTTGTTTGCTTCCGGCGGAACCATGGCTTTTTGCAACTTGGTTTTCTAAACGATTTCAGAATGTTAATGATTATTTCTATTTTATCATAATTTGTTTGTTTCTTTTTTTTTCTCTAGACATATGCTTTCCAGTTCTTTATATATCTATGTGTGGCCTAACTCTTTCCATCCGCTTATTTGAAGCCAATTCTTCCAACATAGAACAGAATGCCATCCTCCAAGCTTTTCAATCTTCAGTCACCTGCCGAGGCCCGGATTCCCAAGACTCATATGTTTACGTAGATACAACATATTCTGGGCATCAGATTGAAGTCTGCATGTATGCGACAGTGCTTGGTCTACGAGGAGACCTGACATCCCAGCCACTCGTCGGCAAAAGAGGTGTTTTAGGATGGAACGGACAGATATTTGAAGGGGTGGACGTTGGCACAGAAAACGATACAAGGGTTTTGTTTAATATGCTTGAGAAAGGAAACAGCATCGAAAAGGTTTTGAGCACTGTCGAGGGTCCGTAAGTGCGTTATAAAAGGTGTTGAGAGGATTTTGCTGAACAAAATTAGATTCGCTTGTATATATCTCGACGTACGAGGTTTCAAATCAAAATTTGGATTATTCCTGAATGTTTGCCTTAGCTCAAAAGATCCACAGTCCATTACCAATTAGATCCTCTATCTCGGCGCTCTCTTCTTGTGTATCCAGCAACTTTTCCAGACTTTGGTTTGAATGATAAGCCCCCAATGGCTATTCTGAGTTCATGTTGCTGTTCTCAGGCAAAAGAGTTTGGTATCGAGATGAGAGCTTTACGCGGCGGTGAAGGAGGAGAGGTAAATTTGAAAGACATTGCGTTTGGCGACGATGGGCAGGTAAGAATCGCTTGGTTTATTGTCATTGCACTAACGTTTTCCTTAGATGGATCTTTCCAAAGCGATCAAAACCATAACCGACTATAACGTTAAGCCCTCTTGCTCCACGAGTGCTTTTGTATGTGTTTTCTCACTTTTACCGTCGTTTCTAACGCCCTGCAGACGCACGTAACTCCCATCAATACCACGCTTCCACCTCTTAACCTTTCAGATCCTCAAAGTTTATCAAAAGATCCTGTAACGTTGGGTGTCGTTGAGTCTTTCACGTCCGCCCTTCGAGCGAGCGTACTCAGACGAGTTGAAAACATCCCTGCTTTGAAAAAGAATGAATCAAGAGTGGCGTTGTTGTTTTCCGGTGGGATTGACTGTACTTTTCTCGCATATCTTATACATCTGTAAGCCTTTCCTTCTTTTCATTTGCCCAAAATGTTGAATAAAACAAGATGTTTGCCCTTGAACGAACCAATCGATCTGATCAATGTCGCTTTTGCACCATGTCCTGTTCCATCAGGCAAATGCGAAACCGTGACTTCTAATTTGATAAACATGTACCATGTCCCAGATCGTTCATCCGGTCTGTTCTCCGTTGCTGAGCTTGGTCGTGTATGTCCAGGAAGAGAGTGGCGTTTCGTCGAAGTGGATATTCCGTTTGAAGAGGCAAAGAGGGAGAGAGCAAAAGTGATTGAATTGATGTATCCCAATATGACAGAAATGGACCTTGTATGTCAATTCTTTCTTCCGTGGCCTACACAACATGCTGATGGCACTGATCAGTCTCTCGCCTTTCCATTGTACTTTGTGGCTCGCGGATTAGGGTGGCTCACAAGACAAGGCGAGCGTAAACCATATACAGTCAAGGCGAAGGTGTACATCTCAGGCTTGGGTGCTGACGAACAGTTGGGAGGATATTTACGGCATCGTAACGTCTTCAACAGAGATGGCTGGCAGGGCCTTATTGATGAGGTACACCATATTATCCACATGCTCTAAAGTAAATACTGACCAATGCATAGATCCAAATGGATATCACCAGATTACCTAGCCGAAATCTATCCAGAGATGATCGCCTTCTTTCGTCCCACGCCCGAGATGCTCGTTATCCTTTTTTGAGTCTCTCTTTTATGTCCTATCTCTCTTCCGTACCCATCCATCTCAAGTGTGATCCTCGTCTTCCGCCAGGATACGGTGATAAACGTTTGTTGAGGCTAGCATCTCAACATGTTGGACTGATAGAGGCCAGCACAAGGGTGAAGAAAGCAATGCAATTTGGAACGAGAAGTAGTAAGGTTAGAGGACAAGGAAGCGGTGTGAAGGGGCCAAAAGCTGGTGAAAGACGTATTGAAATGGAAATTTTGCATTAGACTTGAAAACATAGTGCATAGAGTATGTATACGAGACAACAATAGTAAAGATGATATGCTAGGGCGATGGAGATTGTAAATCTGCAGCAGATAAGTAAAAATTACTGTTAGCGTGAGCATAAACCAATTCAATATCAGTTATCACCAGTCTTCAAGCAGCTCAATAGGACTCTGTGCCCTACTACTTCTTATCACAGGAAGAGTGTATTGGCTGATGGGTTGACCATCTAAGCTTGGCAAGAAATTACCAAAAGGTGTCTTGATGGCATTGACTGGCGTGAGGGAGGAAGTTAAAGTTAGTGGGCGGGTAGAACAAGGGAGGAGAACATCTTGGGAATCCGCCAGTGTATTATTAACTTGCTCAGCGGCCTGTTTTCAGATTAGCAACATTTCAGCCCACACACAATAGCAATCGTACATGTCCTTTATTAGTCCTGCAAAAATCAAATAATTCTGATTCGACTCCGCCGCCTGGCTGGAAATATTCCATGAATCGCTTGGCCGTTTCGGGTGTATGAACAAAGTTGTAAAAAGCATTTTTCTTGTGACGTTTCCCTGTGTAATGAAAATTCGCCCTCTCTCAGCTTTGTCATCAAGAATGGGAATCAATATGTACCATGTTCACCATCGATAAATCCCTCTTGATAGAGCGTAACGAAGCACTTCTTCAGTGACATCATAGAGCATCCTATGTACTGAGAATTAGCCTGATAGATAGATCACTCAGTTTAAAGATTCACCCCAAGCATCCCTCAAATGGGAGGAAGCATTTCCGATACCTCCCTTTTGTCGTACTTCCAAAAGCACCCGTCTGCAATCTATGTCAGCCAATGTCCATCAGATTGATAGAAGGAAAGTTATCGGGACCTTAAAAGTGCAAGCCTAGTCATACCCTCTCGAGCTTGATAAACATCAATCTTTTTCCAGCTCTTACTATTATCTTTTTCCATTTGGCAGATGAGGCAGTACCAATCTTCGACTTGAGCAGCTGCTTTTAGCTCTGAAAGCCTGGGTATCAGAGTCAGTTATCGGACGACGCATGACTCTAGGGTAAACGCAAAAAGGGATGAGAGACGAACCCAACACAACAGCAATGCATCCAGTTTTCACACCCAACACATCGCATAGTTCCTTCAATCTCATCTTGGCTTCCACAGAAGCAGTTGACTTTGCTATTGTTTGCAGTTTTTTCTACGGCTTGCGTGCCTAATGGCGGCGCATCTTTTTTGCGTTTCTTCGTTGGAGAGGATGCTGTGCCGGACTGGGATTTGGCTGTTGCCGTTTTTGAACGCTTGCGAGGATTTACTGAAGGTGTGGAGGGATGCCCTTGGCAGCAGACTTTGTTAGCCTCGAGCGGAGCAGAAGTTGAAGCAGGCGAAGTTGAAGGATTTACAAGCGTTCCTTCAGAAGCTAGTTCAGTCGGTGTATAAACTTCAAAATTAGTTTGAGACTGTTTAGAAGGTGGTGTTTTGATTGAAGAAGTGACAATTCTTATAAATACCTTGCTAGGAGTTTTAGTTTCTGTTTTCCTTGATTTTGACTTTGGTTTTTGAGAAGTTCGCTTGATAGGAGTAGCTACGGCCGAGATATTTGGGACAGCCTTGCTTACTTTGCGAGATCGTTGAGACTTGATCTCAGGAGCGTCTTGAGGATTTGTTTTTTTAGGTTTTTGTCTTGAGGGTTTTCGAGTAGGCTTGTCCTTGGTAGGCGATTCATGTATTTGTTTGGAATTATTGTCCTTTGGCCCAGTCGATTTTGACTTTCTACCGATTGATTTCTGTAGAGCATGGGGACTGGACGTCAAACTTAGTACGGGAGGATCTACTTGAGTTGAAGAATCAGCATTTTCATGCACAATCCACTGGCTTCCTCCGTAATCCGTTTCACCTTCAGCTAAAGCTCATAGGTAAACATCCATACAATCTTACCAAGCTTGATGCAAAAGGGAAATGAAGCGGGTACGACTTACCGTCATGGTCATACAAACCTGTCGTGGCCCTCGGGTGAATGTCAGCTTCACAAAATGGAGTGGGTGAACATTGGGTAGCGGATAGTTCCAAAAGTTCTTCTTCCAGCTATGATCTCGCTTATCAACTGCTTGCCTCAGATAGAAATGATGAAAATTTACAACTGCTGCGTTCCTCTTCTTTCCCTTATTTCTTTCATGACCGCTTGTTAAAGATAGTCCGAACTGTTCCCCTGGCCGCACAATCGGTTCAATCGTACCATCATCGAGCATCTTTCCTAAGGGTTGTTTGAGAAGACCCAATTTGTTGGAAGACGAAGCAGCGAGCTGGGGAACAATGAGACTATACGGGTCAAACGAAGAGGGCTCGTATGCTTTACGATCATAAACTGGGAGATCGGCACTCTAATTTCATCAGCTTTTGTTCTCAGGAAGAAGATAAGGATGAGTGATCATAGGTCTTACCCAGGCAACTTTACGTCTTCCAGCTTCAAGCATCTGTTCCAATCTCTCTTCCTCAAGGTTGTCGTTAACTGCATCATAGGAAAAGTATCCCTCAGAATCTAATCGGGAAGGAAGATATTCGGCGATGGATAATGTTGTTAACGAAACCCTTTTTATTCATTGATCAGAATCAATTAAATAAAGAGATCAGAAACGAAGAATAGCATTTACCCATGTATTCCAGTGGCTGTGCTTCCTATTTGAAGAGCTGTAGGTGCTTCATCCACAATATTGGTACACATATATAGTGGAACATTTGTACAGTCCTTAAACCCGGGTGCTTCATAACTGAATCCATTGTCAGTCTGCAATATGACACGAATAAAAAGATGTTAGACATACTCAACTGGAGCAGTATCGTTATAAGAAAGTTTGAAGTCGACATAACGTTGGCCTGTATCAAGCCAGTTGATATAAGACCAATACTCCAACATAGAAAAAAGACTGACGGGGAAGGTCTACCAGTCTCTGGGCGCCAAGTATCAAAGTTTTCAAAAGCCCCTATGGACTAGTCAGCTCCATTGATCATTCTTTGACTTATTATTATAATAAGTCAACGAAAGAACGATGCCAACCTTGATTGCTCTGCGAACATCTTGGTGGGTTTTAGGCATGTTTAATTCCTCACTTGTCTCAATTTTCTCAGGAAGAACACTGTTGGAAGCCGGTGGTTGGTCATGTCCGTCAATGGTATGTGAAATTTCTAGAGTGGGTACACATTCTCCAGAAGAGTAGGAATAGAAAAAATTGAAAGTGTATGACTCAACAATACTATACATCTCACGTCAGCTAATGATTTTCAAAACTGACTGAGCGAATATGAGGCACGTACTTGGAAGGATCGTTTTTATCAAGAAAGATGATGAACATAAAAGACTGGAGGTAGCCTTTAGTAACAGCATCCATAACACCCCCTTCCTGACAGATAAATTAGTTTAATCGTTTTGTTTTGACTTGTCAAGGTGCAACTTGACACCAACTTACAATCATCCGCAATAGTTTTGCCCCTTCTTGACTACACGCTCTACATCAGCTACATCGTTTCCAACGACCAGACAAGACAAGATCTCAGAAGGCCTGGTAGTTGCACAAATTAAAAAAGAAAAAGAAATTACAAACTTACGACCCATCTCCTCGAATTCTCGGATATTTAAAGCCCTTCCCTCCACCAGGCTGCTGGCTACCATTAGGATCAGGTTGACTCAATCCATACTGAGCCACGAGGCTTTTATCAGGCATTGGTACGGATGAGGCCATGTAAGTATCTATAAATTGATCGTCTGGGAGCAAACGGCTAATCATTTGGAAAGATGAGTGGTCAGCATGTGTGACACTGGGTTAAAGTAAAGAATCAAGCAAGGTTAGGAGGGAATAATCTCACCGAAGATAGCAAATTGAGCCAAGACTAGCTTCTAAAGCGGTCTTGAGTATTGCAAGACTTTCTTGTTTTGTGACAATTTGTTGATCTTGACTTGTGGCAGCATTGCTTACTTCTTGTTTATTCCTTTGCGGTTGTATCTGAGCTTGGGCTGGTACTGCCGCCTGTGTAATTTGCTGCGTAATAGTCTTGCTCGATTTTTGAGCAGGTACAGGAGCTTTGAATCCTGCTTTCGGTTTTGGCGGCCTCTATATAGGATCAAGTTTGTCAGTCTTGTGTGTTGAGATTCGCTTCATTTTCGGAATAGTGAGTAGCACTAATTGTGCCAGACAATTGTCTGGTGCGTCAAGTAAATGTAAGCAAAATCTGAAGTCTACACATGAACGGCCCAACTGCCGAATCATGCAAAGCATCTTCAATTTTGGTTCAAAAGGATTTTCCCAAAAGCGTTCAACGACGCGACGCGTACCATTCACTACGCAAAGGAAGAAAAAGCAAATGACCACATACAAAAGCCTGCTTCACGGGCATTTTTCAAATGTTTAGTCAGAGTGAGCAGTGTGTAAGCACGAGAAAACAGTCCAACTATTCGCTCAAAGTGGCAAGAGTGGCAAATGAAAGGGAAAAAGGACGAAGAGGTGGTGGCAAAAGAAAAAAAAGATTGCTGAATATATATAGCTAACTTTTCCTCCACCCCGCATGGACCTCTTCCACTTATTATCTGAGACCAGCCAAATTTCGTCCACGTGACATATCTTGCGGTAGACTCATTGAACATTAAGTATTATGCTTGTAATATAAATGCTCCATTCTTCTTTATTCTAATGTTCTCATCGTCCTAGCATCCCAAATCCTCCTGCGGTACCCACAGGTAGGTCCTTGAAGTGGTTCTCTGCACCTTGCCAAACCGTTTTCAGAACGTAAGCTTCAGATAACAGAAGCTCAATGTCATAGTCTGTCCATTGTTGCGTTGGGAGGCATTGAAGAAATATGATCATTTCCTATGGTGTTGATTAATATAATGCTGTGAATGAGTATGCAAACAGATGACTTACTTGAAAATCCATCTCACGTAATCTCTCACTCCATTTGACAAGCAGTGCCGAGCAAACGTACAAATGGAATTGCGAAAACGCATCAGTTCCTTCTGTCTATTGAGGAAACGATTCCGTATTAGCCCAACCCCAGTGAAAAGTAGGTTTAAACCTACAAGATATGTGTCCCACATCCTGATTGTACACTTCACACTAATCTCACGCATCAACAAGCAATTCATCCATCTGAATGCGAATTGCATAAATTCAACGCCCTGTTGTTCAAAATGTGCAGCCAATGGGGCTGAAATTAAAAAAACAATCAGTTCAAGTTAAATTCAATGAAAAAGGACAGATGCAGACATACCGTCAATTCTCTTGACCAAATCACTCATTCTTTTAACTAATCTTTGTATCCCTGGTTGTTGAGATATGTAATGATCCTGAATTCCATCTAACAGTTTTGACAAACACCAGAATGAGTCGGCTTCTATTGCGTTGAGTATTTGCGATGGTAGGTAAGAGAGATCGAATATCTCTGGGTCTGTGTCTGTGGATTGAGCATGGTTAACCAAGTGGTTGAAGACACAAGTAAGTCAAAGACACTTACCAATGTAAGCGGATAGGAAAACTTCAAAGAATGGCGTGACGAGATCATTTATCCCTTGAACATATCCTGATGCTGGATGGCGTATGGCCCAAACATATAATATCCTCTCTAAACTTCGTTGAGTTTCTGGGCATGACCACAAAAGAACTCCGGGGCGAGTACGGGGGACATCTATCTCAATCTGATGCCATATCTGCTCGATATTACTTGGTCAGTTGTAATCTGCACGTGTTGTGAAAACTACCCACCTGCTGATTGAGAGAAGATAGCCCTTTACCAAAATACTGGTCAACCAATGCAAGATACTCCTTACGCTTTCTATTCAATGTTATTAATCGAGGCTGAACAGGTAATGGTAGGTAATTCTACCCTTTCTCTCAGTTGTGCTTCACGACCAGTGGGAGAGACGTACCAGCAAAAGTTGCCAAACAATTGGCCGAACTTCATGTGGCACACCGCTCCAGGCTAGTCTTCTTAATTCACCCAAGTCGATACCATCTTCTCTCTGCAGTACTTTTGCAAAATTTTCTCTCCTTCTTTCAGTCCTCACACTCCTCTGTCTCGAGACCCCAGTTGTTTGTTGGTTGGCTGCTGAGCAACTAGAGCTGGCAAAAATCTCACTTGTGGAAGAGCCTGAAGGTTGATTGAAGAATGGAAACGATAATGATGATGGTGGATTAGATGAGACTGCAGAAGTTGGTGAAGCAAGAGCTAAAGATTGAAGCAGCTCTAAGGGATCTCGCAGAATATTCTCCACGTCCTTCCTGATAGCTTCCTCTCCGGCTTTCCGAGTCGGCTTAAGCCCTTGTTCTTCCACTTCTTCAGGTTCAACCAATTCCCATGCTCCTCCAGGGGGCAGTCTTGCGTGGACAGCTAAAGACTCTGACATTGTCGAGGACAGACCATTGTTGTAAAGCAGCGTTCCAGGAGGAGGCGGAGGTAAGCCTTCAGAGTACGTCTTTGATTGCATTAAATGCGGCCTTGCTGCTCTCCTATCATCTTCCTTGTCGGAGCTGCTATCCCAAGCGTCCTCCCAGTCTTCGCCAGTTGTTGTGCCACGTGGTTGAGAGCGGAGTGAGCGAGAACGTGGAAAGAGAGAGAATGCTGATGGATTTGCAGAATGAGGCCGAGTTGGGGGCTGTATTGGAGGAGCCATTCTACTTTTAGACAGCTCAAGAAGAAAAGCACAATATAAACCAAAAATAAAAAACCACAAGCACAGGCTGAGGAACAGACAATAATAAAAGTTGTGATGTCACAGCTTGATATATTTTGACCCAAAATTATGATTGAGGTCCCAATTTGTTTATCTTTTGCTTTCACAACTCCACATGCACAGAGATACAAACCATTTCGCCACCAGTACAGCTTCTTTCAATCTTCCAGCAGCGCCTTCGACCGCCCCTTTGCCCAACAATGGCAAGGGCAAGGTGTGCAGACCGAGTATGCTCAGTCTAACCCAAGATGCTGGGGACAGCAACTACGAAGGAAAGCAACCGCCTATGGTAGAGTTGATAAAAGATCCATCTTCAAGCAAAGCCATTAAACAGCTTATTCAACAAGAAGACGAGAACTCGGTGCCGTTGCAGCCAATGCCTCGTTGGTCGGCCTCGGCAAAGCCCATACAAAATGGTCTATTGAAAAGATCGATATCCACGTCGATGATTCCTTTAGAAGGTCTCAAGACAAGTACACCCCCTGCAAGACTGAACATTGCCTCCGAAGATAACGAGAAGAGGCAAGATACAGAGATGGCAGATAGCTCTAGATTGAGCCTGGATCATAGCCTCGAAGGAAACAGGTCTTCGCATCAGTCTACTTTCAACTCAGCCCGACCGCTGCCTTTTGCCCTAGTCCAAACGCTTATCTTGGAGAGTGATCCCCACAAGCACGAAATACAGAGCGAAGCACGTCTTCAACGCTTGATTCTCTCTCATCCATCCAAACTTCCACTTACCCCTCGTGCTCCGAGAGGTTCGAGGGGACGATTTCCAGATCAGGTTGAGGACGATGACGATGAGCTGGCATCTTTCAATGTGCCTCTTGCCGGGGGCGCTCGCCGATGGGGAGGCTGGACAGAAAGAGAAGAGAGCGATAGCGATGATGATGACGATCCCACACCTGAAGAGGGCGGAGAAGTAGAGAGAGCTTGGGCGGGGATAATGGACATGGATCAGCCAGAGTTGAGCCATCCGCTGACCTCCCAGTCTGGATTAGTGAGAGCCACTGAATCAGAACCCAACCAAGGACAGATTCATATAAATTCAAGCTATCCGCTCCCGACGCCGCACGCACAAGCTCAATCCCACCCTACTACTCAAAACCCTGCACAACAAACCCCAGTAAGTGCTATAAAATCTGGACGGCTCGGGATGGGAATAGTGCCCTCTCCAGGATACGGTCTTCAAACAGCGTTTACAACCCTTGGAATGGGTTCAGGTACTCCAATAGGTTCTCCAAATGTCGAGAGATCGGAGGTGTGTGACTTTTTCTTTTTCAATACAAGCAGTGGCAAAAGCTAACAGTCAAATATAGCTGGGTGCCAGTCCGAATGCTCCAATGAGTTCACCAGGGTTAATGCAGTATCGCGAGTCGTCGTCCTTCAGAACTGGCAAAAGAAAAGGTATTCTCTTTTCTTGCATCAACCATACCAAGCTTACATCGCATATAGCAGTCCAGGACGATCGATTTGATCCCTATAAACGGCCCAGGGGTACTTCACCTTCCTTTAATTCTCATCCCTCCTCCTCTCCTTTCCCTCTTTCTCCAAGTCGGCCTACCAGTATATCAATACCTTCTATTCCTGCTTCACCAAGCCATGCACCACTGTATCCTTCATCTCTCGGTGCGTCAGGTGGAGGTTCAAATTTATCTCGATTATCCCATTCACACGGACAACAAACACACCCATCTGGTTCACGACCGAACCACCCATACACCCGACCAGCAATTGCCCGCTCTAGAGCAGCTAGTCCTGCCCTCTCTGCAAGTTTAGGTAATGTCACAGGTACTGGGCCTATATCTGCCACAGGCGCTGGTTTGGGGCTGAGTGGTGGATCGTGGGGTGCTAGTGGGACTCGATCAAGTTTTCTGGCTCAAGTAGGCAAAGCTCGTGAGAGAAAGAGAGAAAGAAAAATTCGAGGAGAAGAGCAAGTGTTGGGCATCAACTTGGGTGGCTTAGATGGTCTGGGTGGTGGAGACGGGACAGGAGCAGGGGCAAAGGGAATTGGGGGACTGGGGTTATTGAGCCTGAAGAATCAAGTTAGAGAGGATGATGAGGATGGGGAGCATGTTTTCTGCGTAACTAAGGCTGACAGAGAGGGAGCAAACGGTGAAGATGCGAGGCGAGAAAAGGATGATGAAATGGAAGAAGATTGACGGGGCTTTTGTTCATACTCATGATTGTAAACGAATATCTTTGTACTCTTTTTGTGTAAATAGCCCAAGAGTTAGATTCTCTTCAGCCTCAAATTATACGTAACGTCATAGATCAAAAGGGGAAAAGTTGTATAGTGTTGTAGTTTAAGAGTTGACTTTGATATATTGATGAGGTTATTAATATTTGAGGCTTTCATATCATATTATTTATGTGGTTTGGCCTATCATAAAATTGATGAGCATATACCAGTGGCCTGTTGGAATAATAATCACCTTCTTCATCTCGCAATATCCAGCTATTGTTCCAAGTGGCCTGTCCATACAACAATATCAGTTACATACACATATAGAAGCGTTACAGCAACAGTCAAGATACAAGTCTTATGAGGCATTTTGAATCATAGTACAGCTTGAATATATCAACGAGACTGTCAACAACATAGAGTTGTCGGATTAGACAACTGCGCACATTAACAACACTATTTACAAGAATCTTGACGGCATACGCCCAACACAACCTCATTACGCATAGGAAACTGCGTTTAGCGTCCAGTATAGGAGCTTTCCAAGGGCCACAGAGTGTTGAAAACCATTTCATCTTCATTCATCGGGCGTCTTGGCTAAACAATACACAACATTACCTGTTAACACATTCCATAAAGTGAGAGTAAAAACTCACTCTTTCCTTGCCGTAGCTGGCAGCTGCTTTCCTCTGCCTTTCCATTCGCATCCTGAACCCTCGACATATCTGATCCCAAGGCACAAAATCCATCTCTACATCTTCCCTGTTTGACTGCCCATAAAGGTAAGCTTTCCTTAGACACTCTTGCCAACTTTTCCTCAATTCAAGGAAAGACAAATCTCTTCGAGCGACGGGAGAGAGATGCGATAGACGCTGCCGCGCGCCTCTCTTGAATATCTCGTGGTTCATCTTTTCCATAGCGTGAAACCCCATGGCTTCATCATCAAATTCGGAGGCAACAATCAAGAGATCCCATGGATCGTATTCTCCTAATGTATATGCTAGATTCTTGAGCCTTTTGAGAGCAGCTTCGTCACAGTCAAACTCGTCAAGTAATAGAGATAACTTGTTGAAATCCTCAAAAGTGATGGGCCGAGTCAATGAACTATGCGCTCCGATCAATTGAAGAAAGACGGCAAGCTGATCTGAGGATATGTCAACATCAATAGGGTTGAGCATGTTGGGATATGATTTTGTGATTTGGTTCAAGGGCCTGGGAAACTCCATCATGTCCTTGAATACGGCACTATCAATCGTCAATGGTGAATGAATTGATATCCCATAGATTCACCTGCTCCTGGCCAAAGGCTCACCATCAACGATAAACCTTGAGCCATCGTTGGATTTGAGAATGATCTGGCGGCATAAAGGATTTCCGAACGCTTGCGATTGAACGGATGTGTTTTGATGAATCATGGATAAATGTCAAGACAGTTATCTGATAAAAAGATAAGATATAAAAAAGTCAGATGGTGGATATTTGTCGTCGGTCATCTCCGATTGGTCGATTTCTTCTAATATTTTTATTACATCATTACTTTCTAGAATCGCTCTTATATATATACTCTAATTAGTTAATCATAACACTTTTTTTCTGCGTAAAGGCAAACTTTTAACTCTATCATCTTTCCATGGCAATATACGGATAAACGATTATTAAACAGCCTTATACCAGGATCGTAGATACTACCCGTTGCCATCTGGCCTCTGGAACAAGAAAATAGAGCCGAGTAAACGATATACGCAGAGAGAGAGGCATAGCTGAATAAATAATCCTCAGAAAATCAAGCCTCAGCCTATCCAGACCAGCCTCACAATCTCAGCCAATCTCATCCCGTCCCAACCCATCCCTAGTCTTTTCCCAATCCTGATAGCAAGAATTCCCAAGGCTATCCCAACATTTCTTTTATCTAGAAGCGAGTAGGATACTCCTTTCAAGTTTGCTTCCAACTTCTTTCGATCTCCCAAAATGACATTCCGAAGAAGGACTCGGTATGAATCACAAAGGTGCTTTATTGGCTATCTTGAATGTATTGCATTCGGGTTTGTTTTGGGTGAGAGTGTAGCAATCTTTTCACGGGAATTTATAGCTGGCAAATAGATAACTTTTGCGGCGTATATCAGCTCACAAAGACACTCTTCGATTACAATATGACTGAAGGGAATTCGACTAAAACAGTGGACTCCAGGCAGGAGGATGCGATTCGGGAATTACTCAGAACTTCACCTGACCTGCTTCATTGGTGGCTTAACGGCTCCAATAATCCAAATAGCCTGGTTCTCAAATCTGCAGGTTATGAAGATTTTTCGCGCTCAGTGGCTTCAAGCATTGCAAGCGTTTACTCTGGCCTTGTTGAAAGTATAAAGTCTGCTTTAAACGACACTCGAGGAGCTTTGACAAGTGTTGGAAATGAAGCAAGTCATATTTGTAGCTGGGTTAGAGATGGCTTGAGCATTTCTTACAGAGGTCAATCTCCCGGACTATCATCTTACCAATCTCGATTGTCATGGAAACAACCCAAACCATGCCGCAAGAAACAGCCAAAAGGCTCACATAATATCACAGTAAAGAACCTATCTATAGCAGCAGTAGCTTTGTTAGGACTTATGTGGGATCCTAAGACTTTACAAGAAAGGCGTCAGGATAAGAAAATGTTTGGGTGAGGAATAGAAGGCAGCTATTTAGATTGATTCTCTGAGAATCTACCAACAATCAGTCCTTCCTTATATCTTCTCGGTTTCGGCGGCGGTCATTCAACCATACCATAGACAAGCCATATCCAATGTCCTGACCTTCTCTCTCCATCATCCTGACAAGCTGCTCAATCAGTTTTACCTCTCACGTTAACAATTCTGCGAAATGTCCCGAATGTCGACGAGCTGGATAGAGAGTTACAATACACTGCGATACAGAGCTAGACGGGCTCGCCAGTGGTAGAGACAAGTAGAAAGACTCGGTTTGTCTGGTAACCAGCATACACCTACAGATCATGAATACTTGTCATCACGATTGGGTTTGCGTCTTGAGTTTTCCAAGGCTAGAGATTCAGGCTGTGTTGACGAGTCACGATATTTCTCTAGAAAAGGTAAATAGAGCTGGTTTATGACCATTCTGCTTGACCATGAAACGAGCAGAGTATTGCGTGTTTAAAAGTATTGATGGGTATGGGAGAGATCGGGTCTGTTTGACAATTAGGTTACGAGCTCTCATACGGTAACCGTTTTTATGAATTTTCTAGCAGCGTGTATTGCTATCTGTCGTATTTAAGTTGTACATAATTTTTACATGTAATGGGTAGAAAAGAGAAATTGAAGATACAAATTGAAAACTAAATCAACGTCTGCAGAATTATATTTGTGGCGATAGACCACCTCTTTCCGACATTATCAGGGCAGCCTATTAGTATGAGATGGATGAAAGACCTGCTTGGAATCACGCTCAAAATGTCATCTTTGGGGCGTCTGGTTGCACAAGACTGGCGCTCGCACTCCCGAAGTTTTCCAGCGTATAGCGTGTCTTTTTGTTCAAATAGAAATCCAGCGCAAGTGTTGTAACAACGTCTTGTGGAGCGATACGCATAGTTACCGGAGGAAGAATTGAAACACGACAGATGTTTGTAGAAATTGTTTCGGCGTTCTCTTGCTTCATGACTTGTCATCGATGACAAATCACGCTGCTATGGATGCGCTATTCTTAAAGGCTTGGCCATAGCCGGGTGTTTTCCGACATACCCTTGGCAGCTACAACTGCTTTTCTTTGCTCACACATTGTTTTTACCATCCTCTTGATGGTTCCCTGTAAAATCACTTCTCATGCTATCTGGATCAGTTCCTTGAGCTGTCCAAGGGCAATGATTCCCTACGTGAGACACGAGTGCTTCCATTTGAGTGCATTTTAGACAGCAATGATATTGTCAAGATTGAGAATTAGGTAAATGGTTTAATGTAGAGATTCCACAAATCTTCAAATCGATGCAGGTCCGACTCTTGTGCCGTGAAAAGCATTATCTATCGGGTGCCCCACAATCTTCTTTGGCGAGTCTTTCAACACACGATCTGACCTTTTGACGCAAGCCTCTGCTTACGTCTCAGCGTTGGTTCTGCCAGGGACTTGGTGTTGCTTCCTTAGCTTCGAAGCCGTTTAGTTTCGAGCAAAGTGACGGTGATTTGGAGCTGTACTCGGTTGCTTCCAAAGCCGCCATGCATTGCCCTTTTCGTATATGGCCTGCTTTGCAGATGATACGACGATGTCTACCTTCGAACGGAACTGAGCTCTTTGGCGAAACAATCTGATTTCAAAGTCGGACTGAGTCCAGATAGGGCTTTTGGCAGCTAATGATGTAGCTGTGGTGTTTCTCATCTTACCACTTAAAGATATAGAACACATTTTGCGGCTAAAAATTTGACTATGAAGGAACGTGTTCCGACTTGGTTCGATATATTGCTCTGGTTTGCAATAGGATTCTGTTCATCAGTTTGATTCTTTCCTGGCCTCAATTATCGAGAGGAGGAAGGTCGCTAGATTTCCAAAGGCTGTAGTGATGCAGTCACTTGCCACGAGAGGTCATTTCATAGATTGCTGGCTGGCACATGTTGTATGCTTTGGCTATTTGACCCATGAACTAAAGACTTTTTGACAGTTCTTACCATACTGAAATATTCTCTTGAGTACTAGATTCACCTAATGTGCTTTTGATTTACAACGTAAATTAGTCAAATGAATGTTTAAAAGTAAAATGCAATATTTCGAAATAGAAAATTCAAAATGAGAATGATAGAATAATTTTTCTCCCAGATTTTGTTAATTGAAATTTATCCCAATATGTATTTTGGGGTTAGAATTAATTTGACGTGTCGCGTTTTCTGTCATTTCTCTCTTTTTTTATTCATCCATTTTCTTTCCACTTTGCTTCTTTTCAATGCTAGAAGACCCGCTACTTGACGATTGTGACCCAACATTTACCCACTTCTCCCATCGATCACAATTTCTCAAAGCGCTAGGAGAGTTTCTACAGCTAGATGTCTGCCAAGAGTCAAGCGAGAAGCAAGATGAGCAAGAGGAAGCTCAAGTGGCCCATTTGGGAGGTATAGTACGTCGCAGTGGTTTTATTGATGGTATGTCTAACGAAAAGTTGTAGCTAGACCATTACTTGCCTATGCCTGGTTTACTTGATCCATCTCTACATGAAATTGTGCCACCTCTTATGAATATCTTGGAACATGCGCTACGCATAATGGATGGGAAGGATACTAATACTGGCACAAACATCAACTCCAAAAGGATAGAGCGCCTCGGGAGGGTGATCAACTGGGTTGTAAAGGTTCGGGGTTGGAAGATTGTTGGTGCGTATGTATGGCCAATGATCAATTATACAACCTTGCTGAAATATACATTAGTGACCCACTTTTCTTCTGCCATTCCAAACTTGTCAATGTTGGTGAGCCTTTTGTCACCCCCTGCAACACCGAATCCATCAGTTCCACCAACAACACCCCATCATCCAATGATCTCATCTCCGTCAGCTTGGGAACTTCGTGCTGTATTGTTGATATGGCTGGCGATGCTTCTTACTATGCCATTCAATCTTTTAGCGCTATCGGACTCCAATGATCCGATCTCAAGTATACCTTATGGTATAGATATGCCATCGGCTACAATACTCTTCAAAAAATCTACCTCCAAACTTGCACAGAGGGTCAGTCTGCTTGCAATCCCGCTGCTGAAGAGACCAGGCAATGAGGGAGCTTATGCCGCGTTGGTACTAGCACGGCTTTTGTCTCGAGAAGACGCAGTGCATGGATTGTCTGGCTTTCTCGAATGGGTATCAGTGGAAGTACGAGAAGAAGATCGTGAAGGAGAAGCCAGCTTGATTGCTTCATTATTCAAGTTTCTATCCCTCATGCCGTCTCTGCTCAAAGCCAAACATTTACCTTTGCTTGAAGTCTTCTTGGAGGAACAACTTTTACCTCATCTCAGGGGATCTCGGACTGCAGCAGAGTCTGGGCTAATTCGAAAGCTTGCTATAAAGGCCAAAGGCCGACTATGGATGACAAAACTTGGCAAAAAATATCAAGAAGGTGAAGCCCTGGATTTTCCCCTTGGTCTTGAAGCCGAATTGAATGATCTTATGTGTGATCTGTCGGATAAAGATACCATTGTCCGTTACTCTTCTGCCAAATACCTTGCACGCATCGCTTCGCTCCTTCCAGCATCCTTTTCTTCACAAATTGTCCTAGCAACTATTGCTCTTTTTCAAGGCACCGAAGACGAACCGGTTATCACGACTTCTTTTGGAACGATCATCGATCCTGGTGGATCTAGTACTGTTGGAGGGACGATGGGTTTTGAAGGGCTTGAAACGCAAAGAGGGGAGGCGCGATGGCATGGTGTCTGTCTTGCACTTGCCGAGATGGCTCGACGCGGGCTGATCCTAGGCGAAGCAATCGAAGAGTCCGTCTCATGGGTCCTCAAAGCTCTTAATTTCGATCTCCGTCGAGCTTCTCATTCAATTGGATCCAACGTTCGCGATGCTGCTGCTTACCTCCTCTGGTCTCTCTCGCGAGCATGTCCGCCAAAAGTTCTTGAATTTTTTGCAGAAAAGATTGCAACAAGTTTGGTATGTGTGGCGGTATTTGATAGAGAAGTCGGTGTGCGACGAGCAGCCAGTGCGGCATTTCAAGAAGGAGTAGGAAGACTGGGACTGTATCCCAAAGGAATTGATGTCTTGGCGAAAACAGACTTCTATTCAGTCAGTGTGAGGAGAATAGCGTTCACGGTCGCTGCTCCTGCTGTCGGAATGTAGGTAAAGTCTTTCTCTTTACTGTGCCTTTACTGACTTTCGCGTTAGACATGAAGTGTATAGAGAAAAAATGCTCCAACACCTTCATAATATCACTCTTCGCCATTGGGACTGCGTCATGCGAGTACAAGGGGCTTTAGCTCTGAAAAGCCTCTTGAAATTCGATTCGGGATCGATTGAGAAATCAATGCAGCAAGAAATAGAGAATCTGTCTTCGATAGACTCGATGAATGCACATGGAGCACTGGCTGCTTTGTGTCAGATTGCTCAATTATTTAAATGCGATGATGAGAGGAATCTAATGGTATGTTGTTTGTTGTAATGGTGTTATCATTACCAACACTCCTTGTTTAAACAGATATTTGAAGCACTCTCTACCATACGACCTGCCACGTTAGTCTCTCAACAAGCTGCTGATATCCTCTTAGTCATATGTAATCTTTTAAATGTCATACTCAACCGATCTATTTTGGAATTGTCTTGTTCGCAATCAACAATCAATCATTTTTTGGATCTGGCTGGAATGAGGAAAGAAAGTGATGTACATGAGAGTATGGCAAAAGTATATTTTAAGTTGAGCATATTGAGGAATGTTGAGACAGATATTGAGAAGCATGTCTACGCCTTATCCATACGAGTTTAATTTACTGACCAAAAACAGACTCATTGGGGACTTGAAGTCGTATCGCGTCAGCCAACGTCAAGCCGCCGCTCTCTCACTAGGCCACATCCAGTACCCTCCTGCGCCGTCGGCCATCGCCGAGAAGGTTATAGAAGCACTTTTGGGTTTATTGCAAGACCCTGACAAGGTTGAGGTAGAGAGCAGAAGGTGGGCTGTGAGGTCTTTGGCTGATATCGTGGCCCAACAAAGTGACGGCCACCCTGTTGGTAAATCCTTTAGTTTTTTTTTACCAAAGTTCGTTTTGCTGACAATAGGTACAGTGTCCTCGTTAACTTATAATGTCATAATTCGCGCCCATATAGCTGGCTTATCGGATTATACAACCGACCAAAGAGGAGATGTCGGGTCGTGGGTTCGTATAGCTTCTCTCAAAGCTCTCAGTAAAGACTTGTCATCTCTCACTCCTATAACTTCACTGCTCGAGATCAACATTTTTGACCAAGTTATTGGTGGTATAATCAAGCAAGCTGTAGAAAAACTTGAATCCGTACGTTTGGCTGCTGCGCTAGCTTTGGCGGAGATAAAAGCACAAGGCTGGACATGGGAAGGCGATGACGCTTTAGCGGGCGATCTGTCTCTATTGAAAGAGGAAGGGTTGAAATATATTGACGCAAAGGAATGGTATAGAGGTTACATGCCGCTGGTGGAAAGCAAATATAGGGAAGAATTTATGAGTGGGTTAGTGTTCAGTGTGGGTAGTCAAGTAGGCACACTTGTCAGTTTTTTTTGCATTGTGGAACAGAGTCAATACTTAAGAAACCTGTAGTCTGAAGCGGCTTTCCAGCCTCTTCGCCAGTATCTTGCCGATCACAATTCAGCTTATTTGTCAAATTTGTCCACATTGCTGTTCCTATTGAATCAGAACTTCAAGTCCAATCGAATTTTCATACCCACTTTGCAGACTGTATACAAATTGTTTGCAGCTCGCATTTGGGAGACTGTGACAGGTGACAATAATACTGATCTGTAAGCTTAAAATTGAGCGTCCAAATTAGAGGATAAAAAGTTGACAATTCAACAGACCTGTGAAAATTATGATCATTGCTACCAAGGGATTGGGGAGCATCAAGTCGATTGAAAGGATCTCTACTGCTATGAGAATGTATGTAGATAATGCATTGGCCTATGAAATACTGATGATGTATAGAGTCATAACATGTCTTTCTATGCCTTGTGGTATCTCTTCGGAAGCAACTGGTCTCATTTCTCTCTTCCTTGCCCACCGATTCCCTAGAGTAAGCTTTTTTAATAATCTTCAGGATTTGTTACGGCTTCACTGACAGGTGCATATCCAGATACGTGCTATGGCATCTGAAGAAATATACTTGACTTTGTCTGGGATGGACGAAGAAATGGAGGAAGAGCTAGAAGATACGTTATTGGAGACAGATTGGGCAAGCCCAGTTGTGGAAAGGAATGTAGAAAAAGTCGTAAAACTGCTACAAAAACGGACATAGAAATTGTGTCTCTCTTGACACGTCATATAATATCGTATATGATGTGTGTCTGGTTTATGGAACTTATAATGCCAATGATTATGCATAGAACTAATGCAACTGATGTGATAAATCAATGATAGGACGTAAAATCTAGATTTTGTCAAAAGTTTAGACACCATAGTGATGATTGTGCCCGTGCCCTCCGCCTTTCATCTTCGTACCAACCATTGTTCCCAATTCATGTCGCTCCTTACTGATCGTTTTTCTATGTCCTCCCACACCCAACTGCTTCTCCATTGTGTCATGTACCTCTCCTTCTATCAGTTTCAAATATTCAATCTTTTTTTGAGCTTCAATATCGACAACACGCTCCATCGCCTCAACCCAACGTTCAACTCGCAGAGGGCGATGCTCGCCTGACGATCTGGAAAGATAACGAGCGTGCGAAACAACGGGAAGCTTTCTAAGGGTTCGGCCAGAAAGTTCTAAGGACTGTTTTGATTATTAGTGTTGGCTCAATTTAGAGAGTTTCTTCGCAGACAGACATGGCATTTTACAGCTAAATCAGCCAAAACCCCACTAACAGCTCTTTCTCTTTTGCCTTGTTTCATGCCTTCAATGCTATCTGTCCTGCCCCATTTCCTTTCGTTCTGAGCTTCTTCAGCGGCTTTCCAATCGAGTATACGACAATGTCTAATGAGGCCTTTCGTTATACATTCCTGGAGACATCCCGAGAGTATGGAATATACTGCTCTAGGAGGAGGAAGAGGAATGTGTTCTTGAAGATCAACTCGGGAAATAAACGCTTCATCTATGGAAAAACCTTAGTAGAGTCCTGTGCGATATATGAGACAAAATCATCTACCAATAGCATCAACCAGGTTAGAGGTTGTCATAACGAGGACATTTTTGCGGGTTCGTAATTTATCAAGCTGAGTCAAGAGAGCATTGACCACCTACAGACAGTTTCAGTCATTTGCCCTTAGAAAATATTTCAAACTAACTCTCAGAGAATCCGACGGTTCGTTGCCTTTCATTGCGCCAGCTCGAGCGGCAGTCAACGATTCAACCTCATCTAATAATGCATCAATGTCGTTTTGTATATTCGCTTGCGAAAACCAACCTATCATCACTACAACAAACCCAGACTCATCTTCAACCATGTCTGTGACCATTTGAAAGAGCTTTTGGACTAGTTTCCCAGACTCAGAAAACCATTTTGAAAATAACGAATGGGAGTTAATCTCGATAATCTTGCCATGCCGGTACCTGTCAAGAGTGATCAGCTATGCCAATTATAATATGGAGCAATATGCAAACTTTTGTGAAAGACGAATTGATATTTTCTGAGCCAAAGCTCGACATAAACTGGTTTTACCTGTTCCAGGAGGACCATGTAGCAGGATGACTCTGTTCCAAGCAATGACGTTGAAGTCAATATCGCACTCGGAAAAAAGAATCGTGGAGTAAATGTAGTCAAGCAAGCGTGCTTTAATATCATCCGAGTAAACCAAGCTGAACGTTGTCAGAACATCCATGCAAATAATTGAAGATATCTCACGTATCCCAAATCCCGTCGAGGTCAACGGAAGGCAACGATCGGACTGATGCTGCCGATACTTTCTCCTCATTCTCGTTATCTAGTAATAGCGTTGATGTCGCTCATAACCCAAGGCATGTTTGTAAACCTACCATCGTCTAAATCCGCAGAGAACTCCTCCACTTGATTGTCTAGGGAAGTTTTATAGACATGAACATGAATGTCCACTTCAGACACTTGAACTGATGCAAGTCCAATCGCTATACACTGTTGGCAGCGGCCTTTATGAGAGAGAAACGAAATGCCGTTTACCGCCCTCTTCAACCATCACTCTCTCCACATGATCTCTCAATATATCCACATCCGTCCAACCAGGCAGTTCGCGTCCCAACTCTATCTTTGCGAGATCTTCATCAATATATTGAATTACGATCTGCATAATGGGCTGCTCTCTTAACCGAGAATGTTGCTTTTGTCGAACCTCCACTGTTTGCATATGTCAACCACAGATGCTCGTCCAATATACCAAAGGCCTTACCATGAACCACCATTCTATCATGCTCATCATCGCTCTCATCATACTCAAGCTCTTCATCCGTGTCTACGAGCATATTATCTTGTTCAGATTTTGAAACAACTCTAGCTTCTTTACTGCTATCGGCGCATCTTTTGGGCCTCACAGGGTCTGCAAAAGGGACTGTAGATGGTCCCCGAGTGCGTGATTTTGAGGAAGAAGATGGAGGAGCTGAATTGAACTCGAGAATAGGAGACATTATTAGTTTTCAAATATAAAAAGAAACAAAGAACAATTAGATCATACATTATAAAAAGGGCATCGCGTGTCGACGCGTCGATCTAATTTTTCTACAAGTCATTACTAGATAAATTGTTAATGTTATTAAGCAAAAATAACATTTTTCGAGTCTCTTGTACTGTCGTATCACAATACATACTACCATGACAACACTTGGAATGGAATGTTATTTATTTAATCATCAAAATTGAGGTAAAAAGAATACGCTGACGGGGAATCGAACCCCGTGCTAGAGCATTTTCCGACTTTCCAGCCGCCATTTGCAATGAAATGGGAAGCTCTAATGTTACCAATACACCATCAGCGTGAATAGGATTTGGAAAAGCCAATTCGTGTATATATTATGTACAGTGCCATAACCCTTTACCAGACATTACGTCTTTTTTTTTATTCTCATTCTCTTTCACTTCTCAACAACAAATCTTGAGCCGTTCTATTATCAACCACATCAAAAGGTATAAAGTACGACTCTCCATATTTACGCAAATCAACCAGTGTATCTCTGCCATTGATTCAATATTTTCTCCATTGTCTCATTCCAGTCTTCTTCTCAAACATTTCTCGTCCTAATGGCTCAACCGTATATCAGTCAGCCCATCCAAAATGAGCTCAAATCGTGATGAGCGATGGTCTTACATTTTCTTATCTCAGTTCTCTCTGTCTCTATGAACAAACTCATGTGGACCGATCCTGCGGTGATTCTATCTGACTTTGCTACTTTTGCAAGCCCGCTCATCGCTCATGGCTTCCTTTCTGGGAGCGTTTCTTTGAACGTATGGATTTGAGCTCAACATAGCTCTTGCTGAAGCCGACATAAAGGGAGCTCTGGATTTTCTTCAGCAGAGAGGGCTTTTGAGACAATGCTTAATGAAACACTGTGACAGCAATCACTATAAAAACTCGCTCATGTGTCATACTCTTAACAAAAGCATATATGTTATCTAAAGGCATGGTTAACTCCAATCCTTCAGGTGGATCAATAACTCCCATATCTAGTGTCTCTACGAGCTGTCCTAGCTCTCCCGAAACCGTCGCCACCAGCATTGTTCTTGACCCCGACATGCTCATTGAGGACGGATTCGACATTGACCCTGTAGAAGAAGGCGAGCCAACACAATTGACTGAGGAAGTTTCCGACATCCAATATGGTGTGATAAAAAATAATCCACTGATCTCACTTGCCTATGAAAGCAATGAACAAGGTGAATGGTTATTTCAAGCCTACCAGCCCAATCCAGAAATCAATTTACACTTGCCTTTCAAAGTAGAGGCTCCCGATACTAATGTAGACAGGAATCAATGGGTTGAAGCTGTTTCATCCTCAGAGGTGTTTAACAAGGAAAACCTTATTGAAGGCATTAAATCTACATTCAATAAAGAATCAACCGTTCTCACTGAAAATGAGCTACAGGATATGGCCAACGCGATAAAAGAAGCGCTAGGACAATGTTACTCTGTTTTCAAAGAAAGGCTTGAAGGTGCTCGTAGGTGATTGTGGTTAAGAGTTCATAAGTAGTGATCCTCAGTGAATGGTGCCTCATCATCACTCCTCCTGATAGGTTATAGAAAACACTTCCTGCCAGAACAGAATGTGCCAGCAGTGCTTGATTATTACCAACATATGTGGATCATAAAAGACACTCTTCCATACTCATGGATGCAAAGATAGGTTTCCTGCAGAGCCAACGATCCACTGGATTATTCATACAACATATCTTGATATTATTATTTTTCCACTGGATCTGTTCGTCTTTAGATATCCGCGCACTCGCAGTCACAACCAGCGACAGGACAGACCACATGAGGCGGTAGACCATCCAAGTCGCCTTCAAACCATGGTAATACATGGCACGCATGTCCACCGTGCCGACATGTCATACAAAAAACATAAGCCGCATCTATTGTATCTATCTTTGGATCAGCTTTGGATCAATCTATGCGATGAAACTAACCATTGATGTAAGCAGTATCTTCCAAAACATCCGATGGCGGTCTGTAAGGGTCGACATGCAATAAACAGATATCACACCGTGGTAGAGGATTTTGGCAGTACATGCATACTGTTGTGCGTTCGCTAGGCCATCCTACACTAGGCGTGCCCCGAAGAGTGTTCTTTTGATGTAGTCGCTGTTCGATATCTTTTGACACAGGGTTATTACAACTGTTTGTGGTCAGCTCGCATTTCAAAACAAAAAAAAAGCACAATTACATTGGGCAGCATCTCGACATACT
This sequence comes from Cryptococcus depauperatus CBS 7841, assembly GCF_001720195.1. NCBI lineage: Eukaryota > Fungi > Basidiomycota > Tremellomycetes > Tremellales > Cryptococcaceae > Cryptococcus > Cryptococcus depauperatus. Next base: position 810,232 of record NC_089472.1, on the reverse strand, counting down.
CAAGTCTTCCTCCTTCGATCCAAGTGTTCTTTGCAACTGGCCCCACTTGATGTCAAAGTCGCATCGTTCACTCCACATCGCCCAGCTATCTAGCATATCCCTGTATGTCTCTCTCCATCTTTCAACCATCTCCTTTTCTGCATCGTTCAGTTTGTTCGGTGGGAAAAATGCGGAGAGCAAGGTAACTGTTTGTAAATCGCCTGTGCGAGCTAGATAGCGTGCGAGGAGAGATAATGCCGGTGGAGCGAGACCAGTAAGAGGAAGCATATGGAGCGAAGCCGAACGGGTGAAGCGGTTCATGCGGCCCCTCAAAAATTGTGAAAACTAAAATTACATCAATCATTATTTACTTGTAATACGAATCTCTCACCTCTTGATCGTCTAAATGCTGTACAGCTACTGCAATTCTGTCTAGCAGGGGTATGCTTTCCTCCTCAAGCACTGACTCCCAATCCTCACCTCCAATCCTGCTCAGAATCGCTCGGATATGAGGATCATCCACGCGACGAACAAGGTTTCGCCAATGCAAATTGAAGTATTCTGATCCTCGCGCAGAAGCAGACTGCGACATAAAGCCTGCTATGGTTGACCCAAGGAGGTTGTCGTTCTGATCTAGTATCATTTTTCATAAGCAGAGAGCAATAGAAAAAATACGCAGATAACGCACCTTCACTTGTCATCAATATTTTGACAGTCTCACTCTCGTCTCCTCTAAAGAATGCCTTAAACGCAGCCTTGCTTTTCTCCCCTTGTTTAATCAACCTCTCCACTTCGCTCTTTTCACCTTCCCCATTCTCCCCACAAACAGTTAATATCAGCTTTCGTAGCCCATTCCTACCAGATGAGCTTGAGACTCCTGCATGTACAGTCCCAGGATGAACTACGGCCTCATTTGCAGCCGCACGCGCTTCGTTGATAGACTGGATAGCAGAGATATAATCAGGGTCCACGTCTTGTAATGGCCTGTCCGAGGCTTTACGTTCTCTTGGAGTAAATGTGCCAGCTCTTGTAACAGAAGCGGAACGACTTCCTGGCCATGAAGGTCGACGATCTTGCCCATATTGACTTAAGACAAGTTTCTCACGAAGGGCGTCGGGGGAGAGAGGTGTAGAAAAAATGTCCATTGTACCGAAAGATGTCCAAATAGGATATATGCCTAGATGAGCAAGACTGTAGCCACCAGATGACGAGAGAGCGGGAGTCATCGCTCTTATTAAATCTACCAATCATGAACATTGTAAAGCAATCAAGAATGTCAACACGTACGATCAAGAAACTCCCAAACACCTGCAAGTTTATATTTGCCAGGATGTTTACTTGCCACCGCGGCATTCAATAACAGCTAATTCGTTGTCAGTCAATAACCATTGTTTATATTCAGCAGAACTCACATTACCCAACCCATAGCCCTCCATAGCCCTTCTCCTCATAACAACGCTTACATCGCCACCCAGGACTTTCCTCCAGCCCTCGTACCCTCCTAATATCTCACCTCTCTCATTGATCAAATCTTCATTATCATGTTCATACCAGTCCCTGTCGCCGCTCATAAAAGACTTGGTCATAGCATCCCCTGCTAACTCTTTTGTATTTGCACCATCTGTATTGACAGGTCGCGAGAACTTGCTCGGGGCAGGTGAAGATGAACGGGAACGGCTATGCTGACTCAAGATTGCTGTAATCCTTTCAGGGGGGAGCTGGAATTTGTTGCGTCGGTATATCGGGTCCAAATCTTTTGGTTGAGAAGCAGGAGGCTGATCTGACTTTGATCGAGGCAGCGTTATGTCGGGATCAAGGATTGTCAACGAGGACGTGCATATTGCAACGTCTCCACGGGAGCTTGATGAAAGCTGTACAGTTTTAGCATCATGGCATCTCTGTCAACTGATTGCTGGAACATACAACAGATGCGAACCCCACAGGACCGATTGAGATTGTCCCATCTCTTAGAACATACATTACATCTGCTTCACCTGACTGTGTTGGCGGACTGAAAGTAAAGCTATGCAATGTATGTTTTGGTTTGACAACTGTAATAATTATATTAATCATCATCTAATAGGCTTCCTGGCTACTTACTTTCTCTTATCCCGCCCAGCGTGACCCATTCTTCATGCCGACTTGAATACCGGACAATATCCCAAATGCTTATACCAGCTTCTCTACCCCCCACACCCAACCTACATGCATCCAGCCAACGTAGATTTAAAACATGGCCAAGAACTTCAAAATTGAGAACATCAGTTCCAGGTTTTCGGGTATCCCATAGTCTGACCGTATTATTCTGCCCTGGAGGAGATTCGTACGAAGCAAACAAGTGTTGATCTGTAGGATTTGGAGAAAGACCGTGACAAGCCCGGGTTAACCACTGGGCACTTGATCCTGCCATATTGGCTCCTTCCCTCGGTGTAGTATGGGTTGGTACACGTAAATCATAGAGTCTTATGGTTTTATTACTGGACGAAGCTAAAAGCTGATGAGGCACCGTGGGTACAAAAGCGACAGAAGTGATTTGTTCAGAGGGACAGTAAGCTTGAATAGGCCTAGGTTCTGAGAGGGAAGTGGATTTGAACGAGCTTGTCACGGTCGTCTTGAGTCGATGAGCTTCCGGTCTTTTCCAGTCTGGATCACCATCCACAGGGATCCTAGAAGCTGCTACAGCATCATGTATATCCCATATCAACAATGACGAATCAGACCTATGTCTTTCCAAGCCTGTAGCTAAATAATTTGGATCTTGCGTTGAGAATGAGATGCTCGAGACTGGTCTTGTATGTTTCACCGTTAAGGTTGCGACAGTTTGGGGAACATCAGTTGCAGCCATGGGAAGGGATAATGTAGAGGGAGATAAATTGAAGATGTACGTCTTGCCAGACGATACACCGGTCGCCAAAAGATGCCTGTAAACTGGAGACGGAGACCATGCGAGGGATCTGACTTGGCCAACTTCTGTCTGAAAACCCAACATTGCCATCTTTCCTTCCTTTTCCTCTCATCAGCGCTCTGACCAATTCAGAAAAGAACGGGTTAACTCACATCTTTCCTCCATTCGTACATTTTGATATCTCCAGAGACCATTTGCGACAACTGTCCACCAACGACAAATCTTGGAGGCGAGACTGCATGGGGGTCTGATAGGGCGATGCGGCGAGACTCTGACGCCGACATTTTTGCTATTGGTGAATGCCCAAGAAAGTAGAAAAGAGTGGTAAAACCAAAATAATTGTAATTCACTTATCCGCAATATCAGCGCAATTCGTCCGGTGGAGGCATAAATATCGAAAGTCTATTTCAGTCTTGATTTAAATTATCTTTTAATAATCGAAATACATCTCATTTATATATATTTCTTTGCAATGTAGACACTTCAAAGTAGAAACTGAACGCTGTGTTTCTATTTTACGTTTCTTACATTGCATTGAATAGTATACAAGCAGCTTTTTGCTTTTTTTTGCTTTCCTGCTACTAAATCTTGTATAGACATCCAGATTCGACTTGTTTCGCAAGCAATACCTACAATCTGGACATTATGTCCTTACCGCCTTTTTCCCTCGCTCTTTACCTCCTAGAAACCTCAGAATATCCCATGGTTTTACTATTCAGGTTCTTGGTTATGGCGGCAATCAACATTACTTCGTCACGCAATATCTTGTGCTTTGCGATTCGCCTTGCAGCCCAACTTGGGACTCTTATGGATAGTTTCGTTTTAAAGAAGAGGATGGTAGCAAACATTGACAGTGATACAACAGCACCAATAGTCACCAAGCTCAGTAGATGTGGCTCTTTACCACAAACTGAATTACCACCTATCAAGTATTCTCAGAGTCAAAACCTATTACAAGTACTGTCAATCGTAAGACTAGGCTCGAAACTTGAATTGCAAAGCATGGTCCAGAGGCAGAGGTAATAGGATCACATCTCCATGCTCAAGAATTGAGCTTTCACTTGAGTAGTAGGTCAATCCCGCGTCCCATTCTGTTTCCATCTCTGACCAATTAAGTCGTAGTGCGTTGCCCTCCCATTCATGCCGCTTGTTCAACGCCACGGTTTTTGGTGAACACAAGTTGGTGGCAGGGTTGGAAGACTAACGTACAAGTTGAATCGTACAGCTGACGGACAAGTTCTCCCAGAACGCTGGATTCCCTCCAGTCAGCACCAATGATATCTAGATATCGCTATGTTGGACAAACAGACTGATAGAAGATACTATAAACCCCTTACCTGATAACCATAGCAACTTTTGACCTCTTCAGCCTGTCGTATTTAAACATAAAAGCTATATATTGTCATTGTCGAAGCCCAAGTTGGTCAGTTCGTCGATTAGTGAGAGGGTTCTGTGCATTACTGCTCATCGCTCCTCAACCCGTCTTACCGTTGTCAAGGACGTCCTTCCTATTCTGAGATAAAATGGCGTTACAAATTGTCATTGCGGGGAAGAGGTAGACACAGGCAAACTGAGAAGAGTTAAATAATCTCAAAATTAGGTAGAGAAAAGACAATCAGTCATATGTAACATTGCGAGTTATCTACAGTTGCAAGAAGCCATGAGGAATAAACAGCTTCCTCGAACAACTTATTCTGGCTCAGAAATCTCGCTTCTTTGGCGAGATATAGCATTTTCTAGTCGCTGCCTACAATAAAAGTATCTTTTTTTGCTAACAGAGTAATCTAATCTGATAGCCGAGAAGGAACGCCAGGCACCTTATCAATATAACAACGCTTTCGTTTGGTCTGTATACGAATCTTTAGCATCCATTGACTATTGAGCGTTTTCGACATATTGTTGTTGGGCATGGCTCATGTAGATAGATTGAACTGGATACAATAGACTGCAGCGCTGAAAGCTGTTCTGGATGGTTAAATGGAGGATACTGAAGTTGCCTGCGACTAAGATTCTTGGCTCAGTTGTTCTGAATGTTAATTGTTGTATTCTGATTAAGAAGAACTGAAAGTCAAGATGGAAAATAACTGTTAACAATTAAAAACAAAGATAGATTAAGTCTAATTACAGGAGTTAATAATTTCTTATCAGCTATTATTAGTGCCTAATTTTCAGATTGTTTTACTTTTTTTTTGAAAATGGTCAAGATGAAGGATTTACACTTTTGTTCAATTCCTTCAACAAACTTGGAAAAAATTTGAGCTTCAGACATGGCCAAAAGTCGTTTTGAATATGTCAGAAACTACGAGCTTCCTGACCCACTGACGCCCAACACTTTTATCATCGTTAGATTGGATGGTAAAGGGTTTCACAAGTAAGTCGTTCTACTCGCTGAGAGTATAGAGATATGAGATACTGACGAAACACATTGCGCTAGGTTCTCAGACGCTCACAACTTTGCCAAACCCAACGACAAGCGTGCTCTCGATTTGATGGACACGGCAGCCAAAACGGTATTTGACGAATACAAAGATGTTGTCATGGCTTTTGGAGAAAGCGATGAATATAGGTAAATTCGGCAAATAGGAGCAATAGTGGGTCAGATTCATGATCTTTTATAGCTTCTTGTTGCGACGCGCAACTAGAGTTTATAATAGACGCCGCAGGTTGTCCTAGTTACTTTTGTCGCAACTCAGCGCTAATGGTGTGTCTTGATAGCAAAATCAACACTTCCATTGTATCCCTATTCACTTCTGCCTACGTCTTCAACTGGCCGTACTTCTTTCCGGATGTACCGCTTCGTTATCCACCCAGTTTTGACGGACGTGTGATTTTGTATCCTGGAGAAATAGAAATTAGAGATTATTTTAGTTGGCGACAAGCCGATAGTAAGTCTGCAAAACATGACAATAGTAATGACTGATAATTGGCATAGCTCATATAAACAATCTCTATAATACTACATTCTGGGCTCTAGTTCATAGTGGCCAAACAACAGCAGAAGCAAACAAAACCCTCCAGGTAAGTTCGCGTCTGGGCCATTTTGACATGCATCTTTACACAAAACCATTTAGGGAACAAACTCAAAAGATAAGAACGAGCTTCTCTTTTCTCAATTCTCCATCAATTACAATAATCTCCCAGAGATGTTTAGGAAGGGAAGCGTCCTAGTCCGACAGGCTCAACAACCCTCTGTTTTAGCGTCTTCAAAACCTCAAACAGTGCAACAAGAGGGCTCAAATGAAAACCACCCTGTTGAGATAGCGAGTCAAGGTCCAAAAAGCTCTGAAATCATCACAACGGGACACGAAAAATGTCTTAGGAAGGAAAAGACATATGTGGGCACTGAAGGAAGAGTCGTTGTATTGCATGAGGACATAGTAGGAGATGCTTTTTGGAAAGAGAGGCCATGGCTACTGCTGTAGATAGGATAGGTATGAATGAATTGTATGTCACTGTCTGTATAGCGTTATCATGAAAGTTGTTTTAAGCAGATCTTATCTCTCAATTATACTTTTGGCTGATCAGGGTTTTGACCAACTTTCAAGAATTCTGACATTCAGGAAGGGTATACAACAAGAAAGAACTGTCATTAAGCACCTTCACAAATATGCAACTGTTCTGTCAATTCTAATTAATTAGCCTTCAAAACGACTCATGACAGTAACAATGAGCTCTAGGTAGAGCCGCAACCAAAGGCAAGATACATGGATGAGCTGAGGGAAAAAAAGTGGTCAAAGAAACAAAATAGACTTGTTCAAAGCAATTCGGGTAGGGTTCATCACAGCTCTTTCCGCACCCTATTCAATAATTGCAAATCCTTCATACTCTATATTGTCAAATTGTGTCAAATTATACGCATGGATATAACTCTTCCACTCGTTCGCTATGGAAAGAGTCAATTTGAGATGACTGCTGATTACTCGCCGTCGTTATGCCAAAAGGCGACTGTACACGCCAAAGATGCATCAAAACATACAGTCTACAATTCAGATTATGAGCATCCCACATCCGTTTGAATTTTCTCTTCATTTCATTCCAAGTAGCTAGATGTAGAAAAGAGAAAAATCAGGCTAAGGAAAATAGGACAGTCATTTCGCGAGCGTACTTGTCATTGCGTAATTAAAGAAAAGACTAAGATATGACGAGAGAGAGACAGAGGGAATCAACAGTTACACCCATACTTTTGAGTGCTTTCAGAGTCAATTCGAATGGGGTCAGGATAGTCGGCGTATCTATTCAAATGTTAGCGCATTTACATATCTATATTGGAATATATGCTTGCAATTCAGTTTCAGCTTCCTGCGCCAAAGCATTCTTTGCAATTGTCTGGAATGCCTGCTCAACGTTGACAGCTTCTTTGGCAGAAGTCTCAAAGTAGGGAATGTTGCCCTTTGCTTGACACCACTGCATTGCGCGTTTTTGTGATACCTAAACAACAAATAAGTGATGATCAACTTGTCAAAGACGTATCAATACCATTCGCTTGCTTTCTTCCATATCGACCTTGTTGCCTAAAACAACAAAAGGAAAGTTCTCGGGGTCATGTGGACTAGCTTGGACCAAGAACTCATCTCGCCATCCGTCAAGCGCCTCAAAAGACTTTGAAGAATTAACATCGTATACAAGGACACAGCAGTCGGCCCCTCGGTAGAAAGCAACGCCTAGAGATTGAAAACGTTCTTGACCAGCAGTATCCCAGAGCTATAAGAGGAGTTAACGGCACGTCCTATCGTTGCCCCGAGCACAGTGCCTACCTGCATAGTGACAACTCTGTCATCAACGACCAGCTCTCTTGTCAAGAAGTCTGCGCCAATAGTAGCCTTGTACTGATTAGAGAATCGTTTGTTGACGTATTGATTCATAAGCGACGTCTTTCCGACGCTATCTACCATTAGCTATCGTCCCAGTGGGCTACCGTTGACTCACCCTGAGTCGCCGAGAATAATGACCTGCTTGCCGTTAGTATGTAGCTCTCTATTACCCTTCGACTTGCCTTGAGAAGATGTTTTTTCCGGTTTGAAGCCATGTTGAATGATTTAGATAAAATGATGAAGTGGCAAGAAATCAGAATGATCACTGTGTTAAACCAGGGGTTGTGTCCGGACTTGAAAACGGGATCAAATAATGTCCGGACTTGGGTCTGTACACAACACAATTAATATTGAATTTACTTTTGCAACACAATGTCAAACACAAAATGGCAAGCACAAATAAGAAGCAGCCTTATAGCAAATCAGGCTCAAGCAGAAGGATATAGAGATATCATAGAGCAGTGCAAGTTGGATTTATGCCTTTGAGGGACTTTTCTGACGAGGTGGACAGATCAGAAGCTTGCCAAAGCAGCAAGAGAGCTCAAAGTACGCAATAAAGCACTGCTGAAGATCGGAGGTGGTGGCAGTGGACAAGGTGAAGGGTGAGCATTTGGGAAAATCCTTGCATTGCTGACGGGATGACAGTTCAAACACGCTAGTCAATCATCTAGAGTCTCAACTGAGCTCTCTTCAGACGGAGATTTCAAATCTCTACCGTACTCAAGCTGCAGGACAAAATAAACAATTGACGCTTGCCGATGCTCTGCGAGAGAGAGATGAGGAGGTAATGAATTTGCGCGATCAGGTGCGGTCATTAAAAAATGTTCAAGAGAAGAGTGCGCAGAATGAAAAGCAATGGGAGGAAAAGTGGAAATTGCGCGAAGAGGATATTCAAGTTGGTCCTGTTCCTTGTATGTTTTGTAAATCGCTTATGCTGTGGGACAGACAATGGCGGATGAGATTATGTCGCTCAATCTTGAACTTTCAGCCGTCACTGCACGAAATGAAGCTCTCCTCATAGACAACTCAAATCTTCTTCAAAGATGGCTTGACAAGATGAATTTTGACGCAGACATGATGAACGACGAATTTGAAAAAGAAATGGAGGCCGCTGGCAATAGTAAAGATAAAGAAGGTGATGGAGAGGAAGGGTTTGAAGAAGTAGAAATCTTTGTGGATGCGCCTAATACAACACCCAACAAGCCTGACAGGCGATTAGCTCCAAAGTCTGCGCCTGCACCTTCCGCAGTTGTAAAAGGCAAAACACGTATAGACTCTTTATCCTCCAAAACAAAAATTCCGTCTTCATTCACTACGACTGAGCCTGTACCCTCGCGGATAACCAAGCCCCCTTTGCCACCTAACAAATCTAAATCTAAATCTCCCACATCCTGGACCACAGCTAAGCCTTCATCTATAGCGCTTTCCGCTGCGCGAACAGATAAATCTCGGCGTAGTGATACAACCATATCGTCGACGACGAGATTACGCAAGGATACAGGTGATAAGATGTCGTAGAGTGGAGAGTCACTGTTCGTCATGTATGTAAACAGCGGCCTACGAAGGGATTTTTTGAGTATGATGAACCAACCGTTCAAAAACTATGTAGTCTTGATATCTCAGCTTATATATGATCATATAAAGAGGCTCAATAGATGCTAGGGACGTTATAGATCCACCACATATAGTCAAACATCTTATATAGCTCCAAATAAGGATTGTGTAATGTAAAACTAAATTGCCCCATTGGATGCAAGAAAGGTGTGCACTTCAACTTTGACATATGTTATATCGACGGTCTCAGTCTCAGAGACCATCTGTACTTGGGTTCTGAAGAAATGCTTCATTTTTTTCCCTTTTTCCCTTTTGCGTCACTTGTTTTATCCTTTTCTACTAAGAAACCTCCAACTTCCAACGCATCTCGTGCAACTTGGCTAATGTATTTGAACCTATCCGGGCCTAGTTTGTGACCACCCCACCACCTAGTCACAATGACAAGGACGTTTTCTAGCTCTAGTATCTCTAAAAGGTGTTGTAACCTTCCTCCTGCTTGTGCTTCACCGTCGTCATCATAATCTTCATCACCTCGTTTAGCTTTGCCATCTTCACCATAGCAAATCACGCACCGGACACGTATACTTTGCCAGCAACCCCCCCAATCTCTTTGCTTATTCGATATGCATAGATAGCAGGATGTGCCGATCTTGCCGCACGCTTATCCTCTCTTAGGTATTCACGAACCACCAGTGGGACTTCTCTCTCATCAGTCACTCTTACCGCACGTCCAACAAAGACCGATTTCCGGTCCACAACTTCATCGGATACCCATACTCTCAGCCCATGGCCCTTGCCCGCTTCAAAACGAATCATGGCTTCTGTAGGAGGTGTATCAGAATTTGACCATCTACGGCCATCCTGTGAGGATAGTCGTGTGGGCGAACAGGGTGTGTGTGTTGATTTATCTTTATCTGTGACGGTATACACTGCTTCCACCCCTTGTGACTCCATATCATAGCGCTGATCTCGATTCCTTTGCAGTTCGCGCGAAGAGTCAGAAGTGAGATGCTGAATATACCATGTTTTGCAGAGACTTTGTACGTGAGTAAGACCTTCGAAAACGCTTACATTCCCAGTGTTGAAAGAAACGGCATCGGAAGATATGTACGTGCGTATTATATCGCCAACTATGCAGGATGAGCTCGCTAGATATATCCCTCGAGTAGATCCACTTACAGAGCTGACTGTCAATGGCAAAATTTCCAAGATACTTGTTCATAAGTTGCAGTTGTGGTGGGTTATTATGAGGATATGTTGGTGGTAAATTGACCAGTATTCGCATGATGGGTGCTGTGGTAGGAAGCACATCTATCTTCACACCTTCCAATGTTTCTCCTTCTTCCCATATCGGCAATCTCATCTCGTAGCGTATCCGTTCTCCTGGACTGAAATCAATTTCTACCATTTTTGAAATGATCAGATCGCTGCCAAGTAATTTTGGAATAGACTCAGCGCCATACCCGTTGAGTTTACATCGTGGTGGCCATGAATGGCTGGAAATACAAGCTTGATGGAATTGTCTCCGTATATAGAAAGAAGGGCTTCCAGCTCGTGCCCAATCGAGGACAGACTAGATATTGATTGATCACTGTCAATAAAAGTCAGATACTCGATAAACTACCACACATTAGATTCCGATATTTATGATGGTGTTGCCTACAGCCAGTCTGCAACCGACCTTCTTCAACAAAGCTTGATGCGAATCTTGCAGTGATTCTACAGCATTGTATCCCTCTCCATCAGACCCACTGTCATGAACTTTACTTTCTCCAAGGTTCAAATGAGAAAACTCTTTTTCAAAAGTGTTCGATAGAGTGGTATCTTTACTTTCAGACATTTCTGAAAAGCCAACAGTAGTCGCTTGCTTTAAGTATTGGCGTGAAGTAATTATAGCGAATCGTTTGACCAGTCGACAGTGACAAGTCCTCCAGAGCATATAAAATAACGAGCTTTCGTTTTTAAATTATATCTCTTGATTGTAAGTTGAGATTTAATTGTTAAATATTTTGTTTTGTTGAGATGAAAAAATAAAGAAAGCGACTTTGACGTCACTTCGGCCATCTCTGCCTTTTCACCCATTGAAGCAATAAACCATTACATTCTTTGCATAGAATGATATACTTACAGCCATCAAAGTATACTTGTACACAAAAGATTCAGAGGGGTATACAATAAACCCAATTAAAAGGAGAAAAAGATTACCGTTGTAGTTCATCAAGCATTAAGAAAAGGCAACAATGAAAAAATAAAAGATACAAGAATGAGCAGCATATGGTATTGCGCAACTCTTCCATGTTACACGTTTTCTTCTTTTTAGCCCATTCGCTATCTTCACATCACCTCGAGGTGTATCCTGTCACCATTCAATTCCTCCATTATAGGCCATACTCTCTGGGCTGCCTATTATTATCCTGCTCTCCTCATTCTTTTCTTTCTTGCCTCCTTTTTCAACAGTTGGATCCGGCTCTGTCTTTTCTTTCATAACCCAACCGGTCGATCCTGCACTTGCACTCGAGCCAATGATCTTGACATTGGATGGACTGCTCTGCAATGCTGCAGGAGTTTCAATGACGAGATCGGGAGTAGGCATATCAGCCGCAAGGTTGAATTGTGTAGCGTCAAAGTAGGTATCAAACAGATCCCGATCGTTGGGTTCTTCGGCTTCAACCTGAGACCCAACAGGAGCCGACTGCGTTTGAGAAGCAAAAGTAGATTGGTACTCTTCAAAGATTTTGTTGTAAGTGTCTACTGGATCCACCTTAGCTTCTATTTCTTCGGCCTCCGCTCCTACATGGTCTAGGTCAACTGCAGCGGCAAGTGTCTTTTGTCGATCGAAGAATGGTTTGTTCCTGGTTGCTTCCTCCTGCGCAGCAGCTTCTGCTGCAGAGATTTGTAACTCCAAGCTCTGTACCAAATTCTCTGGACCAACATCTGACAGCGTAGATATGGCATTTTTATCATCCATTCCTGTCTTGGCCTGTTTGGGTGTTCTATCGGGTAACTCAGCTATGCCAGGAGTAGTAGGCGCTCGTTTTCGCTTGGCCGCTTTTCTCTCTCTAGGAGAATCTGTCGTGGGGGGTTGAGTTGAGTTAATTGGAGTCTTTGCCTCGGGTGTCTCAACTACCCCACTACCTGTTATAGCGATAGCAGGAGAACCTTTACCCTTTCCTCGCCTAGGAGGCGGTTTAAGGTCCTCTATGCGTAATCCTTTTTGTCGGATTGCATCTTGAATATTAAGAGGGTTTTCTTTAGGTAATGTCTGAGAGACAGAAGATTGTTGAGCTGCGAGTGTTTGTTGTGTCTGGACGGCGGAATTTTGTATGAGTTGAGTTTGAGCATGCGCTTGAACTTGTTGGACTAATTGTTGGGCCTCGAGACCAAAGATGCACTGCGCCTCTGCTCCTTGAGTGGTATTACTTTGATTTTCAGGACTCAAAGCCAAACTCATGCCTTGCCCTGTCTGTCCTGGCAATGCAATGGGTGTCTGGTTTGTACTAGTCTGCGTTTCTCGTTCTTTTTGCAGCGTTATGGCTTTGGCGGCTTGTACAGCAGCCACAATTGTCTTGAGCCTCTGCTGCCCCTGCGGACCGCGTTCTGCCATTTGTTTATAGGTCATTTGCGCTTTCATCAAGAATGAACTCAAGTTGGTTCGCAGACGTTGAAAATCGGAAATATTAAAGATGTATCTTCCTCTATCAACGAGAGCAGCTGCGTACAAAGCTGACGTAGACTATATATTTCTATTTAGTCATTCTGCTCAAATTCAATAATGGAAACAACTCACCATATGAACCATGCTAATCAGCGCAGAAGGCTCCACACCACTAGCTTCATTCACCATCAGCATGAAGATGGGCAATCTCTGTTCAACCTCTTTAGCTAACGGATAGATACTGCGAAGCTCAGCAAGATAGGCTTCGGGGTTAACATTGTTATTGTTAGGTTGTTTATCTGTTTGACTTATGTTAAAAACATTCTAATGTAAAGAAAGGAAGTTTACCAATGCCTTTACGAATAATCATTTCTTGCACTTTAATGAACTCCAGCATTTTTAATGCCGTTAAATCTGGCCTATTCATCTGTACTTGGCCGCCTTGATTTCCCTGTGCCACTGCTGTAGTGCCATGGGTTTGAGGTTGTAATGGTACATGAGGCTGAGGCGGAGCTTGTGCTTGTGAGGAGGCTTGTGGTATTTGAACTTGAGCTGGATTTTGCTGTCGCTGTTGAGCTTGTTGAACTAACCAACTTTCTACTCCATTCGTTCCCCCAGCTCCACTCGATACGTTACCAGTTGTAGACTTTGTAGTTTCAAAAAACCTCCTTTGCTGTTTTGAAATTTGTTCACTTGCTTGTCTGTCCATCTGTACACTAGCACTCACTGGTTGAGATTGCGTACTCGTCGCTCCCATTGCACTTGTTCCCAGCCCAGGTCTTCTAAAACCCCCTCGGCTCCTGGCGCTCATAAATGCATCCTCCATCGGTTGCAAGAGTGTGGCATATATTGTTCGGATTTGCTGAGCGACAGTCATACTCGAAGCAGGTAATTGACCAGGTTGTGTAGAGGATGACTCGTTGGAGTTTGAAGGAGTAGAAAAACCTAATTGGCCAGCTACAAATGTCCAACGCATTGGATCAATCTATTTTCTTTGGTCAGTACGCCATTGCAGTTTGTTAGCCAAGTAATGGCGAACGTACGTTAGTAGAACCATTATTATTTATGACTATCTGAAACAGTTTGAGCAAATTGATAGGTTTTCCTTCAATATTCGGCACGCCTCCGGTATATCCCTTATTAACCATCAGTGTTCTCAAAGAGTTATAAAACATTTCTTCGGAAACATCGTTGATATCTAGAACGGGATTCCCTTGCATTGGGACGTTTGGACCTTGTGCTTGACCTTGCTGATGAGATTGCGATTGTATCTGAGGTCGGGTCTGAGATTGCTGAGGTGTAGAAAAAGACAATTGCGCATTGTTCAATGTTGGTGTCATGAGCTCGATGGGGTTATTCTGTGAACCTCTTATCCCCATCCCCGCTCCTGTGCTTGTCATACCGGTGGTAATTTGACCGCTTGATGCTTGGCCAGCCTGGAGATGTGCTTGTTGAAAACGTTGTGCAATCTGTTGAGGTGTTGTATTCGCCATGACTTGTCCTTGTACCTGACTCTGAGTCTGGCCGAGTTGAGTCATACTTTGATTATGCGACACTTGCTGCGCACTCACACCTGAAGCTGAGGCATTGGCGGCAGCAGCTTGTATCTGCCTTGAGATTGTGGCAAGAGTCATCCTTGCAACTTCTCCCATTTTTTCATGATCCATATTTAATACCACCTCCCTTCCCATTGTCCCAGTTCCACCTCCACCTAATGAGTTAAGAATTTTGCCAGCAACGTCCAATACATCGTCAGTAACGCCAGCTCCTCTTCTTCGAATTTCCGAAATAATGAGCAAAAGCTGAAATTTGCTTGCTTGTTCGTTTGGTGTGAGTGGGCGCGTCAGAAGGGAATACTCAGATATTCGTTTGCCTAATGAAACTGAAGCTTGAAGTAATTTGTCAAGAGGCCATGTAGGAAGATCGCGTCCAATTTGATTCACTCTCGCTTGTGCTACAGGCTGAGTCTGTATATGAGAGGTTTGTAACTGGGACGGTATTGTTTGAGACAGCCTGCCGTTTCCCACTATCGGCGTATTGGTTTGAGGTGTGGTAGTTGCCAAATTGTAATTGGCATTAGCTGTGCCTAACTGGGGGGAAGGCATGAGGCCTGTAGGAGGTATTTGGGGAGTATTTAGGCCTTGCCGAGCTTGTTGAGCTTTCATTTGCTGCAACTAAGGCTTCATTAGCTTTTTGCTTTAATACACTTTTTATACTTGCAGCTTCAAGTTGACTCATATTGCCCACAAATTGTCCTCCCACAATCCCACTAAGAGAGTCGCTTCCAACTCGTTGATGTCCTTGGCCATAGCCTTCAGTTTGTTGTGTTTGCGAGATTTGACCTTGAATGTTTCGCATCAAATGGCTCTGAAATTCTGCCGAAAGACCTTGGCCCTGGTTGTGCGCAGATACCTGACCTTGCTGCATCTGGCTCTGATTTGCCCCTTGGTTCACTTGGCTTGCCTGGTTTTGATTTTGGTTTTTTAACATAGCGATTAGCCTGACAAGTTCTTCAATGCTTCCTTGATTGTTCCCAAATTTTTTGATAATTGGTCCAGCAAGTTCAGGTCGTTGACGCATAAATTCATGAATCTCTGGTGGAAGATTTGCAAGTCCAGTTGAACCTTGATTTGATTGATCGCGTTGTATAGATTGGGTATTGAATAGTTGAGGGTTATTTGATGTCGAGTTGGAACGGTTTAACATACTAAAATTGTATTCTTAGTAAGTATAGTATAGCACAAAAGATATACCTAGGAGACATACTTTTGCAACGCCGCCCGTCTCGTACTTTCATCCAAACCCATCATCTGTCCAAATTGCCCGTTTTGATTCTCGTTATTTGTTCCCATGGCCGTCTGTTGATTAGACATTACCGTAGAGCCCGGACCTAAATGCGACGATTGTTGAGGATTAAACGGCAGGGTTTGTTGGGATGTTTGAGAGAGGTTGAAAGACATGTTGTTCATACCCGGTAACCCACTCATTTGTCCTCCCAGCCCAGTCATATTGTGTGTCTCAGTCATACCTCCTATACTACTTGCACCTGCCACATTGCCGCCGCTCACACCTGTAAAGTTTTTGGTCTGTGCAGCTTGGACGGCTTGAATGGCCTCGCGTGCTCGCTCTTCTTCCCGTGCAATTTGGTTTTGAAATGTTAGACTATTATCTTGATTTGTAGCAAATCGACCTTGGTTCTGACTTTGAAATTGGTTTTGATTCAGATTCTGAGATTGGTTGGAAGGTGTATTCTGATTTTGAAGGCGATTAAACATTGGTAATATGATATTCTGTACCGTCTCATCCATTCCTCCTATGCCGTTCATACCAGCCAATCCAGTCATACCCATCTGACCTTGTGTTTGCTGATCGTTCCCAGAAAGTACAGCAGACCCTGTTCCTAGCAAAGATGGCAATGTTGGATTTCTAAATGCCTGACCAGCATTGGTGTTTTGGTTATGTGCTTGAGTTTGAGATTGGAGCTGGTGAAGAATCTGAGGAGTGATATTCATCCTTCCAGCCACACTTTCCAAGCCATTTTGCCCTTGGACTTGCTGCCCGGACTGTAAGCCAACACCAAAGCCTATTCCGCCACCCATTCCTATTCCCATCCCTCCCAAACCTTGGTCATTGTGTTGGCCTTGCACCTGCTGCTGCTGTTGATTCTGCTGATTCTGTTGGCTCTGCTGGTTCTGTTGGTTCTGCTGATTTTTCTGTGCCAATTGACCAGCTAGCTGAGCAAATAGAGCGGGGTTGAGTTGGTTGATTTGGGCAAGATTGAAAGTTGCAAAGTTGTTGGCATCACCATTGTTGCCGCTCATTTTAGCCAGCACACACTCTCTTTTTTGGCCCTCTTGCTTTTCTTCAATAGCAGTTGCAAGAAAAAATATTTATTCTTCTCTCGAAGCCCTATTGACAACCTGTCAAAAGAGTCGAGATTTGGCCTGCCTCAAGGCAGCCTGTCCTTTGGTCTGCTTGCGACCTGTTCTTCCTTCTTTTGATCTTTTCCTTTTCTACTTTGGACAGGCCTTGTCCTTATGCTGGGCTTTCCATGCAAAGAGCGGATGCCTTGATTTTTTAATGGTTGCTTTTTTTTTCTATCTTGAAAGGTAAATAAAAGATGAAACAGAAATATCAAACAATAGAAAAAGAAAGAAAAAGCCTTGACCCTGAAAATCGCGGGATTTGTTATAAAGACAGTAACACACAACCTATACATGCAGCAACTATATAACGTGTAAGATAAGCAGGGCATAACTAGATATACTACAGCTTATTTGGTAGTAGTAGGCAACACGGTTCCAAACACGTAATCCCACATCTTGCTCGTCACTCCAAAGCCCAACTCAAAGTTCTTGTAGTGATGCGCAAGATGATATCGCTTCATTTCTGCGAGATACGCTGGGAGACGGGTGTGGTGGAGTGCGTAGTGCCCTGCAAGCTGTCAGAAATGTCCTATGAGGTTACAAGACACTCACCAAGGTCATAGACGACATACATTGCAAACGAACCAGAGATGATCCCATTGGCGATAGCTGTTGGAAAAATTAAATGCGCCAATCGAGTAAATGGTGTCTGCAAAGCAAAGAACAGCAGAGGAGGCATAACCAATCGCAGCCTATCCATCGGTAGATAATGATGAACACCATGAAGCAAAAAGTGAAGAGTGATGGCCCAGTGAGTGTCAGGAAGATAATAGTCGAGGTGGAACAGAAAACGGTGCAAGAGGTATTCGAGAATGGTCCAGATCAACACGCCAACGGCAAAACATAATCCAAACAGCCCAAAAGCGGATGCAGTCGGGACAGGCAAGCCCTTGCATGATAGGTTTTGTATGGCGCCGAGAAGCGACTTGGCCGAGATGCTCTGATCCACAAACTGCAAAACACTCAACCAGCCCAAGAACCCTGCAATAGGCCACCAAATCACGGGAACCACAAACCATTTCGTTCTTGTGAACGGCTCCAATAGATCGCTTTCAAAGAGCCTCGCCGACTCTTTCAGGTGTCGCGGTTCGTGTACTTGGGAAAGATAATATTCTTTAGACCAAGGCGCGTTCCACACCTGGATAAGCAAAGGCTTGGAAAGATCGATAAACTTGTTGACGTTGTAATCAGAGAGTAGATCTGTGTCGGTAGGCATAAAGTTTTCGTCTGGCACCCAGTCTGCCAAGAGTCAACAAAGCCTACCCGGTCAAGACTTACCCTCTGAAACAATCTTTTCCCCGCCACCCAGTTCGCCCACTTTAAATTCCTCCATCATCTCATACGCCGCTCTGCTGTGAACGTGGATATTCTCATCGTCCATGACCTTGCCAATGTCCTGTCCAGCATGTGCCAAGAGAACATCATCGCCTCCCGGATGATCTGGCAAAAAGGTAGTGAGGTCGTACACCTTGCCCGAGTAAGTGACGAGACAGGAAGCGCGGGTATTGTCTGGCTTCTTTTAGCTACTGCATTCTCCGTTCATACGCATTCCCCGTTCATACTCACGCTTTGCAACCTCTGCTCCCGAATAAATTCTCCCTCGCGTGGCTTTGCTCATGGTGTCCGACAGTGTGTACGGCAAGTGGCGAGATGCGATGGAAGGTATTGGTAAAGAGCGATTGTCAAAAAACAGAGAAGAAATGTTGTAAAGAGAGGATGTAAAAAAGAAGGAATGCAAATTGAAAATGCCAAACTTGCGAATGAAAATGTGCTGATGGATCAGATCGGAATGTAAATAGTGAGATAATATGACGTGTTATTATTATTCAAACTGGGCATAAAAACCTAAAATAAAATCGAGCATTGATAAATTGGGCACACATAAATCTAGCGGAAAACCCTTTTGCCATACATTTTGGGCAGAAAATGTCTTGTTCACATTTCCATCATGTCTTCCATTTCTCCAGCCAAACTGCAAGAAAATGTACAGGTGTAGGTCGATAAGAAAAGCTTTATGCGTGCTGATAGCATTTCTAGAGCGGTTCTCTACAAGTTGGTCATCTTTGCAGTGTTGATGGCTGTTGTACCGATAGCGACATACTTTGTCTCTCTCCATTATGTCCTCAAGAGTAGGTCTTGTCGTATAGGATCTCAGAAGAGCGCTAACTTTCTTCAAGACTCGACAACTGGAGCAGCTATCTCTGCCATCGTTACTGCAAATGCCGTCTTGGTTGGCTGGGTCGTGGTTGCGTTTAGAGAAGAGTCACCACCTGCAGAGAAAGTCACAGAAGGAAAGAAAGAGAGATAGATGGTTTGGCTATGCAGTGGACTTGAATGACGCATATATGGTGGAAAGTGTCTTGGATATTAAAGATGCGTTTGTCGATAAATAGATTTGAATTTTCTTAATCTCTTTTTCTTTCTGTATATTGCTTTATTTATCATTTTTTAATCATTTCTCTTTATTTTGAATTGGCATTTAAACCATAGGCAGAGCATCATCCTGTATATTGACTGCCAGCAAAAAAGCATGCCTACCTCCAAATCCTCCATCGACCATCGCGATGTTTACTATAGAAAGGGAAAGTCGGCAGGGTACAGGGCTCGCTCAGCTTACAAACTTTTACATTTGGATGAAGAATTCGACTTGTTTACCGGAGTAGAGACAGCCGTGGATTTGTGTGCTGCACCGGGAAGTTGGAGCCAGGTTCTAGGGCAGAAATTGAAACCTATGGAGGGAGGCAGGCGGGTGGTCAGTCTTGACTTGCAGCCCATGGTGAGTTGTATCTCTGTCTGGGTTGTTGTTGACTGGTGATGGTAGGCGCCTTTACCGAATATCACAACCCTTCAGGCTGACATCACTCTGCCTTGTACAATCCCTCTCGTTCTCGACCATCTGGGCGGAAGAAAAGCGGATCTTGTGGTGTGCGATGGTGCTCCTGATGGTTAGTGTATTTGTCTGCGGTACGAGTCGTATCTGACAAGGGCTATAGTAACTGGTGTGCATGATCTCGACGCTTATCTGCACTCGCAGTTACTTCTCGCAGCTCTCACGCTGTCCTTGACATTGCTATCGCCTGGAGCCACTTTAATCTTCAAAATCTTCCTATCTCCTCTTGATCCAAAGGCAGAGTTTCTGGCTTCTCAGTTGAGATGTTTTTTTCCTGGATCACCACCTACTCGAGACGAGAGTCCCGTTTTTAGCGAGTTCAATGTGATAGAGGATGTAGAAGAAAAGAGACAAGGGGTTGACCAACAAGGACGTAGAGGAGGTGTATGGGTTAGAAAGCCTCGAAGCTCTCGAGGAGGTTCTGCCGGTAATTTTTTATCAGCTTCTCATGATGTTTTGCTCATGGCACATCTCTAGAGGCTTTCATTGTATGTCGCAACTTTGACCCTTCTACCATCCCTCTTCCCGCCATGTCCTCTCCCACAGTGCTCGACAAACTGCGTAATACGACTGGAACACTCACTCTAGATTCTTTAAGTACTCTGGGACTGAGTGAAGGAGAACTGAACATCGGCAAGGAATGGGAGGTGATAAAGGCTTATGTAGAAGGAGGAGATCTTTTGTAAGTATGCACGCCGATTCCTTCACTTTAGTAGCTAGACATTGGAGGAATAGAACAAGCGGGACGATATACAAAACAAATACAATTATAATCAACACTGACCTACTATATGCGATAGGGCAATGAACAACAGATTGAAACCTCCATCGCCAAAACTACATCTCCCTCTGAACAGTAGTCAAGCTGTCCATCATACTTTTTCAACCCTGTTCACCTTACAGGAAAATCACTCTCCCAAAGCCTTGCAGACTCAGCCTACCCCATTTGACGAACCTCCAGAGTACTTTTCTCCCAAAGTCGCACCTCACACTGATACGACTTATCTTTCGCCAGAAAAAATCAAGAAAGGTCGAACAAATAGCCCAGGGCAGGATGAGGGTGAACGAAGGCAAAATAGCATTGACTCGTTAACGCCAAATCCAAGCCCTGTGTCGCTTAATGGCCCAACACGACCTTGGGCTTCGAGATCTCACCATCACCATTATGCTACTTCCACATCTACAAAGGCCTCCGTCTCTACCCTTACCTCCACAACGGAGAAGCTTGGCGTACATCCAAGGCTTAGATCGTCAAGCACAGCGTCCAGCTCTTCCCACCTGGCTCTTGTAGATGAGCCTATGACCTCTCCGGCACTGTCTTCCAGCTCCAAGACAGACCTTTTCTTCTCTGGCTCGTTAGATTTACCAGCTCCACCTCGAGCACTTAATAATGTCGACCTTGGCAAGGGTCTACCTAGCTCAGTGAATCCAAAAAAGGAGGAAAGATGTATCACGATGCCAACTCCTGTCAAGTTGAGATTACCTCCAAGGAAGGAAAAGTTTCGAGGTGATTCAACTGATTCCGTCTTATCTGAACCTTCTTGGCGAGGAGTTGGAGCAGGACCAGGTGGATTGGGAAGGTTTGGGGGGCTTACAAATGGTTTAGAGGAGATTTCAACGTCGAGGTTAAGGTCACTTTCCAATCCTATCTCACCGTTTGGTGGAGATACGCAGATAATACCGTCTGTCCCGCCTGTATATTCCACATTGCCTTTAATTCCACCACTTCAAGATCAATCATTGGGTGCGCTCGTCACGCCCAAACATGTCTCTGCTCTTCCCTTCTCGTATCAAAATTTTACCGATATCACACCTAAAGGTGAGCCTGATAGAAAACTCTGCCGAAAAGAGTCACAGCAACTAGAACGAGAACATCGACAGGCTGAATTTGACACATCTTTGCATACAGATGATATTGTCGAGCCCGACGTCAAGAATAGAGGAGATGATGGACAACAAAGGCTAAGAGGATGGAAGTTAGTCAAGAAACTGGGGGAAGGTGCATTTTCGGCTGTATGGTCTGCCGTATCTGTTGAATCTTTACACTCTGGACCTTCAAGAAATAGCCGCAGGAGTAATACGAGCAGAGTGGCGGCGCTGAAGATGATGACCCGCCACTCCCCTGTGCTTGATTCTCGAACACGTATATCTTTTTTACGTGAGGTCGAAGTACTTCGACATATTTCGCATCCTTCTATCGTGCAATATCTAGACAGCTTTTCGACATGTGGGCATGATGTGCTTGTGTTGGAAAAATTAGAAGGAGGAGAGTTATTTGATTTAATGAGTGTGGAGAAGAATAGACAGAGGATGATTTTACCTGGGCCGGAAAACGGAGAAGGACAGGAAAGCGATAAAGACGGAGAGGGTTTCTCAAGGAGGGTGTTTGGAGAACTGGTCAAAGCTGTAGGATGGCTGCATGAAATAGGTGTAGTTCATCGAGATATCAAACTTGAAAGTGAGTCTTCCATATCATTGGCTTCACCCAGACAATGTTTAACTTTATTTAAGATATATTGTTTACAATCAATCCATTCTCATTACCTCCAACATCGACAGGCTCGATACCTCTCGATCAACTCCCTCATGTAACTGAACCTCTCATCAAGCTTACAGACTTTGGCCTTTCACGTTTTATATCCCGTGAATCTCCTCTTCTTCAAACTCGCTGCGGCTCTGAGTCATTCGCTGCTCCAGAAATTATCATGGGTAAACTATATGACGGCCGTCAAACAGATTCGTGGGCTATTGGCGTGGTGCTTTACGGGTTAATCATTGGGGAACTCCCTTTCGATACTTTCGATAGAGAAGAGGATGAGCAAATATCTGCCCTCAGTAGTCGAACAGTGGGGCTTTTGAGTGAAAAGGAAAGAGTGAGAAAGAAGATGATGAGGATTGCTAAAGGCGAATATACATGGCCAAGTCCTGTTCCTGTACATTCCGAAGAGATTCCTGGAGCATACGCTCCTGGTACAGGTTCTCCCAACCTACGTCGCCTTGTTGCTCTGCTTCTCCAATGGGACCCGTTGCAAAGAGCCAAGCCGGCAGATTTGTGGACGCACCCATGGATGTCGGGACCAGGGTCCGTGCCGAGGCCTGTTGAGCATGGATATGATTGCTCGTGTGGAATAGATGAAAGAGAAGTCGGGTATGTGGAGCGAGAGCGGCGACGAAGGAGGGTGTTGGATGGATTTTTGGTTGAAGAAGATGGGATTGAAGAGGTTGCTAGAGCCGAGCATTAGGAATGAGCATTTGTCTGTCGTGAATATGATGTTTTCTTGATATGGAACATACCCGTTGTGTAGGGGATACTATTGAGTTCTTTAATTTGCGTTACAGCGATGTATTTCTTCTTACATGATGACTCCGACTTCAAATATGCCTGCCTCCACCACTCATTTATAATGCTAGTGATCTGAGCATGTATGGCTATAGCATGTTGCGTATAATGTAGTGCTTCCATAAACAGTTCCATTTTAACTATATTCAACGTATACTCTGTATTCATTGGTCCGTTTCCTAAGCTTGCAAAACTATCTAACACCAATTCGGTTAATATTAGATCTGCTGTGAAAGACGTGATACACGCCGAACAGCTATCATGATCAAATTGCGATGGATATGGATAAGAGTTTGAGAGGTAAAATGGAAGGCTCGCTGTGGACGTGATAGTGGCTTCTTCTCTGTGCCAATCTCAAGTATAGTCAGATAGTATGGAACCCCTGTTGGTTAGTGTATCACAAACTGCCTCTCTTATCTCACTGACATCTCGTTCTGGTGAGATTGAGTCACTCAGCAATGACCACTGTACTCTATCCCAACATTCATTGGGTGAACTATGCATGTTTGGATATATCGTCGCTTGTTGAAGAATCCTTTTGGATAGCTCACGACATTCAAGATACTATTTGTGGCTTTGAATTAAACTCTACCAGATTCAATTAAGCAACCTTTGTTCATTTGAGAATAAAAGAAGCAAAGTGCATCCTACCATCATACAAAGCTTAGCGAGATGGAGCAAGATGCTATGTTGCCATTACGGCTGTAAGTCTGAAATGATGAGCGTCGGGTTTTGTAGGATGGGACGTGGTGTTTGCAACTTCGCAAGTAACACTAGAAAAATCTTATGAATTATTTTCCCAGCTTGTGGCTGAAGAGGACCTACTAATGATTTCCAGATGCCACTTTATCGTCGATGTACGCAACTCTACAAGTCAACCAAATCAATCACGGTATGCTAAAGTAGAACAATTGACGTACACCGCCGTGTTATACTGCTTGGTCCAATACCCTGCCAGCTTGACTGCTCCTTTTTCGTTGTCATCTACCCAGCACCTGGCATCACCCAAATCATAATGCTGGCTCCTAAAATAATAAACTGCAACTTGCCCAGCATTTACCTTGATGTTGACCGTAATGCGAGATCCAGGGATGGACGAGTTCCAATAATGTTTCTCTCCGTTCCAAACGAATGGTTCCCAACCCTCGGCTTTAGTCGGTGCCATGGGGTTTAACTTGTCATTTGCATCAGCACAAAACAGCTCTGGCTGGGCTATTCCAGTAATGTGTTTTCCAGAATCAGGATCGGGCTGCTTAGGATCTATTACATCCCTCAGGGGAGTGAATATACCAACATGAGGAATGACATAAGGATTAGATGGGATAATGAATAAACGCTTCTCCTTGGCAAGAGCTTGAAGCGGTTCGAGTTTAAACGTTTCCTCCCAGTTGTCCGGAGCAATGCTGGGCGAAACAAGGTGTAGAGAGTCTAAAGGAAACAAGACATCAATGAGATCAGAGAAAGGATTCGTAGAAGAGACGGTATCTTCAATTGGAGGGATGGTTGGGAGGCCGTATCGGGAAAGCATACAAAGTTCTGATTCCATATAAGCAATCAAAAGATCAGACAGTAAACGCTACGTAATTGTCAGTCATTAATAATTTTACACGGGAGATGCCTACATGTCCACGAGCGTTTGCATGTAGCATATCAGGTTGAAAGAATGCTTTGGCCATCGACTGAGGATATCGCAAGTAGTGATTGAACACGAGTCTTTTCAGAGAGAGGTACGGGACATCATAGTAAAGCGCTATAGGCGCATGTACAATCTGAGGATCTCCATAACCTTGATCCTGGGCCACAAGAGGGCCCCAGGCGCCAAGGATGAGAATGGCCGGTTCACTTTCAAATTCTGACAAAGCTCGAAGGAGCTGATCAAAGAAAGTTTGATAAAGCGGATCGCTGAGATAAGTCAGCCTTGACTGAATCAAAGCACTAGATGACTCACGTCTGGTCATTGACATCAAATTCCAAAATTACAAGATCCGTGTTTGCAGCTATATGGTGAGCTCCGCAAAAAGCATAATAGCTCGAGTCCATCCCCCCTATGGCACCATTCCTAAAACTATGATCGGCCTGGCGACTATCAGAAACTCAACCACATATGGTCGACCAACCTCTGGAAATGTTTTCCTGAACCAATCCATAAAGAGGGACGTATAACATCCTGGACCTCCCGGGTCACCTTGGGGAAAGTCTGCACTTGGGTGGACACCATGACATGCCGAGACTAGAGACGTTATTTTGAGTCTTTTTAAAAATTACAACTATCATGATGGGCTTACCGCTACCGCCCAGAACCCCTACCGTTATCTTTTCGCCATCTCTTGCCTTTTGTAGCACCCTCCTCACTCTGGCACCCGTTCCTTGTATTAACCTGCTGTTTCGTAATCCTTCTTTATGGTACAATGAACACAACCTTCTTCCTTCATCAGTTTCTCCACATATGCAGTCCTGAATGATATCCTCCTCATAAAACGGCTCGCTGATGACTTCTCCGCTCGTGATTGATATCTTTGGTAATGGCGGTAGCCCGTTTACATGAGGGTGTATTAACGAGTACAGAAACAAGAGCAAGGGTGGAAGTGCCATGAAAGCAACTATTCTCCACATTCTGACACGTCCTGAGCGTCCGACAGAATATGCGAGTGGAGTTGCTGCTCGATATCGACCATGCCAGTGAGATGACGATAATGGAGGAGAATGATCTTGAGAAAGAAGAGGCCGAGAAGATCTTGTGGCGTCTGTAGAGCTGGATCTACCATAAAACACCAGTTCGTGGCCTTCTTCCTTTTCTTCTTCTGACAATGAAAGCATTTTCTCGGTTTAAAGATGAACACAAGACATTTTCTATCTTTAAGTAATACAAGTTGACTGATAAAGGCGGCAACCTCCGCCTCTGATAAGGTTTATCCCTGAACGGTAACTAATTTATCTTTATCTTGATAAATATTTTTTATTTCTATTTCAAGATATAAAGAAAGTTAAAAAGTTATCAATATCGTAACTAGATGATAACAAAATCAAACACTGTCTGTTCCTTTTTCTAAAGCTTTCTAATGATTGGCAACTGTGTGTCCTGCTGCCGTTGAATTGAGAGAACTCGACAAGCGTAGCTCTCTGTGGAATCAAACTGCCAGGCCATACCATCCTGTTCCTCCAAGATAGACAAAGTATATCCACATTGGAACTTGTTACACTTTTAGGCCAGGCAAGTAAAATCAAAACTGCCCATGATGACAAGAATCGCCTGCGCATCACATTAAGATATAGATTTGGGATTGAATTCTCGCAGTTTCACCATGTCAACATAAGCGTACGATTAATCATTGTCGCTGTGTTTTTTTTACGATCAGAATAAACAAACTATGGGGTATGTACTCCCTATGGATAAGGAGGCTGCTTCTATGAAGATATTCAGCCCATGATGTCGCCTTTGCGATGTATGACTCATCAGTACTATTGCTCGCTCTTGAATTTACCCTCAAAAATCATAGCTAAAGCTTCAGACCGTCGAGTATGCTTCGATCCAGTTTGGAAACAAAGTATGAGCGCACTCAAAATGCCTTTTGTAAGACTTTGCTGAGCTTCTATATATCATCATGGCCTCCATCATACTTTCAACATGAACCAACAACGGGGGACATCAAGACGAGAGAGACTTGTTCGTCCAAAAGACCGAACAAGATTGATTTTGGCAAGCTGGGCATCAGGAAATCGCCATTTTAGGTCTCTGCATCTTGCCTTTTAAATTATGCCTGATATTATTGCTCCAAATCCAACAGATTAATGAATTGTTTGACATTGCGATTGAGTCAATCGCCATGACACCAGGCATATCGTTAGATCTGAAGGTCATGCACATGACAATCGTTGCCTCATATCTGGGATATACCATATCTAATCCATGGTATTCTCACAGTTACGAAGCACTCAGGCCTCAGGAGCCTTGAGCGGAGTTTTGCTCACATCACTCTCCTTGTACATTACTTTTCCGCCCTCATGCTTCCCATCCACATCCGGTACATCCGCTCCCCAACACCAACCTCCTATCCAGATGCCTTGTACCACAACTCTCTTACCCACAACTTCTCCTAAAAACATCTTGCGTAGACCAGTATGCGGCTTGATCCAGTTAGGCATTTGAGAGAGCGAGTAAAGCAGAGGAGAGTGTTCAGAGAAGGCAGCTCCTGCTTTAAAGAGGGTGAGATGGTGAAGTGATAATGTGTAAAGATCGCCGATAGAGGAGGATGGTGTAGTGGTAGCTGAAGGGTGATGGGCCAGGGCGAGCTTGAGGCATTCCGAGGGAGAGAGATCCGAACCTGAAGACAGATTAGCCAAGTGATCAGGAATGTCAATAGCTTACCTAAGAGCTGGGCGGAACCAAACAGATAGGGTAAAAAGCAATAATCATCTAGACCCCATACACCGTGTGAGCCCGCCGGCTCAAGTTTGTATGTCTTTTGAAGCAAGGTAGTCAACTCGAGATATCTAGTGAATTACATTAGTCCGATCCAAAAAAAAACGTGCAAAACAAACCTTGGAAAGACTCTTAGAATTAACTCATCCTCCTCGTCCTCTTTATCACCCTCTCCTCCAACCCAACCAGAAACAACACAGCACCATAGCCCCAAGACAAAAGCAAGCTCATGTCCAGTCCCATAGTCCAGTCTCGTTGGGTGTCCAAAAGCATGAGAATTGAGGAAGAGAGGGCAAACTTGGGCAAACAAATATTTGGGTAGATTCCATGTGTTGAGTAGGATCGGTAGCCTCTAACATCGCCCTATCAGTCAATGAAGGCGCAGGCCAGAAGCTTACCTCTTGTAGCAGTTTTGCATAAACGCGGAAAGCCAGGTTTCCAAAGCGCTGATTCTCTTGTGGTTCAAGAGGAGCTTCCTTAACCCATTGAGTCATTTGCTCTAGCATATCCATCAGGCAGACAATACCCTTCTCACATGTCAGTATACTCGTCGTCAAATCCCAAGTACTTGTTACCCACATGCGTGCTATGGTTATATCCTTCCTTCATGATCTCTTTACCTTTCAATCTGTCACATCTCCTCTTGATCCATGCCCAGAATAGTTGAAAGCCCGCTGATTTCTGCCAACGTGCTACGAGGACATCATTTGTGAGACATGGACGGGGCGTAGGAGGAATAGCTGGGAGAGCCAGTTCCGTCCTCTTCACTGTCCAATTTTCCTCATGTTCTTTTGTTGCCATGTTGTAACAAATGTACTCTTAAAATATTTCAAAGTTGTCCTTAAAAAAAACGTAGATTGTCGATGACGTAAACTTAGGCGGACAAGTCCGCCCGTATCTTATCTTACTTTCCCATGGTCGATCATCTATGCTGGAGATAATAAAAAGTTGTAAAAAAAAAATCTTCGCAAAAAGTAATAAAAATGCCGCTTTATGTACTTCGAATCGTCATAGATCATATATCTTTTCGTCTCCCTTCTTTGATTTCCATCTCCCAAACGTTCGAATTTCCTATCCGCTTCGTTTCGGAAGACACAAGTAGGGGTCTTCTTGTGGTGGAACTGGAGAAAGACGAGGACATACAGCGCATACTGGATAGAGAAACGTTGGTGCTGTAAGTGGTTCTCTGTTGTGCAATGGGAAAGCCTTGTTCATGGGATACTTGCATTGTAGATCTGCAGCAGAGTTGTTTGCCCAAGGAGCTACCTATGACCAACTTCATGCCCAGCTCAAGTCAAACCTCCACGTTTTAGACCCATATATCAATTCCTCATTCAAGTTCATCATTGAAAGTGCACACCACAGGATCCTTGAATCGCGCCAAGTAGAGACCATCAATTCGTTTAAATACACCGGATTACAAGGGAAAATTGATTTGGAGAATCCGAATGTGGAATTTATCGTTTACGAGGATTATGATTGGAGTGCTGCTAATACGCTGGAAGCAAGATTGGCTAGAGATATGCAGTTCCACAGGGTCTACTTTGGACGGCTTGTGAGTTTTTACTGGGTGATGGGCTCGCAGAGCTGATGCAAATTCGGCAGATTGGACTAGGCCGAGCGAGACAACTGATCATCTCTCATTCCATTAAGACTCGCGCATACTTTGGCAATACCTCCATGGAGGCTCAAATGAGCTTTTTGATGGCTAATCAGGCTCTTGTAAGTCTATCAGTTATCGTATAGCACAATCATTGATAGATAATTGAAGCCCTCACCAGGTAAATTGATGTATGACCCGTTTGTGGGTACCGGGTCCATGCTCTACGCTGTAGCCCAATTTGGAGCTACTGTATTTGGATCAGATATTGACGGGAGGCAAATAAGAGGTAAAAGTATGTTTGACGTTTTCTCCATATTTACGTTCTTAACAAAAAGACAATTCAGAAAAAGGAAAAGGTCTAAAACCAGGTATTCTCCGGGCAGCAGAACAGTATGAGCTGCAAGATCGCTTCCTTGATTTTTTGACCTTTGATGTGACTCGGGGACCCATCCGACGTGGTGGGTGGGTAGATGCTATCATCACAGATCCTCCTTGTATGTTGCCTTTTCTTTATCGTACGAATAGACGATGAACATGTTCTTGTAGACGGCGTCAGAGCAGGAGCTAGAAGATTAGGTAGAAAAGATGGTAAAAAGCCACTTCGAGACGAGCCTTACCAGATGCCAGATGGTACCTTCTCACATCAGTACGTCTGCCTTTTTATTATTTTTGCGTCGTGGTTCAACATTCTTCTTTGCAGGAGAGTAGATTATATACCACCCTCGCGACCCTATGAGCTTGCCAATCTAACACTCGATCTCATCCTTCTTGCCCGATGGTTACTCGTCCCAAAAGGCCGACTTGTCTTTTTCTTGCCTACTGTAACTGAGGATTATGATGAGATTGACATACCAAAAGTAGAAGGAATGAGGGAATTGAAAATTGGGGAAGGAAGTGTACAAGATTTTGGGAAATGGGGGAGACGGGTTTGTCTACTTGAGATTATCGAGTTAAATCCAGCAGTGCTGATTATGTGGAATAGTTGATCACTATGGAGAAGACAGCATTAGATGATGGCGAGCCTCCAACCTTTGAAGATCATATCGAGTTCAACGCGAACGTGGACAAACTACCAGGACATTATGGATTTCATAAAAGGGTTAGTTCAAAACCCACCAATGATCAACATGTCGATAAAAAGGGCTGAAATGATGAGATAGTATTTTGAAAAGTTTGTTCCAAGAGACGAATCCCAGACCATCATACAAGCATCTCTCAAGCAATGAACGTATCCCAGTTCCTGCATTGCATTTTACCATGCTGCATGTATATGCCGTCACTATAGCCACACGAAGCTTGGTCGCTTGTACAGATTGAATTTCTAGCAATCATGTCAAGCCGACAGCGCAAGTTTGAGTCATGATTGCGAATTTGCGTATAAATGAATTTATATCTCAAAACTCTTCAGCCGTCATTCTTTCTTGTCAAGGATAACCACACTACGCCACCTGAAGAAGGTCGTCTCACATTTCGATATGACATTTGGAATCTATTCCACCTGTTTTGTGGTCCAAAATTCTACCCACTAAACTCATTTTCTCGTTTGACAATCATTCAAATTAGCTATATTGATCCGCGCATCCATAATGGATACTTCGACTGATCACCCTATCACTACCTTTTCTCTTTCCTCTTTAGAACAACTGATCAATTCACATACAACGACATATTTATCATCAAACAATCAACCTGGTTTGATCACAAATCTTGGTACTAAGACTACTCTGAAATCGCAAAGTCGAAAGATGTACGACAGATGTACTCAATCCTCTTGGGCACCACCTCAATGATGGCCTTTACTTGCCGAACATGAACACCTTACCAACCTCGACGACTATCTTCTTCACATGAAATGAGCATCACCATTCTCCTTTCAAAACTTGAACCGGTATCCAATGCAAAAAAAAAATACATCCAATACTAGCGAAAAGCATCTCTGTCTACACAAGACATATAACCTCTACTCTTGCAATCAACATTACATGGTATGAATAACAAAGATAACCCCGTCTCTCTCCTTTCTCCCTTCTCAGCCACTCCAAATCTCGTATTTCTGAGAACAGTACAAACTGTCTTCCTTACAGGCTCACTACCAACAGCAAAGCATTACATGATGTTGCATACCATCTCAGATGTCAAGTCAGGCGGAGGGACAACAGTTTTCAAGGGTTGAACGGATACCATACGAGCATGGATGGGAACAAGAACTCCATCTGGAAACTGGTACACTCTTAGCAGCCATCTTGATAGATCAATCTTGGATTACACATACCATCGTTCCCGGAGGAAAATACGCTCCCCATTTAAGAACCGTATGGCTGGTATGACCGTCAGCTGTAGTCGCATAGGATACAAAACTTTCAAGACAGAACCGCTACGCACTTTGGTAGAGCAGCTCCCAAGGAAAACATGCTACCAGCGGGTACTATATACTCGGTAATGGTCTTGCCATCTTTGGTGACATTATCGATTTGGGTGCTTGCTCCCTTGTCATTTTGCTGGGTCAATCTCGCTTTCAGATATACAACGTATATAACCCACAAATTCTGGCTTGGGCCAAACAGTCTCTACCTCCGCGGAACCTACGCCTCTCTTGTTGGCAGCCTTGGTCTTGAGGATATCAACCTCAGAGGCCATGAGAGGAGCTTTCGACATTTTGAAGGCCTACAACGTTAATTGTGGTTTTGAAGAGCACAAGTTCGATTTAATCTCTTGATTTTAGGTAGAAAAAACAAGAGTCAAAGGAAGAATGGCAAAGTACCAGACAATCTTTTGTTGTTGTGACTTGAAAGGATGTCAACTCTGCTCCACCTGTAGATGGTACTCTCCAAGTACTAATGTTTTTTCTTGCGTTGAATGTTTCCCAGCCAGCCTCTGCAACGACTTTGTCTATGGTTTTCTTGTGTCAGGAATGAACGAGATGGGAATGAGCAAAGCCAAGGATATAAGAAATACTGTGATTTCCGGGTTAATGAGGTTTGGTTGAGTGATATAAAGAAGATAAAGTCTGCGTGTTCATAGGGATGCATGAGCGGCACAACACTCTCATCTTAAACCCATGTGTATAATCATTATTTGGTATGGTAAATAGCAAGAACAACAAGTTACTTTATTAACTCAACAAGAGAAAAGATGAGAACAGAGACACAACCTCAAGTCAAAAAACTATCCCTGTCAGCAGCGTTGATAATTATTTGTCATGTAATATTCCTTGACCTTTTCACAGGCCCGTTATTCAATTACTCTCACAAGTCTGTGTCACAGCTACAATCATATTGTCCGTCTTTACCTTGAGTTTAAATCACCTGACAGTGACGAAAGTTGTATACAGGCGACTTCCTCGATACTTCGTTGCTTGAGCTGGGGACATGAAATAACCGAACGGTGTTGCAATAAACGTCTCGATCAATGTCTGTACCAGGTACAACATGATGCCGACCAAGTGAGACGCGAGTGGGAGTAGGGGAGTGTGACGAGTAATTAGATCGGGTTTGCATATTGAAAGTGCGTTGCGATTGTGGAGTACTTCCATCATCACGAAGTTTCCCAATTTCATCCTACCACAAGAAATCAACTCTGAATCAATGAGGAAGGCTAACCACGTACCAAACAACTTTGGAGAAGACAAGACATTTTTCCAATATCCCTCATCTGATCCTCCAATCTCAACATCTTGAGATTCCAGGATTCCTTTTCCGTATTCTTTGTGGACTCTCGCTTTTTCAAGTCTTCGTGTATCTTCTCAATTACCATCTTTTGCTCTTCAGCCAGCGTGTGACTGCTGTTGGTGGTTTCTATTAGTTTCCCTAGCATGAACTGAATGGACAACCACTTGTCTTGATTCTGCGAATGCGCATTATAATTGTTTTCCATCAAATTCTTGAGTATTTCATTCTCACGACGGGATGCAATCAATTCTTGACGTAATTGGCTGATTTCTGCGAGAAGATGTCGCGTAGAAGAAGTAATGTCCGAGCGAACTGATTGATCGCAGGCGTATGATTGTTTGGGAGAAAAACAAGGCTGCCGAGTGTCGAAAGGAGAGTTATGTCGAGAACTTGGTTGCGATCGCGAACTCTTGGAGGGGGTGGATATCTGAGAAGATGCCATGATAACACTTTCTAGCGTGGAAAGTTTTTCTTTTTGGCGAATATTATCATCCCTTGCAAGCTCAAGTTGCTCCTGTGAAATGGTTAGCAGCTCAACACAAATTCGCAACATACCCTAAGTTTTCTGTTATCTTCTCGAAGTGTTGCCAACTCCTCTCCAACGTCGGGGTAAGCGCTGCTAAAACAAGTCTGTATGACCTCAATTCCAATCCTATCATCAGGTCCAAGAAAGCCTCGAGCAAATGCTTTCAAGCATAGCGTTTTCCATATTTTCAACTCTTTCTGTAGCTCGGCAAGGGATGTATGGAAGGTATCGTTCAATTCCTCTTGAGGAGTATGAATAAACAGGTCACTTCCAATGGTTGAAGCCGAATAGAAGGTGTTGGTAGGAGTAGAAGTCGTTTGAGGTTGTAAAGGCTCGGAAGATGGATCAATTACGCCAATGTCATCAATATCATGTATGGCTGGTATACATATTGAATCTTTTACCGAAGGTGTGTTGGAAAAGAATTCACATGCTACTTTGGGTGCATTGTCTGATTGAATATCATCGTTTATCAAGCCCAGTGTATTCAAACGAGGAGAAGTCTCTGAACGGTTGATCAGTCTAATGCTGAGCATTCATGTTTTTGACGAAATTTACCTGTTGCGTTGAAATTGTAATGATAAGGAACCAAGCTTTCTGGGCTTTTTTGATATATGTTGAAGGTTTTGATTCTACTAGAAGGCGTCTGATGTTTCTTGGCATCTTCACTGGCAACAGCAGGAATGAAGGTATGGGGTGCAGAACCAGACCGTCTTGAAGGTGTAGCAATCTCACTATTATCAAAAACCCTATCTTTTGAATATAAAGTAATTGAGGAAGTGACTATCTCGCATTTAAATGGAATGATTTCTCCTAGACAAGTTAAACGCACCTGTGTCCTTTGACTTTAATGATTCATCTCTTATAACGGTGTCGGTTTCATGAGGTCTACTCATGCCTGTGCCATTGAGTTCTTTACTCTCAGAAGATAATGTGCGAGAAGCAGGATCTTGTAAAATCTGGATTGGCTTTCGATCTAGCGTGCCAGGTTTTGAATCTATTATACAATTTTAGCGGCTAGCCCAAATTATTATCTCCTGATTACCTCACCTATGCTATTGTCAGTTCTATTTATATCAGCTGTAATAGGCGCAGCAAGCTCGGTATTGAGGATCTTATTGACTATAGGAGCAACAATTTGAGTAGCTTCTGACATGGCTTGGCTAGGAGGTGATCTCTCCTCGTTGACTATTGACCTTTTTCTCACCAAGCTTACAGCCTCTGATAGTGATAAAACGAGTCAGTATCAGTGAACGGCGATAGTGATTCACCTTTGTTTTCAGACGAAGTATCTGACTTCACAGACTTCAACTTTGTTACCATCTCATTGGGAAAGTCTAAAGACATGGGGTCATTTTTCTGGATGAATTCATGTCTTGTTGATAATGCGACTGGCGAAGTAGCATCACACAATTTGAAGGGATCTCCAGGCGATGAAGAAGAATAATTCAGCTTTCCGCTGTTTGGCAAATTTCTCATTACTCCCTCAGCTGTACCTAGATCAGAGGCAAGAGTGCTTTTGGAATCTTGGGTAGATTTTACTTGACATTCTTCGCTAGACCTCAACAATGGAACGACTGATTAGGCAATATAATGTCAGCGATCACCCTCAACACCAAATCTATTCAACTAACCTTTTGTAGCCTTTTCGGGTTTTCCTGCTATTAATCGCATGGTGACTGGCCTGTAAACGCCATAAATTGCATCTCCTTTTGGCTTTGGGTGGGCTTTGCCTCTCCTCATTAATTCATTGTAGAGCTCCAACGTAGTTTCGAGGTATTCGTGGAAAGCTTTGACTCGAACAGGGTCAGCCATTTCGCTATCGACACTTGCTACCTCTACATATTCAACTGTGTCATTGAATGACGCGGGGGAGTCGTCCTCTCTAAATAATGTCTTTTCTTCGCGAGTAGGAATGAGTTCGTTTATATTTTGCATTGTCATAGTTGTACTCGTTTGATTGATAGGTTGTAGGGCAGAGCTAGAGATGGAAGACATATTAAGTTCGTTTTCAGGGAGGAGCTGCCCAAAAGATAGCGAAGAGATATCAAGAGGAGCAGAAGACGCCATGTCTTTGTGAGTGTTTTCAGAGACTGGTTCGTCAGCCAAGGTAGACTTGTCGATCATCTTGGCATGACTATCACTGAGTAAAGAAAGTTGGCAAGACTTGACCAAATCTCTTTCTAAAGCGCATATTTGATCGACTCCATATTGATCATCAACCTCTGGTATTGCTGCTGAAGAATTAGTATTGGAAACAGTCACAATAACACTATCGTTTGTCGTTGACACTGAGACTACAAAGCTTTTGCCTTCTTCTAGCGTAGCAGTATCAGTAACGATATCAAGGTGTGGGTAATGATCTATGGAAGACATGGTATGTGTTGTCGTCGGGTTCCCATCTTGAAAACTACAAATTGTAGTGTGACTTTCAGAACTTGTTTCGATAAGAGAAGGAATAGGATCAAGTAGTTCTAAAGGTATGCTGGGCAACGGTTTATCACCCTCTTGAAAGATCGCTTGTCTATCAAAATTCAGACAATGATCCGAAACAGAAGAACCAGCAAGGCTGACAAAATCCGGTGGGAGCGATTGATTAGAGATGCCTCCAACGTCTTTGTTAATCTCCTTTCCGATATCGGTTTGGGTGAATGATTGACTTAGCGGAATGGGAAAAGGTAATGGAGGGAATGAGCTTGGCTTCGCTTGCGTCAAGCTAACGATTCGGTCATCTGTCTTTCTTGGTATACTATCTGTCGGCGGTACTGGAACACCAACAGGGTTGTCTTCAGCTTTGGATATGCTTGATTCACGAAAAACACGTCCTTTTCGCATGAGCTTAGAGCTCTTAAAGCTTTCTCGAGTTGAGTACTGGTTCTTGTTGTTGTCTTTGAGGACTAAAGCTGACTCGTAGCGTCAGCCCACATTCACTATACGAAAAGGATACCAGAAAAGTATGACAGACTATTGGTACTGAGCGAACTACAATTTGTAGGTGGGCCGTCCAGAAAATTTGCAGACTTGGTAACACTATTTGGGGCTGTTATGATCTGTTAGCTCTCCTTTTTGTTGGAAGCCTTTAAACTAACCAGGAAAGTTAAGATATGAATGCGCAGAAGTGTC
Source organism: Cryptococcus depauperatus CBS 7841 (assembly GCF_001720195.1). Taxonomy (NCBI): domain Eukaryota; kingdom Fungi; phylum Basidiomycota; class Tremellomycetes; order Tremellales; family Cryptococcaceae; genus Cryptococcus; species Cryptococcus depauperatus. Next base: position 773,832 of record NC_089472.1, on the reverse strand, counting down.
AGCAAGTAAACTAATGAAAGGTGCTGGAGAAGCATTTAATATCTCTGAAGCAGGCATCGAGGAATTATGTAGCGCTATCCTAGTATTAATAACGCTCTCCGCACCATAAAGAAATAGTGTAACAAACTGTTAACATGGGATGAGCGTGAAGCATTGGGCACATTCAAGAGCGGATCTTCAGCAGTAGTGGCAACTTTAGGGACTAGAATTGTTCTTTGAGCTTTTATGCGACCTTTTCCGGGAACAAACTGACTAGGAAAGTTGAGATGGGATGGGGCAGTGGTGCTGGATGAAAGATTAGCTGGAGAGAAAGTTGCTATCAGTATTGCGTATTGGGATATTCAAAAACGTAAACGGATATTCAAGGCGTACCTTCCAATACAGAATTGTCGCCTGACACGCCCAAGGCAGGGAAAGTAGAGCTTTTAGTTACTTTCCAAAACCCATTAAAAATTATAGTGCACCAAAGAACTTGAGCTCACTGCGTTTTTTTTCCATCCCACTACCAGCATCAACTTGGTACTCAGATGCAACAGCAAGATTTGGTTCACTCTGGGCTGGTACGTGGTAGAAATGGACTTTGCCCAGGAATTCCGTCCAACCATCCATTTTGTCATTCTGTCCTTTGTATTGTTTGTTCTTATCCTCTCTTTCCAAGACAGGTTTGGTAGCATTGCATTTGAGTTTATCCATGAGTTCTGGAGCGCTGGCCTTTCTAAAGCTAAACGGGCGAGAAGGTTTATGGGTATGATTAACCTTTGAACGATCTTTGTTGCCTGGTATGGAATCTTGGAGAGGTTTAAAGGCAGGCTCGGAGTGAGAGGCATGAACATTGTTTTTGGGCAACAGTCGTGAAAGCTTGGGCTTGACATGAGAAAGCGTCGGTTTAGTAGCTGTAGACATGTCGCAGATGGATGAGCGGGAGACAATTCGCTTCAAGGGCCCAAAACCCTTGGTTTTTGGAGGCGAGGGAGACGGAATAAGCGGAGACGGTCCAATGGACCGTCTAGGATTGGACAAATTGACTGCGCTCCTTCGAGTCTGACGGGTGTTGGAAGTCGTCTTGTGAACACTAGGAGACGTGGTGGAATCATTAGATGATTTCTTGAGGGCTTTTTTCAGGTCTTTGACGACTGTCATCCTGAGTTTCGCCGGCTAACCAACCTACACCGAATCAAAAGAGTTAGCTCAATAGGAAGTAAACCACTTTCTACACTAGACGCCACAAGTAGCTCTTTCCAATGTAAAGCATAAGCAACCTCTAGTCAGTACCAAGATTTGATTCTTCAAAGACGATGTTAGTGGAATAAACAAGGAAAAGACAATTAGAAAAGTACTCTGTGGCCTTTCTCACAGGCAATCAACACCAGTCAACCTCCACCTGTCAGTGAAACAGAAATCACGTGATTTATTCATTTCTATGCTGTCATGCAGACCACTTTCTTCAGCTTCCTAAAGGTGATACTGTCTGCCTCTTTGGCTACTTGGATGAATATATGGGAGTGAAGTGAAAAAATAGTGGCGAAATCCACCTTGAGGAAAGAAGGCGAGAGGCAGGGCCGGAGTTAACAATGTTTTTCATCAGCATTCTTCTGGGTCAAGAGAGTTGGACGCGGGATGGAGCCGGGAACCTCCAGAAAGCTCCAAAAAGCTCCGCTTGTTATTGAGTTGTTTTGAAAGAGACTTGATTTGTACATGAAAATGTAAAGTTGTTAAAGAAAACTTGATTGAATGGAATGATGAATTGTGGAATGAACCTCTTATCCCCCGTGGGAAAATCGCTTGTGGTGGAGGCTGCCTATAATGTTATTTTTCTTTTATCTTCCATTCTTTCTTCTTCTTCATATTTCAAGTCTGGATTTTAAAGAATGACTGAACAAACAACCGTATCTCCCTGTTGTGCTACTGGTCGTGCGTCTTAAAGTGCATATGTGCTTAGCGTACTCACAGCTTGAATAGACATCCATGCCGGTTCTCCATTGGGCTCCACCTCTATCCAGCACGGTCTCCGAACTTACACCTCCCTTCCTTCATCTCAGCCCGCAAATGGCAAGAAACAAGACACTGTCATATTGATTTCTGACATCTTTGGAATTGACTTGGTCAACACTAAGCTCATTGCTGATGAATGGGCTGGAAAGGGATGGAGGGTACTTTTGCCAGATTTTTTCGAGGGTGACGCAGTCCCCGATTCTTTACTTCAGGTTTGATTGATGCTTTGTCTTGCATAGCAGTGGCTAAAGTTCTCTAGGCGATCGTTCCAAATGTAAGATATCAAGCTGAATCAACTCTGGCTACCAAAGCCGCCGACGGGGCCAAAGCAGCCGCAACTCTTACCCCTTGGCTGGCCAAACATCGAGAGGCGGGTAGGTACATGAGTTTCAATTTATACAAGTTGATGTGGGGTTAGTTGTTAAGCCTTTGATTGAAAGTTATGTTCAGGCTGTCAAAGCTGAGCCCCAAACGTAAGTTGATTAGCGACTTTCCGTACCCATACAAAACTGAAAGTGTAACAGTGGCAAGATTGCTCTTGTAGGTTTTTGTTGGGGAAGCCGTTATGCCTTGGTTCTCGCTCAATCCAATTCTCCTGCTAAACCCGACGTCGTGGTGGCCAACCACCCTTCTTTCCTCACTCTCGAGGATGTCAAGCCCATCACTGAGATTCCCGTTGCTATTCTCAAAGGCGATAAAGACAACATTATGAGTGAAGAAGAGTTAGACAACGTGGAGAATGACTTGAAGGGAAAATTGGGAAATATGTTGTTAGTAAAGAGGTTTCCTGGAGCGGTGCATGGATTCACCGTTCGAGGTGATATGGAAGATGGACAGGAAAAAGCTCAAAAGGAGCATGCGTGAGTGAAGATGTAGAATTAAAAATTAAAAGCGAGGACTGACATTCAGCAGATTTGAGATTGCTGCCAGTTTCGTCGCTAAGCACTTTGGCTAACAAACATCACAAGTCCAAACGGAAGGAAAAACTCGAGACTTTAATGTATTTTAACTCGAAAAAATGAATGTAGTACTTGTAACAACAACACATCAAGATCTATTTCAAAGTCTGCTCATCTTGCCTGGTCTTTGAAAATCAACCCAAACTACTGTGTAAAAATTGCTGTAGACACTAGTATTCAATAAGATATCTATATCAAGTCACATTTCACAAAAATCCCGGGCAAAATTACACACACCAGTCCATAAGTCGAGCGTATTTCTTTAATTCAGCATATACTTTTGGTCTGTTAAGATTCAGATCTTAACCTCCTCTATTTCCTTGGTCACCTGTTCCTCTTCATCCTTGGCATGGACAAGCTCGTTCTTTAACGATCCTGCAGCAGCAGCGAATGAGAATTGGGGTCGAGTTGAATAATCCTTTTTGGGTCCTGAGGCAGGCTTTTGAGAGGCCTGCACATGAGCAGTGACGGTCTCAAAACCTTGTTCATCGCGTCTGGGCTTGTCGCTTGGCTGTTTCTTTGCTGGAAGCTTGTTGTATTGCTGCCCGGAGGGCTGGGCGCCACCCGCATTAGCACCAGCCGTCCGAATTGACTTTAGTTTTTCTTCTTGCAACAAACTTCCCTTTTCTTCTTCCTGTCTAAGCTTTTTTTTTTCTGATTCCCTCGCTTTCTTTCTCTCTTCTTCTCGATGGGCTAGTTTGTCTTCGGCAGCCTTTTCTCTGGCGGCAGAATCGACAGGTTTGGCAGAGCCGAATATACCGGCTCGATTGGATTCTGCAGTGGCAGGAGCACTTGTATTGGCAGAAGCAGTACGAGGAGCAAGATTTAATCTTTTCCTTTCTGTTGGAGGCGCGAGTTTGGGTGAGTCGCCAGCTTCGCTACCTTGACGGGAGGGAACGTTGGAAGTAGAAGTGGGTGTACGAAGTTTGGTGCCTCTAGACCAAACTTCCTCCTTGTCTGCTATCGATGGACTACTCGCACCAGAATTGGCGCCAGCCTGATGAGGAGGCGTATCCCGACCAGCCTTGATATCAGCCAAAGGCCTGTTGGACCTCCATTGGTCAACGTTGTCGCCGGCAGAAGGCTCGCGAGGTTCACGGGATCGTCCTAGGCCAGAAGAGTTTCGGCGAAGAGGTCCAGCAGAGGGAGGAGCAGGAACAAACTTAGCCCCTCGAACAGAGGACCAGTCAAGATCAGAACTAGGAGCATAAGAAGGTTCGCGAGTTGGAAGCGGAGTAGATCGACGCCATTGCGAGGCTTCTTCTGCAGCAGAAGGAGGGTGTCGAGATGTGGAAGCTAAAAAGCTTGCTTTAATATGCGATACACGGAAAATGATCATACTTACGCGCTTCAGCAACATTCACTCGAATTGACCTGCCTTGTAGCTGACTCATACTTCTGTTTAAAGCCTCCTTCAAACCATCTTGAGTCCTAAACTCGACGTAACCAAAACCTTTTGGCTTTCCAGTAGGGTCTTTAACGATTCTCACACTGACAGGACTCAGGTCTTTGAAAAAATCCTTGACCTGGTCTTCAACATCAGGCTCAAAAGAAAGATTACCAATAAATGCTGTGAAGGGAGGAACGGTAGGAAGAGGAAGTTCTTCGCGTTGAGAGGGAGCACCAGGAAAGCCAGTAGCACGAGAAGAACGGTCGGGCATTGAATCGAGGTAACCGGGATCGCCTCGCTTAGGAACAGAGTCGTCTCGGGCAGCAGGTGCGGTAGGGAGATCATACTCCTCATCAGCCCAAGAGCTACCTTCAGTAGCTATTCACATAGTCAGCAATTACAGCAGAAATGAGTCGTTAAGCTTAAGATATGAACACCATGCTGTCCCACAGCTTCTCCACTATCGCTACTGAATATATGCCTCCGAAATGAAGATTGAAGATTGTCCACATCTCCATCGCCATACAGCTCACAAACAATTATCCAAATCCCTTGTCAAAGACCTAAAGCGGCCAAATAGCTCGCAATAATCCAACAAAGCCGTCATCAATCCACACCCAGTCGTAAGATTGCTTGGTGACATGGGACGAAAGATGACATCGTTGACGTAAACCGTTGATAAATTCGCAAGTCACAAACACGCCCAAAACCTCAGAGCCGCATGTTTCACCTGCATCCAGTTCCTTGCCATCTCACCCTCATCCAGAGTATGCTCATTGTCTGTGCTAACTGTGAAGAAGCTTACCAGCAGTCTGGAAAAAATCTTGAAGTGCAATCTTCTGTCCCTTCTTTTTAGGCGCTAAACAATATCAGCCAAGACATTAAAGTCGACCATACCACATACCCATGTTGTTAATGTTTAAAAAGACAAGATTTAGAAATGAAAATCAGCCAAAAAGAAAAGAAAAAGAAAAGTTGCAAGACTAGCGGCAAAGTGCCACTTGATATCGGACTTTCCGGCATTTTGGATATCAACTTAATTAAGGTTTTTAACCCCTTATAAAGTATAAATAATCAGGGACAATCCTTTCTCACCTCCACCTCCGAGTTCCACTACTTTTGCTGCAATAAAAAGGATTTCTGTAACAGAAATATGAAACTTTTTGGCAGCTGTTTCGGCAGGAAATCAAGTATATAACGAGATGGGACACCTTGAAGATGTCTATCAAATCATCAACACCGACCGTCAACATAACTACCCCTTCATCTTCACCTTATCATCCTCCCTCAACACAACTCAAGACACACCACCTCAAAACTCTTTATCAAAACCACTCTTAGACACAAAAAAGCTATCAAGACAGAAGAAGCTGAGATATTGGATTAAACACAAGACTTTAAATTCCAAGAATCTCAATCCTGTCAAGTTTGCAAAAGCAGTCTATTCAAACTCAAGTTAGTACCCAAGACCCAAAACTCTTACCCTTATAACCCAATTATCAATATAAAAAACCTCTAACCGTTCATTATGACAGCTTCTTGGCTTGGAGAAAAAACCTTTCCCAATCTTTTCTTGAAGATTTGTAAGCTGTGGATGATTGTCGCTGTTGGGGCACTTGTGATGGTGAGCTCCAACCACTCTGTTCCAGCTATATCAGTGGCTAAATTGTGTGCTAGCCACTAATTGTATGGATCATGATTTTCATTGAAAATACCAAGACCTTTAATGATACCATGCGTCCGTTTTTTGGTTGTCACGGAAAATTTTGTGCTAATAGATGACAGACCATTACCTCGGCAATGATCAAAGGATCTATGACCGTATGGACAATGATCACAATGCTGGTTACGTGGGCAACACCAACATACCTAAGCATCTTGGTGGTGTCGTCTTTGCTGCCGTGTTTGATGTGGCTATGTGGATACTCATTATCATTGCTGCCTGTTCCGATTTATTGTATGCCCCATTGATCTTATCATATGAAAGATATTCTGACATTGTTTCCAGCTGGAGGTTCCCGATCTGCAAACAGCTTATCGGTGAGTGTATCTTTGCTATGCGAAGGGCATACTGACATGAAGTAGATGCCTTTCATGCACCCGGCCTATATGACACAAGAGGTCACGGTGAAATTGAGTATTTCTGTATATCTTTATCATTCTTCTTATTACTCGTTTGTTGCTAATGACCAAAAGTTTTGGTGGCCAATGTCTTTTTGAAGCTCTTCATCGTCGCCGCTACAGGTTCTCAAACCTACACTGGACTCTACCCCGACAACAATCAAGTTGACACTCCACTCTTTTGTTTGTATGCCGTCATGATTTTACTAGCGAGTACGATTTTCACTTTGCCCGCGTTAATGGTGAGATACAATGACATTGTATACCCTTCGAGGAAGTGACCAGTTTCATAGTTCTTATTACAAGACTTAAAGAAACAAGAGAAGCAACAGAGCAGTAAAGCGTAAAATACTTTCCAGCCCGATCCATCTTCTTTACGTTCAACGGGGAAGGCAAGATTAAACAGAGCAAAAGAATACGGCATTCCTACTAGTGATATTTAGTGCCTTGACATAACAGTAGGGCTTGAGACATTTGTTCAGGTCTGGTACTTGGGTATCTAAGTCGTGGATAAAACATAGCAGGCTACGGAACCTATTCGCAGGAGGATATTATAGGTCAAGCCGACAACATGCATAGCATATCATAATGAGCATGTCGCGATAGTGATGTTGATGAGCAATACAAGTGATAAAATATTATGCATATCTAAAGACCCGAGTGGTTTATAACCCACACAACAACTGCCTGTTCTCAGTTATCAGATTCTATTTTGCACAATAGTGTTAACAAGGTTACCATGGGTTAATCACAGTTTTGAATACTCTCAATCTTGTTGATAAAAATAAAGCCAAACCAAATAGCAGACGTTCTAGTTGCCTCGACCAGCAAGTCGACCCCCTTGAATATTTTTGCCCTCTTGAGCTGTAGAGATGCCAACCATGGCTTCTCCGAGGTCGGTTGACACTTCTGCAAGAATAGACGGATTGTTGTAATGGGTGACGGCTTGAACAATAGCTCGAGCTCTTTTGGCAGGATCGCCCGACAAGACTAAAATCATTACTACCAAGGATATCACAAGACGATAGCAACTCACAAATGCCTGAACCGACAAAGACACCGTCACAACCAAGCTGCATCATCAATGCGGCATCGGCAGGCGTAGCGACACCACCAGCAGCAAAGCTGAATATTTCAATTAGAAATTCAACGGTAAAGGGCAAGAACGAATTAATTTACGAGACAACAGGTAACCTTTTGAGTCTAGCAGTCTCCTTCAACAAATGATAAGGTGCCTGAAGTTCCTTGGCAAAAGCATAAAGTTCCTCATCAGTCATGGAAGCAGCTTTACGAATATCGCTCATAACAGCCCGCTGGTGGCGAACAGCCTCCACCACATCGCCAGTACCTGCTTCGCCCTTGGTGCGAATCATGGCAGCGCCTTCCGAGATACGGCGAAGGGCTTCGCCGAGATTCTTACAACCACAGACAAAGGGGACTTTGAAATTGTGCTTATTAATGTGATGTTGGTCGTCAGCAGGAGTAAGGACTTCGGACTCCTGTAGGATATTAGTGATTTGAAAAACACCCATACAATAAACACACTGACATCGACATAGTCCACGCCGGAAACTTCAAGAATTTTTGCTTCCTAAGAAAAATCGTTCAGACGAGATAGTTGGGGATATTTGAAAAGCTCACGACAAAATGACCTATTCGGCATTTGGCCATGACGGGAATAGAAACAGCGTCAATGATCTCCTTGATCATACCAGGGTCAGACTATAGGCATGTTAATAATAACAAGGTTTTGTGGTCAACGATACGAACCATGCGAGCAACACCTCCATCTCGACGAATGTTCGCAGGAATTCTCTCTAAAAAAAAAAGTGTGTGGTCAGCCTGGGACAGCATCTCCAGGATTAGAGCCTACCGAGAGCCATAACAGCACAAGCTCCAGCAGCTTCAGCGATCTTGGCCTGCTCAACATTCATCACATCCATGATAACGCTACGTAATCATTAATTTACAAGCAATTACAGCTTTCCCTTTGCACACATTCACTCACCCTCCCTTGAGCATTTGAGCGAGACCAGATTTGACGCCAAAACTTCCCCCGGCGCTACTACCAGGAGCACCAGACCTAGGGCCCAGCGAGGGAGTGGACGTACCAGCGCCAGTGTTGACAGAGGGTGTGCCATTACAAGCTGGTTGAGAGGAATGGACAATAGTGGGCTCTACAGAAGACATGTTGTTTTGTTAGAGAAGGAGGAAGTGAAATAGAAGAAAAGGAATTTGAATAGAAAGAAAGAAAACAAAACCAAAAAAAAAGAGATGGAAATCGATCTAGGTATTGGAAAATGACTCGATGGAGGAAATTTCAGGTAGTCGAATAATTACGTAAACGTTCGGCTTTTCAGCCCATTTAGCCGAGATACAATTAGAATTATATATCGATATCTTTTATTTATAACTCACATAATATATTTAATCTCTAAGCAGCCAATCTATCGTTTGACATTGTAACGTTTCCAACCAAAGCCATAAACGCCAGCTCTACCCAAAACTATAGCTCTTTGCTTTATGAGATGCCTCATACCACCCTAGCTGTGGACATGATTGCCAGTATTTGCTGTATTGTCGTCAGTAGTCCATGACATTTCCACCCGTGTTTAGCAATGATTACAATACTAAGCCTGACAGGTTTCATCTCCTCGACTGCTAGTATCAACAGAGATACATGTCAGGCTAAACAACTTTTTGAATGACCTGGGACAAGATATCAAACACAGTCAGAGTCAGTCTACTCACAGCTCGGCTTTTGGCTATTACAAATGATTTTTATCAAGCGTCAAGAAGAGATGTTGCCAACCGACTAGGTGTCCAGAAAGATATATGCAAGTCTGAGAAACCATCAAGCATGTGCTCTAAAGCCAAACAGCCCTAAAGTCAAACCGACGTACAGTCATGAAGAATATCAACCATTCAAATCCACGCTCTGTACAAAAAGGTCACAAAAATACAACCCGAGTTGCATTCTTACTTATTGGCTATATTCCACGTCATCATTCCAACGTTATGACAAGAAGGCGAGTAAGACAGGAAAGACAAATGTGAGCGAGTGAAAGGAGAGAACACTTTTATAAAATAGTTTTGTATCTCCAACACTCACCTACATGTTCACTCTCCCATCTCATCCACCCAGCACCTTGCAGCTCTTTAACCGTATCGCAAAAAAGACACCCAACCACACAACGTTCACCATCGCTCACTCCTCAAACATATATACACAGCCCGCAGAGGGACGAGTCTGGATAGAAACGATCACAAAAGTCAAGTTGAAATCCTTTATGTGAGTGAATCCCTTCCCTTGTGGAAAGACTCCACATTGCAACACCCTCGACTCATCCATTATGCCTTGCATGGTCGTTCAGCGCCAACAAGATTGGACAATGGAGGTATTTCATAAGCAGATATGTAAACGTTTGCCGTCTGTTTTTATATCTTGAACCATCATTCTACCATCTCCAATTCTTTCCAGCTACCAACGCAACGCAAACAACCTAGAACATGGGCGATTCAGATACCGAGACAGCAGAATCAAAAACCGCTGCAGAAACCTCTAGCCCAGAAGGTGGCAATTCTACTAAGGCAGCGTCCGAGAAATCTGGTTCAAAGTATTCCGAATTCACTGGATCTAATTTCAAAAACGCTATTAGGTACGAGCAAAAATTTGGAGACATTTTATATAAGTGGTCCAAAAAAGATCTCACAACATTAGGTTTAGATAAGGATACTATAAGAAGGTATCATGGTTACCTTAAAACGGCGTCGGAACAGACCCAAAAGTTTCTCACGACTTTGGAGAGTGCATATCCAGCATATTTCACACAGGGAGACGAAAGTGAGGGAAATAAGACGGACGCAGAAAGCCAGTCCGGTAACGATACCGCTGGTGATAGCGATACCAAAAAAGAAGTTACCGAAGAAGTTACCGAAGAAGTTACCGAAGAAAAAGTTACTAAAAAGAAAGGTGCCAAAAAGGAAGGTGCTAAAAGTGATGATACCGGCGATTCAGGTAATGAGACCGACGATTCAGGTTATGGCTCCGACAAGGATGAAAAACCATAGAAAGACTGTAATGGTCAGAGAACGAGGAATGGACGTTGAGGTAGTAATCTTTTGAAAAGAATCAGAATGGCGAGCTATTGGAGACATGTCGTGTGTTGATACTATGTGGATCTCGCCACATTGCATGGTTCAAGCGAGTTTGTCGTCTAGTTTCATATACTTGGCCATATACTCATCCATTTCCTTGTTGCGTCTGAAGGCGCTTCCATGCATGAGCGATGGGATGATGAGTGTACATACAATGACACAGGATGACTGAAAACTGCTTGTCATATTTCTAATCTTTACCCAATGGATAGCATGCTACTATTCTCAGGCTCAATTCAAACCAAACGGAGATGGCTAATTCTTGGAAGGGTCTTTGGTGAATCGAAGGTAAGGCTAGAATACATGGTCAGGCAGCTTTTGATTAAGGGAAAGCGACGCACGTAGACAGTCTTGACATGGTCGCCAAACAGCTCTTTTACTTGTTCTCCTTGGACAGAGGGATGGACGATAACATCGTCGCCTTGTTTCCAGTTGCTATGTCAACTGTCAGTTACCCTGCAAAACACCAAGACGTACGCAGGGGTCGTAATCTTGTGCTTGTCACCGAGTTGAAGAGAGTCAATCACACGAAGGATTTCTGGAAAGTTTCGACCGGTAGAAGCGGGATAGGCAAAGGTAAGTCGAATCTGCTTATTGGGGTCGACTAGAAGGAGATATTAGCTTGCCGTCGTCGGACGCTACAATACTTGCTGATGAAAACGGTCCGGACGGTAAAGGGAATACCCTTCTTGTCTACATTGGTGGCATCGAGGTGGTCCAGCATTCCGTACAGTTCAGAAACCTTCCTGTCCTCATCGCCAATGATGGGAAACTGTAAAGAAGGTCCTCCCGGAGTCAGATTTTCAATATCCTTGATCCAGTTCTGGTGGGATTCAATCGTGTTGGCAGAAAGACCTATAAGCTTGACACCACGGGATGCAAAATCGGCATAGGATAGATTGACAGCAGAGAGTTCAGTCGTACAGACTGGGGTGTAGTCATCCGGATGGGAAAAGAGTATAGCCCAAGATCCGCCGAGCCAATCGTGAAACTATGCCGACCGTCAGTCAAGGATCCATGGGCGTCGCTACCACTTGCATCGATTCTGCCATGGGTGGTCTCTGCTTCAAAGTTTGGAGCGATATCTCCCAGTCGAAGCGCTGCCATGGTGGTCTATTATTGCAGGATGGGAATGTTGTAAGCTGAATCTTTTATATCTTTTTGAGAAATGATAAAAAGACGAGTAACGTCTTATGGTGTATGTGATGGCGTCATCGGATTTACAATCTTATCTCATGGGAGGTGGAGGTCATATGGGGAGATATTTTGCTTCCGTCGTTGCACTTTTTATGAGAAAAGTTGAATCAGCGAAATTCAAAAAGACAACTTGACGACGCAAGTTGTCCAGCAAGGAGATGGTTTCGACGGATTGAGGAGAGCGATTGTGTGAGTAGAAAAGTCGTTGTCATCGCTGATGAGATAATCTGGATTAGTTGGACTCTACTTGGTTATTGATTTACATAGTCTCAACCTATATGAGGTGAATGGAGAGTCATAGGTCAACGACGAGTCTTGCCGAATGTCGTTTGCCCAATCATTCCCAGTAGCATACAAGATGGGTAGCAATCTGACCATGCCGGCTGTGGAAGACGATGCGGCTGTTCTACTGCGACCACTTATCAAAACGCAAAGCAAGGAGGATTACAGAATGAAGCTTAGGCATGCGGCGAGATTTGGGCTCAGTGAGGTTAGGCAACGAAGCAACTGTATTTGACACGTGGAACGGCGTATCAAGTACAGCAATGCCTGACTTACAATCCCTCACCGGTAACGTTTCAAACTCTTCCAGATCTGCGCAACACAGCCATTTATCGTCTACGGCAATACAGCGGCTTCTCTTTATCCGTAACCGGAGCCCACGTTTACAGCTGTGCTCTTTGACAAAGACGGTTTTATTGCACGATGAGCTTCTATGGGATTTGACACGATTGACGAAGAGGCTTAGTTCAAAGATTCATATCTCCAAGCAGGTTTAGCCAGCGGTCAACTGGCCGCAACTAATCTTCTTTCTTGGCTGCCTTTGCTGTTACCGTCTTGAATCTCGTTGAATACTAGCCATGCCACAAAAGGGTCTGCTAGAATGAATGGCTCGCCTATCAAAACAAAAAGCAGATTGAAACAACAGAGACGAAAAAAGTGTAATACCATTCAACACGTCTTACGCAATGGTCAATTAACCTCCTTGGAGATGGTATATATAGTGGCACTTGCCGTATATATTACTCCAACACTAAGATAAAATGCATCTCTCTTTTACTCTTCTTTTTGCATTTACAACAGGACCGAGTTAGCATTAGACAGCTGGGCATATCGTATCACATAGCATTGTGGTTTGGCAGACATTAAGCATGTCAATATTGAAACATCACCATGATGACCATCAGTCACATTTGTCATATATGTATTATGCGCATCCATCCAGAGTGACCATAGACACAACGTTGGTGTAAGTTCAACAGCTGTTTACAATAACCACGGATCACCAACCGCTGCTTCAATCCTTCCTGTACTCATACACATACATCGGCATTGAACTTGCATATCTCTTACGGCAATAAGAGATAAATCTAGCATCCGTCTAATGGGATACTGATGGCAAATCTCCCGCAGCAAACAACTCAATATGTATTTGCTGCTCATCAACGCCGCGAGACTGGAGCTCATGTAGCTTGTCCGACATGAAATTAGCTGGGCCACACAAGCAAACACATCTTTGTCAGCCAACTTGAACGTTTCACAGGAAATTTATCTTACTAATACTGGGTGGTCTCGTCTTGCAAATCCATTCTACCTTTGTGGTCATCGTTTTTGCCCAACATGGCGCCAGTGCCAGGAGAAGAATAAAACACCTTGTAGATGATGTTGTTACGCTTTTTAGCAATGTCTCTCCAATAGGATCCAAACGCATAAACATCTTCATTACGTGCTACCGTAGCATAGGTAAAGGAAAAGTCGCCATAAGGCGAAGCCACATCAATGTGATCTCCTTCGTGAAGCTCTTTATGCAAGAGGTTACTCATCCTGCCTAGGTCAATCAAGCATTCGCGACGGGTAGATGCCCAACTCACCATCCTGGATCGGCGGGAACATTTGGGTCAGCCGAGATAGGGACAGGAATGCCATCCTCTCGCTTGACAGAGATGCAAAAGTATTTGCCATTGGGTGAATCCGACAAGGAATATCTTGACAGCGTCGGCTCATAGTCACCCAACCATGCCATACTCACTGCCTAACCTGTTTGTGTCCCAAGACGGCGAGATACTGTCCGGGGTGATACCCAGGGAGAGGCTTGCCAGTAGACTCGACAGGTACCAAGTAAAAGCTAGTAATTGTCATAAATATAGCCAATAGATAATAACGCAGCGTAGATTGCATTATTGTGACCTTTTGGTACAAAGCGTGCATCTCGATTATTCCTAATATTCATGACAACGACTCACTTTGCGAATGGGCAACCTGGAGAGCCACCAAGGGTTTGTCCACTGACGGGCAGTGAGAGAAGGCTTGTTCAATAGACACACTCATTTCTATTCGAGTTTAGGGTTTGTAACAAGCCGTACCCATCTCCTATCTCCTTGCTTTTATATATACAACCAAAGACGGCATCTTTCGGACTGTCCTCTGAGCGGCTGTTATCTCCTAGACTGTGTCTATTCGCTTGACCACTCTCGAGTCAAGTTCCAACAGCCTTGCAAGACGCTTTCCGTCTGGAAAGACACTCAACGTTTTCACGGGTCGAACCAAACAAAACACTCGTTCCACCAATCAGCAAAGAGGAATTGGAAAGCCGTCTTTTCTGCATTTTGCGATAACATCTGATGAGGATACAAGGGGAAATACTTGGGTGTAAGTGCGTCAGCACTTACCACTGGGAGTGGTGAAGACGGAGGTGCGTCAACGGAGAGCACAAGGAAATAGATATATATAGATCAACTGTAGAATGCTTTCATATACTTCGTTTCATGCAACACCAGTGCTACATTTGCTGTATTGGAACGCCTTCATACATACTATTCACATAGTTGTCATCAAAACCCAGTGTGGCACAACAGATGCCTTCATTGGGCAAGTCGGTGGACGCCGGATGGTTGTCAAGTCCATCCAAATTTCCAGGCAACCATTCTTGACGACTCTTCTAGCAGCCTCTGACTTTGCCACTGGGCAATGAACACAAGAAAGGTGGAAGAACTCGGGTAAGAGAATGGTCAGCGTCACTGGCAGCTGCGTGGTGTATGGGAGCAGCCATTCGTAGCGACGCGTAGATATCTACTTGTGATTGTGTCTTTAATGGCATGGCACGTGAAAATGACAGTAGAGAGTGGCAATGTTAGATGTGAATTGATCATGTATTCATTCGTGAAATTACCACACCCAAAATAATTACGTAATGTTTAATGGCTGTCACTCTTATCTCTTCCCATGTTGTGTATTTGAATATTACCGTATATGCCATGTATCACTAATAAGCAAGTTGGAGCTATGTTCATTTAAATGGCTAGAAGAGTCATGTCGGGTGAAGCCGTGAGCCATCAGATGAGCCAGCCTGCAAGCTTGACATGCCCACAGATGCAATCAACAACTGCAAGTCGAAGAGCATTGCGTTTCAAGCTTCATCATTGGTATTAGACGAGATATGGTGAATTGAACAAGGCAGCTCAAGTTGTACATGCAAAATACATCGATCCATTCGGGCCGAGTTGAATATAGTCAAAAATTGCTTCCGTGATTACGTACAATGCTTTATTCGTGACATTCAAACGCCCAATTATATCAACGCCATTTGTCGATTTGATCCCGTTTATATAGATAGCATAAAGATTCAGAACAGAACAAGACTTTCTAATGGGCTAGATGACGTGTTATTGAATTTAGGCGTGCCAACTATCCCACGCGCCTATGCATCACCCATCGTCCATTCCTGATACCTTATGCTAGTTCATTTTGCTTCCGTCCATGGTCATGGCCAATTTTCATTTTCCAACTTGTTTCTTTTTATTTTCCAAGAACTTGTGGGAAATGTTTTTTTTTTTTTTTCCTTTTTTTACAGTTGAACAGTTTATCGTGTTAATGCTCCAAGCGTAATGACCAGCTGCCATTCGAACTGCACGTGACTTTGTAGGTGTTTGGGGAAATAGGAATGGAAAAACTGATACATATGGTAACCGGTGAGAGAGAGATATATATAAAAGGCGTTGCGACTGGACTGACCCATTCACTACTAACTTATTCATCATACTGATCCACCAACACCGTCAACGTTGACTAACTGATTTGATTTCAAAGAAGGATGACAGTGGCAAGCCTTCTGACACCTCCTCCCGAGCTTCCACAACCATGGCGCCAGACACCATTGGTAGAGTCGGCCGCGCTATCACGCATGGCAGGGTGGTGAGTGCAGACTGACTGGATCCGGTCGATATTCACAGCATGTCAGTCGCATCTTTCTCAAACTCGACAACCTCCAACCCTCGGGGTCGTTCAAATCAAGGTAAGCCAATCGTCTTGTCCTATCCTGTGTGAGGCTGACCGGCCATGTGCCAGGGGCATAGGAAATCTTGTTCGCCAGAGCATCTCGAGCTATCCTCCGGACACACCTCTTCACTTTTACGCTTCTTCTGGTGGCAATGCCGGACTCGCCTGCGTCACTGCGGCCTCAGCCCTCTACGGTTATCCCTCGACCGTCGTCGTGCCCGTCTCTACGTCACCTGAAATGGTGAAAAACATTGTACAAGCGGGAGCAGGGGCGGCGACTGTGATTGTGCAAGGGAAGACGATTGCTGAAGCAGACAATTGGCTTCGGGAGACACTGTTGCCACAAGACCCGTATGGGATATACGTTCCTCCATTTGATCATCCAGATATCTGGAAAGGAGCTTCAAGCGTTGCACACGAGCTCGTTGACCAGCTGTTGGGTGTGCCGCCGGATGCGATTGTATGCTCGGTAGGCGGCGGAGGGCTCTTGATTGGGATCTGTCAGGGTCTCGAGGAATGTGGTGTCACCGTTGGCTGTCAGACCCGAGTGGTCGGCGTGGAAACGCAAGGAGCAGAATCGTTCGCTGAAGCCCTTCGCGCCGGACACGTGGTCACACTCCCCGGTATCAAATCTATTGCGACATCTCTTGGCTGCGTGCGAGTGGCGCAAAAGGCGTTGCAGGTGGCAGAGAGAGGAAACGTGACCAGCGTTGTCGTGACTGACCGACAAGCGGTGGATGCCTGTTTGAGGTTTGCAGACGATGAACGGATTCTGGTGGAGCCGGCTTGTGGCGCTACACTCGCTATGATATATTCCGGGAAATTGAGGGAAGTGATGGGTGTAACGGAGCAGAGCATTGTTGTGCTTGAAGTTTGTGGAGGTTCAAATGTCAGTCTGCAACTGTTGGACAAGTGGAAAGTAGAGTATGGGTTGTAACACTTTTTATAAGTATGCGATGGAATATGTTGTACATCTAAAATGATCCCAAAGACAGACTACCCACAAAACTCGTCTACTCGCCGCCGTAATCGATATAATCCGGTCTCTCTGCTGCCAGGTACTCTTCCTGCAACTCTGCAACGACTCGGCGCGCATCGTCAAACTCATCTAATCCATCCGCAAACATTTCCTCCTTTTTATATTGTTCCAAAAACGCATTGCGCTTACGAAGCATATCGTATTGATGAATCATCCTTTTGAAGAGCTAATAACGAGTGAGCATCCAGCAGTCAGATTATTAGAACAGACGCACAGAAGCCATGCTTGTATGGTTTGCCATCATCACGCCACTGACTCTATTGCTCCCCGCTCCCATCCCTCTTCTTCTTGTCAATGCGACTTGTATGCTGGCTGGACCCCATGGAATAAAATTTGCAAGCTGCCTTTCACGTATTCTCAACAATGACTTGTGCACATCTGTCGGGTCAACATCCCCAGAAATGATGTTGAGGCAAGAAATATAGGCAGATGATTTGGTAGATGTTGTAGACACCATGCGGTTTTTCGGCTGGAGAAGCCGCCGCATGACGTCAAGAGTCGTTGTTTTGCGAATTGATTTCGCCTACAGGCTGTGAGTATGACCCTCCATAGTGGACACAATCTCACCTTGTCAATTTCATCACCAGTAAATGGAGTATAAGAAGTCATCAAAAAGTGACATCTTGGTGTAGGTATAAGACTGGCTATAATACCGACGAGGTCGTTATTCATATAGGAGGGATATCGGAGCGTGGTCGTCGACGCTGCCATCACTGTCGATACCTGCCCAAGGTCAGTCTAGCCCGATTCATAAACCACTCACGAGTTGATTTGTCTGCACAAAACTCGGATCCTGCACATGTAATCTATCGGCCGCTATCCTTGTCAAAGCTGCATTGTCAAGCACCACTACACTATCAGCATTGTTGACCAAACGTTTTGTCGCCAGCAATGAATTGTACGGTTGAACGACAACGTCAGATGATTCAGGAAAGACGGAGTAAGTTTGAATGAGTTTTTTGGGAAAACGGTCGTTTAGTCGTTCAAGAAGGTATGAACCGAGTCCCGAGCCTGTGCCACCTGCTATAGAGTGAAGCAGCATGAAACCCTAGACCTACTTAGCAATTGGTTCGGATAGTAACAGCTTACCTCTAGAGAATCGCTTCCATCTGCCTCTCGATCAATCATCTCCATCAAATCATCATAGACCTTTTCGCCTGCACTGTACCCCTGAGCCCAGTTATTGCCCGCACCGCCACCATCTTTGGAGACATAAATGTTTTCCGGATTGTAGAGCCCTTTGAATGGCGACGTCAGGATAGTGTTGATGACCTGTACTATCAGCCATGAAGCTTCCAAGCTTAACTCACTCTTGGCTCCAGGTCGATGAGAATGGCACGGGGGATGTAATGTTCATCGTCCGCCTGATAAAAGAATACATCTTTGCGGTCGCCATGGCCACCCTCTGCCGCCCAATCTTCCAGGTCGCCTTGAGGAGATATGCCGTGCTCTGCACATAATTTTTGCCAAAACTGCCATGTCAGTCCCAAGTGTGTCACTCCTTGCTTACTTGTGCGCCAACTATACATATATCAGCCGCCGCTCATCGTCACAGATACATACTTTGATTTCCAGCTTGACCTGCTTGTAGCGATATTATTTCTCTGCCCATGATGACTTTTGATAGATTCAAATTCAAAAACAATTTACATCTACACGCGACGCGTCAAGAGACGCCACCACATTACGTAACAAGAGGCGTCAAGATAACGCGTTTCGCCACCATCAAATCTGAGAGACCTAAATAAAACAATACAAACCTATTAAAATGCGGACAAATTCGTTTATGAATTTGTACATTGTCTTTTCATTCTTAGTATAATGCTTCGACGGACTTCTCTTTTGTTGCTGGCTCTTGTTATTGTCGCCACGATTTTTGCAGCACAAACTCTTTATCCCACAATCGCTACCTTCTGCCACATAGGGAGCCATCAACGCTTCAATGTTATCATGCACTATACGCCGTCGATGCTACAGCCACTAATCGCACCGTATGTGGGTATGCCAAAGGGAGAAACGCCATCGATTCACATTGTAGAAGTGCTGAAGCAATCTACATGGCCAGGAGAATGGCCAATCCCGGCTCTGACGCCAGCTGAATGGGTCAACGGAGAGCTGGTCAGTCCAGCGTTGCTCATGCTGCATATATTTTCCATGCCAACGACAAAGGCACGCTTACGGCGAGACTTGATTCGCCATCATTCAACGCTTGAGACAATTCCAGAAGCGTATCGCCATCTGATAGAAGTCAAATTTGTACTGGGTAAACCACCTCCTGGCCATGCCATTTATGACGAAAAAGAGGCGCTTGAGATTGATCGAGAGGAAAAGTTGTATGGGGACCTAGTGAGATTGGAGGGGCTAAGGGGAGGCGAAAATATGAATGAGGGCAAGTCGTTGGAATGGCTTAGATGGGTAGGGAGAAGGAAAAGAGTTGGCTTGTGGGTGCTCAAATGTGATGACGATGTAAGTGTCTTTGTTGATCACACAAGACCTCTAACATTCTCCAGACATTCCCTATCCTTCCCAACCTTCTTCCCTTTCTCCTCAAGCAAGACCCGGCTAACCCGTCGTATGTCGGTACGGGACTTGGACGATCGACGAAATACCATCATTACTTTGAAGGAATGATGTATGGCTTCTCTTGGGGTGTGGTATGTGTTTACTTGTTCCAAGGAAAAGCGTTTACTGAAATGGCGTGTGCCCAACAGGTCAAAACTCTGGCCATGACAGACATCCCCGAGGACTATCAGTATCGGCAGTGGCATGAAGATGCTAGTATAGGGGAGCTACTATTTTCACTCCCTCTATCACCGTCTGCCCCTAAATCATGTTTTCAATCACCTCGCACATCGCAGTTAGCGCAGTACAAAGGTGCTTTTACTCATTCTCCTAAGTCACCAGATCCGTGTACAGGCTTAAGGCGACTGGATCTATGGGATAAGCTTAGGAATTGGCACAGAGAATTTTTTCGCAGAGCAGATCAGGGTGCCGTAGGATGGCACTGGCTGAAAGATGATGCCCAGTATATAGACGCATATGAAACGGCAAAAAGAGAACTGGAAAAGATTGGAAGGTGGAAATGGGATGTACCATCCGGATGGAAAAGCTCACTTCAACGTTGAGAACAGCGTGATGATGTGACAAGGTTTCTATTGGGTCAACATTGATTTTGATATCATTTCAGTGATACCAGGTATCGTGATATTCATCTTGATTACAGTGTTGGGCATATATAGAACAAATGCACAATTATGTAACATGCAAGTGTTAGCATTCTAAGTTTTCATACATGCAAAAAATCAACTAGAGAGAAAAAAGCCGCCCGATAAAACGTCGGCAAGAGAAAATACGAATATTTGGATAAAGAGTCATTCTTGCTTTGCCGAATGATGGTTTTGAGAGGACAAAAAAGTAACGGGATTGGGCAATTAGGTGTGGCGTTGATAGATACCGACAACAATGGCATGATCTCGCTCATAAGGTTCAAGTGTAAGTTGTTCTAATGACTCATCAGCACACTCTTTGCGTAATACGAAGCTAACTCACCCTTGGGTTTGATACCCTCTTTTCTCATGTTGTTGACTTCACTCGCAAACACTTGTGCGGCGGGCGCCGTCGAATCGATACAATTGGCCTTGATAGAGATAACGATAGCTCCGCCGTTCTTGAGGAAATGATGCGCATTGAGGGCAATGATACGTGCTTGATCTGGCTGGGCAACGTCGGCAAAAATGACATCGACCATTTGGACGAGCATGCGATACTTTTGCGGGTGTCGGGCATCATCAACAATGGCTAATGATTCTGTTAATCAACTGCAAAAACGAATAACTGGTCAACTTACGGACAACGTTGGTCCTCTTTTTGGCCATCCCAATCAGCTCTCGTCCAGGTCGGTGGGAGAATTCAACAGCATAGACAACCCCATCCGGACCAACGACGTCCGAGACATGAGAGACAGAGGAACCAGAAGCAGCACCGAGGTAGAGAACCTTGGCTCCGGGTTTGATCTTGATTCATCAGCAACAAGCCAACAGCGACGATAACCAGCTCACATAGATGTTGTCGAGACCACCCAATATACCAGCCGCCAGCTTGCTCCTAAACGGATTCCAAACTCGGTACTCTATCTTTTCCTCTTCGCCCTCCGCATTGGTGGTAGCAATGCTAATTCGCTTTTCTCCATAGACAGACTCTCCCGGGGTCATATTTCGGGTAACCAAAAGATGCTCCTTTCCCTTGGCGATGTAGACACCTTCATGCTTGTGGGGTTCCAACGTCACGCTTCCCGCGCCTCTCATACCGAGACCAGGTTTGCCACCACGGCCACCACCTCGTCCGCCGCGACCACCACCTCGAGGAGCACCTCGCCCTGCAACAAGTCAGACACAACCAGCCAAGAAACAACACACGCACCTCGAGCGCCAGCACCACCCCGAGCAGCACCACGACCACCACCAAATCCACCACCAAATCCACCTCGAGCACCTCCTCTTCCACCTCCACCTCCACGACCACCACCTCGGCCACCTCGAGCACCGCCACGACCGCCTCTGTCTCCGAATGTCATTTTATCTTTTTTAAACTGTAGACGTAGATGTGGATGAATAAGGATTCAAAAAAGAAAAGAACGAAAAAAGTGCAACTCTTGTGTCACGTGACCTTTTTGTCTGGGAGAAAACCGCGAAATAATAATGAATATTCCTTCTCTCCTATTTCGCTCTCAGACATTTCTTTTCTTTTGTGGTTCTACTTTGCAGCATCTGCCGACGGCTTGCCCAGTGCTACGCCAGCCACGCGCCTCTGAGATGACTTCAAACCCGTACGCGTACAATGGGTATTATAGACCACCGCCACTACCACCGCACGCTTACCCACAGTACCCTGCACCGTCGGCCTATCCACCGTCGTTTAGCTATGGGACCGGGGCGTCGATGATGCCAGGGGTGCCGGGTCCGGGGCCAGCGACGATGCAGAACGGATACGGTGGATATGGCGACTATGGCGGTGGTTATGGTGGGTACAGAGGGTATGCTGACTTTTCAAACGCGCCTGGAGTCTACCAGCGGCAGGGAGGTGTAGAGGAGGTATCGTCAGAGGTCGGCGGTGAGCAAGTGGTTATGGCGTCGCCGCTGGCAACATCAGGAGGCGTCCAAGGAAGACCGCAGGGAGTGCCAGGTATGATGCTGTCGCCGTCATTTCAGTATCCTCCAAACCATCCTTATGCTTTTGGCGGTGGAGTGGGATATTCGTATAGACCGCCACATATGGGACCATATGGGTATGGAGGGTATGCCGAGTATGGAAGGGGAGGAATACATGTAGGAGGTGGAAAATTGAATCCCACGGCTCAAGGTTTCAAATACAACAGGGGTAGACCCAATTTTCAAGCAACTGGACATGGCCAAATGCCGAATTCTCAACCTTCTTTCCCGACTCTTGCGAATCAGGACACTGCATCACAACAACGTTTGGAATTCCCAAACGGCCATGTCCCATCTCCGGCTTTACATGCTGGAGCGACTGTGGTACAGGATACTGACCATGGCGTTGCAGCGATGGTAAAGCCCAAGCTTGTACTTCCGGTCGTTGCAAACCCTTCCCAGCCTGTACAATCTCCGAGCATACCTGGTGAAATTGGAGAGGATGTACCGGCTATCGCTGAGAAAGCAGCGAAGGATGATGATGCCTCTATTGTTTCTGGAGGTGTGCGAGCGCTTACCTTTATAACGGCTGATACACTTTCCACTTTTACTGCACCAGAAGGCACGAGGGGTAAGATTGTGCTTGTGGATGGTCGACCAAATAATGAGATCAAAAGCAACACATATGCCTTGTCGTTGCAAGCCAACATTCCCGATGACATTGTGCTAGAATTTGACCAAACGAAACGCAGTGAACATGGCAAAAAGTGTAGGAGGCAGGAGGAAGGACGCGGCAAGAGGGTGATTTGGAGCAACGGAAAAAACAAGAGGGATTCCTTGCGCTTGGTCTTTGGTAGTGTGGAGCCCAAAGACGATAACAGCCGGTTGGAAGAGAGGGTGGCAGAGGTTAAAACAGACGAAGAAAAGATAGCAACTGATTTGCCCTTGAAAACAGCTGAAGAAAAGGCACCGGTTGAGGACTCCATAGTGTCCACTCCAAGTCCTGCACCCACAACTGCTTCTGCTCCTCCAATATCCCAGCCATCCTCTACACCCGCCCCGCCACCTAAACCCAAATCATGGGCGGCTCTTCTCCGTCCTTCATCTACCCCTTCATCAACGACGTCCAAGTTGTCTGTTTCTACACCAGAGAAGGCAAGCGGCGTAGAAAACGAAAGTGAAGCTGGTCCTTCCACCACCTGTTCTACCCCATCAGGGTCCAAACCAGTTTTTAATTATGCAGCCGCAGCGAATAGTGCATTGCCCAACCCACAGTTGGAACTGGTTAAGTTACTGAGTGAAGGAGCTCATGCGATACGAAACGCTCAGAGGACGGAACTCACAGGAAAGATTGGAAAAGGCAAAATGGTAGAAAAATCGTGTGTGCCGAGAGGATTGATAAACACTGGCAACATGTGTTTTGCTAACACCGTGAGTTTGACTGGTTTATCATGTATACTCGACCTCATGTTTGATTGTAGATTTTACAAGTGCTTGTGTATTGCTCCCCTTTCACAGAGTTGTTTGAAGAGCTTGGTAAAAGACTAAAAGCCGACTTGGCAAAGAAAACGCCTCTTCTAGAAGCCATGTATGTTGTATGGGCCTTTTCTGATCGGGTTAGCTGAGACGTGTGTAGGATTGTGTTTTTACAAAAATTCGTTATTTCCTCTGGCCAGCAGCAAATCCAACAAGCAGAGTCATCTGCTCATACAAACGGCCAGCAAGGGCAGGAAGGAAAGGCTAAATTAGAACCTAAGCGAGAACCAGAAGCCTTTATCCCAGAAAACGTATATGATGCTATGAAAGAAAACAAGAGGTTTGATTCCATGCGTGTAAGTTGGGTGTTTGCTCATACGAATGGCTGATGGACCATCTGAAACGTCACAGAGGGGACACCAAGAAGATGCAGAAGAGTATCTTGGTTTTTTCCTAAACACTCTACATGAAGAAATTTTGTACCTCTTGTCGTGCGTCCAGTTGTCCAAACGTCCTTCTTTAGCCACTGCTAGCTCTAATCCCGATGCCAACAGACGCATTGAACACCCCATTTCTCCAGATGCGGTGGGAGGCGACGCCGATGGCTGGCTTGAAGTTGGCAAAAAACAAAAAATACATGTGGTACGTATGGCGGAAACTCGCGAATCGGCCATCTCTCGACTGTTTGGTGGGCGTTTAAGAAGTATTTTACACACTCCGGGACAAAAAGACAGTGTCACGATCGAACCTTACCAGCCTCTTCAACTCGACATTCAGCACTCATCCGTTCTGTCGATTTCTGACGCCCTCCTTGCTCTATCTCAGCCCGAAATTATTCCCGGTGTATGGTCAGCTTCAAAAGGAACGAACGTTGATGCCACCAAGACGGTGTACCTCGAGACTGTGCCCAAGGTCCTAATATGCCATTTAAAAAGGTTTGTGTATGATGCCCAGGAGGGTGGAGTCGTTAAGAGGGGTAAAGGGGTAAGCTATGCTGTGGATCTGATCATTCCTCTGGGTAATTTTCTCTTTGCACACGAGTGGGCATGTAGCTCATGCATAATACAGAAATTATATCGCCATCCCACCGAACGCCTACACCGATCAAGTATGTACTGTTTGGTGTCGTGTATCACCATGGTTCATCCGCTTCGGGAGGACATTATACTGTCGCCGTTGCCAAACCCCTTCGCTCCTCCTCACCTTCATCTTTACCAAATAAAAGTGACACTAGCGTCAATGGGAGCGGAGGGTGGTTACATTTCGACGACGAGAACGTGAAAGAGGTACAGGAAAAAGAAGTGATTGTCGGCAAAGATGAAGCAAGGGATGGCAAAGTAGGGCTGATTGGAGGTAGGGAAAAATGTGCGTATCTGCTGTTCTACAAAAGGATGCAGTAGACATCCAATCATCCAATTATCCGCACTGGGTGTAACAGGGAGGATGCGAGGGACTAGGAGCATAGGATGGATTGTTCCATTATAGATTGTACAAGGGACCCAGAGGATGGCTTAATCTTGATTACCTATCACGACGGATGAAACCAGTTGTCCACGGAACTCTGCTTAATTTAGATGCGAGATAGTATGAAACTGCATAAACCTCATATCAAACCCAAAACTTACGAATCTTTCCACTCCTTTTCTTTTGTGTCTCGTTCGGCGTCTTTTGCTGCTGTTGTTTCCGATCTTTCAAGCCTTGAGCATATCCCAATACTCTGTTAGTCTCCCGAGGGAATTTCCCCAATTGCGATAGTCAATCGCCTCTCCTCAGCGAGCCTCTTTACTCTTCAACCAGAGTCGTCTATTGCCAGCTTGTCACGGCCCACCCACACCTCCCGGCGTCACATCCAGCGTCCGCATCAAGTCGTGACGATTTCTGATGTCGTTTCCACCGTTCCAACTACATCGTCAGCCCATGCCCTCTTCCTAACCTCCGACTCATTGACCAAGAACGAGACGAGGCCAGCAGCAACCTCGAGCTCAGTAGCACAACACAACACATAATCACCCCTTGCCAACATTAGCACTGGCTGAAACTGCAAACCCAGCATGACTGCCGTCTACTTGTCAATCAGCCAAGCCCATCCCATACACCCAACTTGGCGCCGATGCTATGCGTCTACATACTCCCATACATTACCAGCTGTTGCTCATACAATCTCCTTGCTGTATCTGATACCACCTGCAAGACTCAGCAAAAGACAAAAGATAAGATATAATTTCACAATTCAATTCCAACTATCGCATATATGATTCAATCATTCAACATTACCTCCCATTACGTAACACATGAATGACGTCGTGATTATATGACAAGATTTGCTTTCCGCCAAAAAAAACAAAAGGTGGCACCATTGGTGGCAACAATTGTTCTTTCTCATCTCAACATTCTCATTTCAACATTTCTCATCTCAATATTATTTGTCTCAACGCTCAACCATCTCTAGACAGTCATGATTGATACAGTGAGTAAGTAGATACAGCATTAGCTGACAATGACAGTCGGTGCACATCCGGCGTGGCCATCCCATTTTGTTCTCATTGTTGCTGCTGTTTGCTCTAATCGAAGGCTGTATCACGGCGTTTCTAGGTGGGTGGATGGGTTGAGTCCAGAGCTAACTGGGTGGATAGTGGCTAAATACAATGCGTATGTGTTGGAAAGCTGAGTTTGGCTGATGAAGACAAGGCATGACACGTATCCCTCACATTCTTATCGAGACCGGCTCAAGTTTCTCGTCTTTACGTCATGGTGGACAGTCTTTTTCACGGCGGGATATTTGGTGGGTTGGTGGCGGTGAGTGCGGGTGCTGATGTGGGCTGTAGGCAGCGTTTGTGGTTGCGTTTAGCAGTCTGATTGCTTCAATTGCGAGTCATGTCGCATTCTTGACTATTACGTAGGTTCTTGGTGAGAGAGGAAATGTCGGCTGACGGGTATGTAGGTGGTTGTTTTGGTTGGCGGCGGCGGCTTCTTACACTGCGGCTCTCGGTGGTCAGCGTTGCAGCGGTTCGACGCTTAGCTACTGCTCTCATCATCTTGCTGCTGAGGCGTTTGCCTGGATCGAGTGGATTTTGATGACTATAGCGTTGGTCTTTATCCTCTTGATTGCTGGTGGAGCCATCCGCAGGGGAGATCGACTCAGCGCGGAACTAGCGTAGTGACGCTGGTGGTGATACTCGAATCGGATGGTTAGTTGCAAACGCAGGTAGATAGTTGCGCGCATCGTTGGCGCATGCAAGTTATAATGTGGTTTGACGGATTTGGATCGTGGAGGCAGAGTGCAAGTTCTCAAGTCGTAGTAGAGACACATTTGGCCATTGTACCAGAGCTCTCCAACTGTGAATCATGAAGTTTAGATTGATTTCGGCAACGTCTTGGGGTGGTTGTGATTACATCGCTTTCTACAAACATTGCAACCTGCACTCTGGCATGTCAACCATCAACCAGTATTAACCATGGCACGGATAGTCCCAGAGATACATGATGTAGAGAACACAGTTAAATATTCCAGTGTTCAGTGTATAGACCACCTTGCAAATGCTTCACTCTGAGTTGAGAAAACGCTCTGAACAAAACACCCGTCAAGAAGATGCATGGGCAAGAAATACGAAAAAAGAGCAGCAATTTGGTGAAAACTTGTACATTTGTACAGATGTATACTCACATAACGTTTCATTCTCTTTCCTTTGTGTCTTGTTCATACCTGCCAACGATACCTATCAGTTTCATGACGCTGCAATCGGCCGCATAATACTTGTGTAAACTCCGTCAATCTCTATACACTTTCTACATCTTCGGCCCCTTTCACTTTGACTGTTAGACTATCTACATTGTCTGTCTCCGTTGAGCATAGCCAAAAGACCCGCTTGTCCTGCTTGTCTAGGCATAGGATGATGAACATTTTGCATACCTCCCAATTGAGGCTTTATAGGCGATGTCCTCTGCTGTTGATTGTGTTGCATCTGTGGTTGTGGTGGGTAATGTGCCGAATTGTGAGGTAGATTTTGGCCTTGAGAAAGCGGTGCTATCTGCTGTGGAGGTTGATGAGACATATGTGTTGGATGAGGAGGGTGGGGTAAATGATGCGGATGAGATTGAGACTGGGACTGATAGCCAAATTGGCCAGAGGTTGATGGTGGCGGACGTTGGTAACCTTGGGCTGGATGAAAGTTTCCTTGACCGACAGCCGTTCCGGATAAAGGTTGATGCATACTCATGTTTGGTGCTGGCACTTGGCTTGATCCCAGACCAGACACAGGTCCGGATGTCGTACCAGGGAATCCATGTCCTTGAGGATAATATGAGCCGCCATCACTACCAAGGCCTCCAAATGGCCCATGAGATAATTGAGGCATATGAGCATATCCTGTTTGAGGTAGGGGCTGGGGAGCAGGCCTGTAGCTTCCCATGTTAGGAGCTGACACAATCGGTGGCCTGATAGGCAAACCCGGAAGGGTGCCCATATTACCCATGTTCATGTTGGAGGGTGGAGGATGGGCATTGCCAATCTGTTGAGGTGGGAAAGATTGTTTTAAAAGAGGATATTGAGTTTGAGGAAGGGTGCCTTGAGGAGCAACATGACCTTCACGATAGACGGTATCATATGGCGGAGGAGGCTGATTGGTTCTTGGAGAGCTTCCGTATACAGCAGGACCATTTACATTGTGTCCCATTAGAGCACCTGAAGAAGATCCTATAGCCTGCAAATTAGGTGGTCGTGCTTGGCCATACGATGCTGAGCGATATGTGTTGTTTTGTTGTTGATCATACAATGACTGAGACTGTGATTGAGGGGGCTGCGCCCCTTGGGACACAGCTACAGGAGCCTGTAATTGTTGCTGCTGTTTAGGCAGTTGCCCAGACGGTGGTGTTCTCTGCCAATTTTGACCTTGCCCTTGCGTTTGTCGAGTTTGACTTTGACCGTACCCCTGTCCAATAGCTGAGCTAGACTCTTGGCTCGACTCCTGCCTTGTGTTTTCGGCAGCTGGAGAGCTTCCAAGACCTATATTTTCGAGCCCAGCAACCGTCGATTCCAATAGTGCCTTTGCTCTTGCCTGCCTTGCAGCATCATCCGCCATAGATTTACTCCCATGTTTGTTTGTTTCCGATTTTGAAGAATAATGGCTACTGCCAGCTCTGCTTTTGGGATCATAAGAATGGGATGTTTCATTCTCCGTCATAGAAGTGGTCGAGTGAAGTGGGGAAGAGGGAACAGGCTGTGGCGAGATCATTGACAATAGTCTTGCTTGATGAGACTTATCTGTTGTTTGAGATGTAGATGCTATCGGTTCAGAAACGGGTTTTTGGTTTAACATGGCGAGGAGATGGCTTTTTTTTCCAGACATTTGAAGTTTTATTTTTTCTGGCCCGGGAGTCTTGATACCGCCCAACAACCTTGCAAGAGCATCATCTTCCTCCCGCTCTTGCTCTTTCTTTGCCAACGCATCTTCTTCCTCTTTCAACACATTCAAATTGCCAAAAAGCCTTGTCAACCCAGCATTATTATCCGAGCCCATAGCATCCGCCGACAAAGTTGTAAGCTCCTCCTCCTGTTTGTGAATGAACTTTGTAAACAGTTGATCCAGAGCGGAAGTGCCTCGAGAGGGAAGATGGGACGATGAAGGAGTATGGACAACAGGAGAGTTGGAAGGGGAGAAAGAGGTAAAATCAAAAGGCTGAAGAGAACGATGAAAGCCTTGTCCTTGTGATTGGACTTGAGACGGGGCAGTCTTTGCCAGACGAGGTTTTGGATAGGGACTCCTGTCATGTTCCTTCATCCACAGCTTAAGAGGACTGAGCCTGTCAGCTTTTACGCGTCTAGAATAGGACAACGCTCACTTGACAAACGGTGTCACATTATAGAATCTCTTTGTTTTGCTCTTTTTCTTCCTATTATTCGACCAAGTCGGCAGATCTGTAAGCGGTACCCATTCTATCGCTCCAATCTCATGTCGAGTCTGAGTCTCAAACTCTGTAGCTTCATCGATATTGGCGACGATAAACATGGTGACTTCTTGGGCATTAATATGAGTCTTGATGCGATCCTCAGCGTTAATAAGGCCAGTCAAATCAAAACCTGTCTCTTCTTCAACCTGCTACTTGTCAGCTGCGTCTATACATGGCGAAAGTACACCTACTTCTCGAATGGCACAAGCTTCCTCGGATTCTTGAGCATTAATCTTGCCTCTAGGAAAACTCCAACCAGCATTGCTCTTCCAGCCTCGTACCAATAACACCTTGTCGGCTTCCTTGTTCAACAGTATGCCTCCACAGCACGGCACCATCCGCTTGTAAGAACGATACTCGTCCCAGACTGTGTTGTGGTCAACACCTCCGTCGGAAGACGAGATGAGCTGTCTGTACAGAGGTGACGACTCTATGATGAGTCTCGTAAAGTGACGTTGCGAGAGCGAAGGTAAGACTGGGTTGAGCGGACGTAGATAGTCTTCGTAAAACCAATGGCTGCCAGAGTCAGCTTTATCCGACCGTCAAGACTTACGCCTGCTCTGCCTGCCAATACACCCTCAGCAGGGACATCTCTTCCTTTGGTAGGTTGATCAGAAACCTGGCATTGAGATCCTCGAGTATTTCATCAAAGCTCATTTCACGAAAGATATTGTCTTGGTCATCGTCTTCGGCTGGTGCTGGGACGGCTGCCTGTGCCATTGGCGAAGACTCTGCAGAGGCAAGCGGGGACGAGTCGTAGAGCGAGCGAGCCATATCTCTCGCTGCTGGCGATTCCAACGAGGGTTCTTGACGTATACGGGCCATTACAATGTTGTAAAAGAAGAATGAAAAAGAAAAAAAGAAAGAGAAAAAGAACTGTTGTTGGAAAACGCGAGTCGAGATGGCGAAAAGACCCAACGTGGTTGGTGGCGTTGAGGAAATATTGAAACATGCCACTTTGTGCTCTTTTTAATCCTCTTTTCATTCTTTGTCTGCAACGAGGCTACCACAACTTTTATTCAGTCTACCTGTGTGCTCACCACAAGTATGTCCCTTGTCCTATGCACCTAGCAAGTGGTGATTGCATGCTTGGAGAATATGGTGGAGCCAAGTTTTGGGCATGAAAGGCGTGTATGTGATGAGCACGCAGCGTTGAGGTTACTCTAGGTGATTATGGCAAGTTAAGGTGCTCTTTGGATTACATTTACATCATGCTGATGACAATGGCTAGATCTAAATGCTATCTGATGCGCTCAAAGGTCAACATTTGGCGTGGTAGGCATCAAATGAAGGCCCGTCCAAGCTACCTTGACAGTCTTGGAAGAGCCATCATGGAGGAACATCTCGAGTTTACCATGTGTGGGGGCGAGATAATCTTTTCGAGCGTGAGGAACCAATCTTGGGCTTGAAACCACTTACAAACGGCTTGGATAACTTGCAAGTCGACTTTGAAATTGGGAAAAAGACTTATGGTCAAAGTTTGTCAACTTAAAGTATCAACGCAAGTGCTAGGAATTAATTCATCTGAGAGAGGTTGATCTATCTCTCAGTATACTGCCTGCTTTGATATTAGCCCATTCGATGGCTTTGTCTGACTTGACAACGAGCTCAAGATGAAGGTACTCTACGGCTGATTTGCTAGTAGGTTTAGAGTCGGGGTACGTAAATGCATCATCAAGAATGTAGGCGTCTCCGTTGGAAGCGCAAGCTGCTAGAATACGTCGAGACGGTGGAAGAGCTGATATGGTACTTCAAGTCTAGAGGCTTGCTATTCGGATAACTTGACAATCTTGCCGACGTTCAGCGCCACGGCTCTTTTATATCATATCCAGGAGCCTGAGGCATCTCCCTCGGACAACACATCTTTGCAAGAGACTTGAGAAGGCCAGAAATAACATTGCTAACGGATACTATGGCTCAAATGTTGACAAGAAGTGCGGTCACGTGATTGAAAGTGACCACTATCGAAGCCAAAATGTCCAATTTAGGAGCATAACTGATCCACTCTTGGCTTTCAGTCCCGTTCTGGTGATGGTATGTTATATACTGAGCGCAAAGTCAGATGCATGACGAACTGTTGGTCTTTACGCAGTAAAAAGACAAGCACTGAGAAAAACGAAATGTCACAACGAACTAGATGAGCACGCTGACAAGTGATCAAAATTAATACAAAACGCAAGAACTAGGAAATATGGTGGTCTACTACCTTTGCTTCTACCAAAAACTGCCCATCTAAGACATACGATACTGTCATGGAGGACATGTTACTCGTTTATCATCTCGTTCTTGTCCCGCTCCCATTCAACTTATTTCTCGACATTCTTCTCTCTTTCCCTTGACTTCCGCTAGATACAGTCCTCTTAGTAGCCTTTTCGCGCATACGCAGGGTGAGAAGCTCTGCCCAAAGTGGATTTGAGGGAATCTTGCCGATTAGCCCCTGAAGGGTCTCCATCCTGCGTTCGTGTCAGTGACAATGAATGTCATGGTAAGACTTACCATGCTTCTTTTACAGCATTTGTATCAGCCATGAACGTTATGCCCTCCCCATCTCTGAATTCTAACAAGAAGCTCTTTGGTCTCACCCCAAAACCTTCATCCTCTCTAGGTCGTAATGTCATCCTGGACTTTGGTGATCCTGAGCCTTGCTCAAGGTTAAGATCGATTACAGAGACAGCCTGGCGAAGGTCAATCTTTGCCACTTGCTTCTTAGTGACCTCGTTGATAGCTATAAGATTGCCTCCCACCACCTTGAAAATCCGCCGTTTGGGATGCTGTGTTCGCCTTGAGTAACACGTCACCAAATATGTTCAGTCACTCACCGTACAATCACCTCCATCCTGCGTCAAGACTCCGTCATGATATTCGTGTTCATGCCACATGTGATGTCTTAAGCCTCGTAAACATTCGTCAATACATTGAGGTAACTCTTCGCCCGTTAAGCCAGGAATAGGTGGCAATCTAAAGACTTGCAAGGTAATCTTGGCTAAAGCTTTTCTTTGGCCTTCGCCCTCCTTACTGGGAGCATTAAGATCGCCTTTGAACATGGCAAACATCGGATAACGGATTTCAAGTACACGAGCGTCACAATTCTTAGCTATAGTCTTAAACTGAATATGTGTTTTGGCTAGTGTTGAGCTGTTGGCATCTGGGAAGTAATTAGCAATGGTATCTCTCTTTGGAGCAACTGGTGGAAGCGGCGTTGATGACCTTTCCTTCTCTCGATCCCTTGATAGAGGACCTTTGGGTTTGCGAGGAGAACCGAACAAGCTTCGGAAATGGGAATGATGGGATTTCGCAGGCAGGACGGGCGCAGTTGGACGGAAAGTCGGCACAGGGGTATTTCTTTCATGGACAAGCTTGAGAATATGTGGATCCCGACGAACATCGATGGAAAGAGAAAACTCGAAGTTTGGATGTTCCACACTATCTCCAATTAGTTATGTTTTGATATGTGTTGTATTGACTTACAGACTAAACTCTTGTCCGACCTTTACTCCTTCTCCGAGCACAGAGTATGGTGTTTTAATATAGTCAATCCCATTGTCCAAGGTGATACAAAAAAATGTTTGTTGTTCTGGTATAGGAACCTGAAGGCCCTCAATCCCCAAAACTTTAACAAAAATTGTTCCTGCGGCTTTACTTGGATCGATCTCTCGAGTACGCATTTCTTTGATAGCTGCAGCATGCTCGTGCTATACGTGATCAGGATTTTTTATATCAAATCACACAAGAACTTACAATGTCAGAAGGCCTCCTTAGCGCTTTCCAAGCTTTCCCAGTCTCCAAATCCCCAGCATTACTCTGTGACATCTTATCTGCGTATGATGCTCTAACAACGGGCCTTTCCCTGATCTTGTAACCGCGCTATATGAAAGCTATCAATCTACTTGAATTTGTGTAACAAAAAGAGACTTACCTCAGAACCAACGTTTGCAACCTCTTGTCTGAATGAGTCCAAAATACTTCTCTCATCGTCATCAATACCAAGCGTCAGTCTTCCTCCTCTCAGGCCATTCTTTGCCGCACAGGAAGCTGAGTCAGCTTGATCGAATGGCCCAGTTAGCTTAGAAGGTTGGGGACCCAACATCTTTTGTCTGAATGCCTTGGCTTTGTTTGCCTCCTCTCCAACGTCACCAGTTGATAAAGATCTTCTCGACCTTCTCGAACCATTAGACATAGCCGATATGGCTGAAGCCTGTCTCTGCTTTTCTTGTCTACGTCTTGCAATAATGGCTTGTTCTCTCACCAAAGGACCGTCATTGCTGGAGCCAGATACGGAAGAGGTTGATGACATAGCAGAGGCAGGTCGGACATTATTTGATTTACCCATACTGCTCTCTTTGTCAGAATCGAATAGGCCTTTCGGGTTTCGAAGAATTCCTGTGGGCTTTTCCTTATCCACGTTGGGGGCAGGGGGCATGACATCCGCAATTGTCCCGCTATCATCTCTTTGTATTCTGACACATTCCTCTCTTGTGTCTTTAGCATCTTTGTCTTTGGCTTCACGCCGGACTAAGCAAGCGATTTTGTCCAAAGCAGACTTTACTTCCCCGCCTTCTTTCTCAGACTGTTTGAAGACTTCATGAGCAGATTGGGTTTGGGAACGCGGTCTCATACTTGGACGCTCGCATGATCGAGGAGTATTCATATTTGACTTTGATCTTGATTTGATAGGAGTTGCAGGAGCAGAACCAAGAACAGGTGGTTCTGCGGGAGGAGGTGGTAGAACCTTATCTAAGCTAGAAGCTTTTCCCTCTTGCCGTTTCTTTTCGAATTGTTCTCTCAACGAGACTGTGGAAAAGCTTGCAGACAAGCCGTCAAGATCCATACTTCTTGGCCTTCTCGACAATGAACCATCGGCAATACGTTGTTGGATGGTTTCTCTGATCATTTCACGAGAGATACGCTGACGGATACGGTTGGTTGAAGAATCTTGTGCGTTTTTCTGAGAGTGTGGCGAAACAGTAAAGTCTGCTGGAGAGATCTCAGAGTTAACCTTAACGAAGGAGGACGAAAGAGGTGGAGTAGGCTGCTTGGTCGCGTTCAGAGGCTCTGAGACAAATTTTCGAACCTCTTTCTCTTGTTTGGCCTCCTGCTGAATCACCCCCAGAACTTGGGATATGGGTTTGTCATTCTCTTTTTCAATACTAGTAACTCGGAGAGGCGTGATTGAATTGTTCTTCAAAATCCCCTTTGTCTTCTCACCATTTTCTAAATCCTCAAACTCGATGTTTTCTAATTCAAAGTTGAAATCTGGCAGCCTATGGGGGCTATCTTGTTTCTCATGATTACCAGATAGGATAGGCGGAGGCGTAAGAGGACGATCAGACTCTTGCTCGGTCTCCTGAGCTTGAGAGGTAGTAGAAGAACTTGAAGACGAGCGAGACTCAGGAGGTTCTTCAAACATAGGGGCAGAAACAGCAAATGGTGAAGATCCTATTTGAGACAAAAAAGTGACACCAAGTGCATTCTAGCGTCTCATCAGTCTTGTGTGAATGTCTGAACAAGGGCTGACATACCTGTTGGGTATCTTTAACTTGCTCCATATCCTCAACGGCTGTGCTATTATCAGTCGATGAAGTTAAATCATCTTCCGCAGATGATGTTGATGACAGCTTTGGCAGTTTCCTCAAAGGCTCCTTATCTTTTTCTGGCTCAGTTTCAGACTCTTGTTCTCCTTGAGACGAAGATGTTTCATAAGAGGTAGAAAGAGAAACAGCCGATCTATTAGGTCTCCCAGGGACACCCAAACCCAGATTGCCCATTGCCAAAGTTCTAGCAGCAAGGACTTTTTCTTTGCGGCTTGTCCTTCCTGATGGAGGCCCATCCTCTTTCCTCTCGCCGATAAGCTCTGGGTCAGCAGAAAGAGCCTTGACAGCAGTTTGGATAGTGATGAATGAGTCAGGTAAATGTTCCGTTGGTTGAGCGTGAGGATGAGCATTGTTTGTGAGGGGGATAGCAGGGACAGCGAAGGGGTCATTGTATGCATGTGGGAAACTTGGAGATGTCGGCGTGAGTGAAGGTAGGAAGGGCTGTAAAGAATTGGCACTATAGAGCGTATTATGCTCCTCATTACGAGGAATATTGGGCTGTTTGGCTTGCAACGAATCTGACTTCTTGTGTACATGTGCTTCAGCTGCCCTCTGAGCATGGTGAGTCCTTCCATACAGAACACCAGCCTCATCTGCTTGGCCAAACAGGATATCCTCTACGACTCGACCGTCATTCGTATTTATTTTCTGATCTGGTGTAGCCAAGTATGATCTCTCATCACTCTCTTGCATGCCTTCAGT
Source organism: Cryptococcus depauperatus CBS 7841 (assembly GCF_001720195.1). Taxonomy (NCBI): domain Eukaryota; kingdom Fungi; phylum Basidiomycota; class Tremellomycetes; order Tremellales; family Cryptococcaceae; genus Cryptococcus; species Cryptococcus depauperatus. Next base: position 737,839 of record NC_089472.1, on the reverse strand, counting down.
AAGACTTGTCTCCATCGGTAATTCAAATACCGCGGAGTCTTGAAAGGCAGGCGTGTCCATTTCTGGGGGTGAGAATAGGCCTTCTTCGACAAGCGTATCCATAAAGTCTGCGGTAGTTGACTCAACACCAGGAGCTAGATGGGGCTCGTGGGTACTTTCACTTGGAGTTTCGGCCAAGATCTCGTCCAAAGAATTAAGGGAACCTGTCCGTGCTTCATCTTCCCATTCGCCTTCTTCTCCTTCAAAATCTCCGTCATTCGAATAAGAGTAGGAGCCATCGACAGAGGGTTCAGCACTCATAATTTCATACTCTTTGACGTCTGGCACGCTTTGGAAAGTGACAGTCTTTTTCGATGGACTGTCCATAATATCACCCGCAACCCTTGGTCCGCGTAAACGGCGTGAAGGTGTCATTGCAGATTTGTGAGGAGTGGGCGTAGGAGTGGGTTCCAGCGAATCGCTCGTAATAGACGACGGCAGTTGGGGACGAAGGGGAGTTGTAGCATTCGCAGCTACGAGAAATGTTTGCGAGACAGATGTAGGAAATGCGTGTGGAGAAGGAGTAGGGGATTGCGAGGTGATGCCAACAACTGTTCCAGAAGTACGCCTTTTACCACCAGAAGTCTGACTAGGAGAAGGTGAAGAAAAAATGTCGTCCTTTTCTACGGGAATCCTTCGCCTTACAGGCGAAGGGGTCTCATCACATTGCATCATTGAGGTAAAGTCCTCAGAAGGCTTCTTGAAAGGTGATTTGGACACATAACTACCCTCAGCCAGTCCTTTCAAGCCGATGGACGGTCTGGGTGACTTCTTGAAAGAAACTGCTGGAGACTCATTCTCCTTGCTAGCCAAAACCCTTCTCTCCCCGCTAGAACGTCTTTCACCTGAAATGCTTTGGAATTGAATTCGGCGATCACTAGAAACCTTTCGCTGGCCATTTATCGCAGCACCTGTATTGCCACTGAGAGAGCGACTACTGATTCTACCAAGCGGTTCGGTGGAAGCAGGGATGCCAAGGCCAATTGTAGCTTTTGGAGTAGATCCTACGCCTCTAGCAGATACCGCAGCTTCTCCCAGTTGCCTTGTCCCTCGCCGTTCGTGAATGACTTCCCTGTCTCCCGAAGCACATTGAGGCTGTGAACTCTTGAAAGGGCTCTTGGATACTAGGCTTCCGCCTGCGACAACCTTGAAAGAGTTGCTTGTTCTCCTGGGTCTAGCCTGCATACCTGGGTCTGTGGCAAAAGACGATCTGAGTGAGCCAGACTCGCGTTTATTGATTTGTAATGGCGACCAGCCCTTTGCTGAGGATGAAATGATAGAGTCGCGAGTTGAAGCAAGAGATGAGTGATTAGCACGTAATCGAGTGCCATGTGGAGGAGGCGATGTGGGCACTGAGGTAGACATTGTGAGCTAGCTATGGATCCTCATCAGCGTCAAAGGTATAGAGAGTAGCCAGACGCACTGTAAGTGACTGCGAGATAATATAGTTACGTGGATGTTGAATATAGTGAATGGCTGGGCATGGCACCAAAAAAAAAATAGTCAGTAGGAAGTGAATTGCTATTGTTTACGCCAAATCAATCGCGTCCATGACGGTATCAAATATCGGGATTAGTTGATTGTGGCACTCCTCACTGCTATTGTTAGGTGTAATTAGAATGGAATTGGTTCTGAAAAAGTGAATATGTACAACGTAATAGCTGGGAACAATACACATAGCCACATGTAAGGTTTTTCGAGCTCTTTTGACGCTGCTGGCAGGAGTACAGAATCCTTGCAAGCTGTGAGCTGACTGTCGCAAGGAAGGTGAGGTCTAGTGAGCCACGATCTGATCTTTTCAAATTGGATATATGTGAGGCATTTTATACAGACAGAAACACAAAGGCGCGTAAGGCCAAAGAGAGGCAACTGGTACTCTGGACCTGCTTGGTATGGGAGCTGCGAAAACATCTAACAAGCCATCAAGGATCATTAAGAGAAACACAGTTGCAAAGATACCACTAAATGAAAATCAAGCAGCGAGGGATGAGTTTTCTACATGCTTTCTCTCTGTATTGCCTAAATCCCAATCTTTGGATTGCGAGCTGGCTGGGAGAAAAATGTATATAAAGAAGAGCTCCATGCAATTGTGTTTAACAGTGGAATCACAGTAAGTAGGAAAGCCTAGTCAAATTGTGTAGTCATGGGTCATACTTGACATTCGTGTTTTGTAAGAGAAGCACTTGATGACTGAGAGGCTCAGTACGGCTAGGTGTAGACAAAAGGCAAAATCTGCTGCGTACTGACTGCTATGGCTCTAGTCTCATAACATGAAATATAACCAACAAGTTGTACATACTAAATACGGCTTTGTGGTCTTTTGGTTGAGACTTAAGTCTGAATTGTTGATTAGATCGTAATACTGATTTGTTTCAAACGTCCACGAATTTGAGCCAAAAGCCTTCATATAAAGTTTTGTATTCAACAAATCTTTTCCGTTTCATTTTACAGGTGTTTAGAGTTTCAATCTATTGTAGTAAGCAGAGACGAACACAAGTACAATGCTAACATGGGAGGATGGATGATAACGACTGATTTTTCAGTGATGACAATGACCTTCATGATGCCTGCAAGGCTTTTTCAAACGCCACAGTACAGACAATACTACCCGTCTTGCCGCCAAATGAGTATGTTGGATGTGGAATACTTGAACTAATAAGTCATCAGTTTTGGTCGATAAACAAATGACATACTGAAAAGACAATCCTAAAATAGACAACATCAGCACCAACATTGGCAATGAAGCAAAGTCAATTCACCAAACTGTGGTTGATTAAACCTCTCTTTAATTTCTTCTTCTGTAAAATTACAACTGGTAATCAAAAAGAAGCCTCCCGGACTTATGAGTTTAGTAATTCTCTCCGGATACACCTCGCTCGGTAATCTCTGGGTCTTGTCTTCTTGCACGGGTTTATCTGATAGACAGAGCGCATCATATGTCCCCTTGTCAAGTACCAGATTCCAGGTTTCCCCGTCAAAGTTTTGTCGAAGAAGATCTCCTACACGCCATTCCACCGTGCAATGGTTGGCCACTTGTTCGTCTTCCAGTTCATCGTCTAGCGTTTCACGCTTTTGTTTTTCAACTCCTTCAGCCAAGACCTTTGCTCCCTCTGAGTAGTCTATGCCCGTCAGACGATACTGCTGGGCTGGAGGTTCCGGGGAGATCAAAAAGGACAACAAAAGCGTTCCGTTGCCTGATCCACATTCTATGATTCTCAGAGGATCTTCAGAGGACGATTGAGGAAGATTTTCATGAGCCCACTGGCGCATCTTGTGGACACTGTCCTCCCCGAACCTGAGTACAATTAGACATCAAAGACGGCAGTTTAAGATTGAGATACCAGATCTCGCCCTCGTCCCCTATATCATCAAAGACTCGTACTTCACGGCTATACCAAGTTAGATTAGCGGAGAAAATATTTATAGAACCTACTCATAGATACTGTCCCAGTATTCTTTTGTTCCGAGCTTGGAGGGAGGAAGCTCTTCAACGAGCATAACGTAGATGCTAATTTTAAGAACTTTGCAAAATTAAGATGGAACTAGTTGAAGGTGACGGGATCAAATCGGCTGTTGATGCTTGACGACCAATTCAAAGAGCGAAGGAATGACTTGAGTTGTTTTGAATCTACCTTTATCATTTCATTTCAGCAAAATGAATAACCCGCTTCTCGCGATTCAGGTGTGTGCTATCTGATATAAACTAATGACAACAAACTGACCATTCAACAGAGTCAATATTGGGCAGTCAGAGATTACCTTTCCCCTGTATGTTGCCACTCCCATCGGTCAACAATTGCTAACTGGGGACAGGTGTTGAAAGAGAGCAAATTTAAGGAGCATGGGCGTATCACCCCAGGTTAGTGTAACCAAGAGGTGTACAATGAGAGAAAGCTCAATGGGACGCAGAGGAGTTTGTTGCTGCCGGCGATTTTTTGACATTCAAGTTTCCTGTCTGGCAATGGTATGTTTCTATGTGACCAGTTGATATTTCTCTGAATTCTACATCAGGGAGAAGGGAGATTCTTCACGAGCAAGAGAATTCCTTCCTTCTGATAAACAGTATCTAGTCACTCGCAATGGTTGGTTTATTATCTTCGTAGCCTTTGACCAGCCATTTCTCTTGTTATCGATATGCTGAGAAGTTTCACAGTACCTTGTTTGAGGAGAGCTGAAGCGGTTGACTACACAAACGCGGACGAAGACGCAGAAAAGCTATTGAGTTTTCTAGACGAGGTACTTTTGGTCATGACCGTCAAGTTCTGTCTGACTCAGCTTTTTAGGCTGAAGAAGCTTCAGGACCAAATGGGAAAAAGAGAGAAGATGAAGAGTGGGTAGCCACACATATCGGACGAGGTATTCTTTGTTGAACTACCAGTATCTGCGAAAGGGTACTAATAGATCCACAGATCCAGTTCACAACCCCACAACCATGGATGAGATTCCTGATCTTGAATCCCCCACTTTGTCTCCATCTGATTCCAAATTACCAACTGGTGAAATGGCTGGTCTCAATTTGGCCGGCCAAAAGATGGAGGAAGATATTCCAGATATTGATGATATAGCTGATATGGATGAAGCTGGATTAGAAGACGAGGATGATGCGGTGGTCAAAATTGTTCATCCTTCCGAGTATGCTTGTGTTAATTCTATATATGAGAATTGATATTGACCTGCATTCTAGAGCCGATGTTAACTCTCAAGCCGGCAAGAACCTTTTGCAAATTAGGACGTACGATTGTATTATCTCATATGATAAACATTACCAGACGCCGCGCTTCTGGTTATTTGGATATGATGAGGTATTGAATTGTTTGAGCATCACTGATAAAATGCTGATAATTGGACGTAGCACAAAAACCCTCTTACCCCTGTCCAAGTATTTCAAGACGTACCTTCAGACCATGCTTTCAAAACTATGACAATGGAAACTTTCCCTCATTCTGGGGCTCAGCTTGCCTCAGTACACCCTTGCAAGCATGCAAGTGTCATGAAGAAGTTTATTGATAGGATGGAGGCTGCCCAAGCTCCGCCTCAACCCGATCCGGAATACGGTGTGAAAGAGACAGAAAAGGAAAAGGAAAAGAAGAAAAAGTGGGGTATTGGTGGAATGGTTAGAAAGGTTACAGGTGGGAGTATAACCAAGGTCGAGAAAAAAGAATCACAGGAAGAACAAGTTAGCGGTGTGCTTGTGGACTTTTATCTTGTCATCGTACGTTCAGCTCAATCTTGTCTTCTCCGAGGTTCATGGGTTATAGTTTCTTAAATTCATCGCATCCATTGTTCCTACAATCGAAGTTGATAGTACCACAGCCACTGTATTGTAAACATCCCTTATTATCACCATATACCAACGATAAGGTGACCCAACAATCGTTGGGATGCGTGATCCGAATTAATGAGTCTAATGACCTGCGAGAAGTTGTAGATATTTGTCAAGTATGCACTGTGTTCATTGAACTCACAGCTTTACAGTCATCAGATCATGATCTCTCGCACGCAATAACAGACATATGTTGGTCAAAAGATGTGATGCATGCCGATGTGGCCTTATCGCCCCACAGAAGGATTTGAATAATCAAATCCATCGCACAACCGTATTATTTACTTGGTCTATAGTTTATCAAAAGATATTTTGAGTATTATATTATACTCAAAGGCCTCTTCATATTCAATAACTCTATAGAGTGTCATTCCACCAGTCATACCTTGAAAATAAACTTCCCTCTCCCTTTTTAGCACCAAGGATGCACGAAGATAGAGCTTTGATGACTGAGAGAATAGTTAGATAAAGAAAAAACGACGGCCCACCAAAAAACGTGGAGGGAAAAAAACTGCCCCGGAGAGACTCGAACTCTCGACCGTCTGATCAGTTAAATTACCACATGGTAATAATAACAGTCAACCGCTGTAACCAACTCAGCCACGGGGCAATTGGTTTCGCCTTTCTCTTAGACGAAACATGTTATATCTCGAAAATATGGGTATATATGTTGAAAACCCTGCACGTTAAATCTTCAACTGTAGTTTTCACTCGGAAACAGCAAAAGTATCAAGTGCCGTTGTCTTTCGGACTATCTCCAATATCTTGTGCGACTCAGGTAAATTTTTTGTCTTAACTGATCACTGTTTTTGTTGAGTCTATCAACATGACTTGCAAGATGCAACTTAAGAGCACTCTGCATGAATTAGCTTACAGATGTCTGGAGACAGTTTCGCTGCGTCGTCTCCATTGCCATAACCTTGAATTGACGAAATGATCTAATATCCAAAGCCAAGTATGCAAGGGGTGTCTACAAATAAGCACTTTCATTCACTGGCATGATCAGCTAGTTGTTAAGAGAAGCGACGTTTAAGATCGATAATAAGTCATTAACTTAAAAGTTTTGCCAATCCCACGCTCGTACAAGAACATGCATAACTTGTGTCATCAATCATACACATGAGTACTCTATCAATACTTGTTTGTAATTGTGATTCGTTTCGTTTTTCTTAATGGAAAAAAAGAGAGCTTTGCGTGAGATAGTAGAAATTGAAAAGAAAATAGAGGAAAGAGAAATAAGTCTATCATCAAACAATAAAAAAACCAATGAAAAGATGAAGCTGAAAGACGAAAGAAAAATTGTCAGAGAGGCGATAGAGATTAGATTAAGACCACTTTGATCTTTTTGTAATCGTCTTCGGGCCCTTTTTAATGTATGTATACTCCACCTTCTGCCCATCTCAGGCTAACCATTTCCGATTGACATTGCCAGTATGTATGTAAAGCTCTAAACGCATTTTTGGCGAGTGAAGGGATTGTAGAGTTAATGAATCAACCGTAGATATAAACGGGACATTGAATTTGTATTGCTGGATGTCAAAGAAATCAATGTGTGTAGGAACGATAGAGATAAACTTCTCAATACAAATAATGAACTGAGAAGTTTATAGACGTGTGTCAAGTATCTAATCATATTTGAATGAGTATAGGTCTTGATATTTTCCACAATAATTGTTTACTCACGGAAGAAGCAGCTGAAGAAGACCAAAAGAAACAAAAGCAAGAAAATGACTCTAGCTACATCTCGTCTTTGTTCGTAATACGTTTAAACTTCATTCGCAAGAGCGCTTTTGAACACTGATACCAAATCCGTCAGCATCACCATAACGTCCAATTTCAAGAAAGGCTTACAATTTCATCAATGGTAATATATTCACAATCAAATCTCAAGGCTCTCGCGTGTCCTCATTGTCTCTCCTTCTTTGTCGCCCTTCCCGCCAAGACCATTGCCTACGCTTCCCTCTCTTAAACTACTGGCTGTGCTCCCAGGTCCTAAACCTATTGTTCCTGCTCCAGAATTGGAAAGCGACGAAGCAGAAGAAGTAGGCGGATGTATGGACGATGAGGCAGAAGAAGGAAGGGGTGGTGGAGCCATCATGCTTCGACTGGGCATGGATCGGAGACCAACGTTGGCGGCGGGATTGGAAGTAAAACCACGAGATTCACCGGCAGGACCTCGGGGGTTCCTGACTGCCTGAGCTGCTTGGCCTAGTCCTTGAAGTTGAGGTTGGAAAGGCTGAGGGGAAGAAAGGTTCTGAGACTGCTGACCGGAAAAGCTTGTGACACTAACTGGAGAGAGCAAATCTTCCGGCGAAATCCTTCCACTACCATTGACCCCGTTGGTGGCAATACCATTTAATGACGACACAGAGTAGGCACCTTTATTGTGTGAACTAGTGTTGAAAGCAGAGGGCAAGGGAGGAACAGGTGGAATGTCATGACCCCTGCCAAATATACCATTAAACCCCTGGTCAAATGAGCTCGAAGATCCGTTCAGTTTTCTAGTGGAAGCAGCTCCCATGGAAGAATATTCTCTGCCTAGGACTCCAGACGCGATATTAGAAATGCCATCGGCGCCGGAACGCAAGTTGCCACTGCTTCTTTGAGGCGTCAGACTTCTGGTTGGGTCACGACTTACTACAGGGCCATTAAATCCACGCAAGTCAGGCATGGATTTCTTATATCGCAAATTCGGGCTGTCCGTTGGTGCAGGGGCAGTTGGGTAAGCAGATAGGTATGCAGATGTAGAGTGTAAGAGTTGAGGTACAGGGGCAGATGGAGCAGGCTGTGGGATACGAGTGACAACGACAGAGTCGTCTCGAGCTGTAGTGGATAGCCCTAATCTCTGAGCTACCAGGTGCACAATTCTGCGTTCAGACTCAGTAAGGTTCTTGGAGAAGGCGAGTTCATCGCGCATGCGATCCTCTTTGAAAACTAGTATTCTTGAATAAATATCAAGAGTGGAGGGGTCATTCATGTCAAGCTGGCTTTGCGTTTGATTATGGGACTGCGAAGGATTAGAAGAATGTGATTGAGAAGTTGACGAAGCAGAGTGCGGTGGCGAATCATAGCCTCCTTGAACCAAGGATATTGGATTCCGCTGCGGAAGAGATAGTGATACCATGTCTTTCCTGTCGAATTGCAGAGATCTCATCCTCTTCAAAGCTTTTTCTCGCTCAATTTTGTCTTTTTCCCCGGGTTGCAACACTTTCTTATACTCTACACGTAATTTTCTGCCTTGGACATCGTACCCGTTGAGGGCTGCAACCACTCTACGAGCCTCGTCCTCTTCTCTAAAATTGGCGAACGCGAGCCCTCTGAATACGCCATTATCATGGTGGTAGTTGAATGCATAAGGTAGTGGGGCTGACAGGGATGATATGATGGACAAAAGGGTGTCACGGGAGATGGAAAAAGGGATGTTCTTGATAACAATTGCAGTCGGAATGATGTCTGACGTTGGTGGGGGAAGAGCGTAGCCTGAACGCCATCCATTTGCTTGATTATGAAGTTGTTGTTGCTGTTGTGGAGCCTGCTGGGCGTTCCTATTGCCCACACCATATGGGTGTTGCGGAAAACTCGCCATGGGAACAAAACTCATCGGAGGAGGACTGGGTGTCCCAACAAGCCCCATGGGTATGGGATAGCTACCATTAGGATAGGATGGTTGTGGTTGAAGAGTGTATGATGGATGCGAGTGATGGTTTGAGGATGCCGTCGTAGGCACAGAGGACGGCGGAGAAAGTGTCGAGGGAGGAGAAGGATCGCGATATTCCGGCGGATCGTACCAATTCTACAACATTGTCAATTGATGACCACAAGAAGCACTTTCAGACTTACAGACGGCAGCCCAGACCTAGAGCTACGTTTTCCGCCGCTGGACCAGTCGGGACTGCCAGGCGGGAGGACGGTCCCAATACCTATCCCGCCGATGCCATTAAGTGGGCCAAAAACACCACTGTACCTTGTTGGATAAGCCGAGTACGCGGCTTGCTGCTGCGAATGAGGCGGAGGGGAAATGGATAGCGAATGTAGATTTGGAAGAGGAGGAGAGTGAGTGTTCATTTGGGATGATGGATGTGTAAGAACGAGTGTTGACAACGGGTCGTAACTGCAGATATACACGGCGTTAGGTCGTAAGTAGAAGAGCAATGTCGAATTAAAAGGTCTGTAAGAATGTTATAAATACAGATACAATTCGAATGATGAAGACGAAAACAAACATTCGGGCAACTTTAATTATTTACAGTCTTTTTAAATCTATTTTATCCTAACGGGTCATTATTCGTAATTACAGTATTTACTGTTATAAAATCATGTAAAAAAAATTGTTAATAAATGCATGTAAGGCTTTTAATATGCATATAACTGTAAGTGCATGGCATTTCACGCTGCCACATGGGAAAACCTGGAAATTTTCATCAACATAGAATATATAAATTGTAGATAGAATAGTTTCTCTTTGGTACTTCATTTCATATGTACCACCAGTGCTAGTTTTGTGGTATTCGACCTTAAGCGTTTCTAACAGAACCTTAAGTAATAAAACTCTTAATTACAGTGAGGCACTCAAGCCTATACGAAAAAAGTTAATATGCCTTAATTAATGCTATATGCTTAATTACATTGTTTTATATAGACTTTAAGTTTGGAGAGAACATGTAACTGACAGGCGAAAGCCACGTGTCATCCACATGTGATGACGACAAACGCCACGTCATCATCTATGCTGTGCCACTCGCCGCTAGGATCGCCTTCCGTATTCTGGGATGGATTTATTAATCTTGAATTCCATTTCCATTTTGATTTATACAATCTTTTTCATTCCAACCAACAAGAATGGGACTTGCTTCAAAACTCGCAGCTGCAAATAACGCTGGCGTTGGCGCAGGCGGTGCCAGCGTTCAAACGGGTGCTCCCCAGCAACAGTATGGACAACAGCCACAGCAGGGTCAGTATGGTCAGCAGCAACAGTATGGCTATGGTCAGCAGCAGTACCCTTCTCCTGGTGCGCCTCCGGTTCCTGGAGCCCGGTACGTTCATGTTATCTCTAACCAATGTAACCAATTACTAACCCGCAAATGCAGACCTGGCACAAACCCTGCTCAAGGCCAATATGTTCCTCCAGCCCAGTATGGCCAACAACCTGGCCAGCAACCTGGTCAGCAAGCCAGCCAGCCTCAACCTGCATATGGGCAGCAGTATGGGCAACAATATGGCCAGCAGCCCGGTCAGGGCCAGTATGGCCAACAACCAGGTCAGTATGGGCAATCTCAGCAACAGTATGGCCAGCAGCCAGGTCAATATGGTCAACAATATCCTCAGCAGCCTGGGTCGCATCTCCCAGGTCAGCAGTATGGCCAACAACCTCCTCCTTATAATGGACCTAGCGCAATGGCTGCTGGGTCAGGCCCTGCTGCTAACGGCCTTTCAAACCCTCAATATTTAGTTGGCGTTTTGCAGCATTGTGTCCAGGATGTATGTTGCTTCTACAAAAGTATTTTTGTACGCTGATGGCTGGTGATAAGCAAAAACTGAGTGCATTTTACCCCCCTGGGTCGCTTGAACCTATTGCCCAGCGAATTGCACAGTCTGGTGCTCTCAGCAAGATTGCATCTGAATGGAAACTTCCTGCAGAGCTTGCGAGTGACCTAGCCAAACTGGCGTTGTTTGATGTCATTATCTACGTCGATGATTCCGGGTCTATGGCTTTCGAAGAAGGTGGTGAGCGTATTGAGGACCTCAAACTCATACTTTCTCGAGTGGCATTTGCAACTTCTCTGTTTGACCACGATGGTATCCAAGTTCGGTTTATGAACTCAAACCTCCAAGGCAACAATATCACCTCGGAACTCCAGGCTATCCAGTTGGTACAGCAGGTCAAATTCAGCGGTTTGACACCTTTGGGTACCGGTCTATGGAACAAAGTTTTACAGCCCTTGGTTCTTGGTCCAGCCAGAAGCAATGGATTGCAAAAGCCTGTTGTTATCATCAGTGATTCTCTCTCATGATGGCTTGTGATACATCTGCTAATTTTTTATAGCCATTACTGATGGATCTCCTGCGGGCGAATCCAAAGATGAAATCTTTAATGTTATCCTTAAAACGGATCAGGAGTTGAAGAGAAGCAGATACGGACCTGATGCTATCAGCTACCGTGAGTTCTCATTTTCTAAGGAGTGGAAATATATGCTCTTTGACCTGTTCTTGAAATAATGTTTACGTCATAACCACAGAATTTGCGCAAGTTGGCAATGACTTGAAGGCTCAAAAGTTCCTCGAAGAAATAGACAACCATCCTATTATTGGTGCTCTCGTCGACTGTACTTCAAACTTTGAGGCTGAGCAGGCTGAAATGATGCGCAAAAGCGGTATAAGCTTGGATCCAAGCATGTGGATTGTGAAGCTTTTAATGGGACCTGTTGATAGTAGCTACGATACCAAAGGTGAGTCATGATTTCTTTTTCCGTCATTGCACGTTCGAGCCAAGCTCCACCCGAAATCTTGGGGTTTTCCACCACTACCAATATAATTGGTTTGGTCTTTTGTTTGGAAATCAAATACCTCTATTGGCCGGTGGAGCTGACTTTTATTTTCTTTCATCTTCCCCTGTCAATGCAGATGAACGCAATAAGTTTGTTGCCACTGCTAACTATCCAAAATATTAGACGAGTAACAAGTTTAACATTTCAACTCTGTTATACAATCAAACGTTTTTCTGCCGCTTAGGTGAGGGGTGGGAGCTGGGTCTTGATATCAAAAACAATTTAATTGAGAGTTAATTAAAGTTCTATACACGCAGTTTTGTCTAGCTTAGGAAGAACCAAATAAATGAAATGTATCTTGAATTTGATTAAGTTATTTGCAGACATAAGTTAATTTTCTGCAGCAGTATAGCTATTTTGAAATTGTCCTTCCCATTGAATAAACAATGATTACAATCAGCTACAAACATAAGAGATACATTTTCAGTCATCGAATCCACAGCTTCTTCCCCATCCAAGCCCCCACGATCCCCATCCACATGATAACTCCCAAACCTGGCGTCAACCTCTCAGCACCGCTTGCCTTCCCACTGCCGTTTGTACCAGATGCAGCGGAGGTTGCCGATGTTGCTGTTCCAGTTGTCAATGTAGAAGATGAACAAATGCCGTTTGAACACATTGGATCAATGGTGAAAGACGGATACGAAGAAGGTTGAGAGTAAACCAAGTAGTCAAAGTCTGAAGGTGTTACAAATATTTACGCGTCAGTGATTCGTCTTAGCTGGTACTCCCATAACGGCTTTGAATCATCTCTGAACGAAACACAAAGAGACTTACCAAAGAATGTGGCCTCTGTCCTAGTCCCTTCCGCCCCTCCATTCACAACTTCCACCATATGTTCCCCTTGTCCAAGTCCACCGACAAAAGCCTTCAAAGTCCCTAGCTTCTCGCATGTTTTTTCAATTTTCCCATTGGGCGTACCACAACCTGAACGTCCGGATAAGGTTGAGAAAGGAATGGAAGACTTGTTGAAATATATTGAAAATAGGCCATGATCATTGACTTGGTCACCAAAGATATACAAAGCAGATCCTATACAAAATTGTGTTAGGTCTGCAATTTTGGAACTAAGATATACTCACCAGTGAAATTAAACGAGAATTTGTTATCAAAACCCTTGGTGTACGAGCTTGTGCCGCCATAAAAAGCACCGTTGTTTGATTCCCAATTCCCAGAATACGTGATAGAAGAGTCAGTATTGTCTATCGTAGTATTTGAGGGGTTTCCCCTGCATGCCATGTTAACAGCTGTTTTTCATACTGGTCACCGCTTACCCAATATCATATTCGATAACAACGGCGTCGACTCCAATACCACTTCCATCATTCTTTAGTACTACATTATGTGCACCTTGATTCAGGCCTGATGCACTCCACAACAACGTCCGGCCATTGGAAGAGTTAGTCGCCGAGTGGGAAGAAGAGACGCCATCAAGAACAATAGTATAGTTTGTAGTAGTCGTACCTGCCGCACCATATATCCACGCAGATGTTGCTGTCTGGAATTAACACTAGAATGCTGCAAAGAAAGAGAACAAGCGTACACGAAAAGTTGAATGAGAAATTAGCCCCTGGCGTAGTGGTGTAATGTATGGTTGCTGGAGAAGGAATCAGCCAAGGTCAAACTTTTTCTGCTACTCTCGTAGCACCCTGCTCGTCTATAAAGCGTCAGACGGACCTTCATGCCATGGAACACTTGTCACGTCGGCAGTCGCATTGTACCAGTCTGGATGATCCTGTGGATTGGGTGTCCACCATTGAGAGTAGTCGGAATAGACCACAAGTGGGTCAAAATCATCGTACGTAACGTTGATAGGCATGTTAAATTCAAGTTTTAACTGAAAGAATAAAAATAAATCTCAACAAAGCGGTGTTGGTGACGGAATCAAAAAAGAGAAAGCAAGCAACTTCATGTAATGCCATTACGTAAAATGACGGAGAATTGATAAGGACTGCTGTCTTGTTTTTCGTATCAATTACTATTTATTGGTGAAGATTGTTCCTAACCGGCGATCATTCAACATTACGATCTCCACCTTGAGATTTTTCTCTTTGTTAACAATTTGAATAGGTGTCTGTTGCATCACATATTCGCGGAATTTTGAGCATCCAGGATGGCTTATAATAAGCTTCAAAAGAAAAGATTCTGGTGGTGGATGTTGGAACTGGGGTAGCTGTGGAAGCAGTGCTTGATACAGCTGTAAGAGAAACGTTTTGTGGGCCACGACTGGCCAGTACATGGCAAGTCATCTCAGGATACTAATGTCGATGGGCTTACAAGGTATGCTAAAGGCACAGGGGTACAGAGAGAGTGCCCATACCAGACAAGTTTGTAAACGAGTTGAGAGGATTAAAGTTGGACAAACTCGTCTAGCTGATAGGATTACCCAGGTTGCATCTTCAAATAGCTTTCACTAATAACCGACCTTGCTAAGGTAGTCAGACTTGTCTAATATATCTCTGACTGGAACCAAGTAGTTTTGTATTTAGGAGCTATGTGACAAGTTTGCCGAAAGAGAACAGTGATAACCTTTGAGATTACTAAACCATCAACTTGAGACAGTATTTGAAGCTCATCATATGCTTCAAGAGCGCAGTGGTATGGTCCAGATTGCAATTACTGGTTTTCTTTATTCATGAGATGTTTAGAAACATGACAATGTTTTACCTTAAACTACATAGACCAAAGGCAAATGCAAGCCATATGTACAAAAGTAGAAAATGGACAGAAAGGATGAATTGGAGGCTTTTAAAACTTGGCAAAGAAGCACAGGAGTTCAATGCATGAAGTATTCTGTAGAGGTCGTCAAAACACAATCACTTCAAAACAGATGTAACGAATGACATGTCGACATGGTATTGCTCGATTTGTTCAATCTATACTTGATGCTGGTTTCTGTCGATTAATCAATATTATTGGGTTTCGCTCTAATCTTGTGAGCCAGAATGTCCAAGACCTATTAATGCAGCTCTGAGATCACCACAAGATACATCCAAACCCCAAAAAATACAATCAATACTGACAGATAGCCATCACACCAGATAGTCCTTCAAGTGCTCATCTTCTTTTCGTCATTTTCCCTCTTGGTCGTATTGTGAGCTGCAGATGCATATCACATCCAAGCTCAGGGCATTTTTCCAACATAGCACAAAGAACTCATATCTCAAATCTTCCAAAATTCTAGATTTTGTTTGTCATTTATACGACCCGTTTTCAAAATTCTGACGTATATGAATGGTTGGCATATGTGACAAAGGGGACCAAAGAGTGGTATATTACGCTAGGCGTACGAACAAAGCGGCCGATTCAAACATTGTGGCAAAAACTGCAAGGATTATGTAGGATGCACACCTGATCGATGGAGGATCAACTTGGGCTGACTTTATATACAGAAACTATTCAAACTTGACTTACTATTCGGACCAAACAACCCAGCCTGAAAACACCAGTCAAGGATTAGGGCATAGACCCTAGTTTGCTATTAAGCAAACCTCTTAGCTGCGCATTCCTCGCCTTTTCAACTGCCAAATCTCTTTCCAACTCTCGAATTCGAGCTTCACGAGATGAGATTTGCCGTTGCATAGATTCAATTTCCTCTTTTCGCCGCAAGCGATGTTTCTGAGCAGAACGGCGGTTGATATCTCTACGGTCTATGGTGGTAATTAATCATGACATAAGTTAATAAAACCAAAAGATAAGCGAACGCACGTTCTAATCGTTCTTTTCGTTTTTGTTCTTCTTGAGATATTCCAAAAGCGCGTAGTTCCTCAATCTTTACACCTGTCTTGCCTTTTCTGTAAATATCGTGCCTTCCAGCCTTAATTTGTTCGTGTCCAACATTGTTTTGTATCAAAAGATGATGTTTGAAAGTGACAGGCTTCAATAGTGGCGAGTCTCCATGTAAATCTTGTGGAGAAACGTGAGAAGTCATTTCACATAGGGGAGAATTGAGTGTTGAGGAAGGTACATCTGTATGATCTATATTCATGGATCCTAATCCCAGGTCATTGTCATTTGATTTTCCCAAGACAGGACGAGGGAATCCTTCATCTTCCTCTGTATCTATATCGGTCGTAGAATACAGGTCTGAATTATCCAGACTCCCCTCAGTACCAGAGTGCCAAGACATTGCCGTATCAGGGCGATAATTTTCATACGCTTGCTGGTGTCTATGATCATGAACTTGTTGGGGTGATGGGGCAAGACCATGATCAAACGGAGAAGTGGGCATGTTAGACAAGGAAGAAAGTGAAGGCGAAAATGCAGCGAAGCCCTCTTTGTCTACGTCCATTTCTTTCAAAAAAGTTTCCGCATCAAGAGCCTGATTCTGTATATCTTCAACATCGGAAGGTTGAGAATCTTTCAGCTTTGGTAATTATCAATACAAATAAAAATCCAAATCCCCAACAAGGGTATCAAAATAATGCTTACAAAGCTCCAACCAGATAAAGGGTTATGGGGAACATCTTGAGTCGTCAATAACCCAATTAAACCATCATCTCCCCCTTCAACACCTATCGCCGAATTGATTCTTCTCTCCAAACTATCTTGCGGTCGCAACATCCTAGCTGGTACATTGCGGATGTCATAATGAGCAGACTGGGATGTCTGAGATAGCGACAGTGTATGTGCATCTGGAGGAACAGATTGGGCTGAAACTATTTCTTGACAAGGTTGATGTTTTGCATAAGAAGTGCGGGAACGAGTGTTTCGAGCTGGGCCTGCTCTCTTTCGAGACTCTGGTACAATCGTGGCCGTTGAGGAGTTAAAGCTAATAAAGCGCCATCAGCGCCGTATTGTCGGGGCGGACTTTGTCAAGGGCCCAACGACGGAAGCGCCTAGCTTGACGTAGATGCGGAATCAATGTACGGCTAACGACATGGACGTACGATTCTGTCTGCCGTGTAAGCGGAGTAGGCATTGAAGACTCTTAACGTCTGCGCGGAGACAGACCAACCAAGATGTAAGAAGAAATACAAATGGAAAAGCAACGAGAATGATTTCATGAAAGATAAAAATCAACAAATGATGCGAAAGAAACAGTCCGGTCAACCGTCGACGTGACGCGTTGTTCCAAAGTCACGTGACTAATGTCTCCCATTAAGGATTGAAGCTTGCCAATATATCATTTAGATATCTAAAGTGGTTTTTGCCGTTCACGCCTAAGTAAGAGATGTTCCGCGCCTATCAGGAGATTGCCACTAATGTTAGCGGAATTAAATTTCTCCCCTACAGGAATAAAGGCGGAATCAAAGTTTAAGCTAGGTTCTGGATTTATGTATAGGTTCTAAATCCAATTATCTTCAGGCACGGATCAACGTTCATTGATCAGCCGCTCCCATCGCGTGGAAATATATAATTAATGATTAATATCTTTCATTTTGAATTTGCTTTTCCATCTCAGAAACACAAAAAGACCTCACTAATACTCGCAGCATTTTAATCAAACAAAGCAGAGAGGCCTCATGTACTTGGCGTCTCATGATCGAATTGCCATGATATCGCCAGCAGAGTCGCCACGATCCTCAGACTCTTCGTTGACTAATCCGCCTGAAGCTCTTCTCACGCCTTTGTGTGAACTGGAAAAGGCGGTATGCGAGGTATCAATTACAGACATTGCAGAACCTAATGAGCAGAGCAAGGAGGTAGATGCGCAGGCATACGGAGAACTACAACTGCCAAAGTGGGACAAAACACGTGCAAATAGCAAGCCTCGTTTGGGTGTTCCCTCGTCTTCCTGTGACTTTGCCTATTCCGCTGTTTCAGATCCAAGAGCTGTCTCACGGTCTCCCTCTGCTGATCTCGAAAATAATACTCCCACAGACGATTTGACATCTGGCGCTTTTTCAAAACAGCATCTTCCAGGCACACCAGTAGCAGAGCAAGGACCTTTTGAGTACCCAGATTTTAATGGAATGTCTGGCTATAACTTACCACATCCTCGTCGCCTTACTCAAAATTCGACCGCTACATGGGCCAGACAGCCAGCAAGCGTATCTTTTCAAGCCCCGTTATATTCTCAGCTAAGCTATTCGTCTCCTTTCGTGACTAGGAAGGACTTTATCGACTCTGATTCAACGGCTGTGCCTAAAGTTGGCCGCAGGCGCCCCAACTCATGCTCTGTTAATACTCAGACATCTCTAGCCTCATTACCAGCTGTTGACTGTCTGCCAGCACCTTTGTCAGCTCCACTTCCCAGCCCTTCAGTGCCGGGTGTTGCACAATCTTTCTGCTCTATTACTTCGGTTGCTCCACCGCATACAAAAAAGCCGAGAAGTATAATGTTCCAACAGAAGACCTTGGCTGCTCCAGTCCCGCCTAGTCTTTCCCGACGTGGATCTCTTCCAGCCGCTCAGCTCTTTGGTTTACCTCATTCTGACTTTCTCAATCGCTCCAAATCAATCAACACCAACAATGGAGTAAGGCAACAGGGGTCTGCTAATACTATTACAGACGTCACTCGGCGCCGTCAGACCATAACTGTCGATGGAGCGTCCATCCCTACAAAACCTACGACGGAGAAGATGCGTGTAAGGGCTACAAGTACGAGCCGCGCTGAGCCTTATTCTGTCTCATACAGTCACCCATCTTCTCATTCTTTCATCATCTCAACACCGTCTCAATCTGTCCCATGTCAAGCAACTCTCAATCGTTCCATGTCCTCGGCTTCTTCTGGCTTCACTCGTCGACACCCTCCATGCGAATTAACATCTCTGGCGTACGGATCAAAACCTATGTCAGGTACAAAAGTTTTGAGATTGTCAGGTATTTCGCTTCCAGCCAGCCCAAACTCAGTAACCGACAAGCATCAGTCGCGTTCTTCCAGCAGTGACGAGGATGAGATTACTACCCCATCTACTGCTATTACCTCGGCTAATCATGACTCCATATCCTCTCCCATTACGAACTTAACTGATAGCGGGAACGCGTTGCAATGGGACTACACACCACAGGATGCAAAAGCTATACAGAAAGCTAAAGCGAATCCAATTAATGAAACAAAGGCCGGAATATCCCAGCCTTCAACTGAGATTCCTGGGATTGGAATCATCTTCACACGAGCGACAAACCGAACAGCAAATAGCGCAGATGTGTAGAGGTCGTTGGAGGTAAGAGGATAACGGCAAGAATGCGTAAGTCGTCAAATAAGTTATCTTGTAGACAGCAAGGCTAACGACAATCGCTATGGATAGTATGAACAGGCGTGTTTTCCTTGGTTTGTCTCGGCTCAAAGGGCCAGTGAAAGTAGCACATTTTACCAAGAGGAGTAGGGGATTATAAAAACAGTCAACAAAATCTTGATGCAGTAAGTTTTGGCTTTGTCGCTATTTTCCCAATCTACGTTGGGTATCCAAATCTTTTTCTCGATCACTTTTTATCCCACTGGCTGACCTTCATCTACAGCGCTCCATACAATTTCACAACAGATGATGAACGTGATACAATTTTGGTTATAGTGTTATCAACATAGTCATGTGTTGCTATTTAACACTTGATCTGCAATCTATTCTTGCTCAGTTGCTCTCGACTTGCTTATCCAAAGCAAGAAGTTACCAATGTGTCATATTGGAGTCTAATTCTAATAATTTTGATGTTTGCTTAGGGCTAGTTTTGAATTCCTTAGTAATTTGCTCGACATCTCATGTCAATTCGTCGTTTTCAAAAGTCATACTAAAACTTACTATTAGCACATTTTGCTAGCATGCCAACAGGGCTAGATAGATTTAGGTATCTTGGTATTTTATTCATATTATCATATTGAAATTCTATAATTATAATGTACATAAATGATATGACAGCGTTTATGCTTGTTGGTTTCCTTGGCTAATATCGGGATGACACACTTTTGAGCAATTTTGGTATATATTTGCCAAGGCTACGTATTAATTGGTCTTTATCCTACAATTTGTCGCAACACTTGACCATATTTGGTCATACAAAAACTGTATCCTCGTTCTTTTCTTCAATACATTTTGTCGTCTGCTCTTTCTCAATAAGCTATTCTTAAAAAATCTATTGAACAATGTGTTTATGAATTTGGAGATGGTTCAGATTAGCTTCCATGTAGTTTACGCATTTCTTACATTTTACAGGTAGAAATTTAGGTAGATCAGCTATTTAAATCGCCTCACGTTATTCGCCCATTAATAAACTCAACAATAAGATAACTATTACAAAAATTCAACTCGGATTCGATCAATACATTAGACGTGAGTAGAAGAAGGAATCGCTCGAATGCATGAGACATATTCCAGAAGTGGTACTAACCCCAGAAGAACAAAACTTCTACACATTGAAAGCAATCCTGCGGTCATTGTGACTAAGCAGATATAGATGCAGGTTGCAGGGCTATCTAAAGTCATCACTTACTAGTCTTCCTGCTAGTTATATAATTATCCTGGAATTATTTCCATTCATTGTCAAACACCGAACTGCTTTGTGATTGACTAAGTAGCAGTTATACCATGCAGATAATCCATGACTACTTCCAATGCGTTTCCTTAGAATAAATAATAGTTATATGTGTTGAATCAAACAAAACTAAATTCAACAGTTCCAGTAAATAACTTTTATACAAGGTGGAGATGTAATAAACCTCCGTGGGAAAGTGCAGAGAAGTCGTTTTCTGGTGATAAAGGATTCTTTTTTAATATTTTGTATTATTGTCAATTATTCAACATATATAATGGGTGGCCGTCAAGGTATGTCTGTTGTATGTGAGCGAGTAACTAAATCTAACGTTCACATGCTATTCAGGTGGTAAAGGTTAGTAGTCCTTCAAATTCTTTTCATATGAAGAGATAGGGACGTATTCAAGAAAGATGGGACAGCTATAACTATGCTAGAATGGCAAGCTGACTTTGGTATATGCTAACAGTTAAGCCTCTTAAGGCTCCAAAGAAATTTAATAAAGAGCTGTATGCTTACTCTGTTCTTCGGTGTTACTGCGCTGATTGCCATCATAGTGACGACGACGACCTTGCTCTGAAGGAGAAGCTTAAGAAGGAAAAAGCTGATTTAAAAAAAGCTGCTGATATGGGTGAGTAGCTTTTTTGTGGTTTAGATGTCACTGCCGCCTTTCTCATCCAGTCTGTAGCTGCACAAAAGGGGCCGATGGGAGGTGCTGGTCTTAAAAAGTAAGTTCTGCTGTACGGGACAAGTTGAAGCAGTATTGTCTGATGTCTATTAGGTCGAAGAGGTAGCATACTTGGTTATATGTATATTGGCAAGGTTTTGCATGCACTCTAAATGAACTAGCATTGCAGGAGATAAATTCTAATGTTAGGATCATTTTTGTAATTGGGCATTAGAACCCAATACAAATTATTGTTTATTGTCAAATTCGAGGTGTGCCACGCACACGCCTCTGTGTGATTTGTAAATGAATTTTATTGTACTTTACATATAATATATATTTTGTTTATACTTCACTTTTATTATAACTCGATATCTTCTCGTTTACTCCATCAACTTTTCTCTATTATCCCCTCCCTCGCAACCAGAGACTTGCTTTGTTGTCTATACAGAAGTGACGGTTGAATCACGGCGGTATCAAGCAACTTTACGCGACTTACTCAAGAGGATTTTACATCTCAAGTCAGCCCAGCACGCCTCTGTTGATATCCACTGTTCACTCTTGGGTAACTTGCTGAGCTGCCGAGGACTCAGACCGGCAACAATCTTCTGTTGACAGCGAATTGGGTCGAAGAAAGGTTTCCAGTAAGCTCTATGATCCTCCCAAGTTGGACGAGCTTTAAAATATCTGTTTGTGTGCTAACAATGTTGATAAGCCTTGAGATACTTGAAATCGCTCTAGAGTCATTCGATATCTGTCACCATGACGATGCCTCCTACTCCTACTCTACCGTCTCCATCGGCATCCGTTCACTCCCATCTCTCTCGCCGCCTCACAAACAGAATGACAAACCGTTACTCGGTTAATGCCATGTACTCTCTTGCTGCTGAGCAGGACATGGAGCTCGAGGATGAACTTGCGCGGGCTCAGAAAAAGCTGAGAGAGTTGAAATCTCGCATATCATCGCAGTCAAAGAAAAACTTTGTCCTGGAGCGTGATGTACGATACCTTGATTCAAGAATAGCACTATTGATTCAGAATCGGATGGCGGCAGATGAGAAAAGGGAAGTAGCGGAAACGTTGGAGGATGTCGACGAAGAATCAGGTCTTTGGCCGGATGAGAAAAGAATGGGGCAATATGCCAACTTGTTTTTCCTCCTTCAAAGTGAACCTAGGCACATTGCGAGCCTTTGTCGTCTGGTTAGTTTGTCAGAGATCGACACTTTATTGCAGACAGTCATGTTTACACTGTATGGGAATCAATACGAGCAAAGGGAAGAGCATCTACTTTTGACTATGTTTCAGGTGAGCAGTTTGTTCTGGCTGGCTTTTGACAAAATTTGCTAACAATAAGCAGAGTGTATTATCAGCACAATTCGAAACGACAACAGAATTTGGCTCTCTTCTTCGTGCAAACACTCCAGTATCTCGCATGATGACAACCTATACAAGAAGAGGGCCTGGTCAAAGCTACTTGAAAAGTGTATTAGCCGA
The DNA here is from genome assembly GCF_001720195.1 of Cryptococcus depauperatus CBS 7841. Lineage (NCBI taxonomy): Eukaryota > Fungi > Basidiomycota > Tremellomycetes > Tremellales > Cryptococcaceae > Cryptococcus > Cryptococcus depauperatus. The sequence goes on along the minus strand of NC_089472.1, from coordinate 715,362 downwards.
CAGAATCAACAGTCTTATTGAACATAAAGATTTGAACCTCGAAATCAATCCTCTAAAGGTGTGTGTACTTTTTGTTCCGAGAGACCACAAACCTGACCAATGCTTGAGGTATACGAGCAAATGATTCAGCAAATTGAAGAAGATACTGGTACTCTTCCTCCCTCCCTTCCACGAGGGGTTCCTGCAGAAGTGGCTGCTGCCAATGAAGATGTGCAAGCTATCATAATACCTAGGATAACTATGCTGATGGAGATTGCAAATTCGTTTTTGGCAACTATCATCGACAGTATGGAATCAGTACCGTATGGTATCAGGTGGATCTGTAAACAAATTCGAAGTCTCACAAGGGTATGTACCGCTATATAATGACGGTGACACAAGGCGTTGATAAGAAGATAGAGAAAGTACCCAGAGGCAACGGATGCGAGCATCTGCTCACTTATTGGTGGTTTCTTCTTCCTTCGATTCATCAATCCAGCTATCGTCACCCCTCAGGCTTATATGTTAGTCGATGGCGTTCCAGCTAAGCACCCCCGAAGAACCCTGACGCTGGTTAGTCCTTTTTGCACTTTGGACAGTCTATTGTCCCAATGAGCTCACGATCTTTCAGATTGCCAAGATGCTTCAAAATTTGGCAAACAAACCCAGTTACGCAAAAGAACAATATATGATGTCAATTAATCCCTTTGTTGAGAATAACAAGACGAGAATGAATCAGTTTTTGAATGCTTTATGTGAAGTGGGGGATTTTTATGAGTCACTTGAAGTCAGTCTGCTTAATTTGCTGTTTGAAAGATATTGACAAACAGCAGTTGGATCAATATATGGCTCTTTCAAAGAAAGACTTGGCAATTAACATTACTCTCAATGAGTTGTATAACACACATTCATTACTGATGCAGCATATGGACGTGTTGGTGAGTACGATGGATATTGCGCTGGCAGAAAGAGTTAATCTCTTCTTAGTCTCCAAACGACAGGCAACACCTGCGAATTCTTTTGGATGAACTTGGTCCTGCACCTCCTCAAGTACCTCGAAAAGAAAATCGCTCCATTGAATTACCTCTCTACTCCCGTTGGGAAACTCCCATCCAAGATCTTTCTGTTTCCCTCATGTCTGACAGTGTTACTCAGAATGATATCAATTATATGGAAGCAAAGTCAATCTTTGTTCAACTATTACGTTCAATGCCCACGATTGCTGATAAAAGACCCATCGTCTTACCAGTTTTGGCAGAAAAAGCCGCCACGAGTAAAGATCCGGTCTTAGTGAGAAGAGGCATAAAAGTACAAGCTTTACTGTCGGAGCTTGAAGCTGCTGGCGTTGTGGATAAGACAGACGAATACAAATTCATGCAAGATGAGGTTGCCGCGGAAATGGTTCACCTGGGCAATACCAAAGAGAAAGTTCTGCTTGAAACTCGCTCGTTGGAGTCAGTCTACAAAACCATTTGTGATCACAATAACTACCTGCGCTCTCAGTTGGAGCAGTACAAAGCATATTTGCAAAATGTGAGATTGACAAGCAGTAAGGACAAGGGTGCAGGTGGAGTTGGAGTCGTTACAGTTAATGGAAAAGAGAAAAAGCAAGCGAAAACACAAGTTTTGGGGCCATATAGGTTCACCCACATTCAGTTTGAGAAAGAGGGGATCATCATGGAAAGTAACGTACCAGAAAATAGGTGAATCGTTTTGAGATCAGCTTTTAAAAGTCACATACATGGCTAACACGTCATTAGACGCAACAACATCTACTTCAATATTACGTCTCCTACTCCCGGAACTTTCCTCATCGCCCTTCATTTCAAAGGCCGCGAGAAGCCTATCCTGGAGATGGATTTGAAGATTGATGATTTGTTGGAGAAGCAAAAAGATCACCAAGCAATGTTGGATCTGGAATATGTACAGCTGAATGTACCCAAGGTTTTGGCACTGTTCAACAAGGTGTGTCTGCTTTTTTGGCGGTTACTCATCGAAAGATGTTTCTAGGCCTCCTTCGTTCTGTACCAGCACTGACAGATACATAGTTGTTTTCAAAGAGGAGATAAAGGCGCTGGCGTCCGCTCTAGAGCCTTATAGACAAAGCCGAGTGAATTTTTCTGTATCGCCGAACTTTCTTTTATCTCTCTTTCCGGTATTTTTTCGAGTAATTTGTTCTCTCTTTTTCCGGCGTCTTTGGGGATGCTTAACATGTTAATCAACTGTTCTCTGGTGTTTATCGACTATAGTCTTGTGCTTAAGAGACGCAGATCTGTCGAATTTGAGGAGCCAAGTAAATTCGCCCCTACGATACAAACGGCAATCCTGTTCGAAACCACTTTCAAATTCTGACTGGTCGGGTTCACGTGCTCTTGTATCCGACAACTTACGACTCAATAGGGTCTGAAGATGCTGACGAAGACCGCCGGAAAGAAGCATCTAGGCATGGGTAATAACCCAACATCAATGCGGCATCGTCTTTATCGTTCTGGGTTATATTCATACCTTTTCTCAATCTTTTTGACTATTTCGTGGCTGATAGATATTTGACTTTGTTGTCTGCTCTCATAAAGAGGCCTTTGTAAATCCTGCTTCGGCGCTGAAAGGAGGAAACTGGTAATGTAATTTTTGTATCCTGGGCTTGTATCCTTGTTCTTTGTAAGGCCATACAGAATGACGAAGTTCGAGCTGCGTGGTCGCAGCTATGCTTGACATAACTCCAATCCTTTATCTTTGCTTGAGCTCTTTTGCCATATAACTATATTGAACGACGTAAATCTGACGTGCCTATCTTATCATTATCCCGCGCCTATCTAGACAAAATCTTATCTACGTCGGCAAATGGCTTCAACCACGTGGCGGGATGGCATTTCAGGCACATTATGACATCAGTTGGACGGGTTTACCCGATGTCCGTTTCCGATACAACTTTATTTAAGTTGTATACGTTGATTTTCTTTCTCTTCTTTCTTTTCTTTCTTCTCATGTTCATCATGTCTGACGAAATAGCTCAGCTTACTTCATTCGGTCAAGCCCGCTCTACGGTTAAGGACTCTCCCTTGTCCGCCGAGGAGCTGCGCCAGACCGATGCCTACATGCGCGCTTCGCTCTACCTCTGTCTGGGTATGCTTTATCTTCAAGACAATCCTCTTTTGAAAGAGCCATTGAAGAAGGAACATCTCAAAGCTCGACTTTTGGGTCATTGGGGCTCTGATGCTGGTCAAATTTTCACCTATATTCACTTTAATCGCTTGATCAAAAAGTACAATCTCGACTCTTTTTTCATTTCCGGTCCCGGTAAGAGATTGCTTGTATGTTGCTGCTGTAAAGCTGATCATATGGGCAGGCCATGGTGCTCCGGCTGTCCTCTCTCAATCCTACCTTGAGGGTGTTTATACTGAAGTCTATCCCGACATAACCGAAGATGTCGACGGCTTAGCCCGTTTCTTCAAGCAGTTTTCTTTTCCAGGCGGAATTGGGTCCCATGCGACACCCGAAACCCCTGGGTCTCTCCATGAGGGAGGAGAGCTTGGCTACTCCATCTCTCATGCTTTTGGTACTGTGTTTGACCACCCGAATCTCATTGCTCTCACTGTCGTCGGTGATGGTGAAAGTGAAACTGGTCCGCTAGCGGCTTCCTGGCACAGCAACAAGTTTCTGAATCCCATTACGGATGGCGCTGTCTTGCCTGTCCTACACCTCAATGGGTAAGCTGGGCTTTGGATGAATTGAATTGACAACTTTACAGCTACAAGATTAACAACCCTACTGTCTTGTCCCGTGTGTCACACGAGGAGCTTGAAGCCCTTTTTGTTGGCTACGGCTGGAAACCGTACTTTGTTGAGGGGTCTGACCTTGAGTCTATGCACCAGTCAATGGCTGCTACGTTGGAGAAGGCTGTCACAGAAATCAAGACCTACCAAAAGCAAGCTCGGGACTCTGGAAAGGCTTTCCGCCCTCGCTGGCCCATGGTGATTCTTCGTTCCCCCAAGGGCTGGACAGCGCCTCGTGATGTCTCTGGTCATCACCTAGAAGGCTATTGGAGAGCACATCAAATCCCTATTGCTGATGTCGCTACCAATGTTGAACACCTCAAGCTGCTTGAGAACTGGATGCGTTCTTACAAGCCTGACGAACTTTTTACCTCTGAAGGGAAGCTCATCGATGAACTAAAGGCTCTTCCACCCACAGGCACTGCCCGTATGTCTGCCAATCCCATAACCAACGGTGGTACCGTTCGAAAAGCTTTACAGCTTCCCGACTTTAGAAAGTACGCCTTTGATATAGCTCCAGGCGCGTCTGTCGGCCCCTCCATGGCCAACATGGCTGTTTGGCTGCGTGATGTTGTGGCCAAGAATCAGACCAACTTTCGTCTTTTTGGTCCTGATGAGACAGAGTCCAACAAGCTCGGTGCCGTCTATCAGGCTGGTAAGAAAGTTTGGATGGGTGCTTACTTGCCCGAGGACAGTGATGCCGGAAATCTTGCTCATGCGGGCAGAGTCATGGAGATACTTTCAGAGCACACTGTTGAGGGATGGCTTGAAGGTTATGTCTTGTCTGGAAGACACGGTTTGTTGAACTCTTATGAGCCGTTTATTCACATTATTGATTCTATGGTCAATCAACACTGCAAGTGGATCGAAAAATGTCTTGAGGTTGAATGGCGTGCCAAAGTATCTTCCCTCAACATCCTTCTTACTGCCACTGTCTGGCGTCAGGATCATAATGGTTTCACCCACCAAGATCCTGGTTTCCTCGATGTTGTCGCCAACAAGTCTCCTGAAGTTGTTCGAATCTACCTTCCTCCTGACGGCAACTCCCTTCTCTCTGTCATGGACCACTGTCTACGGTCCAAAAACTATGTCAACGTTATTGTGGCGGACAAACAGGACCACCTACAGTTTTTGTCCATGGAAGAGGCCATCAACCACTGCACCAAGGGACTTGGTATTTGGGAGTGGGCTTGCTTTGGTGCGCCAGACGAGGACCCAGATGTGGTTATGGCTTGCTGTGGTGATGTTCCCACTATGGAGTCTTTGGCGGCAACTGCCCTTCTACATGAATACCTGCCTGACCTCAAGATCAGATTTGTCAACGTTGTTGATTTGTTTGTGCTGATCAACCATTCAGACCATCCGTAAGTACTTCTTCCTATGATTTGGTGGTTATTCAATAGCCATCTCGCAACGCTGATAATGGGTTTAGACACGGCATCCCTGATGGTTACTACAAGTCCATCTTCACTGAAGACAAGCCCATCATCTTCAACTTTCATTCTTACCCATGGCTTATCCACCGACTCACCTATAAGCGTCCCGGCCATGAAAACATTCACGTCCGAGGATACAAGGAGAAGGGAAATATTGACACTCCTCTGGAGCTTGCTATCAGAAATGAGACAGACCGATTTTCTCTCGCTATGGATGCCATCGACCGTCTTCCTCATGTTGGTAACAGGGGTTCTGTGGCCAGGGAAAAGCTGCGTAACGCTCAAATCAAGGCTAAAAATGATGCTTTTCAGAATGGGATTGATCCTGAAGAAATCAGGAATTGGAAGTGGCCTTATGGCAAGAAGAGCCAAGGCCTGGCTAGTAAACTTGGTATCTCTGGAGGAGAAAACAAGCAGCAAGTTGCCTCGATTGGCACTTCAGAGTAGACTTGACCGTCTGGTGTGTTTATTGTCAGAATGTAGGCTTTTGAAGTGTTATGCAGACAAAATGAAATACCTTGAATATTGATTATCATGTTTGGATTAACCACTTGTATAACCTTTCAATACCCTTATGGTATATCTGACAACTTTGCTGTCTTTTCTTGTTCCATGGGTGTAATTTGAATCCACAGTCTTATAAAAGCAGAGTGGACATCAATTTTATCACTTTTTTTTGGCAGGTTTCTTATGACTTGAAAAAACAAAACACTTGAGCAATATACTTGTTTTCATAACAAGTATATCAGCTGTGGTTTTAGTGATCAACAGTACCCTTATTCTCAATTATTCTAGTTTGCCGTGAGCCAGTGGTGATTGTATTCTTGCAGTAACTTTCAGAGTCCACCAGGATGTTTCAACTCACTTGACACTCGATAACTCACCTGTTATATTTTGGGTATAATGACGCCGTAATGAAACTCGAAAACTAGATCAAGCATACCATTGAAGGTTATAAATGTTGAGAGTGGTTTGCCAGCAAGACAAGGGTAAGATTAAGAGGTAGAATGCCCCGCGTTGGTATTCTGTTCCATGTCTTGCTGATCTCTTGTTGTACAGGGATGTAGTATCGGGAGCGGCATTGTACTATTTCGTAGTCGGTACGTCAATTCGTTCAATATCTTTGTCTTTTGTAATGATGACGATGAAGCAAAAAAGCCATAGAATTGTGTCCAATATTTTATATGCCTGCCCAATTCGTAAAAAACCTTCATTGTTTCGCTAGATATATATTCTTATTGATCCACTTACAGCTTTAACAAGGTGAAAAAGGTTATAATCATTGTAGTTGCCAGAAAGACTCAAGAATCGGCGGTATTCTGTCCCAACACTACTTTTGCCCACAACTTTAACATTCCTCTGCCTCTTTCATGAGCTGGGAAGAGGTGTGGATCCCTACACAAGTCAATGCAATCCTATATCAATCAAACATACCTGACAATTGCTGTGGCATGGGCATTGGCAACTTCTGGCCACCAAGAAAGATATTTTCTTAGTGGTAAGGTGTTTAGCCAGTATGCCATTCTAAGTTGGCTATCTTTCAACTGAACCTTGATTGTCACTTCTTGGGGAGTGACTTTAGTTTTGATAGTTTCAAAAGACGGACCCTCGGCGTTTTGAATAAGATCTGATTCAAGTTCACGCTCGATATGACGAATAATTTCACGGAGCTTTTGGATAGAGAGACCAGATGCAGAAGTTGGTTGGTATTCTGCAGGGTTGGAAGTTTTGGCAAGTTGCTGAAGACGTCGTTTACTAGGAAAAAGTGTTAGTGACAGCTCTTACTGGAGTAGCAGCAGCGCACGACCGAGAAGAATCGAGCGACTGCCTGGCAAGACTATATATAGATTAGCAGGGAGCAGGCCATATAGAGTAGATCACAAACATGAGGATGATTATGAGAGGAAGCATAACAGGGAAAAGGAATAGAATGAGCTACAATCACGGCTTTAGCTGCCGGCTGATAGAATAAACCACATACGTAGTTGAACGGGAACCTATATCTGAGTACAGGGGGTAAAGTGCCAAACCTATCACTCCAACTTCTTTCTACGTATTTTACCTCAGTTCCATCTTTGCTCCATGACTTAATAATTCCAGCCGAATCAGTGTCAACAGAAATTCCCTGGCGCTCCCATTGAGCAAAGTGATCCAATGTTTCGATGGCCGCAGATGGATAAGGAACAGAATCGTCATTGACGCTTGAGTTTATTAGTGCCACAACCATGTAGAGCCGTTGAAGTAGACAAACGCAGAGGCAAAGATTGACAGTCTCTCAAATTTCTCCAAGCCCTGGAAAAACACGGATCCTAGCTCATGTTGGTGAAGGTCCTATCATACAAGGACGGCTTACTCGGGTCCGCCATAATCTCCAGCAACGGACGCGGGTCTTCAGGCGAATACATGTCTACAACGTATAGTTGTTCACCGGAGCGAGACATGATACGGGCACCAAGCCAGCAAAGTACAGTGGAGAGAAATGTATCTAGCAACGCAAGTTAACTTCACGAGAGGTTTCAGTGAAAGCTTTACAGACTATATTTTGGAATACCATAGTGCTAACAAGTGATTAGCAAGTGTTGTACAATGGTAGACATACAGGTGTCGATAGAGTAGCAAACGATACTGGCTTGTGTATATCAAAGAACGATGGCTTTCGGGAATGCAAGAGCCCGACCAAATAACGAGCGACCACTATAAGCTGTCAGCATGCTGCTATAGCTCGCCAACCTCTTTCCTAATAGATTGTCTCAGTCCACTTACAACCACCAAGCGAATATCCGGTGACACTGAATTTAATCACACTCTTGCCTGATTGTTTCAACTCGTCTACCTTTTGGTCAAGTTCCCAAGCCACTCTGCTGGCACAAACGTCCACGCCATCGTAGGTAAGCTGGGAAGTCATCCCGCTTGCAATCATAATGACTAATTCCTCTCTAGAGTTTTCATCTTCCAGGCCCTCTAAGATGACTGGATCCTCTGCTGAGCCAGATATGCTGCGCCAGTCTACCTCGCCCTTCCATGCCGCCTGCAGCTCTTCTTTGGCGGCTGAGAGATGGCTCGGATTCCCCCATAAACCGTGAATCAAAAGCACAAGATAAACGTCGATGGACATGGAGTAGATGGAAATGTGAATTCAAAATCATTACATCATCATTAAAATGGATGGCGAATGCCGTCAATTCTTTTTATTTCTATCTTTTGTTTCCTTCAACTTCCTTCTTTCTTTCTTTCTTCATCACCATGTCTTCTCCAACAACCATTGTCCATCTAAGTCCACCATTAGAGCCTCTCCCGGCCTCAGACGCAGAATCTCTCTTTTTCGCTTCGCTGCTTTGTCTGGCCAATGTGCCAGAGGCGGCTATTTCCACCGCCGATTGGGGATTGAATAACGGTGAGTTGATGATATCAACATTGTTGACTAGCCATAGGAAGAATTCCGTATGTGACGCATATGGGACGTAGAGTAGACCTATCTTCTCTGGAAAGTTACAGTAACCCGGATGATTTTCTCTCGGTGGATGAAGAGATTGACTCACAATGTTGGAAGGCGTATATCCAGCATCACATTGTGGATTTGGTTGTAAGTGGATTTGTGTACATGGACAATGACTCAATCTTGCAGAACCACACGCTTTATTCGCTCCCTCCAAATTATTCGTCCATGACTGTCAAGACCCAGTGCAAAGGTCTCACCTTTCCACAAAACCAATATATTCCTCAAAGATTACGAAGTCTAGTGAAAAGCAGGCTAGAATTCGTCGGCTTATGGGGACTGGGGGGTTTAAACATAGGTTTGTCTTAAACTGAATATACATACTACTTGAAGTCGTATTGATAACGACAGGCGACGCTATTGATGAGGATCGTAAACGATCAGAGGAGCAATTTATCGTTGGCCCAGGAGGCACCGTAACGCCTCGTGCATGGTCAGGGTGGAGGTCTGGGCAAGAGACAGAAAAACGACGTCGTAAATGGGGAGAACAACAGGTGCATTGGGTTCACTCTTGATTTCGGGTTATGATCTCGCTCATCAACTTCTAGCTTGAGGCAAGGATAAAGACTGCTCTAGATCCAATATCTCGGCGCCTAGGCAATCGCTCATTCTTTTTCTCTGACAAGTAGGTCTGTTTTAGTATCCTGTCGATGCTGACTCTGTCATTAGACCCTCGACTCTTGATCTGGTTCTCTATTCTCAATTAACTCTCATCTTGAAACCCACCCTCCCGAACCCTCTGTTTCCAAATATCATTCGCAAACATTATCCCTCCTTGGTTGCTTTTCATGAGCGATTAGCGGAACTTATCCCTCTCTCAGAAATGCCGCTTCAAGCCCAATCTCTGCCAAAACAAGTAACATGGAGGGAAACTTTTAAAAGCTGGTTTCCAACGCCCAACAGTGTTGTCCAACCTGCAAAAGAGGTCAAAACGAGTAAACAGAGAAAAATGGAGAGAGGAAGATGGCTTTGGTTTACTGCTGCCGGGCTATCGATGGTGACATATCTGTTTGCAAGTGGAATTGTCAGTATAAATCTTGGAGAGGAGGATCAAGATGAAACGGAATGGATAGAAGTTGACGATGAAAAGGAAGAGAATGATGTCAGGAGCGACGAAGATGACGAAGGATGAGGCTTGGCAGTTACTATATAAAAAGGTGATTAATGAAGTTTCCACCTATCGCCTGCATATATTACCACGGCCACAAGTGATTGATGCTCCTGCATTTGGGCTCACGTTTTAGCATCATTTCGAACCAGCTACAATCGGCAAAACGAGAAAAGACTAAACGCCATCAAAATTCACAACTCCCTTGGCTATCCTCTTATGCCTTCAATGTCACTGTATTAAATGGTTCCAACAACGCCGTCCATCTTTTTGCAGCCCATAACACGCAGACTGTATGCCAGCAAATCTGAGCAATGATCAATAATATCATGTTGACTAGCTGACATCTTCGTTGACTTCTCACAACCGCACTTGGTACCTTTATCAGCAAACACCACATCTACGACTTGTCATCATTGATACAACGTGTTGAAGAAACTTAGCAGACTTGATGTGTGGTATCTTTCTTCAAATCCTAATTTTATCATTTGATCTGTCCGCAGCGAACGCATACCGAAAATGTCTATGACAAAATCCCTATCCTTCTGTTGTGTGCACGAGGTGCCATAACAGGCTTCAGACGGAAGGGATTCTTGCCAATCTCATCCAAGGTGCATGTTGCCAACAATGAAGTTAAACGGCCGTCCTAGCTGTCAGTCATGCACGCTCACGCCATTTGGTCTCGCGGTTCCCTACTTCCCTCCAAACTGGTACAAGAACTCCTCTCGTCTTGTCTCTTATTCACCCTTTCCATCTCATGACTGTCTTTTTGCCTTCTTTCCTATCAATATTGATAACGTGCCTGGTCTACCGCTTATCGATCTTATCTAAATCACGTGATTGACATCGGTTTTTGCATGTCGACTAATGCACCGTTCTTCCATTAAATCATCATGGATCAAGTAACAATCAGCCTCCAGGCTCAGAAAGAGGAAGCGAAACTTTGGTAAGAGGCCTGCTGGTAACAAAGAGCAAGTATAGGTGAAAATGAGAAGTTGGCAGAGGCAGTTCAATCCTCGCATCTGCCAACTTTTTGGATCGAAGCACGCTATACCTATACCATCTAGTATCGCTTAACCTGATAGGAAGAACTCAAGCTTATGGTAAAGAGTACCATTATTTCACGACGTACGTCGGGTATTTATTGGCATAAATGGACCAAGCTGACACAGCGGCAGATATTTCAACGATGGCTATGTGATTTTACTCCGTCGCAGATTATCAACATTCGCGTTGGACCTTCTTGTCAGGACTTGAGTTGGGTTTTGGGTCTTTGAACTGAAGGCGTTGGGGATGGGGTAGCTTGCGTGAGGAATGTGTAGTTGGAGGAGAAGGCAGCTACCTAGATTGATTCCCTAGAGAACTATGAACAACAAGTCCTTCCTTACATCTTCTCGTCTTCTGCGGCGGTCATTCAACCATACCACTACCTCAAGGTACGCGAAATATGGACCTTTCCTGTCCATGATCCTGACAGTTAGTGATACTTTCGTGATAGTTTCCAGCTACTCTGTCATGTTCATTATATGTGGAAATCCTACGTTACAATAATGCATGTAGCACGAATAAGAGTATCTCGATAACCCATACACGGACAGACAATGATTAAACAAGACGAAACCAAAACAAATTGAAAATTACAACATGATACACACAACTATTGATTAATATTCGCTATACTCAAGACATTTACCATATCATTCTCCATTCAGGGAGTCTCTTCTCCACTTGGACGAGGGCATAATACAAGAGGTGTAGGTGACCTCCACGTACTTTCGGGAAATGTCTTTCCATGTCCCTCAACATCCATTAATTCAGTCTTATCAAATTCACCTTCTTTCTCCCCTTGATCAGAGTTGGATAACCGATCAGAACTTTCATATGGGTCAGAAGCTGCTTCTGTCCCAAGGACAGATGTAGGATATGAAGTGACCGGAGTCTGAATATATGCCGTGCCTAGAGAGCCGGACGGCAGTGATTCAGTCCATGAGCCGAAATTGGTGTTTAGCCATGAGAGGGAAATTGACTCATCCGTAAGCGACGAAGGCGACTGCAACGGTATACCGACAGGTAACGGAAGGAAAGGCTGATTGAGAATTCCGTCACAAAGATCAGTGGGTAAAGGGAGAGGTTGAGAAAAAGATCGCTGCCTTTTGTGTACACTTATCGAAGGTTCTGTATCATGTTTGATAGTCTCCAGCAATCTCGTCTTAATGCCTTCAGAGCCAGAAGTAGATGCCGACGTTGTAGACGCGCCTGGAAATTTCCAATTACTGATCGACATAGATTGGGCAGGTGCCACTTGCGAACACAAGCCAGCAGTCATGGATGCTGAATTGAGAGTATTTGCTAGATACTGCTGTATTTTGATGAATGCAGGGATAAGACTCTATCAAAAGGTTAGCTTCGTCACAAATGTAATGAAGGCGTCTCATTTCAAACATTTAGGGGTAGTCAACGAGGATGGAATATAAAAAAAACAACCTACCTCACGAATACCAGTAATCTCACATTTCCCACCTTTCCCAGCTTCGCCGCCAGTGAAATCTCCTATTTCTCTCCATTCACCCTTTACTTGTTCTTTTTCATCAGACCGGGAATGGTACGTAGCAATTCCTGGCGCCACCTCAAATTGTATGGCTACTGCGTTAGTGTTGACGGCAGGATTGGAAGTTGCGTGAAGGTTGGAAATATGATGCGGGTGAAGAGGGATGTCGATTCTGAAAGTTAAAGTATGAAGCACGTAGATGTGAAGGACGGGAGGCTCATCTGGATTGCTGCATGATTGTGAAGGAGATGAGAAGCGAATGGCTGCAGCAAGATCGGGATGTGTTGATCCAGTACCAGGAGTAAGAAACCTCGTCCAACCTGAGATAGATAATACGCTGATAGGCAGCAATGTCAGATCCGCTGATTACACGTTAGGCCAAGTGATTTGAGCATATAGGTCGTACCGGTATGACTTACCGGAATCATCTCCAACCAACACTCGAAGTGCATCTAGACTTGGTACTGAGTGGGGCTCTATGCATTTCAAAGATCCCGACGACAAGTTTGAGCTCATCGATCCATCCTGTTGCGAAGGGAACTTTGATTGTGGCGAACCGTCTTGGAGCTTACGATGGGCGGCATCGCGCTCTTTGGCTCTGGACTTGGAACGTCTATTTACATTTCAGTGAGTAACGATCCACTGACCAATAAAGTTGACAATGACAACGAGCATACCTGTTTTGGAACCATATTTGCAGCGTTTTAGGTCGAACTTCCGGACCGAGTTTTTTAGCAAGTGCTTCCCTCGCTGCACTATCTGGGTTTCTATTGTCCAATGTAAATCACATAATTCACGAGATTAAATACTTGATTCAACTTACTTGTTCTCCTCGTATGCCTTGACGAGGATTGCTAATTGCCCTTTGGTTGGCTTGAATCTAGGCGGTTTTTCTCCGCCCCCCATTCCTATCCCAATTCCCGGCACAAGTGGCTTGAAGAAGACTCTTTCTCTATCTAGCGCAAGATTGGTGAATTCTAAGCCTGTCAATGGAGCTGATCCCGCCGGCGAGGGATGGAAAATCCGTCTTTCAGCGACTGAGTGTGAAGGGAATTGTGGAGTAGATGGCGGTCGAAAAAGCCGGCCTGTTGGAGAAGCATTTGCAGAGTAATATTTGTAAGGTGGATAGGGACATGAAGCAGATGAGCTGTTGGGCGGTGGCGTGTGTAGTGTAAAACTTCTGTTACGCACTGGAGCGCTTCCTGCTGAGAAATATCTTGTAGGGCCAGGTCGAGTAGTCGAAGATGAGAAATTCACCTCCAGAGGAGAAGTAGAAAAGTTGGCAAACATAGGAGATAAACCTGTCAAAGCATTGGGCCTCAGTTCACTCTGATTGGGAGTTACGATTGTAGGTGAAGAAAGTGAAACAACGTTCTGCCGATACGCAGGCGGCAAATGTGCGTCCATGGCGGCTGATGGCGAATTCCAGTCTGCTAGGGTTGGCGTAGGTGCCATCGTAAACCCAGAACTGTCTTGAGTGAATGGTGTAAACGGAGATACAAGAGGCGTGAAGGACTGGCCTAGATCGTACATGTGGTGTTCCATACCTGCCACACTAGAAACGCGAAGGCCCCAAGAAGAAGCAGGCCCATTTAACGGTGCCGTAAAAGGCTCGGCTGTAGACGAAGACGTGGGAGCAAAAACGTTGCAGTTGTGTAGACTGGCTACTTGTAAAGAGTTTGAACGATCACTGGTGTCGTTGCCGTCTTGTGAAACATTTGAAGGCAAAGACATGGCAGACATGTCAATCATACTACCAGAGCACTATACCCAACACTTGACTGGACGTCGCTGAACCGAAACAAGCCTCAACAGAGACAAAGAGTGTGATGGAAAAGAGCGAGAAACTGTTTGACCATTAACAAAATATTCCATGAGCATGAGTACAAGTGAATATTGGTGAACAAGATGCAAGATACTTACAGTTGAATTTTAAAAAAGAAATCAATTACACAAGCACATACCATCCGAAGACTACCACCAGCTGCGCAAGTCCATATATCTCCTCTTCTCTGCTACACTATATCAATGAGCAGGCAGAAAGAATAAAGGAGCAGACGGACGTTGTGTCTGGGATAGCCAAAGGAGGATGAGTTGGGACGACTCTCGCCGCGGCAGGTAGAAAAAGCCGTCTTAAATTCAGAACGGTTGAGAGCGATAGCATGAATCCGATGACCCTCTTGAGCGGCAGCTAGTCGAGCAAGCTGTGAGGGTGTAAGCAGTAGAGCCCGACAAAGGTGGCCACAAAGAAGGTAAAGCTACCGTTCTGTCCTTGGAAGGGAAGCCTTTGCCAGATACCTTTTCTCTGCTTTCTTCTCAAGAAACCGGAAGGATATCGAGTGTGGTAAAGACGGACCGTCAGAGCTGAGCAATTAATAGGATCGATTCAAGTTAGTACGGAGCCACCGGGGCTACAATGCAGGGTCAGTCGAAAGAATCTAAAGTTCAACTCTTACCTTTTCGACGATTCAAAAATCAAGAAAATTTGGATCCTCGGAGCGCATCTCAAGCTCGCAGAAACTTTATGGCTAACTGAATGAATCTCATCGACCTTCTCAGTGTGTCAACAAAAGGCAGACCCGAGACCCCATGGAATCCAGGAAGGGGTAGAGCTGAAACACCGATTTCGTTGCTTTGTCAACGCAAAGAGGCCTCTCTGTCCTTTGGAACCCTCTTCCCATACCTAAACCCTTGAGCAAATACCATGTCACCCAAGGAAAAAAGACAAGGTGTATGACGAGGCTTACCGGTTGTCAGGTTGAAAGCTACCCGATGTGCAGACCCTATCGGGAAAAGCCAGTCTTGTGTGTGTAGGTGCTTTGTGTAGACAGACATCCTGTTTACCTTGCGCGTATACTCCTGACATATTCATCCTTGAAAGCGACTTGTCTTTGTTCTGTATGATGGATAGATATGCTGAAGTTGTAAAAGAATGAAAAAAAAAGTCATGATGTAATTATGCGTAATCAGATAAAGACTTGGACGTAGAATATGCAAAATTTCTGGGACCTGACGAACGGTGCCTGAAAGAAGATTAGTCTCTCCATCACATTCAACTGGAACAGATTTTGTTCATTGAATTTATAATATATATATATATATAACACGACTAAGAAACAGTCATTCTTGAGCATGCCAAGCAATCCCAGCAAGATTTCAAGGAAGGTCCAGTCGAGTAAGGGAGCATTCCAGTGGTCCTGCAGAGAGTGGCTTGGAGTGTTGTACAGGTATACTGTGGGCGCTCTTCTGTCACAGCTGGCGTTGGGTTGGTTTGTTATCTTGGCTTCTATCGGGATGGCGAGATGGGAAAGAGATGTGGTGAGGGTTATTCCAGCAAACCCAGGATATGTGAGGCTGAGGGATGGTGTGGGAGCAGAGCAGGGCAGGAGGATAAAGGTGAACGAATGGGTCGGGGAAAATGTTGGGAGTTTGAGAGAGAACTTTATGCCTGCTGCTTGGCTGCCAAAGTGAGTATAAAATTCTAGCGATATATATGCCGTGCTTTGAATTGTAAGCGAGGCTAATACGAGTAGTGGGCATCTGCAAACGTTTTTTACTATTGCTGGAAATTTCGCCAATATAGACAAGGTACATTATATACGGTATGTAAAAAAGTAGGAGATTTGAGAGAAGTCTGAAGCATTCTGGCCTGTAGGACATATCTTCGGCTTCCTGACGGTGGCACAATGTGAGCTGCATCCCGTATTGACTTGATTGACCGATTCAGAGGGCTTGATACCACTCCCGAAGAGCACGCCAATCTGCCAAAAGATGCTCCGACAGTGGTGGTATGCCATGGCCTTACGGGAGGAAGCCATGAGAGCTATGTGAGGAATGCACTGCACTGGGTCACCAAACCTCGTTCACAAGGAGGATTGGGTGGTAGAGGTGTCGTCATGAATGTAAGCCATGTTCAGCTCATTCAGAGTATATACGATTTAAGCTAATGTCGCAGTCTCGAGGTTGCGCAGGTGTCCCATTGACATCTTGCCAGCTGTACAGTGCAGGCACAACGATGGACCTTGCATTGTCTTTACACTACCTTCGTCTCAAACACCCCAATTCAGTCTTTATTGGA
Organism: Cryptococcus depauperatus CBS 7841; assembly: GCF_001720195.1. Classification (NCBI taxonomy): domain Eukaryota; kingdom Fungi; phylum Basidiomycota; class Tremellomycetes; order Tremellales; family Cryptococcaceae; genus Cryptococcus; species Cryptococcus depauperatus. The sequence continues at coordinate 698,944 of NC_089472.1, read as the reverse complement.
CTTGGTTTCTCACTAGGGGCGTCCATCGTCTCGAGATATCTGGGAGAGTATGGAGAAAAATCAATACTTTCAGGAGCTGTCGTCCTCGGCTGTCCTTGGGACTTGCCAGCAATGTCCTATAAACTTGAAAACGATTGGTTCATTGCCAGAGTGTACTCTAGTGCACTCGCCAAAAATGTCTTACGTCTCTTTTTCAGAGCCTATGATCAAACGCCTTCTCTGTTTGATCAGTCTCCGAGAATAGCACCTTATCTATCGGAGCTTAAAAAGCAACGGAAAAACATGGGTAGAAGGAGTAGGCTGAAAAATGCTGATGATTTTTTGATCAGCAAGATAGGCGGACCAGAAGGTATTGGAGCATGGCCATTCTTGGGAGCGAAGGAGTATTACGACTGGGCAAGTCCGCGGAACGTCATCAGCGGGGTCAAGGTGTAGGTTTATGTCTATTATCACGAATAAAAGGAGGAAACTGACGGATGACATTTCAGTCCTCTATTAGCAATAAATGCTTTTGATGATCCAGTTGTAGACTGCAGTAAGTGTATCTCTATCGACTCTAAGCAGCCTACACCCTTTTCGGTATATGGCCCAAACTTGCAGAGCTGATCAAGACGGTAGCCGCGCTTCCTCTAGACGAGTTAAAGTCTTCTTCACATGTCGTTGCAGCCATCACAGGGTCAGGCGGACACCTTGGATGGTTTGACGGACCCTTCCCTTTGTTTTCTTCCTCTGAAGAATCACATCGACGATGGGTATTGAAGCCAATCTCGGAATTCATCAGCGCTGGAGCTCGGGATTGGGCTCCACCAAAAGATGAGGAAAAACTTGAAGTTGTAGAGACGGACGGATGGCAGTGGGTGAAAGAACCCATATATTCTATTCCGGGACTCGAGAGGGTTGGCTGGAAAGTACTCAAGGAGGGCGAAGTTGTTGTGGGAGAGGATGATGAAGGAGAAATAGAATTGATACAAGGCTTATAGAGCGCTTAGCCATATGGATGCAAAATGGAAGGGGTCCCCCCCTGAATTAAAAAAATGTATTCCATTGTTATTGCGTTTACGAGTTTCTTATTTCCGCTTTCTCTTGCATAAATTTACTTTTCACTTCAATTTGTCTTTTAACGCAGCACTATGTCGGTGGATCTATCAGATCCACGTCTGGCAGCAGCTCGAGCAGCAGTCACAAATACTGCCGACTCTACTTCCTGGTCAGTTGTTATTCCTGCCTCCATCTCATTATCTTGACTAAGCTTTATCTAGGTTCCTCTTGCACTACTCGCCGAACCATTCTACTCCTCAAGTCCTTCAGGTGTTGGAGACAGGCTCGGATCCAGTCCTCCCTGCATGGCAGGAACATCTCAACCGGACCACTGAGGGAATCTTGTTTGGTTATGCCGAAATAGCTGGAAAAGGACTGGTCTTGGTTTATCTAAGGAGCGATATTGGCGGCGTACGACGTGGTGAGCTACGCATCACTGCTTCTTTCTTTCTATTGCTAACAAGTCGTCTTATGTAGCACGAGCAGTGGTGCACTCTCGGGCTATCGCCTCACTCTTTCCAGTGCGTCTTTTCTTTACTTGTCGTGTTTCTAACTACAGATCTAGGATTATTCTGCTATAATCACTATATCCACTCCGGAAGAACTTACAGAGCAACTTATCACCGACAAGCTTGATCTGAATGCCCCATCGATAAACAATGAAAGGCCAAGATACAAGATTCCTGGCGCAGATGTGCCTGATCCTCTTGCTCCAGGCGCTACCGGTCTTAGGCGTTCCCTCCCTGCTCCTCCTTGGTCCATGCCTCAGCACGAGAATATCACAGCAAGCGCCAAGAACCCCAAGGGCCCTACTGGGAGTCTGGATACCAACAGTTCCTCTGTTCGTGCTCTTGGCCTGGGTAGCCCTTCTCGTCCACCTCTTCCTCCACCACAGGCTATCTCAACTCCATCGCCTGCCGATATACACTCTCATTCCGTTGGTTCTACCCAGTCGCGAAGGGCATCTCTGACCTCCAGGCTCAAGAATACCATTCATAAATCAAGCTCGTCCGTCGACGAGACTTCTCTAGATTTGGGGAATCATCACGAAAAACATTCAAATTCTGGTCCACATTCTCCAAGCTCAGGCAGATTTAAAGTTCAAACCTTGAGCAAAGTCTTTGGTAGAAGAAGGTCGAGTGCTAATGAGGAAACATCACCCACAAGTTCTAAAGCAGACCATCTGCATCGTGATATTGTAGGCGAAGAGACGGGGGAAGAACGCTCAGACGTACCTTACGCTCCCCCTGTGCCGCCTAAAGATGACTCATCAGAAATCCAACCTTCCATTTCGGCTTTGGGTATACGAGATCATTCCCACTTTATCCCGGGACAGCCAAACTCTTCGGGCAGCACGCCCATTCCTGACACTAAACCTGTTTCTTCAGGCATAGCCTCTGACCCGCTCAGTAGTCATGTGATTATTGGGTCGGAAGTGCCAAGGAAGTCGTCCCTTCCCAATCCATCTTCGCCATCCTTGACCAACGGCTCTACCCTCCTGAATCACATCCCTCAATCGACTATGATGTTGCCATCACCCACTGCGCAACAAGTATTGACAAGAGCGAGAGAAAAGCAAATGGAGGAGGAATGGGAAATCCAGGAAAGATTCAGAAAAGACTTGGCAAAGAGAAAGCTGTCTCTCAATGGAGAAGTCGCTGTAGAAGATGAAGGCGGATCAACCAGAGTAGATCGTGAGTATAGCGATAAACATGATGACCAATATGAGGCAAAGACAGAAGATTTTATTACAACACCTTACGTCGCAAATTCTTCTGGATTACCTGCTGCTCTTTCATCAAATTCTCCCTCTCTTGTCCTCGGTTCCTCTGTCGGAGGAGAAACTTTTTCAGTACCTGAGAGTGCAAATCAAGTGAATAATACTACGGCGATCCCACAGATGACCACGGAGACAAACCTTGAAGCAAGACAAGAAGAAGATACTTCTCATTCGAAGGAATTGAGGTCTACAACCGATGAACAAATTGAAGATAGTTCCCAAGCTATGCTGGAAGTTAATGAAGCTGGAACCAAAGACAGTGATGCCAGAGCAAAGGTGGAAGAAGAACAGATGCTAAGTTTGGATAATAAAATGCCAGATGAAGAGCATTCACGAACGGAGCATACATCAGGCACTGCACAAGCTCAAAAGGAGGATGGACAAAGCGAGCAAAAACAAATCGCCACAGAGTCATCCGGAAGCCCTCAAAGAGCAGAAGAGGAGCAGTGCAGCTCAGAAGATAAACACCAAGCTGAAGAACAGGCGCAAAGAGAAAATGTTGAGAATGAAAAGAAGAAGATTGAAGAAAAGAGACAACAACAAGAAATTCTTCAAGCAAAGCTGTGTCGCGATAAAAATGAGGGAAACCTCATGCTTCGTGGGGTGAGTGTGATTTTATCCTTGTTTTTCCCCGTTTACTGCCTTTGTTGTAATTGCCCTTTGTCATTAACTGCAAGTACTGACGAAAGGTAGTGGGCAACTGTACAGACATATAAGAGTATGACTTGGAGAAGAAGGCATTTCGAAATTTGGCCTAAAGAGATGAAGCTGTTTAAGAATGAAGGTGTAAGTTTTACCAATACGATACCTGTTACTCCCCTACGCGGCTGTTTTTGCCGCTTGACAGTCCATTTGTGCATCAGAACAATGAGCAAATTTGCTGATATTTTACTATAGGATGTGAAACCAATCCAAACGATTGTATTTGGTCCATCAACAACCGTCTCAGAACAATACGAAGAGTCTCAAGTGAAAGACAGTTTCAAGGTCATCTCCGATAGAGGGGCTCAAGGCGGCCTCGAAGAATTCTTCCTCTTTACAGATTCGGCTGAGGATAAAGACGTTGTTCTGAGAAGTTTGAGAATGTGCATCTCCTGACAACCTGAGAGCCATTCATCTAAATTGCCACAAAGGTGAAAAATGGGAGTTGTAGTGTACATTTTGTCAAATATGTGTGCTTGTCGATTGCTACTTGAAGAATCTTGAGCCGGCTTACATGCTTGCTAATTGCTTAGTATCTATGAATTTTGTATTAATATTTTTTCATTCCATTCGAATTTATATTTTCTATATTGACTGAAAGAAGCGTTATGATTTTTGATTCCGTTTTGTCTATTGTCCCTCTTCTTGTTATTAACACTGTCAAACTTTGAATTCTTCTTTTATCTTTAAAAATCTCAAGAAAAAGCAAAATGCCGATAAATCCAAGAGTGTTTTTTGATTTCAGTGTAGAGAATAAGCCTCTGGGGAGAGTGGTTGTAAGTCCCAGCCAGGACATACGTTTATATAAAAACTGAATTGCCAAAGTTTGAGTTATTTGCAGACATGTGAGTCCGTTCCAAAACCATCGGGCTCTCAATACATAACGTGTTATATATTAATTGTTGTCTTGCTGCATACAGCGTACCAAAAACTGCTGAAAAGTACGTTCATTCTGGTGTTTATAATCACTCATAATATTGTAGTTTTCGTGCACTTTGCACAGGTGAAAAGGGAATATCCCATCTATCTTCTCGTCCTCTTCATTACAAAAGATCTATCATTCATCGCGTGATTGAAGGTTTCATGATTCAAGGGGGAGACTTCACTAAACATACTGGATCCGGAGGAGAGAGTATCTACGGTCAAACATTCGAAGATGAGAGACTCCAAGGAGATGGGTGTGATGTGAATGAAAAAGGGTGAGCTCTATCGTTAGGAAAAGTTGCTAGCAAGTTTTAAATGAGACTAGATTATTAGTGATGGCCAATAGAGGACCAAATACAAACGGATCGCAGTATTTTGTGACTCTTGCCCCTGCCACGCATCTCACTGGCAAGCATGTGTGCGTATCGTCCACATCATGAACACACGTAACTCACATAATTATAGCGTCTTTGGAAGGGTCGTCTTTGGTCTTGAACACATCATGGAAATTGGGGAATTGCCCACAGATGACCGTAACCGTCCACTGTCGTCCGTTGTAATCTCTCACTGCGGCGAACTGGAATATCGACGACCAGTCCCCAGAATACGTTCACCATCTACCACTCCTTCAAGGCCTTTATCCCCATCACGTTCGCCCAGTCCGAGAAGACGATCGAAAAAGCATGCTGATTCTGGTTCCAACGCAAATTCCGATGGTTTCAATGAGAATTATAGCCGCCACAAGAGGCATAAACGAGGGAAGAGCTCTCGTAAGGAAGGAAGAAGGTCGAAATCAGAGTTAAAAAATCAAGAAGAGGAAACATTGGAAGAACTTGATGCTCGCTTGGAGAGAGAAGAGAATGAACTGTTGGAGAAAGAGAGAGTGACAAAGCTCGTAGCCATGAAGAAACAATTAGAAGAAGAAAGGCAGAGAATCAGAGAGGAAGGTGGTGTGATTTATAAAGGTCAGTACCCAACATCGCGTCAGATATTCGTGGCGCTTGCATGGTTGATTCTTGGTCTCACGAATTTTGTAGGACGAGGAAATATGCGGTTTATTGACCCGGAAACCGCCAAGCATCCTACTTTATCCCAACATCGTATCCGCACTCACTCTTCAAACTATTCTCGACAACGTCCTATCTATGAGAAACATAATTTGGATCGTCCTGGACGATACAGCCGGTATCAAGAGATGAAAGGGAATAAAAGAGAACGAGAAAATACGAAAGAAAAGCTCGAGAAAGACATGGACAGGTGGCAGCATGATAGATCTCAAATGGACCAATCTCTCGAACGGAAACGGTTTCAACAAGCAAAGGGAACGCAAAATCACAAAAGAAGGGATAATGAGAGTCCTGAAAAGATTGAAAAGGTCAGGCCAGCATCAGTGACAAGGTCTGAGAGTAGTGACATGGTTCTTGAAGCTGATGATTAACACCTTGAGATGCAGACGATTTATTGGATATATATCAAACTTACATCACAATGTTTAACCACCTTGAAGCACTAACATCATGATGTAACCATAAGATTTCACAGGTTGTATTGCGTTGGTTTGTTAGCCAAAATGAACAAAAGAAGAGATTAAGAAATCACAAGTTTGTCTAAGCGACCAAACGCCATATCTATGCCCCCAATGTACTAGATCTAGTAATTTTAAACTATATCAAATATCGAATGTTGTATCAGCATATTTTGTTTGGTTTTGGGAATTTTGTTGAAACACAGTGGCTTTACAGTAAAGTAACGATTGCATTGAGGTATTTTGTGTAAAAAATAGAACAAAAAACTTCAAAAAGATTCTCCGTCCGGGAATCGAACCCGGGCCTCCCGCGCCTATCTTTCAGATGACACACAATTGTGATGAAAGGCGGACATACTAACCACTGTACTAACGGAGAATTTACAATCGCAACTTGGTTTGAAATTTTATATTACGAAATTCATTGCTCCATTTTCACTATGTTTATAATATACTATCTGATCATTTTTTTCTTCAGCTTTTATAAATCTTTATCTATCCTTAGTTATCTAATGCTACACAGCGCAACACTTTTTTCACGTTTGACATGACGTTTCCCAGCAAAGTGTAGCTTTAATGCCATGACTGATGGACTATACGGTCAATTTGTGATTCAACCTGTGTACATAAGAACGACATTTGGCAATGTGTATTGATGATGTGGCTGAGGAACGAATTGAGATACAAACCAAGCATGTAAGTACAAATCCGGTGGAAATTTTGGTCTATATATACTGAATGATTTGCGAGGTTTCCTCAATACAATTTTAAAAGTCTGATTCTATATCTTTTTCCTTACCTAAACAGACAGTCTAGCCATTCAAGACAACTGAATCTTTACAATAACAACCGATTTCGGTGCTGGCGCCTTCAACAAGACGCAACTAGCTGGATGGATCCCTCCCGTGAACGACGATGAACCCATCTCTGATGTTACTACCATGACAACGACACCATTACAGCAAATGCTCACTGTCGGCGAAATCACCAGTGTCCAAATATTGAATGAGTATTATCATCAGATACCGTCTTACAACGATTATTAAAAAGGCGTCCATCAACTTGCTCCTCAAGCATTGAATCGAGCAAGAGAATTGTATGCAAAACGAGCAGCTGCAATCAGCTTTGGTCCACTACATGGCATCCCAATCCTGTTAAAGGTTTGTGGTTCCTCTTGGTGGATATTTCGACAGGTTTGGACTGATGCACATATTAAGACAACATCAGTACTGAGACAAGCATGATGATGGACAATACAAGCGGAAGCTTGACTCTTGTGGGATCAGCAGTAATAAAAAAACACTCCAATTGTTGACAGAGTCGGTAACAAATAACCAATTTGCGGCTCATGACTTTTCCTACCTTTGTACAGCTCCTAGTCTCTGGCGTGATCATCCTAGATAAAGCCACGCTTGACCCTCGAGACACAAATAGTTATATTGGCCATTAATGTTTAATACAAACATGACTTATGCAAGGATCTTTAGCACTGCGTTGTATTGTAAATACAGATTTGGCAGTCATACTTGTTATAGACAAAGTTTTGATTGATACTCATCTCTGTGGAATGCATGTCCGGACATATAACACGTGACTTTGGTTACGTGTCGCGGACATACTACTGGTTCCACGTCGATGTCCTTTTATTCTCTCAATTGTTCTCTTTCATCTCTCTTTTGCATTTGTATTTGATATTTTTTATTCCTGGATTATAGGGCAAGATGAAGTTGAGCGCCAAAATATCGCTCGCCCTTTTGGCTGCAATTCCTCAGCTGGCCAGTGTGTTAGCAAGCGACGTTCTTGACTTAACAGAAACCACCTTTGAAAAGGAGATCCAGGATGAAGATTTGGCTCTAGTTGAGTGAGTGTCTTCAATCTGTCAATGTTAGGTTGCTGAAGGACTTAGATTCTTTGCGCCATGTGTGTTCTCGTACATTCCTCTAATACTGCCAACCTTGCTGACAATTTTTGTTTGTCTATAAGGGTGTGGACACTGTAAAAAGTGAGTTTCGCTATTACTCAATTTCCGAATGATAACTAATAACCTACAAAGCCTCGCGCCTCACTATGAGGAAGCTGCTACAGAGCTCAAGAGCAAAAATATCAAGTTGGCAAAGGTCTGTGTATTGTTTACTCTTCGTTAACGCATTTTCTTACCATGTTTGTATATACTGTTGTATCTATAGGTTGACTGTACTGCTGAGCAAAGCTTGTGTGGCGAATTTGGCGTCAATGGCTATCCTACACTCAAAGTTTTCCGAAATGGTTCTCCGACAGACTATGCAGGCCCACGCAAGGCTGATGGAATCATATCTTATATGATCAAGCAAAGCTTGCCGGCCATCAGTGATGTTACCAAGGAAAGCCATGAAGAGTTCGTAAAAAGCGACAAGGTGTGAGTGCTGGACTATAACCATTGTCTATTATTTACTCATCGTCTACAATAGCGTTCTCGTTGCTTACGGTGATGAAACTCATCCTATCCCTGAAGCTTTTATGACATATGCCAATCAAGCTCGAGACTCTTATCTTTTCGGACAATATCTATCCTCTTCCCTTCCTGTAACTCCTGTCTCCATATCTTCTCTTCCTGCCATTGTGCTCTACAAGGATTTCGATGAAGGTTACGCCGTCTTCCCTCACGAGCAAATCAAGGATGTCAACTCTGACAGCTTGAGCGAGTTTGCCAAGCAAAACTCTATACCTCTATTCGATGAGATTTCGCCTGAAAACTTTGGCTCATACGCCGAACAGGGTTTGCCTATCGCCTATCTCTTTGTTGATCCCTCAGCCTCCACAGAGCGCCAGAAGATTGTGGAAGAGCTCAAGCCACTCACCAAGGATCTCAAAGGCAAGATCAATTTCGTCTACATTGATGCGATCAAATTTGTCGACCACGGCAAATCCCTTAACTTACCGGGCGACCAATGGCCCGCTTTTGTCATTCAGAATCTTGCTGAACAGACTAAATATCCTCTTCAAGGCAAAGCAAACGCTAAAGATATTAAGCAATTCGTGGAAAAATACGTTACAGGTGAAGTCAATCCTTCCATCAAGTCTCAACCAATTCCTGTACAGACGGGAGGTGTTTACAAGCTTGTATCGGACGATTGGGATAACGTTTTTGGGGATGATTCCAAAGATGTCTTTGCTGAGTTCTATGCACCTTGGTGTGGGCATTGTCGTAGGGACCACTTCATTATCTTGTGTAAATATTAATACTGATAAACTACAAATTACAGAGCGCTTAGCGCCTATTTGGGACACTCTCGGTGAGAAATACGCTAAAGATAACTCTGTGATCATGTAAGCTTTTATCTTTCGTAGTTTTATCTTGTTCAAACTTGGATGATTTGTCCTCTTATTCCTTTAAAAAGCTAATGTTGTTTAGTGCTCAAATGGACGCTACTGAAAATGACATCCCTTCTCAAGCTCCATTCCGAGTCCAAGGTTTCCCTACTCTCAAATTCCGACCTGCTGGCTCTCTGGAGTTTATTGATTATACAGGCGATCGCTCATTTGACTCTCTGGTCGAGTTTGTGGAATCTAACAGGAAGAGCGACGCTGGGGAAATAGAAGAAGAATGGGAGGAAGAAGAGGTAGTCGAGCATGATGAACTATAGATGATTATCAAGGTGTCAGCCATGCTCTATGATTCGTTACTTGACATACTCTTTTATTACTATGTATACTGTCAGTCTACTGCTTTATAGGTACTTTCCACTATCTGTTCTCCCTGCATGCTAATGAAGGTCCTCCTCGGCTTTGGAATTCTGTTTACTGGAATATGATTATCCCAACTATGTAGTATATACGAAGTGAGGTATTGCCAGGGTTGAGGTGAGGCCGAGAGTGGAACTAGAAGGCGTTGATACAGATTCATCTTTGCTGAGAACTGTTCAACTAGTCTAGGCGGTGACAGCTAATCTAGATTCATTCTCTAGAGAATTTGTGATGAATAAGACTTTGGGTTAATTATATATTCTTATGATTAATTCATTCAGATAACTCTATTTAATAATTTAGTTAATACTTCAGCTGATTTACTCTTAGTCTTCTCATTGATTATGTTGTTTCCCTCTCACTTATCTAGGTTTCTCTGGAAAAATCCTACCAATCTTTCCCCAAACTTAGATAGCTGTCTTTTGCCGAGCCTTCCTCACAAGATATAGATATCGTACTGTTTTTAGTCAAGAGGTGTAATTGAGTGACCGCCGCAGAAAGCGAGAAGATATAAGGAGGGACTTGCTGTAAAATCCTCATAAATGAATCTAAATAGCTGTCTTCGTCTATTCCAGTTACACATTTCTCATCCAAGCTACTTTGAGTCCCAAGGCCTTCCATTCAAAGCCTCGAGATCCAACCAAAATCCTGACATAGACGCAAAGAACCATGTGAGTAGAACATGGGAAGAGAAGCTGAATATGTCTGGATAAACATTGAATAAAAAATCCCAATGACATCGAATTATCGTATGAAAAGGGTTTTGAGTTAGATTCTGTCATCTATATTATAAGACAAATCCACAATGAGGCAACTCTGAAGCGTTGGATGACATGCGGTACGTTCTTTATTCTGCATGATCTAGACTACACAACGACAGTCTTTGCCGATGACAGATAGATGTAAGTTACTTGGGAGTATACCAGTAAGAGTCAACAAGCAAAAGTGTTGTAGAGATACCTACTTGATCTATCGTGGGTCTCCCCCAATTTGAGTTGACTGACTATGATTTGAGGTCAGTTGGAGGCATATTCTTGCGAAAGAACTTTAAAACACAAGAAAATACCAGGGCCGCTCAGCCTTTCGTAACAGCCAGCTGCTTTTATAAGACTCGAGCCAGATTAGTGGCAGCGGTCCTTCTTCCAGGTATATCAATTTCTCAAATCCACATGTTGTTAAATTGACCTCCCCTTATTCCAGCTCCAGAACTCTAGAAATTTTTGCAGTAAATTTTGGTTTAGGTGTCGCCAGCTACAACGTACTGTTCCTATTGTCTAAACACATTTTTGGTTTGGGCGCGGCGATGGATCCATTTTTGGCAATCTGTACAAAGTACACAGCCCAAAGATCAGATAGTGAATGGTGGTTATCAGCACCATAGAATTTCAACCTTGCGCATGCAAGATATGGTTCCTCCAGGCAGATTGAGGGGACAAAAATGCTCTGAATAATGCGCGATAAATAGTTAATCGTACAGATCGAGATATGACTCAAGCTGGTAGACATTAACAAGTAACCCAGGGGTAACACATGATTACCTGAAAACCAACACAGAATGGTAGACATAAACGTTGAACCCTATTGCATCCTCTCGCGATCATTACGGGTTTCTTTGGAATGAACGTGAAGAACGCCAGCCAACGGCGTGGATGATGGGAAGAGAGCTTCGGATGAGTAATCGTTGTTAACGTATTTCTCCTTGATAGCAGCGATGGCTGTGTGTATGTCTTTCATGGGTATGATAGTGCTCTCTTCTCTCTTCACTTTTGACATACTACTAGAGTTGTTCAGAACGAAATCCGAATCATTCGTCGAATTGGAGGGAAACTTGAAAATGCTTTTTAGCTTCACACAGCCATTATTTGTGGAATCAAAGGTTGATGGGTACTGTGTAATGGTCGGCGATAAAGACAGGGTGACACTTGGGCGAGGGTTGCGTTGTGAGTCATTGCCAGAGAGGTACCTCAGTCGAACAGTAGCAGTCTGGCACATGTTTCCTAGGGGCAAATCATTTTCCCGTTTGCCAAGGGATAGAGAAAGCGCGTCTCCGCTTCGTCTACAAGAATCTGGTACCACAACAGAGCTAGAAGATAGAGCTGTTTGAGGAGTATGCGATTGCTTGAATGGCTACTGAAATATTAGAATACCAAGTACCATAAAAGTCTACTTAAAATTCAAGACTTGAGCTTCGACATACCGTTCTTTGGTCCTCCAGCTTCTCCACTTCCTTTTCAATTCGACCTAATCTCTGATCCAGCATTTCAATTTTCTTTTGATGTTTGACTTTGGTTGTCTCATTGGCAAGATCACACATCTTTATAATTTTTTCCATGGACTTTTGGAGAGCAGAAACTTGACGATGAATCTTGAAAGAATACGCAACGCCCAAGCCTGCCAATAAAGCGACAGCGACAGTCGTTCCGTACATCCAACTCGATGTGCTGTATACATTGTATCTTGCCTCTTCATCTCTCATTTTGGACACCATGGTGCTACTTGATAACTTTAGTCGAGATAGTCCAGAGAGAAGAATCTCAGCACCTTTATCGCTTTTGAGACAACTCTGGCAAAAGAAACCAATACTTTTCTGGTAAAGATCACATTTCTAAAGTAAATTCTGAATAATGACTTTAGAGAAATGGCCAGCCTTTGCAAGCCTATCTTTTCACCATATTATCCGTTAGGCACGCCAGTAGCCTTGCAAGATTCATCAAAAGTCTCCACAAACAAGTTGAAAATACATTTACAACGCGAATGCTATCATCATTGGGAAGAACCCACGGCATGTCGATCCCAAAGTTCATATACAAGATCATCCCTCACTCATCAGTGGATCCACGGTCAGTCTACCTATCGAACCTATCCAGCTGGATTAGTATTTACCAGTCTTTACAGCTTTACATTTCCAGTTCCCATTCCATCATCCCATCAATTCTTGACAGAGCTCGATCTGAAAGACAAATTCATACACTTGTCGACAGCGGCACAAGTTCCGAAAACCCTCCAACTCTTTTTTAAAGATGTGCCAGCAGTGACTTTGCTCCGCGTAGAAACTGAAAGGATCGCAGCTTGGAAAAAGATAGAATGGGTTATGCCGGATCAGACTCTTCTTACCAAAAGTGAGCCCTGAGCGGCTGAGAAGCCGTTATGGATGGCTGCATCTCCAGCTTGGAGATTGTCAGGTATACAACGCTGACTGTGGTAGATATGCCTTACCTCTGTGCTCACGCCTGGCCGGTCCCTCTTGAAGGCGAGTACGTTGAGAGCTTCCAAGAGGTATTTAAAGGCGACAACCAGGACTGGGACGATTCATTGGCTGTAAAGAAAGTTCTATCCTGGCTAGTATGAAATCACCTCTATCCACCAGTGAACAGTGTTTGGAGTATATGGGTCATCCAGTCGTTCCATTGTAAGGCGGCGATGTCCGCACTGATAAGCGATCCTGATAATAAGCGAGATTTGGGTGATGGATTGCTTATCTATACAGCCGAAAAGGAGTTTTAGGCTCACTCTTGATAAGCACGCTCATACTAAATGTCGCCAAAGTGGATGGCTGCTTCAGGATTTTATCTAATCTCTAACCAACTGCAGCGATTTTGACAATGGATTTGCACTTGCGCCTATCGTCGTCCAGTTTGAAGTCATCGGAATGCCAACTAGGCAGGCCATCAAGGTTCGCTTGACAGATATGGATTCGACTCTCTTGGAGCACCGTCATTGAACATTTAGGACTTTCTTCGCCTACTGGATTTCAGATCTTATCACTCCTGGAGGATGGATTACATCGCTTGTCGAGATGGGACTCGCTTATTGGGAGAGTTGTCTGGCTATGTATGTTGGAGGCTGCCTAGTAGTCATTTCCACCACTTGCATTCTGCCCAACCGTTTCCTCCCTCCCCACGAAACCATTGTCCCAATAGCTACCGGGTGCACCGCAGCCACCCGTCCGGTTCAACGATCCATGGCGCTGGGAGCCAAACGTAGAGACTAGACAGTGAAATCCATCGTATAGCTGCCATGATACAAGGCTGTATGTACTAACGTTTCGTTAGGCCGATGAATAAACATCCAAAACAACCCACCCCCGTCGTAGACCTACAACCTACAGACAAGACGCAGCTCACACCTTACAGAACCCTCACTCCTTACCTTTGTTAACCGCCCAGCGCACCTCTGCCTCCATCTCCTCCTCGTCCAACTCGCCAGACGCATACCACCCAATCGTCGCCATCCCAATCAGCGCCGTCAAGATACACCCAGCCAGCGCCCCGATAGCCCTTCTGGTCCATCCCATCTTGAGTGGAAATGGACCCCAGGGCTGGCCATCAAAGTCGCTCACCGAGTACGTCCCAACAACGTTTCCCTCGGTGCCCATCTTCCAAGCCCTGCAGTGGTCGTATATTCGCTCTGGGACATTTGCCTTTTCCTCTGCAAATCTCTCTGGAGCTTCGACCAAGACGGCGGCAAGACCGGAAGAGAGATGCCAGTCAATCTATGGTAGTTATCAGTAAATACCCAGTCTCGTTTAACTTGCATGGCAGTGAAACATCCACGCTCCTGGGTTGTCGGCTCTCCACCGTAGCGTCGCTGAGCCTCCTCCCGGGATCACGACGGTATCCCTCCTCGCCGGATTCTTCTGGCCCTCATCGATGGCAACAGGGTTGATGACTGGATCGTCAGACGTCACGTCAAACGACTTGTGGACGACTTGGAACGAGTGGCTGGCTGTCAGCCAACGTAAATGTCGATGGAACGTACCCGTGGAGATGGAAGGGATGGAAGCCAGCGTCCCAATTGTAGACGGTCAATTCGACGACCGAGTGGTGTGGATAGGCAAAGACGTTGGTTTGGGTACCATAGATGGCTGGGTTGAACGAGTCATTGCCCATCGTCATGGCCGTCAGGAATGACGGTGTTGAGGACGGCATCTGGTAGGTGATGTTGTTGAATGAGGCTCGGTTCGTGCCATCGTCGTAGGTCTCTCTCTCACTTAGCACCATCCCCTACACCGGACTCACCTCAAAGTAGGCATTCAGCGTGATCTTGACGTCGGGCTGGAGGAGGGGTAAGGCGTGGAGTGGCACGAGTTGAGTGTCGTTGAACGTGGGAATGTTGCTAGGAATCCAGGCCGTTGCGGCGAGAGCAGAGGCGTTGTAGACGACTTGGACGGTGTTGTTGAGGACGAGAAGGGGAGGGACGGTGTCGTACCTGCAGCGGTGAGCGGAATGCGAGAGGGTAGACTTACATGGCGGTGTCTTGCATAAATGACAAGGCATAGTTTCGGTCTCCAGTGTCCTTTGCCTGGACCCAGAGAGAGTAGCGTTGGGCGACGGAAAAGGTGGCAGCGTCAACAGGGAGAGGCTCAACTTCAACGCCGTCGGCTTCGATAATGTACACCTGGTGGTCTTGGAGAGCTACCCAAAACATGGCGAGGCCACCCATGTTGACCATGTGAATACGATACGACTTGCCAGGGGTGAATAGGAGGGAGGCGTGGTCAGAAACACCAGTACCAGCGCTGATTTCAGACGGAGTGGAAAAGGTCGTCCCATTCTTCCAGGCGCCATAGATGACGGCAGAGTCTGAACGGGTTAGTGGAGCAAGCAAGTAGCGTAAGAGAGACAGGCTTACCAGGAACGGGCTCTGCACCGGTCGGGTTGACCCAGTTCAAGAAGTCTCGTCGCTCAAGAACGGGGTATTCTTCATGGTACCTGCGTGCGTGAGCAGGGAGAGAGAGGGCGGACGTACCAGTCAGCCATGACGAGGATAAATTCCTCGTCCCAGGTGAGAGCGTCGTGCCGGCCTGTACCGTCCCGAGGATAGATGATGAAGGGCGTCCGGAGTCCATCGACAGCCTGGCCGTTGTGGTGACCATGGATCCAGTAGGTACCGGTCTGGCCAGTTGTGTCAATGTGATAGTCTAAGGTCTCTCCGCTCGGAATGGGACATTGGTTCACGCCGATCGCACCGTCGTACCAGTTTGATCCGTTGAAGAAGAGTCCATGGCCGTGGATCGCTGTCCCAAGGGAGGTGTCTTGTAAGCCGTTGGTGGCATGGATGATGACGGTGTCACCCTCGGTCGCCGTCACGACGGGAGGTCTGGAGGGTTAGCGAAGGGTGCGTTGGGTAGACTTACGGCCAAGAACCATTAATGCCAATGACTCGTCGTTGAAAGCGCTACGTCTCGGTCAGCAGTGTTGTCGTCGACTACTCACCCCATCTGGGTTTGCCTCGGCGTAGGAGATGTTCCACCAGTGCTCGACGGTGGCAGCTTGGATGCTGGTGATGAGAGAGAGGATGAGAAGTGTGGCTGGATACATGGTGAGATGGGAGCTGCTTGCTTGTTTGTTTGCTTGCTTGTGGATAAATATGACTCTGTCTCAGTCTGCGGCCGAAGAGAATGTCGTTTGGAGCGTCGTGCCCTTCAGGTGTCTCCAGTGGCGCATTTGAGTGACACACTCCAGCTTGTTATCCCTACTTTTCATCTCGCATAGAATAGAAGCAAAAAAAAAAAATTACTTCCGTTGGCCAGGAACTATCTGATAACGTCGGCGATTACGGATCTCGAAAATTTCCCTTGGGTCATGGAAATGTTTTTGTTTCGTTGCGGCCGAAATATATATATATATATTGGCGAAAGAGATGGAGAGAGGTATTTTAGTAAACAGTGAGAGAGAATTTTCTAGGAATTCACTCTAAGCAGTATGGCGAAAGACGTGTTTTCAGTTTCGATATTCTTTATCTTATTTCGTGAGTAGTAGAGCAAGGAGCAGAGCTGACAAGACCCTAGGCGAGACCATTGAAGCAGCGATTATCGTGTCTGTGTTGCTGTCTTTTGTGGAGCAGTTGATGTCGGAGGGAAGGCTTCCTGCCGGCGAGGAGAATGTGTCTGGTCAGGAAGGAGATAGGAAACGGACAAAGCTGATCAAGAGGATGCGGCTTCAGATTTGGGCAGGGACGTTGGTTGGGTTCTTTATTGCCTTGTGCATCGGCGCTGCTTTTATCGCTGTGGTGGGTGCTGTGGGCCGGTTTGAGCTGATCGGTGGGTCAGTTTTATACCAAATTGAATAATCTCTGGGGCAAGACAGAGAAGATTTGGGAAGGGGTTTTTTCGATTATTGCTGCCGGCATCATCTATGTAGGTGTAGGGAGAGTATGGCTCGACTGATGGGTTAGGTCATGGCGATTGCGTTCCTAAAGATGGACCGGTCCAGGGTGAAATGGCGGTTGAAGCTGGCGGCTGCTTTTGATCGCTCTCAGGCCAAGATGCTCCGCGAAGAGACGGAACATGGGCCAGCTGTGGCAGAACAAAAAGACAAGAGCGGAAAATGGGCTCTCTTCATCCTTCCACTCGTCACCGTCCTCCGAGAGGGTCTCGAAGCAGTCGTATTTGTCGGCGGGGTAGGTGTGGCGTGGTAACGTTGGCTGATTTGGGACAGGTAGCACTCAGTCTCCCTGCCACTTCGATTCCTCTTGCGGTCGTCGTTGGTCTCATTGCGGGCTTTGCAGTTGGTATGTTGGCGGTTGGATGGTCAGGGTGGGACTGACTTTGGAAGGTTACATCATCTATAGGACTGGCTCCACGACCACCCTTCATTGGTTCTTGGTCGGATCCACTTCTCTTCTCTGTCTCATCGGTGCCGGTCTCTTTTCCAAGGGTGTTGGATACTTTGAATACTATCGCTTTGCAAAAGCCGTTGGAGGTGATGTTGCCGAGGCTGGCGATGGACCAGGTTCATTCCAAGTGGCAGGTAACGTATGGCATTTGACGTATGGTAATCCTGAAGTAAATACTCCGTTGTCTGTCCTGGAGGTAGTTGACTCAGTAGTAGGCTGGCTCCCCTACGACCAACGGTGGCTGGCAAATCTTTAATGCTATCCTAGGTGAGTTGTCGTTTCTCATGCTAGGATATTGACGGTACGTTCTAGGTTGGAATAATACAGCGACCCTCGGTTCTATACTATCCTACGTCTTTTACTGGATTCTCGTCGCTGCTACGCTTGTCGTTCTGAAGTGGAAAGAAGGTCGATTCGTCTTTTTTGGCTACAAGTCCGCTGCTCTCCAGCGCCGAGAGGCTAGGAGAGAGCGGGCTGCTGAGTGTGTCGTGGACGAGGAGAAGAAGGTGAATCGAGAGGTGGTTGCTGAGGAGTGCAATGTACCGTTGTAGGACTGGGTAGAGGTGAGGTTGGGATTTTCCTTGGATAGTAAGCTTTTTTGGATTTGGGTTGGTGCTGGGATACGAGTGGTACGTTGTAGTGTGAGGCGTGATCGCTATAAAGTGTTGGATGCGATTTGTATTGCAGAGGTTATTGTAACTGCAGCATGGATGAACAGTGTGAATGGACATTATGAGATGGATTAGAGTGGTAGTCGTAATCAAGGCGAGGGTTTATTAGCGACGAATCTATAGACCTTTTGAATGTTGGTGGACAAGGTTGAAGATTGAGTGATAGACAAGGGTCTTGAATTTTACCAATAAATAAATAAATAGTGTCGTTGTAATAGCAACAGGTCTTGTCAAGGTGGATCCATTATACGACGAGAGACGGTGGTTTGAAGAGATAATTGTCTTGGAGAGAACCGTTGGTTTACCTCTGAGCGATAGCTAGAATAGAGCCTTGTAGGGGTCTCGCAGTAGAGTATCGACAGGCCTGCTTCCAGATATACATAGGTGATTGTTGAATAGCAAGAGTAAAACGATTGCCATATCTACAAGTTCAACAGCAGTCTTATGGCTGATTTGGATATGCCATACCATCATTAGTAGTCACGTACATGGGAGTCAGCACGGCTGCAGGTAGCGTATGGCACTCATTTGACTTCTTACAAACAACAGAAAGAACAGACGTTTGATGCGATTGTTAATATGCTGCCATATAGACACTTTTATAGTCAACATCTTCCCGTTGGTTGACCGCTATGTAACTCAAGATATACAAATCAGTGGCCGCAGCGTGTACAGGGAGTGTGGAGATAAAGAGGCAAGACGAGGTGGCGATGTTTTACCTCTGGTCGTAAAACTTTCGCATGGAATTGACCTTTTTCTAAATTCCTCCAGGCATAGCGTTCATTTTATTGCGTTCGTAACTGACATGAACAGAGTTGGTAGACGCTGCATGCTACTCACTATCAGCACAAATAGAGTCCGCTCGTTAGGGACTAACCTCCCCCTAACTTTCCCCTCCAATGCTTTTATCCTTCTCCGACATTCTTGACATTTGGGAACCGTCTTGGTTGGAGAAAGTTCGGGTTTTGAGGGTCTCATTTAATGTGCGAACAGTTTGTTCAAGGTTACGGGCTGTTTTATGGGCTCTCCACGCATATACAGCACTCGCTCCAGCGAGTGCAGCTGCTAGGAGCACAGATCCGGTGGTAGAGCCCGTCCAGCTGTACACCTTGCTTTCAATCCTTGGCTCTTTCCATGTTTCCAACTCGCAATCGTCCTCCAGTCTTGACCATTTAGGCGGATGGTCAAACTGTGAAGGCCAAAAAGCCGGGTGCTTTGGAAAGGCTGGAGGCCCCAGGAGTTCCCCGAGTGATGGGAAGGGAGGAAATGGGGGATGTCGAGAGTGTGACATAGCTTCATTGTAGCCGGAGCGATAGGAGTCCCGTAAAAGCACATCCAGAAGAGCATGATTTTTCTTGTTATCTGTGTCGCCGTCGAGGCATGAGTATCAACAACACTAGCAAGTTTGGAACTTACGGGAATAGGCAGTAGCATCGCTATCGTCTATGGTATTCAGCGGGACAAAAGCAGCTTTGTCTCAATATATTGCCATTGTGCAAGACGAGGATCTCACCATCGATAGAATCCAACGTATTGACCTTTCCAGTCGGTGGATTAGTTTGAGATGGCCACTGCTTTTTCCAGCTCTTGATCCAGATTTTACCCTTTCCATGCTCATCATCCCATACTCTCTGATCTTCCCGTACGATCGTTCCGTCATCCAGAACTGTCTCATTGTGAAATTGCTTGGGTTCAGTTTGAGGTTCTTTCTCGTCTGCCTCTTTGGATATTGGGTTGATATTTGGCATGTTTTCCTGGTTTGAAGATAGTTGAGAAGAAAAAGACATATTTCTTTGAAACTTTTTATTTATATAATTCATTTAGAACTTGCTAGCAAGTGACGCATTTTGGTGGAGGTGGAGGTGAGTTGGTTTTTATTTAAGTAATCTATAATTATCATTTCTCAATTGTGAAAGACCTTGTAATAAGAGAAGGATTTTAGCTTTAAACAATACCACTCATCACCCCAGAGTTGGACCATGCTCAAGACAATAATCGACTTTAGCTGTGAGTAGTCAGATGGTGACGTTGTATAGATGCAGAGTGGATAATCAAAGAACTTATCGCCGATTCTCGACAGGCAGCAATCTTTTTATCTTTTTGCCATGGTAGCTGGAAGAGATTCATCATAACTGGAAGGATTACAAGTGCGTCAAATATCAAGTTTAATTGCGTTTAAAAGCTAAGCAGATGAGTAAGCCTCTGTGTCTCTGTCAATGATGCCAGTTGGCAACCAAACGAGAATCTTCTTGAATCATTGTTCAGATTTTCATCTCGCACCTTTGGTTTGCACCAGAAATTCTACAAGCTGGCTAGCACTTGAATATGAAGACATCCAGCATTTTTGAGTTATCATTAGGAGTCACAGTCGGACTTCATTGCAGCAACCCATAATTATCACAAGTCGCTATCCACTCGCAAGTAGAGCTCCTTGCTTCATCATTGATGGACGTCGTCTCGACGCCAGACTGAGGCATCATTCAAGAATCTACTTGAGGATTTAAGAGGAAACCATACGCCACGATAGGCCGATCTTGCCATGGCTTGGGTAGGCAAAATCAGCTTCCATCTAACAAGAGCTGTTCTTGTGGAGAGGATACTGAATAAAAAGAATGAGAATGCTGTCGGGTTTTACAGTGTCACTGACATGTATAATTCGCTTCAAGGTGGAAAATCAACCCGGCACAGTTGTTGGACATGGCTTGTTGGCTCTGTTTTGGCAGTCTCAAATCATACATAACATCTATCCAAGATGTATAGCTTACGCAAATCTCTCTCTTTCGTTGTTGAGCTGGTTCGCTGTATCATACATTGGACCATTTCTTGAAGAAATCTTAACGATGTAAAAACGAAAAAATCTTAGCTGCGACGGATCCAATTACCTTTAAAAGATCCCGGAGATTAAAGTCAGTGATAAGATTATCAAATGCGTCATTTTATTCTTTCATCTCATCACAGATATATTCAACTTTCTTTTCATCTTGAAAACTTTCCGATACAACAAGCATGAGTAGTGAAATGGCTTCAAGGTCAAGCAGCAGGGCCACGAATGTAGTAGTCAGCGAGGCTGAAAACAGTACATTTGTCACTGATGCGGCTGATGGAGATCAGCCACAAGAATTTCAATATAGCGAGGGACAAGGTGAAGAGGAGGCTCAAGAAAGCCTTTCTAATCTCCCTCCTGTCGATGGGGGATGGGGTGCGTGGACTTATCTGGCTGCTGCAACGGGTCTCGAGGTGGGTTACTAGTTATTAGGATGGTTATAGCTGACAGTGTGTATTCAGACTCTCGTTTGGGGTATGTACATCTATCGCAGTCTCAGCTGATTGGTTTAGGATTCGCAAACTCGTATGGAGGTAATCTTGCTAGTATTGTCTCGCTGTATATCCTTGCTTACGCATATTAGTCTTTCTCGATTATTACAGTGCCCGCTTTCCCTTGAATGTGAATATGTTGCCCATCGTCGGTACTATCGCTGTTGTAAGGCTTGTTACAGACAGTGTTCAGAGATATGGCAGCTAAAATCAAACTAGGGAGAGATGTATCTGCTTTTGTCGCCACTGACTCTCTGGCTTGCTATTCATCCCGGTCAGAGGACAATGACTATGTGGGCTGGATTGGTCATTATAAGCGCTAGCTTTCTTGGTGCAGCGTTCTCTCAGAGTGTAAGTGTAGATGTCGCGAGAGATGTTGCTAGAAGGACTAATGAAGGACGGTCCATCATCAGACGGGTGGATTGGTAGCGACTCAAGGCGTGCTCTATGGACTCGGTGGGAGTGAGTGAAGTTAGACTGTACGTTTGTATGCACTGATGGGTTGGCGACTAGCAATGTTATACTGCCCCACAACTGTGTACATGTAAGCCTCGAGGATGTGATGCCAAATCTCGCTAATCATAGTCAGGTTTGAATGGTGGTCAAAAAGACGAGGTTTCTCCGCTGGAGTCATGTTTGCTGGTACAGGTAAGCTCTAGACTTGAAACCTCTGAAACATGAATTCATTCGTCGTAGGTGCTGGCGGACTGGTAATGCCTTTTGTTTCTATAGCTTTGCTGCAACGATACGGTAGCCGAATAGCCCTTCTTTCAATTGCAAGTCTATCGCGTATCTTCTTGACAGCCTGCCAACGATCCCTTAGGGCATCACATATACCATCCTTCTCGGTCTCCTCATTCCATTTATCAGACCTCGTATACCTGTTTCCACTCATATTATTGTTCGCCGTCAACCAAAAATCCGATGGTCATTTCTACGTCATCGACCTTTTTGGCTTCTTTGGGCTGGGGTCCTATTTCAAGGATTGGCATCGTTCATGCCCGGCACATACCTGCCTTGTGAGCTGTTGTATTATAGCTTTGCGGGAATTGACTCTATTGTATGGTAGCGTACGCAACAGCTCTTTCCCTTTCACCTACTTTCGGCACACTCTCTATTGCACTCATGAATCTGGCCCGAGTGCCTGGTCAGGTCATCCTGGGATATCTTTCTGATACTATTGGCCCCAGAAAACTCATCCTAGGGATCTCTGCTGCCTCGGCTCTGTCCGTGTTTGCAGGATGGGGGTCTGCGATAGATCAAGGGGGGCTAGTAGCTTTCTCTCTGACGTTTGGAGCTGTTGCAGGAAGGTAAGTCATTTTCTTTCAGTCCTTTTTCGAGCGATGAATGGTTGTTGACATGTTGATTATAAAGCTATTCTGCTCTGTTTCCAAGGTACGCCTAATTTCCCTTACCAGTCACAAAGACAGAGTTAACTTGAGTTATCTTTCAGATTTATTAGTATCGTGAATGGTGGGTAGTTTTGTTGGCTTTCCACGATCAAAATACTAAACTCAACCTGAGCCGACAACCTTAGCTTAGCCGCCATCCTCTATGCCCTCTTTTCTTTCGCTCGAGGACTGGGCTCGCTCTGTTCTGGCCCACTGTCATCCTTGCTCATGTCAAGCCATACCTTGTCGGGTACGAAAGGTGGATATGGGGTGGAAGGTTTTGGGGCGTTGATTCTGTGGACTGGAGCAGGAATGGTAGCTAGTGGCGTCGGTGCTGGATACAAAGGCTTCAAGGTGGATTGATTGAAAAGGGAAGGGCTTGGTCACAATAGTAAGTTATACTTTTAAACTGCCGTTGGTTAAGAAACATGTATTACCTCTTGCGATGTATTGGTTCTCTGATTGACGGTCAAGAAGCGTATGATTAAAAGTGCATTACCATGATAGAGTTTGACAAAGATCATAGCCTCAGTAAAGCTCAGACTTGTGACTTATTTGCAAACCTGTATGACTGGATTGCCAGATGTCAAAATTGGGATTTAAAGCTTGGTTTGTTCAAGAATATTCATGGAGCTAGTAAAGTCTTTTAGAAGTTACAAGAATGCTACCTAGCTGACATTAATTTTTCAAGTACTCATACACGAGTCAGGTTAAAGTAACCAGACAAGGTAATAGATGGTTTAACATACAGTCCCACAGTCTAGAACTACCTCTTGTGACATATCAACAATGGTGAGTCTTGCAAATAAAATAAAGTCGATAGCCCGAGGGAGGCATAATTTTGAATGAAAATGTGCCCCAGTTGCATGCTCTTCAGTCAAAGATGACATTCTCGATCGTTTCCAGGTTATTATCAATAGTGGACAGGCGCGTTGGGATCTTGAGAGTCTGGGGAGAGGACAAATGATGGGAGTGGATACTCTGTCGGTTTAGAAACTGTTCATTGATTTTACTAGCATGGTGACCTCCAAGACTGATTGTTCATTGCAAACTACTCGTGCTTTCTGATTTATGCAGACCACGTTTGTTTTACCACATGATGTCCAACTCACATCCTACAGCAACATGATCGCTGGCGCAAACCTCTTTACGAGGCAATCCCTTTCCGAGCTGGTCTGGGTGTGGCGGGCAAATGACTTTGGTAATATCTACTTCCACCTGCTTTCTGGTCAATGAAAGAGAGGGATGAGAGGGAAGTATGAAAACATAATCTGCGCAGATCAGTATTAGCAGGAGATAATGCAGAACATACCAAGAGTCAATTTGAAAAGCGGCGTAAAGCACGTATATCCCGGCTCCTTGTCTCCAACTTCATCCTCTTTGCTCAACCTATGTCCAAAACTTGGGACATCCTTTCCGTGATTTATCCAGTTTGTCCCACCATAAACGCTCATTGCTCCTTGAAAGGGGAACTCTTCTTGGTAGAGCTTCACCAGTCGATCAACAGTAGGCAACCCATCAGAGCCGTCGAGCATCGGAGACCGACAATTAGCAGCAATCTTGTCGTCTTTATCGTCGTGATCTTCTTCCTTTTCCTCTGCCGTCTTTATTTGACCTGGAGTGGATGTTCCTGAGTTAGCTGATGCAGATAAATCAGGAACGGTGGTTTGAGTGGAAGAACAAGGTGGTATGAGGGGAATCTTTTCAACCGAGTTGTGTACAACAAGGGATTCTTGCAAATCTTGGCGCTGTGCCAAAGAAAGAGGTATGTGGGGAGAGGCAAGAAGGTGGTACGTCGCTTCGCTCGGTTGCGTGTTGAGGTCTTGGAATAACTTAGTCTTACTCTTTGCACGGTGGAAACGACGAACCTCCGGCCAAAAGGACAGGCCAATGGACCAAGCCATCCTCTGACTGCCACTTTCTGATAGCTCTAGTGAGCACCAGAGCTTGACGAGTACGCTCGTATGTGTACTTTGGGTGCCAGAACAAATGAGTAGTGGCTACGATGACACCATTCTTGGGGTTTGTATTAGAAGAGAGGGCAGCGAGAAGAGCAATATTCTTGGTATATCTCGAACTTGCCCTCGCTCTCTTCATCAGAGCTGTAGTCTCCATTGAGTTTCCATCAGGATGGTTGTCTATGAGGTTTTCAAAGTCCAGATGAATGACCTTGGATGAGAGCTGCGTGAATATTGAATTGTTGTACAAGATAACCAGGCCGTGTGATTTGCCTGGACCAGCCGCTGTGATGGGAGTATGATTGGGCAGAGATGGAAGCAGTGCCGGCAGCATATCACATTCCTGGCCGTCAAAACGAGGATAACCTACATGGACATACCTGCAGGCAAATGATTTGACATTGAGCATGATGTGCCATCTCTGAGGCGAGCAGAGGTTTTCTGTCTGTCCATTTCAGGCAGTCTGAGCCTGGAAACAGTTTTCTTCCTGGCTGTCAGTCAGAGTGGTTGGTACACATACTCACTGACTAGTGTTTGTGCTAGCAACTGAAAAGTCAGCAGAGAAAATATATTTCACTTACATTCCAAGTCAATACTTTTATAGGATTATGAGCAGTCCTCAACTCAAGCCACTCTCTGCGCAGAAATTTCATGCTCTCATCCTTCTTGGCGTCAGTAGCCTTCCTGGCTGCTCGCTCCGCTCTGCGTTGCTCTGCGATGGCTTGTTGTTCTGGAGTGAGGATGTATTTGGGTGGCATTAGAATGAGAGTGTAATGACAACTGTAATTTAATTCAAAAGTAATTGTAATCGGCATATGTCGGAATTTTTTTCTTTCGGCTTTTTCATTTCTTTTTCATTTTTTTTCTTCTTCTTTTCAACTCTTCATCGCAAAAATGAGCGATACGCAGCTCGGCGTCACTGTACGCATCCCATCGCCAACTACAGAGGGTACGGTTCCCCCTTCTACACCGAATACCATTACGCTCTTTCCAAGTGACTCGGAGACGATTCAAGACATCAAATTGTTGATCAACGACTGGCATGGGGCTTATTGGCTGGGTCCATATTCATTGAGGTTGCCAGTGATAGATGGCACTGAAACCAATGCTGAGGCTCAAATTAGGCCTGGAGAAAGGTTGAACGAGTGGGCCGAGATTGGACAAGTCTTTTCCAACTATAACGAGAGAATACTTGAGGCAGTATGTGAACCATACGGCGAGTTTTCAGCGAGACAACAGGTCCTACGACTAGCCGAATTGGTGCTGCCATCAGGCGCGCTTGCCAACCCTGTTGCTCTCCTCCCAGGCGCTACCATCTTTGACTCTGTCCGGGATGAAGCTATGGCTAAGCATGCCTTTTCAGAGTGGAAGGAGTGGGAGAACGTCTCCTTGGGCGAGCTTCCTGTCTCAAGTGACCCCGTCCAAGCATCTGACTGCCTCAAATCCATTCAGCTCTCTCCGTTCAACCCACCTCCACCTCATCTCGCCCAAAGGGGACATCAACTCTACCTCTCTGTGGCTATACTTGAGGGTGATGTGATTACTCTCATCTGTACCACTAGAGGTTGGTATGTGAGCAAGTCTAACGTAAATGTCTTTGATCCGTCTCCAAAGAGCGGCGTGTATCACTCTCTTATTGATCTGTTGCACTCAATTTCGCCAAAATTTTCTTTGGCTCTAGCAAAGCTGCCTCCTTTTCAGTTCCCTACAGACCCAATCACAACCACCCAAATTCCACAATGTCAACCTGCCTATCCCTTCCTCGTACCTGCTCCTCCTCTACCGTCGGCTAATCCTCTCCGTACACAGCTAGCCTTGCTTCATACTGGAGCATGGAGTGCAGACTCTGGGGAAGGTGCTCGAGATTGGAATGAAGAAATTCAAGGGATTCGAGAGTTGCCAAGGTCAAAGGTGGATCGCCAGGACGATGATGAGAGTGTGAGGCATGGCGTAGAGGAAAGAGTCTTCCGGGAAAAAATGTTACAAAAGGTTTTTGCAGAATTCGACCAAGCCGCTATCCGTGCTGTTCAGTCTGTCCAGGTGAGCTTTGACTCGTAAAGCATAGCCAACAATCATAGCGTGGTGACATTCCTCCCATCAATCCTTCGGAGCCACCTTCGTCTCATATGTACCTCTTGTCAAATATTTTTGTTACTCCTGCGACCCTCGACTCGCTTTCTACTTTAACTCATCTTGGCGGAGATGATGCTGTACGTCCTTCCCACGGCAAAGACGCCCAAGGCGTGAAATTACTAAATAAATTGGATGTTGCTGGCGTTTATATGCTAGGTCATACGGTCGTTGAGTGGGCTGGCAAACGATGGGTCTGTCAAAGCGTATTGCCAGGCATTTTCTCCAACAAAGATGAAGTTGGCGAAGCCAAACCTGACATTGAGGACAATGAGAAGAAGGAAGATTGGGTGGATGTACAAAAGTCTCCTAAAACTTCTACCTCTGCCACTATCAGCAGCGACGAGGATTTACCGTCCAATCCCATGATGACTTACGGCCAAGACTCTGAGTCACCTTCTCTTATTCATTGGGATCAAACTACTCACTATCTCTTCTCCCTTCTTGCTCCTGGCCTTAAGCTGGCCCCTCATAAAGTACCCGACGGCCAAGGCAGAGACAAGGAATTTTACGCTTCAGCCGAAGTCAAAGGCCTTAAAGGACAAGATGGTCGGCGATACATCCTTGATGCTCAAAGGCTGATGTGTGTCGACGTTGAGTTTTTGGAGAAGGACATAGAGACCTGTACCGTCCTTAACACGCAAGGGAATGTTGGCCAAAAGTATCCACACAGGTTCGTTCTTCTCCGGCCAGAATTAATTGAACTTTTCTGGGAGAGCGAATTGAAGCGATGGGCTCGAAATGTTGCTAAAAACGCCAAGGAGATCAAAACGGAAGCCGGGGGTGTTGAAAAAGACACTAGAGGTGAACTGGCCGAAACCGAAGTTGCGCTTGGAGATGACATCAAATCAAAGCATACTTTTCCTGCCGATGCTGAGCACAATTCTCCTGCGTTAATAGAAGCAGCAACCCAACGCGAATCTTCCGATACACCCCTTGACCTCTCTCTTGTCGGCTCGCTCAAAGACTTCAAGTTGCTCTTCAATCCTGATGCATTCGTCGAGACTATCGATCCTGCCAAGCCTGGCACTATTCAAGTTCGAGTCTCAGACGAATCTGATCCTACTATTAAGGCCGTTCGAGATGCTTCAATTTATTTGCGTGAATTAGCGATCCCCCAATTCGTTCTGGATTCTGTCACCAATGGTTCAACAACGCTCATGGACGGTGAAGCATTGAGCAAGACAATGCACCTGCGAGGTATCAACATGAGATATTTGGGCTATGTCGCCA
This sequence comes from Cryptococcus depauperatus CBS 7841, assembly GCF_001720195.1. Classification (NCBI taxonomy): domain Eukaryota; kingdom Fungi; phylum Basidiomycota; class Tremellomycetes; order Tremellales; family Cryptococcaceae; genus Cryptococcus; species Cryptococcus depauperatus. The sequence goes on along the minus strand of NC_089472.1, from coordinate 670,937 downwards.
AGACTATTGAGGCATTCAGCAAGGGTGAGGATGGTGAGAATAAAATTGTTGGAGCTTTGCGAGTTTTACTTGTAAGCTCATTTACATTCAATTGTGTTCGACGCTAAATATAGAATTGCAGAGATTGGTCAAACGGGAAATGGTTTTACGAGCGTCTAAACATATTCTCCGTTCTCTCCTCTATCCGCTTCAACTAGATCAAGCACCCGCCGCTATTTCACATTTCCTCAACTGTTTGTTAGGAGCTGAAATTGACCCTCACCCTGTAGCCGAGTGGATCCCGTTGCAGTTATCTTCTATAGATGAACCGAAGCCAGAGTATGTGAGTTTCTCGCCTGAAGGATTGAGGGAGAAAATCAGGAAAGAAGTCGAAGTAAGATTTAGATGGTCTTTAAACAATGAAGATGTGATTGGCTTGGAGAAAAAACAGCTTTTGAGAGAGCTTGCTTTGCGCACAGGATTTCAGCTTGTCAAACGCAACTACATCTTCGACCCCCAATTAAAGCCCACTTTTACTCCTGCTGCCGCCCTTACTAGTACTGAGAAAAAGGACAAAAAGAACAAAAGGGGTGAAGAGAGAAAGAAGGAAAGAACGAGAGTGTTTGAGAGTGATGATGTGTTGGCATTAATCCCTATCATTAAGAGCACTGCGCCGTCTGTAAGTCTTACCACATGCACAATTGCGCGCTGACGTTCGATAAGGTTACCATCGCTGAAGAGATTCTCGATGCTGCACGCACAACTATCCACCGCGGCTCGTTCGATGCTGGGCTTGAATTCATGCTCGAAGCTATCCAACTTTATGAGAATATACACTCCGTTTTACACCCTTCTGTTGCTGCAGTGTACAACTCGTATTCCAACACTGTTCATCAGATTGCCCGTCTTAAAATTCAGCAGCTTGCTCAGCAGGAAAATGCTGATCCCGAACAGCCACTAGGTGTCGATGTGGGCACCGCACTCAAGTTACAAAGGCAAGCTGTTGTTGTCGCCGAGAGGACTTGTGGCGTATGGCACACAGATACCGCACAGTACTACTTTAATCTTGCCATGCTTGAAAATTTAGAGGGCAACACACAGCAAGCATTGAAATACTTTAGACACGTTTTGAGGATGTGGGATGTCATTCACGGGCCAGAACACCCTGAGATCGCCACAATCCTTGTATGTTCACTTGTCTTTGTGGCGAGCTTGGCTTACGACCTTATAGAACAATGTCGGGATCATTCTACAGACGATGAATGACCCTCACGCTCTTGAAATTCAAACACAAGCGCACCGGTTAACGCTTTCCCTTTTCGGCTTGTCTCATATTGCCACCGCTCAATCCCATAGTCAACTCGTGCAAGCCCAGTTTCTCGCTTCAAATCACTCTGCTGCCTTATCATCGGCTAAAGAAGCTCTTACCATCTTTTCTGCTCGTCTTGGGGACGAAGACTCTCAGACCAAGGATGCCAAGAAGAATGTTGAGCTTCTGGAGGCTGTGGTAGCCAACCAAGAGATGAAAAAGGAAAGAGAGGAAGCCATTAAGAAGGAAGCAAACGACAGGCTCAAAGCCGCTCGAGATAGGCTTGGAGCACGAGGTTCTACTGGAAGTACAGGTGCAGGTGCAAGACGACTCGGTACAAGCTCGCAGCAGCAACAGCAAACACTAAATATTACCCCACAGGCTCTTGCTGCTCTTGCCAAAGCGGCTCAGGCCGCCCAAACTCAAGGAGGTGATCAAGGAGAATCTAGTGCTCAAAATTCTAATCCCATAGTGGCGGCTGCTGCTGCTCAGGCTGCTGCTGTTGTTCGAGCGGCCGGAATTGATCTTACCAATCTTTCTAAACTCAATATCTCTCCGCCAAGTAACACTGGCAATGTCGAAGAAAACGTTCAGACTGGAGAACTCGGAACGCAGAGTGTAGAGGAACTCGTCAAGTACATTCAGGGTTCATCTGTAAGGCCAGGCGCTGGCGGGACGAGAAGGGGCAAGAATACTTTAAGGGGAAAGAGAAGGACAGGCGCAAAACGTTGAAAAGATTATGCTCGTGAGTGGAGAAAACACCGACTTGGAATACATCCTGGACAGATTATGGGGAATAAAGACAAGATCTTAAAGCAAAACAAGATAAAAAGAAAAGAAAAAATAGAAATTCATAGCATACAACATTTGCATTGTCAACACCACATTTGCATCTTTTTCTCCTTTCAAAAGATACAAACAAACACTACTCAGTAGAATGCAGTCTCGCTTATACCTTTTTGCTCTGGACATTAAGACGAACTCTTTTAAGAGACATATACACACTTCATTACAACAATTCCTATGAACTTTTGTCTGTAGAGCTGTCTCTAATCTTTCTAAATTTTCCTAGGCAAAGACGGGCAAGAGGAGCAAATTTTCAGATCATTATGAGGAATCAATACTGCATTAAGTCTGACGTTTTTCTGACAACAGCCTCTCAGACGATAGAGAGATACATACTCCGTTGGAAACATCCTTGAACTGTCAGATATTTTGATTTTTCTATTCCAAATCCTCAAACCTACATACCAAAAATAGAAAAACACAAGGAACACAAGTTGGGTTTGAATTACAAAATTCCAAACGTTTAAAACTCATCAAGAGAAACAGCATAAGCCATCAAATTAGTAATTTTTAATAACATAAACAAACGAAAAGGTGATCAACATCTTAACTACTATTTCTACTCAGTTCCATTAGTATTTTTTTTTTTTTATAAATAATGTTTAGATCAATTTATACAAGAACATACTCAAAAGTGTCATGAATATTAGCAATAATTAATATCCACGCTCTGTACCAAAAGGTCACAATAATGCAATCTACGTTGCATTATTATTTATTGGCTATATTCCATGTCGTAATTCCAAGGCTATGACAATTTTTTTCCATCCATATCATCATTGTGTCTTGGGGCTTTGAAGGGAAGGCCTTGGTATTCGATGCAGCTTTGTTATAAGAAATATGTAACTAGAATAAACGAAGACAGCTATTTAGTTTTATTCTCTAGAAATCTATCAACAACAGCCCTTCCTTAGATCTTCCGGTTTTCTGCGATGGTCATTCAGCTGTATCACTTCCTCAGCATACACAATGTCCTGATCTTCCCTCTTCATCATCCTGACACTTTGCCTGAATCGCCAATCCCATCGGAGCCTTGTGTACTTGTACCAGCGTCATTGTCTAGCATAAAATCAAGACCAAGGTCCGTAAAAAGCGCTGCTAATGAAGACCCTAAGGAAGAAATGGCTGCCGAGGAGGTCAGCGGCTGGGTCAGTGGCAGACCGAAACCCATAATGACGAATGGGGATTGGAGACAGGAATGGGATTCTCGTACGTAGGCCTGGCATGTCCAAGATTGGACGCAGAAACGCTCTGATATACCGCAGAATGCCAGATATTATGTTTAATAATGCCTTGTTTCAAAGCAACAAGTTCATTTTGCCATATTATATGCGTGAATGTTTGTAAATAAGTGGACATAAAAGGTGGAGGTAACGGGTGGAGGTGTGAACGTAGGTCTGATAGTGACGTGGCATAAATTCGCCACAAAGGTTTTCATGCAATCCCGTTGTCAAACTCCGACCCTGAGAAATGTCTATTTCTTCGTGTGTGCTCTTTCTTATTTCTCTTTTGTTTTTATCTTTTAGTTTTCCATCTTCTTTCATTCAAAACTGCGTACAACCCGTTGAAAGCATCTTCCCGCCTCTGGTGCTAGCCTCTAACAACAACCCCCGTGCAACATACGCCATTACATAATTATTACTCTGCTACAATCCAAGATGTTCTTCTCCGCTTAAATACCAATTCTTCGTTAGAAGAAAACAGTTGTCTACATTCAGGACAATCACTTTGTGTTCAACCCCATCTTAATACTTTACCTCTTACTCAGAATCTCACCGAACCTTCTCAGGTTCTTTTTACATCTGCCCATCATGGCTTCCCAAACTCCCATTTCCCAAGCGATACAGCAGTCAGAACCACGTCTCTTTCCGTGCTATCACGCCCGGTGTCAGCTTTCAATTCAACTGATAACATAATCAACAATCCTCTGTCCAAGGACATTAAATCAAGTACTCAGAGTACCAATCAGTAAGCGCTGTCACTTGAGCGTGGGCTATTCTCTGATCGTATTTTAGATCTCTTCCGCTTCCTACACGACTTCCTCCCATTCCTACAAGTCGCCGCTCATCGGAGCCTAATCTCAACCAAAAGGCGACATATTCTCGTCACCCGAGTATTCCCTGTACTCTGGACCTAAACGCGCTCAGCGTCATTCAACAATTCACAGATTTGCCTCAAACACTCACTGAGAACAATCTAGTCACTAAAGCAGCCATGTCCTGCATTGAAGATATTGATTGGGATCAGTTTTTAGTGGATGCGGACCTTGGCGACAAGGGTGTGTTGTCTTTCATCATTTCGCTCTTCTTGCTAATGTGTATTAGCCATTGTTTCGTCCGCATCTTCTGCTATTTCCTCATCTGTTTCTACCGAATCTAGCCAGTCCGTTGCACTCGATCCTGCCTTTTCACAGGACCAAACTGAATCTCAGATAAGCTTGGGCTTTGGATTTGCAGGTTTTTGTGCCTCGCCCACGGGCATCACACATCGTTTGGAAAACATGTCTTGCCAGACTGATCAGATCAACAATTCGCCTGACATTATGCAAGGAGAATTATCTTGTGGTCTTTTCGCCGGTTTTGACATTTCTCCAACATTTCAATCGTTTATTTCAGCTCCCGTTTCTACATCAGTTTCGGAAGATAATGCAGAATTGGTGGCAGCTATTTCTTCCCTCGTTTCTGCTTCTTCTTCTGTTGAGCCCACTCAACTCACCCTTTCTCCTTCCTCGTCTATCATCGAAACTCCCCCTCTTGTCGCTGCTCAACTTAAAGATAGCTTGAAACGAAAGGCAAGCGACAGTTGTGGCGATGATGTTGCGTCTGCCCCAAAGCGACGCGGACGTCCTCCTGGGACCGGCAAGCCCAAGTCTCTTGTCACGAAACCGCAACCACCATCATTCAAAACCACTCCTTCTCCAATATCTAGCACCACCTCTCTCTTTTCCGAAGATGGATCGCCTGCTGTTCGCTGCACCATTACTGGTAAGCCCTCAACCGACCGCCCCAAGTCAGTGGTGCCTGCCAAGTTTTTGAAGGATGGTACTGCTCAATCTATTTTGGGGATGTCTATCCCTCAGATCAACTCTTATCCTACTTTTTCTGCTCTTCTTGCCGATGTTCATCCTTCTTTCTTACCGGCGGCCCGTGAGTTTGGGGAGAAAATTAGCGACAACCGCGACAAGGCCAAGGATGCAGCCAAAAAATCTAGGGATGAAAGGCGGGTAAAGATTGAAAGGGCTGAATATCTCGAAAAGAGATGTGAAGAGCTTGAGAGCAAGATTGAGAGGATGATGGGGCTTTTGGTTGGCCTTGTAGAAAAGGGTCTTATTGGGAAGAACGATGTTGTGGGTCTTGCCGCCTAAACAGTCCGTCTTAACCCTTTGGTTGGTTCAAGCAACAAGTGGATGCCCTCAGCACTTGATGAGCGGTAATCTTGTGGACTGGTGACTGAAGTCATTTTTTCATTCTTTTCGATTTTATACTTTTGTTTAATGATCATTTCCTCCCTTCCACCCTCTACTTTATGTCACATTTATACAATTTGTCCCTTCGTCCCTATCGTCCCGTCGCTCTTTCACTCATTGTCTGGTATTGTTTATTTATTTTACGTATCTGATTGTTTCCATTGTAGAGTATGCGACTGAAGAGATTATGCAAAGCAAATAATTGGAATTTAGCATTGGTCTATTATTGTATCTAGAATAATGTCAAGTAATCAAAGACGGTGTTTGCTAAACAATTCAGGCGCTTCATGGCATGAATCGTGGTCCAAATTTTGATGACTCTGGCCCTCTCTGCTCTGCAATCGTACGGTTACAAACTGGAAAGATATGGAAGTTCGTTGCTGTCTCTCTCTGAAAGCTGTTCAGGCGAGTAAGTCAGAGAGCAGATGGGATCGATACGTTTCGTGGTCTGTTTGTTGACTATATTGGAGCCATTCTTGTGTATTAGCCTGAGTTTTTCTACTTCTTTAATTTCATCAAGATCCATCGACTCCTTGTCTCCCATCTCAATTCTTATATATTCACATAGCATGGAGTGATACATATATTGTTCATAAGCATGCGATGCCTGCGTTCCGTCCATGAATTCCCTTGTTGCTTGTGTCGCTTCCTTGTATCTCAATGAATCGGTTGCTTTTTCAGATAGATATTGTTGTATAGGTATCTTCCCGATTTTCTCCTCGTCCGTATAGACCCGTCTAGAAGCTTCCGTGATCCATTCACCAAGGCATTCATTTGCTGCAAAGGCATAATCCAAATCATTAAGCGTTGGGTTTTCATCTCTCCTACCTTTTTCATAGAATCCAAACAATTTTTCGGTATTGTCATATCAATCCCATAAAATGTCACTTCATTATTTTGGTAAGGTACCATTTCTATACCATCAGAAGCCATCTCCTGGAGTATGCTGAGATGCGAGTTGGCAGACGATTGATTTGGTCAACTGTTAAGATATACCGCATAGCGTCTTCTCTGGATTGTGCTATTACTTCTTTGGCTAATGTATGATTCAATTTCAGCCATTCGAGGTAGTCCGGTGTGTTTGTTGGCCTCTGTCCTTCATCTTTATAAAGCTCTTGATCAGTTTCAGACTGGTCTAAGAGATAGCTTAGTTTCGTCTGCGTCATGGTGGTTGCAAGTATAACCTAGGCGTCGACAGATATCCTGTTGGGGTCAAGGATATTATAGTTGATGAGAAGCAGAAGAAATATGACCTCCGAGCAACATGAAGGTATCAGGAACAGCTGTTGAACAATTCCATCATGCATAAACTTACCTTAAACCTTACCGCAGGGCGGACTTGTCTATCTCGGGACAGAAATGGATAACGAACAACGGAAGATAAAGCGTTGTTGAACCTTTTCCATTCAAAATTCGCTTATAAATTGGCTGTTTTGTCTGTCGGAGCATCGCCTGAAAGGTCTTGACTCTTCTTTGCTTTGTTGTTATGGGCAGCGGGTGAACTCTTGTCTTGACTTTGGATTGGTCTTATGAATCTGGAAGAGCTGCTTTTCGCCAGGCGAATTGAATTCACAGATTTTTGCGGTGTCCTGGCAGTATGCGTTGAAAAAGACTGCACTGGGATCGCTTGCAGCTTTTGTACATCACTTTCGCATGCCACAGGAATTATACCCGATTGGTCTCTCGGTTTCTCTCTGGTGTGCTGAAAACATCTTCAAGAGGTTCCCAAACCACAGCAGGGGGAACACCACATCGTGATAGATGAATGGAGAGACAAGCCACTTCCCACAGCCGTTATTTTGGGACAAGTGTTTTTACACATTTGATTCTTGACGGAATTTTATAGAGAAAGACTTGTCTCTTCCACCAAAACCATCTTTTGCCTGCTATCTCTGTTCAAGTTGCTTTTCATTGTGCAGGGTTGTGCTCAGCCTTCTTTTATTCTTTTTTCTCCTTCTGGTTCTTGGAGGCTAGTTGTAATGGTCTATGCTATACATTTTCAGTACCTCAACTGGATAACCTTACATATTTCTTGTACTTGGAAAATAAGAAACGATAATAAACATTACAAAAAGAAAAAGAAAAAAGAAAAAAGATTCTACAAGAAAAAGGCGGAGGATGCCGCCGGTAGTTTAGTTAGCCGACACTTAACCTAGACGTGAATAATTTTCAACTTGTTTTTATTAATCTTCTACATTTATCTTTATTTAAACCTACGAAAAAGACTTTGGCAAGATGTTGGAGTACATATACATATGTCGCCACGGATTTCGGTGAGTTTCTCTTGATTTCAGAAGGTATCAAGAGAGTACGAAGAGAGTATGACGAGAGGACTCTGGACAAAGGCTAAAGCTAGTGTTGTTGCAGGTCGAATTGGGTGGATCCAAGTATAAAGACAGGTCCGACAGGAATGAATAGAGATCCACCGGTAAATACCTATGTTTCTGGATAGGAAAATCATTGACTTGAGACGGCCTATTGACTATTCGCTTGACTCTATTCCACCTCATCGTGACAGCTCGCCGTCCATGGTCTCGACCAGGCTAAACATCTCGCAGATTTTCTAGCGTCTCATGATTCTACGCAGCCGTATCCGCGCCCAGAGATCATCTTTAGCTCTCCATTTTATCGCTGTATTCAGACAGCCTTATCTAGTGCAGAGGCTTTGGGTTTGATTCTGGAGGAACCTCAAGATGGCAAGAAATCAAAGAAGGGCATACATCTAGAACATGGGTTAGGAGAGTGGTATTCTCCAGTTCGTTCTGGGACTGGTTTGCACCCTCGTCCAGCACAACCTATCAAGCTGATTCCTCTCTTTCCATCCGGATCGATCAACCCTTCCTATACCTCGACTGTCTACCCCTCTCGAAAGGGAGAGACTTTAAAGAGTCTTCATGAGAGAGCAGAAATCTTTGTGGATGCCTTCATCTCGCGAGTCGAAGGAGAGTGGCCAGAGGTCAAGTGTGTTGTCATTTTTTCACATGCCGCGAGTCTGATTGCTATTGGGAGAGCCGTACGTTTTCCATCGTCTATCTTAGATCATGATGAATGTTGACAAAAATTATCCTCAAAGCTAACGGGCAACCGAGACTTGGAAGTCTTAGCTGGCTGTGCGACGACATCTTTATATGAACGCAAGCTTCTTGGGTCTAGATTTCAGTTTGACTATCCATCGCCGTCTTCTTCAGCTCTTTTAGATTCTTTACCGCCATGTGGTACTGGCCAATGGGCGATGGTCTATTCTGGACGGCATGATTATCTGCCGTCTGGATTTGAGAGAGATTGGTCATTTGCAGATGCAGTACTTGATTCAAATGGAGAGGTAATTGCCGACAACGGCGACGGTGACGGTCACTGTGAGGAAGAATGGGAAGAGGGGCTGGCAAAAGGTATGGAAGTATGGCTAAGGTCGGCAAGGCAAACAGGGGAGGAAAAGATTGGAATTGATGATAGGGATTATCCAAGGGAGTCAAAGATCTGAGGTATTTGTGGAATATGCTCAACGACAACCTCAAATAATGACAAGCTGCATGGACAGAGGGTATAAAACAGTTGATTCTTGAAGACTATTTTACTCCAACCCTCATTCAGTTAGACTATTACGAGATAATCTTTGATGAAATTTATGGCCCAGACTATTGACTGACAAAAGTTATGGCCAGAAAAGAACACCATTTCAGAAAGATTATGATCACTACAACACTCTCCTTGGTCAACGACTTAATGTTATTTCTTCAACGATCGTCTACTCTCACGTCAAGATTCACAACTTTCTTCCAAAATATCATGATATCTTTAAACTTTATTAGCAGTGTTGCGATACTTATGCAATTGTAATGAATTTGACTATATCTCTTTGAACCACAGAATGTCTACTTGCCATTGAACTGTGAGAGACTATACACACAGTATCAAACACTGACTGTGTCAGGTTGAAATCTTAACACTTGGTCTCAAGCCTAGGATCACGCGTACTAATAGTAGATGGGCGCTACCAATAGTCATGGACCACGATTGAGAAGCTAGTTTTTTTTCTATAGGAAGCGTGCTTTGGAATTGAGGTTTCATAGAAGATACTCTAGAATGTTAGCGGTGCCATAGCATGAGATCAAAACTTGAGTTGAAAAACAGTTAGCAAGGTTGCAAGTAAATTGGCAGGAGGACAGCTGTTAGTACCCTTGTTTTATCAACATATGAGCTTATGCAGTTCCAGTCCAACATCAATGCTGCTTCTTGCTATGATAGGTAGAACCAATGTGAGGTTTTTTTTGATACTCACAAGTTGACTGTAAAATGGAATGAGAGGAGTGGGTGATCGGATTCACAACGTAAGTACCCACTGTGATGATGAACAGTACACCATATCGCAATGAACTAACCAATATCGAATCGCACTAATTCTGTTTTTCAATATTTCAAATTTACTGGTCTTGCGGATTTGTGAATCCTTATCCTGATTGTTCTCCAAACAGATGAAAGATAAGATCAAACCTCTGACATCGTTGCCGAAGGTATGCACCGGCCAGTCTGTTGCCCTTATCGTTATGTGATCATCGTGCATGACTCCAACTCGGCCCAAATCAACTTGCTAGAGTAAAAAAACCTAGTAGCCGAACTGAACAAGCTTGGCATCTTCTGGAACAGAAGCTGTTGCCTTGGCACGAAGCTTAAGGGCAGCTTGCTATACGAAAAGTCAGCAAAGGGAGAATGCCAATAACAGATCAACGCACTTTGCGCTCAAAGTAAGCCTGACCCTTGACCTTCCTCTTCTCCTCGAGCCTGTCAACAACATCCTTGTAGTTCCATCCAACCTCAGCACTAATCCTCTTGAGAGTGCAGAACTTCCTTCCAGGCTTCAACCTAAGAACTCTAAGGGCAGCAGGAACAACAACCCTCTTGACCTTATCCTGAGCAGGGGGAACACCTTCATAAAGTTCGAGCCGTTCAAGGGCGGCAGCGCCTCGGCTAGTCTTGTGAGGAACCATACCGCGGACAGCCTTGTAAAGGATACGAGAAGGAGCACGGAAGTGGAAGGGACCAGACTTCTTGGGGTTGACAATGTGTCGCTCTAAATTATACTTCAGCTTTATGCTCAGCAGTTGACAGATTAATACTCACTGTGCAAGTAGTTGTGGTACTTGATCTTGTTCCTAAAGAAAGAACCGGAAACGTTGATCTCTTCACATCGGACGACGGTGACCTTTTGGCCAGATAGAATCTTTATAGATTGAGTCAGCATATCCACTTGTAAGATCCCCGATCTTTCGATTCTTCCTGTAGCTAATCGCGCTCTGAGCCAGCCGTTCCCTTTACACTTTTGCATCTTCCACGCCCCACATTTCCCTCTGTATACCGACCGAAATCTCAATCTAAACGCTTCACAAAACCCAAAACTACACTGACCTGCTTGGCGATGATAGATGCAAGTCGACCGAGAAGATGGCCTTTGCTGTCAATGACAATAGGCTGGGCGGAGAAGGAAGACATCTGTGGCACACAGAAATGAATGGTTGAGTAATTGCAGTATTGATGAATTCGAGGTTTTCAACAACGGAGAATCAGGCGCAACGCAGCAACACTTGGTCAGCCTAGCTTGTTGAATAGTTACAAGTTGTACAAACCTTGATAGCCCTTTTTAAAAAATTCTTGATGCTTGAAAAGTCAAAAACTTGCCAACTCATCAAAGAAAACTCTCCACCACCACACCAGGGAGAGGATAGGAGAGACTACAGTGAGCGGAATCAAATATCGGAGAAGTGAGGCGATTTGCGCGTAGTTGGAGGCTTATCTCCGATATGATCGACCAAGTATTCATCTCTGTCCGCCTCGGAGTAAATGCACAAGATATAGATGCTATTGAATTTTCTCTGTTCGGCTATGTAAAGATAAATGACAGAATTCTAGGTTCGCCTGCCTATGATACTGACCATCTCAAGGCTCGTCTACCTTGGCCATCTTCCTTTTGTCTCGTTTACATCTACCGCTTCTCTTGCAAACGTCGTCCTCTCAATTAGTCTCGTCAGAAGACATCGTGTCGGTAAGGACCTCGGTCTCTCAGTGCTCTTAGAGTTCACATCGTATGAATAAATCCTTTTGTTATAGTATCTATAATGCCAGTCAATTCTGAAAAAGAACCGTTAGGTAATCAAAGTTTAGCAAGGTTGTAAAAGGATTACATGACTTGAACAGTCTTGGTATATACACCTTAAAGACTGAGGAAAATGGCCTATCCATCCTTGCATCAACCCACCAAATAGCGTCTCACGCTCAGAACGCAGGGCATAATTACGACAATTACAATGTTATCTATCAACATCTTCTCTCCCAGCTCTGACTATCAGGCTTCGTAATCCTTCTCAAGATTCTGAATACCGTCGATCGTCCAACAATCCGCCAACGTCCAAAAGCATCTATTGCTTCCACTCGTGGCGAGCGGATTCCATCGGTGAGTTGATTTCTATTCCCTTTCTAGATGAATAAGACGCAAACAGAGATGTACCGCGCTTGCTCGTATCCAAGAAAAATCGCAGAAGGCGTTAGGCTTCGATGCCAAATGATCAAACTGCAGAGTATGTGGGTGACTGATTCACAGAGCAACCCAAGAAAAGGCAGTCACTGATACAGATTTTGAATTGAAGTGGCACCCATTGTAGAAGCCTCAGCTTGGGTGAGTTGGCTCGATCAACCCGAATCGATTAAATGACCTGCTTGAAGAGGGATATAATCATGCAAAGGTTATGCACAATTTCAAGTAAATTTTGAGAATAGATAGAACTTTGATAAATGATTAAATAAACCGTGTCGGTGGAGGCCGATCTCTATATAATTCGCTTTCTTATCCCTCAAGTTCGCGTCTCCAATTTTCAAACTACTCATATTTCTTCCATTCAAACTTTTTCTGATTATACTTTTTACCTTTAAATCTTACCCTACAAACTAGAAAGCAGTATATGCGCGCTCGAGTTGCAGCGTAGAGATAGGTCGCTTCCGAAATGCCGGGTGAACAATCTGCGGCGTCGCCTGTCTCGTTAGATGAGCAGCCAGTCTTGCCTGGTATGGGCATAGAGTTCCACTCGCCTAACCCGCTTCTCACAGCTCCTAACGGCGGCCCAATTCGATCCGACCCTGGGCAGCAAAGCGAATCTCAGTCTGATGAGCAACATCGAGAAGGAAGGAATATGGCTGAGGAAAATAACAGCAACTGGCCCGGTGTCTCTTCTCTCTTTCCGTCTTTGCTCGGTAGTTTGTCATCTCCACCACGATCACGCTCCCTCTCACCACACCCCAGCACTGCTGTCGCTGACAACGCTTTTGCAAGTTCATCGGCCATTGGCTACCAATGGAAAGAGCCCCGTGGGAGGGTGATTAACCCTGGCAAGGACACTGTAGAAAAGTGCGAAGACTATCTGCACTTCTCTCCCTTTTCGAATAAGATCAATCTGTATGACCCACCGCACTTGCGTGCAAATTCTGTCCACTACAAAGAACAAGCAGAGTCTCAGTCATATCGCCTCCTAACCGGGAAGGAAATCAACCATGTTTCTACACCTACAGTGCATCCAGCTAAAGTCTCGTATACGGATAGCGTGGGGTATTGGCTAGGAATGTACTTTGTATTAAATCTCGGGTTGACGCTCTTTAACAAATTTGTGCTCGTCAGCTTTCCGTTTCCTTATGTGCGTTTCTTTCTTCTCGGTGCATCACCTCTGATGCGCTTTGCAGACTTTGACTGGTTTGCATGCTCTCTCAGGGTGTGCGGGGTGTTATATCGCCCTGGAGAGAGGAGTCTTTGTACGTATCTAGACACACTCTTTTGACTTGGCTTACTGTGCTTGTACCAGACTCCATCACATCTCACGCAAAAAGAAAACATCATTCTTGCTGCGTTTTCTATACTCTACACGATTAACATTGCCGTCTCAAATTTATCGCTGCAGCTGGTGACTGTACCGGTGCGTCGTCAACTTTTTCTTCTTGGAACCGGCTGATGGATGGATGTAGTTTCATCAAGTCGTTCGCGCCTCTACTCCGCTCTTTGCAATTTTAATTTCCACCGTTTTCCTTGGCTCCAGTTTTAGCTTTATAAAGCTCATTTCTTTGCTTCCTGTAGTGGCTGGTGTAGGATTTGCGTATGTCAAACATGGGTGTTTTTTGGCAAAGCTAATGAAAGTTAGGACTTATGGGGATTATTATTTTACTGCTTGGGGCCTAGTCTTGACCTTGCTTGGCACATTTTTGGCAGCTTTGAAGACTGTGGTCACCAATTTAATACAAACAGGCGGTGGCGGCCGTCTAAAACTTGTGTGTTTGACTATCCATCTTTTTTTATGTTTCAAAAGCTAACACTGAAACAGCACCCTCTTGACCTTCTTATGCGTATGTCTCCACTAGCTTTCATTCAATGTACCATCTTTTCTATCTTGACTGGTGAACTTTCTCGAGTTCAAGCATTTGGCGCTACCCAGATGACGAGCGGCAAGGCTGTTGCACTCTTAGTAAATGGAATAATCGCATGTGGCCTGAATATTGTTAGCTTCACCGCCAATAAGAAGGCAGGTGCTTTAACAATGACAGTTAGCGCCAAGTAAGCTATTAACATCTTTGTAAAGCGATAACAGCTCATGAAAATGGCAGTTGTAAGCAAGTCCTGACGATTGCTTTGGCGGTTATTTTATTCAACATCCCAATCACCCCAACAAATGGTATCGGCATTGCCCTCACTCTCATTGGTGGTGTACGTGTTTTTCCGTCACTCGCGCAAAGATATACTGATTTGTGTTTTAGGGATGGTATGGCTATGTGGAATATCAAGAAAAGAAGAAAAAGACAAAGGTCTTGGAACGGTCATAGCTTTTATCTTTTATTCTCCACTTTATCTTCTTGCCATATTAAAATCTTTTCAGATTGACATGAAAGACGTATAAAGGAATCGCAAATGTAGAGTTTGTATTACAAATAGAGTGGATCTTTTGGATATGAAAATGTCGGGCACATCTTGGTGTATATACATAGATGGTGCTTAAATGTCCGAAATTTCGTTTATCTAATCTTTTGGGTTATGAGGGTTTTTCAATTTTTCTGTTGCCTGCCCGATCATCTGGTCGGCATGGCCTGAAGTGTCTTGTAGTCACATCAGCCATGAAAAGCAAGATCTGGTAACTCCCAATAGAACCTGAGAAGTTACTAGGACTTGTTGATCATAGCTCCCAGAAAATCAATGTTAAATAGCTGCCATCTTCTATTCCAGTTGGACAATTCTCGACGAAGCTTTACCTCGTACCAAAGCCTTGAGGTTCAAGGTTCAAAGACATAATCCATCTATGACAATAACTCAGAGAAAGAAGAGTATGCTGATGATGATATTCAATACGTTTGTCATATTGTATTCGTGAATATCCAAAATACCCTATATACACTTTAATCACAAGCTGTTATGGTATATTACGCTTACCTTGTCTACTCTTGAAAATAAACAGGGTCTGGAATGATCGCCCGAGTGATATCAAACTAATCTATATCTGTATGGCAGGCAGCCAAGTTAAAGAGCCTACATTTTGTTCAATATCTGGATCATGTAAAAGGACTGAAATCATTCAGAAGTTTGGAAGGTGGTGTCGCTCTGAGTATTTTATCAGTGAGGCTGAAAGTAATTTCTACTTTGTCGGACTATTCCCTGCTGAATACTGTTCATCACGACAAGCACCATATTCCATAGTAGTTATCTTGAAGCTTCTGTCTGCGTTAAATGACAAAAATCGCAAGACGCTGTGCATCAGGTTCTAACGCTTCCTTTCAGCAGTATAAGCACCTAGGAGATGGAGCTGATCAATATGAAAACCCTGCCTCCCCCAACTCAGCAATGTGATATGGTAGAAGATAAGAGAAGCCAACACGAAACTTTTTTCAGTAATACTTAGACCTTTGCTCTCCGGACATGGAATTGTTCGTGGAAGTACTAGATGGTCTCTGGATCAATATGTAGTCAGGCCCTTCGGGTCTGAAGTTTCACCGCAAAATCCTTGTTGCTCGCTGACAGGTTTTCCATCCACTAATCATTTAATTAACCGATATTCCTCAATTTCATTCAGTTGATATTCATTATTGTAAGGTGAGGATCCTGGCATTCAGCCTGCTTCATACCTGTTAGGTGTGCCCAAGCACGTTGACTCCTATTTGGTGACAAGATTATCAAACATAAACCATTCAAGCAAGGCCAACTTGTGGCTAAGAGATAATTCGATAAAGCTGATCAAGGATAATTTGAGGTCAGAACCAGAGAGTTTCCTCAGTATTTTCTTCAAGCTAGACTCTCGAAACTAAAGATTTAAGCAAACACGTCGAATCTATACAAAACCTTCGTGCGGCTGTATGTTTAGCCATGGCTCTCCTGCCAGTGACAAAGCTACACTAACATCTCGAGTCTTGACTGACAGTCTATTTCCTAAGTCATGGAACAATTCAAGTGTTCTCAAGAGCCTAAAGAAGAGAATTAGTAGTTAAACTTTGCGAGTCTGATATTATTATCTGAAAGGGACGTTTTGACTTTTAGTGGACCGATAGTAAAATCTTCGCGACTAAATCGGTCTTAAGATATTAAACTCCGAAAACGGAATCAAAACGGAATCAAATTATCTAGCTCCACACTGTGTGCCCTTGCTCGTCATATCAAATCGACTTCTTTCTTTCTTTTCTTTTCTTTCAAGCCACGCTTTTCAAACACAATTATTCAAGTAAGTCTTATGGCTCTATGGGATACTACAGATTATGGGATTCTACGATGGGAGAAGAAGTTGGTAAACACTGAGGCGCCTTTGTTCTTTTCTTTTGGTGGATGACCTTTCGGAAGCTGAAGCCTGTAAACCCAATGTTTCATTCTCGAACTCATCTTTGATTTTCTATCCACTTTTCAAATGAACTGACACTGCGTTAGCATGCGTGAGAAGTGGCGTAAGAAGAGAATGAGGAAACTTAGGAGGAAGAGGAGAAAGATGAGAGCTAGATCCAAGTACGTTCATCTGTCGTTGTGTTTGCCTAGTTTCTAACTCGCTTCAAGGTAAACAATTCTCCTTGGCTTCTCAGCCGACAATGTCAAGCGCGAGTTTGATGTCACGAGAATGGGGTTTGTGGGGAGATGGAAAGGGCTGTCTTAGCATGAATGTGTGCAAAGAACCCAGCAGCATTGCTTTATCGCTTAAATGATTGCTAAGCTTACTGATACCTTGAGCTATTGATGACCTGTCAATTCTGTCTTGAAACTATCAATTTGGACGGCATTTGTCAAATTGAAAGGCAAGGCTGAGACGAACGCTCTCAGAAGTCTTTGCTGTTCAAATTAAAATATGTTTCAACTCTTGGCTCTTTTGAAGTAACGTTGTTATTTCATAGTGACGAAACAAAAGGTGTGGTAATGACCTAAAGCTTCGAGTAAGGTTGGCTGTTTTCGAGGCGAATACGATAAGAGCATGTCTTCCTGTCACGGCATTGCATCCCAACTTTTCAAGGGTGGATTCGTTGTGAATGAGTGTTGCGAGAGACTTGTTGCTGTAGACCTAAACGTGACAGGGATGCGGATGATGGTGGAGGTTCAAAGTATACAATTTTGAATAACACGATTTCAATCTTCAACTATTGTCCTTTTCCATTCCTCTTTTTATTAGTTTGTTTATATCTTACAATAAATATTTCTTTCCTCTACTCTTCGGTCTGCTCAAAGAATTGGTCAAGTTTGTTGTAGATAGCTCTTTACTTAATTACTTTAAATACTGACTTTCTCAGAATACTTAAAAAATGATTGAGGTATATAGCAATCATCCGCCAATGAAGCCTATGATCTAACGCATTGTAGGTTCCAGATTTCAAGAGACGTAAACCCAACTCCGTCGTTGGTAGTGCGCTCAAGAAAGTCAGGAAGCCTGCACCCGATCCCAACTATGAGAAAGGGTTGGAGTATTGGGATGGCATTGAGGCCAGTGTAGATGGTGTCTTGGGAGGATTTGGAACTGGAGTATGTGCGAGGCGAATTGCTCGGGCTGAAGCCATTCAACGACTTGACTAATGTCTGAATTGTGATCGCTGTATTAGCCCGTCCCGCATATCGAACAATTGTCTTCCCGTCTTCTCCTTCTCTCGATGTTGCCATCTCTGTCGCCTTTTTCCAATCCTCTTTGTCCTTCTATCGCTCCATTAACACCTCCTGCTCATCGTCGTGTCGCTTTGGACGTCGGGGCTGGCATTGGCCGAGTGACCAGGAACGTTCTGATACCTTTATTTGACGATGTCGTCCTTGTCGAGCCTGTGGAGAAGTTTGTTGGTGAAGCCTACCGTTCTGCAGTTTCTGGAGAATGGAGAGATTTGCCTATTCATGATCTTCCGCCTAAACCCTCCACGAAGACCGAGCTAGAGATGTGGAAAGAGCTTAAGCGCCGCTCCGACGAGGCAAAAATAGGTCGAGGGAAGAGAGTGAAATTCATCAAAAGAGAATTACAATCCCTCAATCCAAAGTCTCCTGCCGTAGGTGGAAAAGAGATTGGTCTTGTTGGTGAAAAGAGAGGCGGATATGGCGGTTTTGATGGTGAAGATGTACGATACGACGTGTACGTATATTCATCTTGTGGAGAGACTCAATGATTGACAGACGACTTTCATAAACAGAATATGGTGCCAATGGTGTCTCGGCCACATGAATCATCTAGATCTTGTCACTTTTCTTCGCCATGCAAAAGCTGCATTGAGGGATGACTGTGAGACATTTATCTTTGTCAAAGAAAACTGCTGCAACGATGCTCCGGGTGGAGTTGCGCATGAGTTTATAGACGAAGAAACTAGCAGTTTGACTAGATCAACTGCAAAATGGCTACAAGTCTTTGCCGACGCTGGCCTTGAGGTGGTGAAGGAGGTTGTGCAGGAAGGCATGCCTGAGTATTTATATGTGATCAAGGCGTGAGTATTCCGACATGGGTTTCTGACTAATACCGTTATAGTTGGGCTTTGAGATAGCAATCTAGAGGCAAATAAAAGAACACACCAACTTATTTTACCATCTCATGGTTTATGGATGGGATACCGTTCGCTTGAGTCATTATAGCCTCTTTCTTGTACACTCATTGTTGCATAGCCAGAATCTGTCATTGAAAACGAGCAGGAGTGTTTTTGCGAACATTGCGAGCATGGATATTGGGTTGCTTTTGACTACCTCGTACAATTATAATAAGATTACGGTCATTTACAAGGTGGATATTCACACATTTGTCTAAGAACGGCATTACCAAGGAAGACAACGGTCGCATGCTTATTGCTGTTGTGTTCTACGCATGACATTGCCAATGGCACATGTCTTTCTATCCAATCATCCGTAGCGGTCTTGTTCAACGATGAAGTTTTTCGCGAGATTTCTAGCGTTGCCGATAGAAGACAAAACATTAGCTGTCGCCACAATCGGATCGGTGATAAGAGTAGCGGAAACAAAACGAATATTACGTATCACAACATTAGATGTGCTTCTCGCCACTCGTCGGGATTTTACATTTCTCCGACCAGCGCAGTTTCGCTGGTCATTTGAAGGCTTTGTTGAAATTGGCCTTGAACTAACCGTCAAGACTTTCTGTGGGTATCTTGTCAAAAGAAATTGCTGATCTTTTCTAACCTTGTCTACAGCAGAAAAATGCCTTCTCACATTCCCATCGTTAAGAAGCGCACAAAGCACTTCAAAAGGCATCAGTCCGATAGGTACCATGGCGTTAAGGAGTCTTGGAGAAAGCCCAAGGGTATCGACAACAGGGTGCGTTAGATATTGAAGCGGATAGGCATGGTGATTTGGGAGCGGGCATTGGCATAGACTCAGCAAATCAACAAGGTCATGCCAAACACACATGTCGAATTGCGCTCTAGAATCCCTCGCCTATCATTACTTGATTGAATGACTTTTTATTGACTTGTATTCACAGGTTCGTCGTCGATTCAAGGGCCAAATCCCCATGCCCAAGATTGGTTACGGTTCCAACAAGAAGACCCGCCATCTCCTTCCTTCCGGTCACAAGGAGCTCCTTGTTCACAACCTGTCCGAGCTTGAGCTTTTGTTGATGCACTCTGGCAAGTACGCCGCCTCCATCGCCCACGGTGTAAGCAGCAAGAAGAGAATCGAGATCATTGCCAGAGCCAAGGTTTTAGGTGTCAAGTGAGTGAAGTAATTTGAATTTAAAGTGATAACATGCTGACCTGAAATCTTAGGGTCACCAACGCCGATGCCAAGCTCAGGACCGAAGAGGCTTAGATCCGAGGTTAGCTTCTACAGGTTGGGTGATGTATTTGCATAACACAGAAGAACATGATGCAGATGCAAAGTGGGCCCATAAGAATCAACAAATTTTATCCATTCAATCAACATCATCGTTGACTCGGTATAATTCAAAATGCACATCAATAGTGCACCAAGTGACCAACCATTGTTTGAAAGAATAGAGAACTGAAGAGGTTTTTCTGTGACAATTTTGTCAATCGAACGACTCTACGAAAATCGCACTTGGTTCAAATTGCATAAGGCTGATGACTGATGCATCAACGCAGTCAATTTCTCCTGTGGATGTCCTACACAATTAGTGTTTAGTGAAGCTTATGTTCAGAAAAATCAAGATAACTGTTTCAAGATCGTGATAGTGGTAAAACATTACGTTTATCCTCTCAGAGACATAACCTCGCATATCACACAACCTATCTCGATACTAATGTTTACGCTGAACAGTGCTCTGTTTCCGCAGAATTGTCGTCGTTGTTTACCGCATCTCTTTGTCCATTCAGTTTGACAGGATGCCCAAACTAACATGATTACTGAACTGAGATCTCAATATGCACTTCGTCTGCTCGGTTAGTCAGGGAACTATCAAAGCTGAGAATGACACTGTAGCTGAATGTATTAGGTTCCATTGTGGTCCGAAAGCAACCCTAAAATTGAAGTAAGTTTGCAAGTGGAACTGGGTGAAACCCAGATATAACCATCTAAACTGAAGACTGTTCTTACCAGAAGGCTCAGCTGATCAGAAGCTTGCAATATTCCTATCGGTTCTGTCACGAGTCATCTCTATGAAATCACTTTTCAGTGCTTCAACCGAGCACAAATTCCTTGTGAACAATGTCGCTGAATCTACGCAAGAGTTGATGGATGTTTTCACCTTTATAGTTGCTAAAACTTGAAAGATAGGTCGAGCTAAATGCGAGTGAAGTTCATGAAGAGATATGAATGATCAGGGGAATGTGCAACACAAATGAAGAGCAGGCAAGTCGACAAGTAGGAAGCTTCAGAGGCTTGTTTTCAACTCAACCAATACTCTAACCCAATCAAGTCGGGCTTCCAGTCTACATCAATTGTATTGGTCCTTTCAAGTCTTTGCGGCCCAAGTCTTATTCCTTCAAATGTTATCGTTGATATGAACCCTGGTGAGCAACTTTGAAGGTTGTTTTGCATAATCAGTGTGAGCATGGCTTACAGTACCGATATGCCAACTCAAGAGGTGTTAAAAGTAAGTTTATATTCTGATGTAATATGAAAAATGGATTGGTTGATTCAACATAACGTTTCTTAGTTAGCACTACTCAATAAATCCAAATTTTGTAGTACTTTCACCTTCAACGGCTCTTGGCCATTAACTGGGCATACTTAAAGGGCATGACAGATTCCTGAAGCGGGCAAAGAGTCCGTCCAGTATCACTTGTACCAATTGCTTGTCGCCTCATTCTGTCAAGATGCAAAAGCCTCGAAAATGACTACCCAAGTGTCAAACACCATTACTCTTGTCACCGTCCAACAGGCGTTGGGACTCTATACATTGCTTCTCAACGATAAATGAAGGAAATAGTAATGCCCATCTCTATCATGATGTTCTCAACTTTCCTGAGGTCTTGTTAGAGATACTGTTCCATATACCGAGACTTGGGCAAAATTCGACAACAGTTGAAAATATTATAGGGTAAGTTGTACTTGACTATAGAAAAAGGTCAATTACAACATTGTTATACTAGTATAAATGCAATTTCTACAACAAATCGCTTCAAAGTCATTTTAATTCTTTGTCTTTGTCATGATTATCGTAAGAATCCAAAGTAATTACAACTGCCTCCACCTGGACCAAACAAGTCATCCATCTGGCATTTTCCATCTCGTATTTTCCATTCTTCCTTTCATCTTTCTCATTCACATTTACAACTGTAGTCACGACAGCATGCCCTCTGAGATGTCTATTCCCAGATATGACTTTTATCAGACCGCATCAGAGCTTATCCTCGCTCTCTACGTCAAAGGGTACGACAAGGTCAAAGACGATGTCAAGATTGATATTGGTAATAACTCTGCATGTCTGCCTTGGCTTTTGTATCGTTGTTGGATGGTTCTGATACTTCTTGGCTGTTACAGGTAGTGATTGTTCTTCCAGCCATTTCGCCCGAGTCCCAACCGTCCCAGATCACGCTTTCTCCCCTTGCCGGTTTATTGGAAGCTGGAAGCACATACAGGATACTTGGAACTAAGATTGAATTCAAGTTACGCAAAGCTGGAGGACTTCATTGGCCTGGGTTATTAGTCGATTCAAGCGGATCTGCTGGCGCTAGCCAACCTTTATCCATGTCGACCTTAACTCCGAACGAAGTGGCAGCTCAAGAACCCCTAAAGGCTCAGCAAAGTGCATCTAGAGAGAGAAAGAATTGGGATAAGATTGATATTGAAGAAGATGAAGTTGATTCTTCGGATCCTGTATGTCTATCGTCTCAATATCTGATATCTGATAGCTGACTCCAAGTCACAGAATGCAGGTGGTGATGCTGCACTCCAAAAGTTCTTTTCTCAGCTCTATTCCAATTCAGATGATGATACGCGCCGAGCTATGATCAAGAGTTTTACGGAAAGCGGAGGGACAACCTTGAGCACTGACTGGAGCAGTATTGGGAAACGTAGGTATAGTCTGGCCGCTTCGTTCTGTTTTAGAAAGACAGAGAGCCTGAAGCAATGTTAGGCATAGAGATGACTGACATGAATGTATAGAGACGACGCCCATCAGACCTCCAGAAGGCGTCGAGCCTAAGAAGTTTTGAAGTTATTTCTTGCCAGCATTTAGAATGAAATGTATGAACGTTGTACACACCAATATTCTACGACACCATGCATATATACAATACAACAACGGATCACTGCCCAGAGCAAAACCCAAGATCGCACTCTAAAAGATACAAATGATAAGCCATGATCTAGTCGTTGTCAAAATCTTCCTCCTCTTTTGATCCCATGTGTTCTTCATATCTCATCCTGTACTATTATTTTCATTCATTCTCTCCATTCGCTCCGCGCTCCGCACTGTCCCATTCTCTTCGACTATCTATATCGGTCCAGTCGTCTTCAATCGTCATTCCGTAACCCGTTTTTGCTTTTTTGATCTCTGATTCTTCATCGCTCGTTTCAGTCATGTTAACAGCTGCTGCCCTACGTTTCTTTTGTTTGACGTAAAAATCGCTGAGTTGCTTGGATGAAGGTAGACATGCTTTGACACGACATACCTCGACGGGTATGCCAAGGGAGAGAAGAACATCAACCCAAATCTGCAATTCATCAGAATTGAATGAATACATTCCAGGCCATTTGTCAATTCACGCAACAAAGGTCAAAATGAAGACGACTGGTAGCATACCTTTTGTGTTTCTGAAAGATTATCGCCAGGTCCTTTGACTTCGACGAAGCGGACATCGTTCTTTTCCTTGTTCCAAACACTGTTTTCGGATAAATCTTGAACACGTTTTCCACAGAACGAATGTTGTCCCGACGACAAGGCCAAAAAGACACTCACATGAGATCAGGAACCCCACTTGCACGATATTTGTACTCTTCCGCCAACATTCTACAAATCCCACTCATCGCCCTTCCTCCCACACATTCCAAAATCTCCTCCAAATCTTGTTTTTCAAATCTCCAATTGACCCCCACTGCCCATGTACCCCTCTTTCTTTCCCTCTCATCAGTTTCTCTCAAAAGCTCGAGTGCGTTGCTCGTTTTTGAGGAGATAAATGCCAGCCGCTCTTCAAGTAAGTCACGACGATAAAAGGAAAAAGTATCTTCACCAAGATCTAGTGGAGCTGTCTGATGGGGCGTTTGAAAAGAGCCAGGTAGAGGATGAAAGATGACAGGCCATAACAAGAGTGTAAAAAATGTAGTAAGGATGCTTGATTCAGAGTGATAGCTAGAAGGTGTTTAATGCGAAGCAAACATTTATGAGTGGAAATAAAAACACACCCCTTGTAACCTTTCTTGGCCCACCATTCCAGCACCCACTCTTCAACTCCAACTTCGCCTACTTTTCCCATCCAGAGACTTTTCCCTACTAATTTTTCTTGACCTTGCCAACTTTCTCCATCTTTGTTCTTCATTTTAAAGCCTTTCTCCTCTCTACTCTCCAGAATACTGTTTGATCTTGATCTTTTTCTATCGCTCCGACCAGACAAAGATCTAGAACGCGTTTTTCCTGAAAGCAGAGCTATGTGGGTTTGTCCTCGGTTTTCAGGCAATCTTATCGCGGTTACTTCTCGCGTTTCAGATTTTAGCAACGAGGCATAACTTATATGCCTTTCATCTGCTGGAAGCTTGAGTTTATTTTCTAGTCTGGTCAGACGTCGTGATAGACCTGGACGGTAAACTATTGTACAGCTCCAATTAGTCAAGCTGTATTCGTTGATAATTTTGTCAAGAAGAGACAAACTGAGATGGGTATCGTCATCCAACAATCCATCAATACAAACTTGTGTTGCTTCTCCCAACTTCTCTTCTTTTTCCCTGATGGAGAGACGAGGCGAGTTTTTGTAGTGTGTCATTAGAACTAGGGCAAGACGATCGTACCATGCTCTTAATACTCAAGATCAGGGAAGGTTTGAAGTTCCAAGCGAGTGGCAAACATACCCGCGTTTACCTTTTCTCCATCTCTTTTGTTTGAGCAAGGCTCGTAAAACTGTACACTCCATGTCGTATTCATGCAAAACACCCAACGCTTCAGCTCCCTGTTAGCCATAGAAAAATCAGCAATTCGTATATTTGGCTCTAAGCTGGGAAGAAGAGACGTACTTTGTATACTATCCTAGTAAGGACATGACCTATTTCAGTGTTGGTATCTTGTAGGACCCTTACAAGAAAGAAATGGAAGAACTGAAAGAGAGTATGAAGACGTACCTATCTCGAACCTGTCCCCAAGCACACCTCCAAGTTGTCTCGATACTCTCTTTTCAACATCCTGCTGCCCTTTCTCACCCTGTTTTCCAAAAGCCTTATCATCACGAGGATGTTCGTTCTTGACCATTTGGAGCCAGATAGGCCATACGTTTTGCCATATGGTTTTGACAATTGTTGCTCCATCTCTCCTGTTTATCCACATTCCTTCTCCTAAAATCGTTTCATTCTGACTCCCAAACATAGCGCCAGGCCTAACTCCATCCCCAGCATTTTTTTTCTGCTCCCAGTCCCCCATTGCCGCCTCTATAACGCCTTCCCACCCAATCGCCCTCTCCCACACGAGTAGCGCTGCCCGACTCTTCCAGACTCTTGTTCTTTGTGGTGTATACATAGGATACGGTCGTTTATGAGACGTTGCCAATATAGCTGGTAACATCAAACTAGTGTTATTGTCTGCGGTGGGGGGTACTCGGGAGAATACGAGGTTGACTCTATTAATGAGGATCTGTAATGCTGGGTTAATGACGAGGGCGGGACCGAGAATAGAGAGGACTGCCGAGATTAGAAGTGACTCGGAAGACTTGCATTCTTCTTGATCTGGTGACTGCGTTGTCATCCTCAACGCAGCTGTTTGAAGTATTGGCCTGTCTTTGGATAGAGAGTTTGAATTTTTTGTTGGAGAAAATGTCAAAACACTCTGCCTTTTTGCAAGACTCAGCAAAGCTTTTTCCATGCTTTTTCGATTACTAAGAGAGGAAGCGGGTATCTTACGGGATTTGGCAAGTCTACGAAGGTCATCTAATGGAATAGCACTAAGAAGAGTGGAAAGCGGGAGGGAGGTAGAAGGGATAGTCAAAGAACTTATAGGGGGCAAGAGAATAGGAGTAAGAGAAAACTGGGGAAGAGTACAGCTTGTTTTCGCCGGAATCATTCGATCTTGTCTGTCGAGATTTTCATGGTCTTCGTCGTCCACATCAATTCTTCTTACCTTTGCGGCCCACAAACTTTCCTTGAGGGCTTCAGCTAGATCAGGATCGGCCCGCTCTTCTTCTGGTGACAACCCTGATGAGATATCTGACCATGGTTTTTTGGCTTTCATTCTCCTCAATTCTGAATCTGAGGTTGAAGCGGAAGTGTAGGGGGAATGGAAAGGTAGATTGGGCGTTGTTGGAAAACTTAATTCAGCTGCGACCTTTGAAGGGGTAGATGCTGCATTGATGGGCTCGATAACCTCTCTTGGTAAATTTAAGGACTCAAGCAGCATTTTCATAGCATCTTTGACTCCATGCTCTCCAATGTCCTCAGAATATGCTTCGAGCAGACTTGAGAGTGTGTGGACCCTACCAGGACGTCTTAAAAGGAGACGTGTAAGCAAGTAAAGGGGTTCGTCTATAAATTTGATGATCAGTTGTAGCAAGTCAAAGACGAGGAGCATACATTGAAGAGACATAATGTAGTCAAGCACCCATAACTCTTGACTCGTGAAAAGATAGTCTTCTTCGGCGAGCACAGTGCTTATCATCTCTTTCAGCAGCGTCACATACATTGACATTCTGTATGGCGTGTCATGCTCTTCTGCAAAGTATGGTGGCAGCGGTGGTGAGGACGGCATGGTGCTTGATGTAGCTAGGCTGTTATGTTTATTGGTCTACATTGAACTTTCGTTTGACAGTCAAATAGCATTTGTTTCAGGAAAGGAAAAGGAATTAGAAAAGAATAAAGAAAAGAAATAGTTGAGTCAACTACTGAAAGACGCGTTGTGCCTCCACCACTTCATGAACGACTTTTACGTAATATATATTTAGAACCGCAAATACAAATGAACTTTACCAGATTGACTTCTTTCCTCAATTTCATTGCAACTTCATTACATTCTTATTACAAGTCACCACAACCATGTTACGAGCTTCGAGAGCAGTTTTCTCGGCCCTTAAATCATCCACAAATCTGACGGGCCTTACGGTACATCCTGACCCGCTTCCAGCACTCACAGCCATTTACAGCAATACCCTCACATCCCTTGGCACCCTTCCACCAACTTCTGTATACCGCCAAGCTACGGAAGCAGTCACAAAGCACAGACTTGATGTTGTGCAGAAAGCGCAAGGTGACGTAGAGAAAGTTGAGAAAGAGTTGGGCAAAATGGTTGAGCTTTTGATCGAGGAAGGAAAAGGAGAAGAAGGCCTAGTCGTCAAGATCAAAGAATGGAAGAGGTGAGCTTGATTTACAATGAGCAGCAGAGACTGGCTGGCTAGCTGGAACCTATACATGGCTCTACATTGCCTGTAGTCCACTATTGAGCCTTCTCTCGCAGTTTATACTAATATCGTATTTTGTAGGCTGACCCATTTTTCATTATCTTAGCTGGGAACCTCTTTCAGAAGAACCACAACCCTCACAATGGCGATATTTTGAGCCTCTTAGTGATGACGCTTGATGTTTTCCTCTATTGCATGTTACAGAAGAACAAAGCGGCATCTTTTAGAGGTGGGCTACAGGAACCTCAGGTGAACAGGTGATGAGTATGGGATGCACTCTGAATGACACCAAGAAAAGTATTATAAGAAAGTTTGGAAAATAGATGGCATATCATTCCAGTCCTGGAACAAACCTTTACAGACTATCTCAAGCCTTGATCCTTCTAATGACACCTTTTCTTATCCATTTCCAATCTAGACACAATCCTTAGCGTCTTCTCTGTCTCTCGCCTCCTGTTATTCCAAAGCGAGTTTTCCCATCACTTTCCACATACAAATCCGTGTCACCATCTCTGACATGATGAACTGTTCTACTTTCCTTAGATCCCCCTCTGTCTGTCGTACTTGGAGTAGGGGGCGCGCTCGATTCCGGCTCTGAACCGGTTTCGGCAGCCTTGTCGGGTGTGGTTCTGGACTGAGAGTCTCCAGACTTTTCCTTGTCCTTCTTATCTTCCGTCTTCTGGTCTTTCTGCGTCTTCGGTGGTCTCTGCTCCCCGTTATCCCGATTTGTAGAAGAGGAGGTAGATTTATCTGGGCTTGAGCTAACGACTATCAGTCCGAGGATGATGAGGGTGATGAGAACGGCCTCAGAGAGGGCTTTTCCTAGGTACATCTGCTTTGTCTTGCACAATCTGATCCTTTATCACCTTTGATAGGCCTTTTCTGATTGTCTCTGATAATTTTGTGGCTTTACAGATTTTCCTGCTTGTTTTGCCTATAATTCTCATGCGGTGTTTGATTTTCCGGAAACACCAAACAAGAGAGACAAGAGGATAATGAATTTGTAAAAGGGAGATGCTTAGATTGTGACGATGAAAGGAGGTAACAGGATATGCTTTCTTTACCATTTGATGCCTAATCAAAGGTGCTCGCCCTTGTTTCTGCTGAACTCCTCTATATGCTAGTCCTTGTGTTCAATTTAAGACCTTACAGTAGAATTCATGGTCAACATCTTATAGCAAAGTGTGCATATAGATGATACAATATTGTTTTGAGTCTTTGATATTTCAATGACAGTTAAGCTATGAATACTTATCCAATTTTTGCCTAACACATAATTAGCTGATGTTTCTCGGTCGGTCATGCCAAAATACAGTCATACGTTACTGAAATCCATTTCTGGATGTTGTTTCATAAACCTCTGAATCCCTTCTTGTTTCTTTAACTCGTCACTTGTTGGTTGCCCAAGTGCTTTCTGTCTGTTATCAAACATCATTTTCTCGACCATTCCTCTCGTCTCTTGGTCCAAGTCTGAGAGGGATGTAGTTGGCTCTGGAACGATCTTCGTGGTATCAATCTGGGGATGGTGAGTGTAGATGTGCGGCCACCAGCGAGGTTTACCGATACGCGACGAGTACTTCTCGAGTTCAATCGTCAATACGTTGTCATCTATCGTCCATGAAGAGTCTTCCGCAACGATGTCGTCAAACAGGTCTCCGCTAATCAGAGGCTCTTTGTCTTCTTTTAATTGCACCTGAGATTGCCTTGTAAGTACATCTTTGGTGTGATCAAAGTGACACACTTTGAGTTTTCTTCTTTGAACATCCACAGTCAAATTCTTTCCCTTGGTTCCCTTTGGAAGAGGCAGCGATATAGTGGCATTATCCAACTCTTGTGTCCATTTATATGGTAATTCTGTTCCTCTTTAGTAAAGTGTGTCCTGGTAGGTAACACTTATACATACTGGCCTGCTCTTCCTCTTCCTTTTTCCTCTGGGCCAATTCATTGGCTTCTTTTTCTTGTTTCGGCAAAGATTGATTGACTGACATTTTTTTCTCTTAATACATCTTTAAAGACAAAAAGCACACTTTGAAAGTGAATTGTTGGGTTCTGTCATTGAACGGAATCAAATTCTCTTTCACCATTTAATATCATTTCAATTTATCTACATCTTTCTTCAATCTGTTTCATTTGTTTTTTCTCGACAATACTTATTCAAAAAGCACCACTTAGAAAACCTGACACTTAATGCAGATCAAGTTCAATTGAAAGCATACCCCTTGGCTTGAAACGCCCAATCTCACTCGTCTAGCCTCACCTTTTATTATGACAGCCAACACCGATCCTCCGACACAGACCTCTTGGGCTGATTTTGAGGTATGGCTTCTTCGTGCGTGTTCTGTAAGCTCTGGCTTATCACCTTTCGTGATATCAGTCATTTGTAACGAGGTCTATTCCTGCGCATACTGTACCATACCTCAAGCAATTCGCAACCATCTTATCCACTTACGGTCCGGCAGGGATATATATACGGTCCAGCGATCGCAAAGCCGACATAATATCAAAAATTCAAGCAGCTTTCTACGCAATTAAGGCTAGGCAAGATTTTGAATCGTATAGGGAGTGTAGGTATTGGTGCGAAAGAGTAGGTCGGGGACTGGGATGGGAGCCTATAGGAGGAGTGGGGGCACCACCAAGTATACCAAGTGCGAGTGGATCGAACACGTTAAACGCGAGAATAAGCTCAAGAGATTACAATGAGGTAGCAACGGCAGCTGGACCAAACACGGCGACGTTTGAATCAAGCAGTGGGCTTGGTTATGGTGGTGTAAATGGAATAGGATCAGGATTCGGACATGTTGATCGGTGGCGGAGCGGTTGGTCTTTCTATGAGTAATGGTTGAATCCATCAGCTAATATTTCTGCGGCATACAAAGCAGGAAACTCTTATCACAATGGCCCAACGTTTGGTGCTGCCTCTGTTGCTTCCAATGTAGGATCAAATCTCGGATCGGTGGCTCCCCGTATGTCCTTACTTTTTGCCTTGACCATCTCTAAGTCATCAAAACTAGGGCCAGTCTTCAATCCCGGTCCTCAGTACACATTACAAGATTGGAAATCTAATCCTATGTGGAAGCCTTTACGCGCCCTCACTTCGATTGAGACACTACCTGACATTGCCCATAACGAGTCCCATAGTACTTATCGGGGAAAAAAAACAAACCTGGTTTTACCGAACGAGATATGCGATAAAGTGAAGTTTTCTCGGTATGTGCTCTCATCATTTGTATGGCATACAATCGTCTTATAGGATACAAGATCAAATCCCTCTTTAAAACCACACTACTCTATTCGACTCTTCTGCACTTCCTCCGACCATTATCACCCCCTGTCTTCCACTTACGCGCGTCAGCCACCACTTCCATCGCGCAATATCCCTATCGAGTTCCCAAATAATCCAGAAGTCGCTGTAAACGGTGTGATATTGCCGTTTAGAGAGAAAGGTTTAAGAGGAAAAGCAGGAAGCGCGCCACCGCTTGATGTCGATAAGAGCAAAAGAGTGACAGTTGAACCTGGAAAAGTCACTGGGGTGACTTTTGGACATAGAGGACCTACCACAGGAAAAAATAAGAACCAATCAAAAGTATGTTATTTCATTTGAGACAAATAATGCGTTAACAGGTTGTGAATTTCAAAAGAGATTTTTTTATCAAGTTGTATTCTGTGAAACGACTTTGAAAGAAGAACTTCTGACTCGTCTCGTTGCACTTGAGCCTACAAAACCCGAAGATGCATTGGCGGAATTAAAAAGAAAAGAGGATGACGATGACGATGGAATAGTTGCTGGTACGGTAAAGATGAGTTTGAAAGACCCTGTAAGTTTTCAACATCTTTAAAATGTTTGTATCTCACAAAGTGATATTGTTAGTTATCATACATGCGCATGACAAAACCCATTCGTTCTTCTCAATGCTCACATATACAATGCTTCGATGCTCAATGGTGGATCGAATCCAACTCTGTGCATCCACAATGGCTCTGTCCACATTGTTCCAAGCCACTTTTGTTCGATGATCTTGTTTGTGATGGATATGTGTTGAGTATTTTAGAAGCATGTCCCGATAGCGTGGATGATGTTTTGTTAGAACCAGATGGAGAGTGGCATACGGAAGATAACAAGTTTGGATCAAAAAGCTGGTTGGAGGCACATGCACATCTGACTCCGCTGTCCGGGCTGGTACCTCCACCCAGAGAAGGAAACGGGACCGATGAACAAGAAGAGCCAGAATCAAAACCCGACATCAATTCAATTTCTGTCTCCGCTTTATCCAATGTGGCTCACGTTCCAAACGGAACAACAAGTATTGAGATTGGTCAAAAACGCAAAGTCGTTGAAATTGTCGACAGCGATACCGATGACGATAGAACTCATGGCTCAGAATCGAGGCTGAGTAATGCACCCACTTCATCTGCTCCACCATTTAACCCTCCGTCTGCTCCCCTTGTTTTGCCTCGTTTGCAACATTCAAGAGCAGACTTCAGCAGAACATCTTCTGCATCTACCTCTGCTCGAGGCGGTGTGATTGATCTGACAATGTCTGATTCTGAAGAAGAAGACGATAGATCAACGAGGCAAGGATCATCACAAAGAAACGAAAGTATGCTAAACCGAAAGCCAGGTCCAAGTGTGCCACCACCTACATTTGGGCCTGGTAAAGACCACAGACATCCAAGTTTAACAGATGCTTTACGAAACAGTTCTCCATCCATCAATGTACCTGGAAAGGATTCGACCGGGAATCCTATACCTGCTTACCCAACAAGTGCCTGTACGGTAGCAACTTCATTGCAGGATGCTCATAGCGAGATGACCAATAGTCCTGTGAATGGACTGAATGCTGGGACTATGGGCAATTATAGACCGTTGTTGTCTCGTACTGCTACTCCAGCTCCTCCAAATTCCACGCCTCCGCCACCACCACCACCTCCTCCTCCTACAATTCTCGCTCATTCTACCACAAATCTTTCATCTAATGAGACCTCATTCAATGCGCCGCCAGCGCAAAGCATGTCTCTAGGCATGTCTTCCTTTCCGGGAAACCAACAAGAGCCGTGGCCATTAGATTCTAGAAACGTATATGACTTAGTAGATCAACGGTTTGCAGCTTTTGAAGAACAAAATTGGAGAGGTTAGGAAGCCGCTGAAGATCATCGGCAATAACAAGTTGTAAGAGTTATTTGAGACTATATTATTCTACCTTGCGGTGATGTACTTCTTCAATGGTTACATTTATGGCCATATCGTTTCCGTAAAGAGTTCTATAATGAAGAGGACTTCGTTGTTGACCTCCACTGGCGGGACCAAAATTGTTTATCGTTCTTTATTGTATTCTAAAAAGTTGAAAATTCCTTTTCAAACACTTAATATATCCCAATGACAGATATGTTTTCGACTCCTGACGAACATGCGATGACTGCTTATGAGCCTGAAGCATCGTCTTCTGATATACGCTCATATGTCGGGCCAAGTACTGCAAGCTTCGGAGATGCAACAGAAGGCTTGAATCTTGAGGAAGCGTTTGAAGTAGAGGAAAGCGTGAGAAGGATTATCGAAGGAAATTACAAGACAGTAGGTGTTGGAGGATAATAAGTTGGGTATCTGACAAGCTTTGCAAGGTTGGCTTGCAGTTTCCTGACGAACTACTTTCTTCTTCAGTATCGGTTTATCGAGCCATCCAGACTCGTATTGCGCATACGGGAGCGCAAGCATATGTTTTGGCCGATAGTACCTATGGGAAGTAAGTCGTGTATTTATACATTACTTGAGGAGAAAAAGGAACTCAACCCAAATGATAGTTGTTGCCCGGATATTCTGAGCTGCCTTCATCTCCCAGCAGACTTTCTCGTCCATTATGGCCACGCATGTCTAACACCGTATACCTATTTTTTTGGACATCGAATCATGAATAACGTATAGGGTACAGAACGGGCTCTTTGCCCGTACACTACGTCTTTCATCGCAAAAGGCTAGATGTCGAGCGAGCGAAGCAGAGCTTGATTGAGACTAGCAGCGAAGATTTAGAGAAGAAGAAAGGGGTGATTGTTGTTTGGGATGTTGCTTATGACTGGCTTGCTAGTAAGCTAATGCCTCTGTGCATTCAGACTTTGTAATCGCGAGTTCTTATTGTCTACGCAGACGACATTCAAGAGATATTTTCCAAAGCCTGCCCTCTGCCTATCAATTTTGCTTCAATCCACACGGTTCCGACCACTCTCTCCTCACCTTCAGAAAAAGGTAAGACTCCTACTCTTCGAGCTATTGACCCTCCCAAAAGTATACCAATGAATGAATGTGTATTGTGGTACATTGGAGAGGAGGGCCGGTCGTGTATGAATATCCAGATGACTCATGCCAACAATCCAGTGTGTATATCTCTTTCTAAATCAATAACTGGCTACTGCTGACATCATGAAGTTGTACATCTACTCACCTGTATCCCAAACCACATCTCCTTTACATAGTTCCACATCTCGTTTGCTCTCTCGTCGCTTATTTGCTCTTCATCAAGCTCTTTCCGCAGATATCTTTGGTTTAATTGTTTCCAATATCGGCCTCTCATCCTCTCAGCTTCTCTTGAAGCGATTGAGGGAGGATCTGAAGAGAGCTAAGAAAAAAAGTTACACATTGACTGTGGGGAGGCTCAATCCTGCAAAGCTGGCAAATTTCGCGGAAATTGAATGTTTTGTATTGATCGGATGTGCAGAGGGAGGCGTAGTCGATTCTAAGGTAATGAAGCATCGCTCGCCGACAGACAGGAGCTGATTTGATCAGGACTTTTTGAGACCCATTATCACTCCATGGGAACTCGAATTGGCTCTTCAAGGTTCTGACCATATTTGGGCTCCTGAGAAATGGACTCTCGACTTTGACTCTGTGCTACGAGGTACGTCGCAGACCAAATCTGGACATTTGTGTAATTTAGCTTTGGCTGATGATACAAATCACATAAGATGCTCAACAGCGAGCTACTGAGTGGCAAGAGTCCAAATCCTCAAGAACGTCCTCCAAGGCTGAGGATAGCTATCAAGAGAAAGGTGATGATGATGATGATACCCCTCAGTTCTCTCTGATTTCTGGACAAATGCGCACCAGAAGAACATTTCCCTCCCATCAGTCATCCCAAGGAGCTTTGGAAGGCCGTATAGGTGATTTAACATTGCGGAACCAAATTCTCTCCTTGGCCAAGCTTGAAAGTGCAGGTTCAAGTTTCCTGGCATCGAGAGATTTCAGAGGACTGGAAGCAAGAGTAGGAATGGATGAGCCTAGCTGCTTAGAAGAAGGAAGAAGAGGGGTCGCAAGAGGCTACACAGAGGAGAAATGAACCTATCATGACCAAAAACGAATATATCGCCTCAATGAGCATAAGTGGTGTGCCGAAAAGACATGAGCGTCGTTAAATGTGCGGAACTGCCTTTCACATCTGCATATTATAACTGCGGGTTCTGTTGCAATTCTCATACACCAGACCAATACATCTCTACATTACCTACCGATGAGAGCTTACCAACGTGCAACATACTGATCAAAATCGTACTATCGAATCCTCAGGTTTCCCAAGTTCACTCAAGAATTTGTTACCACACTCCGAGAGGAGCGACCCTTGAGGCTAATAGTCGCTATCGTCAAACGTACTCACTTGAAGGGACAAACATAGCATCATTCACTGACCAACTAGTAGCTCATCATATTCGACCTTTATCATCCTCTCAACTCGCTTGGATATGCCTCATGCAAGCAGCTTTCTGCGCCCAAACCATCTTGTTGGCACTTAATCATCCAAAGCGGCCGGCACATCGTATCATTTGAAGGTGTCAGTATTTGGGTTGGGCTTTGGGTCTTTGAACTGAAGGACTTGGGACTGAAAGTAACTTGGCTGAGGAATGTGTGATTGGAATAGAAGACAGCTATTTAAATTCATTCTCTGGGGAGCTATCAACAATCAGTCCTTCTTATATCTTTGAGAGTTCTGCGGCGGTCATTCAACTACACCACTCCCTCAAAATACACAATGTTCCCCAACTCTCCTGACCTCTCCCTGTCCGTCATCCTGACAGATACGAAGCAAGCCAAGGACAGCTCTGGTCTATCCAACAGGTATACTGCAATAATTGTTTGCCCAGATATGGAAGATTCATGAAAGGATAGTCTCTCTAGACAATTGTGACTCTAGAATACCTTTTTCTTTTCATGAATCTGGCCTTGGGTAGTCCTTTGTTGTCTTTTTGACGAAAATTAGGCAGTGACTAACCTTCCTATGAAAGCAAAGTTGCTTTGTTGTCACCATTGCAAAGCATATATGCCAGCAGTCGTCAACAACATCGGACCTTTAACGTCTATAACTCTCACTCAAAAATTAAAACAACTGCTGTAACACCAACATTATTATTTTCATCTTTTAGGCAAGCTCTTCTGGCTCTTGATTTCGTATCGGAATGCTTACAATTATCTTAGGATGTCTTTTTTCCAGCC
The DNA here is from genome assembly GCF_001720195.1 of Cryptococcus depauperatus CBS 7841. Taxonomy (NCBI): domain Eukaryota; kingdom Fungi; phylum Basidiomycota; class Tremellomycetes; order Tremellales; family Cryptococcaceae; genus Cryptococcus; species Cryptococcus depauperatus. Next base: position 635,417 of record NC_089472.1, on the reverse strand, counting down.
AACTTTGGGTCCCGGCAAAATGATCACTACTCATCAAGCTGTCCGCCCACCACCTCTCGACAATCGTATCAGTCACGATGAGATGAACTCTAGTCCAAGTGAACCTTTCCAATGTTTGTCTCCACCAGGGTCATCTCTTATCTCTATCCCTCACAGCAGTACGAGGAGTTTTTGCGTTTTCAATCCTCAAGATGCGTTGGATTCATATTCGGTTTATTCGAATCACATTGTGAAACAAAACCCGCCTTGCTCCTTACATTCCATCCCCATAATACCCAACCATGGAGTTAGCCACCCGTCCGCACAATCTGCCACTCCTCCGCCGTCTTATACAGACTCTTTCTCTCCTCCAATATACAAGCTTCTTTCGTCTTCTTCAGACCCGACAATCCTCTTGGCTCCTCCGCCATCATTTCATCATGCCGTATGTATCTGCCCTCAGTCTGAGCAAGGCGATCTCTTGCCCCAATATCGTTGTGTTCACTGCTTGGGGGAGAGGGAAAGGCCACAAAAGAATTCTGATTGGGTGGTTCTCATTCTTCTTCTACTCAACCTAGTTGTGTGGGGAATAGTACTCTATGGATATTACTGTGAATTCACTAGCAAAACCACTATTTGGAATTCTTGGACAGAGTCTATTCTAAGGTTTGACTATACGAGTGGTCAAGATGCTATGGAATGGAACTGGGACTGTTGGGGTGGAGAATGTACAGGAACGTATATTGATTATTAGATGTCTAAAGAATAAGGACGCCAAGCTAAAATTATGATAAATTGTACTGTAGACTTCAATATGCATTTCGATCTGGATTTCGCCATGGATCCCATCGAAATCCTTTTCATTCCATACATGTGTCTGTGCCAACATACCAATAGAGTTTGATGAATAATAAGATAAACATACAAGTATATTCAAATAATACAACAAATATCGGCATCACTTAAGTGGTGGTCTTCCTATTTGTCTTAGCTTTCCAAAGCTCATCTATCTTCATTAACCTGACGCTGTCAGTTCCATGACGGTGCTCGTTGATCCAAAAACATAGAAGAACTCACCGCCATTCACATTCCTCTTCAAATTCACACCATCCACATCTTCTCGCCTGATGGATTTCCACGCCCCTTGGTGGCCTTTTGCCCATCCAAAATTGCAGTATATCCTGGAGATGAGTAGCTAAGAGGCTCTGGGAATGGAGAAATGTATATCGGCCTATGATTGTTCCCGCAGGTAGCTTGTTGCCAAAAGTCACAACAGCCTTCCTGTCTTCTGTCTGTATGCTAGTGGTGGGTGCAGAAGGGTTGAGTTGTGAAGGCACACGAGTGACAGCAGATGTCATAGTGATATCTTTTGGCGCCGCAGTGGTATCTTTGGATTTTCCTTCATCCATTCCAATGCCAGTGGCTTGTGTAGAAGATTCGCTGTCACTAGCAACAGAGCTTCCGTCTTCTTCCTCACTTCCACCTTCTGCCCTGGGGTGTTTTGGAACGAAGACTGGGATCTTATCATGCTCATGTTCTGAAAAAGAAAAAGACAAAGACAAAGACGAAGACGAAGACAGGTTTTGTTGAAGAGACACAGTTGCCAGTTCTTCAGGCGCAGAAGACACAGGAGCCTCCGAAATGAGCGAATTCTCGACCACTTCCAGCACCGATAGTCTTTTAGCTTCATTTCGTTGGGGGGCTGGAAGAGCTGTATTCAATTGATCAAGCTGCCCATTGTCCACCATATACCCTGTACTTGGTATATCTACCTCTTGGTCATTCTTCTCGACAGTTGACTTTTTGAACTGGCCACCTCTTCTCACTTTTTTGTGCTGCTTTGAGGATGTTTGCACTCCCTTGTTCATTCTGCCTCTGGCACGACGATAGATCAATTCGAGCTTGTCTTCGGTTCTACCGAGGTTACTCCATTCCTCTTTTTCGTTTCTGTCTCTAAACTTTCTCATTGTTTTAGTATTTTTGCTGCTTGATGCCTTAATAAGATCATTAGCGGACGTGGGAACCCCAAGTCCAATATCAGCCACATATCTATGCCAAATTTGGACATAATCTTCTAGACACCGAGCTTGATTTGCGTTATGCCGCAACCTGTTACTCTGAATTACTGTTTTGCTGTCCTCCAGAAATTGGGCCGAAAAGGGTTCCGAGAGAGAAAGAGAGAGGTGACTGAACAGTTTGGGCCAGGTGAATGTATCTGTCAATTGGCTTGGAAGAATTGAGAACGAGTCTGCCCTACTTTCTTTTGGCTGATCTCCTAAGCAAGTTTGATCGCATGATGCGAGTAAGATTGAATCGAGCAACTCTTTATATATCATAATTTGTAGTCTCCCGGTTAAACTGTCTTCTTCTCTTGGTACAAAATCGATAGCACGGGTTTTGGAGTCAGAGATGAAAATTCTATGTGTGCGGGATTGTCTCTGTGGCTTGGTAGCCTTTGAAGACTGTGACTCCGCAGGACTTAACTGTGTAGGAGAGAAAAAAGAGCCGAGGGACATTTGTTGTGGATCATTTACAGACATTTGGGCTGAGGCTGACTGTTCAGGAGCAGAACTGGAAGAGACTGGTACCCTTGTGATCTCGTCCTGCAGTATTGGGACTTAATATTAGAGACAGAAAGAAGCCAGAAAATCAAGACATACGATGATACCGAGAACCATTATGCCGTGTATAAAACCTACTACCTGAAACTCTCTGCATTTCCCCAAAGTCAAAAGCGCTTCGATCGAAGAAAACATGTTTAAAAGCCTTTGATTACATATTATTGTTTGCAAATACAGATGCGTAATATAGCTCACCTTAGTCCCCAAACATCCTCTCTAGTGATAGCATTGACAGTAACTTCATTGGGATATATTTCCTTTTCTAAGCGCTTGTGGATTTTCTGATGCCGAAATACAAAATTAGCACAATGCTGACTGAATAGAATATGAAACAGCTTGCATTTCCTCTCTTCATCAATTTCTCTTTACTCTCGGTTCTGAATTTGTCAACAGATATCTGTTTCCCAGTGGCTGCCGTAATCGCATTCGGCCGCTGGTCGATAGGCAAAGAAGGAAAGGTCCTTAGACGACTGAATTTGTCAGTAGAGCTACAGCGTTGGACATCAGATATGAACCTACTAGTCATATTGAACTTCGCACCAAATGGGAGACACCAAGTCAGATACACTCAGTGTACCACTTTTTCTGAAGCGGAGCAGAGGAGAAAGAGAATTATCTAGCTCTCCATTAAATTCGTTTTTGAGAGTCGACTTTTCTACCATATCTTCAATATCCTTGACGCTTTCGGTTCTGATTGGCATTCCTTTCTCTGCTTTTACATCCTCTTGCCTTGTTTCGTGCTGCTTTTCTACCTCATCCAAAACTCGCTCTAGCTCTTCATTTAAAACTAGATCCTTTTCAAATCCATAATCATCACCCTCGACAGTGGTTGAAGAATCAATCGTTGGCACGGAGGGAAGCCTCGAAGTGTAGGGTGAATCTTGCCCTTTATGACCTTCTGCTAACGAATCCATAGCTTCTACCGCAAGCGATACACTGATAGCAGAGATCACTCATAATAATGGAAACATGGTGGTATTCGGCAAGATTTTGTTCGTTTTGTTTAGAAGAAAGAAGAAAGAAAAGACAAACGAAAATGAAATAAATGTCTTTTCTAAATGACATGTTCAACCTCCACTTGTCATAATCTATTCGGTGGAGCAATGGAGATTGAAACATTCTCCGCATCCATACATTCTGTCACTGTTGAAATTTTATATACTATTCACGAAAAAGAAAAGTTCAAGTCGACAGCACTCTACTATATGAATCAATTGCCAAACGTAAACCAACTCTTTCCAGTTGAGCTCTATTGAAGATGAAGACATTGTGTAACTGCAGTCAGAAGGTATTATGGCAAACTTGAGGGAGGAATATAAGAATAAATAGTTATGATGCTTTCCAGCCTTTAAGTTAATCCAAATTGTTGTTTAGCATCATTCATAACCGTCACCATAGACTTGGCTTGTTCTTCCACCATTGAATAGATTGTCCTATTCTTTCTCTTGTAGGATTCTACGACTAATCCAAACAGACACCTGATCTTGATCCACAGCAAAATGAATTTACACTTCAGCCTCATAGAAGACTTAATTTATAAACATTTGAAAGCTAAAGTGTAAATTTAGTGAATTCGAGGCGTTAGTTGTCTCATCAAAAGTAAAGCCAGTGTAAAACGATAAGCCAAACAAAATCGCTTAATGCAAATCGCCAATAGCCGATACATCCCACATCTCTAAAACACCACCACAATCGGAGTCTAGGAAAACAATGGTCAAAGACAAAACGGAGCGAGGTACGGTAGAGTGTATGGATAGGAACGGATATGGTGCCAGGGTAGAAATCTGTATATGCGAGGTAGGAGAGGGATTTTGTTTTTCTCGGTAGAACCAAATGTTTATCCAGAGCCACCAGAGTAGACCTTGCCAAACATGACCTCCTGGGCCTTGTCGTAAAGAGACAAAACACCAGCACCGGCAACACCACGGAGAATGTTGGCACCGGCACCCTTGAAGAGAGACTTGACACCCTCCTTGGCAACAATCTGAGAACCGGCATCAAACATAGACTTGTAGTGGACAGTGCCACCAGAGGTCATCATCATACGACGACGGATAGTGTCGAGAGGGTAAGATGCGAGACCAGCGGAAGTGGTGACAGTCCAACCGAGCAGGAATGAAGCAAGGAAGTTGCCCTCGAGAGGACCAACGAGGACAACAGGCTTGATTGAGTCATCTAATCACAAATGAGTGACCAAGACACAATAGACGCAACAACAAAACTTACAAAGACCAAAGTAGAGACCACGGTAGACAATAATACCAACGACAGAGGGGACGAAACCTCGGTAAAGACCAGCAAGACCGTCAGAAGCAAGAGTCTTCTTGTAGACATCGACTAAACCGTTGAACTGACGCTCACCGCCTTTCTTGGCAGACTTGGCATCGTTGGCAAGACGGGTACGGGCATAGTCAAGAGAGTAGACAAAGAGAAGAGAAGAAGCACCAGCAGCACCACCCTATAAGACGTGTTAGCCATTAATCTTCTAACAACAGTATAAACGCACAGAGGCAATGTTCCCGGCAAACCATTTCCAGTAGCCCTCAGACTTCTTAAAACCAAAGAGAGACTTGAAGTAGTCCTTAAAGGCAAAGTTAAGAGCCTGAGTAGGGAAGTATCGGATAACATTGGCGGTGTTTCCTCGCCAAAGAGAAGCAAGACCCTCGTCCTTGTAAGTTCTGGCAAAGCAATCGGCAACACCTTTGTATGGGGTAGAAAGACGGCCCTGCTTGATCCTAGATGGAATCAGTATACCGCCTGAAACAAGGCATATACGTACATCTCATCCTGATTCTGGACCAAGAGCTTGATACGCTCAATGGGGGCAGCAGCAGTCTTGGAGACAGCAGCAGAAACACCGCCCATCAAGAAGTCGGTAAGGAAAGCCTTAGCATCCTTGGGCTTTTTTTGGATCTCAGACATTTTGACTAAATAAAGTTAGCAAAAAAAACAAAAGTTTCTTTAAATCACAACATGTCCAGTATGCAGGGACCAGATACGACGACACGAGTGATGTCGTCCATCTCTCAACACGCAGCACACGACAATTTCGACTTTTTTTTCTTTTTTTTCACGAGATTGACAGTATAGTAACATGCGCGGCCCATCTTATTGCAAGCCCTCACCAAAAACCACATCGTGTAGGAAAAGAACCAACCTCGTTAACCTCGTTTCTACCTCGTACACAGAGAAGGAAAAGAGTGGAGATGTAAAGAAGAAAGAATAAAATGAAAATTAAAAAAGGGAGGGAGGAAGGCGAGGAGAGAGCAGCTCAGGGTCCATACAACCAGACGGAAAAGTACGGAGAAACGGGCGTGGCACATACGGCATTTCCGGTTTTTGTTTCTGTGGCGCTTTTCGTCTTCGGCGTTCTCGGGCTCATGACCCGTAAACGTGATCATGATGCTGACGATGTACTTTACGTAATAAAATGTGTCCAAAATATTTCCTTACGTAAAACTCAAATGGCTGTAATTTCAATATCCAAGTTGTTGTTTTCTTTGTCATTCAAAAACCCGCATTCAAATTTAAAGAAAAATATCCAACGCCGCCATGGAAATATTCGCATATAAAAAGAGATAGATATACTGGCAGCGAGCGATTTTAAATGAAATTACCGTGTCTCTCGTCCTCGGTTAACAACAGTCATCCCATAATCTTGTCAGCAGAGAATCTGTAGACTCGTAAATCAATGCCGGCAGTGACACGTAAACCTGATGGGGCGTATCTATGCGACACACCTTGAGTTGGAGCTAGACAGAGGTGGATGGAATTGGGCATATCCGGGTTTATTGAGCAGAGTACATTCAAAACCTGGAGATGGCGCTGAATGTGGACATTTACTATTGAGCTTTATGCATAGCTCGCCATCACAAACATTAGAGTGCTCACTCTATATGTAATAGACAACTCCTGGTCAGCTATATCTAGACATATTGCTGTATCGATTACACACACTGCATGCAATTTATGATACAAAACTGATAGATTTCTACAAGAAGTGATGGATTATGCACTCAAAAATCCCTGTTAGTGGCCAAACGGACTTTGTTTAATCTCCGTACTTGCCTCCACCTTGCCACTACTCAAGTTCAAAATCCTTCAAAAACATAGATAAAGCCAACATTCTTCAAATACGGCCAGGAGCAAAGCATAATGTCTTTTAGGAAGAGCTTCTCGGGGGGAGAAACCGCTGGCAAGAGAAGAGGTGGGAAGGGAAAGGGGAGTTATGGAGGTCCAAAATTACCAGCTGTCTTGATGGAACAGGTTGATGCCAAGTATGGTAAGTTAATCTCAACTACATATTACTGCATAAAACCTTATGAAGACCTCAGGTAGCAGAGGAAGGAGAGATACTACGAGAAAGGAAAAGCGGAAAGCTGCCCGGAATGACAGGCGCAGGCCGTCTCAATCTTATGATCTATCAAGAGACGAGAATTCTAACCAAGACGATTTGCAAAATGACGAACAGCCACCGGTGAAGAGGATTAAGATTGATAAAATGGAGGAAAGAAAGCCCAAGAAAGAAGAGAGAAAACAAAAACTCCCGGAGCTAAAACTCCTCGAGGATGACGGCGATGTTGAAGACAGGGAGATTGAATGGTTAGAATATATGCTACAAAAGGAAAGGAAGAAAAGTAAAGATAAAGAGGAGGGATTCGACCTTGATGATGGGCTCGAGGGTAATCTTCATCCATTCCGTTATAAGAAGTGGGCTGATGGTATGTAGATTTGTTAAGCTTTACCGACACACTTGGTAAAGATAATCTCAAGAGATCAAAGAGAGAATTGGATAGTGATGCTGATGGAGAAGAAACATCAGTCTTAGACGATGATGTTGCTAGCGATGATGGGGAGGAAGACAAAAAGAGCAATGAGCATATTGTCGACGTTGGTAACCTCCTCACTGGGCATTCCCTTTTTTGTTAACATTTACCCCTTAGCTCAAAGAGGACCAAGAGTTTAGAGGCTTTGATGTTCAATCCGAAACTGGCTTTCAATCAAGCTCGTCGTCTCATTCTAAAGTAGATGGGGTAGATGCCGGTGACAACCAGACACCTGAAGCTTCACAGATTTTAATTGGCGAGGATGCGACAAGCAAATATATTCCACCTCATCTCCGCGCAAAAGCATTGGAAAAAAAAGCTTTGTGTAACAAACAAAAGGCTGAAGGGATGCTGAAGCTGGAGCGAAAGGCTCAAGGTCTGTTAAACAGGCTGAGTGAACAAAATTTGGAAAGCATCATTACCGAAATTGAATGTTTATACAGAGATTACAGCCGTCACGGCAAGTACTTATTGTTATTACGATGTTCGAGCTGACACAATATTCAGATGTAACAACTACCATCACAGATTTGGTGATTCAAATGATTGCTAACAAAGCCAATCTTCTAGACTCTTTTGTGGTCCTCTATGCCACGCTTGTCGGAGCACTCCACCGTGTTGTGGGCATAGAGTTTGGTGCTCATTTTGTTCATACATTGATTGTGCGCTACACTTCTCTATCCTCCCCAGATAACACCCAAAAGACCACCAATATCAAAGCAAATTTGTACGAGCCACCGGACGCTGGTAAAGAAGGATTGAATCTATTAACCCTTGTTACCGAACTGTACAATGCTCAAGTAATTGGTTCTCGTTTGATTTACGATCTCATTCACGAATTTTTGGAGGCTGGAGGGGAAGGCGATGGAGTGATGGGCGAGAGAGAAGTTGAAGGCTTGTTGAAAATTTTACGATGTGAGTTACCGAAAACCACATGTCTCGGCCTTTGCAACTCATCTTGGTGATATAAGGCTCTGGCGATCAATTAAGGACAGATGATCCAGCAAGTCTAAAAGATATAGTTAATCTTGTTCAAGAAAAGACAAAAGGCAAAGAGCAGAGCATGACGTATGTTCTCAAGCTATTTCATATATAAACGAGGCTAATCTCCCCATCATTTAGAGTAAGGGCGCGTTTCATGATTGAGACTTTAACCAATGTAAAAAATGGCAAAGTCAAGAGTAATACGTTGAGCGAAGCTGGTAACCAAGCTGTTGCTCGTATGAAGAAATACCTTACAGGACTCGGACGTAAAAGACGTTGTAAGTTTTTTTTCTTGGGGTAGGCTAGTCCAAATGACATTGATAGTACTCGCATATGAACCCTTGCGAATTCCTTTAAACGACCTCTTGGATGCTGATAAGAGAGGCAAGTGGTGGCTTGTAGGTGCTGCATGGTCTGGAAATCCACTCGTGGAATTGCGAGAACAGCGGGATGTTCATAAGGAGACTATGAAAAAAGATCAGGATAAGGTCGAAGACGAAGACTTCAATCAAGCATTATTGGAGATGGCAAGAAAGCAAGGCATAAACACTGATGTGAGGCGAGGTGTGTTTGCTGTACTCATGACAAGTGAAGTAAGTTTGCCTTTTCCATTGGACACAACACATCTAACTAGCCAATTTAGGATTACATGCATGCTTGTAATAGATTGAACATGCTCAAGTTGAGTAGCATACAACAGCGCGAGTTTGTGCGCATTGCACTACATTGCTGTGGTCTCGTATATAAATTTCCTATGGCTTATAGATCCTGGACTAAAGATGATTACAGGAAAAAAATTACAATCCTTATTACACTCTCATTCTTTCTAACCTTTGCCAAAATTCCTACGACCATCGTTTCACTTTTCAATATGCACTCTGGGACTTCATGCGTCAACTCGAGAATGGAGAGAATGGAGAGAAGGAAAAGATTGGAAATGTGGCCAAGGCTGTGGGATATATTATTGCTAGGGGAGGACTGGACTTGACTATTTTCAAGGTATGTTATGCAGCTAGATTGTAAAAACTCATATGAAAATAGGCGGTTGATTTTATGAGTTCATCAAAAGGCATAAGCAAGTTCCTCATTACCACGATCATCCATCTACTCATCTCTTTGCAAACGCCTTCACCTGTCTTTTCTCTCCCCAAGTCATTCACATTTTCTTCCAATTTTGACGATGAAATTGTGGTTATCGAATTTACAAAATGTCTTTCCAACACTGAGCTCGCTGGTGGCTGGCTCTGGATTTTGGACAAGAAGATGGGCAATAACAACTGGGAAGAAGGTGTGGGCGAAAGAGAATGCGAAGTTGTTAGAGAAGGGCTTAATATTGCGAAGAAGGTGTTGGGTAGAGCCACTGGAATATGATTTTTGGGAGCGGACCATTTGACATCATCAGTGATCATAGTTGTTCTTGTATCATGTTGCAAGCACACAACAAACGCATGAGCCTGGCTTGCTTTAATCGTAAGAGATGGTCAAAGTCTGATGCTGAACAACTTGTCCTACCTACAACGGATTTTTCTATTTATTCTTGCTGCCTCTTACTTCAGTCTTATTCACACCATCTTTGGGTCTTTGGCTTCCTTTTGCTTGCTCTCCTATCTATTATAAAAATGTAAACATTTCATCATTAGTCGCTCTTTGACTTTGTCAACATACAACTGCCGGTCAGGTCACGTGACATTTACACTTGTCTTGTAAGCATAAAGGTCTTTTTATTCCAACTTCAACAAGACTGTTAAATTTATATACTTAATTAATATGGGAGACGCTATCCATTCAAAGATACCAGTGGCTATCAACAAGAATATTCCGTCTTTTATCTCAGATAGACCTCTCAATAATCGCCCAGCATCACCGTCGCCGTTACAAAGCCTGCCTGCCAATGGGATAGGCAAATTCAGTCCAGCTGTTGGCGTGGGAGGAAGGAGACTCAGCCTGATAGACGGAAGTGTCATAGGGGGTATAACCAGTGAGCGAAGAAGCAGGAATAGTAGCACAAGAGGAAGTATAAGTATGAGTGAAATTGGTGAAGATACAGGTAAGTTAAATAGGATAATGGCCTGTTTTTGAGTGCGATGCTGATAACTGGTCTTTTGACAAACCAACATCAAGCTCAACTGAAAGCACATGTGATTCATTTGAAATTAACTCTCGAGTCGACACGCAAGAGGCTATCTGAAGTGGAAAATACCTCATCAAATCAGACTTCAGGAGGATCTCCTAGTATACCATACAGTTCGCCAATAGTGCCCTTCAAGACTGTTTTAATTGAGGAAGAAGATAATAATATTGGTAGATATCCGCCACTTGATCATGACCGTATGTTTTTGTCCGCATCATCAATATTGAAATGGCAAGTTCAGCTCAAGTACGATTAGCCTCAACAAGTAACAGAACTGAATCTCGTTCATCATCAAGAGGCCTTCCTCATTCTAATGGCTCATACGATCTTAAAGCTCGCTCCCTACAAACTCTTAAAGATGGACGTACCCGTATTCCGCAAGCAGTAGTAGCTCACCATACTGCGTTGCATCCCTCATCATCATTTCCACCTTCTCCTTCCGCGTCGTCTATCAACGATAATCGGTCGTTAAAGTCGCCGAGCTGCTTTGAGTTTTCAAGACCTAATACACCTGGTGGCACTGTAATGGACAATTATGGGTCCTTAAGAAGTCCCAGTACTCCAGGCACACCTGGAGGAAGAAAAGCAAGCGGCAAAGTGATTGACAGCCTTCAAGCAGAAAAATTAGATTTGCGTGCTCAACTTGAAAAGGTTTTTTCAGAATCACGAGCAAGTCGAAGGCGTATTGAACAGGTATGGCACCTTTTCGTTTGCCAACGTTTCGCTTATAATAGTCATGTAGCTAACTCGGCAAAACGAAGATCTCAAAGAGACAAAAGAAAGAATGAGGGTGGAAAATGAAGGGCTCAACAATGTCATTGCCCGGAAGGAGAGGTTGCTACAAGGTTGGTTGCGCTTTTCTATGACTTCACGTAAAGTCCGTGGCTTGCGCTAACTACAACAAACAGAAACTCTGCAACGAGCCCGCATCGCTGAACACTCACTCTCCTCTCTTCAAATGACTCAAAAATCCCTTGAATCTAACACCAAGTCGCAACTTTCTTCCATGACTTCTCAACTTACAGAGGCAGAACACACAAAACTCAGAGCTGAGAGGGAATGTATAGCACTGAAAGAAAGCGTCAAGAGTTTGCGAGATGTTTGGACGAGAGAGATAAAGGCTGTAAAGAGTGAAGTAAAAAGGAGTGAAGAGAGGGAAATGCAACGAAGAGAGAAAGTTATACAGACACATAAGAATCTAGCCATACTTGTGAAATCTCATTCGTATGTGCTTTCTATTTTGCTCGCACTATCCAAGCTCAAACCTTGTACAGAGACGAAAGAGAGAAGTTCCAAGAACTTGTCTTCGAGTCAAAGAAAAAGTCTCAAGATCTTACAAGCTTGTTTGAAACAAAGATTGAAGGCTTGCGCAGTGAGCTTGAAAAAGCAGAAATGGAAAATAAACAAATTCGGGCACAGGTCGCGTGAGTTTCTCTTTGAACAGTACTGCGTATAACAGAAATCTCGCTGATGGTAAGAAAAGGGAGATCGCGAGCGAACTCATAAGGTTTAGAAGATTAGCTCAACAGCCACTTAGAGAAGATTTGAACGAGGTCGCCAAACATATTGAAAAGCCATCGCCTAAGACTACTCCAGTTGCTCCATCACCACCGCTACAATCCCAGTCGACAGGTATTGATGGGCAGACGCTTGAAGCTGAGCTGAAAAGGTTCCCGGTCCCTCCATGATTCGGAGAGAAGATTCATAGACAGGCGACCACTTCGCATTCACGTTCATGTGAAGCGATCTGATTATCGATTAGTTTTCGTGTTTAAAAAAGGAAAAAGCAGCATATAAAAAGACGTTTCTTAGCCAACAAATCATCATTTCTACATTTTGCTTCGATAGCAAACGTTTGTCATTAGCATTGCATCACTTGTATATATGTTTGTACAACATAGAGTTGGCTCTAAATGATTCTTAGTATTCATGATAAATGATGTTTTGCACGAAATAGATGGCATGCGCTTTACGAGTTGACGAGAGTTGATAATGTAGCGACCTAATGCAAAGATGTGTGGCTCGGAGGATGAATAAAAATCTTGAATGGAGACAACTATGCTCGACGTTCCTGTTTTGCGGCCTTTTTCTGCTTTTCAGCCTTAGCTCTTGCTTGATCCGCCCTATATTGTTGCAAATCAGTAACCTCGCAAGCTGAGCGCAACGCTCCTCACTAAAGCGTGACAGACGATACATACCGTTGTTTTTCTAAAGCTGCTCTATCACGGTCTTTCTTTTGTTGACTTGCCATTTTTTGTGCCTCTCGCTGCATTGCCATAACATGATGTGCCTTCTCCTTGTTTAGGTTTGGTGCCAGCAGGTCTACTATTAAGATGATAAAATCAGTGATATGGAAATAGTGATAAAAGGCAAACGAGGAGACACACCCTCTTCATTCTTCTTCTGCTTTCTCTTACCATCCCGCTTCAAGGCTTCTTCTATCAACTTTTTCCTTTCCTCTGCTTGATGTTTTTTCTCATCCTCTACTTTTTTGCTCCCTCTAGGAGGCGCATCACCTCTGCTCACAACAAAAAGCGAATTGAGCTCATTTTCATCAGCGTCAACATAGCCATATTGGCGAAGAAGTGTTTGGCGTTTAACAGCTGCTAATTCTTCTGAAGTCAAAGTTGCTAAGATGTCTTTTGAGGTTTGTTTATCCTTTTCGGCGGGAGGTTCGCATGCTTTCAATGAGACGATCAGCTATAGAATGGAGAGAAATACAAACACATACTTGCTTCTTCTTTGGCAGCTTGGCGTTCAAGATCAAGTTGCTTTAATCGTTTTTGTTCGTCAACAATCTTCGAGAGTATCCCATCTATGTATTCTTTAGGGATCGCGTTCTTCTCTTATAACTCAGCGATGAGCGACCTATGGGCATGAACTCACACTATCCACAATGTCATCTAGCATGCTTTTTATCCCTTCAATTTTTTCTTCCGGCTCGATGCCTTCCTCTTCAACAAAGCGTGCAATCATTACAACCTATAATGGAATAACATCGTGAGTCAATCGCCGAATCATTACACGACATGATCTGTAGTCACAACATCAATGTAAAACGTACATCATCTTGGTGAGCAGAAAGACTTAAACCCTCGAGTTGCCTGGCCACGAAGCGTTCAAGAGCTTGTTCTGAAGATTCAGGCTCTGGTGAAGTAACAGGCATCTCTGTTGTTTGTCTTTTGATGTTGTCAAAATAAAAACAAAATAGAATGGATAGAGCAAAACAGATCAAGAGGAAATAAATGACAAAAGTGGTGATATCATCGTTATCCTTTTTTGGGTTCTTTTCTGAGCTGACTCTTTTTCTCTATTTTTCGTATACTTGCTGTTATTCTATTATAACTTAACTTTTGCATCAGCATCACAACATGCCCGCTCATCCACAAATTGCCTATACTCTTACTCCCCTTGCCACTTCTCGCCGTCTTCTTCAAGCACTCACCACATATGAAGCGGCTAAAAAGTCTTTCTCACAGTTCTTCAAAGTGTCTCCTGAAGATTTGGCAGTCTTGAGGGATGAATCTGGCGACTTAATAGTTGGAAAAAGGGAATACGTCTTGCAGTTTTCTTTCCTGTCCAGAATATTCCTAGAGGATGTCGTAAACTTTCCACCGCCAAATCATGCATTCGCTTTGGCACCTCTGGGAATGGGTAGAAGATTACTGGAGACTTTGGCTATAGAGGAAAGCGCAAGGAAGACATTTTCGGGGTATTTTGGAATCCCTGAGGATGAAATCTGTATCTGGAGAGATGAGAGTGGTAGCGTCATTGGGGCCAGAGGGGAAGGGATTGAAGGTCTTGGAATGTTCAAGAGGTCCTCATAGAAGAGATTGATATCTCGGTACGTTTTGTGTGTCCTTGGTTTCCTACTGGCTAATCTTTCGTTTTGGTCTTAAAGACGATCCCTCTTTTGGGCTTCGGTCGATATCGCTGAAGCAAAGACGGAATTTGTTGAGAGTCGACGAATATGACAAGTGCACCTTGTTATACGTTGAAAACAGTCCTCGTCGTGTCTCAGACTATTGGCTCGCAATTCAGTTGACCATGAAATCTGCCCCTGTCAGCTCCTACTTGTATAAGGATACACAACATTGGGTAAATACTCAGCTCCTGGTACGAAAAATTTACATCGTTTATTAGCTATGGCACTCTTTGTAAGTGCCTCAGCACTCTACACTGTCACTGGTAAAGACCATCGATAAGTCCGCCAACGAAGAACACAAGAGGATAAGGAAATGGATATATATATAGACAAAACCGTAGGATACTTTTAGCTTGGATACTTGTCATGAATATTACCAATAATTAATATCCACGCTCTGTACCAAAAGGTCACAATAATGCAATCTACGTTGCATTATTATTTATTGCCTATATTCCATGCAATAATTCCAAGGTTCTGACAACAATCTCCGCATTCAGCCTTTGTCAATCCGATAAATCCTAGACACCGGCTCTCGAATTGCACTTTTCAATATGCTTCTATATACTTGAAAACCTACTTGCAGCATTATCAATCAAGCCTTACCATTTGGATCTCTTTTCTCTTCTCATTCGCTAGCAAGTCTATCAAAAAGCTATTGGTCAAAGATATATTCCTATTGCCGTCTGCACAAAGGCTTCCTGAACTTCAGTATTACGGTCGGCTACAAACATTTTCAACTTGTCATTGCTTGAACGATAATCAAAAGCTGAAGCGGAAGATGATGAAACGTATTGTAGATATTGGCATCCACGCAGTATATATCAAATATTAATTAGAAAGGCTTCAAAAGACTTTGATGTATGAGAACATTTCACAACACTCAAGATATGGTATCTCTACTAGATGGAATTGTGAGCCAGCATCTCACCCTCATCCCAGACATCTTATATTAAAACAATGTCATTACCATTGGCTCTGAATAGGAATGTCATTGCTTTGACAGTAGATTGAGCTGAGGGTAGAAATGGCGACTGACCATTGCTCTCGACGTCCATTATCAGTGACTGCTTTGAACCTGGCAATTCAAAAGCTGACGACAGGTCCGACATTGTCAATTTTCAGAATTTGGATAATCTCTCCACGACGCTGGTTAGGTTGGCAATCAGGTAAATGAGCTTAGTTCTTTGGTTTTTTCAATTCAAAATCTTCGACAAACAATGCATATCCTGAAACGACGAGCAGTAAGTTAAAGTTGAGATACTAGATTCAATGCATATAGAGTAATTCTGTAAATAGTAGTAAGAATAACGAATGGGTATCAAAAATGTCTTCAAAAATGTCATAAATTACAAACCTAAATTGCCTTGTACTGGCACAACCTAGACAGCATATGTAGACACCTTCTTTGAGCAAATCAAGCGTGTCCACCGATAGTTCGACCCCAGTTCGTTAATTCAGTTCCCAAAACATTCTTGCCAGGACCTTTAAACCATTCAATAATCTCATTTGGGCTGAATGCACATCGGACTTTTGAAAACTGTGGGTGTTGGCGGCCTGCGCCTGTGGAGGGAGTAGGAATGAGGAGAGAGAGTCGAATGAGGTGATCATATCCCTGACAGATGTCAATCCTTGAATCATGCCATATTCAAAACTCAAAAGAAAATGAATAAAACGGTGTTTTTAGATAAAACAACTTACTGAACGTAATAAGGAAACTGGCCATCTGGTCTTACCGCTTCCAACCAAGCGTTGCCTCGAGAACTTCAAGTACTCTTCTTCCACCATGGCAAAGTTGAATTCTTCTCTCCCAGCATATGCCAAGTGTTTGGCAATAATAAGTATTCCAAGAGCTGGGTGAGGTAAACCTTTTTATGACTCAACATCAGGTAAAGCTAGATGCAAGAGCCGGAAAAGCTTACCAAGTAGCTTGGACGTCTGTAGCCCCCAGCCAGCACCTTCAACCTGAGCCAGTATACTATTCGCCAATTGTTCGTGTGTTAAACAATTGGTTGAACTTTGTTCATTTAGAACGTCAGTCAAGGGTTGTATCTAAATCACCAAGTAATAATTAAGAAACTGTATAGAGGAGGAAAATATGCGGAGGTGCTTACAAAAGGTCGATATAGAATACGAACATCGGTGGTGAGACTGACGAGACGTTCCATCCGTCCGATAATCCGAGGATTGTTAAGCAGTAACTAAACCGACAGTGTGGTAAACAACTTTTAAAGCTGATAACGAAACAGACAACACATACGTCTACACATCGATCCCATTCGTCACGCCATTCCCAAGTTTCTCCATCTCCATCTACAGTTGCCTCTTTCTTCTCAACCTCCATCTGACTGACCTCAGACGCAGTACAATGCAAAGAAGTTGGCTCAAATCCATACTTGTACGGGACAAGCGCCCATCTTACGACTTCTTTCCATGCGACGATTCCTTGACCTTCTTCTTCATCCTTGGACACAGGAGCCAATGGAGATGTTACTCTCCACACTCGATGAGAAAATCGGGATTTGACCCTTTTTTCGAGAAGAAGAAGGGTGTCCGTACGAGTGGTAACGCCTATGACTGCTATACCTCGAGGTGTGGACTCAGTTGGGCCAGTCTTAACACTCTGTACGACATCAACTTTGAACAGTTTGCATCAGTTTCAAGTACTTAGTTGGAATCATTGAGATGCTTACATAGACAATAGAGAAGCGTTTGCCTGGCGTGTTCTGTAAACAAGTCAAACTCTTCAATAACAACAATGACTGCGCGCGCCGATGGTGCGGTCAAAAGTGCCAACAAATGACTTGGCAAGGTGGTCGGCGCATACTCCTTTAGATGAGTCAGTTTGGCACTGTAAGTATGGTCGGGACTCTACATACTTCGTCAACACTCTCTACTCCTTCCCCATCTTCAGTAGCATCGTAGGCACACCCCTCGGCCAAGGATATTTGGCGACCCATCTCGCGGATGGCAAGTCTGTCATTTGTCTGAGCAAGACCAGAAAGACGAACGATGATGGGCTCCCTATCCTTTTCTACAGGTAAGAGAGATAAGGCTCGGTTCACAGTCTATATTAAGTCAGCTGGTTTCGCGCTATGGATAAAGATGTTTACATGAGTCTTGCCTGATCCTCTTGGACCAACAATCAAGCAAGAGTTTCCCTCTCCTCGCTCCACCGTACCCTTTACAAGGCTCAAAACCCCCTTGAGTGTATCATTATCCTCTTCCCCAACCATGGGTCTCGGATGATCCATATTGCCTCTTGAAGTGAGGATGTCTAGCATAAGACGTAGATCTGCTTTGGCTTTCGCAGAAATAATATGCTTGATCCCTGGTGATGCTGCTTTGCTCGACTCTGTGTTGGCGGAAAGGGAAACAGGAGGGAATGCCAACTGTTCAGTAATGGGTATGTCAGGTATTAATGGCGTTTCCTCAAATGGATTAGGCTGCGGCTCATCAACCGATGATCCGTAATTATCTAAAGCTTCCGTATCGACAGCATCGTCGTCTCGAAAGACATCGCCTAGAGTCCTACCGCTACGAGTCAATCTAGGGGCATTGGGATCTAGATTCTCTGGGTTAAAATTCCGTGCTTCCTTCTGTTTCCTTTGAGCTTCATTTCTTAGAAACATTTCACGAGAAATGTCGGTGGTTTTCTCCCTTTTACTCGGTCTGTCGTCGTCTTCAATATCATCCTCAAAGGTGAGAGCTTTCGAAATTGATGCAGAAACTCTTGCTCGCTTAGCGCCCTTGGACAGAGGTGTTGGATTACTAGGGGTATAGTTGCCGGGTGTAAGGTTTCGGGGAGAAGGGAGAGCACGTAAACTCGCCCCCAGTGTAGGTGTACCTCTAGGTTTCGCGCGAGCAGAAAGCGAGCTTAATGGCGTCTCGGCTGGCTTGGTCTTTTGCTTCGTGGGTGTCGTCACGCCTCGCTGGGCTGTAGCCGTGAGCGAAGCTCGCATCTCCATGTCCACACCATCCTTTTTATTTGGAGTAGGAGAAAGCCTGTCTTCGCGCCTGGCGCTCTTGGGAGGAGGCCGTCTCTTTCCTGTTGTGAGTTCGACCACTGGCTGCTTGGGAGTCGATATACCCTGGCCTATCAATGCCTTGACTGGTGTCCTCTTCTTTGGCGTCGCTTTCTTCACCGACTTTGAAGCCTCACTCGCAGCTTTTGTTGGTGTCCTTTTCCCGGTCGATTTGTTTGACCCTACGGTTCCCATCGGTGTTCTCGCCTTACTAGCAGAGGTATAAGTCTTGCGAGAGACTGGCTTTTTTGGTGTTGATAATATCGGTGACGAGCTTGCTGCATGCTGTGGAGAGACCATGATCGTCGCAGAAACGGGAGAAGAATTTTGAGAAGAAGAATCTTGAGCTTCACGCGGCATCTTTATCATGTCTATGGCTGTCGTAATAATCATGAAAGTGTTGTTGTTTTGAAGATGTTGTTGATGATTGACGGAGATAACCTAATCTCCGTCTTTCATTTCCGCCAAAGTGGTAGTTGTATAGCCTCCTGTACGTACCCTTTCAGCATCCTCTCTGGCCTCTTTTGGCTAAGATCATGTGTAGTATCTGTTCTTAACGCTGTGAGAAGCGTTACAACCCTACGGGGTTTTCTTCTCGCGAAGTTTTTCTGCGCCCGCGGTTACCTCTTCAGCTTGCTGAATGTACCGCACGATGTCGCTGGCACCACACTACCGCCTTCTGATGTCGGGGTTCCCCTTTGCTTTTTGCCATTATCATGATGTATATATTCGAATGATTTTTTTGTTGTTGTAGTAATCACTCATTGTTGTATAATAAGAACCTGAGATTGCTTGCCATATCGGTTACATAAAATCAATTCACAATCTTGATGCAATATGAGATATGTACTATCAGCTCCTTGAGTTGTGCCAACTATGGTTCTTGTACAAATGAGCTTATCCAGTAGCCCTTATGGATTTGATAAATTCAAGCGCATAGCATAGTGTCTATACAAAGCCAATACCACTATCTATCTCCTTCAATGTGAGAGTTAACCTTAAGACACACTATTTTGTCTCGAGCCAAGCTGCTTGAATCACGACAACTCCCATTGATAAAACATCAGACAGATTCACTTTCAGTCGACAATAATAGCTCTGAATGTCTCCATGGCACGCCAAGATCTCATGCATAAACAGTGATAGCCTAAAAATGTCAAACACAGATTTGGATCCCTCACCACCCAGCAGTTGAGCGATCCACCCAAGTCTCGTTTGATTTGCATCGCTCTCATCCAAGATATGACGGCCTCCCACTCTATGAGATCGACTTTCTATTAGGAAAGGATCAAGGAGAAAGGGGAGGTGCTTTTTTGTGGATTTAAATTGCGTTAAAGAAAACAGAAAGAAAATATTCGCATTTTATTGCATTGGGTTAAGTGGGGAAATAAATAAATAATAGCCAAAAGAAGATGCCACAACGGCGGAGTTTTGCGGGACGAAACTTGCCGCCCAGGAATGGTGTTGTGATTTTGCTGATAGTTGAGGTTTCCTCTTCATCCTTCAAGTTCAGCTGGAGCCGAGGTGCGTATTTTGAATAGTTGTAAGCTGCAAGAAGGGTGCTGACGGGCTTGCTTTCTATTGCGCTTATTCAAATTATTCATCTGGATCACACTTTTGGCGAAATGAACTACACTATGACAGTTTTCAAAAATGGTTAAGCACAACAACCAGCTCCCAAAGAACCACTTCCACAAAGATTGGCAGAGGCGGGTCAAGACCTGGGTTAGTGCTGTCTATATGCGAAAAGAGAACTGGAGCTTGCTTGGGATGGATAGGAAAGGACGATGGCTAACAGATGGTATAGTTTGACCAGCCCGGAAGGAAGAAGTCTCGACGAGTTGCTAGGAGCAAGAAGGCTCTTGCTTCCGGCGCCGCACCTCTTCAGCGTCTCCGACCCGCTGTTCGATGCCCTACCCAGAGGTACAACATCCGTATCAGAGGTTGGTTGAATAGATGACAAAATTTTGAGTTTTTAACAGATGTCTTAGAGGGTCGTGGTTTCACCCTTTCCGAGCTCAAGCTCGCTGGTATCAGGAAGAAGGAGGCCAAGTCCCTTGGCATTGTGGTTGATCTCCGACGAAGGTCCAAGTCTGAGGAGGGCCAATCCCTCAACGTTGAGAGGCTTAAGGAGTACAAGTCTAGGTTGGTCGTCTTCCCCAAGAAGGCTGGTAAGCCCAAGGCTGGTGACGCTACTGTATGTTTTATATTGCAACTCTTGAGTGAGCGCGACTGATCAAATTAGGGCGAGGCTCTCACTGCTCACATCACTCGTGATGCCATCCCTCTTCCTGCCTCCTACGCTTCCGAAGCTCCCCGTGCCATCACTGATGAGGAGAAGGAGACAAATGCTTTCACTACTCTCCGACTTGCTCGCGCCGCTCAGAGGAACGAGGGTGCCAGGAAGAAGAGGCTCGCCGACAAGGAAGCTGCTGAGAAGACCAAATAATCGGTTCCTTGGAGGCAGTAGAGAAGCGATTATACTTTCTTCCTGGGGATGCACTCATGACCGCTATCATAGTCATTGTGTTTACAAGCGTCACAACATGTGTTGCGTCCCATATACAAATTATCAGCAATATTCATCAATATGCTGCAGTAATGTTCAGAGTCTTGACTTGTATGGACCAACTGCCTTCTCTCTTGCAGGATGACTCAACAGGTTGTGCGACCGAATGAGCTTTGGTCTACGACAGCATGTGCTCTGTATCTTATACCTTTAAGTTGATTACAACAATTCTAATGGCCTTGGGTGAATTTAATTTGAGTTGTTCCCATCGGCTGCTGATTAGAACTTGATTTCGAGCGGAATCAAATTCGCGGAGTGTGATTTTCCTGGGGCACCCCTCAGGGCATGACACGACTATTCCCCATTCAATTCCATTCCAAAATATATATAGCCAGAATCTTTCTTTCTTGTTTCTTTCTTTTGCCATTCGCTTT
Source organism: Cryptococcus depauperatus CBS 7841 (assembly GCF_001720195.1). Lineage (NCBI taxonomy): Eukaryota > Fungi > Basidiomycota > Tremellomycetes > Tremellales > Cryptococcaceae > Cryptococcus > Cryptococcus depauperatus. The sequence goes on along the minus strand of NC_089472.1, from coordinate 613,983 downwards.
TTTGCTATACCATCTGCTACAATACCATACATTATGGCTCCCATGGAGAAAGGCTTTAACTGGTCCAACATTGCTGTTGGTAGGTTAATACTCACCATGACTGTGTCAGTGACTGTAGAGGATTTGGGGGTATTGGAGAGCCCACTCGAGCTTCAAGGTTGCGATTCAAGCATCTGTCGACTCGAGTGTATTCCAAATAAACCCCCTTCCTCGCTTGGTTATCGTCTGAGAACGTCAGCCTGCTTTGAAAGCCTTCCCAAGTCTTTGATTAAAGTTCTTGGGAACAGGTTGATGTTTGAAGTCATTTCGTAATATAAGAGATTGAGGAGAAGTTGCTTACTATTTGCAGGTGCTACCATGAATATGTTTGAAGTTACAACCCTTGGTCAACCTCTGGAGGTTCTCAAAACTCAAATGGCTGCAAATCGTAGTCAATCCATGGCACAAGCATTCAGTACTGTCTGGAGTCGAGGCGGCATAAAGGGGTTCTACCAAGGTTTAATTCCATGGGTATGTCTCTAGTTTGTTGATTTATTTTCACTGTAATACTTTCCGTGAAATGGACACAGCTTCGTAGAGTGATGGCATGCTGACGCAAATCTAATCTTGCTCCCTAATAGGCTTGGATTGAAGCTTCTACAAAGGGCGCGGTACTCATTTTCACCAGTGCCGAAATCGAAAAGTATACCACGAAGGGCTTTGGGCTCTCCCCTGCTGCGGCAGGTATGCTTGGTGGTATCGGAGGTGGTATTGCTCAGGCGTATGCCACAATGGGTGAGTGGTCGAGCAAGGAATACTGAAAAAAGGAGAGCTAAAACGGCACAGGCTTCTGTACGTGTATGAAGACTGTCGAAATCACTCGACACAAGCAACTTGAAGCTGGCGCCCCTGTTGAGTCCACCTTTACCGTTTTCAAGAACATGTATGCCAAAGAAGGCCTTGCTGGTATCAACAAGGGTGTCAATGCTGTCGCTGTTCGTCAGGCTACCAACTGGGGAAGCAGATTTGGTTTTGCAAGACTGGCTGAAGGCGCTTTGAGAAAGGCGAAGGGTATCAAAGAAGACGAGAAGCTCGGAGCTATGGATAAGATTCTGGCCAGTACTTTTGGCGGTGCTTTGGCTACTTGGAATCAACCTATCGAGGTTGTGCGAGTCGAAGTAAGTTTGCAATCATGCCGCGATTACGCACATGGCTGATCAATTCATCTAGATGCAATCTGCTCTTAAGTCTCAAGACCCTACCCGTCCAGCCAAAAAAACCGTTCTCAACACCCTATCCTACATCTATAGGACCAACGGCATCAAAGGTCTTTACAGAGGCGTATCTCCAAGAATTGGTCTTGGTTTGTCCTTTTCCTCTGGCTAGTTAGAGATGCTTATGAGCATATACAGGTGCTTGGCAAACAATCTGCATGGTATCTTTTGCCGACTATGTCAAGGCTGCGTATGTTTTCGTTATCTCTTGCAATATCACCAGGCTAATGAGCTATTTCTTAGCATCGGTACTGCGCCAGTTGACCCAGCTGCCGTTAAGGCTAAATAGGCCCTGTCAATTCACGAATCATTGCTTATAGATTTACCATAATACTCCGCCAGCAAAACCTGTCAAAGGTTTTTCTGTCCTCCAAAAAGTGCTGCGCGAGTGCCCACCGAAGAAAATGGTACCCAAATGCGAATGTCTTAGACTCTATAGAATTTTCCTCTGACTTGTTCGTATCATGCGGCGACATGAAGATAGCTTGACAAAAATCATGACTGAATTATAGTATTTTGGGCAATGCGACGAGTATGATTTGATGTTTTGGCAGCATGATCCGAGTGAACAGAAACACATAGCCAACTCATACCGTGTACCAGAGACGAATTTCCTTAGGTACATTCTATTATCGCCAATTAGTACGGATGCCTTGGCTGTTGTGTAAAACTCACAAGTTACAGCTAGAACTAAATTGTTCATTATGTGTTCAGAAAAGAAACTGCAAAGGGGGACTCCCGTGAGTAAAATGTCTAATCTGACATTTGCATATCTATCTATTCTGACATCAAAAAGTAGCCAAATTATCTATTAACGACATGTTTATACGCTTAAATTATCTACCAAGCTTCTCTTTCCGTTTCTTGTTCATTAAAATGTCATTACATTACTCAGGCCCATTTTCCAAGTACACTCATGGCAATCAACCCCGCAACCAAAGCGCCCAACGCCACGAGGACCTTATACAGCTTTGCATCGCGCAAAGGCCCTTCAGTAAAGTCTGAAGAAAGCAATTTGAATGCAGTGTACAGCTGTACGTATACAAGTCAGTCGATGTTAAATGAAAAAGGCAAAGGTGTGCTCACCAGAATACCAGCAGACATAGAGTTGAGAATACCAACAGAAAGTAAAGACGCCCTGCCATTCTGGGAGAATGACTTGCGAACGCCAATTCCGATGGCAATACCGATAGGAGTGATCAGCTAGCAGACCAAATCAGTTTAATCTCTTGGGTTAAATAACAAGATTTTACGGTGAAGGCAAGACCCATAAAGATTGCTCGAGTCCTTGAAATCCATTCCAAAAGCGCAATTCGGGCTCCAAGTCTGGGACACAACCATGAGTTATAGGTTATGAGCCCGTCAACCAAACTTACGCAAGACCCTCAAACATTTGATGAAAAATAATTACAATCAGGAGAGTAGTCCAACCTTCGCCTCCCCCGGCACCCTAAGTGGCTGTTAGCTCCTATGTGAGAAACAACGAAAGAGCTTACCAAGGTGACACCAATCATGATACTATGAAAGATGATGCCAGCTTCCAAAAGCAACACTTGATGATTCTGTTCAGCAGCTAAAGCTGCGTCAAATCGACTGCCGCATCCGCCATCATGAGGATGGTGGCCGCTGGCTTCTTGTGGTGAACCCTTGGGCTTGATGCCCTCCTCAAGTTGAGGAGAGCCAACAAGAACAGCATTTCCATTTTTATGAGCGTAACGAGTACCTATCAGGTCAAGAAGAAAAGTCACAATGGCAGCAGCCATAGCGATGGCTGGGGATGTGGATTCATAACTGAGATGACCAACACATTTGTTGGCAAACATCACAAAGCCGTGATAGAGCAAATGCTATCACATTCTCAATTTTTTGGCAAGTTGGAGATGGTTAAACTTACAATAAACGCAGTAGAAATGATAATTCCTGTACCAAAGTGCCTTGCGATAAAAAAGACATTGTCCCACCAACCGACATTTTTACCAAATGCTGCACTCGATGCTACAGTGCCTTCATACAGCTCTATCTCTCCCGTCGCTTCTTCACTATATGGATCTCTAAGCCATCGAGAAATCAAAGGGATGAGAACACCAAGACCCGAGGTGATGAGGATGATGAACAAGGCGCCAATGTGAAGACCCATATTATAATTCTCCAAAAGGACAGCGCCACAAGCCAAGTCTTTTGCCGAACAGTCTCCATGAGTGTGGCCCACTGCGACTCGTATGAGCGTCGCACAAAAAGATCATGGAAAACTTGCCATGGATGATACATTTTCCAGATTTATCAGCAGATTGGGCTTCCTCGGCTTCCGCGGCAGTGTCAAAACAGTCCCAGTGTGTTTCATCTGTTCCACAATCAGCCTAGACATTGTCAAAGCATCAACTTGACCTACGCCAGAAGCAGTTGGAGCTTTCGGTCGGAGAAGGCACAGTGGGACTAGCTGTTGTGGGACTACCCGTATGACCCTCGGCTGGACCCTTGCAGTGGTAATGGTCGACATGGAGAACACATCCAGTACTCTCAGCAGGCGGTGGAGGTACCGTTCCCGATGCCGTTTGGGATGCTTTCAAAGCCGGACCTTCACAGTGGTAATGGTCCTCATGCAGTTTGCATCCAGTGCTTTCTGCTGGAGGAGGAGGCACACTTGACGTTGCTGAAGCAGCAGAACGTAGAGAGGTTGACCCGAGAGTCTCAACCGAGGAGCTCGGCCCAAACTGAGCCTTTGCTCCCAGCACGAAGAGGAGCACAGTCAGTGTCTTGAGGGTCATCGTGACGGTTTTGCTGGACAGCCAGCCACCTCTGGGCATGCTCTTATACCCAGCTGTCGTGGCGTTAAACTGTCCGTATGTGTTTCTTGGCAAGCCATTTTGAGGTCGGCTTGCGATCAGAGAAGTGCCAAGAGAAAACCAAAAAAAAGTTGAAAATGACAAGACAGTTAAAAGAAGAGTTGAAAATGAGGACTTGACGGTCATGCAAAAGATTACGCCGAACCTCCCAAATTGATTCCGCTCTCGACGACTACTGATGGGCTGAGATAAGATGGTACCTCGTGCCTTGATTTCGGATCTCGGCTCAGTTTTGTTATATCATGTCGAATCCACAAAACGTTTTCATTCGACTTTTCCTAAATGCCAAGCAGAGGATCGTTGGGTTTCTTCTCGCAAAAGCCACTGGTTTTCAATCAGACGGAGATGTTATGGAGCTGTGACGGGAGAGATATATATAGCGCACCCCGAGAGATGGGATGGCTTCTTCCAATCTGTTCCCACTTCATCTACAACTCCACCAAACTGTTTCGTTCAAGATGCTTTCTCTTTTGATTTCTGCTCTTCTAGCTGGATCTTCTGTCGCTATGCCTCTTGTCCCAAGGGACCTGAAGCCTTATACCAGCGATATCAACATCCACGAGAGCTGCAACGCTACCCAGAGAAGGATGCTCGATAAGGCCTTGTCGTGAGTTGACGTTGGCCATCTGCAGATTGTTGCTGACTGTGAGTGGCTGTGAAGCGACGCCTTTGAGGTTGCCAGCTTCGCCAAGGAATACGCCCGAACGAACGGTCCTGCAGACCCAGTCTTTCAGAAATACTTTGGTAAAGATGCCGATTCATACACTCAGGTCATCGGCATCTGGGATGCTTTCCTTACCGGCAACAAGGAAGGCGTCATTCTAAGATGCGACAACCCTGATGGTGTTGGTAAACGTTCTCGTGTTGGCAGGTTGACTGACGTAGAATAGAATTGTGCCCAAAAAGGCTTCAATGGTCACTGGCGAGGCAATAATGCCACAAGTGAGACAGTCATTTGTGACCTTTCGTATACCAGCAGAATCTACAACGAGGCGTTTTGTATGTCTGGCTTTCAACTTGCCAGCCAAAAGCCATCCACTTATTGGTCTGTTGATTTGATGTGAGTGTATTTTTGCAGATACGGCTAGTGTTTCTGACACCTTGATTAGTCACCGATTCTTCCATGTCCCTGCTGTAACCAACGGGCTCGTCGGTCACTTTGCAGAGGACTATGCCTCCATCCTCGAGCTTGCTGAACACAACAGTACTTTTGCTGCTATCGACTCCAACGCCCTTCAGTACTTTGCTGCTCGTAAGCTTCGTCTGCTATGATAAACGGGCTAACGGTTGGTAAGATGTCTATGCCATTGAGGTAGCCAAGGGCGGTGATGCCTGTATTGGTACGCCTCAGGCTAAGCAAACAGACCAGCATGACCATTCACAAACTTCTTCTAATCCTCCTGCCACTTCTTCCAATGCAGGTGCTGCCTCTGCCTCCGTCCCTCCACCCCCGGCTGAATCCACAGGATGTACCCTTCACGGCGACCACTATCACTGCACGGGTCCTGCTACCCCTACTACTCAAGCTGCTGAGGTGCATGACACTCCTGCCAGCGGCGGGGACAAAGACTGTCATACACACGCTGACGGGAGTAAGTGGCATACATTGACTTCTTAAACATGTGCTTAATGCTTGATAGCTGTTCACTGCGTCTAAGATGATACCTCAAATAGAAATAACAAGGAAACACATGATAGAAGGATCAAGTAACGACTGTATAAAAGTGCCGAATTCTTGAAGGGTTAAAGCAAAAACCAAGGGTATAATCGTGCGGCGATGACTAGTCTTTACTTTATAGTCTAATTTTTTTTCTATTGGCTGTAAAATTGATGATAATAAATTGTTTACTATCTTTGGCCGTTTTGAGATATCAACGGGTTTTTAACCAATGTTGGCAGAATTGTTACACGACAACCGGAATCTGCCGTATGGCGTTCTCTCGACAAATGGTGGCATGCTTTGGGTAATACTTAGACACTACATTTGTTCTGGATGAGTTGAACCAAAGAGTACGCTCAATATACAGGTTGAACGATACCTATATTCTTGTCATTACTCAAGAGCCAATTCATGTTAATCCTAATATAGATTGTCTTTACTCGAATGCTGGAATTATTAATACAGCTCCAGTACATTTAACGTAGAAAGCTGTTTGACAGTGTTTAGCCGTTCCTTCAAATTCTTAATTGTCATTTAATTGCTTTAGGCATTACATGGATAATTACAGCTTAGGTCGTAATCTTGAAAAGATTCAACGCTACGGTTGCAAAAGTGCATGAGAACCAAATTGCCCTAGCTCTTGTTTTGATACTAAACTCTTCTCACCACCTTTCCTTCAAATCTCATGCAGTGTCTAGCTTCTCGTCCGATACATGCCACCAAGAATCGGCTACTTTCACCCCAACTAGTTGTTTACGGCTCAAACCTGTCGGCGAGCGGGTAAACATACCGTGTTTGGAGGTTTCAAGAGCTGTTCAAGGAAGCAGGGTCGTTCAATGATGCCAGATAGCAACAGGAGATAATAGAGATTAGTAGTGATCGAAAAGTATCAATTGTGTGGGACATGTTTGCTTTTGTCGATAGGCGGCTAAATTGATGTTCAACGTATAGATACAATCAACAAGACGAATGTTTTCTTCCAGTATCTCCCTTGGCACACTTAAGCTACGATGTCGTCTTCCAATTTCGGCCAGTCCCACTCCCAGTCCAAATTCTTCTCAGTCTCTGCGACTTTGGATACGTCCTGCTCCTCCAAAAAATCAATTAATTTATTCAACGTCTCATCCCAATTCTCCATCTCTGCCTGAATTTTCTCGTCTTCATACACGTTGTCCACGCTGGTCTCATGGATTGCTGCTTCGGGAGAGCAGCCAAGCCTCTGTGTCTGGCCAGAGCAACAATCAACCTGGCTATCTGCGTCATACGCTTCTGATCCTTTATCAGTATCATCGCCAGATATCGTGTTGAAAAACCCCTCGCCCGCTGCAGGGCCATCCTCGCTTTGAATGCAGAGGTGGTCGCCACTACTGCTGAGTGACAAGCGACGGGATTCGACACGTCCGGCGACAATAGAGATTCGGATTGAGAGTTATAGCTGGTGGTAGAATGCTGAGACAACGCCGATAAATGTGTATTGTCAATAGGGAAGAGATCGGGAGATAGAGTAGATGAAAGGCCAGTGGATGGGGTGAACAGTAAAGCAGTCCGATTGGCAAAAGTTTCCATTGACAGCGCGTTCTGTGGTTCACTTTGACCACTCAAATCGGCGATAGACACGACCTGCTTTACCAAGTTCTCTAGCAAAGTTATTCTTTGCTTTAAAGCTGAATTTTCCGCCTTGATTTTTTGAACCTCTTCGCTTTCAGGATTTTCGGATGAAGATTGACTAAGCGTTGCTGGTAATGGGTCAATAAAAGACTGAATGCTAATGCCTAAATGCGGAGGCGGTGGGGCTATGTCACTCAGGCTAATATTCTTAGCGCTAATAGGAGTAGACAAGTCTGGATTGGTGGCAAAAAAAGCTACTTCTTGCAAAGGAGACGCCTCGCGCGATCCGGACGATGATGTAGATATAAGATTAGTGGATGAAGAAGCCGCAGTGGATGCCTGTGTTGATGCAGATTGTTCATTTTTGAGCGCCATATTCTCAACTTCAAGTTCCACTACTCGCTTTTCAAGCCATGTAAGATGCAGCCTCCGTGCATTTCGCGAACGTTGTGCAGATTCACGGTTGCGAATGGTCTGAAAGGTTCATTAGTTAAGACAGACCTTGTCAACATTGCAAACAACCCACTCTAGCCTCTTTGCGGGCAATCTTTGCTCTAGTAACTTCGTCCAACTCTTGCAAATCGTCACTCGTATCTTCTCCCTTGGATGGTGATGCCAACGAGGAATGACGTGGGCGTTTAGGAGGTAGGGATTCAGGCGACGGTGCAGAGCGTTTGGAAGAGGAAACAGCCGCGGCGAAAGCCATAGCAATAACCAGCGTCAACCCAACAAACAGTAAAAATGAAGAAGAATGGAAAACAAATTTAAAATTTAGAATATATATGGTGGCAAATATATGTGCTGGCAAGAAAAACTGTCGACGTGGAACCTAAGGTGGAGGTCTTTTCAGGCACCCGGTCGGTAAATAAATTAAGCCGAATCTTCAACTTTAGAATTTTCTTAATAACCTAATGACAGAATATTCATTAAACTTTTTCTTTTTCCTTATCAATCTATTTCGAATCTTTATACATGCTTGCAAGCACCTCATTGCTAGTTTTGGATATACGTTATTGGTATATTCTCCAACCAGAAAGATCCTACATTCGATGTATTGTCCAGTCTCATTGGCTTGGAATAATCGCAAAAGATAACCTGTTCAGCCATCTTTCCTATCATTTGTACTCGAAAATTTGCTCATGGCTTATCAAAATATTGTCTCAAGATGCTGCAGCATCTGATGAAGGCATTGTAGATGGCTGTGATGGCGTTGTGATCTGGAAAAAGAAGATGGCCATTTCAACTTCAGAGTTTCGTAAATATTTCTCAACACGTTTGCCGGGATTATGGACAGAGAAAGACGAGGGAATGAGAGGGCATGATGTGTTTTAAGAAAGTGGTATAGTTGAATGTCCGTCGTAGGATCTGAGAAGATATAAGGAAGGACCTGTTGTTGATAGCTCCCAAAGAATGAATCTAAATGGCTGTCTTCTTCTATTCCAGTTAGACAATTCTCAACAAGCTATCCTACGTCCCAATGCTTTCAGTTCAAAGCCCTAAGACATAACCTAATTTCTGACAACGTTTCAGATTTGACTGTTATGACATGAAGCACTGTCTTCTACAACATTCATTTCACAAACTTGCCTGATCGGCATTTTACCATATGGGTTCAACCTTTAGCCAAAACTCCTTTTGCGTAAAGCTCAGAGACAGCTTTTGTTGGGAGCTCGATGATTTCATTTGACTTTCAGGCTGTTCAACTTCAAAGCAAGGAAGCAGAGATTTGAAGTTACACCCAATTACTCCTCAACCCATTAGATATTTTCTCTTACTACGTCTAACTGGTTTTGCTTAAGCGGGCTTGGGGTCTTGACATATTGGATGGGTGATACGGCAATCTCTTCAACCTCAGAATTCCACTAAGCTTTCGTCGATGGAAACGACTCCACTTCCATTCTAAAAAGCATTAAACATAGCTCAAAGAAGCTCTTTGATAGCTGTTGGCACATAGATAATGACGCTGCTTTCACAGGTCGAGGAGAGAAGTCATTCTTTGGGGACAAAAGTCTGACGATGAACGAACGGACTGATTTTGTTCGACTATTTGTCTTGGGTCACAGCACGGTTTCCATTCGTAAACAGGATGACTCTCCTCTAGTCGTGATGCTTGATTGAAGGAGTTCAATCAGGTCTTTGGAAGCTGTAGTAATGTGACCGTTCATTGCCAAAAGCGACAAGCCCATGGCTTCTATCAGGGGCATATCACACTCAAGGGCGATATTGCGCATGTACCAAAAGGCTCTGGGCAGATTCTACAGCACAAAAAAGTCTTCTTGAGCAATAGAGTTGACGGATATATGTTTGATCAAGGACATTAAAATATAAAGTGGTAAAATAAATATCTAAAAGTAGAATACAATATTTTAAATAAGAAAATTAAAAACATGCCATAACGTTGAATATTCTTTGGCTTGGCGAATGTGTTAAATAACACGTCATTGGTTATTAACTTTCATCAAACTTGCAAAGACAGAAAAGAAAAGAAAAGTAGCAAAAAGGTCAGATAATTTGATTCTTCAGATGCTACGACAGAAATTCATTTAATTTTGCTTTTTTCGAAATACGCTCAGTCACTTCTCCATCACAGCCAATTCCTCGATCCTTTTGTACTCCTCCCAGAAATTGACAAGCCACACAGAACTGCGCCACCTCAACTATAAAAGAACAGACTGTATGAAATAGTAACAAGAAAGAGATGAAGAGATAGAAAATCCAGAGATAAATCACAAGGACAGCATTTATTTAGAGTCTTTGGCGCCAGGCGCGTACTCCTCTTGACCAGGTGGATGGGAAATCCCCATTTTGGTTCGCACATTGTAGAAAACTTTCAGGAACTACATAGTGATACAATCAGCGAAGATTCAGAACTCGAAGCATTACACACTTTGGTTCGCGCACCCTGTGCGCTCACGCCATTATCCTGCAGATCCTGGTCTGTCATTACAACCATATCTTTCCAGTTGGTCTTTTCAAAGTTAGACGTATATTTCTTGAAGAATTTAGCATTAGAAAACGATCGCAATACAAGATTGACCCACATGTAACCTCAATACTCGTAGCCAACTGGCTATATCTTCCACCACCCTCATGTCTACATCGTCAGGACCAGCAACACCAGCTCCTCCACCAGCACCACCACCTCCAGTTTGACCTGGGGCAGGCGAGTGAGATTTCATCATCGGACTCTTCCGTCCTCCTTGGTTGCTCCTGTTGTTTCTTGGAAGATTCAAGCCGCCAGAAAGAGCGCTTGTTTGTGAGAAAGGTGAATAAGGTGAACTGATGCCCTGCATAGCGAGCAGCTGCGCTTGTGCTTGGGCATTGAGACCATTTAGAGCAGTATTCACACCTAGACCAGAGAGATTGTAGTTGAGACCCAAGTTCGCTAATGCAGCAGGATCAGCAGCGATACCAAGAGCACCTAAACCAAATTGGTCGAGAGCAGGGGATCTTGCACTAAACTGATTGGGTAAAAGGCCAGAAGGCATGCCTGGCTGTGCGGTATGGTTATTGGTGATTTCCCCGTCGTCGTTGTATTGGCCAGAAATGTTTCTGGAATTGTTTCCAGAACCAAGCCCAGAAGAACGGCGATATTTTCTAACATCTTCCAAAGGCAAATATCCAGGGTTGTTGAGCTGAAAGGTTGCCATATTGAGAGCTTGCGAAAGGTCTGCAACGCTGGCTGGTGTACCCAATCGGGGTTTATCAAAGTTTGTGGCCATAGGAGTGTTGACCATGCTTGCCCAGCTGGGGTTGTTGGTAAATGGACTAGCCATTGGAGATTGTTCTCCGATACTAAGTCCAATACCGGTGTTTGCGCCAGCAGAAACTCGAGGGGAGCGAGGGAAAGACATTCTGTCTCGATTGAGAGACTCGCGTGCTTTGCCTGCAAAGTCGGTAGATTTGGGGCGAGGCTCAGGGGTAGGAGATTTTGAGCGACCACGTTCTGAGAAATCGCCCTCCAAACCTGGGGAGGAGCCACGTTCAACAACCTGATCAAGCTGGCCTTGCCATCTTTCATGTGAGCCTACACCAAGGGTACCGGGAGCAGAGATCCTATTTTGCCTGATCTTGGATTTGGCAGTGGCATCGTCTGGAGCAAGATAATGACCAGCACCCGGAGAACCAGGGAAACCAGAACCGCCACCGGCGGAAGGAGACTTAAGATTCATAGAAGAAAACTTAGATTCCATCTGGGCTTGCAAAGAAGCTGACGCTGGAGGTGCAGGTGAAAGCAATGTGGTCATAGGATCCGATTGTGCCATGTGATGAAGAACAGACAGGAAAAAACGGATCTGAACCGGCGTAGAATGTTGGAGAAGAGAATAGAGAGCAGCAGTGCGCTCGGCTTCCGAAAGGACTCGGAACCCTGCAACTTGTGAGCCCGAAACCTTGCAAATTATTTACATTACTTACATTGCTCGATAGCACCTAGCTCCTCGGTAAAGTTCGGATCGGTACTGGCAGCAGCCATCTCTTCAAGAGTAGCTTCCCAATTAGCAAGGTGCTTGAACCATTGGTCAATTTGTTCAGCTACATATGTCAGATGATCATTCTTTTCTTGACAACTCACCCTCAGGCGTCTTGACATCCCTACTTGAGATGTATTCGCTGCTAGGCCGCGGTCCCGTCGCGGCCGATACAGCCCTCCCAGGTCCCATACCACTTGGTCTCGGGCTCAAATTCTCTTTATGACCCATGCCCATTGCCACGCTGGAGCTAACATGCCTAGGGTTGCTGAATGAGCTGGGACTAGCCAAGCCATTATTACTCAAACTTAGCTGCCCAAAACCCTTGTGAGTGCCCGTGGTGGTGCTGGGTGGACCAAGGGACTGGCGCATGAGCTTAGCCGGGTTGGAAGGGTTCACAGGTGGCTCCGGGGAGGGAGATGGCGACGGCGAGCGATGAGGTCGAAGAGTCTGTGACGCCATTGCGATGTGCTGCTTGTCTCCAAACACGAGAAATTATAAGGGCGACCAGCCGCTGTACGGACCTGCACCGGGATCTGAAATTCCTTGCAACATAAGCAGGTGATTAACAAAGGAAAGAAAGATGCGTACCAGTATGTGGATGGTCTGTGCAGAGAGATGAACAAGTATATGAAAGTGTACGATTCAAATTCGAAATGGAATTGTAAAAAGCCACAAAGGCGCCAAAGAACATGTATTGTCAGTACTTTCTCTCATCTATAGAGTAAGCGGTCGTAGGAATGGCTGGCTTCCTTTGATTGACGCGCCTCCATTCTCGTCTATCGACTTTCTCGCCACTTGCAACTCACCGTGGGTAGAGAGCGTGAATGCTAGAGCGTATGTAGAGAGGTATGCAGAACAGCGGGTCGCAGAGTATAGTGTACTGAGACCTGCTCTTGTGCAGATAGAGGGTGGATAAGAGAAGGAAAAGAAGAAGAGAGAAAAACACATTTACTTGGAATAAAGAACGCGGGTAATAAAGTGTCGCCGCAGGCCTATTTTATTCTGGAGATAGGCACGCGAGAGGCGGTTCTCTCCGCCTTATCATCATTCTTATTTACTATCATGGTAATTTCTCGTCTTTACCAAAATGTCTTCCAGTGCTCCTCTCTTGTCCAGCGCCATAGAACCAGACGAAGAAACTCCTTCTGTTCTTCAAGGCCAGATTGGTTCATCCTCTAGAAATACACCTACAGCCACCCCAAAAGTGCTTGTCCCAGGGACACAGCCAAGTGGGAGTGGCAGTAGCCTGGAAAGTGCAGAAGAAGGCGGCATTGTATGTTGGTATCGGCCATGAAGCCTGCTAACTGTATAGAGAGGTATTCTGAAGCAGTCGAGTCATCCGGTGGCATTGGCTATTCTTTATCTATTCAGAAGTGCTGCGATTGCTGTCTATGTGTTATGTGGACTATGTAGGTAATGGTGGGGAGCGGTGAATCTCGGCTGATGGCGACTAGTCACCGATAACTATGTTCTCAGCGTGAGTACAGCAGCGTTCTAATAGAGTTGTCAGCTAATCTAGATCAAGACTGTCCTCGTCGTCGTGCTGCTTTCTCTGGATTTTTGGAATACCCGAGTACGTCTAGTCCTTCTACATTTGAGAATAATCCTAACTGCGAGTTGTAGAATGTTGCTGGACGGACACTTGTAGGCCTGAGGTATTGGAATGAGGTGGACGACGAAGGCGAAAGTGCTTGGGTCTTTGAATCCAGAGATGTTTGTGTGCACTTTTCAACGCAATATTGAGCTAATGGAAAAACCAGCCATCGCGGCCAGCGAACCCGATTGATGCCAAGTGAGTTTACTTTTAATTATTTCCTCCTTGTTTAATGTTAATTGGGGTGATTTAGAATGTTTTGGGTGAGCGCACAAAGACATTAGAAAATATTTCACCTAACAAAGTCGATAGATTGCATTGTATGTTTACCCATTAGGATGGCTTGCGCTCTTTATCATCTCTATTCTCAAGTTCAATATTTCGCATGTTCCTTTCTGTTTGCCTTCGTCTTGGGCTCATAAACGTCATAGTTTTCTGCCGATAGTTTTCCTTGCGCTAGTATTTAACTTTTCCAATCTTCTCGGTTTCACGTATGTCATTCTTGTCCATTTTTTTTTCTTATCTTACTAATGTCATTTACAGATATGCGGATCGCGATGCCCAGCGGCGATGGGCAAGTGGTGTGGCCTCTTCAGGTAACCTTTTGGGCTTTGGTTTTGGAGGTATTGGAGGTCAATTAGTAGGCGGCATGGTCAAAAATAGTCTTGGTCGTATGTTGGGATAATTACGCTGACTTGGGTGTCGCGTGTGATATTATCCATTAACACATGCATTGCTACCTAATCAAAGGTTCATCGTTTGAGATTGGAAAGACCATTAGTATTTGAGTATGGCTGTCGATTGATACATAGGTTGGTCGAACGTCTTCGCTTCCCATGTGGACCTCCGTTTGCATCTTGAGCTTTTCCCAGAAAAGACGTCACGGACTTGCTTTGTCCTTGATTCTGTCTACCCAATCCATCAGATTCGGACTTAGTCTGTACTACACCCATCCAATACCCAGCCCAATACTGCGCTGTCATCGCATGTCTTAAAGCATCTTCCCTCGACATATGAGTTGTATCATAGACTCCATACTCCTGTGGTCGTACTTGTTCTTCGCTCTTGTACGGGCTTTCGTCTTCTGCTTCCCAATGATCTTCATCATACACCTCCTCTACCTCTCCCCATTCTGCATCCGCCGCTGCCTCATCAACCACCTCCAACATCCCCCCAGGAGATGGGGGCTGATAACGCGGGCTTTCCACAGACCGTCGGTTTGCACGATCGGATGGCTCGGCAGGAAGGGCTGGAATAGAAGGGGAATAAGTGTTGACGGAGTCATAAGGATTGACGGCCGTGGATTGCTTCGTCTTCCTTTTCTTCTTTGCAGGTGTCTCAGGCTCTGAAGTGTTTACGGGAGGAACAGATGCAGTATACCAGCTGCCAAGGGATGAATGTCAGTTGCTGCAACGGTGTACGAGAGCAAGGCTTACGCTGTGCCGTAGTCATTAGCACCCGGTAATGGTCGACCAAGAGCCGTGGCCGCTGTTGCCTTATCCAGCCACGTTCCCGGTCCTGGATGATGAGTCTAGTTTATTCTTCGTCAGAGATACGTTATATGTAAAACTTGATGGGACTTGCGTGAAACTCTTTCATAGCAGAGTTGGCAGCATTAATGAGTTCTCGATCATCCCACGCTCCATTTGCTCCCGTTGAAAAACTCAGCTCAACCGTAGGCATCGACTCTTGTTGCTGTGACGGAATATCAGAACCAGACGTTAGAGACATATCCGACATTTGCGTTGTTAAGTTGTAAATTGCTCAAATGTAATGCAAAACCAAAAGAGACAACTTTTTTGATTCCGTCGACTTAAGGTGGAGGTAATTCATTTCCATCCATTCTCTTTATTCTAATTTTAATCTTCACTCGTTGGGAAATTAAAACCACGCAAAGTGGCAAGCGGATTGGCCTCTCCATGTCATGGATTCTCCTCCTCAATACCTCTCTTTTCCAGAATTTCCTCAAAACGGACCAAAGCAAGATCAAAATGAGGAAGCTGTACCGACATTCTCCAGTTTTCCTGATCTACCAGAATCTCATCTTGCGGATCAAGATAAATCACAGTTAAGAGAGGAACATGAGAAAATCAGCAGGAAAAGAAGAAGGGGTGAGCAACGCGGTAGCGGGAAAGATAGAGAGAAGGCGGCGGAAAAAAGCGAAAGAAAAAGAGACAAGGAAAGACATGACAGAGCTCGAGATACACGTAGAATACATGGCCAATCTGGCCCATTTAACACCGAGTTGAGAGAGGATATTTTACGCAAGGACAGAGATGATGAGGATGAGCATAGTAGGCATCGCAGACATCATGAACCTCATAAGGACAAAGATCGGCATAATAGAGAAAGAAAGAGAGACAGATCTGCCGAACGACGCTGGAAAGAAGACCATAGGAAAAAGGAGCGCGAGCAGGCTGAGGCTCTCATTCGCGGCGAATCTGGGCCAATCGAGCCGTCAGACGTAACAATGAAGAAGGGCGAAGAAAGATACATTGAAAGAGATGATGGGATACCTTGGTATGAAAGTTTAGGTAGAGAAAGCCGAAAAGGACATAAGTCGCTGGAAACTGTAGGTCTGCTATGCCCGACTACATCTATAGACTGACAATGCCGCAGGCACCCTCTCACAACTTTTTTGTAGATACGGTAGGAGATAAGGATAGTTTCCAATACGGTGCTGCTACTTCATATTCTGCCCCACGGTATATGCGAGACGACAGTAAATCAGAACTACAAAGAGACGTGATGATGTACTGATCATATTCACAGACCAGATAGTAGGTTTCAACCCTGGGCTACGTATAGTCTATTCTCGCGAGAAAACGCAGAAGGGTATCGAAGTTGCTCCTCGTGGTCGACCCTTTACAGCGAGATACAACAAACAAGTTGCTTCTAGCTCACACCACATCCTCTTGAAACCTTTGCTAAATTGTTCTTTGGATTTCAACCAAGAATTCATCGAATTTGGTGGATCAAATAGGCAAAATAAAGAGACGGATATACCCGCTTGGCGATCCATTACTCATACAGTTTCTGACGACGACGATGACGAGCGAGACATTAAAGCGGCAATTGGAAGCTATACCACCTTGAATCAGGAAACTGTACGCAAAACAATCGAACTAGAAGCTCATCTTCATACATGCCCAACCGACATTTCCTCTTGGCTCACGTACTCTACACTTCATCTTGAATCGAGTGCTCGTGTAAAAAGTCATGGCCCTCTTGGTTCAACAATGACGAAAGCCGAGGCCGAAGTAAGGCTATCTATTCTAGGCAAAGCACTCGATGCAGCACAAGAAAACGGTCACTCAGTAGCACTTCATTTGGCGTTCCTTGAGACTGCAGAGAACGTATGGTCGGTTGGGAAAGTGACAAGACGATGGAAAAACGTACTTCGCCAACTTGAAGAGACGGATGCAGGATCCGAGGAAAGAGTAGATATCATGGCTATATGGCTAGGGTACATTGAATGGTGCCAAGGACCAGGATTCGGTAAATTGAAGGACCGCGCGGAAGGCGATAAAGAGGTGGGGGCCGTAGATGAGGTTGTAGAAGTTTATGTCGAATGCTTGGAACGACTCAAGGGTGGGATAGGTATGGGCTTGGGAGAAGAAGCCAGAGAAGAGAATTTAATTAAGATATTCATGAGATTGGTCATGTTTTTAAAACAAGCAGGTGAGTATCTCAAACACAAGTGAAGCTGATGAGAGTAGGATATCAAGAAAAGGCATTGGCGGCCTTCCAAGCTCTCATTGAAATGTATGTCCTCCCCTCTTGTGAACATGCTAAACCAAGCTAGAAACTTTTTTCCGCCATCTTACCTTTCTCCTCCTGCCAAACCCTCTCAAGCTCAACGCCACGAATGGTTCATGTGGTTAACTTCCGACTTTGAGAGCTTTTGGGACAGTGAAGCTCCACGCATCGGGGAGCCGGGCGCTGTCGGGTGGGTTAAAACACCAAAAGAGACATTACCGCCGCCTAGCACTGAGGAAACGGTATTCAAACATTCTTCAAACGATCCGATGGGACAGTGGTTTGAAGCAGAGAAGCACGCCGAAAGGGTTTACAGTCTGCCTGGTCGAGCGACGGATTTAAACTCTGAGATAGAGGATGATCCGTTCCATGTTGTCGTTTTTGACGACATTTCTCCTTTTCTCTTTCCTATCCTCTTGCCGAATGTCCGAATACATCTCATCTATGCTTTTATGGCATTTATGGGCCTGCCGTCTTGGCCGCCAGGCCTATGGGCTTCTGCAACGGAGAAGTGGGATGCGTACGAGTGGACGCTAGTTGAGAGCGATACCAAACGGATGGAATTCTGGCCTGAGAAGCCTAGTACGAAAAGATTAATGTGGCAGACTGTAGGCGGTGAGCCCATGGAGCCTATCCAACCTGCCTCACTCTCTCACCCATTCACCACGCCAGTCAAATCATGGGTTCAATCTCGCTCGACGCTGTTTGCCAAGTCCGGCCCAAGTGGCTGGTTCAGGGACATGGATAGCAGCGACTTGGATGGTAAAGATGTAGGATTTGTCAGAAACGTGTGGCAGCTGCTCAAGGACCGTGTGGCTGACCCCTGGTTTGTGCTCCTCGGTCTCGCACTGGAGAGTGCCGTATCTGCCAAGGGGTAAGTCCATCCAAGGCTTCAACGTTGACCAGTGCAGGGCAATCAAGGTCGCAAAGTCCATTCTTGCCGACCATCGCGATGACCTCTGTCTATGGGATGGCTATGCCCGCCTGGAGCACCAACGTGGAAACACTCAAACGGCCCGAACGGTGTACGCCACGGCTCTCCAAGCTGCCATCCAGACACGCCCAGCGACAGGCAAGACCTCGCACGAGCTCGACCTCTGGGCCGGTTGGGCAGAACTCGAATTTGAACAAGACGAGCATAGATGTCTAGAGGTCTGCCTGATGGCGGCTGGCGCTGGCGAGGAGAAAACGACCCAACTAGCGAAAGCAGACTACGCCGCAACGGCTCCCAAGCCGACGACCTTGCTCAGAGCAAGACAGGTAAGCCACGAGATGAGACCGAGCTGACGACCAGTACTATACATCGCTCGCCTCACCCCTCCCACCGAGCCATCTCCTCCTTTTCTCCCTCTACACCTACTATACCAGCGGCGTCGAGAGCGCTCGCGATGTTTGTCTCTTCCACGCCGACCGCTGCGAATTGTCCGCGCAGGAAGCCTCGTACCAGCTCCTCACCCGTATCCTCTACCGCCACATATCCCGCCATCCCTCACCACCGTCTCTCTACCGCCACATCCTCGAAGACGCCTGCCACAAATATCCCCGCAACTCGGCGTTTTTGTCTCTCTACATGCATAGCCAAGTCCGCGAACGCGTGTCCGGACGCGTGGCACGCCTGACGGCGGCGATGACCGCCGGCCCGGGGCTGCTCTGGGCCGTTTGGGCAGAGGCGAAGGCCGCTCATCGGACTTTCTGGGATTCGGGTGGTGGCGGCGCTGAGCGCGTGCAGTTTGTGCTCAACAGAGGGATTAGCTCTCCACGGTGGGTTCCTTTCTGTCACCGCACGGACTGGCGCTGATGGCGACCCTGATCTGCTAATTGCATCCTGTGTCGGAACAATAGCGGCAAACGTTCGGCCGCACTCTGGCTACTGTCTGTGGAATTTCAAATACTGATGGGACGGCCCAAGATCGCGAAAGAAGTCTGGCACCGGGCTCTTTCGTCACTGGGTGCGTGCAAAGGTGAGCCATTTTGCTTCCGTTCGGCGATCGCCGCTGACCGGTGTAGCCTTGTATTTACTACCATTCTCACCGCTCCTGCGGCCATACTTTAGCAGCGGGGAGCTGGCGGCGTTGGCCGCCCTGGGAGTGGAGCGTGGGCTGCGTCTGCGGGTGTCGCCGCCTCACGTGGCAGAGGAAGGCCATGTGGCACTTCCAGATGACGAGGCATTGTTGGATGATGAGCTGGCGTTCCTTACAGAGAGGCAGGTTTTGAAACCGTATTGAAAAGTGTAATTTGTTTTAGTCCGTTGCTTGGACACAAACCCTAACTTGAAAGGACCCATTGAAATTAACTCCATACAGAAATTTCAGCCGGTGGAGGTTTCGACAATGGTTTAAATTTGTGGATTTTCCTTTTTCTTTCTTCGTCTTGTTTAAAAAAAAGAGAAGAAATAAAAAAAAACTCGCCACCGCTGCTATGCCAACTACCACCATCAAGGCGCGAGGGATTCTCTTTGACCTCGATGGGACGTTAATCAGTTCGTAGAGACATGTCTCATGGTGCCGAGGCTGACGATGGTATCAGGCTCGACTCCCGTGTGCGAGGCGGTGTGGCACAAGTGGGTCAAGGAGTATCCCTATGTGGACTTGCGAGAGGTGTTTAAGAGTGAGTGGAAGTGGTAGAGCGGGACTGACAGCGTTAGGTTCCCATGGGATAAGGACGAGAGAGCTGTTGCGCTATTGGCTCAAGATTACGGATCCCGTGGCCCTTGAGGTGAGGTGATTCGGCTGGATGTGGCTGACAGGGTGTAGGCTGCAACAGAAAAGTTTGAATCGGACGTTCTCAAAGAAGCCGAACGCATCGCGTCATCAGGCGGAGACGGTATCCGTCTGCTTCCTGGCGTGCAAAAGTTGTTGGTTGGCTTGAACGACGTATCCAAAGACACGTCTCGATGGGCCATTGTTACATCTGGTTTGTTTGTTGACAGGCAACCCTGAGTGTGCTGACCTGGTCAAAGCGACAAATGCTTATGCGACGACAGCCATCACCACGGTGGATCTACCAAAAACATCGCATCTCATTACGGCCGATGAAGTGACCCGGGGTAAGCCACACCCAGAGCCGTACATTATGGGAGCGGCCGCGCTGGGTCTTCACCCGACTGAATGTACGTATTGTGATAATGGACGGAGCTGATTGACAGGTATCGTGTTTGAGGATGCTCCGTCGGGTGTGAAGGCAGGCGTTGCGAGTGGAGCACTGGTGGTTGCGGTGTGCACAAGTCATAATCGAAAAGCGTTGGAAGGTCTAGGGGCGCACCACATTGTTGAAGACTTGTCTTTGTGAGTGTTGTCTGCGTCGTACGGCTGGCATTGCTGAAATGACGTCTAGAATCTGCCTTGACACTGAGGGTGATGAAGTCACCATTGCTTTTCCTTGTTAGTACTATTATGGCCTTATCCGTTGTATTTGATCTATCCCTATACGTTTTTTTTTCCCTTTCTTTTATGAAACCAAAAAGACTATCAAGTCTATGTTTGAAAGTGGTGTATGTTTTTTTTTTGAGCAACATGCATGCATTTGGCCCTACGGTGGATGCTGGTGATAAGATTTCCTTTTTTTGTGTGTACGGGTGTGTTGTGGATATAAGGATAGCAATGTATGTTGACATACAACATTTGATCCAAAGTTGTTGTCTTTATTTAGCTATGAGTATGAGGGGTAAATGGTTGTAAGTGTTTTCTCTAAATCACTAGTTATAGCAGCTTATTTGACTTGATTGAATAATGAATAGCCGTACTATGCAACCACCTACCACGTTGGAGGAGAGATTGGTCAGGTAGCCAAGGATACAAGTGATAGGGTGAGCAAGTCACGCTTTGCAGCGGATAAGGGTCAGTTGACATTCTCCCTGTAGTTTTGCGGACGAGGTCTGCGGGGTAATACCAATAAAACGGACGGACAACGACTGGGAGAGCAGTCGGAGGCCCGAGGATGCGCCGTTGGAAGCTGACTGATTTCATATGGGGATGGTTTGTATAGGGATACGCCTATAATGAAGATATGTCAATGAAAAGTGCCTAGCTGGTTGGCCAGTATGGACCAGCAAGAGGGTTGAGTGTAAGCACGTTGGGATAGCTTCCGACGGGGTATATCGGCTGACCGTTGGTTTAGGCTTTGCCTGAGGGGGTATGCAAAATTTAGAGGAATGATCAAGTCCCATCGTCATGGAAAAGCTATTGAGATGGGTAGGATGACTCTGTAGGCAAGGTTCTTGGGCAGAGAACGAGACACAAGACATGAGGTGAGGAATGTGGAAAGAGGTATCTGCTGTGCTGTCAAGGGAATCAATGTTGACGTTGCAGTGACTAAAAGTATAGGTATCTGGAAGCGAGCGTTGATCTAGGCATTGTCTATGCAAACTCTTGAAGAAGAGTACAAGAACTGGAAGCTTGAGGCGGCTTCATGTGGAATGGGCTGCGACTGATATTTCAAATCTCATGCTGTTGTCCTCTGCTGTTGACTGCCGGCAAGGCTTGTGGCCTTGAACGTTGGGTATGTTGGATATCGTGACCTCTTTCCAACCTACAGTTCTTTTCCGTGTGGTACACCCGATATAAAATATCCTAGATGATTAGAGAATGCACCATACAATTACGACACTGATACTACATCAAGTCAAGCTGAGAACTAGACAGATACAGCTGTCGTGATATAGTACACTCCTGGCTCTTTCCCTCGTCCTCTTCAAGCTTTCTCGTCGACTCGCAAAGGTATACTTGACCTTTGCTCTGTCAGATTGTCGCTCGTCACACTGTGCCCATTTGGCTGTCTTTTATGCCATCGTCTTGCCTTCCGCAACACTGTTTGGTCTTATCGTTGGCTGTGGTCTTATCCAAAGAACTCTTGGTATAGTTCACCATTCGGCCACCATTCGGCAACCAGTCTTCGTTTTATCAACCTCTCGTCTCTTTTTCCTTTCCAACAATTCAAACAACTTCTCTTTCGCCTAGCCTGACATAGGACAAATTCAAGCAGAGATTGATCAAGAGACAGGTCTCCTCGCTCAACAGCACATCTGAGGAGTGTTTACTAAGCTCCTATCCATGGGGGTTTCTATATAGTCAAACTTGTTGCTGATTTTCAACACTCCCAAGTGTTGGAGTGTTTTAATACGGTTTCCTTAATTATTCTTTTAATACCTTACTTTCAAATATAGGATTTGATGTGGAAGTTGACTTCATGTAATGATGCTCCAAATTGTTCTTTTCAAAGCGAATACATTCTTGTTTGGCTTTACATTTTTAATTGAGCACTCTACTAGACACGGTTGAGTTGGATATCTGTTTGACGTATCTCTGGCACCTGCCACATAAGTCAAGATGAAAAGTTTAATACTATCCGACACCAAGCAAGGTATCGATTATGGTCTATTTTGCATCTGCCAGCAAACGTTGGCAATAGAAGCGCATTACGAACCAGGACGGATACCATTAAAAGGTCTGATTTGAGAGCCTTATTGTCATAAGAACTTGTGCAGATAGTTGACTGATGTCAAACTGAGCCTTGGACAGGCTGCGCACTGTAATCATCATCCGTAGGTCGTGAATCTTGAGGTTCTTGTCGTCAAGCATTTCTTGATTCCTAAAGTCAGAAGAAACAAGCTTATGAGATGCGTTCTGCAGACGTGTTTGAAACATCTGGTTTAATCATCTTTGGAAGTAGGAGACCCGCCAATTACGAGTGATGATGGATTCTTTGAAAACCTTATAATCATATGTGCAGATGCCGCATATATATAATAATGATCTTAGGCATTCAAAACGCAGAAAGATCAGAGATCGCATGTCGCCACAGGTATTAGTACAATGTTACAAAATCCATCTAGAGCTACCTTTACACTAAGAGAACAGAGTTGATACACCCATCGTTCTCGGGGTTGTTTGTGATTTGAGCGTATTCTGCGTTGCTGTCAGCTCTCAAAAGTTCTGTTGATTATCGATAGAGCGGCTTACTTGACCATACAACTTTGCCACCAGTTGTTACCATACCCAGCTCACTCACATTGACTTCAACGATAGTCCCTTTGGTGAGAACACCGAGAGAGGTATAGAGTGGTGACTGAGGGTTCTTCTTGACACCGATAATAGGAAGCTGGAATGTAGTCTTTAGTTCTGGGTGAGTCACATTCGCCTTGGTCATTCGAAGACCCATTGGCCGGATGAAGCGCTAATCTTTTATCAGCTTTTTGCCTTACTGGTACACCCAAGGCGCTTACTTCAAGCTTGACGGGCTTTCGAGTGAAACTTTCGCCAACAAAGGTTGCTTTGTTAATCATCCTCTTCCAACTCTTAGATTTGCTCTTTCCAGTCTTGATAACCTTGAACATTTCTTCTTCAGCAATACCTCTAACTTTGGGGAGAGGAACAGAGTATTTCGCGGCACGATCTTTTCTTCGATCCTTGATGGCTGTCGACAGAGCTTTGGCGTCCTTGATAAACACACATGAGTAACAGCATGGATACAGGAAGAAATACTTCATACTTTTTGACCTTCACGGTCCAACAGATAAGCAGGCAAAGCACCCTCCTGTACTGCTCCATCGTCCTTTTGCTTGACATTCCTCTCATCATGCGCTTTGAGCGTCTTCTTCATTTGAACTTTCTCCGCATGTCGACGGGCATGCATTATCTTGGCCTTGTGACCAAAGATCTTTTGAGCGTCGGAAGAAGCTTTGTGAGCTTCTCGAGCGGTACGTTTTCGCCTGAATCCTTGTCAGCTTCACCTAATATTGAAAGTGCTATCAATACACACTTTCGCTCTTCGTAATCCAAGCGGCGACCATGTCGCTTTCGGTGCTCTTCCATATACTCGTTCTATCATACTATCAGTAAGGTCATTAAACCGAGTGGGATAGGTCAAACAAACCTGCGGCTGTACAGAAACTTGTCAGCTCACTACTCTTCGTTACACTCGAGTGCTTACCATCTTTTCTTTTTTCCTGTTTTTTTTATAAAATCAGATTGAAAAGAAAAAAAGATAATTGAAAAAGTTGCAGAAAATGAAATAAAAATCCATCACTTTGCGAAAGCAACGCAAAATTTCTGATTCCGCTCCCTTTTATAATTTCGTGAAATCGTTTCTAGTTATTAATAAAAGATTACAACAATCTTCAAAGAAAAATTCATCAAAAAGCATGGGTCTGTCTGAACGAAAAGTCAAGCGTAAGCTGCTCTTGTTGGATGATAATGTGTAAAGGCTAATTATTATCTCTATAGAACGTATTGGTCTTGACCCCCGGAATCTTGGTTGGTCGGATGATAAAAACCGCTTTTCTTACAAGCACATGAAGAATTTGGGATGGCAAGACAACAGCGGTCTTGGATCTACTTTCACCGGCAATGCCAATCATATCGCTGTTGTAAGAAAAGTCGATAATGGTGGTATTGGTATAACTAGGGCAAGGAAGGAAGGGAATGATATGGCTGCTGGAGCTGGACAGGCTGGTCAGGGCTTAGAAGAGGTGTTGAGAAGACTGGCAAGCGCTAGCGCTACGCCTATAATGATTACTCCTGAAGCCAGTCCCAGTCCTACTACTACACCTTTCCTTGTCCCCGAGGAGAAGCCGGCTGTTGTACGGAACAAAATTGCGTATGTGCTCTTCTGCCGTATTCTGAGTCTGTCGGAGAGCTATTAATGATGATGACAGATCTCGTCAAAGACACCTCTTGTCCAAAAAAATGGCTTCACAATCACCACAAGCGCTAGCAGAAATTCTTGGAGTCCCTGTTTCTTCTCTCCCTGCGTCTCCATCTCCCCTTGCTTCGGAATCGTCCACTCCTCAGCCCGAGAACAAAATTGCAATGGAAGAGTCTATAATATTGTCAGGGTCTGGGGAAAGTTTAAAAATCAAAGAAAAAGAAGAAGAAGAAATGATCACTACTTCCAAGGTGTCTGTAGCAGATTATTTTCGCCAAAGGATGCGCGAGAAGATACTTACACGCCAGGGCGTTACAGCAGCCACTCCTTCCACATCTAACGCACTTCCAAAACACAGTCTTGAGAAAGTACAAGATAATGTCAAAAGAGTCATCGGCAGCTCGGCCTGGGAAGGGAGCAAAATGACATTTTCTGAGTCAGAGGTTCAAGAAGAGCAAACAGTGTTTAATCCCTCAGAGTCTACTGGCGCGATCCCTAAGGAATGTATTGAAAAGGAGAAGAAAAGACAAAGAAAAGAGGAAAATAGATCAACGAAGCTTGTCAAAAAGACATTGGAGAGGGATGGAGGTGAAAGCAGGGATAAAGACAAGCCAAACGAGGTGCATGACCCTATTCATGATGCTCATATCAGAGTTGAATCCTTTGAGCATGCAGGCGAAAAAGACGAGGAAGAGGAGAAGAAACGGAGAAAAAGGGAGAAGAAAGAGTTGAAAGAAAAACGCAAGATACAAACAGTTGGTGAGACAAAAGCAATAGCCAAAGCAGAAGAAGAGGAAAAAAAGCCAAAGAGGAAGAGGGAGGAAGATGAATCAGTGAAGGAATCTAGCAAAAAGTCCAAGAAAGACAAGAACGAGAAAAAGAAGGAGAAGGGTGGAAAAAAGGATGAAAAAGACAAGCCTAAAGAGAACAAAAAGGACAGGAAGGGTAAGAGCTCATGAAAGTACATATTGCATCCAATTATCTTGTTGACAATCATCATATTACGCATATTTTTCATCATTTTGGGTCATCATGCATGTTTTTCGTTTCATGTCGTGAATCAGCTGCTTGAAGCTTTGCTCAATCCAACCAAAAGTAAACCTTACCAGCGACTGCCTGATGGTGTCCCAATGATAAGAGTTGGAGTTCAAAAGATCGTCTATGGTTGCCTTGAAATTATTGAGTTGTGGGCAGAAAGTATTCCGTCAATATACGAATCTGCGTAGAGACAGTACCCATATATCCGTCCGTGTTCAGATGGCTACAGCCACCCCATTGACACTTGTGTCACTGATTTGAAGACCAGAATCTTGGCATTGAGGCTGCATATGAGACATCCGCTAAAAAGACCAAATACGTTAGAACTGTAATTGTCATGGGTGACTAGATTGCCAGAGCTTTCCTAGCGGAATTGCATGATGTAACAGTCCTCTGAGTCTTGGATAATAAGATAATTGCGGCTTTGGATAGCTCCCAATTGAGAGCATATTGCTGCAGAACCTGCTCTTCTTATCAATACTCCAACTAAGAAATGAATATCAGGAGGGTCATACCTACCAATAATGATTCGCTTACGTTATAGAATGAACAGCAGCGTTGGTCAGGTTGATAGAACGATTATAAAGAGAAAGATGAATGAACAAATAAGGACCTAAAAGCAGTTTATCAATAATGGAATTGTTAGTATAATGAACGAGGATATGAATGATGTGATTCAACATTTCAATGATCTTTTATGTCATGTTCAAGAATTTAATTCCGTCCAATGTCCGGCGGCCATCCTTGTAATGTTAAAACGACTCGATGCGAATTATTCAATTTGGATCAGAATTGACAGAATATTTACTTGTTCTATACTTGCCACTCTGATTCCTATCGCTTGACTTTTGTTATCTATCTTTACACTGTACAAGCTTAGGCAAAATGTCTAATCCGGTTTTACAAGTCTACCTTCTGAATGCTTTCAGTCCTGACCCGCATTCTGGTAATCAAGCTGCAGTGGTCGTCTTTCCTACCTCGGCGAAACCTCATCCTCTTTCGGTGGATGAACAATTCATGCTTGGTTATGCTCAGGACTTCAACTTTTCAGAAACTGCCTACCTTGTTCCAATTAAAGGCAATGGAGAAGATGGTGTGGGCAAGTTTGGCTTGAGATGGTTTACTCCGGGAGAAGTAAGTTTTGATATATGGAGCGTATACGCAAATTGAGACCCGAATCAGGAAGTCCCGTTGTGTGGTCACGCAACTCTTGCTTCTTCGCAAGCAATCTTTTCGACCAACCCAACCTTTCATACCATCGAGTTTTCGACTCGCTTTGCTGGCACACTCATAGCTCGCAAACAGGATGATCATATCGAAATTACTCTGCCCTGTCTTCCCAAACCCATACTAGACACTTTTGGCGGTGGAGTAAGCGAGAAAACGATGAACAAGGTACAAAATGTGTTTGGAATCGATAGAGCGCAAGTTTCTAATGTGGAGGTCTTTTATTACGGGAACAGAGAGTCAATCATCATTCAATTCGATTCATCTGTCGATCTTAAACATCTGTCGCATAGTAATGAGTCTCTTGTAAGAATGAAGTGGACTTTTGTTGTTAATTTACTAATCCGCTTCTAGTTGGATCTCTCGAGTGGAATGATTCTAATTACACAGATCAATTCTGAGCAGTCAGATGAAAAGCTGCACATCAGCACTCGAGTATTTGCTCCTGGGTTAGGCGTTTATGAAGATCCCGTGGTAAACATGTCAGCTAATATCGTTGACTCATTAATTGACTCATCCATTACAGTGTGGTTCAGGTAACGCCAAGCTCACAGGCTACTATCTTTACTCCCCGCTTGCCAAGAAGGTCCTTCCCCAGAAATTTGCCCATGACCCTCTCAACACTGTCATTGAATGCGATCACCTAAGCAAAAGAGGCGGAAAATTGGTTTTGCGATGGGACGATGGAAATGTGAAAATTGTAGGAAAAGCTCTGGAGTTCATGAGAGGGACATTGACCCTCCCTCCGGCTTGAACTTTTCTTGGTTATTTTTCGTGTTGTGAAAGAAACGAATATGGAATAGAACTCTGTAGCTTGTCCTTACAGTTGACAAGGAGCTTGTTATGGTCTAAGGTTGTATTGGGCCAGATGTATATCGTTGATCATCGAGTGTTGTTGCAAATTGTTGCTGTAATACTGGTCGCAATAGAGCGCCGGATTATAACGACATAAAAAACAACCCTAAAAATGATTGCGCCAAGTTTCATAACCTTTTGAATTGATTCAGTAATTTGATTACCGCATTGATCTCAATTCCAGATAGAAATAACTCTCTATCAAAGCGTTGCTTGACAATTCTTGCATCACTCCTTCTTATACAGCATGAATGTCAATTAAAACAAGCTCTTCACCTTTGTGCTTGTGTTAATTCACCATTGCAACAGCATGAGTACTGTGGGCGAGTCTAAAGCCTCTCCTGAAAGTCCCAGAGCCTTGCAGTTGTTCTATCCTCCGGAAACCCGTCTATTGGGCCAAAAACCATGCTCTCTCAAAACTCTCCAAGGACAGTTTATGATGAGGATAACAAACCATCCTCAATTGTCTAGTCTCCCACTTGAGCTTTGTGGTCAGATCTACCATCACGGGTACACGTACGTACAGGAGGGCTGCTAACCCTTGGCTCCTGGATTTATCCCATCTAGATCTCACCATTAATCTTTGAAAAGAATTGTTGTTTAGAAGAAAAATGTTTCGTAGAATCAATCTCTTTTTCTTTTTATTCTATCTTATCGCTCACATTATCAGTGTTTCCGTGCCTGGCGAATGACCTCCACCAGCTTTGGACATGTCAATGTGAAAAAAATCGCTCATTCTATGATTAAAAGTGCCACAAACTAAAATCCCGGAATAAAATTGTATCAATTTATTTGAAAAATCCCGTTTGCTGGCCACAATCCACTACAAGTAATTGCCCCAGAAAGCCTGTTCTCTTTCTTTTTCTTCAACACAGAGTTTACTCTCTTTCTAGTTTTCACTTTCTTTTTCAAAAAAAACCCTAGGTGAGTCTCAGATGTGGTCATCTTGTCAATAGTCGGAGTGTACAGAGTTGTGGTTCGGATTAGAGTGATGGTGGCGAGACGCAGGGACATTGAGCAAAGAGACAATCATTGGCAGTCATCTTTTGTCTCTTTCGCCATTGAATATTATATACCGTCTTTGTCCAGAGAATGTCTGGACATAGTGGTTGGCTGTGTTCTTTAGGCTATCCAGAGGTGTTTTCGTTGAAGGGCAATTTTTTTTTTTGCCATTCAAAGTTGAGATTTCTGGAGACGGCATTTCTTCATTTTTCTCTATCACACAATATCTTGCAAACATACTGACTATGTATGTAGAAAAACATTCAAAATGGGCAAGGTTCGTTTGCCGAAAAGATTTTGTCATCTGGCCATCTAATTGTTCTGTAGGAGAAGACTCACATTAACGTCGTCGTTATCGGCCACGTCGACTCTGGTAAATCCACCACTACTGGTCACTTGATCTACAAGTGCGGTGGTATCGACAAGCGAACCATTGAGAAGTTTGAGAAGGAGGCTGCTGAACTTGGTAAATGTAAGTGAAAATTTTCACAAAAATTTTCAGAATATTGCTTACCCGCTTGTTAGCTTCCTTCAAATACGCTTGGGTTCTTGACAAGCTCAAGGCTGAGCGTGAGCGTGGTATTACCATCGACATTGCTCTTTGGAAGTTTGAGACTACCAAGTACCAAGTTACTGTCATTGATGCCCCTGGTCACCGAGACTTCATCAAGAACATGATCACTGGCACTTCCCAGGCCGATTGTGCTATCCTTATCATTGCCACCGGTACCGGTGAATTCGAGGCTGGTATCTCCAAGGATGGCCAGACCCGAGAACATGCTCTTCTCGCCTTCACCCTTGGTGTCAGGCAGCTCATTGTTGCTTGTAACAAGATGGACACCTGTAAATGGTCCGAGGAGCGATTCAACGAGATTGTCAAGGAGACCACCGGCTTCATCAAGAAGGTTGGTTACAACCCCAAGAATGTTGCCTTTGTCCCCATCTCCGGATGGCACGGTGACAACATGTTGGAGGAATCCACCAAGTGTGTATCTGATATTTATCGCTTGAAATTCTCTAACCTTTTCTTAGCATGCCTTGGTACAAGGGGTGGACCAAAGAAGTCAAGGGTAGTACAGTAAAGGGTAAGACCCTTCTCGACGCCATTGACGCTATTGAGCCCCCTACCCGTCCCACCGACAAGCCTCTCCGACTTCCCCTCCAGGATGTCTACAAGATTGGTGGTATTGGTACAGTGCCTGTCGGTCGTGTCGAGACCGGTGTCATCAAGGCCGGTATGGTCGTAACCTTTGCTCCTGCCAACGTCACCACTGAAGTGAAGTCTGTCGAGATGCACCAGTACGTCACTGATATATGTTCAAATCGTTTAACTATCAACTAACTTGTGATGAAAGTGAGCAAATTCCCGAGGGTCTTCCTGGAGACAATGTTGGTTTCAACGTCAAGAACGTTTCCATTAAGGACATCCGACGAGGAAACGTCTGTGGTGACTCCAAGGTCGACCCCCCTAAGCCTGCCGCTTCTTTCAACGCTCAGGTCATCGTTCTTAACCACCCTGGTCAGATTGGTGCCGGCTACACCCCCGTTCTTGACTGTCACACTGCTCGTAGGTTTTTGTCTATCCTGTATACTTTTGCTGACATTGTGCAGACATTGCCTGTAAATTCACTGAACTGATTGAGAAGATTGACCGACGAACCGGTAAGGCTACTGAGGTCGCCCCCAAGTTTGTCAAGTCTGGTGATGCCGCTATCGTCAAGCTCGTTTCCCAGAAGCCTATCTGTGTTGAGTCTTACGCTGAATACCCCCCTCTTGGTCGATTTGCTGTCCGAGACATGAGGCAAACCGTCGCTGTTGGTGTTATCAAGTCTGTTGAGAAGACTGACGGTAAGGGTGGTAAGGTTACCAAGGGTGAGTTGAGACACGTTTGTGCTCAAAGATATATCTGACCTCATTATAGCCGCCGAGAAGGCCCAGAAGAAGAAGTAAACAGTTCCCTTTGGTCAACTTTGGAATGGTTTTGTTTCTTTTTTAACGAGTTTGGATATTTTTCTCATCATGCATCTATGCGGATGACTTATGTGGTTGCTGTGGTATTGTTGAGTTGTCTTCAACACATTTTCAGCTTGTCTTGGCCAAAGATTATGTGATTTGTCTGGTGCAGCAAGTTCAAGTGTATTAAAGGTCGAGGACAGAAACATTTGTTGGGTCGGTAGTATCTGTGACTTGATTCGATTCGCAAATAGGGCATTGTCAATCACCCAATGATTGATTTTTGACAAGATTTGTTAAGAATGGCTATCTAATAATAGCTAACAAAAAAGATAACACTTTACTTTTCTCAAATAGATTGAATCCTAATCAATAATGATAACCCATCTCATGGACAAGATACCCATTATATACTGGCTGCTAAACAAGGTTGGTAACAAGAACTGAGTGCTTTGAGAATCAAATTTTTATTATTAATTCAACGCTTTTGTTTACTAATGCCTTATTTAAAAATGCATTTCATTACAAATGAATAAGGAAATAATGCAGACTTTAAGTTAGTTTTTTTGGTTCATATATATCAAACTGCCGCAATTCTAAATGTGTCAGATTTCAATTGGTATAGATAAGCTCAGTTTATGATTAAAGAATGACCTTGACACATAATGATAGTTGACTTATGTATGAATGTATGATGAAACCAACAGTTGACATGTACTGCTGAACAAAGCCGCTGCTTGTGATCACTAGTGATGTTTTATGTTGGCCAACAACGGGATGGCAATATTCCGGTAGTGAAGATAAAACCATCGTTTGACATAGAAGCATCAAGGTCAATTGATAAAAAGGCAGCCGACGTTCAGGTTGTCATTTTCCTTCTCAGGAGTGAATGAATGCTCATATGGACACTCACCATGCGTCTTGAGATGTTTTGAGCGACTGTCAACACCCAGGGGCAGGAATTCTTGGAACATTGACAGGATGCACCGTCTAGTCCAGACTGCATGCCCAACACTGTATCGCCCTATGATTGTACGTTCCAAAATTGCACACCTGGTGCTTCAGGCTCGGCAGACTCAATTTTGTCCATACTCCAGCCTTCCTGCTCACCCTTCTTCGCAACAAAGGTCCTGGCATCCTCGACGGCGACGACGTCAACATCCTCAAATCTGAGAGAGGACTTTATGTATGGAGCAAGAAGTTTAAGTGCGTCAAGCTCGTCAAATGGTAAGGTACGGTCAAAAGCGGAGGAACCGTTGGAAATGAGCTTTTTCTAAAGTCCAAAACATGTCAATTGTCGAGTTTCACGATATCTCTAAGTACTCACCTTGAAAGTCTGGCAGAAAGGCATAGCTTTTTTCATGAGACCAATCGCCTCAAGACCTTTTCTGAGCTTTTGATCATCAATTTTCTCCCCATCCCAAGCTTCGTCCTTCATCACAGTAATGGCTTGCTGTTGCCATTCTGGGAAATTTCTTGCCACAAAGATCCTGACTTTCTTGGGTTTTCTTTCGTCGTAAACAGGGGCAATTGCCTTCTTACCCTTTTTCTTGCCGGCTTGAGCCTCTGCAGACCGAATAGAATCGGCTACACCGCGAAGGTAGTCGGCTTGCTGGAGAGCGGCAGGATTTATTGGACCAGATGTCTGAGGGTAGAGAGCAGTTTGAATAGAAGATTTTTCTTCAAGGACGTTCTTCCAAACGTGCTCCGCGTAATGAGGTGCAAACGGAGTGATAAGGAGAACGTGAGCGTGAAGCCAAGAAAAAATTAGGTCTCGGTGCATGCTGGCACCACCGTTGGCAGGGTCGGAGACCACACGGTACCAGTTACGAGCATTCTCAAAGTCGTAAAGACCGGATTTAAGAGCACTCTTGTACTCCATACTACATGAGAATGAAAAGTTGGTATCAGACACAATTGGAAGAAGCAAAGACGCTCACTTTTCGAAATGGGTATAGGCCTCCTTAATAAGAGCATCCATTTCTGCTTGGAAACCGATGTCAAAATCATTCAAGTCGCCTGTTCTAAGCTGGTCCTTGACGGATTTCATCTCGTTAGCCCAGGTAAGACAGGTGTGAAGACGAAGGATGGCGGCGTTAGCAACTTGCTCCTCGAAACTAGAAGAAGTCAACAATCAGTACTTTGGAGAGAAAGGATAAGATGTAAGATTTACTTGGCATCTGAGATATCGTCGCCGGCGTCAGCAAGGGTAAGCCTCATGGCATCAGCGCCATACTTTCTAATAGCTTCGTTCATTGTCAAAAAGTTGCCATTGGATTTAGACATCTTCTTGCTGTTGAGCATAAGGTGGCCGTTCGCTCTGACAGCTTTAGGCCAGTGTTTTTCGGGAAAGAGGGCAGCATGGCAATAAATCCAGAAAGTGAGATGGTTAGGAATGAGATCTTTACCGGACGATCGGACATCGAGAGGGTAAAAGTAATTGAAGTGGTATTTGAGTTGAGAAGCTTTCTCACTGTCTACAGGACAATCTTTGGAAAGTTGGCCATCGCTAAGAACATAGTCCCAAACCTCATCGGTCATTTGTTCAGGCTTGATCCCAAGAGGACCAGGGGTTTTGCCAAACATGTCTGAATGGAGGAGATTTGCGACGGTGTAGTAAGACATGTAAATAGTGGAGTCAGACAGAGACTCAATGAGCCATACAGGATCCCAAGGAAGTTTAGAACCAAGACCATAGGAACGAGCACAAGCCCATTGATTAAGCCAATTGAGGACTGCCTCGAAAGCATGACGAGTCTCCTCTTGATAAGTGTTGAGTTGATTGAGAAGCCTGATCATTGATAAACATTTCGTTCACAGTAAAGAAGAAACCACACTCACTTGAAAGCCTGAGCCTTCCAGCCCTCTTCTCCATAATCAAGATACCATTGGTCAACAAGAGCGACAACACAAACATCTGCACTTCGAGAGATAACCTCACTCTCAGGCTCAGCGTAGGGTACTGCAATGCCCGCTTGGATCATCTGCCCTCTGACTTTAAGCTTGGCTTCGCCGACAGGCATACCAGTAAAGTCGCCAACGGTCATTACACCATTATAGAAGCCTTCTTTATACGCAAGGTCTTTAGCCTCAGCAAGCTTATCTTTGTCACGCTGAGATTGAATTTTGAGCTGGGTACAAAGAACTTCCGCGGCCATGTCACCGTACTTTGGGGTTTTGAGAACGGGAATGGGGTCGATAGCTGCCCATTCGGGCTTGATCTTGTACATCTCGGCCTTTTTACGAAGATCCATGAGAGTTCGGTAATCATCGGGAGAATCAGAAGGAACAGAGGTAACTACGCCGGTACCCTTGGTGGCAAGGACACCCTCCATAGGAAGGACGTAAACCTCCTTGACCAGGCCAAATGGTGGGTTGACCTTGGTACCAAGAAGCTCAGCACCAGTCACGTCGGCAACCTTTTTATACTCGCCTTTTGGACGGTCAAGTGTCCCTTGGAATGCCATATTACGAGCTGCTCGCTCAGTAATGAGGAAGAGTTCACTGTCTGAAGCTTCAAAGAGCCCGTACTTAAGGTTGGGGCCCACGAAACAATTGGTTTGACCATACATGGTTTCTGGACGAAGGGTTGCGGCAACCATCCAGACCTTCTTCCCCTCGGCAGCTTTCTTAACTTCTTCAGAAACAGTAGGGCCCCATTCTATCACGCCCATCTTTACAGCGGTGTATTCTTGCGGATTAATGGCTTCGCCACTGGCGCGATCATGGTCCATACAAGGTTGACCATCTTTGGGAGAATAGATGGTGTATCGTTTACCAAACTTAACACGATCTTTTTTATAGAGCTTGTTGAGTTGCCATCGGACGAATGAGTCATAATAAGGGTTGGCTTCGGCTGTTTTCCTTGTCAGTAAACTTTGCTTTGCAATAATTTTTTAACGTACTAGTCAGAAATTGTCTTCTCCAGTCAACTCTCGTTCCAAAAGTTGACAAATCTTTTTTTGCAAGTGGAGGGAAATAGTGAAGCCAATATTGAGGGTCTGCAAACTTTTTGAGCTCATCATGAGGGACGCCAACAAGCTCTAGTATTTGGAACTGGTATGTCATCCCGGTAGATTTGGCAGCAAGCTTGCCCTTCTTGGCTTTTGAAGGATCAGTAGATTCGAGAGATTTGGTAGGAGCGGCAATAGTAACAGCAGGGTCTGCCTCCTTTAATTCCTCAGCATCATATCCAGAAAAATCCTCCCCAAACATTTCTATCTCTCGCACTAGTTTATCGGATGCGGCCTAATCAATCAATCCTGATGAGTAAAAAAATATGACTCCCCAGACATTCACATACCTTGATGGGCATACCAGTGACATGATATCCAACAGGAAATAATACTCTCTTCCCTCTCATCCTTTCAAATCCAGCAGCAAATTCAATCTTGCTAATGGTAAACGCATGTCCAAGGTGGAAAGTACCATTCATGTAAGCGTAAGGAAAGGTACCAAACCACTTTGGGTATTTATCATGGATCTCTTCCATAGACTTGCCAGAGGCGAAAAAGTCGGCATAAGACTCAACGCCTTCAGGAAGAGGGGGAGGGTTGGTTTCAAAGAGATGGTCTTTGGCCCAGGACGCTTGAGCTTCCTTTTCTAGAGCGATAAGGAAGTCTCGCTTGTCGGTCTGTCAGATGGTAAGTACAATTCGCTCTGTGATGACTCATCTTACCTTTTCCATAGCAACTACTTCTTCGCCTATAGCAGGAACCTTTTGGTTTGTCTTTGCTGCCATATTGTGAAAACCACTGAAAGACGCAAGTTTTGATAATGGCTTAAATGAAGTGTACAGAGCCTTTGAGTAAGCAGCGAGCTGTAAGCGTGGAATGGTGGAGGAGAGCCTGAAACGAAACAGCTAGTAAATGATATGCTTCTTCAAAGATTCTGCTTGGAAAGAATAAGAAGCGAAATAGATGGAAAAGTTTTGAATTTCAACTTGAAATTATCAAAATGATCAAGTCTTTCACTATGGCTAGTCAAGACCATGACGTGGAATTTTTGAGCTCCTAGGTGTTGAAGATAGTGCCGCCACTCTCGGGATTAGGAGTTAGTAACCAAGGCACAGAGGTTGAGGGATACATATCAGTCAAAGAAATAGTCTTCTATGAATGATACTTCATACCCGGTAATCCTTGAACATAATAATTCACACTAGGTAGCTTTCAAGCCATTGTTACAATTCATCTAGCATCTTTCTTTATCCCTGTTGTACATATGTTCAATATTTGGAGATAGACAGTGGATAGCGCAGAAGTATCTACAGAGTGTGGTGAGTGTATCGCAGCTCGAGAGCTTCTCACTTCCCACACCTATAACGACCATCCAACAGCTTAGTCTCTGCAGGATCTCGCATACAAGAGTGGAAACTTGAACGAGATCGGGAGCCTTGTTTAATCTATTACCTCAACAAATAACTCTCTCTTCATCAGTAGTAGCCAAGCGATGGCCAAAGATAGAATGGATTGACAAGTCACCAGGAAAAAACAACCCCATGCCCAATTCGCCATATTCGATTCAGCGGTCGATTTTATCTCAAATAAAGCATTTATCATCTATACAACGGCAGATGGGAACTGTTAAATAGCTTCAAATAAAGTCAGCGGCTACAACAAATGCTACGGTTTTTGGGTCAAAGGCGATGAATGTACAGATTTCCGTTTGCTAAGAGATATGACTATACTGGTATATTGATTTCAGACGCTCAACGGTGACAGCCTCTAAACCAGCGACCCGAATGGATTGCCAGGCTCTTTGTGCTGGCTTATAACCTGTCTCAAGAGCATCTCCAAGCAGCTCTCTTTCACCCAACTTTTTCTCGTACTTTGCCTCTTGACTTACCCTTTTCTCCTCTTATCCTCTATCCATCTAAACTATTTTCTTCCTCTATGCTTACTCTCCATACTCACCTTCCATAATTGCTCTCACTGCTTCATCCATTTCTACCTGAACAGCAAAAGATGGCCGTCGGCCAAAAATCTTTCTACATTTGTTTGGTTCCACGAGAGATAAAACCATTTTCGCCCGTTTAACCGATACCTCTCAACGTTCGGCCCGATTTTTCAGAATTTACCTTTTTTTATTTATTTTAAATTCTAATTTACATCTTTTCTATCTTTTATTTTATAAACATTAGAAACCTATTAAAACAATGTCCAACATCTCGACAACTCATACAAGAGCCTTTCTCTTTGACATGGACGGCACTCTGCTTGGTACATTCTCGTTGGGCCGTTTGGCTGGACAAGGTGAAAGCTAATCAGAATTCGCTATTCAGACTCTACGCCTGCCGTCAATGCTACTTGGGAATACTTTGCGAAAGAGTACAACCTTGACCTACATGAGGTTTTGCGGACATCGCACGGCGTGAGGACAATTGACAATATGAGAAAATGGTGTGGGATCACTGATCCGATTGAATTGAGAGTAAGCTGGATTTGTCAATCTGGATGGGACCTGTTTCTCATTTGATTCAGGATGCCACAGAGTTGTTTGAGAACATGATTGTTACAAAGGCCAAAGAGCTTCAGACTGCTGGAAAAGATGGTTTGGTCGCCCTTCCCAACGTCCACAATCTTTTGAATCAACTCAATAGCTCTTCTGTTCCTCTTTGGGCGATAGTCACCTCTGCGACCACGGTGTATGCTTCCGCCGCTCTTCCTACGGCAGGCATACCGGAAACACCAAAGACTATCACTGCTGATGATGTTGTCAAGGGAAAACCTGATCCCGAGCCTTATCTGGCTGGTGCAAAAGCTTTAGAGGTTGATGTGAAAGATAGTGGGTATAGTACAGTAGCCGGGTAGCAGCGAGCTAATTTGTGTAGCCATTGTCGTTGAGGATGCGCCTTCTGGTGTCAAGTCTGGCGTGGCGAGCGGTGCCAGAGTTTTGGCGACTTGTACATCCCATACTCGAGAACAATTGGAAGGTTTGGGTGCCAACTGGATTGTTACTGATCTTTCAAAGTGGGTAGCAGTCAATTGATTTAGCGATGCAGCTACTATCGGAAGGATTATAGCTGACTGTCGCTTTAGAATAACGTTTGAGATTCTCGATGGACGAGTCAAATTGACTATTGACGAAAGCCCATAAACAGTGACATTGGCATTCACGGCCCATACATTATCTACATGCATAGCTACATTTAGAGTAATACAACGAGATATAAACATGATCTTTCAATAACCATTGGCGCAACTCGCAAAACACTCTTATCAGGAACAACGTCCTAACCCATACTACCAAGAACCTTGACAGCAAGGGCTCTCAGGATCTAATCCGCCATCGCTTAGTATGCAATCTATACTCGACGAAATCTTACCTCTGCCTTTTGAGCCCCGCCCAACTCCTTGAAAACTTCCCCAACAGCTCTTCCCTTGGCATCCCGAATCGCTCCAAGCCTATTACCTGCAAAGCCTAAAAACACTCTCTTGATCAGCCTCTTTGTCCCCTCTCGACCTTGATACTGAGAGAATGAGGTCGACATACCTCCAGCTACGGCCCCGGGAACGTTGAAGACGATATAGCCAATGACAGCTCCACTAGCACCACCGACCCAAGACCACCAGGGTCGAACATGGGCAACTTCGGGTGCAAGCATTTCGGCGAAAACATCCCCAAATACATTCTCTGCGTCGGGTCTTACTCCCGCTCCAGTCTTGGCTCCAGTGGTTGAGTTTGAGCCTGTGGCATTTTGGAAAAAGTGGGCAAAATTTTGGAAAAAGTTCCCACTGGCCTGTTCTTCCTCCCACTCATTCGCATCGTCTTCCGTAAACGCAGATGAAGGACGTGAATTGAACAATTGATCATATTCTCTTCGCCGTACAGGGTCTGACAGGACGTAGTATGCGTCAGAGAGGACTTGAAAGCGCTCGGTGGCTTTGCGACGTTCTTCTGGTGTGGCCGTTTGAGGCAACCGGTCTGGATGGCTTCTCAATGATGTCTTCTTATACGCGGTTCGAATCTCATCTCTATACATTGTCAACACAGGGAACAATAGCGAAGAAAGGCTGGTAATCTTACGCTGTAGCGGTCGGTGGAACACCCTTATATGGCCATAATTAGTATTATAGGTTTGATGTGGAGGGATAACTCT
The DNA here is from genome assembly GCF_001720195.1 of Cryptococcus depauperatus CBS 7841. Classification (NCBI taxonomy): domain Eukaryota; kingdom Fungi; phylum Basidiomycota; class Tremellomycetes; order Tremellales; family Cryptococcaceae; genus Cryptococcus; species Cryptococcus depauperatus. Next base: position 574,980 of record NC_089472.1, on the reverse strand, counting down.
CATACATACCAAAATCTTGTAATACTACCCGTTGAGAGCTTTCAGCGTTGAACAAACTATGTAATATTGAGAAATTCACCTGAGGTAATGTAGATGCCATAGTTATTATTTTCTTTCTGTTAAAGCTCTTGAAAAAGTAAAATGAAGAAAGATTAGAATAATAGAAATCACTGATGCGTTTTAAAAAGACCTTTTGATGTTTTGAGATGCCGATGACGTCTTTGTTTGGGAATGGAGGTGGAAATGGTAGAGGACAGCGGCGGACATTGGACCCACTCCGTCTCGACTATTGGGCAGATGGTTATTGAAGATTTAGGATGCATATGAATCCAGGCAAGACTTGATATATGAACGAATGGATACATCGAGTTTGCAAGTCTTTGAGAGTTGGAGAGATATCATGCCGCGGAACAGCAGTTGAACGGGCATCTTATAGCAAGTCCAGGCAACGAGCTCAGAAACCCATCGAAGGACAGCATTTACCACGCTGCAAAATGACGGCTAGTAGCCATAAATGGCAGGTATGCAGCTGCATAACAGTAAGCCATTCGTGACGGATTACTGTTACCTCTTTTTCAGCTCTCCTGTCAATTTTCGCCCAATTCTCTCAAAGTTTTTATGCCTTTGGCTATCTCCGCACATTTCCTACATTCACAGGCCAAACAGTCAGCGTCATACCTCTATACAGAGTATGTCGAGTCAAGTAACACTCACGCGTGAAGCTTTTCCGTCTGTTTTCTTCGCTCGGCCAGCTCCTTTTCCATCAGCAAAACCAAAGTGGCTTCGCTCTGAGCAGTCCTCAGTTGATTAGAAGCTACCATCATATTCATACTGAGGTTGGCCAAGTGTTGGATGTACTATCCATATCAGATACTGTGAGTGGGCATGTAAAGTAGAACTAAATGAATCTACACACCTGATTGCCTTCACTATCCCATCCAGCGGCCTCTAAAGCGCTTGATTTCCGTGGCGTCATGGTCAAAGTGTCTAGTAAAAGCAACAGCGTATGCAGAAAAGAATGGAGTAAGGGTGGAAGAGAAGTTTGTGGCTCTTCTGCAGGGTCTACGAACGGCTCAACGCCTATAGATTCTGCTGTCGGTATGGTTGGCTCAGTCTGAGGGGAAAATATCAGCTGACTTGTAGTGCAGTAGGCCTACTTGAAAGAGCGCACAGTGTAGACATTGTTAAAGCACATCCATCTTCCCTCTTCTTGCACCCAGTCTGCTCTGGGCTTTTTAAACCTTTCTTCCAAGTCTTTCAATTCTTCTCTTTCTTCAGTTGTCAGTTCAACTTCTCTTCTATCTCCATGGTCATCCACCTCAATACGTTCTACATCAACTTTTTCATCCATTTTTGCGCGGCATTTGCCTTTTTCTCGCGGATTGAACGGCTTGCCGGTAAGCGTTTCGTACCGCTGGACATTTTCGTGTGTGAATTGCTTGTAGTATGATGGCGGAGGAGGAAATACTGTGTTGGTGATGGGCAACTTGTCGTCTGGCTGAGAGTTGTTCATTGTAGTGATTTTCTAGATGATAATGTAAAGTCAAAATCGAATTGAAATAGATAAAGAGATGATGGAGTAAATGTTGGACCAAAAATCATTTACGCCACTGTCATTACTATCTTCTCAGTCAAAAATAGCTTATCATACCAGTGTAAACATATTATCATCTTGCTCTTATATTTACATAGTTTCAATGCATTGCAATAATATTCATTCTACTCTATTGAACAAACGCGCGCCTATCTGTAAAACCTCTGCATGCTTATGACAAGTGGAGGTGGAGGTCTTCCAGCCACTACCCATTACGCCATCAATATTCTATTTCGCTTTCTACTCTTCACGACCACTTCGCCAAAAATGATAAGACCATGCTATGTGCGACGGCTAATTACTTCCTTGGAACCGCCAGCCATATGTGCGTCTGTATCCAGCAACAGACGAGCGCAGCCATGGCAAAAACCCATACCTCGGCAGAGGCATACTTTGATAGTGCCATCAGGAAGCAGGATAGGATTGAGAATGGCATCGCGGCGGCCATTGTTGAGAGTGGGAGATAAGTTTGTTGGGCTAAAATACAGCACGAGGTCATATTCTGAGGAGAAACGGTCATCAGATACACCATCTAATGTCAGTTCTTTGGTTTTTTGGATAGAGTGATTGTAACTGATGCTAATCTCATGGACAGTCCCCTGCAACCTCACCATCTGCTTCAGAAGAGAAGATAATTGCTGAACTTTATGAATCGCCCTATACTATACCAAACGCCCTCACGCTTGCTCGTATACTGGCATGCCCCATTCTCGGATATGAGATCATCCAAGGGAATCATGAATGGGCGACTGGGATACTCTTTGCTAGTGGGTTGACCGATTGGGTAGGTGCCTGTAATAGCAACGATTCAAAGAAGCTTACCTAGGATAGTTGGATGGCTGGCTTGCGAGACGATACAAGAGTTATTCCGTTCTTGGCTCCATTCTAGACCCAGCAGCAGACAAAATCCTCATGACTACCCTGGTCGGTACTCTTGCCTGGACAGGCTCCCTTCCGAGTGAGTACAACTACCTACATAATCGCAAAGAACTCATTAACCTTTGTACAGTTCCTCTTGCTCTACTCATAGTCGGCAGAGACTTGGGGTTGGCGATATCTGCTTTCTACTTTCGTTTCATCTCTCTTCCTAAACCTGTGGGTTTCTGCTTCTATCTTATAGAAGGCAGAGGCTGAAATGTTTGAAAGAAAACACTGCAGCGGTATTTCGACCCATCAATACCATCTGCTCAAGTCACTCCTACACAGATAAGCAAAGTATGTCTTGCTCATTGAACAAACTTGAAGGTAGTATTTCTAATTTTTTTTTGTAGATCAACACTTTGCTACAACTCATCCTGATGGGTTTGACGACAGTCGCACCAATACTTCCTTTTTCAATAGGTGTACCATTGCATGCCTTACAGTGCGTTTCCTTCATCTCTCTTCCAATCAACGTGACAGTAACAGAATCATAAAAGGAGGGTTGCAATGCTGATGTGAGATAGGTGGATCGTGGCCAGTACAACCATTTGGAGTGGACTGAGTTATATGAGGAAAGCTGGAGTCAAGATCATCAAGCAGCCAACTAAAGGTTCCTAGCCTTGCGGGGCTTTGTTCTGTATATGATCTGGTGCGGTGAAAGATGGCCATAAGCGATTACAGTCTTGGTTAGCATCGTTGTGTAGACATACAAACACGTGGTAGGATATCACAATATAAATACAGCATGGCGTACACATATTGCGAGGCTCAAATGAAGGGCAAGGATTTTTGATAGGATGTAAGAGATACAAGCAATATTATAGAATGAAAACATGAATGAATGAGTATATTATCTTAGTCTTTTGAAACCCATTGCAGTCATCGAAATAATCTCCATTAGGCTTCTGCATCAACCTTTGTATAGCATATACAAGCGGCCAGGCTTACTTTTTGACCTGTCCACCCCAACAACTCTGAAAAGAGAGCGACTTTGGCTCTATAATAGCTCTCAATCAAAACCATTGAAGCAACCACAGATGCTCATCCTCTGTAACTTTCCCTATAGACTACTTTAATCTTGAAAATGCCAGATCTTGCAATAGATGCCTGACAAAATAGACAAACATTGGATGGAATGGATACGAAAAATATTCCTTATATCCTATACGACATATAAAAGCTGTAATTGTTGTATATGATGAATTATTTTCATTGTCACTGTCGTAAAAGGTGCAGGATAAAAGTGATGACGTGGAAGAAAATAGATATCTGTACCATTCTATTTCAAACAAAATTCATTTCTTTCACATACATATATACAACTTTTTCCGATATTTTCAAGCACATTGTTCATCCTATCATATACTATTCTCCTATCTTCTCTCACTGTTACCAATCTAGAGCGTCGAAATCGAGATAAATGGTCTGGGGATATTTCGGCAGTCTTCTCTATATCGGTCTACTCTTTACCAATGCTATCGCCATTCTCAGCGAGGAGCGGTTTCTAGCTAGGAGTAAGTTGCAGTGACTAGCCGTGTTAGAGCAGACTAAACTGACATATATCTTGCGTCGCACTTGAATCATTCATCCCAACTTGTACTCCTACTCATGGCGAAATGGAATGATAGTCGGCTGGTCAACCCGCTCGCCTCCAACAGCCAATTCTGGCTTTGGCCATTCGCCAAACCCTCAACTCTACGATGCACGAGGAACATTTGGAGAACCGGCCGGAGGAGAAGGAGTAAGTGTCAAGGCAAAGGTGATAAATCTCATTGGAGCTACAAGAACTCTTATGCGGAGTGAGTGGATGCGTTGAGCTGGACGACAGTGCTGATGGATTGTGGGAATAGTACCACTGATTGTTGTCAATTCCGTTATGTAAGTTAAACATTTATAGGTTGAACCAAGCGACTAATAGATTGTTGGTCCTGTAGTATAGTCTATGAAGTTATCCTTGGCTAGGGTCTTGCTTGTTCTCATCGTGTATGCATACTTTCCCGACAGAGCAGATTTCTTTCAAAACATTCAAATGTGTGGGACGTATCTTCATTTTGTATACTGAATCAACAGCTTTTCTCTGGCACTATCAGACGTTCAGCCTCTTGCCTCGCATCTTTGCCCGAAATTCAAAAAAGATTTATCATTCCTCTTACTCTTACGCCTTGTAACAGCTTTTTGCTATTTTCTTTATTCACGGACGGAATCAAATGACTCTACAAGCCAATTCGCGAATTCGCATTTATCTCCATTTTGGCTTTTTCATTCTCTTTCCTAATTTCTATGGATATCCTCTCCAGCCTGAATACACTTGCGATATCCTAGGTAAACCTGAAATCCACCTGTCAAGCATCCAATGCCACCCAAAGGCTCAACCCTTCATCCAGCAAGACCACCTCCTGATGCTCCTCCAACGGCTGCGTTGTTGCAAATGAAGGATTACCTGGCGGGCATATCAGATTTTGAGTTGCCAAAGACTACTCTGACAAAATTAGCCAAGGGCTCTGTAAGTTGGCGTCCAATTGTGGGAAGATCAAGAGAGATAAAAGTGGATGGGATGGTAAAGAGGAGCTGCTTCCAGACATGCTGTATGGGGACCGAGGACAGTGCTGACAACGGACAGATACCGGACAATGTAAAGATGCAGCAAGACGTCGTGCTGGCCCTATTAAGAGGGTCAACATTATTCATTAGTTATCTAAGTTTGTGAGAGTCGAATCGCAGCAAACTCATGAGCTGATCATTCGATAGCTTCTGCGTAAGGTTGACCCTGCTTTGTATCAACCAAGCACGACTTAAGACATTCCTAGGGCACACGACCAAGCGACGGCAAGAAGCGGTAAGACAGTCACTGCAGCAGACGTGATTAAAGCTATAACGGAAATGGATTTTGGACCGGCCGATGTACTAGTCCCAATCATGGAGCAAGAACTTGCTGGTGAGTTCATTCAAACTGATTGGATACACAGACTCAAACCAAATCCTTAGCCTATAGATCTATCCAGGCAAAAGTCAAAGCTAACAAGAAACCACCTGGACCAGGTCGAGGCCGCGGTCCTCGAAAATCCAAGAATCGTCCGGCTGAAGCTGGCGAAGGGGAGGAAGACGACAGAGAGGGGATTGAGGGAGCAGATGAAGATACAGAAACTGGGGAAGGAGATGGCGATGGGGAAATAGAGGAAGAAGAAGAGAAAGCAGAAGACACATAGGGCTTGAAAGTAGGATGGCATCGTATTCATGTGGTATATGTGCTGTGCATGATATACATCATACAACCATCAAGCGTTTTCAAATCCAAGGCATGTATTCTCTAGCAGCACGCATCGCACAACTCGACGCACGCACAGCATTCAAGGCAACAGCAAAGACCGCAGCAGGCTGAGAATGGGTCAGATGTGGTCGGTATGGGAGTGAACATCACTCACCGGCAGCTCCACCGGCAGCTGCACCAGCGCCACCTCCTCTGTCTTGGGACGCCGGCTGCATTTCCTGTTGACGAATGTACTGGTCGTGCGCCATAGGCTAAGATGCATACATCAGTCCTGCTATCCGGAAATATCAGAGCGGAGCCATACATGTTGCTGCTGTTGACTGCGACAGACATCAGAACAGGTCCTTCATCCATATCCAACTTACTCTGCATAATAGTTACCTCCTGGAGGTCCTCCGTAGCCACTGCCATACTGTCCTTGAGGGGACGCGCCGTATGGCTGCATGGGAGGTTGACCACCACCATACTGCTGCATAGGGGGCTGCTGCATAGGAGGCTGGCCGTTGTAAAACTCGTTTGCAGCCATGGTTGTGAGATAAACAGGATGAAAACAAAAATTAGAAAGAAATGTATTTATACTTTTTTTTTCCCGACACACAAAGGAAATAAAATATCACCGAGGCAGTGTATCTGTGTGCCCTCCTTTGCTGAATCGGCAACAAAACTCGATGCATTCGGTTTTACTCTGCCACAACTTTACCTACAACGTTGTAGCGCTTGGAAAAGAGTCAGCATATAGTACACTCTTATGCAACTAACCTTTTCAAAGAAAGACTCCCATTGATTCAGCGTATTGAGCTGTGTCTCGTTCAGAGTCGAGAAATCCGCCACGGCATCCTGGGGATCAAGGCTAGACATTCCTGGCAGCAAGGTCAGCATCTCCCGGCTTACCGCCGTACTCACCGAGACCCTTGGAACCGTCTTTACCCGCAAAAACGTGATAACCCTTGCCGGGCCCATACATCTCAGCGCGAGGCGAGACATCAAACACTTTGCCTTTGATGGCGACATAGATGGGCTTGGACGGGTCAGAGCCGTCGTGCTGGGCCAGCTGGGCCGACGTGATGGAGTCATCCTGGGTTATATCAGCCTTGTTCACCGCGTCAAGCGAAACTTGCCTTGGGAGAGGCCAAGTCGGTATTAGGAGCAGACATGATGGGAGCACCCTGTAGTCATTGGTCTATGTGCTTTGTGTTTGCAGCATACTCACCAATGGAGCCATTTTGCCTTTTTCCTCAGTCTTGGTGCTTGACGTTTGCCCGGTGAGTTGGGACTGGGATTTGCCTGTCTGGGAGACAATGAGAGCAGCTACAGAGATACCGACGACGCTGGTGATGAGGAAAGATGCAGAGGTGAGTGTCTCGTACCAAGTTGAAGACATTCGCAGAGGAATAGAATAGAATAAAGATTTATAAAGTGGATCAATGGAAAGAGTGGTAAATGATACAACCGCGTAAAGGCGGCGATCGCCGCCTTTGACCTCCACCTTTGCCTTTTTTTTTGTTTTGTTACATATTTAGCTACCTTTGTTTTTGTTTTCAAAAGAATGCCGTTTTGTTACGAGTCAGCAAATACGGGATGATATGGGAAGGAGACTATAGTTGGGTTGGTGGTTGATTGAAATGGTGGTTGTTTACCAAGTGCTTGGTTAAAAAAAAAGTCTCAGCGACGGTAAGATGACGAGCTTTATAAGAGATTTATACGACTTCTTTCTGGATCATGACGAGTGAGTGGATGGCTGGATGGGTTGACATGGGCTGAACAAGTTCTTAGGGCGTTGAACTACTTACCGGCTATCATCGATCAACAGGCCGCCGGGGTGAGTGACTTGTATGGCTGGCAACGGTTAGTAATGACATTTGGCAAAGCAATCATTGGGCGGAGTGAGGTTCTCAAACGAATGGCTGGCCCAGAGGTCCAAGATTGATGCTTTTCTTAAAGAAAAGTCTGATGAGTCTCTCACTCTCGCGTTGAAGATATTTGGTAAGAGAGATTAGACCATGCTTACGGCTTGAACTGACGGGTGTTTGCAGCCAAAGTGATTGATACTTTGGACCTCTACGCTCCCACGCTGAAAGGGCTTACGGATGTGCACGCATATGCCTGCGAAACGCTCGAGAGTATTATTTTTGACCAAGGACGGCTGGACCAGAGAGGTCAAGCGGCGGCCTTTCTCTATGGTTGGTCTGTTCCTTGTCGGACGAGGCCAGAAGCTCACAAACGGACAAGGTCATGCCATGGCCATGTCAAGCTTGACAGCTGAGGCAGTCTCCTTGGCGATTGAGAACCTGCTCTTGCGAGGTGATCAAACGGCGGCAAACCTAGCGTTGTGTATCATTTTGGGAGTTGAGAGGAGTAGCCCTTTGCTCTTTGAAGGGCATCTGTCTGAGCTGCTTAGACAAGTTGGTATGACTGCTTTCGGCTCAGAGGTATGTCTGTCGCCACCAAGATAATTGGGTCTCATGCTATACAGGATAAATCTGTCCCTCAGGAAGCTCTTCTCCGGGCACTCAAAATTTATCGTCCCTCTGAAAAAGCTTCATCGTGCCAGATGATCCTACAGTCTACCCATTCTCTACTCGTTGCCAGCTTGGAGTTGTGTCGGCTATGTGAGGTCGGTGAAGCAGAGGGGAAAGAGATTGACGGCAGAAAAGCAGAGGAAGGAGTAGGATGGTGCTGCTTCTTGCTGGAACATATGCCAATGGTGAGTTTAAGAGTCGTCTCGAACGAGAGCTTATAGGAAAGCAGATGTTACGCAATGACCTATCACATAGGTATCCTCAGACACTCCAAGCTCTTCCAATTTTCGCTACTCTTCTTCCTCTCGTCCCCGACCTCTCACCTAGCTCTCAGCTTTCCTTGTGCTCTGCTCTGCCCCTACTGGCCACTTGGGAAACATCATCCTTTGTAGCATCACCCTTTTTCCCTAAGACTGTCGAGTTTATGCTTCGTGTCCCAACATCTCTGCGAGCCGGAGCGCTGAATGGACTAGGTCAGCTGGCGAGTGTGGTACTAGACAAGTTTGAGCCGTTTTTGACGCAAGTTGGAAATATGGCGTTAGATGTTTTGAAAGAACCAAAGAAGCCTGCTGCGTAGGCCGTCTCTTATACGTCACTGAAATCGAGACTGACACATGATAATTAGGCAAAAAGCGGCTCAAAAGCTTTTGGCTCGTCTCTTGGCTTCCCAAGGGCCGGCAACCTTGGATATAATGATTGAATATCTTCACTCTCCACGTCATATTCTTCTTGCAGATGTTGAGCTTTTAGAAATGATTGCAACTCTTCTTCCCAACCTAGCAAAGAGAATCGTACAAACACTGACTGATATTATTGATGATCTTTTGGCAGAGGAAAAAGGCGAAGATGGAGAAAGTAGAAAGATGGGCAAGGAAGAGAGGGGCTATGGGCTAGAGAGTGTATTGGAAGCACTCAACGTCTTTCCTCTGAATAGTGAGTATAACCCCTCATCATGTGTTACTGACAATCTGTAGATACTGAACTCGCCATAAGGGCCCAAAAATTAGTGCTCTGCAGTCTCGAAGAAGACAACGGACAAGCAGTGGTCGTTGCTGCCCTGCAACTATCTACCAATCCCATAATTGCCACACCTTCCATCATGAGAAACCTCACTTTCAAAGTGGCGCAGCTACTTTTGGCAGATGGTATGTATTCCCTTTATTCAACAGAAAAATATCGTTTATATCGTTACAGATCCGTATATTGTGCATACGGCTTTATCGGTACTATCTAATCCAGCACTTGCATCTATGCTGGATGAACGCTCATGCTCCATGATTCTTCTTGCGCTTCATCAATCGCTTGAACCGTCTATTCAAATTGTAGCTGCCAAACTTCTCACGCATCTAACCACTGCCCATCGAGCCATCGTCCAACCTTTGGCTTGGAGTCATATTAGGCAGAGTTTGACTTTAATGGATTTCTTGTACAGTGTTGATCCTACACGAGCGATAATAGAAGCTTGCATCATCAGTAATCTCTTGCAAGTCCTATTCAAACTACGTTAAGGTGTGGCTAACGTTTGTCTATAGACCTGCCCTTCCGCCCAGTCTTCATAAGAAGTATGTCGGTCCGGTCAGGGAATTGATCATGAAGGGTCTTCATCGACCATCCGAAATATCTGAGAGCCACACGCTGTCTCTCATCTTCCAAGGCCTCTCTAATCTTGCTCGATTCGAGGGCTATTCATCAATTCAACAATCCCAACTCGCACAGGAATTGCTTGAAAAGACACCAGAAATTCCCAAAGAATGTCAACATGCGGCTTTGAATGCCATCAGTAGCTTGTTAAGTGTTCCTAAAGAAGGACTAGACGTTTATGAGTTGCTGGTAAAAGTATATGCGGTATTTGGGGGCGGTAGGGGAAAGAGTTTGGACAATGATTTGAAAGCGCTTGTCAGTGGAATTTACGGACATTTGGGGACAGTTGAGAGAAACGTGAGCCTTCATGTCTATGTTTCATGTTAACTGAGTTGATGCTGACGATTGTTGAATTAGCCTGTTATCAGTAGAGATTCAAAAGCAGCCATCATTCGCGAAACTCTCAATTACCCACCTAGAGTTGCTCATTTATCTCGTATAGCAGAAGTTAGAGACAAATATGGCGCACTAGCTCCAACAGCCATAAATACACTACTCGCAGAGAATCTATTATCTGCACTTTCGACGTCGTTGAAAGCCACTGATGATCGAAACTTGGTCTTGGAGACAATGTCATGTCTCGGTATCTTACAACCTTATGCCATACCAAGTCTTATACCAGATTTGCCAGCTTTGATCATGTCGGAACTTCGATATGCAATCAAATCAAGAGACTCTGTCCGTGATGCAAATTCGACCAATGTCAGTGCTGGATTGTTGTTCTTAAGCAGCACTATGCACACAAGCAGCAAGTGGCTGGAGCAATATTGGCAAGAAATGGCAGAATTGATGGTAGAATGTATTTCAACCGGAGAAGCTCTGCCAGTTCTCAGGGGACTTGATGTTGTATTGGAAGCTGTACGTGATTAAAATCATGGATGAAGCAGCGTTTGCTTGTCCCATGTTGTACCATCATCTTTGTTAAATATGTACACGTTATTGGTACATTAGTTCTCTGGGGATATTCATACCAAACAAACACTCTATTCATACATAAGTCATGTCAAGATCACCGTACACATTGTCCGTCATGGCGTTACATGTCTATCACTCAGAATTTGCGTCTTCATCTTCCTCATCATGGCGTGAAGAACGTTGAAATAACCCTACAAACACGTTCAATGTCCTGTTTTGGAAGCCAAAAGCTGTAAACATATAAACGTACTCATGATATCATCCATGGTCAACTTCATCAATCCCTTACTCGCTTGGCCCGACAGAGCTGCATTGGCAAGTTCTCTCTTGTTATCTTGCAGAGCTAATATACCTGCATCGCATGTTAACAGTGAATGCCTATCAGATGTTTCAAAGTACTTACGATCCTCGACAGTTTCTTCAATCGTGAGCTTCCAGATGTTTACATCCCGTTTCTGACCTAACCTATGAGCTCGATCAAAAGCTTGTTCTTCCAAACTATGTACACGTTACTAAATCAGCACAAAAACGTGATGGCCACTAAATCACTGACGCAGGGTTCCACCATAAATCCATAAGAATGACATTATTGCAGCAAGTTAAATTTAGGCCTAAGATTATCAGCTCCAACAATCAATCAGAGAACAGCAAGTCTGTTTACCTGTACTACCCGCTTTAAAAGAGATGAGGATAACCCTAATTTCTGCATGAGAACGTATCTTCTCGAGCGACCCTTGTCGTTGGTCATTTCTCATAGACCCGTCATCTATGTTGATTGTTAGTCGTGAAGTAGCATCAGAGGAAGGCAACGATCATACACCTGACATAAGCAATACGGTTACTCTTCAAAAAAGGTTCAATCAGATCGAGAAAGCTCGTAAATTGAGAAAACACAATAGTTTTTTCTGTTCCTCCGCTCTTCTCCTCTACTTCCAATAAAAGCTTGAGCAACATGCGAATCTTTGCACTTGTAGGTGGTAGTCCCCCAACGGACTCAGATTCTCGACGGACGCTTCGAGCTATTTTGTCACATGCTTTACAAAACTCTGCATCAGTGGTTTCCAATCTACAACACATCAGAATTTTGCTCATGACGAACACAAGATCAGCTTACTTGACAAAACACATCTTGCAAGTTTTGCCCTTAACTACCCTGAGACCACCTAGTATATCTGCCAACTCGTCCGCCTCGTCCCTCGTGCTTGTTGTATCTAACGTAATAGATGCAGGAATTTCGTCAGTAATCATATCGGCATCACTGTTCATCGATCTGGTTACAAGAGAAGGATGAACACAAGCTAGAGATGGTATCAGCAGACATGCAAGCTTTTGGTTCGAGCAAATGAACTACAACGCACCTTGACGTAAACGTAAGAGCAAAGTCAATACTGAAGTGTAGTTTGCATTAACTGTCCCGCTTTTGACAAACTAAAACTTATTGAACTCGCATATCTTTTGAATATAGCTTAAGCTTACCTTGTTGAAAGTTAAAGCTGTTTTTTGTTCTAAAGCGTCATAAAAAGCTCGCTCATCTTCATCGAAAGCACACGCCAAAATTTTTACAGTCCTTCCTGGAAGATTGAGAATTTTCTTGCCATCTATTTCTGCATTTTTTGTTCTTCTCAACATGATAGCCTTTAACACAACATGTAATCTCTTCATCGCTAGCTTGGTGCGACCATCTTTGACAAGTGAAGATATACGTTCTTTAAAGACATGCCAATCGTCGAGAGGTTTTGCTCTGAGGAACAGAAACAGAGAGAAAAGCTCGTCTACATTGTTTTGAATAGGAGTACTATAGATTGTTAGGGATTATCAGATTTGCACACATAAAAAGAATTCACCCAGTCAAGCACCATCGATATTTTGCCCTCAGTGCTACAGCCGCCTTAGCTGCCTTTGTATTTTTGTTCTTGATGTTTTGCGCCTCATCCACAACCACCCTCAACCATTTTGTTTGAAACAACGCATCCATGCTAATTTTCTTTCTCGTTGTTCTTCGCCCAATTGGAATGTCGGAATCTGAATCCTCATCTGAGCGGTTTTGACCTCTGTTGCTATCCCAAATACCAAATTCAGAAGCAAGAGTTTGAAATGTGGTTATCACTATATCAAAATTTTCTAGTACACGGCCGGCTACGTTTGTTGTCAATGATATTGTTCAAGTCGTACAGAGAAAATTTGTAGATACACTTGGTTCGACTGGCTCCATGATGTGTAGTGATTTTTAACCTTCCAGGCTGGGTCTTAGTTTTACATTCGGTAGCCCATTGTTCCATGACTGCGAGAGGAGCCACAATGCTAGATGATATGAGATTTCTTGTGCATTAGTTAAAGACTGACTTACAGAGTCCCTGCTCTGAACCCAGCTTTCCTGTCTGCCGCTGTAGGCAACCCTTCCATTATTCTGGCTAAAGTCTGCACTGTTTTACCAAGACCCATATCCTGATTAAAGTTAGCCAGCATCTCACTTGTGACAACATGTTAATTCACATCGGCCAAGATACCGCCATACTTTCTAGCCTTTTCCCTCTGTTTCATCCATCTGACACCTCGTACTTGATGAGGCATCAGCCTGATGTCTTTGGCAAATCCCTCAACCACATCTTCCCCTTCTTTCACTCCATCATCTCCGATTTCATTTTCGCCATCGCCAATAGCTCCACTTAGCAATTCCTGCATGTGCTGGTCGGAATCGCCGTTATAGCGAACGAGATCCTCAGCTGTAATAGGTACAGAGTTAATATCAAAGATCTCGCCTGGATCTTCATCTTCAGCTGCATCATGTAGTTTTGACTTGCTCAAAGCAGGAATAGTCGGCTTTTGCGCCATTCCAGGATTCACGCCCCCATCATGAACCCAGGATGGCCAACCGTTGATGTAGCCATTCGTTGAGAATGCAGATTGATATGTAGTATTAGAAAAAGATTGTTTTGGTTGAGAAGCAGTCCATTGCCTGAAAGCATTAGGTGTTGCAGGCTTGATGTAGCTCGTATAGTCCTTGGTAACGGCGTTTGGTTTAGCCTTGGAAGGTAACGATGAGCCAAAAGATGAATCATTATACTCAAAGTGAGTAGGCAACATCTGTTGGTTGTTCTTCTTGGTTTCCACAAGAGTATTCCCACCAGTAGAGGCATTTGGTAAAGCCGTTGTAGCCGGCCGGATAGATCCAGAGTTGTTGTGATAAGAAGTCTGCCGACTGGGACTGGATATGGAGTGGTGTGTCTCCGATGGTGATGGTGTCTCTTCTGTGAGATTGATAACTTGACGTCTTCCCGCCGGAGGCGTATGTATCTCATGGATCTCTATAGATTCCATCATGCTCGATAAATGATAGACTGAGGAAAAACTTAGTCCCAAAATATAAAGAAATCAAAATCTATCTTTGATTTCTACATTAACAATCTCCGTCGCGTTGTTTATCATTTACATTCTTACGTAATAATCTTCTTTTATACCCTTATCTTCCTCATACTTATTATTTCAATCAAGTTCATCTTTGAATACAATAAATCTATTCTTAGAGGCAGATAAGTGAACAGGATACTGAGAGTTTTTCAAAGCCGCTATACTGCTCCGAGAATAGTCTGCATCGCTTAGACACAACGAATTCTCTCCTATCCAAAGTCAATTCATCTACTCATTGCAACTTGCTTGGAAGCTCACACATCGTCGTTTTCAACTGTTTTTTGAGCCTTGAATACGCAGGATGGCTATTCAACTGTCAATTTCGCAGACAAAAAGGTTAGAATGCTGGTATGTCAAGAACAAAACTGTCTCATAAGGTGTCAGGGAAGATGAAAAGTGTCAAGAATTGAGGCAAAGCTTGGATTAGGACTGGAAGGTCTTGGGACAATGGGAGCACCACCAAGATGTTTTAGCTGGGCTAGAAAAAGGCAGCCACCCTTATTCATTCTCTGGGACCTGTCAACTAAAAGCTCTGCTTTATATCACTCTCGGATTCTACGGCAGTTAACCCGATTTTGGTTCATTCACCAATGTCGCTTGGCATACATCTTATACTCAATTCTCCTGATCTTTTTCCGTCCAAGGGACCAGGAAGAGATGACTAGTGTACATTATCTTGACAATAAGCTGCTGAGATTACAGAGGTTATCTCTGCCCTCGAATTCAAAGAGCATCAATGGTTGGTTGCGAATAAGAGGTAGACATTACGAGCCAAGACGATTTTAATCATGACAAGTGACTGTGTACAAACCTCTTCTTCGACAGCCACAACCTAGTCGAAGAATGGTTATTATACAAGCTATACACTTAATGACAACGATGTGTTGCACATGCAACATGAAGAAATCAAGGTAACGGCGATAAACAAGTTTTGGATGACCATTTCTTGCAATCCAGCAGGTCGGCAATGATTCCAAACCACCTAGCTTTCGCTCTTGTTTTGCGTCGAAACTTTATACCGACATACACTCTAGTAGTCAATTACTAGCGAGACACGAGTAATCAAAATGATGAGGTTGTTGACTCACTGTAGGAAGATTCTGTTGACAGAAGCAGAGACAGCATCTGGTAATCTTTTCAATCACGGCGGATACGAATCATGATGCCAAATTTGTAAGCTTTTCCACATGCATCCTTGTACCATCTGTATCCCATTTCTCGTATCGTAAACACTACCAGCCGATTTCTCTAGCATTCGTCTTTGAGCTGGTAATTTGCAAGTGCTACCTTGCTCTCTTGAGAACTATACAATCCACAAGACGATACGCCATAGGTTGAGAAGCAAAGATACGAAACCAAGTCCTTGATTAAGAACCATTGATCTTACATACACTTTCTGCCGCGATAGGAAGCCATTCATTGTTGGTGACTTGATCTATGCATCCCACAATATTGAAACTAGCACCGTCAGTTGCAGCACCCGTCTTACGGGGCAAGCTACATGTCAAGTGGTATCTCACCAAATGGCTGACCAACGTTGCGGACACTCGTATCGACAGACCTGTAAAAGAATGCTACGGTGTTGGCCAAATACCACAGTCCTCAACCGTACGTATCCATTTCATCTTGTCAAAGAACAAATTCGAGCCACCTGGAATCTTGAGACGGTACCGCAATACGACGAAGGCGATGTTGCAGCGAGCTGTGAATACCATGATACAAACTGGAGAGACGTCCCAAGAGGATTGACGATACGCAGGACTGAAATGCCATCTTGTGCATAACCCACTCTCCATCTTTTGCTGCTTTCGTTAATTCTTTCAACTTTGAATAAAGACGCAAGTTTATTAAGAAATTCAAAAATAAGATTGTTGCATTGTGACTTTCTAGCCAACCTGTATCTCGGAAATTGAGGGATCTCCGTGAAGTATGTCTATCGAGATTACGTAATGGATTTTGAAACATATTCACAAGACGGATGAATTAGATATTTGGATTGGAACGGTCAACGTTGCAACTTCTCCAATAGCTATGCATAACTAGTCTCACTGCCAAGCCAGGGCTCAACTATAAACCCTCGAGACTTGTTCAAGTGCTTACCCGTTGTTACTTCTTGTGGTAGAGGCGTACGTCCCATACAAATCGTCGTCGTAAACATTCTGGTCGTATTTCACTCTGTAGAATTCTGTCCTCACACGTTCTTGGTACTTGTCGCATATATTGCGCCCTGTCTTCCAATCTGACGGCTTATTGGATTCTGCCAATTCCGTTAAATTGGCTATTTCAGACGTAAAGCTCTGCGGAGCATCATCCTTGGGCTGCAAACGGAGCTTGTCTGATAGCTCTGCTCCCCCTCTATCAAACGCGGTTACGTTGCGATTCCATTTGTTTACTTCCCTCTCCAACCAATCCTTATATCCGACTATGTCAACCGCTGAATCTTTGGAAGTATTGCAGAAGGCGCAGAACCAGCGTTTTGCGATGAGTTGGAGTCCATACTGTTGACTGTATTCCGAGTTGTTCTGGTATAGGTATGAAAGACTGTAGAATGTGATGGGAGTGGCAACAGACGAATGCTCTACTTATAACCTACGCCGGTAGTATTAAGGCGGATCGATTTATAAAAGGATGCTCCAAAAGACGGGGCTTCTCTGGATGCCTTCGTATGTCTTCGAATACAGCTTCTACTTCTTGTCTAGGTGGAGTATGAGGGGTGCTTGACCGTCGGCATACTCATTGCGAGGGGAAGGTTGTTTCGAGGTCTTCTGCTTTGTGTCATTGGAAGTCTGGGTAGTTTTGGGAAGTGGTTCCAGTTGGAGGTGCGAGTTGAATTTTATCGTTACGACAGACAGCTTGGCTTGATAGTGTAGAGGCGGCGGGTAGCGAGTAAGAACGTAGGGCGAGGGCAATAAAACACAACAGATCATAGAGAGTTGGCTAACTGGTCTCCAAGTGGGCACTGCGTTAGGTAGCTATAGTAGGTATGCAACACGGATGAGAGTATACTGAGAGTGATTATGGTCATTTGAAAGGGTAAATTTGTTCAGAAATCCATGCCGTCACGGCTAAATGGATACGCTTGTCTCATACACCGTTGCAGTTTTGTTGCAGTTAAAGCAGAGCCAACCACTATACACGACTCAATCGTAGCCACCATATCCACCAGCTCTTGGCCCAGAGCTGTAGCCACCGCCTTGAGCCCAAGCTCTTATAGCACTCGGACCATAACCATAGCCTTCTTGCCCTTGTCCGTGTTCTGGTATGGTATAATTGGCAGATGCGGAATTCTGCTGAGGATGCCCCATTTGCTGATGGGCAGGCATATAAGGCGCTTGAGTGACTTGAGATGGACCATACCCATTGATAGAGCCTGAGTCCCGTTGCCGGATAGAACCACTGTCCCTAGAGTACCCAGAAGAGTTTCTGTAATCCACAGCGCCGTTCTCGTTATTATGGCCATCTTGTTGATAATAGTGCGAGGTATGATTAGAATACATTCGAGCATGTGATGGAACGTCCGGATTGGATAAATAACCTTGAGAGATGTTTTGTTGTTGAAACATATTGGGATTTGAATGGAACTCGTTAGATTCAGTCGTCGTGATAGATGGAGGGCGTGCTTGCTGTGAAAGTAAGATTGTGTCAGTGTTATCAAGCAAGTTCTGGTGACGGAACGACATACTCTGATTTGAGGAGTGGCATGCCTTGTAAGGGGAGGAGGGGGAACATAGTTAGAGTCATAAACATTGGATGCCGGGTTCAGCAAGGGGTTATTCAGCAAAAGCGTTGGGCTGAGTTCAAAGCTAATTTTCACATTAAACTTGTTTATGTTCATAAAATGAATCCAGGCTTACACGTTCTGACCAATGGGATGCAAGCCTCTGCCTTGTCTGTAATCTGTTGCTCTCTGGCAAATGTGAATCTGGGGCTCCTGAATTTTGGTTTCATCTCCATATCCACTTAGCTCCCAGTCAGATTGTCATGTTTGTTACCGTCACAGTTTCGACTCACTGTTTGCCAGGATTGAGTACGGGTGGGTTCTTTTGTCCTCCCAGGCCACTTTGCAGATAATTAGTCCTGCTTTCATGCTTTATTTGGATGATATAAACCTACTCCCAAGTACATCGCAAGTCTTTTCCAGTGTAAATTTGCAACAGCTTGCCAGTATCAATGTGCCTAGTTTCAATAAACTGTCCTGATATGAGAAGAAGGTATGGTGGATGGAAAGCAGCTGTATCATGGCGTCCTTCCCATTCAATAGGTCGGCAATCTCGGGAAGGGTCACCGTATCTATGAGAATATCAGCCGCGTGATCCTCCCGAGTTGAAAATCTATTGACCTTTCAATATACAGGCCGAAAGCTGATAGGAGCAAGTATTAGTGAAGATCATTAACTTCAAGTTGAAAAGTGCTCACTATCGTAAACAAGCAGAAACTCATTTTCAGTCGATCTGAACATTCCAAGTGGTTTTCCAGTATCACACTTTTGCTTCAATTCAGAGAGAATTGGTTTCTCTCTGAATTTTGCAGGATCAAACACAGGAATACTCCCTCCTTGAAGACTAGATAAAAGTCAGCGAGGCAAAGGGTTGTACAACAATGTCCAAACTCTTTACGTACACTGCAAGGTCCATCGTCTCAAAGCCTTTTGAACAAAGGATAGCCAATTGTCTTTTTAGGAAAGTAACGCCATAAACCTCAGCAGGCAAGTAAAACATTTTGTAAGGCCTGAACCACTCTGAAGTCCTTCCCAAAAAGCCAAAAGGTCTTCTCTGCCTTGCTGTATCTTCCATGTTTCTATTTAGTACTGGTTCCAAGATCTTGAATACGCTTTTTGTAGCTTCTACCTTCATCAAGACGACGAGCGTACGGCCTTCTAATCTGCCCACGGTGAAGGATGTTATTTCTTCCTTTGGCATAGAAATCCTCTCAGTGGTTGTTTTGACTTGCTTCTGTTCTTTGGTAGGCACCAACGCCTCAAGTTGATAAGCCACAAGTGATTTGTCAGATAGACATAAGAATATAGAGAACTCTTCCAAAACTGCGATACTAGTGACGTTTTTGACATGAAGAACTTTCCGTAACGAGCGAGCATCGCCGCGTATACCGATCCAGACACCGTCTTGGCAGCCAACGGCGACCAAACGCCGTTGATCTATAGTAGCTGTTTTATATCAACATAATGACAAGTCTACTCGGGGCGCGTTTCTTACCAAATGGACAACTACAGGTAACTCGGCCTGTAAACTGATCCTCCTTATCTTTCGGTACACTATAATTAGGAGGCATATAGAACGTATCAACACTAAGAGGGTTGAGTTCAAATACCTGCAGTATTATCAGCAATTTGAAGTGGCAGAGGTCTCAAAACAAACAAAACAACGGACCTTTCCAGCATCATCGACTTCAGACCTAAGCACCTTTGCATGTTGCAGTCTTTCTTTCCATTCTTCTCTTGCCACATAACTGTCTGCCCAAAGCACATAGCTTCCACCACCAAACTGACCTTGCTCCTGGCCGCCGATGAACGATATGGTAAAAGGATAAAGCTTGGAGGTGTCAGATTGTCCGTCAGCAGAGGGTTCGTGAGAGGTACTGCCAAAAAGACGATTGGTGGTACGTTGACGTGGTGGATCACCAAAATTGCCAAGCGTGAGAAGTTCAAGAGGTATTGGCTAAGTATGATTAGCATTAGCAAGACTCGGGGGGGAATAGCTACTTACGCGTCTATTGATGATGTACTGAACTTTGCGGTGATCCTTTTTCGAGGATCTACTTGATCTGCTCGCTCTTTCCTCCTTGGTGAGCACCACTGAACAAATTTCATCAAAGCTGTTCTCATGAGGATTGAATATACACACGATAATGATCAAACAACAGGACAATCAATTCTGTCCAGCCGCCACCGATACTCCCTTCCGGTTGCCTATAAACTCTACCCTTATGTATTAACTCTCTCATTGGGTTTTCCAACTCCAAATCCCTGACCATTCTTGGTCCAAACCGGCTTCCGTCAAGAGTCTTTTGCATACCCCACAACTCCACTTTCGCTTCGTTCAAGGCCACACCCTTTTGGGTAGCCTTAGCCAGATCCGAGATAACCTCAATGACTTGAGGTATCTGGTCAATGTCAGGATGGTCGGGGGGACCTGTATGTTTCAGACATGAAAGTATATCGGAAAGGAGTAATTGATATCGCAAGAGACGGGGAATTGGACGATTGATGAAATGATATATATCTTGCCTGTTCGTGGCAGGATCTCTCATACAATCCTATGCATTTATGAGCTTATGAGTCTGGTGAGTTGGTCGAGTATACAGCTCACCTTCAAGAATTGTGCAAATTTCGGATTGTTTCTCTCTTCGTCTTGGGCCTTGGCTTTTGCTATAGGGTAGTGCGTCACATATTCCATATACGCCTCCTGCCAATTCAACGCGGCATCGAAGATGAGATCAGATATCATCCCGACATTAGGATGCTGTTGTATTTGACGATGTTGTAAATTTTCCAGTAGACGAGAATGAACTTCAAGCAAGGAACGATAGTTGTGAAACGCGTCATCCAGAAAAACATCAAGGCGATTGCGGTCAATGATAGGCGAGTCAGCACTACGAAGACCATCTACAAAGACCTGCATTTGGTTAGGTGAGCGGAACTCGTCACCCTAAGGATTGAAAGAAGCTCACAGAATCGATAGCTTCCAAGTCGGCGACATATTCCATTTCGGTAGATATAAGTTCCCAAATGTGCATTTGTCTTTTCATTTCTTTCTTGTCCATTGATTTCCTGGCATCTTCGTTGACCAAATCATACCATTGTAATTTCCCTGCCACGCCTCTTCCTTTACTAGCGTGGAAAAGTTTGAGTTGAGACAACGAAGAGATGTCCTGGATGGCTTGAAGAGCTTGATCTAAGAAGTCTCTGTCAGGGTCCGCGTCGTCTGTGAGATTGAGAATGCCTTCGATTAGGGCAGGATAGCGCTGAAGCTGAGCAGACGGACGGGTTAAAAGATGTTTGATATCTCGACGCCGGTCGTTCTCTCTAACTACGCGCTACTTCTTGTTAGCCTAGTACGATAACCGCATGAACCACAAACCTCAGCATAGAGTCTGAATTCTGTGTTCTCCTCCAATTCCTTGGATAGGACCGCTTCAGCCTGAGGTAACCTGCCAGTATATTCTGGAAATACGTTCCGCCACTCAGTAGCTGCTTGCAAGAACAAGTCTCCGACAAAAGGGATGATTGATTGTTCCCTCGTTCTAATTGTAAATTCTTCTATCAGGCTACGGCTGATATCACGCAATTCCAAGACGCTATGAAACACCTCATGGATAAACCATTCTCTGTGCGATGGATTGAGAATGACTGGGGGGTCGGCGATGCGAAGGTTAAGGATAAAGAGAGACTCCATGGATGAAAGCTCGGCTTCATAAGCGACCTCTGAGCTGAGAGCTTGGCGGATGATATCCTGCCGTGAGATTTCTCGTTGTGACAGGTTCCGGAATAATATTGGGTCAACACTATCTTTCCAATCTCCCTGTTTCGCACTAGCAGGCGTTGGAAGCGGGGTAACTTCCTTGCGAGGCAAAAACGTATCTGGCGCAGTCTTGTATGGGCATCGAGGAGCATAGCACCTACTGTCACCTGTACAGGACGGAGAATAACATTTTGTAGCCATAGTCATTAATCCCATTGGTAATTCTGAGGTAAGTGCGTCTCCGCCAGAGCCCATGCCCTCCATCTCACCCATAAATCTGAAAACATCATCGGAAGAGTCACGCAAAGGCTTAATATCCCAATCTACTTCTACAAACCAGAGTTGGTTTTGTAAAGACTGGGCTAGAAGAAGAGCAAAACGGCGATCACTCGAATCCTCGCGTGTGTGGAGAGGCAAGAGGTTGTGAATGGTTGTAACAATATCCTTGCCAGTAAAGGATCCAACCCAAGCAATACCGGCTTTGATATGTTTGGCCCTTGAAATTTTGTCTCTTAGCTGTAAAGCCATCTCGCTCAAAAACGCTGGTTGAAAGAATCTTCCTTCATCTACTTCTCCCTCTGCCTCATCTTCCTCCCACTCTTCATCCTCGTATCCACTCGGTCCTTCATGTTGATATCCTCCTTCAGTGTCCAAGGAAGTAGAGTTTCGATGGGACTGATGAATCTGGAGTTTCCGTTCAACCCAATGAGACGGAGTTTGTGTCTGTGAGGTCCAGGACGGCGAGAGGTCGGCTGAATCTAGCTGTGAAATTGGAGAAAGCAATGATGAAGATGAAGTGTGTCTAGCATGAGAAGGTATAGGTGTAACAGGAGATGTTGTTGAGTCTAGGCTCGTGATTAAGTCGTGTCTTGCTCCAGGGCCGTGTCTAGTAATACAGGAATTATCCTGTATAGGATGTGTAGAGTACAACCCCTCAATACTTTTTTCCAAAGTAGAAGGAAATAATTCTTCACCCTCAAGTCTCTCTCCCCTCGGCGTGATCACACTCTCACCATCAGCTTTCATTGTGACTGCGCTTACGGATCTATCCCTATTGTGTTGGTACTTCTTTTCATGGGCAACACCGTCGAGCCACGAGTTTTGAGTGGGCGTGGCCCTTCTACTATTGATCTCTAGATCGGGGGTTTTCAAAGCTCTAATGTTCTGTTCCGAGAAATGGTTTCCATATCGCTCTGGAACAAGCAATCCCTCCCAATCATCCAACCCACTGATAGTCAGATCTGGAGGTTTCCTTGCTCTAGATTCGTGGGTAGAATGTGACGCAGAATAGTTGGTTGTCTCGTAGGTGCTTTGTTCGGACGATACCGATGGATCAAACAAGGCTTCAGATCCGTGTCCATAACTCGAGGGAGTCGCTGATCTAGTGTCTAGTGACGTAGAGCTGTAACTGCCCGTAGAGGGTTGCCTAAATGAATGAAGCTTACCCCGGGGCGGTGGGACATCGGCATACCCTGCCCCTCTTAATAGAGGCGGATTCTCGTCAACGGGTTGTGCAGAAGGGATATTTGGAGGTTTGGGGAGTGCACGAGATCCTCTAGGCCCTTCGGGTCTCGATGAAAGTCCAGCTGGCTCTGGAAGTCTAGGCAGAGCACGTCTTCCAGATACAACAGGTGCTTGAGTCGAGTGGAAGCTACTTGTGCTGATACTTGGATTAGGCGACACCGCGCGGTAGGCAACCGGAGAATCAGCTACAGCCATAGTATCCGACAGGTTAGGCAAAGGCCTTTTGCTAACTGTTTCATC
Source organism: Cryptococcus depauperatus CBS 7841 (assembly GCF_001720195.1). Classification (NCBI taxonomy): domain Eukaryota; kingdom Fungi; phylum Basidiomycota; class Tremellomycetes; order Tremellales; family Cryptococcaceae; genus Cryptococcus; species Cryptococcus depauperatus. The sequence continues at coordinate 551,472 of NC_089472.1, read as the reverse complement.
TGTAGACGACGCCGAGGTTGATGAGCCGAATTCTCTCTGAAATTCGCTGGGAATCCGAGATTTGGACGGTTCGTCCCGTGGAGTTGGCATGCCATGTTGCTTGAATCCTTCTAGTCGTTCTTGCCCATCCATAACCGTAGTCGGCCTATTTTGGCATAAATGTTGAAGAAAAAAAAGAAGAAGAACGAAATTAAAAAGCAAGAGATGTAGCAAACTTTGATGATAAATGATACGAAAGGGTTGTATCAAGGCTACAGTGGACAAGGACACAGCTTAAATACTTGTCCGGACATATAAACAAATACCAACTTAACATCGACATACATCCTACAATTCTTTGGAGTAATAATCAACGTGAATCTAGGTGAAGCAAGAATAGTTAAAAGCTAAACATCAATATTAGATATATGTTTGGCCAGTATTTCAGAGTAATGGCCAATGACCTCTGTAAAAAGGTCATATACTGGTATCTTTAGAGTCATTGGTGAACGTCTCTGCCTGTTAAATCCTGTTCCATGTGCGTCCGCCTTGCACTCTCTTTAGTTTTGTGGTACATTCTCTAGAGTCGCGTAGGTATACATGAGGTCTATAGCAACAGTGGATAAGAGAAGAAACAGAGAAGACAAGTAGACATTTATTGAAATACAGAGGGGAACCTCCACCTACCTTCATTTTAATTACATCCACGTGGCGGCCACATGGCATAAAGTATTTTTTTGTGATATTTTTTCGTTTATGTCTGACTCGTATTAAGATATAATTATTTTCATTTTCATTTTGTTTCTTCTTCCTTTCTTTCTATTTTCCTCTTGCCGTTGATCTATACCCACAAAAGGGCCAGCGCCCGCTATCCACTGACTCGTCATGCTTCGTACGCTGCCACGCGCAAGAGCGCTTATCCGTCCTACGACATTTGCTTTCCATCGATCTCCTGCCCTTTTGACCAGAGGCTATGCCGTTGCTACCCCTGCTGTTGGCACTTATGGCCAAGTAGGCGAAGAACCCACTCTAAACTCTCCCTCTGAGATCGCCAGAAAGATTTCTGCCAAGGTCTTACCAAAACTCGTGAAGCCAGATGTTAAAAAAGTGCTCGTTGTGGGTAGCGGTGGACTGTCTATCGGACAAGCTGGAGAGTTTGACTATTCTGGTAAGCGATGGTCTTGAAAGCTTACATAGAGGCTGATGTGGTTTTGTAGGATCTCAAGCTATTAAGGCGCTTCGAGAATCAAACGTCGACACCATCCTTATCAATCCCAACATTGCTACTATCCAAACTTCTCACCACCTGGCTTCAGAAATCTACTTCTTACCAGTAACTGCTGACTACGTTGCCTATGTGTTGGAAAAGGAACGGCCAGACGGTATTCTCCTGACTTTTGGTGGTCAGTCTGCCTTGAACGTTGGCATTCAGCTCGATAAAATGGGTGTACTCGAGCGTCTCGGTGTCAAAGTTCTTGGTACACCTATCCGTACTTTAGAAGTCTCTGAAGACCGAGACCTTTTCGTCCAGGCGCTGAATGAGATTGACATTCCTGCCGCTCAATCTACAGCCGTTTCGACCATCCAGGCTGCTCTTGATGCCGCAAAAGAAATTGGGTACCCAATCATTCTCCGATCAGCTTTCTCTCTTGGAGGCTTGGGCTCTGGTTTCGCTCACGATGAAGAGGAATTGAGGAACTTGGCGGCCAAAAGTCTGAGTCTGAGCCCGCAGGTATTGATTGAGAAGAGCTTGAAGGGTTGGAAAGAAGTTGAGTATGAGGTTGTCCGTGATGCTGCAGATGCAAGTCATTGTATATCATTACAAGTATCTTGACTGACATAACTTAGAATACAATTATTTGCTGCAATATGGAGAACTTTGACCCTCTTGGTACCCACACTGGTGATTCAATCGTTGTCGCTCCTTCTCAAACTCTTACAGACCAAGAATATCACATGTTGCGGTCCGCTGCTATCAAAATTGTACGACACGTTGGAGTCGTCGGAGAGTGCAATGTCCAGTATGCTCTTGACCCCGTGAGTCAGGACTACCGAGTGATTGAGATGAACGCTCGTCTTTCACGATCTAGGTGTGTTTGACTATAGCAGGTAAACAAAAGTTGGTGCTGACCTTCTTCAGTGCCCTCGCTTCAAAGGCTACTGGCTACCCTCTCGCCTATACTGCTGCCAAGATTGCTCTTGGACATACCCTTCCTGAACTCCCCAATGCTGTCACAAAGACTACTACCGCTTGTTTTGAGCCTTCTCTTGACTATATTGTCACAAAGATCCCTAAATGGGACTTGGCCAAATTTCAGCATGTCGAGAGGAATGTTGGGTCTGCCATGAAAAGTGTCGGTGAGGTCATGGCCATTGGTCGAACATTTGAAGAATCCCTTCAAAAGGCTATCAGACAGGTCGATCCCAACTTTACAGGGTTTGACGCCTATTGGAAACCCAAGGACATGCACGCTGCTTTAACTCAGAACAATGATAGACGATTGTTTGCTATTGCTCACGCAATGCTTAATCTCGGCTATACAGTTGACCAGCTTCATGATCTCACAAAAATCGACAAGTGGTTCCTGTACAAGCTTGAAAACATCGTCACTGTTTACAAAATCCTTCAGTCCACACCTTTCGATAAGATTGATCGCGAATTATTCTTAACTGCCAAAAAGACCGGTTTCAGTGACTTGCATATCTCGCAATTGGTTGGCGTCACTGAGGCTGAAGTACGTACTGCAAGGAAAGCTGTTGGAGTGACTCCTTTTGTCAAGCGAATTGATACCCTTGCTGCCGAGTTCCCTGCGTATACCAATTATCTCTACACGACTTATAACGGTTCTACCCACGACCTTGAGTTTGACGAACATGGAACCATGGTCCTAGGGTCTGGTGTTTACCGAATTGGATCGTCCGTCGAGTTTGACTGGTGTGCTGTTACTTGCTCTCGAGCTATCAGATCTTTGGGAAAGAAGACGATCATGATCAATTACAATCCTGAAACCGTCTCTACAGATTTTGATGAAGCCGATCGACTCTACTTTGAAGAATTGGGATGGGAAAGAGTTATGGACATTTATGAACTCGAGGGTGCCGAAGGTGTTGTTGTTTCCGTTGGCGGTCAGCTTCCCCAAAACATTGCTCTTCGTCTCAAGCAAACCGGTGTCAACGTTCTCGGTACCGATCCTGAGCAGATCGACAATGCCGAGGACCGACACAAGTTCTCCTCCATCCTTGACTCTATTGGTGTTGATCAGCCCGCCTGGGTTGAGGCTACATCTCTCGAGTCTGCTAAAAAGTTTGCCAACAAGGTCGGTTACCCTGTCCTTGTCCGACCATCTTATGTTCTTTCCGGTGCTGCCATGAACGTTATCTGGGACGAAGGCCAGCTTGATGAAAAGTTGACCGCTGCCGCTGATGTGTCTCCGCTTCACCCCGTCGTAATATCTCAGTTCATTGATAATGCCCAAGAGATTGATATTGATGCTGTGGCTCATGAAGGCAAGCTCCTCGTTCACGCTGTCTCTGAACACGTTGAAAACGCCGGTGTCCACTCTGGAGATGCTACGCTAGTCCTTCCACCTTTTTCTCTTCAACAAGATGACATGGATAGGTTGAAGGAAATTGCTTCAAAGGTTGCCAAAGCGTTCAACATTTCCGGCCCTTACAATATGCAAATTATCAAAAAACCCAAAGAGGATGGCAAGGAAGCAGAACTCAAGGTTATAGAGTGTAACCTTCGAGCAAGCAGAAGTTTCCCATTCGTATCTAAGGTCCTTGGTAAGAACTTTATCGATGTTGCTGCTGCTGCTATTATGTAATGAATACACGCTTTTCTGTATCAAGCTCGAGCTAACTGTCAACTATTAGGGGCCAGGATGTTCCCGAACCTGTCGATTTGATGAAAGAACAGCGAGAATACGTTGCCATCAAAGTGCCTCAGTTCTCATGGACCCGATTGCCTGGTGCTGATCCCTTCCTGGGTGTCGAGATGGCTTCTACCGGTGAAGTTGCTTCGTTTGGCAAGGACATCCACGAAGCCTATTGGGCTGCTCTTCTTTCCGTCAATGGATTTAAGCTTCCTAAGGTCAATTCTGGTATTCTTCTTGGCGGCGACATCACCCGCCCAGAACTTCCTATCATTACCAAAAATCTAGTCTCTCTCGGTTTCAAGTTGTATACATACGACTCCAAAGTCGAGGAATTCATCAACAATCAACCATACCTTGCTATCAAGAAAATCCTGGTGCCTGTCAAAGACAAAAGAAAATTGAGAGAAGTTTTAGAGGAGAACGAGATTAGTTGTGTGATCAATGTGTCTAGGTCTAGGGCTGCAACAATTCAGGATGCTGATTACGCGTCCAGGAGGGCTGCTGTCGACTTTGGTATTCCTGTATGTCCTCTTATTGCTCAGATTTACGGGTACATGCTCATCAAGGGACTCCCAAACAGCTGATTAACAATGCTAAACTTGCCGTTCTCTTTACAGAGACTCTTCAGAAAAAGTTTCACCAGTCTCCATTGCCCTATGTTGAAGGTCAAAATCCGCCAGAAGTCAAGTCTTGGAGGGAGTTTGTCGGTGAGGAAAGGGCATACTGAGTATCAAACGGGTGGAAGTGAGGTGGTTGGAGTGCCATATGGGTAATAGACACCACTTGTACGGACCGTACAAAGCAAGGAGCTGTAGATTATACAAAGGTTCAGGCTACCCAAATGACTACTGAATTTGTTTGGAAATGGATTTTCCTTGGTACACGTATCCAAAGTCTCAACTCTGGCCAGCAGTTTTGCAATGCGCTAACTTTGGTGACATGCTGATAGAAATAAAGGAAAGGTCATTTAGAATGGAAACATTGAATCGAACCAAGTTCTATCTTTCCTTTCACAGCAAAAGGGTTGGTGTACTGGACAGAGAAGGTGAGGAGATAGGATATGACTTGGAAGCGGTATAATCGAGTGACGGCCGCAAAAAGCCGAAAAGATGTAAGGAAGGACTAACTGTTGATAGATCCCAGAGAATCAATTTAAACAGTTGTCTTCTATTCCACCTGCACACTCCTCACCCAAGCTGATTCCATCCGAATGCCTTCCATTCAAAGCCCCGAGATCCAACCCAAAATCTAATAGGAAGCCGGTTCCACCACTTCACGAAAGAAGGCCACGGCATACTTTATCCATCATCGATATGTATTTATCCAAGCATCAGCATTTCTACTGTACCACAACATCTTTCCAAACACCATGTCGGAAAGAGAAATTTCCTCTCAGCCTGCAACCTCTACCGACCTCGGGCTGGCAGATTATCTGACTGCTATCAGCGAAGCAAAGCTCACAGTCCCCGAAGAAGGCCCTGCTAAAATCACAGGGACCAAACTGAACGATTTCCTCAGCAAATATGGGACTGAACCATGTGATAAAACAACATTCAACGGCATCACGAAAGAGATTGGGTAAGTATCTGGATCACAACTTGGCAAAAAGCTAAAAACCTGGATGGCTAGGAATATTTTATCAAACGGCAGTATCATGATGGAGATACCCAATGAAAACGCTTCAAACACACTCCATTTACATATGAGCGGTGACACCAAGTCTCTTCGTTTTTTGAATGACCTACAAGCCCCTATGTATACGGAAAATGATCACCAAGGACTCATAGCTATGTCAACTCTTCACTCTCTCGACCGGAAGAGTACCAGTCCCTTGTCCGAGGCAGACTATACTGCCCTCATGATGTCTCTCGTCCAAACTGGCCTACGCCACGCCGGCTCGAACAACGCCATCTTTACTAACCCTCTCGCCAAGGTGAGGAAATGCGTACAAGAGGGCTATACACAGCAGCAAGAGGCCGGACAAGGCTCAAAAGAATTTTATCTCAACTTGCGTCCCGTCATGAACGTCGCCAGGCCTCCTCACGTATCGAATATACTGAAGGAGGACGACGTACGTCAACTGCGAACCTATCTGGAATCGGTAATGCGAGATGTGGAAAAGACAGATCCGAGGCCGGACAATTCAAACACCCAACGTAAACTTATTTACTACAATACAACTTCACCTTTGGACGATCCAGCATCCACAGGACTTCGAACAAGAATGGATAAGGCTGATAGGGCCATGATGAGCCGTACTAGCTATACGTCAGACGATATTATAAGACGAGTGAGTGGCTGTGATTTGGGAGCGCTCTAGAGTTGCAAAGGTTGACATACCATCGACCAGATTCAAAAGCAACACTCTGAGTTGCTAGACGACGAGGCTGCTCAGTGGGAGGAATCCAAGAAGCGATTCGTGAGGACCCTCAGGTTCAATCCCCTGGATACCCTTTACAAGTTTAACGATCAATTCATAAAAGGAGCCAAGGGAAAAGACTCATTCGTTGCATACCGTACGGATTTTCCAGCGCTTGCTCCGCCTGAATTTCTTAAAGAATATAGGGAACACATGGGAGAGAGTGGCCTGTTGTCGACTGGACCTAATACCGGTAGATTCAAGGGCAGAGAGATGTGCAGACCAACCGAATATCTTCATAGCAATGATCCAGACGTCCAGACGTTTATCAACGCTTGCATAAACAAACGGGGAGAAATTGACAGTCGCGGCTATGAGCCGACTCCAACAGAGATTGCTACATTCATGCCGAAAGAGTTAAAAGCTAAAGTCAACTTTATCTTGGATACCAAGGACAAAGAGAAGGTTAAGAGAGAGCTGGGGATAGGGAAAGATACGGTCACCGTTGCAGATATTTATGGACAAACCGATCCTCTTAGGTATGCGATGAGAGGTATCCAACACCAGTTCCCAGAGCGGTTCCCAAACATGAGTCGTGAAGAGATAAGCTCGCTTCTTCCACCCAGAGCTTATAAGTAGTATATGGCACAGAAGGACGATGATAGCAAGTTAGCCGGGTCAGCAGCGTGATTATGTTGGCGGCTTGCAGTGAGAGGGCGCATTAGAGCTGGTTTCGTTAGGATTCGTAGAGACGATGCGACGTCCGTTTTCTAAAAATGCTTTCATTCCATTCTCGAAATGCATTACGATTTCACTTTTAGAACTTTTGATACTGAGCATGGCAAACCAGCGTTATGGTTTCGCTGTTGCTTTTGAGAAAAGGCGGCATCTCTTGTAGTCATGTTGAGTGATAGGAAAAGGTTCTTAAGCATCACTAGACGGATTCCGCTTTTACTCTCCGTTTACTCTCACACACCCAGCAATGGATAATCCATACATGACTTGCTACATATTAAATCATTGTGAATACAAACTGGGTATATACCCATTAGAGATGCTTTCCAATATCTCCCTCCAGTTCCCGTCGGTGGACGTACTTGCCTTGGCCAGCGTCAAAGACGAGAGAGTGAGGACCGCCGGTATCGAGCGTCTTGGGATCCGATAGAGGTTCTTGCAGAATGTTAGTTTGTGAATGAAAGAGTTTGTACCTACGACCACTGCTTGCTTCAGTCCCACGGCCGTATTTACCATCGCCGGCTGGAGCAGCGCCTGCTCCTGTAGCACCCCCGTCTCCATGTGAACGGGCAGAATTCTCAAAAGAATCCTGGCCTCCAGTACCGCCCGACAGTCCAGAGTGAGGAGCAGGGTTGGAAGAGTTGGCAACGTTGGAGCCTGCGGTGTCAGCAAGGCCCGCTTCACGTCTGTTGCGGCCCAGCTCTTCGCCAGCCAAGGCGCCAGCACCTCCTGCGGTGGCAGCAAGCGCAGCGTTGCGGTGTCCGGCAAAAGGTTCTACGTTTGCGCCATGATGTCCCACACCGGTAGCCGTGGTACTACCTGGATCGTTGTGAGTAGACACACGCATAGGCAGGATATCACTCTGACCTGTCAAGGCATCGGCAGTACCACCGCTTGCATATCGACCAGCAACTGCTTCTTGCTCGTGATGTCCTAACCTACCAACGTCTGCAGTGCCTGCAGAATAGCGGTCGAGAGGATTGTCAAGCTTGCTGTCTGTTGTCCCTAGACCTTCGTCTTTTCCAGTAAATTTATCGGCAATAGGGGTATGAGATGCGTCCGTTCCTAGATTGTTCTTTGGAATGCCTATCGGAGAATTGATAAGATAACCCATTCAACGGTAAGTAAGCACTACCCACCACCGGAAGCATGCTCCGCACCAACGCCATAGTTGAAGCCGGGCTGTTCTTGATTTGTAGAGCCGGTATAGGTAGTCTGATCAACGATTGGTTAGTATATTATACGCACTGGATAGATGAATGTGTATACCTGGCCGGGAATACGTGAGCCGACGGGAGGTCCTAGGTCTACCATAGTGTATGATTCGTTGATTGTTTGTATATCGTTGGGATGAGAATACTTGTTCCGTCTTGATCAATCAATCAATCTATATATATATATGTGTTTGGCAGGGTGATGGATTGATGAACTGCAAGAGTTGAGATACGTCATATCCACATTTCCGTCATGCGTCATTCAACGTCATTCAATTATTCTCCGCAAAACTTTGTAGATGGAATATGAATTGTGTTGTATGTATGGTAGGCAAGAATGAGAGAATTGGGTCAAGTTGGAAACTGCATATCGTTGTGCTTATCTGTCTTGTGGATTGGTAGTTTTACGTACGGCAAATATGAATGTAAGCGTGAACGACTTGCCAATCTTAAAGCTCAGAGGAATTATCCTTTTCCTGTTCCACAACCATCCAAGTTAATCCGACTTTGGGAAATACCTGGAAACGGTAGAAAGGTTGCAGTGGCTTGCTTGAAGCGGAACATTCTGTTCACACCGCCTTGTGGTTGTCGGCAACCGCAACCTCGAGCACGGAGAAATAGAGGTCCATAACATGACAGAAAGACATACACAAAGAATGAGAGTTGAAAGCGAAAGAGTAAAACAAGTCGGGCTCAAGAGGCTATTCTCGATCCAAGAACCAACCCCGGTCGCCTTTCTGAATACCTGAGCCAACAATCTCAACCGTACGAAACGAGTGGATCACCATCCAACATCCCTTTGTCCCAGCTCAACAACACTTACTCTTCTTGTCCTGTTGCTCTTCTCCCAAATCCACTCGCCCGGCATCTTGGGCATTGTCTCGCCTGCTTTGTTGAGTACCGCTCGCCGGTTTAGGGACAACTGTGTCGAATGGAATGGTCTTGGCTACGGTCACGCATGCGGATTAGAGAGTTGCTAGACATGAAGAGAAGGAAAAGACGGACCAATCTCTGTAAACATTTCACCGACATTCGTGCCCGTCTTTGCACTTGCTTCGAAAAACAAAAGTCCCATCTCCCTTGCATAAGCCTCAGCCTCGGCAAGAGGTACTTGTCTTGCGTCATCTTCCTTTGCAGACGCTGGCTCGCCCTCACCCGTGTCGGCTTCCTCGCCTTCAACAGCAGAGGCTGGATGAGAAGAGACGAGATCGAGCTTGTTGCCTACCAGTGCAATGACAATGTTGGCGCTTGCCTGGCGTTGCAGCTCTTTTACCCAAGCTTTGGCTTTTTCGAGCGAAGACTATGTCACCCGTTCAGCGTGTCTATCGAGCGATAGAAAAGTGATAAAGGAAGAGACATACAGCTTTCGTAATGTCATAGACGACCACAGCTGCTTGGGCGTTTCGGTAGTACATGGGCGCTAGAGAGTGGAATCGTTCTGATTCGCAAAATGAGCTGGTATCTCGGACTCCACTAACCGTGATGACCCACCTTGGCCTGCAGTGTCCCTATAGAATATCAGTACCCCGTCGATTTTTGCAAAGAAAAGCCAGATACACACCAGATTTCAAACTTGACTACTCTGTTCTCCAATCTACACTCTAAAAGGGATGAACTCTCCACCAACAGAAGATAACGCTGGCATGCGATGCAACTTACTTTGGGCAAGGAAAGCGGCGCCGATAGTAGGCGACGTATTCTCGTCAAAATTGCCGGAGCAAAATCGTAAGACGAGTGATGATTTACCGACTGCTGCTTCACCTGCATATCACCAATTGGCATGGCGCATAGCGGCCGCAAACCAGAGCGAATAAAGGCGGCGGTGAAAATTTGGAGTTTTTCAAACAAAAGCAACGATGGATGCACCAGGCGAACAATGGATGTGAGTGGCAAGTCGATACGAAAAAAACAAACAGATCAGAAATCAGACAAAGACACAGTCAGCGCCAAACAGCTCCTTGACTCTATCCATATTCAAATGCCTCGATACTCGAATCATCCCTCGGCAAACAGTGTGAACGATAAACCTCAAGCAGGTTTCTTTGTGCTGGAGAGTATCATAATGACTCGCATTGCGAGCGACTGTACCACAGACAACTCACCAAGTAAAACTAGCTTAACCTGTACGGCCTTGACTGGGGTCTCTTCTGCCATCTTGATATCGACTTGTAAAGTTGTTGATATGAGTGATTGTTCAGCGAATGTAGTGGTCGCTTTCTCGCAGTATCGTTATCAGAGTATTCTGCTACTCTTTACTCTTGCTTGAAACGTTTGGGGCCGTATTTCTTGTCCTTATTCCTGATAGAGATATTGTATTTTGATAATTCTATTGATAATGCAACAATGAAAAGAAAGCGGCCATACAGTCAAGAGCGTCTAAAATGGAGGGGCATTTAAATAATCATCCTTTCATTATACCACTGTCGGTTTTCCAGTAAGCTTAATGGACAATAGGTAAAGATCCGGTTTAATCATCAGAACAAGGCAGTAGGAACAAGGAAATGATGGTTTGTGTGATCTGTTCCAAGGCTGAAGAGAAAACGATAGCGTCTGCACAAATTCAAAAGAGCAAGTCAGAGAAAAGAAAGAAAGCAAATCGATCATAACAGCTGCAGGAGAAAAGCCAAAGCTAAGGTTCCAGGTCCGCTCCATATGCCCTATCCAAACGGCTCGCCTAAACCTATCCAAATCCCTACCCCTTGCCTTTCTTCATAGTGTAAATGGTGTCGTGATTTCAAGCGCCCAAAGCAGGGAAAGCATTGGTGTCGTTTGCATTGATAACGGGACCGCGGCTGGGTCGCTGGCCACCTCGCTGACCACCACGAGCGCCTCGTTGGCTACCGAAGCCACCTCGCTGGCCTCGGCCTCGGTTGGGTCGATCACCACCCTCGCGGTTGTCACGACGAGGGGGTCGAGAAGGCTGAGCAAACTGGCCATCAACCTCGATGAAGACTTTCTCTTTTCTGGGCTTGGATTTGGCCTCGGTAGCCTTGGTCTAAATACACCATCAGCTTACACCCATGTCGCACTCGCTCGCAAATACCAACTTTGCCGGTGAAGAAATCGTCCACAGCTTCCCTGACAAAAGCTTTGCCCTCGACCTCGCTAGCCACTTCCCTAACCTGTTTCTTGCCCAAAACAGCAATGTTGAGAGCCGTTTGAGCCTTCTCGGCAAGGTAATCTTCGTAAGACTTGGTGACCTCCTCGGGTTCTTCGGGTTCTTGGGGGGCAGGGGCAGCTTCAGCTCCCTCGGCGGGGGTGGCAGGGGCGTTTTCCTCAATCTGAGCATCTTTTTCACCCTCAACCTCGTCTATAACCTATGAGTAACTAGCCAAGCAGTAAAGAAACGCATATACCCTTCAACTCGGCTTCACCAGTGTTGGCGCCCCATCCTTGGTCAACCTTTTTCTGGCTGTCTTGAGTACCGGCAAGGTTTCTCCTCTCAAATTGCCTCCTTTCGCCAGCCTGAGCAGGAACTTTGGCACCTCTGTAATGCCCGTTACCTTGGCTAGTGTGTCCACCGCTAGTTTTGTTTGGTCTTGCACCTCTGGGGCCCTTGGTGTGAGCGTCACGAACGTGGTTGCCCTTCCTAGCTGGGGGCACTCGCTCGCCGTCAAAGCCGCCAGCAGTCTCAGTACCATGGTTGTCCGGTACGCGGTCGTCACGGGTGACGGTGTGGTTGCCCCTGTTAGAGCCGCGACCACGAGCGGAGCCTCGGGGAGCAGCGCCGGGAACGTTTCGCTGAGCAGCAGGAGTTGTCTCTTTTTTAGGAGCAGGCTTGGCAGGGGCAGGGGCAGGGGAGTCGTTCTCTGTCAAAGCGAAATAGACGTCAGCCCTTGTGGCCTTTTCGGCATCTACCAATGTTCTAGTCTGTTCCCAAAAGTCCCTCTTCTATCTTCTTTCTTATTGTCAAAAGACACACTCACCCCCGAGGAGGTCGAAGAGATTCTTCGACACGACCGACATCTTAATGGCTGATTACTCCTTGAGTCGCCTTTGGCGTTTTCCTTGGAGCTATGTTTATATCAGTAACCTCTTCTTGAATTTGGCCTTCTCTGCTATTCCCTCCAAGACCCTTCTTATAATGTTCGCCCAACGATTCTCAGGACTTACCTTGTAGAAGTGATTCTTTATCTGAAAAAGAGAATATTCGGTCAGAGAAAAAACAACTTTGAAAGTTGTCACTAGACAGACTAACATCTCCAAAACGCCGATGAACGGAGTTTGGGAAGGTAGTGTGGCATTTTCTCCAGAGATATACTTTCGTTAGAATTCAATATTTTGCCATTGCTTTTGTTTTTGTATATTCATATCGACGATACTTTTTTTTGCAGAGCAGTGGCAGCAAATGGCGAGGAACTGTAGATAGAAAGCGTCTTTGAGAAGGGAACTCGTGAGTAACTTTGTTTGGGTTTATACTTGTCTCCATCTTATGTGAATTGATAACAGCAGCATCTTCTACATGCCAACTTCAGTGGCATCCATGTATGCTGTTCGCCCATTCATCTGATGACTCCTGGTAATTGTCTTCTGCTTATGGCTATTTGTTTAAAATCTTGCTATCAGCTGTATTCTCAACTTAATCTTAGGCGAGTCCTTGAAGTTGAACCTATTTTCTTCTACTCATAGGAGAATAAAACAAAATAAACCGGACTCATGAGACTCACTACCTATCGTGCCCAGCCTCAGAGGTTTTCATATGGGTCTATATAGCAGATATACGACTACTGATGATCTTACTTTCGGACTCATCTACAGCATTATCCACCAGTCTGATACGAAGCATGCAGCAAGCCGATATTTTGGCCGCCTCCCAACCGTCTATATGGAATGGAAGAATCTTACCATCTTCAAAGCAAATTCTTCTACCCTATCACCCATTTAATCGGCATAACAGATATAGATATCAAGGATTTGAGTATTTGATGAACAAGCCCAAAGCAACATCTCTTATAAGCTCCAAGATGTCCAGCTTCCTGCTCTTCAAGGAAACATTTGGGATGTGAACAATATTAATACCGACCAGGCTACCTATACAAGAGACTCCTCAAGAGTAGAATTGCGTTTTGATTTACTCTCTTCAATTTTGACAATAATGGCAATAACAATGGACAGACGTATATGTAGAGGACATCAGCGTTGGCTAGGCCAGAAATATTTAATGAGCTTTTAGCTCGGCATGGTAGACTCTTATATAATGAGCAATGACTATAGGATTGCGGAGTCTTATAAGATATATTTCTCGAGGTCATACATACTTATTTTGCAATTAAAAGCCTCTCAAAGCACCCATGAGAACCAACCTCTTTTAAAAGTCATTTATATACTCGCTTCAGAAGAAATGGAAGTTATTTTAAATGACAGAAAGCGGCCATGTCCGCCTCCAATCTTCCATGTCATGAAACACGCGTCCTTACAGTTAGTTTTATTTATGTTTTTGCTTATCTTTTCAATTTGATTGTTGTCTTTGAATAATTTTTACATTGACATGTCAGTAGCAAAAGAAGCAGTGACCGCAGAACAGTCTCAGGAAGAGCGGATGTACAGACAGGTGTTGGAAACAAACTCTTGTAAGTTTCATGATGGGCCTGACTCTCGTTTGCTTCAACATGCTGATACATCATCAAGCCGACGATGATGTGTTGAGAGACCAAGAAACTGCTTTGCTCAAATTAGGAGCTCTCTACAGGGACTCTGAGTATGTTTTTTCCTTCGGAAAGATGATGTTGCTAAAGATACTGTAGTCGATCGCAAGATTTGGCTCAACTTGTCACAGAATCAAGAGTCTTCATGTCTAGAATCTCCAAAGCTAAGACAGCCAAATTGAGTACGGCAATATTCTTATATAGGTCTGGGATACTAACTCAATCTTATTCTAGTTCGAGCACTGCTGGACTTGTTCCCTGCCGGGTCAAGGGAGCTTCAAATGCAAGTGACGGAAGACTATATCAATTGGGCTAGTCAAGAAAAAAGAGTTTTTTTGAGACAAAGTCTGCAGATCAAACTCATCTCTCTGTAAGTTTGATACCAGAGTATGTAACATTTGCTAAATCACACTGTAGCAACTTGGAGTTGGGCGAATATCGGAAAGCACTCACCATGACCGAAACACTCCTGAAAGAGCTTAAAAGATTAGATGACAAGATAATTCTGACTGAGGTTTACTTGTTGGAATCTCGCGCTGCTCATGCCATACAGAATCTTTCCCGTGCTAAGACTGCTTTGACTTCTGCCCGAACCACCGCCAACAGCATATATTGCCCACCACTTCTTCAAGCCCAACTAGACATACAATCTGGTGCTATCAATGCCGATGACAAGGATTACAAGACCGCTTATTCATACTTTTTTGAAGCATTTGAGGGCTTCAGCCAAACTAGTGAGAAAGATCGACGAGCTTTGGAGGCATTGAAATACATGTTATTGTGCAAAATAATGATGGGACTTGTGAGATTTGATGACGGTTTTGAGGCCGCCTTCAGCTAATCTAGATTATTCTAGCCTGATGATGTTTTCCCTATCTTATTGACAAAAAGTGCAACTCCATATGCTGGCGAGGATGTTGAAGCTATGAAGGCAACAGCTGTAGCTTTGAAAGAGCGTAGCTTGGATATGTTCAACACAGCTCTCAGAGAATACAAAAAACGTAATATGACTTGAAGGCATACTAGCGAGTTGAAACTAACATCTGAGCCTAGAATTGCAACAAGATCCTCTCATTCGATCACATCTCGCACTTCTTTATGACACTTTGCTTGAACAAAATCTCATACGCGTAATAGAACCTTACTCTGTCGTTGAATTGGTATGGATCGCGGAGGAAGTCGGGCAAAGCGTTCAGGTAGTAGAAGAAAAGTGAGTTTTAGACGATTGGCCCTGACTGGCACTCTGGCAGAGGTTGACTGCATTACTAGGCTAAGCCAAATGATTTTGGATCAAGTTTTAAATGGCATCTTGAACGAAAACAAAGGGACTTTAGAAGTCCACGATCGCATAGAAGAAGCCGTCAGTGATGCTTTGTTAACATTTTTCTCTGAAGTTGACTGATTGATATTTCAATTTTATAGGGTATCTATAGCACTGCATCAGAGGCATTCAAGAGTGTTGGTGATGTTGTGAGAAGCTTGTATGAGCAGGTAAGTCATGACACGTTAAACGCTCCACCGAGAGTCGCTAACTCTATGCTCCAGACCATCCAAGTAGTATAGTTACCCCAATTCAATATCATTGAGTGAAGGGATGGACGAGGAGTGTGTTTGCTCGTCTTAAAATGATAAAAGAATACCACACATAGGGTGTTAGTAGAACAAAACCTCATTTTGAAGCTATTTAGGCCTCTGCACAAAAAATTCATACTTCCAAAGATATAAGACCGGGAAACTTTTCCCATTTATACCATGATTGTTTAGCTGTACGCCATTGGGGAGAGTTACCAGGTTCCAGCTGATTGTTTCTCCATCAATTCCAATCAGCCTACATATCGACCCACACAACTTTAACATTCCCTATATGAATTAAGTCGTCTTTTCTGATAAACCACACATAAAGCAGTTAGTACTCACAAGTGACCTTAGTAGATTGTATACACTATGGTAATTTTGTGAGGCTTTTGATTATTGAAGCGTGTTCTTTTCATGTCTTCTAGCTAATCAATTACGAGACGTTTTAACTATTGTTTTGGTGAAGTGCATTTTTGATTTTCAGGTTCTTGAAGGTAGAGTGGAACCTTCATCGCATGATTGAAAAAGAGGTAATGATAGTTTATACTTAGACGGTTCTTTTTCATCTATTATTTTTGTTTTGTTTCCTTACCAAATCTCAACATGAAGCAACTGATGGGAATCAGTAACTAAACATGGTCACATATGAAGGATTAATGTAGATGCGCTGCAGCCCACATGACGACATCCAGTTCAATAGCGTGGATGATTTCATGTCTCCGCAGAGGCGTAAAGAATCTACAAAAAGCCGCCTTGAGATCGTTGTATATCGATTAGCGATGCAATTCCAGAAAGCCCAATGTTTATGGCCCCAATCCTTTCTCCACCTTGGGACTCTGCCATTCGTGCACCCATCCAACTAAGTATAAATGCTTACATGCTTGATTTTCTGTCTTGTTTTACACTCGTGTATACTAGCTTCCCTCAAAATTCTTTTTCATAAAACTCTAAAATTTGAATTTTGCCGACTCGCTCTTGACAAGATTGAAAACTATAGTGTTATTGAGAGGTATGTATTGATTGGTAACCAATTTGATAGCTTCTTGAGCGGCGACTCCACCAACAAAAGCAGCAGTTGTAGGGATCGTAGCGTATCCGCCTCGATTTCTGTTTCTTGTCAACAAAGTATCACGACTTTTGACCACAAGACGAAACGCACACTTCGGCAATACTCTCAGACACAATGTCGGGTAACCCCAGAAACTGGGGCAAAAAGCTCTTGACAATCTTCCCAATCTCGTGATTATCTTTCTCCAACTCTTTGGTAGAAGCTGTTCCAGGCCATCGCCTCTTTTCAAGGAAAAACCGCTCCCCGGCAAGCAGGGCAAGAAACATGGATAAGCAGGTAGCAGTGTCCATTTTTTCATCGAAAGTGGCTTAACCGACACATAAGCTACATAAACGTAAAATGGCCAGGATAGACTCACTAATTTCAGAAAGCAAACCGTCGCTGTTCTCTTTACTTTCTTTCAATGCCGTACCTCTAACTATACCGACGCCGCCGACATTCTTGACAAACCCTTGAACTTCATCGTCCGGGATAGAGTCTTCAGATAAGCCAATCTTTCTCAAATTTTCGTTTAGGAGAGCCTTGAAACGGGTAAGATCTGTTTGAAATTGAGCTTTGTAAAGGTTCTGAAGAGCAACATAAGAGACGGTACTGGAGTGCATGTCGGGGAGAGAGGGAGATGTGGGTGGTAAATGGGGAGCTGGGATTAAATATTGCGCAAGGGTATGAAGAAGAATGTGAAGATTCTTGGACTTTGCTATTTAAGCGTTTGAAGAGGATCGTCAACGAGGAATGCTTACATTGGAGGAAATATTTTTGATATTGTCTTCTTCTAGTAATTGCTTGATATCCCAAGACACCTATATTGGTGAATCGGCAATGTTGTTTGTCTTGATCAACGTTTGACTCACGTCACAACTATTCCAAACCCTATACGCTTGGCTCAGAGCCTCTTCATAATTTTCTTCGTCTCCTTTGGCTTTTTCTGCTATTAGTTGCTCTTTAAACTGTGACTTTTCTTCAGAGGTCTCAGGAAGCTTCCCGTCATGCTAATACAAGTTTTGTTAATTTTCTGTAGGGGTCGTATCAGTAAGCCCTACAGAATCCTTCCATATGCAAGCTGCCCGAACCAAAAGTACAACCCAAGGAATATGAGAGTGCTCCATAGTGTCCATAACTGCAAAATTCAATGATCTCGCGTGTTCCTCAAGCGTTGAAAAAGGCTGGTTAAGACGGAGGGTGTGGGTAGTATCGGGATGGCTATCCACAACTATCCATGGATCAATTTCAAACAGAACATTAGGCAGCGCTCAACCGACTAGTATGTTCCCAGAACTGAATTTGCATCCGACTGGCAAAACCAGAGCTTCTAATAGAAATCAAGGGTATGTCAAGATTGCTGGCTACCTCAGAAGCTACGATCAAGTTTTCAATCAGCTAAAATACAACGGCAAGACGGATTGATCACTTTTCCATAGAAGATTTGCGATTTGAAGTTCGAGGTCAGGATCAACGTTTGACAATATGACCAAAGTAAAATTGAGAAAGAACTGTGGATCAGTGATGAGGAGCTCGGCGGGGTCCTGTAAAATCAACCGATGCCTTACACCACATAGCTCAACTCACATCACACCTGGCAGCCCCTTCAACTGCAGGGTTCAGCTCGCTCAGATACCTTGATATAATTTGTCAGCACTTAGTCCTTGATCTCAACCTACGAGGAGGCTTCACTTTACGCTCTCTTGAGCGATGTTTAAGCCGATAGAATTTGGATGGAGGAAAAAGCTGGTAGCGACATCCTGGGCCTTGACAATTTGAGAAGCAAGAATCGTAAAATGGGATATACCTTTATGACAAGTGTCAATTCATTCTTCATAGTAGACAACCCACATACCCGGAAGGACAAGATTTTTGAGCGTTTGAGAACCTGCAGCATCACATCCTACGAGCAATACACGAGCTTGTTCTAGAGACCTTTGGCCTGCTGATGCCCAGAGTCTGTACCCAACCATCATTAAACACAAACTCCTCAGAGCAAATAGACTTACCGGAGCTGTCGGTCATATCTTCTTGTTTTTGCGTCTGGTCGATAACTAACCACTTCAATTCGGCCATAATTATACTCCAAGAACGAGGCTTACGAAGGGACTGGAGCTGTCCCAGTAACGGCATCAGTCACGTCAATTGAATCGTCCATCTTTGTGATCTTTGAGGGACGTTGTTCGAAGCTGGAAGAGGAAGAAGCAGGCATTTGCTGGCTCCCAGTTTAACCCTCACTATAAAGCGCCAGCAGCGACTATATGGCTAGCTCCTGGAGGTCGAATAGTGAAATATTCTAATTCAAGATATGGCAAGATTAAATCAAAGGTAATTCGTTTATAACGATATAAAAAGTGATGACATCACCATTCTTTTCACCTGATCTCCATCTGACACTCAAATCTTTACTTTTGTTTATATGCTCAACTATTGTTATGATCAAAAGAAACAAGCATATGGACTCAATAAAAATCAATTCGCTTGCATCAGAGCCAGCTAGTCCCTCTGATGTGTATAGGATGGCTTGTACATGCTAACAGCTACAGACATTTCCGCTTCAAGACAAGTTACAATCTGACGCCTAAACAGTCTGGGTTTGGTTGTTGATATTGCCATGGACGGTGTTATCAGCCTTACCGCCAATACCATGGTGCCCGCCGACCCTTGGGGCGCCTTCGACTAAAGTCGTGTGAGTGTCGCTATCCAACACAGGGATCGTGTTTGCTGGGAAACTTACAAAACTGATGAGAGTGTGTTTTGTCATTATGGGTGGTTCCCTTGTGCCCATTCTTGAACTTCAAAAACTCGTCGTGAGTGATGGCTGGAAGGGTAGTGGCCTCGTGAACGGTAGGAGCGTCATGCACCCTTTCGTGAATCGCAGCAGTATGGTGAACAACAGTGGGCTGAACGGTTTCTCTTTGAATCACAGGTTGGACTGATCACAACGATAAGCCTCGCTCTTTTTATTTCAAACTCACTTGTCTCGTGAATGTGATGATGTTCATGAGTGTTGACGTGAGTACCAACATGAGCGTTGGACTTTTCGACATCACCAGTAGTCTTTTGATTGGAGTGCAGAGTCCTCTGCTTTTGCAGCGTCTCTTGGTGCTCTGGAAGCATTTCTTCCTTGTGCTCACGAACGACAGCAGGCGCCGTGACATTCACATGCTTGGGGTCAAGGGTCACCTTGTGTTCAATGGGTTGGACACGGTGCTGCGAATATACTCAGTTTTGTCCCATCACCCTCAGCCCTATACTCGCCTGGTGATGGTGAACATGACGCTCACGGTCGATAGCTTCTGCCACTTCCGTGTGTTCTTGAGGCCTGACGTGTTCTTCGACAACCTCTGGCGCATGTTCTGTACATACCTGCCCAAATCATCGGTAAGTTGAATTTCTCTTTTTAAGCCAGACAATACGTGCTTCAGTAGAGTCTGGTTTGTGAGAGCTTTTGAAGAACTCTTTGACACCTTGGGCAACAGTTGACATGCTTGGCAGTTTATTAGTCTTTAAATTTGGGAGATGGTATTTGATATGAATGAGGGTAGATTATAGCTCATGCTATATATCCCATCTCCCATCTGTTCCAAAAGACGATGACGTCCAGCCCCACCACCTCTCCAGAGCAAAGCGACTGAACAGCATAGTATATGCACATCCCTATCGACGTCATGAAGACGTGTAGAGTAATTAATGTTCTTCTGCCCTTATCATTAAACGGCATCCTGCAGCTAGCATGTCTACTGTAGATGGTTCTTCACTCGATCCATAAAATGCGGGACTATGTTTTAGGGACTTTACCAATCGTTAATGAACCAAGCATCGAAAGAGCACCAGAATTTACGGCAGATTACATATACCTGCAGACCTAGCAGCTCAAAATATAACAGACGTCGCTTATGGACGTTTTGCCATGGGAGCTGCAAGGTGAGATGGCTTGGGAATTGACGACTGACATAGTGCGTCATCTATATGAAATTTGGTAGATGAGACAAAGTATATCATAACCGTTCCAGCCTCTGAACTATCTTGAGCTTATTGACAACCAAACTTCTTCCCGCTAATACTTTTATCGTCGTAGAAGACTGCAGAGATTACCTCTTTCTCTGCAGTCAGCGTTCTCCAGTCGCTTTTGCTTCTCCTTGTTGGCTTTCAGCGCCACTTCCCGTCACTTGTTCACTCTCTCTGCTCTACATTTTGTTACAATAAATCATTTCGCTAAAGAAATAAACAATATTACGTTTATAAATAACCCTTGACATCACTTCAAGGATAGAATTCGTCGACGTCACCATGAATCTCAACTTTGAAATTCACCGATATCGTCGGCGATCGCCGAAACAGAAAGACCGTTGAAAGAGTAAACGGTTTGCATTCGACGTTTTCAAATCTTTCCTCCCATCCTCAAGAAAGACTTTTGAGGTCTTACAAGCTTGGGAGGGCTCACAAGGTCTGGGTACATCACCTTCTCTGCTCGGTGCACTTCCTCCTCGGTTGGAGCCTGCTTCTCCTTGTCATCAGGCAGCCCGTCAACATCGTCTCTGGAATCGCAATGTACCGGCTTTGGACCACTATCGGCGAATGCGAGTAGTTTGGCTGCCTGTCGGTCAGAACGCACCGTCCCTTCTGTTGCTGTGGATGCAGCGGAAGACTGGGAGTACTTTGAGGGACTCGATTCCAAGTCACGCTCCAGCAAATCATGTTCAAATGTTGGCGAAACAGAGGATGTTGGGAAATGAATCATTCGAGACGGAGAGATGTCGGATCCTGTCGAACCGCTATGCAGAGGAAAGGCAAGTGGAGGGGGTTTCTTGTGCTCTTTGGAGGACTCTATCGGGATTCTGTCTGCGAATTGGAAAGAATGACTTGGTGATGTTTTCTGACAGTCAGTAGCACCGTCGAGGAACCTTTGGGTGGCTGGGGGAAGCTTTATGGGTGCGTGGGATATCTCAGTTTTACCTGGCTTGGTCACAGGCGGGGAATCGACAGGACGATATTCGGCCATTCTGTTTATGCTTTCTTGCGTTGGCGTAGTGGGAGAAGAGTGCGAGCTACTTTTGTGATGTAGCCGATGAATGAAGTTGGATAGGCTGTGACCATGGTGAGACTTTGGAGAAAGATCAAGGTCTTTTGAAAGGCTGGGCGATGTCATTTCTTCTTTAACGGGCGAGATGGACACTTTTCTTGCAGTCAACAGCTCCTTTGAGTGTGGTGTCGGTTCTTCAAGGTGATGGTGTATACCAACTCCGAGTTGATGACGGTCTGGTGAGATGAATTCCAAGAACTGGAACATGGGTATCAGATGTAGGCCATCTTTGATAGCAGAATCTTACCATGTCAAGTACTCCAATGAGTCCCTTGGTCTTCTTTTTTTGCTCTATATCACTCCCTGTATCTTTTGCGTCATGGATAAGTGTGATTTCCTTTCGTATG
The DNA here is from genome assembly GCF_001720195.1 of Cryptococcus depauperatus CBS 7841. Taxonomy (NCBI): domain Eukaryota; kingdom Fungi; phylum Basidiomycota; class Tremellomycetes; order Tremellales; family Cryptococcaceae; genus Cryptococcus; species Cryptococcus depauperatus. Next base: position 529,606 of record NC_089472.1, on the reverse strand, counting down.
ATGAGAGCAGCGTGAATTATACTGAGAGGTATGAATGTCTTGTCCTTTTCCCCGTGATATAAAGAAGAAAAAAAACATACCTTTTCATATTAAATCCTTCGTCTCGAAATCTATCAAAAATCATTTTTATGGCTCTGATCATCTCTGGAGTAAGAAATTCGGTCAATGCTGTGATATAATCTAATATTCTTTTGAACGTGACGGTTTCAAGCACTTTATCAATGTGATTAGTTTCTTTGTCTCTCTGATGAAGTGTGGCATACATTGTTGGCCCCTTCTCGTTTCCCTTTCGATGTCTTCTCCCTCAGCTCTCTTTGAGGATGAGATTTGTTCCAAGAAAATTTTGACTGTATCCAGGTGCTCCACAAACTCTATCAGCTGCTCATCGTGCCCATCCCCCACGACTCTGCGCATGGAGTCTACTAAATCACGTTGCATGAGTAGCCCACTCACAAGGCGAGTGATAAGAGCGCCGAGCGGGCTGCCATCTGGGGTAGTTGTTTTTATAGAATGAAGAATGGTATTACCGAGGTCTGCATCATCGTCAGCTGCTGACAGTTCCTATAAATCTGAGAAAACCTACCTATACATTTGGACAAAGACACTAGACTTTGAGACCAAGTTACTTTCGTCAAATTTCCAGTTGAAACAGGCGTTTCTTGTATACATTGTGTTATAAAACTGTTTGGTGCTTGTACCACTGTGTCTGGCTGATATTTTGATCGTCCGGAACGATCTTTCGAGATTTGAAGTGGTGCCCAACTATCAATACCAAGAGACAAGTCAGAGTCGTTAGCATGATTAATGCCTTGAATCTCTTCAATGTGAGCTTTTTGATTTTGTACCTCTTCAATCGCTCCGTCAACGGTTCTATCTTGTACCACTTGCTCAATTACTCGCTCGAGGGTCTCGGGAGTGACGTGCCCATGTCTTTTCTTCAAATTCTCATTCTCTCGCTTTTCCACCATTTTCTCTTTGTTTTGCCTTTCATCTACCTTTTCAATCATTTTCTTGATGACTCGGGCTTGCAGTTGAGCCTTTTGCTTGATTTTCTTTCGCTCTTCTTGGCTGAGGTTCTCACCTTTGGAGAGTTTTAACAAGGTAGTGTACTCTGATTTAGCTCTTTGTATAAGCATTTCAGTATTTATTACTTCTCGAGAGCAATCAAGAGTGGTTTGTTTAGTAGATTGTGGTAGGTTGGCGCTGTCAGAACACTGGACGTCAGCTTTCTCTTTTGCTGGAGTGCTTTTTGCTAAGGCAGTGAGATTTCTGATTTTTTTCTTCAAGTGATCAACCTCTTTAATCTTCAATTCACGATCATGAGCAGTCATTTGGTCGTCATTTTCAATTATTTTTCGCAGAGACTCGTATCTTGTCCGATAAGATATCAGCATCTTCTCGTTTTCGTTTTTGGGAATTGGTCTAGACAGAGAGCTCTCCAGAGGTTCTCCAGAGGCATTCCTCGGGGATGAATTGTTGCCGTCCGATAGTTCTTGTAAATTGCTTTGATCAGCATTAATAAAGTGCTTGGCTGATTTTGGCTCCTTATCCGTCAAACCAGTAGATAACCCTTTCGTATTTCGATCGTGAGGAGAGGACTTTATCTGCAACATGAGCTGTTTGATTTTTGCTTTGACTAAGTCTATTTCTTTTAATTTGAGTTCGCCATCCCGAGCAGTTGTGCCTTCATACTTGATACATCTCATTAGCGAATTATATCTAGCTTGGTATTGACGCAGTAATTTTTCTTGGTCTTTGTTCGAAAACGGAAGTTCCGCTTGGGATAAAGATGATTTTCGATCAGCTTTCTTCAATTGTGTGTCCGATCTGACATATTCTTGGGTTCTGTCATTTTCCACATCCTTTTGCAATGCTTTACCTTTGCCCTTATCAAGTTTCTTTGGCTGTTCGTTCTGGTTCTGTTCGCATTTTCCACAATTTTCCCGCCTGATCTTATCCATTGCCTGCATCACTTCCCTCAATCTACTTTCCGCAACTCGTAATTCTCCTTTTTTCTCCATCTTTCCCTCTCCACTGAGTCTGTCGTCTTTGTAAGCTTTCAGGGCTTCAGAATAATCATCTTTATATTTGAGTATATATTTCTCAAGCCGTTTTAGCTCCTTGTCACTTTCCGAAGTCTCTTCTGTGTTTATTTTAGAAGCAGACTGAATCTCTGAGTTATTGCCAGTGGCATGTTTTGGATTTTCATGAGAGAAAGGCAGGCTCTGCTCATGCTTTCTGTTATCTGAAGTCCAATTTATACCTTCATCCTTTTGCTTGATTGGTTTTCCTTTGCTTTGGTCGTTGTTCGCCAAATGAAGAGCCTCGGTGGCTTCTCTAAGCTTGCTCTTGATTCTCCCCATATGATCTTTTCTCTTCCTCATTTCATTATCATCCAGATCGCCTTGTTTGCAAGCTTTAGCTGCTTGTGAATATGCCTGCTGGTATTTCGTGACATAGGCCTGTATTCTGGAAATTGAATCTGAATGAGATGATACATCAGGCGGATTGGCAGCCTTTACGTCGTCAGATATATTCTCCCTATCATCGTATTCGAATTTTTGAATGGGAGGAGATTTTAAAGAAGGCTGCAAAGGTTGTTGCCGTCCTTGATCATTTATCTGCTGGACTTCAAGTTCTTGCGTATCTGCCCTACTCATAACCACGTCTACCTCGTCCTTCTCTCGGCTTGCTCTATCCGGTTTCTCTTTCAGGCTTTCTAAAGCTTGCGTAGCTTCTTTCAATATACTCTCAGCCCTTTGTACTTCCGCCTTCTTCTCTTTTCGCTCATCACTGGATAGATTTTCGTTTAAGTAAGCTTTGTCAGCTCGATCATTATCTGCTTCATACTTGCTCGCATAGGTTTCAAGTTTAGCAACTGATGAATGAACAAGGTCAGGAACGAAGGCTTCGTCCTTGATAGGTTTGGATAGTTCAACTGTTTGTCTTTGTACAGGCTGATGACGCTCTTGAGCTTCTACAACTGGGTTTTCAATGGCATTTTCAGTGTCCGCTCCCACTCCCAATCCGGCTTCTGTCTGCGTTTCTTCCATGACTCTGCTTTCATCTTCGTCCTTCTTTTCGACTGTTTCTAAAGATTGAATAGCCTCCTTCAGATTGCTTTCGGCTTGCATCATATTCTCTTTTCTGTTTTTCTTCTCATTTTCATCAGCACTCAGTTCATACGCCGTCACAGCTTCAGTGTATGCAGACTGGTATTTGGTCAGGTAGCCATTGAGTTTGTCAACTGAGGGTTGAGAAGAGTGTGTTGAGGATTGCTCAAGAATTTTCTTGCCGACTCCAGATGTAAATGTAGAGTTTTTATCTCTTGCCGGATTTTCAATTGCCTTGACATCACTATGAGAGGATAGTTTACTCTGTTTTGATTGGGGTACGTCACTCGATACTTTCAGTGTCATTTCTGGCTGTTCCAAAGTGAAAGGCTCAATTATCTTCCTTCCCTCTTCTACATAAACTTGCGTCTCTGTCGAACTTTGTTTCCTTGCTCTTTGCAGTGCCTCCATAGCTTCTTGCAGCTTTCTCTCAGCTCTTTTGGCCAGTGCTTTTTTCGCTTTCCTATCGTCCTCGGACAATCCGTCTTGTTTGTAAACTTTAATAGCTTGTTCATAGATAGCTTTATATCTGGACACAGAAACTTCCAACTTGCTCGTAGACGTCATTTTTTCAGGTTGTTGTGCAGCTAAAAAAATTGTCACGCTTTGTTCTGCCTCCTCTGTTTCCTTGGTATGTGGCTTATGTTCTTCGGAATCAGTAGCAAGTTTGTTTAATCCTTCAGACAAAGGTAATGATTTGGGGTTTCTGGTATCATCAAGCCTATCAGTACCCGTATTGTGAGCTTTAGAGTCAGCAATCTTTTTCTTTAACTCTTTGATCTTCTTCTTTCTATCGTAGCATATTTTTTCCAGTTTTACTCTTTCTTTTTCTCCCAGCTCTGTGTCTTCAAGTGCCCGAGCGGTAACGCTATAAGATTCCTCGGCATTGACTAAATGATTTTGTAAATCTGAAAGTGACTCAACCACCATGGGAGGGTCAAAAGAACAGGAGATAGTTTCAGACGACAGTTCCTGTTTTGATGAAAGTTTCTTATCCTCCTCTTTCTGTACATAGAAATACGACATTAGCTTTTTCGCTTCAAGTGACAATGGAAAAATAGTTACATCTTCCAGCTTCTTCAGCCTCTCTTTCAACTCTCTGACTTTTTCTTTCAACGTCTTTGCCTCCATTTTAAGCTCTTTCATCTCTTTTACATCCATTTTGTGAGTTCCTTGTTCGTACTTCCGCACCACAGATTTGTATCGCGCCTGATATCGAGCTAGTTGTTCTTTTAATTGAATTTGAGGATCGTCTGAAGGTAATGTATCGACATTAGAATGCGGGAATGACTGAGAGTGAGCGAGTTAGCAATTGAGTCATGAGGCCAGAGTGGCGATTGAAAAGGCGAAACAGTTACCTTATGGTGGTCGACAGACTTTCCGTGGTGCAGGTCTTCCCTTTGGTTATCGGTATTATCTACATTTTTATCGATATCATTCTCTCTGAGCGCAGCCATCTTGGAAGATCCGTTTACTTGGGCTGTAACGCCAAGAAGTTCATCCTGGGTTGGTTCACTTGTCTTACACCTCAATTTCTTGTCAGAGTGATGATTTGAGTTTGATTGAACAGGCGCAGCCGGCAAATAGTTTTGCATATCATGATTCTCGGATCTCTCTCTACCATTATTGGTCACCTGTACTAGTGGCGGATGCCACCAAGGTGGTTGAGGTATGTTTGGATAAAAGCTAGGCGTTGCTTGATAAGGCATACCTCCATGCTGGAAAATCGGTGCATTAACCTTGGGTGGAGAAGGATACCAAAAACCCCACATAAGAGGTGAGCCTCCTGAATAAGGTCCAGCTGGAGCAAAGCCATGAGGAGGCGCAGTTTGAGGGGCTTGACCATTTTGAGCATTTGATCTTGAAGGAGGACTAAAACTTGCAAAGTATTTTTCGGCTTCACCATGGTGCTGTATAGGCTGAAAATAGCCAGCTGGAGGAGCCGTGAATGGTTGATTAGAAGTCGCAACATTTGAGGAAGAGTTTTTACCAGAATGTTGTTTTGACTCTGTATCTATTAGAGCTTGCAATTTCAGTTTTTCCAACTCATCTGTCTTGGAAGCTTGAAGCGCCTCTCCTTTTTTAACCTTTTCCATTTCAGATTTTTCATCAATCGCACCTTCAGCTTTTTTAGTCACTGAATCTTCTGTTTTTGTATCTCCTGCGTTTTTATGGGTTTCTGCCACTAGTTTTCTCAGCAAGGTAAGCACTTCGACGGCGGCTTCATTAACCTCTGGCTTTGCTGAATTTTCAACAGCCTCTAATTCAGCGACTGACTCTGCTTCAGTTTTCTCTTTAACCTCTATGAGTGGAGAAGGTTCCACGGCTACACTTTCTCCCTTGGTGGTGGTCAGCCCCTCCATTTGGCTGCCCTTTTGTCCACCTTGCAACTCTCCCGCAAATATCCTCACACTCTTTTTAGCCGGTACCGATAGCTCCTCATTTTTGTCTTTACTCGTTGATTCGCCATCGTTACCGTCAGTTTCCTTTTCTTTACTCTTTTTGGGTGAACCGAGTTTTTGTGTGGGTGAAAAAAGACTTGTGAACTTGAAGTGTCTCCTTGGAGGTTTTGGAGGCGGCGGTGTCGGAGGTGGGGTCGTCTCTTCGCCGCTACTTTCCGAGTCCACGCCTGGCGGGGCGTACATTTGTACTTTGGCAAACTCTTCTCAATCTCATGGCAATTTCACTTTACCAAACAATCTCAATTTTGGCATTGTTGCAAAACAGAAATGGTTACTCCTTTTTGATGAAGGTGAAAGGTGGAGGTCAAGGCTGTTTACGTAATCATTGCTCTTTCGTCATTGTTTCCAGCACATTCCAGTAATTGTTGATGGATTCATTATGACAATTCTTTTATTCGTTTTTATATATATAAAAAAGATCAAGTCCTCTTCGATCGCACCTTTACATCTATCCACAAGCAATATGGTCAACAACACAGAGTACTATAAGGTTAGTCTAGCGACTCTCATCTCACACTTGGTTATGGCTTACATCTCTGTAGGTATTGGGTCTGAGCAAGGACGCGACTGAAGCCGATATCAAAAAGGTATATATCTTGTAAACGTAGACTTTTATGTCCTGAACTCACTGATTTATGTAGGCTTACCGTAGAGAGTCCTTAAAATGGCATCCCGACAAGAATCCGGGAGACAAGCGAGCTGCTGCTGAAGAAAAATTTAAAAAGATTGGCGAAGCCTATGAAGTACTTTCTGACCCTGTAAGCTTGGTATTATGTTTAACGCTGTAGGAATAATTCTAACCTGTTTCTAGAAAAAGAAGGAGATCTACGATCAACTTGGTGAAGAGGGCCTGAAAGGCGGCGGAGCTCCTGGTGGTGATGGTGGTGGGTTTGGCGGCTTCCCAGGCGGCGCGGGAGGCGGCGGATTCACGTTTCATGCTACGGACCCCAATGACATCTTCAAGTAAGTCTTTGTTTAGTCTTCAAAGCATTCTCGTTCCAGTCGACACTTGTCTATGATAAGTCTGGTGGTATGGATGCTGATCAACTTTCCGTATTATAGCTCCTTCTTCTCAAGTATGGGTGGCAGCGGAGGAGATGATATCTTCTCTTCAATTGGTGGCGGCGGGTTTGGTGGATCTAGTCGTGGTGGTCCGCGAATGCGTTCGACTCGTATGGGAGGTGGTATGGGTGGTATGCCCGGTGGATTCGCTTCCGAGTCGCCTTCCAACCCTCCTCCCCCTGGAGAAATCACTAAACCCCTTGCACTCACACTTGAAGAACTGTACAAGGGTGGTACCAAAAAACTGAAAATTACGAGGCATCTGAGGACTGGCGCACAAGCGGAGAAGATATTGGAAGTCGCCTATAAGGCAGGGTGGAAAAAGGGTACAAAGATCAAGTTCGCTGGAGCAGGCAACGAAGATGAATATGGGCAATCTCAGCAAGTGGAATTTTTTTTGGAGAATGCGCTAGTGTTGACGACGTTTTAGGACCGTTACCTTCATTGTAGAGGAAAAACCTCACAACCGATTTGAAAGAGTAGACGATGATCTTATCATTAAACTCAACATTTCCCTTTCTCAAGCTCTTCTCGGTCCTGATGGTGGGGGCAAGATCACGAAAGAGGTGGAGCAGCTTGACGGCAGAAGAATACAGGTTTCTTTACCAGAAGGCGTATGTCATCTTTCAATTCAAGTCGTTGAACGGTGGCTAATCCGCCCGTTTGGGAAATAGCAAATAATTCAACCTGGGCAAGAAACGCGTGTTCCAGGCGAAGGTATGCCCGTCTCCAAGCCTGGTTCAGTGAAAAAGGCCGGTGATCTTATTGTGCGATGGAACGTTGTGTTCCCCTCGCGCCTAACACCTGAGCAAAAGAAGGAGTTGAGAAAGGTTTTGGGTTGAAGCGCAAGATTTTCGAATAGACAAGGACAAGAATAGAGCATGTTTTGAGAAATTGGGAATTTGTTGAATAGTTGATGTGTAGCTTGAGAAAACAATTCTCTCTTTTATTTTAATGCATTGATTGTATGGCTTCATCCAACGGCTCTGTCAGCTCCGTCCTTAGTAATCATTCTTGAATTCAGAAATCCAAAAAATGAATTTACTAAGTGCTCATAAAGTTTCAGGATTCCTTTTCAAGCAAGGTTGATATCATTCAATGCGCAACACACTGCAGCTCTAAAAGATTGTTCCAATCAGTCACCGTACATTGATTTTCAAGACAGATATTTACCGGTGATGTCCATCATACTGCCTTACTGTCTCTCCTAAGCTTAAGTCCCATAGTCTCGCCGCATGATCACTTGACGCTGACATGATTGTCAATCGTAACCCATTTCCATGCAATCGAGGAGATTTACCAGTTACCAAATACGCACTATCGGCACTGAACGCTGCATCCCATACCCATCTCTGATGACCTACTAACGTCTTTTCCAGCGTATAGTCGATTTCTGCCGTAGACCATATTTTTACTGTATGGTCTGCAGAACAGGTAGCAAGATATTTGGTATCAGGGGATAAGAGACATCGGGTGATGTATTTTGTGTGAGCACGGAAGGATGTGACAGGAATGAGGTTGGCATTGGCGTTTGGCACGGGAATAATTCTCCAAACGTAAACCATACCCTGCGTACGACTTGTCATTGATGTGGCCTTCGACAATGAATCTGAACGTACATGATCATTGGCAGCGACGAGTGTGTTGCCGTCGGATGATATGGAAACACTTCTAATGGGCACGTCTTCATCGGGTACCTATTCGTCGCTCTTTGAGTCAGGATTCTCACGTAGGTAGCACTGATAAGAGACAGTAGACAGACAAGTTCATGGGTACATGTATTCTCCGCTAGATCCCAAATCTTGACTGAGCCACTCTGATCACAACTTATCAACTCTCCTTGATTCGGATGTATGATAACATCATTGACTGGATACTCATGCAAATAAACTCGTTGTGTTTGCGCTGTCCTATCAAAGACTGGTCAGCAAAAGCGGGAAGCAAGGGAAAAGATAAAATTGTACCGTGTATCCCAGACTTTGACAGTACCATCTTCACTACCTGTTACAATCCATTTCCCTAAAGCACTATACGCAAGCGCTACAACATTTCCCGTATGTCCGTCCAGCGTTGCTATCTTTTTATTCATTTATTTACATCAGCATTCGGACACAGAAACGACAAGGACCATCGGTCGTACAGGTGTGTTTGATAATGATTGTATATCCCATATACTACAGACCCGTCAGATCTTTTTCCCTGTGTTACCTGTATGGTAGGCACACCGGACAGTCCCATTCCCTGCAGCAGCGACGAAAGCCTTGTTGGGACTGATTGCCAGTCTATTCACTTGTTTCTACATTGTCCGTTAGCCCTATTCCACGCTGAATATGGGAAGAGTCGAACCCATTGAGGAGAGAGCGTGATTTGTCGATAACATATACCAGACCAAGCCTCCCAGAATCTTATAGTATGGTCGTCTGTTGCCTCTCTGTCATTGTTCATCCCCTTTTGCGTGTACAAACTTACAACCTGCAGTACAGAGTATGACACTCATCTCTGCTGCCTGCACTTGCGCTGCAGCATCTGAACTGTTGTTCTCCTGAGACGAGGAGGCAGCTTGTGCTGGCGGAGCCATTGATAAGATGATTCTTTTGTAAAAAGTAGAATGCTGAAATAAAGAAGATGAAAAAGGTGGAGGCTGCCGTTCTGTTGATATATCTCGGTAACTTTTTTTTTTCTCTTTTATATCATTCGCCACTTGGAATACAATGACAAGAAAAGATACAATCGACTTTGAAACGGCTATACTATGCTATCAATTAGAATTCTACCACTCACGGTATGTATATCAAGAATTGCCATCTATGCTTAGACATTCATTTCTTACAGAATCAAGGATACTTTTGTCGTCAGACGTTTGTTGGTATGGCGAAGAAAATGTCCAGTCATCTCTACGCAGCAAGTCGAAAAACGACGTTGTTGATAAGGTCTTTGCAAAGCTCAAGAAACTCACAATATACTAGAGATTATAGTAGCTAAATCTTGCTACGACAGACATCAAAAAGAAGCGTTTAAAAGTCAAGGATTCAAAATGGAGGATTGGACGGCAACAAACATCTCTTCTAATCCTCAAGCTCTACGACCAAGATTAGTTCTATGACAACACTCGTCATCCTGCTCTGTGTTAACCACTCCTACCATCCAGCACAACAGACAAGTTGGCTTTCTTACGCAAGTCGAACCTGCAGTTATGATTCGCCATCTTTGACTATCTTTTCCAGTTTGTGACCAAAGCAAAGGGTCCCATCAAGTCCATCCATTGAGAACCAGACAGCCTCCGCATCAACCCTTTGCCCGTTTATCAAGACTCGGTAGTAGTGTGAGACTAATAGATTAGTGAAAAATCAAAGAGACGTTTTACGTTTCATATCAAAAGTATTACATCTACCCATTGATATACAGATTTCCATCAAACACTAGAGAATGAATCCCTCTTCGATATGACCAAGACTTTAGCAAGGTATAGGATGAATCTCTCAGGCCTCGCTTTTCAGCCAGTTCATTCATCGTTTTGCGAGCATTCATTGCATGGTAATTACTTATTTCTCACTTTAAACCAAAGAAAATCATCAGATCCAGCTGCTTCGCCCCACCTACTCGTCCAACGATACCTCTCAACCTTGAACGGTTGACGGAGCAGATCTAATGTTGCTCAAACTTGCTAATGATACAACACCTTCGTCTCATTTCTCTACAGTATCTGCAACACATAGACTCAATACCATTGCGGTAACGTCTTCCTGAGATTCTTAAGTTCTTCCGAAGTAACTCCTTTGGTAGACCACTTGTCAAGCATCTTTTTAGCTTCTTCTTTTTTTGCCAAGTTGATTGCTGTAAAAATCATATGGCTTGCCATTTCGGCATCCACATCGGCGTTTTGCTGGATCGCAGGTATAAGTGCTTCAAGTTCTTCGACATCAAACCTATGTGGTCCGCCGCCAAAATGTCCTGGTCCCAAAGAGACATTGAAATCTTTTGCCCAGGGGATGACCTCTCTCTCGAATTCTCTTCGGGAGAAAGGTCGTTTCAGATAGTAACGGTATGTGCCCACCTGCTCTGGTGTCAAGGGTCTTATTTTTTTACCCTCGTGGTCTTTACATTGTGGTTTCCTCATCGATTGGATCAATCTGTCTCGAAAGTCCTCGGACAGTAGGATATCCCGAACGCCACCTTCTCCGTCCGATTCTCCAAACTTGTACTCTTCAAGGTCCAAAGGACCTTTGTGTTTCATGCCCAAATCCCTCAGAATGTCTACAGCCTCTTGAATTTCCACTTTTGATTGAGCATTGTTCAGGTGATCCCAATATCCATGCCTCTCTGACGATCGCATCTTTTTCTTATTCAACCTGTGTCTGGCTTCATCCAATACTTTTTTCGAAAAGGCTGGTTTCTTTAGCCGTATTCCCAGCTGTGCCAGCATTTCCTCGGCTACTTTAATTTCCTCCTCAGACTTGGCCCCTTTTAGAAACGTCATGAATTCACGTCTTTCTTCTGGCGGTATATCATCGGTTGACTTTAACAGTTTGTTAGCTGCTTCCAAGGCTTCTTTCGGTATCGCCCGCTTGTTCCCTTTGCCCTCGCTCCCACCTCCTCCCGAGCCAGATTCCCACTTACCAGGCCAACCTGCCTCCTGGGCTAACTTTGCATACTGTTTTTCCCTCCTCTTGGTCTCTTTTGGTTCTTCCTCCTTTATCCACGCGCGGAAATTCTTCTTGGCTTTTTCCTTGTCCAACTTGCTCATGGATAGAATCATACCTGCAATCGCAGGATCCGAAAAGCCTTTCCGCTTGAGATACTTGTAAGCCTCGGGGATATGTTTACATTCCGGCATGTTGGACGGGACTGTCGGGGGTTGCTTTCCACTGGGTGCAGCAGACGTTGAGGAGGATTCGACTTTGATCTACCCAGAGATGAGCGTTCGCGCGACGCCATGCGTTGAGACATACCGGCAGCCCATCTTGGTCCTTGCCCATCCATAACGCCGTCAACACCGTGGTCTTGATGCAGACAATCAAGGTGAACAGATCTGGGTGGATAAGAAAGTATGCGATCCCTTCGGCGACACATCCTGTGATGAGCAGAGGCCAGTACCGCTCGAGATGCTTTTCGTGTTTGGCCGAGAGGTATTCGTCGTCTGTCGCGTCAGCATGTCTCTGTCCAACGACGACACCCACTGTAGTATTGCAGCGGGATAGACAGGTCGAATGCGAGGGCGAGGACGAGAGAGATTTCCATGGGACTGCTCCGGATGATGATCCAGGCGCATACAAAGATGGCTGCAATCACAATGACATCCCATACGCCTGTGGTGTCTGCGATGGTGATGGTCAATTCGGAGAACCAGCCTCCTGATCTTGCGAGCTGTCGACTGTCAGCGAGCGTTCCCTGCCACAGCCGTCCGCCAGGCCTACCCATTTCTCCCGAAACTCTTGGGCACGCTGTCCAAGATCTCTCGGCATAGGCAAGTCATGGAGGCTCTCCGAGATTGGCTGAGACTAGGGCTTGGGAGAACGTTGCCTCGGGACTTGACTCTACGTTTTGCGAGTTAATTTTATAATATGAATGGGCTGACTTTGAAAAGAGATAAGAATAGGTTGCAACTTGAGAGGATTTTTTTTGTTCCTTTTGGCGTTGGCACGGGAGCGAAATACTTCCTTTGAGAGTTTGTGGCAGGAGTCTGGTTGAAAGGAAGACGTTTGTCGTGGTGAGCTGTGGTGTTGCGTGTTGTCCAAAGTTCATCTGTTGTTCAGTGCATGGATAGGTAGAAAAAGGCTCATAGGATGTAGCATCTTGGAGAGTGAATTATCATAGGATACATACAGGCCTCGCTATGTTCAACGGATCCATGGATATCAAGATAGCCAAGACGTTGACCGTCGTCAACTCTTGCGCGAGTTTCACCATCTTGCAGACTTGGCTGCAAGCAACCACCATCCTCTCGTCCGAGATTCAAGGTCTCCGGCGCCAGGAGGGTGACACCATAGTGAATGATAGAAATCGAGAGGTCATGTTTCTTGTTGAATAGCTCCTTGCCATTTGGTTTTATTGTATCCGAGGTATTGGATCAAGTAGCGACGGCTTCCAGAAAGGCGTGGGTAGGCGTGGGAGGATATTCTCTTTTTGATGTTGAAAGGCCGCAAGAAACGATGGTCCAACTTTTCAGTAGGCCTAATGTCAGAACCTTGGAATGATTGCATGGCATATAGGCAAACAATAATAATGCAACATAGATTGCATTATGGTGACCTTTTCGTACACAGCGTGGATCTTAATTATTGCTAATATTCATGACAACAGGATGCAATGTGAGTAGTCTGTACCGTTCATTGTGATTTTTGTTGACGTATACTAGGAGTCATACTGCTGCAGACTCTACTCGAGCCATGAAAGACGAACAGGATAGCCTCAAGATGGGTGATATCTAGGTTTAGGTATTCGATATCTTGTTGCTAGATTGTACCTTGTTGTAAAAGGAAATATTGCATCTATACGAATGACAGCATGTATTCTAAGAATGTCCTACTATTTTGCGCCGCCAAAACATCTCTCTACCAGCTCAAGAAGCCTTTGCCGTCTGCGTTATTGGAGTGAAAAACACCAACAGCGTTTCTTAGCAAGCCTGGGACAATTTTCCCTTGCAAAATGGTGTCTTCCACCACTCGGGGTATCTCTTGAGGCGTGACTCGTCCGTAAGATATGTATGCCCCAGAAGGAAAGAGTATCTGTCAAGATATCAGGCTGTACTGTCATCGTTTGGATATACACTTACCAGCATAACGCCAGCGTACCGATGTCCGCCAATGTGATTTATGTTGAATATCCCGACTTCACCTCCCTCTCCACCATTTATACCTTCAATCTCCCTGATTCTCCTTCCCATCTCCCTTTCCCTCTCCTGCTCTGTCCCATCTAACTCTTCTAGAGCATCTCCACTGAGGTTTATGAGGGAAGAGCCAGTTTCATCAATGCTAATGTCGTGAACCGCAAGACAGCTATGGAAGGCGGCACGCAAAAGTGGCGCAGCGATGTGACATCGTTTATCTCGACGCTTGTGTGAACCTAAAAGCCATACAGGTCAGTTTGACTCAACTATAGAGAAACGACTTGCAAAGCAGGACCACAGCTCGATAAGGCATAGCCCAACTTCGTTTCCTCCTAACACCCTCCCCCACACCATGTTTACCTGCACGCCCAAGATGACCGTCTAACACAGCATCATACAATTCCTGTGCGCCTTTTGGTGAGTTCTCAACCTCGTGCACAACTTTCCAATCGGGAAACACTAAAACTGTTTGGTCAGAAGAGTCGTTTGACTGGGTAATGAGGGAGGAAGAATAAAGAGCGGGGGGCGGAGCGATGGGATGGACAAGAGGTTCCGAAGGGGGAGGGAAAGCTGAAGGGGATATAAATGGAAGAGGCCTGCTTGATGTGGGCCCCTGGATGGTTGGAGCAGCCTCAATGACCTCGTTTAGATAATGCGCAAGTGATTTCTTCTCGTGCTATGTTTGACATCAATATTTGTTCAAGCTATGCCAACATCACCACCCACGGTGTGGTCTCTCTCCCAATCGCTCTTACCAGTAGAAAGGACGACAACCCTTCCCTGTCCACCATCTGCGCTCCCTGCCAATTCACTTGTCCAGTCTGTGTCGAACCCAGTCGGCAATCCCTCAATATCACCGTATTTCTCTGCTACATAGTCACCATATATCTTGCCTCCATAGACTTCCACGACTGTACCTGCACCCGATGCGCCGGCATCTGGACATGGCAGGTTGCATGAAACACAGTCAGAGTCGGAAACCGACACATTGGCCTCGGCGAGCTTCTGAGCAAGAACAGCATACGCTTGCTCACGGCGTGGAGAGTGGTGTTGAGGTGGGAGCGAATCGCTTGTCAAGTTTGAAAACCCAGCTGTGAGCTTTTTCAACATTTTCTTACAAAAGAATCAAACGTAAAGATTGAAGAAGATTTCAGTCGAATGTAGGGACTGATTTCTATCTTGCAAACCGAGTCACTGGCTGACCGATGCCGAGCAAACCTTTTCAGGTCTTATCCAAAGGCCGAGGTTAGTCCATCGCATGCATATGCACAACGATTTGGCAGAAGGAGATGGAAATGAAAAAAAGTCAAGAATAGATGGAAAGAAAGAATAAAGAAAGTTGTGTTCCATATGATAAACTTATTGCGCCAAACAGATACGCTTTGACCTCTTAAAAAAATTATATAAAGTCGCGCGTTGTTTTTGTATTTCTCTTTTTCAATTAATTTTGAATGAATATTTTGCAAGTTTGCAGTATACAGAAGCCACTTTTGTCCATCCTATTGCTCTCGTCCACGCTATACACCAACAAACGCCGAGTGACTCAACGAAGCTGTTGACTAACCTTCCGACCAATCCCAAGAGCCGCTATACGTTTTACCTCGCCTTCCGGCAGCACACACAACATATAATGCTGAAAGATGAAGAATGCTGTGACTGATTGATCCTGTTCCAAGGCAACATTGTCTCTTTCTACCACTGTCATTGTCAAGCCGTATGACTGGTATATATAATGGTAAGGAAATGTATTCTTTTACTGCCATATTTCCATCCACATATGACTGCTCTACACATTCAGCATGTTCTTGGTCAAAACCCGCCTAGGCCTGCTCGTCATCTCGTCCATCATCGCTTCTCCTCTGGCAACGAGACGGGACTAAGTCTACTTTGACGTGAGATATACCAAGTTCCCTTTGAAATCTTTTCTGGCTCCATCATTAATCTCTCTTGGGAGGGCGGAGACAGGCCCTACCGAATCTACAGGATTCTCAGCTATCCCAGCCTCGCCAGCGTAAGGGTAGGTCTTCCCACAACGTCGGGTACGAGCTGATCTCCAGCATGGCTTCATCTTGAAGAATACCATTGAAACCTCTACGACGCATACCTTTGAGACTTCCTTGTACTCAATCCCTCCATGTACATTCGCCTCCATCCCACTATCAACTGGCAGCCCTTTCAGCGCTCTTTGTTGCCAAAGTCACCAAGGTCGAGATTGAGCACTTTCACCAACTCACAGTGCCCATTCCCGTCCAGGAGCATGCTGAGACGTCGACTGTTCGTACGCTATTCTGCTCTTTTAGCTTCTGCCACTGACCACAGCTAGACAGGTCTTGAGCGTATGCGCTGCAAATATCTTTTATGAATGCATATACATTAAAAGATGATGAAGTGAGACGGTATCGGACATATAAGGATCACGTGACATTGTGATGGCGTCATAACTTCTTGGCTTGAGCTGTGCTCCTTTGTCAGATTTTTATTCACAATATAAATATAAAAAGACAAGAATTGTTTAAAGCAATTGCTGAAATTGAATCTATCTTACAGTCGACGTCTAGCAAGATATAACTATGGCTGGTGAGTGATGGATGTTTGTTCGTTACTGACGTTGGGTAGTTTGTATCCCTCTGGTTTGTGAGTGTAGACGGAAAACGAAGAACACTTGCTGATGTGCAGCATTGTCTCAGGCGGTTTTCCAGAAAAGGTCTGATACTGTTGCATAAGGTGTATTGTAAGGGTTAACTCATAACCACAGTTTAAACAAGATGAACCCGCTCCTGGACGTATGTGTCCGAGGTGTTATAATGGTGAGTGTTGGCGGTGCTGGGTGTATGGCAGAGCTGAATCCATAACGCCAGCTGCGGTTGGTATGTCACTTCATGGTCTTAGTTGCAAGACACTTAACGATGCCAGTTGGGGGCTCCACTCGAACATGGTTTGAATTCTTTTGGATACCACTGATTCCGTTCACAAAGCACCACATTTGGTTATGCAGCATCTGCCGTCAGTCCTCGCCTTCGTCCCATCTCTACGCTGACAACACAATAGATTGGCAGATGCGAAAAGGCGAAGGACCGGATCCACAGCCTCCAAATTCTTTAAACCAAAGACCGCCCGACTTGGCTGCACACGATCCCCGGCCTCCTCCTCCAACCATGCACAGTGGATACGGATTCAACGAGCATGCACAACCCAATCGACGAGAATAAAACGTAATGTTGGTCGCCTGCGTTGGGAAGCACTCTATAGGGAATCTTGGCTCATGTATCTTTTTGATTTGAATATCATTTCTCTGTTGGGAGAAATCCTCGTATCACGGAATTTATAGGGTCCTTTTTTGTTTGGTTCCTCCACAATCTTCGTGATTCCCAGCCAACGGCAAAAAATTATTTCTCTTTTTCATTTCTACCACAAAAAATGTCTTTTAACAAGAACAGCAACAAGAAAACTGCTTATAGTCATCGTCCAACCCACAACACTCCTTACTGACGTCCTTGTGCACACACACAAACACAGAGGCCCACTCAACTGTTCAAATCCGTTTCTATTCTGTCTCGTACCCGCAGACGCTATTCTCGACGGTTTGGTTTATCGCAGGACTTGCCTCTTTGGGCTGGAAGGTTGGAGGGCTGGAAGGTTAGAGAGCTGGAAAGCTGGAAAGCTGGGTAGAAACAGTTTCCATTCCAGAAAGGCTTGCCTTTTTGGTTGAAAAAGGTAGGTCCTTTACTCATTGCATTCATTCCGGACAATTGCCTCCTGAGATAAAGGCTTTGGGAAACGCTGCTGAGAGCAAAGAGGACGAGGTGAGCTGAATGCGGCAAAAGAGAGACCGTTTGGGACTCACAAGGAGGACTTTGGGCAAGGAGTTGGTGACAACGTTTGGAGCGAGGCTGGCTCATTTATATGTCTTGACGGTTTGTTGTTGTCTCGGTTAACTTGCTAACAGTTGTATCACCCTAGTCGTCCTGGTCGCTCGGTGAATACTGATACTGGTTAATCATGCCTTCACTCGTTCTTTTACTCACCCTTGCTTCGTTCTTTCAACATGTTTTTGCCGACCACAAACTGGACCTCTCCCGGATGGGTCCCTTCTATTCGTCTATGCCTCTGTACAGGGGTGGCGCGGGGACAAATGTGCTGACGGTTGGAGTGGGAAGCCCAAAGACTGTTGTGAATTTGACATGTTGTGAGTAAAAGTGTTTTTTTTTGCCTTACTGATGATGACTAGCGACAAATGTGGAATTTTTCATGGTCGCCACGAGTGGCTGTCATGACTGTGTTAAAGATAGCGATTCGTAAGGGATTGGGAATGAGATTGAGGACCAACTGACAACTTGTAGCTACTCTGTATCTGGTTCTTCATCTGTCACTGTGTGTTACCTGTACCAGCTTTCTTGGCGGCGCTGACTTGCGTTGTAGACTTCTCAGCAAGCTCTTGTTCATACCTTTTATTATCCTATCGGGAAATCAAACACCCTCACGCTGGCAGGACAGCTTGCTCAAGAGATTCTTACAGATGAAAGAAATGATGGTTCTACAACCCGTCCAATTGCTCTTGTCACTCGAGTCCAGACGAATGATCCCAACGGCAAGGTCGATGGATCGGACGTCACGCTGACCGATGGAACCAGCGGGTTCTGGGGACTGGGAGTGTATCAAGTGAGTGCTGGTTGTTCGTTGTTGAGCGAGTGCTGATGTCCCTGGGATAGCCAAAGAAGACGAGCTCTTTGATTGGATCCATGATCAATGTTAACGGCAATGGCGCACCATCTTCAGAAGTCTCTTTTACTGTCGGCTTTGATATCAAAAACTATACCCGTAGCCCTGGAGACGCTGGGACGGTACATTGGGGAGGTGTTCCTAATGGTAGTTGGACGGGCGATTTGTAGGTACTATGAACTGAGAGAGGCAAAGCGCTGAGTCGGCATTAGCAACTGGATGTCTACCAACAGGTCTATCGGTGGCAGCTGGGGCTTTGAGATGGATCGAATGCGAGTCAGTGATGAAGTGATTGATTTGGAGCATCTTTATGTTGGTGTTTCGACTGTATTGTTCCACTTGTTGCGCTGATCATCTATGAAGGGTACTATTGATCCTGCTTTTGACGCAATCTACGTGCCCACTGCTGTAGCCGAAAAATTCTTCTCCAAGGTTTCTGGCGCTGAACGTGACTTGGTCGATACGACTCGCTGGGTAAGATGCATCTCTCATTCCCAGTCTGGGCTATCCTGATAACTTGGTTAGAATCTGCCATGCGACACAAACATCACGTCTACCATCAGCATCTCGGGCTCATCCTACGCCATCTCTTCTTCCGAACTTGTTCAGAAGAGAGATTTAGCAGGACGGTCGTGTTGGGGCTCAGTAGTTGCTTGGCAAAATGGAAGTGCACCAGAACTTAGAGGCGAAGTCAGGTTAGGGACACCTTTCATGTCCAACATTTATGCGTGCGTGATCTATCATATGTGTTTTGGTAAAAAAAATCTAAAAGCAACGCAGAGTACTGTACTATACTGAAAATCAGCAATATGTTGGATTAGCAGGAAAACCCAACAGCGTCAACGCACATAACCTCCTATCAAACTCAAAGAGCGGTCACCGCAATGGCCAACTCGCTGGAATTCGTGAGTGAATCGAGTTTCTGCTGGAAGACGTCTGACTCTTGTCTCAGTCATTGGTTCCCTTGTTGGTGTTCTTGTGTTGCTTCTTCTCATCTGCTACACTCGTAACCGTAATTCGTTCCAATCTATCTGGTTTCGCGCCATTCGTCGTCAGCAGCGTGCTCAGATGAATATGGTTATTCGAGGCGCGACGTTGCCCCCTATTCCACCACCCATGATGCCAATAGGAATGGGTGGACCTATGATGGGTCCAGGTATAATCGGTCCAAGAGGACCAATGGGCCCGATGGGCCCTATGGCACCTATGCCAATGGGCGGACCACCTTCTATGATGCCTATGATGGGTGGTGGAATAGGGGGATACCAACCAGTGCCTCCACCAGCCTACCAAGCCCCTGTCAGCCACAAACCCCAGCAAGAGCAGAGCCAGCCCCTACTTGCAAACAATTCTCAATATCAAGGGAACCAGCAGTACCAGAAAATGCCTGAAACCTCTGGAGAAAAACCTCAGGGGTATTATTCTCCACGGCTGCAACAGACACCTCCTCGGTCAACACTCTTCCCCTTCATTCCTCGCAGTGCAAAAGCGAGTGCATCTCATGGACATCCACCCATGCAACAAGGCAATCTGTATACGAATCAACCTTTGCTGAATGAGTCGAGAGTGCATTTTGGACCCGCTGGTGCCCGAGCAGTTCGATCAACATCAAGCATCTCGGAAGGCAAGCCAGTCACTGAATTTGGAGGATTTGATCCTCGATCTGGGCCACAAGGCCGAAATCATCGAAGAGAAGAATATCTGGAGCACTACGCCGCCGATAATAGAATGGACGCTCAACAAGGCTATGCACCTTATCCAGGGGTGTTAGCCTCTGCACAATCTAACCTTGCTCGTCAAAATATCTCTCAAACCCACGCTCAAATGTATCCTACTGTCCCTGGCAACACCGAGGGACACTACACGCCTTCACAAACATCAGAGAAAAAGAGATACTTCATTTGGAGACCTGGAGGCGAAACTGGCAAGAGCCCTTATAGAGCAGTATCAGCTGCAGGAAGTGAAGACGGAGGACAAAAGCCAAAGAGTTGGTTTGGAGGCCGGAGTGGAGGCTGGAAAGAGGCAGAAAGAGGGAGAGAAAGAGAAAGGTTTGAAGTTGGATGGACACATTGAGATATAAACTCCCACATTTGACTATGTTTCGTTGACATTTTTTCGGTTTTTCTTGAGTCTTAATACTGCCCATTATATTGCATGCAACATTGCTAGACTATGGTTCATTGAAATGTCCATATTACAGGAAGAGCTTCTCCTTTGAAAAAAACGATTGATGACTGTTGCTATTTGAGACATTTTATAGAATCAATCAACATTGTCAAGAAAAAAGCGGCAGTCTGCAATACCACAACGTCAGCGAGTTGAATATTAAACAAGGTGTATTACAATTCGTGAAATACACATTATTTTTTTGTACAAAAGTTACGTATTGCTCTCTGAAAGGCTTGTAAAACACGGGTCCACGCCTGAAAGCAATCCCGTCAAGTCTATAGATGGCACTGCAATTGACATTTTCTAATCCTAGATCGTCTATCAACAGACTTGACCATTGTATCGTTGTAGTTTTGCAATAATTGAGCTCTACCGACAACCAACTCTTGCTGAACAAGATTCAAAAAGCAACTCCATCTATTCTTGTTATCTTTCTTTAATGAATACTTGAATTGTCACCGTGTGCTTACCATTCATAAACCAACTGATCCAAACCCGTTACTGATTTGATAGCTTGAGTTTCATTCTAGTATCCTTCCTCTGTAAGATGGCCAATAAACTTAAACCAAGAGTTGATTGGATTAAGCATACCTCATTAGATTCCAGTATGGAGCAATTGTCTTTACGATAAGTACATCGTGACACTTTTTACATCTCAGTCAGTCCTAAAGAATTAGCTTGCCATTTGTGTCATTTAAGCGTAGAATGCAAATCAAGACAAAGATCCATAAAACCATGATCCTATAATGCCTCCGAGTTTAGACATCGTCAATAGCCACTCCTCTTGATAAATGAGAGCCGCTTCAAAACTTACCAGTGCAGAGAGGCGCCACAGTGGATTGTTTCTTGTCTTTTATACACTGCGCTAAAGGGTAGATAACTCAAATGAAGAAGACAAGAGATAAAGATAGTCGAATTGGAGAAAAGTGTCGAAAACAGTGTCAGAAAAGCATGATATTGTGTCCAAGTGCTTGTCAATCTTGTCAAAGTAAAGGAATTGTGATCCAGCTACATTAGGTCACGTGAGACTTGCACTCGCTCTCGTCCTTTAATTATCTACTTGGTATATGCTGGTTTTATTACATGCAATATATACATACATATATATAACACAGTTAGCCTTACACCGACAGAACTGTCATTGATGATTGCTCATGACAAAACTATATTTGCGCATCAATACCACTGTCATGAATCCACTCAATAATAGACATACCCATAGGCTCAGCTCCTGCATCTCCCGTTGTTCTTTCATAAGCTTTAGAAGCAAAATACCGCACGTCCGCATCGGAATCCTCCTGCAACTTTCTCAACGCTGGAACAATCCGTCGGTGGATTAATTCCTGGCCTTCTGGTGTCTGAACCAAGACGGCCGCGAGAGTCTCCAGACACTTTGCAACGTTGAAGCGAATATTGGGGATGGCATCATTCGCAAGGTTGAGAGCGGCATCAAGAACGTTGTCTCGGATGATGGATGCATTGAGAGATGGGGCCATTGTCTGTTCATCATGAGCATTTTTCATCTTATGCTATACGCTATAACTTACAGTTATAGCAAAAATGGTTGTCATTCTATACAGATAGTTTTGGTGACCGCCCATCTCCAGAACCTTGGGTATGATGGTAGTCTTTGCCCACTCAACACCAAAGACGTCAGTCAACTTTTTCAGGTTGATTGTCGCTGCTTCCCGAATGGAGAAGACGGTGTCGCCGAGCCAGGACATGCAAAGGTTGCCGAGCTTGTCGTCGAAAAAGTTGACGCCAAGCTGTTGCGCGAGAAGGGGAATGTACTCGATAATGGCTTGTCGAACTCGCCATTGCTTATCTTCGGCAAGCTTCATGATAGCAGGAAGAAGGGCTTGAGAAAGACGATCGATCCCAATAACTAGACGATAGTCAGTTCCAACTCTAGCTTTTGCGGCCAGCTATGCTTACCGTCATTGACCATGTCGAGCTTGCCAATCAAATTCAATCTCACATCACTAAACTCGTCTTTGAGAAGCTGCAAGAACAAGGGAAGCAAGTGCTCAATCGTTGATTCTTTGCCAAGAAGGGGAGCAAGGCCAGAAATCTCCATAGCAAGAGCCGCACGAACGTGTTGACTTGTGTCGGTCGAGAGGTCTCGTACGCAAGGTAAAAGTCTGGCAAGAATAACCTCTTTATCTACAAGCTTTGCAAAACCTGTTCAAGACTTCAGCCGCGTGTATCACATAAAACATCAAACTTACCTGGAATTTGGCCAGCAGCAGCAGTCCTCACTTCAGCTTCGTTATCTTTCAACAAGCTAACAAACGCATTCACAAGCTCCTCCCTCACAAGGTTCTCTCCGACGCTTTCTGCGAGCCCAACAAATTCGTTGGCAACCATGTACCTGACTCTCCACGATTTGTCGATGATGCTGGCACGCATTGGCTCAAGCAAGTTGGTCTTTGTCTCTTCAGATGAAAGCGCGGATGCGATAGCAATCAGATCAGGAATGGTCAAAAGACGAACTGAGTCTTGGTCATCTGTGGCGAGTCGACGGTACATGGGAATGATGTCGGAGAGAATGAGTGAGTGTTGATCAGGTACTTCAGCAACGGCTTTGGTAAGAGGCTGTATGTGTTTTAGTCATAGAATGTCACAAAACTCAACAGACATACGGCAAGTGCCTTGGCAGCAGCTCTCCTAACCATGGGCGTCTCATCATTACAAAGGGCACCAAACAAACGCCTCATCTCTTCCTGTGCTGTTAAACTCGCGTTTGGATACGGTGCCGCAAAAAGGGCAGATGCAGATGTTCGGCTTGTAAACCACTCTCCCGTGGAAAGTCTTCTAAGAATTGGAACAAGGTGTTTCTCCAAAGCTTGTGCTGAAAGCAAAACAGAGATTTTGGAGATGCTTTCGGCAGCCTACCAGCCATCAGCACTCTACGTCACCTGGCGTCGTACAGAGCAGTCACCTTTTCTCTAACCAACGTTTCCTCAACAGCAGTCAGATTCTCGAGTGGGCCGAGAATAACATGGGCATATTCCTTGCCGCCGACGTATTCTACAAAATTGCCGAGCTCCTCTGCCAGCACCAACAACACTTCATCCTCATCGTCCAACTGGTACTGGATAAAAGGGATGAGTTCGTCCCGAGTCCGCGCTGGACCAAGAGCGAGCGCGATAGTAGAGAGCCGCCTGATGGAAGACAGTCTGAGGACGACGTCTTCCGACTTGAGCTCGTCCATAAGCAGATGGATTGGGTACACCTCCTGTGGGTCAGACATGATGAATGTTGAGCGCTATTGGGTGTTTTGGGTATGCTTCGATACAGCTTGCAGCGGCTGGTTGAGTTTACTTGGTTGTTTGCTCTTATTTGAAGCGAGAAAGTAGAGAATGCAAAAGAAAAATAGTGAAAGGAAAGGAAAAGTGATTTAAAGCGTAACTTGCTCGCGACAAGACAACAGACGCGCTCGGAGTTAATTCTCGTGTGGCACTCTTCTCCTACTATTTATTGAAAACCAGAATACAATTCTATTACAAAGTTGTATCAAGCATATATATTTACAAAGCATCTAAAGAGAGAAGTGGGATGAATTAAAGCGCCCAATTCAATGTTTGGTATGCGAACGGTGCACTCTGGCTTGCGAGCGACAATATACCGCTGTCATCCAGAGAAATCTGAAAACCAACATACCCAAAAGAATCCTATACTATCTAATAACTTTGCCTTCAGCCCGTTTCCTCTTGACATTCTCCAACACATCATCATCCTGTCGCCTCTTGTACGGCTCGCTTGCAAACTTGTAGATGTATTGTTGAATGATATCCAACTATATTGCCCATCAGTCCCTACTTACATCAAGATATCGTGCCCATACAGTCAAACCATTTGTTGGCATGACAATACCGTGCCGCTTGCTTGAGTCTGCACGATTGCTCTGAGATCCAGCGATGCCAACCAGCCGTGAATGGCTGCAGCCACCTGAATCGCTCGCATGGACGTCCATCCTAAGCCAACTATCTTGTCTGTCTCTCGCTGCATCAGCCTGTTGTAAGCCTTCTGCCTCAACATCCCAATCCCAGGCTGAGCTCTCTTCATCTTCTTGTTGATCCCACGAAAACATCTCAAAGTTGTACCTACTCTTACAAGACTCTGCGCCTCTCATCGCTACCGTCGGAATAGGATTCAACGGACATTTGGTAAGTCTTGGCTCTACAAACCTGGTGTAGAAGCGATTTGTCGAGTCTGATGGAACCGAAGATTGCCGTCGGCCACGACGAGGGCTCTCGCGCCCTTGGCGCCCTGGACGCTGCGAGTTGTATTCGACATGCGATAAAGTTGGAGAAAAGTCGGGAAGGATGGCTGGCAGCACCCGTGTCTTTGGGCTGGTCTGGGTACGGTGACGAGATCTTTTGAAAGGGTTCATTTCAGACAAATCGACGAGGCTGGAACCGCAATTTGATGCCAATTTGTATGCGCAGAGTTAATAGTTGGTTTGGATAGCGAGTTTGACGGCATACCAAGTGTTGGAGATTCGACTTGACGATTCGCTGGAAACCGGCTCGACGCTTTACTTGTTGGGTGTACGGATACCTACCCAAGACAGCAAGTAAACGGTCCAAACAGTCAACAAGATGAATCACGAAAAGTTGGAGAATAGGAAAAAGATGGAAAAGAAAATCAAAACTTTTATAATCATTCAACCATGACTGTCCGTGCACGATCCAAAACCTTTTAAGCTGTTTCGCTCATCATTCTCTATCATTCAACTTAAAAAAAAACTTAATTAACGTAAAAACGAATGCAACATGGTTGAATACATTTTCTACAATGAATACTGATTCTTTTGGCAGTATTACAATTCACTTTTACTTCTCCAGCTATACACATTTTACATATCTATTCCTTCGCTACCCGCCAATGGTTTGCCTATCGATAAACTATCCATCTTGTCTCTATGGTAATACACATTCACCGTCATCCCACTCAGAGTCTTCCGGTAAATCGACTGGCTTCATTTTTGGAGCAGGCGGACAAGGGGCAAATGGATCAAGAGCTTCCAGCTCTCTCTGACCTCCGTTCAAGCTGAGTCCAAGTCCTGCTGAGCTTGCAGAGTTTATGGAATCTTTGGATCCAAAAGACTTGACGAGATAGGCGGCCATCCTCTTCTCAACCTCCAACGAGACAGGATCCTGACTTGGGTAATCGGCCGTACACACAAAAGTGCTCTCTGTGGGTGAATCGGTACAAGGCAAAGTGTTTGTGAATGGCGAAAGAAACGACGCTCTGTCGTAGATGGGTGTGGAGATGATGGTAGACGGGGTATCTGGTGTTGTTGCGCCTGATGAAGAGCGATGATATTCGGCTGGGTAGTGTGCGCCAAACGACATGTAATGAGGAGGGAATGGAGCGAGCTTGAGCATTTCAAAATTAATGGTAGGTATCGCCTGACGAGAAGGCATTTTCGTTAACGAATCTTTTACACTGGAAAAGTTGAAAGAGTAAAAGGCTGGAGTGTTCACGTTTGAATCGTCTCTATTCTTTCTGTGTGCTTTTTCTATCTGTATGCTTTTTCTTTCTTTCTTTTTTCTTTTTGCAAGGAAAGTCGATAACAGAGAAAGATGGATGGTATATGTATTTTCCTGACTGAACGTTGTGAAATAGTAACAGTCTGAGAAAGAAAAAAAAAAGTCTTGAGATAGCGGAAACACAAGCTTAGACTTTGCCTATAGGATACAAAATACTTGGTCATACTGTGACTCACCTTGTCCTATAGAGGCAAGTCATACAAGATCTTGTGGGCAATCGAGTTCAAAATCAACTAATGATGCGATTATAGAGGATAATCCTGACTTTTTCGCCTGATCTAGTCGGAAATGAACGATGATTACGACTCTTTTATTTGAAAGCATCTGACTACGCAAGTTGACATGTACATATGCCGCTGACTGGATTATGACAACGACAGGAAGAAAAATTGACGAATGCGATGAATATATATATAAAGTTATAGATATGGTAAAACAGTAAAGTTTATATACATATTTCCCGAAAAGAATTAACCCAGCTACACGCATATATCTCTTGAATCGTCTGATTGTCTCAATCATGGACTGCGTCCCCATTTCTTACTGTATGCGAAAAAAAATTATACTTCAGTGCCGTATAAAGATGGACGAGGAGAGTTTGGGATAGTATCTGCATCCCGTTAGATTCTGAATCCCCTCAACTTGGCAAAAGTTCTAGAACCTCACCAAAATCCAATACTCCAAGTGTCGCAATCTCTTCCTTTAGTTGCTCGTCAATCTCCTCTTCTGAATGACCTGCATTCTCGATCCACTGATCATGTTCAACATCACTGCTAGGATGAATCGGTGCGTCCGTGGATTCTACCTTTTCCTCATAATATTTGTCATCGTCGCCATCACTCTTTTCCCTCTCGGTGGGCGATTCGGGTGTGCTTGAGCTTGTCGAGGTCGTAGAATCTGTTGTGCTTAAAAGATCTAATGGGAGTGCGCTGCCTGACCTTGGCTTCCAGTCAGTTTTCCAACCTTGCCAACACATCCGGCTTTTCCACAACTCTGTGCCTTTCATCGGCACAACTAGGATTTGAGGTGCCCGAAGGTTGTGGTCGATGAGATCGATGGTGGCAGCAATAGAAGAGGAATCGGATTGAGGAGAAGAGATGGGTGGAGATAATGGGGCAGGGGCAGAGATAAACGAGGTCTGATTGTGAGGCCGCCAAGCTGGCCACGTATCTTGAGGCACTGATAAGACTTGAGCTTGGTGAGCTGGAACTTGAGGAAAGCTGGGATGAGATTGAGACCCATGAGATGGAAAAGGCGGGAAAGGGTTAGACGGTAAAGGTGTTGGAAGTTGAACGTATCGCATACTTGCTTGTTGAGGTTCGTAATGTGCTTGAGGAGGTACAGAGTGAACTTGTGGAAGAGAGCTGTATGGTGCATAAGGAGGAGGATACCAGGGATGTGGCGTGCCATGGCGTTCAAATGAGACCGGAGGTTGTGCAGGAAAGCTGTAGCGTGAGTGTCCTACGTATCCATGAGCCAGTGACTGTGAACGTGGATAGTACTCTTGAGAGGGCGCATAGGGAGAAGGTTGGTAGGCAAAGCTGTTTGGTGGTACGTGATGACCTTGATAGTATGAAAAGTGAGGGTGAATAGGCAGCGCAGAACTGTTGCTCGAGTTGTATGGGCGATGATAGTTGGTTGCTAGCAAATTCTCTGAAGGGGCATTTGAACATGGCGTAAGTTTGAGAGAGACAGGCGAGTGAGGCGATTGTTGGATGGAGTGAATACTACCACCTGGCGACCATGTTTCGCCACCTCTCGGCTGCTCTCGTGCCATTACAACACTGGCCATTACTGTCAACTTGCTTTGGGAAGAAACAAATGAAAAAGAAAGAAACAAGAGATATCAATTACAACCAAGAAGTATATATAACAGTGGCAAAGACATATTAAAGTAACACTGGGAAAATGCTACAACTTGGCTAATTTTTATGGGTCCAAGCGTAAAAATCACACGCGTCTCTTTTTCTTTACAGACTTGTCATTTTTTACTTTCTTCTATAACAATATTGATTTTTACTTTAAATACTGAAACCATGCATGAGCCATAATCATCTCACAAAAAAAGATCAACAATCCTTTCGCATTTCTATTAATATGTGTCCATCTTTGATTGACATGCTCAAGCTGGTCACATCTAGTCAACATCCATCTCCTCAACCTTGGCCTCGGGTTCGTCATCCTTTTTTGGCTCCTCTGCAGGGGTTTGTTGGCCGCTGCTGGGTGTCTCGGTAACCTTAGGCTTAGGCTTGGGCTTGTTGAGAATAACATTGCTTGTGTAAACAACATCCTCGTGACGCTTATTAATCTCGGCGGAGGTGATGACAGGGTTGATGTTCTTGGCCTTTTCGCCCTGGCGGAATAGCATATCATCAAGCCACTGCTGAGTGGTAGCGCACTTTTCAATCTATTTCGCGCTTAGCTTTAAGAGTATAAACTCATGCTTGCCACAAAGGTGTACTTACAACTTTGGCCTTCTCCGACTCGTCGATGTGACTATACTTTTCGTCTTCGCTCTGAGCAGCGGACAAATAAGTGTTTAGGACATCTCTAAGAGCAGCGGCAGCCCTTGGCCTTTCCTCAGACTCTTTCCACCTCAAGACGATAGGATCGCCCATCACCTTGAGAGCATCAAGTTTTTTCACGTAAGCAGATTTAGTGGCGTCCTCGCCCTCTTCAGTGTAGAGCCACTCCTCGGCCTCCTGAAGACTCTTGAGAAGAGCCTCTTTCTCAGCAGGCTGGACGTAGGAGGCATAACGATCATCAAGTTTGCTTCTGGTGTCGTAGACATACTCCTCAAGAGCATTCTTCCTGTCCTGAAGATATTGTCAGTAAAGAAACCGTTTTGCCGTTAGTAATGGTTTCATACCTCGGTCTCCATGACCAACTTGTCCTCCGCATGCATCTTGCCCTCCTGTTCAGTCAAGTCGTTCACCCTGTCCTGAACAAGACCGGAATACTGGCCAAGAGTAGCACAGTCACTCTTCTTCTGGATCTTCTTGACTAGCTTCTTCTCAGTCTTGGCATCCTCGCCTTCACCGACGGTAATTTCCTCCTCCTTTTCAACCTCTTCGACGATGTAAGCGCTTTCAAAGTTGAGGATACCATGTAGGTTTAGTCGAGTCTTAACTTTGACAATGGCAAGCTCCCCAGAGGCGGGTTTCTCGACGTTTTTAACGGTGTACTTGCCTATCCAAGGGTTGATACCTTTAGGAAGACTGGCGGGGTCGGCATAAGTAGCCTCAAGTTCAAACGGACCTTGTCGGTAGAAAGTCAGGACCTTGGTGGATGGAATGGGGTTAGAAGGGCCGAAGACGATCAGCTCAGTGTCTTCATCAGGGTTTCCAGGCTCTTTTTCCCATTGAACTTTGATGGGGAAGGCGGCAATATCGTGAACAGCAAACTCGCGGACTCGGAAAACGGGAGAAAGGGAGGCGCAAGCAAATGTGGCTCCTCGGGCGACGGCCTCTTCCTGGTTGAGAGTGAAGGAGAGTGTCTTGTCAGCGAAGAATTGCTGGATACGCTCCTTGATGGCGGGAATACGGGTACAGCCACCAACAAGCTCGACAGCATCAACATTAGCAGGAGAGAGACCAGCCTTACTCAGAGCCTCAACAAGAGGCTCAGAGACACGAGAAAGGAGGTGGTCGGTGAGCTTCTCGAAAGCTTCTCGAGTAAGGGATGAGGTAGCGTCAACGTCATTCATAAGAGACTCGACGTTAATTGGAGCCTCAGCGTTGGCGGAGAGAACCTTTTTGAGACGCTCACAGCCGGTAGTAAGACGAAAGACGGCCTTGGGAGAAGAAAGAACGTCGACTTTGTACTTGGTCTTAAACTCCTCAGCAAAGTACTGAACCAAAGCGTAATCAAAGTCTCGTCCACCAAAGTTCCTGTCGTAAGCAGTGGATTTGACAGTCAATTGGCCCTTTGAGAAACCAACAACGGCAACAGAGTAATTTGAATGACCGATGTCGATGAAAACCACATTTCGAGCATTCTCAGAATCCTCGGGTAAATCAGCTTTGGTTATACCGTATCCGAGAGCGATAGCAGTGGTGTCGTTGATGAGCCGGAGAGGGTTAAGACCGGCAATGTTGGCAGCGGAGAGGATGGAACGTCGCTGAACATCAGTGTACCATCCCGGAACTGCAAGGACGATGTCAGAGACCGATTGCTTGAGCTCGGCGCTGGCGGTGTCTCGAAGCTTGCCAAGGTAGGCAGCAACGAGCTGAGTGAAAGAAAACTCGGTAGGCTCGCCTCGGTAGTTGACCTACAAAATTGAAGATCAGCGTGATTCAAAGAGGCCACAATCCAGCCACAGGTTTCATGTTTCCCTTTGGCTCCATTTATATATAAACTCAGTGCCATATCCAAAAGCTGTTCGTTTGCGTGGCTATAGACAGATGTCTGAGAATGTAGTAATCGAATTTAACACTCCAAATCAAGTGTCCATCCGACCTGAAGTTCTCAAAATTGCAATGTTACAACCTGATTTTAACACCGGTTTTCGTTTACTCGTTATAAGTAGACCTCGTAGCATCTGAATTGAAAGACCATGGCTTGCAAGAAAACATTGAAAACATGACACCACACTCACCTTTACGCCGACTTCACCAGCAACATTCACAAGCTCAGCATTTATAAACTTCTTCTCAACTTCAAGAACCTCAGGATCAGAGACTGATCTTCCGATCAATCTTTTCAAGGAGCCAACAGTATTTTTGAAATTTGAGGTCTCTGCTGTCTTGGCAGACTCCCCAATATATCGTTGACGAGGAGTGAAAGAGATGAGAGAACTAAAGAGATAAGTGTAAGTCGTTGCAACTAGATTCGCAGACGATCGACGTACGGTGTGGCGCGATTAGAAACCTCATTGGCGATAATGTCGATACCTCTATGACGAGCGACACCAATTTTAGAGGAAAGGTTTCCCAGATCAATGCCGACAACGCTCTGTTTAAGATCAGCACGAGTGGCGAAAACGATTATTACTACTGACGGCCATTTTCGCAAAATAGAGATATAATCTAGTAGAGTAACAAAAGAGAGAAACAGATGTAAATCAACAAAATAAATAAATTCGACAACAACCAAGGTATTGCCTCCACAACGATTGTCCCAGAAACACCTCGAAGTTTTTCTTAAAGGGAAGAACATTTAAGGAATAATTGTATCGAAAGCGGCAATGGCCGAATTTCGCTTATCTCGCCAATAGATTAACTGGCACAAGTTTGTAATGTGAATAATTTTAGCATTCAGAGTATCTTTGCTATCTTTAACATTTCTTCTATTTCATTTTGACCTGAGCTGGCAGACTTAATACGGATGCGATGTGCGTAATGAGAGTTCCTCAAGCACTATTCTAATCACCTTACATGACTGGATAAGCATAGAATTTAACTGGCTACGTTATTTGGATGGACACTTTACTGCTGTTTAGACATGACAGTCAACAAGATACTGAAGCTGGCCTTCCTGAGATACCTCTACTAAGCAGCACTACCAGAATCTCAAAGCGAAACTATTACTTACAAGAGAAAGCTGGAATGCTCGCTCCTCTTTTGATAGCTAGTAGGTTGTCATTTTATCTTTGTCTCTGCCTTATCCAGACAGTCGCAAAAGACAAAATCAATACTCAAGAGCAAAAACGGTCTCAAATGTAAACTCTCCACAACTTGTATCTCATTACATGTCGTGTAAATCATACAAAAATCATACAATATCAACGTCGCCTGAAATACCATCCGAAACCCCAAAAGGGGCACGAGAATCCTTATGACTAAAGTTGCTATATTGATGGCCGCTGCTTTGCTCTGACACTGCTGCAAAAAGTAGCAGGGGTGTACCATGGCTATCAATGGGAGTCACTGGGGAGCTGAAATTTGATGCCGCCATGTCTGGGTGACCACCGAAGGTGATCTCTGTCTTCAATAATGTGTTTACTGAGCACTTGAGATATAGGTGTCAGTATTATTTACGTTGGCGCTTGTCAAATTCAGACTCACTGTAAGTAGCGCCAGAGCAGACAATGGCAATGATAGCAACAAGAGGATAGGCATCAACTGGAACACCGACGTCTCGAAAGAATTGTCGTATCTTGGTACAAAGCTAATTAATGCCCATTATCCGTCACATATCAGCGAACGCTCGTACTCACAGGACCAACGGGCTGTCGAGAAGCTGTAGAAGCCTTGCGAGACATTACCATCCTAGCAGTAGATACAGAAGTGGTGGTTCGGAGAAGGAATCGAGTAAACATCTTTGTGAGTGTGCTATTGATCTGGATAGCAGTAGTTTGTTGACAAATAATTAGCTTGCAGGCTGTAAAGGCTTCTATCCAGCACGTATGGGCTCTCTAATCACTTTTCAGTGACCTTTTATACATATCGAGTCTTAGCTCTCTACATGGCCATACATTTAAGAAAATCGGATTCGGACGCTCACGGCAAGGAGCTCTTCCTAGAGCAATGATCAAACTATCTTTCCTTTCAGATCCACCAAGAAACAAGCATCGGAACGGGAGCTCATGCTGCCAAAAGTCTCGTCTCTATTGAGTCTTCAAACAACCGGAATGAACAGGAATGTTTGATTAGGATACAACAAGTAACGGAGTTTTACGCAAAAAATGCGGAGGGCGCCGGGAACCAAATAAGTTATTCTAACTTTATTTACAGACTTAACTATTCGTCCTTTCTTCGGCCCTTTTTGATATTTTTGGTCAGTCATCCTCGGAAAACTTACTATCGGAAGTTCCAAGATTATGTCGTATCGGATCATCCTGTTCTCGTACGTCCACTGTAGAGAACGGCTACTGTAAGGTCCATCTGAAGTGGCTATCCCTCTGCTGGCTGGTCTGCGCGTACTCGAAGAAACCGTGAAAAACACAGTGGGAATCATACTACAATGGCAGCTTTGTATGAGTATGAAGCTCCAATGACCACTCGAAATAGCCAATCAGTTAAGGAAGCTCTGAATTTTGTTGTAACAGGAGCACCACTATGGAATCAATGGGTCTTAACCAATGTCATTGCTGCTCTTGCCCGTTGCCATCCGTCATAAGGCTGTAGCTTGAGGCTCCTTCTCTACCTGCAAGCACAATTACACCCATTTTACCTTGAATTGATCAGAGAATCTGGCAAATCGACTATGCGAGTTTATATCGATATTTCAGACGATATCAAGCCCTTTTTGACTAAAAGGCTGATTTCCAAGCAGAATCACAAAACAGTAAAGATGTGAAGAACCCGAATGTATATATATGCATGGCCACGAGACTACCAATAACTCAACACCACTCGCTTGTCATGTCTTGAACTTTAAAGGGTCAATCTTCTTGCCACCCCTCCTGGATTTCCCACCTCGTCCTCGTCCTCTAGCGCTTCCTCGTCCTCGTCTGGAAAATCCTACGCCGGCCTGGTCGCTCACGTCGCCAGAGGGAAGAGCCGCAATCTTTGGTAAAAGATAATTTGGGACGTGTTTGAGATGTTTTTGCTGACGAGCAGGGTGAAGTGGAGCATCGTGGCGAAGATATGATAGATCAAGAGGATTCGCGGCAAAGTGCGCCTTGAGTTTTTCACTATTCAATAACTCTCGTCTCACTTCTTCTCTTCTAGCCTCTGCAACTCTTTTTCCAGTGACTGCCTTCAACGCATCCTCCATTCTGTACCTAAAACCTTCAATCTCTCCTTTTCTGCCTCCCCAATCCCACTCCTTGATCTCGTCGCCGCCATCTCTCTTAACTCTTGCTTTGATTTTCTCAAAGACCTGGTCATCTTTCTTCGCGGTCTTTATGGTCACAACCTTATCCTTGCCCCATTCTCCTTTGGGAACAACAAATGACAGTGCCAGACCAGAATGACCTGCACGAGCTGTTCGACCAACTCGGTGCATATAAGAGGTGGAGGTAGATGGAAGATCAAAGTTGATCACTGAAGAAGCGGAAGTAAAGTCAATTCCTCGAGCAAGCGAAGATGCCGGATCGCGCTGACGTTTTTGACGCTTGAAGGTTTTAAGAAGAGGAGAAACTGCTCGGCGCTTTGATGGGCCGGACTCTGGGGTCGAAGAATCATCGTTTTCTGCTTTCTTTACTTCCTCATTTTTTCTATCCTCTTCTAATTCACCATCATCTTCCTTAGCATCATTTTTGCTTTCCTCTTCTTCCGCATTGGCGCCTGCGCCCTCATCTGTGGCAACTACGACATCATAAACACCTCTATTAAACTCTTCCACTACGTGGTATCTGCTGGCTAGAGGTAGTTCACTGTTGACAACACAGCATTTGACGCCAAATTGCTCAAGAAAAAGCTTAACACGGTAACCGCGCTCAACATCATTGACAAAGACTATGGATTTGCCGCGTATGAGTTTGAGTTTGAGTAATACATAGATGAGAAGGAATTTATCGCGTTCGCTAGTGTGGGTATAATACTGAGCAAGAAGTGATGAAGAGGCGGCTGGTTCGGAAAGAGTGAGAATGGCCTGAATAACGTTAGTAATCTGCAGAACGTTTGAGCTAGTGGTACATACAGGGTTACGGAGAACGAGACCTTTGACACCTTCAACGTCCTCACTTAATGTGGCACTCATGAGACAACCCTGCACACCAAGTTTAGGTAACCAACTCGAAGTTGGGTCCATAATTCTCGTAAGATCATCTTTGAGCCCATAAGAGAGCAAGAGGTCGGCTTCATCAATGGCTAGAAAAGATAGTTGAGAAAGCAAAAGGGTTTTGGACTGAAGCAAAGAAAGTAGTTTGGTAGGAGTAGAAATCACAATATCGGGCTTGTCATTCAAGAGCACCCTAATCTTTGTCAGCTCTATGATACTCTACAAAGCAATGAACGAACCTCTGAACACTCGCTCCGCCAGCGACGACATTAATGCAATCTACAAGTCCTTGACAGTACTTTGTGATGTTGGCAATAAAGGCAGTAACTTGCAATGCCAGCTCCTTCGTAGGAACAAGGATCACAGACCTGGTAGCTTGATAGTTTACCGAGGCTGGTGACATTTCTGACTTTGCTTCCAACACCTTTTGCACAGCGGGCACCGCATAGGCAGCTGTCTTTCCACTTCCCGTTCTAGCACGAGCCAGCACATCTTTTCCTTCTAGTAACAAGGGGATAGCTTTGGCTTGCACAAGAGTTGGGTGAGCGAACTTGAGGTCGGCAAGAGCTACAAGAATACGAGAATCAAGTAAGGTTGAGAAGGGAGGTTGCGAAAAAGAAAGCTCTGAACTGTATACCATTGAGCAAGGTAACAAACGGAGAAAGATACCTACTCGAGAAGCGCGTCGGGTGGCGCTGATGTTTTGGAAGACATTCTCTTGACCTGTATCTCTTGTCTACCTTTTAAAGGTTTTCCGCCCAATTGACAGAAAAAAGTCGTCCACCAAAAGATTATATATGATTATAAAAACAAAAGATATTTTATTCAGTCACGTGATGCAGGTTTTTACGTAAATAGCTTTCCCAACTTTCTGATGTCACTTCTTCTCTTTATCAACTTTTCCATATATAATGAGCAATCAGCAAAAAGCTACAA
Organism: Cryptococcus depauperatus CBS 7841; assembly: GCF_001720195.1. Lineage (NCBI taxonomy): Eukaryota > Fungi > Basidiomycota > Tremellomycetes > Tremellales > Cryptococcaceae > Cryptococcus > Cryptococcus depauperatus. The sequence goes on along the minus strand of NC_089472.1, from coordinate 494,154 downwards.
GTTGCCCAAGAGATATTCAAAACCAACAATAAAATGCCTTCAGAGCTACTTCATCTACCACCGCTGTATACTGCAGTCGGTCTGTATCGTTTACTGACTAATCCTTCTATTCGCGGCCCAGTACTTGACAAGGTCAAACATGCTTCCGTACGCGGAATTATCGCAGGAGGACTTTATGTTGTTTTGAGCTGGAGAGCAATGGAATGGGTGGTGAGGAGATTCTTTCTAGGGGGAGGCTGGTGGAAGAAAGGTGAGGAAGTCCTTAAAGAAAGTACAGAGGGCATTGTACGAATTGGTGGGAGGAAGCTTGGTTTTGACGTGGATGTGGTTTTGTGTATGTACAAATCAGTTTTCTGCTTTTATCTTGCCAAAACGAACGATAACCGCATAGACACTCATCTTATCATCCTGTTACCACAGATCAGTTCTATATTGCGGTTCTTCATTTACAAAAACTTGAAAATCGCCCGGTCAAGAGCTTATTCTCTGACTGTATCTTCTCGGGAAAAGCCTAGAGAGTTTTGGTCTCAGGCGAGTGCAGCATTACCTGCAATGAGATACAGGTAAATCTGATTTTAGCTTATAGGAATATATTGAAGAATGGGCTCAACCTCCTCAGATAACTCCTGGTGACCTCGATAAAAACGGGAAAAGGGTGCGGACAAATGCAAAGTGGATTAGTTGGATATTATGGTGGCCAACTCAACTGCTTTTGCGAAAATGCAAGTCTTTATCACTCAAAGATAATATTGCGTATCCATATGCTGATTCAATACAGATCTTTTTGTTTCTCTATCTCCAAGTCTTCCACTTCTCTCCCCTTTTGTTACTTCTTTATTAAAATCTATAACAACAGCCCAATACCTTCATCAGCCCTACTTTGATGCAAAGAACATGTCTAATGATGAAATTTGGCGATGGGTTGAGGAACGAAAATGGGCGTACAGAGCCTTTGGTTTCAGCGCAGCTCTGTTGGAAAGTGTCCCTATAATAGGGTTATTCTTTTCGATTTCAAATCGAATTGGTGCTGCCATGTGGTATGTTTTCGTTCTGATTATTATCCAACACTTTAATAAACTAATTGACTGATGTTAATACACTTGATGGTAGGGCCTTCGACCTTGAAAAACGTCAACATTTGTTTAGAAACAACATCATAAAGCCACTGCAACCCCAAGATGTTGGTTTCTATGGCATGGGGCGAGTGGATGATCTTGGCATCGACATACAAAAGGCAGAGGAAGAGATTGAGAAGAAGAAATGGAGTCAAAAGAGACTGAAAAGCAAAGACAATATATCACAACCAATGCTGGATAAGTACAGTTCTGGAACCGTTCTTTGACTCAAACATCTTTGTCCCAAACATCTTTGGCCACTGAGATCAAAGGTCAAGATATTGGTACAAAACATCAGGGCAAACCGTTTCGTAGGCTGTGTTCATATCGCAAAGAAAACTGTACTGGATCATACATGCAAGTCATGCAAGAACAACCAATTTCTTGTCAAGTTTTAGAAAAATCCCATCAACCCATGTATTTGTGCCACAAATCCATAATAGCCGAATTCTCGCCAGAATATTATCTTTTTCTCCTTGAAGAAGGTTTTTGCTCTTTCACGCCAGGTTTGGTTGCCAGTCTTGCTCGTATCGGCTGGAGATTCCTCGTGGGATCGTATGAGTTGGACTTATCTTTCCCAGTATTTTTCTCAGCAGAGGCAGTCTGAGTAGCTGTTGAACTCGAGGGTTCGGCGGGTGTGGCAGGAGTGCTGTCTTTGCCTGATGTCTCGCGCCGTGAAGGTGCAGCAGAAGCGGATTGGTCAGCGCTCGAGTTCTCACCCTCTTTCTTTTTGCCGGAGCGATCTTTATCTTTTCCTCCCCCATTGCTTCCGTCTGTAGGCCTTCCCGAGCTGTCGCCCCCACCATTAGGATCTGAGCTCCCCCTTGAACTCTGAGATCTTCTGTTCCCCCCGCTGCTGTCTGAACTGCTTCGAGACTTGTCTTTCCCGCCAAATTTGTCTGTTAACTACTCTCATTGGTAAGTCTATGAGCTGACAGAAAACCTATGATATAGAGAATGACTGACATATCCTCCCTTACTATCCCTTCCCATCCACAAACACAAAAGGATTGTGGTTTTCAGACATACCACCAGCGTAAACACATCAGGATGTACGAGCAGAAAGGCCCCGCACTCCACCGCTGTTCCTATAAAGAAGATTGGCCAGTATTTTTCCAAGTGGTTGGCATGTATTTCGCTGTATGATGGATGAACTAACATGATATCAACCTCACATATCAATGTCATGGAAAGGATATTGTGCGCCTACGTTGATACTGAAGAGGAATGGTCAAGTCGAACGCAAATCCCAGAACTAGAGATACTTCTACTTCTCCTACCCTCAGAGTTGTCCATGAGATGATAAACAAGATAGCAGTGATGGTAATTTCCCACAGACCCGTGATATCTGTCAATCCTATAATGATTGAGGCCAACCATCCTCCAGACTTATGGAGCTAAAGAAGGAGTATCAATGATCAGCAAAACAAAATGTATGTTATACTACATTGTATCGTTCTTGGCCTCTGTGGAGACAAGAAGCTGACTTAAAGACTAGCACTTACCATGTAGTAACGATAGTAATTACATGTCTTTGCAATAGCTGCTCCTCTCCCACTTTTGGATCCTGAAGATTTCGACGAACTTGAACCTCGTGAGGAGCTTGAAGGTCTCGATGAACTGGAGGATCTCGATGAGCTTGAGGGTCTCGATGAGCTTGAGGATCTCGATGAGCTGGAGGGTTTTGAGGATTTAGACCTCGTTGAGGAACTTTCAGAGGCTGGCATAGGGTATGTAGAGTATATCCTTTTCACAAAGCGATGAGTTGTTTTGTCTCGTGAATCCTAGTATCCAAAAGCACAACACAGAAGCAAGTGCGAGAGCCGAGTACTTGATCCCAAAAACTATATTCCCTCGTTTCGATTAATTTAAACTAGAAGAGATTATATGCTGATTGGCAGTAGAAACTATGTCTTGGTGGGTTGACCACCAACTTGATCTTTGAAATCTTGTTCTGAGGTGGTATCTCTGGTCAATCTTTCTAGCCGTCAATCAGCAACAGACTCAAGCCTCAGATACCATATCTTGTACTCACCGTTCACTTTTGGTAAAGACAATCAGGCCTTGGAGTTTTTCTACTATCTCGACCGAGAAAAGTCAAAACGGCAAGCTGCACGAATCTTGACTATTGCTCGACTATGGATAGCATCAATTCACGATGAACAGGAATTGCAGTTTGATTTAGTTCCTGCACCGAATGAAATGGACATGCCGAAACAAACGAGCAGAGTCTCGTACACATATCCTTTATCGTCTAGCAAATATGTCGACAAAGGAAGACAAGTCTACAAAACTCGGGATATATTCATTTTGGACTAGTTTACCTTGCTCTTCCTGTACTCGTCAGACTGTACTCATGAATAGTATGGCAGCTCGAGTACAACTCACGCTGATATCCATCGGCTCTGTTTTCCACCATGCACCTGGTAAGAAGTCACACATCGAAACACACAAAGCAGAGGTTCTCCATTACCGTTGTGAAAGGAGTCAAAGAGTTTGATTTGAAAGAAAAAGCTCGGTCTATAACGACTGTACCAAGGGCTGTTGGTACTTTGACTGGGTTGGGTCGTCCACCCACTTTGACGATGGAAATCCTGAGCACTGCCGGCTGTTGAGCAGGCTTAAGCAGCACTTTTCATGCGTCATACCAAATCAACTTTAAAGATGCAATACACTCCCATTTGTCATAATCTTGGAATTATTCGATGGAATATAGGCAATAAATAGTAATGCAACTCCGATTGCATCATTGTGACCTTTTGGTACAGAGCGTGCATTCTATTGAGTATTATTCATGACACCATTGACTAGTAAAACCATTAGACAAGCTCCAAGCCATAGATGCTTTCATACAGCGAGCGATCGATGTATAGTCTCAGTTACAATCTGCCCAAACCGACAATGAACGACTTGTCTTTGCCTCTAACCTGTAACAGATGCCACCATCCTTCTCCTGTACGGAACAGCTCAATCGAGCGACACAAGTAACATAACGTTTGTAACTATTTTCGTTTCACAACCACACTATAGACAATGACATTCTTCCCGCTCGCTCCTGTCTAACTATCCCAAAGCTCAACTTGGCTCATACAAAATCTTTTTGTTTACAACTCATCGTCTCTGCCTCCACCCGGCCGCGATCTTCGCCGCGCCCAGACAAAAGATCAAAAGAAGCAAAAGAAGAGCCAAGAACCCGGAAACAAGTAATAAAGAATACTCCGAAGACCTGGACTAGTCCAGGTACGGCCAGAATTCGGAGAATTACCAAATTCTCTTCGCCGGTCGATTCAGGGCCAATCGCTGCTTCCGGCTTCGTTCCCGCAAGATCAGCCAGGAACGGAACATAAGGGCGTCTTTTGTTCTTTATCTCGATGCATTCGCCGTGCCTGATTTCTTTCTATCATTCTCTCCCAATGGTCGACTCGCTGCCACGTGGGTGTCCTTCTCTGCCTCTTCCCAGTGATGTCGCTTTGATCCTATCCGGCCCAGCAACTGCTGAGAGAAGATATGAGAGAAGCCTCTGGGAAGAATGGGACGGGTTAACTGGATGGGTCTAGAATGGTTAGGTCCAGCAGTGGCCGTACAATGGAGAACCACAGAACGGTATCGCAAACGACCCCTCTCATGGCAGCTTCCACCAGCAACGTTGGCTCTGGCACTACAACCGAAGCTACTGGCTGACCGTCTATTGTCTGCCAGCCAGCCAACCTCCTCTCTCCACTCGCCCGCTCCAAGCACCCGCCGACTACCCAATCCGTCGTACACCCAACGCAAGCATCCACCATGGCATTCTCGTCGAGATGCACGACAGTAGCGACCTCTCGTCTGTACCGCTGCATTCATTTTGATAAACCAGCCATAAGCACATCCAAAGTCGACAACTTCCTAATGCATGGTGCATGAGTGATAGGGTTTGGGAACGATTTATTTTTCGAGAGATACAAACAATAGAGACAATAAGAAATTTGATGCCGTGTTTAGTGGCACTTTCCGCTTTTTCGAGATTTATGAAATGCTCGAGGCAATGTGTATCTCATTGTCGTCTCTATACGCTGCTTCTACTCTCGTTGCTTTTGTTTCGAGTGCCTGGTATGATGGACACGACGCTGTCCTGGTGGGCAGTAGTGACTGCCAGCTCTAGCAGTATATCATGTCTGCCAGTGATATATCAATCTCGCTTTCCAACCTTTTTTTATATCTTCCTCTTCATTCTCATCTATTCTTTGAGCGTTAAAAGTAGAGCTGTGCTCTGTGGTCTACAGCTTGGACTGAGGCTTCTTCTATACTTCAAAAGGTAAGTGCCTGGTGGCCTGTGAGATGAACTATCTGATACTGAGTCACGTAGACTTTGTGCTGGATTGTGGCTTTCACCAAGTTTCCGCGCCGCTCATTCATCTTGTAAGGCTAGTTTGGGTTGGGTGTTCTCGAGAGTACCCACTGCTGGATAGGAATGCTGACTGTCTTTTATAGTTTTGCGTTGATCATGTTTCGTCCGACTTGGCCTGGAACAGCCGCAACGGCACCGCTCTGGAGCTCCAAGAAAACTACTACTTCGGCTGGAGAGGTGGACGCTGAAAGGTTTGGTATGAGATATTTCGCCAACGCTTGTCCGACCGGTCACAGGGACATGGCTCAGCCTTTGCCATTGGCGAGTGCCACAGAAGGCGCTGTTGCGACAGACAGTCTTCATCTACAGTCTGCTGTGTTGCCTGCCAGTACGCTGTCTCGGAAATCGGCACCTGCAGTGACGGGTAGTGGCACCTCGGCCGTTTCATATCTCTCACTCTACCCGCCTGTGCCATTCTCCTGGCAACGTTCGTGCTCAAATTTTCCTTCTACAGATGTCGACGGCTTGTCCCAGAGCGAGGGTGAGATCACTACTGCGTCCGCTCCCTCGATTTTGGAACCCAAGACATCCGCTGCCAAGGGCAAAAAGCAAAAGATCCCACGTCCTCCCAACTCTTGGATCTTGTATCGTTCAGATTTGCTCAAGAAACTCAAAGAGCCCAACTTTGAAGAGTTTGAGAACGCAAAGGCTACTATGCTACGTGCTGACCCGACGGCCCTTGATATCTACAAGGATGGCACAAAGAAGCAGACAGCGCCTAGGGAAGATAGACCGATTAAACATGGTAGTGCCCGTGGACTTATTCAAGCCCAGGTTAGCAAAGTGCTCAGCTTTCTGTGGCGGGAGGAACCTCCATCGGTCAAGGAACAGTACGAACGTCTAGCAGACTTGAAAAAGGTCCAGGTGAGTGTTGTAGTTGTTTCGAGTGCATGGCTAACAACTGGGTGATAGCACAAGTTGAGCTATCCAAATTACAGGTTTAGGCCGGAACGTAAGGAGGCAAAACAGAAGCGTCTCCGCTTGGAGAAAGAACAGAAAATGGAAGAAAAGAAACAACAGAGTGCTGAAAAAGCAGCTACGAGTAAGTGTAACGGTGTGAGGACTGGACGGGCTGACTTGTTTGCTTTATAGAAGCCCATCGTAATCGCAGATCTATCACGAGATCACGTCAATCACCTACCACTCCATATGGAACGTTAAACTGCCGCCTTGATTACAGTTTGCTTTCTGAAAACTCGAGCCGTCCCGATATGGGACCACCCACAAGAGAGTCTAGCTTCGTAGGAGAGCCCAGCGGCTCTGTCTTGGGTACTGGTTTGAATGGTTCGTTGACATGTCTTTGTTTGGGGTCAGTACTGACAGTTTATAATAGCTGGCAGCTTGCCTATCGATACGTCCAACTATTCAAGGCCGTTTCCCTTGCCTGATTCAGCGATGCCTTCATTGTCCAAAGCCCATTCGGGATTTGGAACCACACCAGTCTCTGCTCAGGACAATGGCGCTTGGTATCGAGCTGCTTATCAAAGGTCTGTCTCTGACTCCGCTTCACAATACACAAGTCATCAAAGTCAGTCCTCTGTGAACTCTTTTAATCTACCTCCTCCCCACACATTACCGCCACCATCCACCAGAATTTTAGAGTCATGGTCGTCCCAGTCAATGTCGCCTGTCCTGCCACTGGACCCTGTCCTTGCTTCCTCAAGTCAATCTGAAGCCTATTCCTCTGTTGTCGGCATCACCTCGGAACCATTCAATATCAAGAATGAACCAATGGCGATCTTTAGTACTGAAGATATGGCTACCCTTGACAAAATGTTTGAATACCAAGACGTGGAAAGCTTGATCAACTCCTGGCACAGTTTGTCAAATCAAAGTGAGGAGAGAAACGCCTCAACCATGTTTAATAATGGCGAGCTCTTTTTGGAAGATGACATGTCACGAATGTCGAGCGGAAAAGTGGGTGCACAAGGTGAGTGATAGTCAGTACAAACGTATTATAATTCTTATCACTTGGTTCTAGGCATAAACTCGAGATCAAGTATTAGTTCAAGTTACAGCAACGTTTCTTACCCCCAGGACAACACCTGGATCGGACAGCCGAGCGCCTCAGTTCATGCCTATCCAATTTCCTCTTCCAAAGAGAGTTCTCCTACCTCCGATACGTTTGGGATCAACCAGTCATCCTTTTACACACCCAGATTCAACATCAGCGCAGGTACCGTTGACATGAATACTATCACAGGCATGAACTGCTTCCCTCCATATCCAGAGAATGGCCCATCGTTCTCTTTCCGTCAACCAGCTCCCTCCACTATAACTTGCGACTCTGTGTCATCGTACGCAGACAGAACCTCACTTCAGTCGGCTCGTGGCAACCATTACGTTCCCCCGTCATCAAACAATGCCACAGCCAGGATGGTGTCGTCTCAAGACGTTCCCCGATACATTCCCTCTTCAGAATACCCTACAACTCTCTCGTCAACTGACTCCATTGATCTTTCCTCTGACCGACATGCCTCCTCCATCTTGAATGACATCTGGCCCGGCCCCGTGGCAGACTGTTTATATGACGATGTCTTGGGTTCTGACGGTAACGTTGGCTACCAAGACACCAACGAGGATGTCTACTAGGCAGCCAAAGTTTTGGCTGAGATGCGATACCACCCATTCATTCTGTCAAGGCTGTCCCGGTTCCTCTGCCCAACTCTGTGATGGCAGATACCACAAACCGATTTCAATCTTATCACCATCCCGCTATGGATTTTGGCAGGTTTTTTTCTATTCTTCAACCATAACCTTTGGAGCTGTTGATATTTCCTTCTTACCTGATTAAAGACTTTCCTCTACCCGTTGCCATCGATTGCGGTTTTCTCTACTGTTTCCATACGTTTTGCTTTTTTGCTTGCTTGCGACCCATACGCATTATTTCATCAATGTGACACTGCCATAGAATCTGTATAAAGTATGCATGGAAAGCGGTCTGATAAAGCTGCTGGGTAACAGTCCGATTCTCATGGTATATCTGCAAAAGAAGCTTGACTAGACCAACGTATCGCTGGTATACGTTGTTACCACATTGATTTACATCTAAAAACCTATCAGCGCTTGCAACATGCCCATCCACACCTCTCTGTCACACATGCCAATCAAAAAGTTGACAGCGTTTTCGGGCTGATATTGCAATTATACCATAGAGATCGAATGCTCCAAATCGAGGAATCGTGGCAGGCAAAGGGGTAGCCAAGGACATGTCACTCCAATGCCAATTACGACCCTATTAGACTGCTGGCAGAAAAGTGGTCGAATAAAACAAAAGATATAGTGGCTTCCCCCATAAAGACAAAAGAAAAGAACAATAAACAAAAGTTTAGAGATGGCAATATTCTGTCATCGCAGTGCCAAGTTGAGTGAAGTCGGCGATGTCCGCCTCCGAACGGAATCAAAAATTGTTAACCTATTCAGGTAAATATTAGGGTAATTGTAGACTTAAGTGCCTGTAGGCTTGAGTGTCTCATTGTAATTAAGAGTTTTCTTACTTAAGGTTCTGGTAGAAACGCTTAAGGTCGAATACCGTAAAACTAGCACTGGTGGTGCATATGAAATGAAGTATGTAAAAAGAAACTGTTCTATCTAAAATTTATGTCTTCTATGTTGACGGACTTTTCTGGGTTTTCCCAAGTGGCACCGTGAAGTGCTATGCACTTACAGTAATTCATTTCTAAAAACGAATTGAACACTGTTCAGTTCGTAATCGGGTGATTCTGTCATGAATATTAGCAATAATTAATATCCACGCTCTGTACAAAAAGGTCACAATAATGCAATCTACGTTGCATTCTTATTGCTTGCCTATATTCCATCCAATAATTCCAAGGTTCTGACAACCTAGTGCTTTCACATGCCTATTGTAAGTGCAAGCCCTCCACATCGCCACACTCTGGAACGCCGAGGGATTAAGAGAGGGGAGATGGATGGATAAGGTTGAATGATAGATAGATTTCTCTTCCATACTTATTTGTCTATGCAGTAAACAAGTGCTAGTTTTGCTGTATAAGTGACAATAGTAATTACGTATTCCTTAAATAATACCAATTGTAATTACAGTGACGCACTCAAGCCTACACCTATCCGTAATATACACCGCGCCTATCTGCCACTGATTACTTATTCTCCGACAAATCGTGATCTATCTACATTAGGTCACGTGAGAGTTACACTCGCTCTTCTTTTAATTATTATCTTATCTATACTTGATGTACATGCAACATATATACACACGTATATTAACTATCAACTATCAAACTTTGTTAACGTCGGCTGAGATGTCTCTGGCTTCATCAAGATCGACTTGGAGAGGATGGTCCATCCAGTAGTCTGTTGGGTCAGTAGACCTGGATTGACACAGCGTCGGCAGGTCACCATCCTCGACCTCCGCCATAGGTCGTGCCGTATGGACCACCTCCACTTCCGCCGTAGTACGTGCCGTATTGAGCACCTCCACCTCCACCACGATAGTCGTGGTATGCGCTGGGATCAAACCCAGTCGATGACGGTGAGTAACGATAGCCCGTTGCTTGCGGACTATAGGCCGCACCTTGACCCTGCTGCCTGGTGTACAAGGCCTGGTGGAGTACAACAGGATTGGGCTTGCTGACGACAGACGCGACACCAGGAGGCATCCTGCCAGACAAGGGACCGCGATGTGCGTTCTCGGTAAGTTCCGGCTTCATGCTTGCGAGTACAGAGACAACGCCAGGATCCAACATGCCAATGTCGCTGAGAACGGTGAGAACCTCGATCACCCAGTCCTCGCATGACCAATAGTTGAAACCTGTATCGGGACCTATCAGCTCATATTGGATCCGGACGCTTTGAGCCACCCTAGACACTATCTCCTCGGGATTGAAGTTGTAGGTCCCAATGAGTGTGTTGTTGATGAGAGTTCTACTGTTTCTGGTGCCGATGCTTGACTTCTTCTCATACACGAATGCGCCCACTGAGCCGATGATACGGTAGGATGTGAATGAGGGAAGCATCCCACCCTTGGTCATTAGCTCCCAATGGATAAGCGGGAAGCTGTATTTCCTGACTAGCTGTAACATATGCATGCTATGTGTATGGTTAATGGATCAAACCGGAACGGGTTGCTCTTCAGCTTGTACAGAGCGGTACATATAAGTGTAGACATACCTGGTTGTTCTTTAGCTTGTACTAACAGGATGTGTGTGTAATATACCGGCCGCTGATAATCTCTTTAGCATTCCAAGTGGCAAAAATAAAACCAGTACTACTATATGTCTATATATATGTATACAAGACAATAAAGATATGGAGAACAATGGTGATGACTATAACAATAAAGGTCATGGTATACAGAATTACATGACCTTGATAACAATTGGATCAATAGATTCCAACATGTACAAAGAGGTAAAGAGAACCAGAGAAGAGTGCATATATATGTATGTAAATACAGCTGAGGATGCACAACATGTGTAGTAGGACACATGGTTAATAACGTTGTCAACACGTTGTCGACACATTGTTCTCGGCAGTCTGTGGGTCTAACTCGTCAATCCAGTGGCATGTAGCGCTGTATAAGCGACCGATCCCTAAACCCCACGCTTAGATTGCGGTCCGTTACACACCGCTCCCAGCAGCTGGGGTAGATACCAGACCATTCCCAATCAATTATCCCTGAAAGATGGTCGTTGTGGACGAGTATGTTGCATGGTAGGAGGTCGCCATGGGTAACCACCAGCTTGCACCCCGATGCTATCTCCCTCGACAGCATATCCATATCAAAGGTTGATCCTCCCACTTCCCGCACTATGTCTTGCTGTTCGAGTAGTACCGAGGGTGGACCGGGTCTCAAAAAGCCATGAGCGAGATTGTCGTGATCAAGGCCCGAGTCGCACTGGACGATGCCTCTCACCGTCCCATGCTGACCAGAAGGGTCGATCTCGTCTGGGTCTATGTTGCGCAGCTTGACGAGAAACGATCTGATTTCGTCGCAGACCTGGTGCACCTGCTCTACTGTAGCTCCAGCTCCAATGTACTCGTCGAAGGTCACACCAGGCAGTTTCTCCATGATGATGACGCTGATCCCGCTATGCCGAGTGAAGGAAACAGGAGTCGGCACTAGGTCGGGGAAGATCTTGTTCATGGTCTCTGTCACCATGTACTCGTACTGAGAGACATACATCCCGTACTTGACTATCAGTGTGTCGTTCAACTTTATCACACTGGCATCAGTGATACCATAGTCAACCGACAGCGCATCTAGTGTCGGACTGATGACCACCATCGCTGGCGAGAGTGTATGTTGGGTCGCGCCTGGACAGAACGCAGAGGGTTGTTATAGGTGGCGATAACATTTTGGTAACTAGACTTGATCTGATATATACAACTCTAGAACCAGAACAATCTCTTAATCCCACATAATGCCGAGAGTGGCAGCACGCCTACCAGCACTCCCTCTGACGCCTCTATCTGCTTACAATCTATTAAAATAAATCTCTCTCCATGTCATCTGCAGTGTATTGACTTGTCCCAACTATCCAAATCCTAGTCCTGCTCATTCTTTGCTTCTTCCTCTCTCTGCACAACCTTCAAGTCATCTCGGTTCGTTTTGTGACGTGGTCCAGGAAGAGCTTCATAAGGACATCAGCCTTCTCAGCATCGGTTCTGAACTATTCGAGCTTCCATACGCCATTATCAAGTTGTCCGTGGATGGTATGATGCCTCATCTCAAACTGTTTTGACTTTCGGTTCACCCAGGATCCTCTGCCAGTTGGATAGCTCCTTGATAATCACAATGTAGTGTGATTGGCGAGTTGCCGACCGATACTCCAAGTTCTTCAAGCAATTCTCGTCGGTAAACCACCCACTGTAGGGCTGATTAAGAGCGCTGAAAACTATATCCCGTCGTGGACTGCCTTGTTTCCGTACATCCTGCATCCATCCATCCTCCAACGACATCTGACTTTTGCTCCCCCTCCTCAACGTAGTCCATCGTCCCTTGTGATGGAGGTACGCCGCGAGCAACGCCTGGTTCCAAGATGAGTCGCTGGTGCTGAGCATTGACGCACCAAGTAATCATCGGCCAAGCTGATATCTCGCCTGGTTGCACCTGCCATCCACATGAAGCAACTCATTCCCTATAGGCTTTCAGTGCCGCTCCTGCACCCGTCATTCTAGTCCTTGAGTTTCCATTTTTATTCGCTGCCAGTGGTACAGGATCGTAACGAGTTTGTTCTGGGATGTCCTTGTCATCCATGCCGTATCCAGCTACCGAGAGTCGCATGGTGAAGGTTCCATAACCCTTGATGTGCTTCTTGAACCTCCTGAACAAGTCCATGCTGTGACCAGCCAACTTATTATTGCCATTTCGTGTATCTGAATGTTTACACCTATGTCATGTACCACTAACAAGCAATTTGGAGCTCTGTTCTTTTGTAAATTATGCCGACAGCATCCCAGCTACACAAGTTTCTTGACATTAGATATATACATTGCGGTTTCCGTGCAGGAAGATGGCTATGGGAAGAGCCATACTGGGTGAGACCGTGGGAGTCGTCCGATGAGCCAATCTGCAAGCTTGACATATCTATTGAGGGTGTTGACAGCTGAGAGTTGAAAAGTATTGAGTTTGAATGTATATGTTATATAAAACACAATTTGAAAAGTTGAACAGCGGCTTTTTGAGCTGAACACATAAAAACCCAGTGCCATTCGGACTAAACGGAATACAGCCGAAATTTGCTTCCGCCATTACGTATCCTGTTCAGTTCATGAAAATAATTTACCCTACTTGTAATCTATTTATATCTACATTTCCTTTTTACATCTTCCCGTGGTCACCATAGGAGATTTCAACTTTTGGCTTCATTCCTCGAATATCGGCTCACCATTCTCTTTATCTACTACGAATATTTGGAAAAGATGGCATGTACAGAGAGCGAGACGCAAGTAGTTGATTTGGGTTTACTAAACGATGAAGATGTCGTAAACTGACGCTCACCGTTGGCTGTATCACTGACATTTGATATGACCTTAAGTTGTTAGGTAATACGCAAGGGCAAGTGGCGGAATAAACCATGCAAGTGGTTAGTAACCGACAACTCATTGGGAAAACAGTAATGGCTAGCGGAATAGCTTTGTATAAGGGTAGATAGAACTAGGAGTTTCTTAAGCCCTGGATAGATGAGTGGCCCAGAAGAAGGTTATCTCTTTGGATGCGAAAGCGTGATACGGTCGGATACCGGTGGCTTTGGATGGATATTGTCGGCAATGCGGAAGAGATGTTCCATGTGGGACAAAAGTCCCATGACCTATGGGACTACTCGCATCAGGAAGCAATCGTTGTAAATATATATGAGAAGGACAATGAGGAGGGCTTAAGTCTATAACGGTATTTATCGCACTGAAGTCTGCAACTGACTTTGGGTTAACGCTTTGCTCACTATCGCAAGGCTTTGAATTTGTGTTGACAAGTGACTTGGATTGGACTATCATCGACCATGTCTCGGCACGCCGCTTTTCGAGAGGACCTGGTGGATGTCGAGAAGAGTGCTGAAGAGCAGAGAGAGTACGCAGAGACTGACAAACAAGCACCTCTGCATCCTACCGCCACTCGCACGACAGAGGGAGCCGATACTGAAAAGGGAAGCACTGGATATGCTGGAAGCGAATCGGGCCTGGTGCACAAGAAAGAGTTGAAAAAGGCTGAGAGAAAGTTACTCACAAAGCTTGGTAAGAGACAATGAGTGAGGATTGAATGTGTCGAGTTGACAGCGTCGGGATAGATGTTGCCATTTTGCCTTTTGCTGTGCTCTTGTACCTCAGTGCATACTTGGACAGAGGAAATTTGTATGTAAAAGACACTGCTGTATGTGCGCTGACAAGATCCCAGGGCTAATGCCAGGTTGCAAGGTCTTCAAGAGCAAGTTTTGGATGGCAAGGACAATAATTATTCTATTGCGCTTTGCTGTTTCTTCATTACTGTGCGTTTATTGCAAGGCTTTGAGATACATTGAACGTTGCTGATCCTCAGATACAGTATATCGTATTCTCTGTGCCCGGGACACTTCTTGCTAAGAAATTCCTTCCTTCCCGGTCTATTGCTTGTGGTGCCATGATTTGGTCGATTGCAGCTACTTGTCAAGCTGCAGCATTCAACAAAGCTGGCCTCTATGTATGCAGGCTTTTCGTGGGTGTAGGCGAAGCCATGTTTGGGCAAGCTATGGCTTTACACCTTTCTTTCTGGTATACCAAGTCCGATCTGGCCAAGCGTGTTGGGCTTTTCATTTCAGCTGGTGCTGTTTCGGGCGCCTTTGGTGGTTTGATCTCCTTTGGTGTCTCAAACATTAAACATGCTTCTATCGAACAGTGGAGGATTCTGTTCTTGATTGAGGGTTGTCCTTCTATCCTTCTCGCCATCTGCGTTTTCCTGTTTTTGCCCAACAAACCTCAAATCAGCAAGTATTTGAATGAAGAGGAACGGACCATTGCTTTGACTAGGCTCAATGCCGAGAATAACGTGGAAGCAGATACAGGGATTGACTGGAGAGGTGTGAAACGGAGCTTGACAGATTGGAAGACTTATACTGTGAGCATCGCGTAAGCTAATTGTCGCAAGCTATGCCGTAGCTGAAGCTGAAACGTATCCCATTTAGTTACTCCTGCATGAACCTTACTCTTGGTTCCGTTAGCGGATTTCTTCCAACGATTATAAAGGGTTTTGGTAAGTAGATACTCGTGATGTTGTAAACGATTGAGTCAAGTTCTGATATCACTTTGTAGGCTATACTAATGCCCGAGCACAGCTGTGAGCTTAGCTTTTGGATGTTCTTTTTAACCAGCTAACGGTTTACGCAGATTCACCGTCCCTCCCTATTGTGGTATGTCAAAAAGAACTAGGTCACCGAGTCATGGCTGATTGGCATTCATGCCAGTTGCTCTAGTATTCATGCTGATAATCACTTCTTGGTCGGACTGGCGTCAGTCTCGTGGCCTGCCAGTTGCTTTCGTCTTTGTGCTGGGCATCGTCGGGTGGGCTCTTCTTCTCTCACTTGATGCCCATGACCATTACTCGGCAAGATACTTTGCTTGTATCTGCATTGTCACTGCGGGGTACACAAATATACCATTGTTGATGAGTTGGCAAAGTGGCTGTACCGGCAATCAAAGTCAGAGAGCTACGAGTTTGGGTATGCTCAACACTCTTGGACAATGCCTGTCTTTAGCCGCTGCTTTTCTGTAAGCTACAGCAGGCTGATATTGCAGGAAATGCTCACCGATTTGCAGATTTCCAAAGAAAGAGGGGCCACAGTATCGTAAAGGTGCCTCAGTTAACCTTGCCTTTCAAGCTCTTGGTCTCATTATAGCTCTTTCAATGACATCGTATTACCGTTGGGAAAACAGACGTCGTGACAAGGTAGAAGGGGGCAGTCCGCCTAAGGGAACACCAATCAATGTCCTGGAGGATCATGATCTCGCTGTTGGTTAGTACTGATGTTTGATGATCTGTTACGATACTTAAACTGACGAGACGCAGGCTTCCGCTACGTTCCGTGATTTAATTGTAGAGTGGAGAAAATTGCCATAGCTCAGACTTGTTTTTTCTACCATTTTTTGCAATTTGTTTTCATGTCTTTGGAACTAACATTCCAATGAAGTACAAACTAGATATGGGTTAGACAAGATTGGAGATTGGAATAGACAGAGATCAAAGAAAGGAAAGTGTGCTGATAACGACGCAAGCAAGGCGTGATCTATTTTTGGTGGTCAACAAGTATTGTAATAGTGGTTCATAACACATAATGTATTTGGATTTTGATTACAAAAGAAGCAAGCGGCTCAATATATGATATATGTATAGTTGATAAGCTACTGATACCAAACTACTGACAGTTTGCCGTCTATCCACACCACCTGATGATCTATCTTGTTATGCCTCTAGCGGATGTGCATACTTGATTTTGCGATGAAACGTTTTGGGAGTTCACAAGCGGAAATAGAAGAGGGAAAGCCTTGCAGCTTCGTTTTCGTTATGGGTTGGGCGAGAGCTTGCAAGATCCACCAAGATCCACCACCATTACCTTTACATTGACTGAGACTATCAACGAGTCTCATTTATCCAATCATAATTATGAATGAGTCAAAAGTGATAATGCAGCGTTTGAAGTATTTTCATTATGCAAAGATAGTACATGTATTCTATACAGTACATAATGATGCAGTAATCCGCTAATACCTCTACAAAATGCTAATACTGATGCTATTATATAATATGGTATCCCAAATAATGGAAAGTGCAATGTTTCAAGTATACATACCACTGTTGGCTTAATCCAAATATGATTCAGCTTTGGATGTATCAAGTATAAGGTGCGAGATATATTTCCAGCTCCTTAGAAAAGAGCAAAAGCCGTCTGTTGTTGCTGTCGTTATTGGTGATATTGCTGCAGTTGCTGCTGCTGCTGTTTTTGCTGCTTGACTTGTCCCTCAAAGGCAACATTTGCGATAGCGGAAAAAGGCGGTAAAGTTTGATGTCTTTGTTCGTCGTAGTCTGCTGGCGGCTTTCGCAGTATCAACGATAGTTATTTTGACAGAATGAGTCAATATACTTACAACTCGAAACATTGGGTTGATCTTCCCACCTCCAACTTCTCTCCAATCACCTATACTCGGTAATACTGTCCCACTCTGAACTGGAATTTGCCCCCTCTGTCGCGCAATCTCAGCACTCATCGCTACCGTGTTTGCCTTTGGGGTCCCATATATATTAATTGGTGCACTGTCGTGCCCTTCCAGCACCGTTTCAGGGTATGAGACCTCTAGACCATGCCCATGCCCGGTAGGAAGTGATCTCTGACTAGCGCTTGTACTGTGTACAGGTACCTGTGCGATATGAGATAGAGTCTGTGGCTGAGCTAGATGACCAAGCGAGGAGGTTGAAGAAGCGGCACCGACATTGGCGCGTATCTTGAAATCGTGCGCAAGCTGAGATTCGAGGGAAGCATTCGATCGAGACATGAGATGATGAGAATGCGAAGGATGAACTGGTAGAGACGAGGATGAAGTAGATGGTGTACGCTTGTCGTGTCTAATAAGTGGGTCTATCCAATCTCCTCTCGTACGTCTAGGTCCAGGACTATAAATTATCAGCTAACACTCCATGATGCTAATTTAGCAGACATACTCGCTATCTACAGTCCCAACAGTTAATACACTTCTGCTCCTCAGAGAACGCTGCCCAAAGCTGCTCATCGAGTGATCATCATCATCATCTCGTCTGCGCGCTTTGTGCCGAATCTCATCCCAACCATTGGCGTCATCGTATTCTTTTAGAGCTCCTGCACTTAATCCACTTCTACCTGAATGTCCCGATTGAGCCGATGCTTGGCTTCGTATACTTCCTATTGATTGACTGGCTTGGGTAGCAGAATAGTTTCGCAGTTGGTTAATGCCGACAGACGAGGTAGCATAGAGTCCTTGGAGAGCCGGAGCTTCAGAGACAAGGTTGGTTGAAGAGTACTCAATTTCACTCTTAGATTTGGTTTGATTTCGAGCTTCGATGAGTTGATTTCTCTTTTGCATGACCGCTCGCGCCCTCTCTTTTTGCTTCTGTGCTGCCGCTTCTCGTTGAGCTCTGGCAAGCTCTTTGGCCTGCCTTTCTGCCTCCTTCTTGGCCTTTTTAGGGTCATCCACCATATTCGCGGTGGAAGCACCTAGCCCTACCACGGCTCCAGTGTGTCTGTTTTGAGGCCTGTTGCCAGATTGTGTTCTCTTGAGCGACTCGCCACTGTAACCGTTTTCATCTACTGTAGCAAGATTCGTCGTAGAAGACTTTTCGAGCCCACCAAATACAGAGGATAAACCCCATTTTTTCTTTTTGCCCGTAAGGCTAAGTTTCTCTGACCTAACAGCACCGACAGTAGGCTCAATAGGAGGAGGAATAGGAATATTATGTTGGGAATCATTGTATTGTTGTTGTTGCTGTACGTAGGCTGTGACATTTGCACTTGAATGACCATACGATCCCTGTTGCTGAAACCGGGTTTGAGCATGGCTTTGGGCCTGAGCAGGTAATGGAGTCTGCTCAATAGAGGTTGAAGAAAAGTTGATGACGGGCGAATTTGATCTTCGCGAACCTTCATAGACACTTCCGTCGTACAAGGTAGAAGGTGCCATAATAGATCTCGTCGAATCGATTTGTAGGTCATCCACTTGCTGATACAGCTGCGAATGATCGTAAGCTTGACTGGATTCCTGGTATCGTGATGCAGGAGAAAGTGGTGGACGATGTCCGTAAGAAGAAAGATCATCAGTAGGAAGGTCAAGCTCGCGTAACTGATGGACAAGCGCCGAAGAAGATGCATTGGCAGTTGGGCCTTGCACGTGTTGAGGAAAGAAAATTCTTGAATCGCTGTGATGACTGCTATCTGGAGTAGAAACAAGCGGAGGTAGAGTCCGAATGTCACCATTGGCGAACGCTGGCCTCGCGTCTTGCGGAGAGTAGGTATGAGAAGGCGGTAATTGCCTTGATACGGCATTGGCTTCTTGGTACGAGATCGAAACGGTTCCAAGAGTAGGGCGAGGAATAGCATAAGGTGGAGGCTGACCGACTGAGAATGGTATACTTGGTAGAGGCGGAGTCTGTTGGAGATGAGGCAACGTCTCATGAAAGTAGGGATGATCAATACATTGGGCCGAAGTTAATCGGTATTTAGGATTATACCGTAATAATTCCACAATACAATCAACTAGTGACTGGGGAACCTTTTCGTTGAATAAAGACTTAATTTTCACAGGTTTTCGCTGTATGGATGTCAGTTAATCTGACAAGCTCAAACGAAATGTACCTTTGGGAATGAAAACCCAACATTCTTGGCTAATTTTATGCCCGAGTTCCATGGACCTCCACCGATTGTCATTCCCCTCTCGTCCACACCATACTCTGAACTAGGATCACCTAGTGTCTCTGTGATTCTGTATACCTGATCAATTTCGCTCACGCCTGGGAAAAGCGGTTTGAGATTAAGCATTTCTGTCAGAATAGTACCGAGAGCCCACATATCTACAGGTGGTCCATAATCAGATGAGCGAAGGAGTACCTCGGGAGCTCGATACCATCTTGTGGAGACATATTCGGTGTACGGCGGGAGGGAGTCCGTCGCTCGAGCTAGACCAAAGTCTGCAAGTTTGACAATAACCGACACATCTTTTTCGTATCTGAGTTCTCCCGCTCTGGAGATGTTACCTCTAGCGGAATTAATTAGTTGTAAAGCCTCTGCTGTAAGATAATCAGCAAGGCCGGTGGTCGTCACAAGCAGGTTTTCTGGTTTCATATCTCGGTGGAAATAGCCGTATCCATGGATATGGCATAACCCAGCCGAGATTTGATGAAAGCAGGAAGCGATGAGACCAGCGGCTAGAGGCCGTCCTCTTCGCGATTTAGTCAATTGGTACAAGTTCCCTTCCATACACTCAAACACAAAGTAAAGTTCGTGCGATTTGGGGGAGATGAAAGCGTCATATAATGGGATAATAGCATGATGTGGCGGAATTTTGCGTAAAGACTGTTTGTTTCAGCAAACCCCCTACACCTGAGACGGCCACTCACAACAAGCTCTCCTAAGCTCCTAGCCTGCGTCCAACCCCCTTCCCATACCCTCTTCATTCGTTTCAAAGCGACCAGCCTCTTTCCTGACCATTCAGGCCTTGCTCCGGCCCCACACTGCATCGCCGACAACAGAGTATTTGACTTCACCGGCGAGTGCCAATCACATAACCACACCGTCCCAAAAGAGCCATCTCCAAGACATTTCAACTCGGTATAAGACCGATCGGCACCTGTTTCTCCGTAAGTGCCATGTAGTGAGAGAAAACAACCACCTACAAGGATCTTCAACACCGACCCGACCATCACCCTCTGTGTCATCGCGCACCATCCGCTCCGCCCTATCTCTTCTCTCCCTCCGCCCAGTTATCTCCTTTCCATTCCGGTTTCCATGCTTATCTTCTGTCGCTGCGATATGATTCTGCCCATTCCGTGCTTGTCCATTATGGCAGTTGCCTGTTGATATCTGCATCTTTTGTCCATCCAACCAACTGCCGCTTCTGGCAGTTGGACCAGGAGGCATGGGAGCAGTCGAAGAGTCTCCCCGGGAGTTATCGTGATGGATACCGTGTATGGCCGTGTTTTACAATACTGGTATGACTTGCAATGCTGTCTTTGTGGTACAGACCAACGGTGTAACGGTCGTCGACGGGCAGTTGGCAGAAGACTGGCGATTTTATCTTTTTCTAAAAGAAAGAGTTAGATGTTGAATCTCTATATAATCTGTGAAGGAGTTACAGCGGAGACAAATCACCTCATGGGCTCGGACGCTCTGTGGCAGTTGACTGGATTACCGTGTGCGTGTGAAAACGAAACGAGTGGCAAAAAAAATGGAGACTATAAAAGCAAAGCGAATAAAATTAAGAAATAGCAAAAACCCAGAAATATCCAAAATAGGTTAGTCGTGGATCACTTGGCGCTACTCTGCCTTGTATATCGTTTCTCCGTCTTTTCTTGCCACCACATTCCATTTTATCCGTTACTTTCTTTTCTCTTTCCATCTATTTTCTTTCCGAGTATTGCAAAACAGCAAGAAATTCAGAGACACCGCTCGCCGTCTGGCATTATCACATCCATCTCCAGCCCACATGATTGCGGTTCGGCGCAAACAGCCATCCATGACTCTGTACTCTGGAGCCGCATTACGTGGCTGACAACACAAGGGTCACTGGCCGCCACCAATCACCGCCGGAAACTCATCCTACGTCTACAAACATCCAGCAAAGCTTTCGCAACCGGTCTGTCACGACAAAGAGACCTGGCGGATGGCAAAAGGCTGACAACAGTTACGCGTGCCAGTATCTGTTCTAGCGCCGATTTACCAGCTTTGCCCCTGACAAATCAAACATCCCTTTTTGGCTTTGACCTTTCGGCCACCCTTTAGCTATAAGCATGTTTATGTTTGACAAACATACGCTATGCGGCACTCCTGACCGGATATCCTGAAGCTACAGTGGCAAGTTTGGGTGATAACGTAACGACATGACTTGGATTCAAGATGCAGCGAACAGCATGGGCCGGTAACAGCCCATAACAATGCATGAGATGGCACTGGTCAAGGCACGATGCAAAAGACACGGCAGTGATTATGGAAGCAAATGGGTGTTGTAAGCAAGGTTGGATGCTAAAAAGCGATATTGGCATGTGCTCATCTGTTTGCTGTTTATTTTGGAACCGCGCTTAATCGACAAAATTATCACAGCTCGAATCTCTGTCGGCTTGTGGCTTATGGAATGGTCTACTCAAAATGCAACTCAACTACCTGGTTTGACAACCTAATGGTAAACCACCACATACTCAATTCGCTTGCATGTTTTATCTCTGGAGATTCTCAACTTATGGCCACCAACTGCAAACGTAATACAAGATCTGTCACAAACGCTTACAGCGGTCTGCCGTCTGCATGACAGATGCATGAGTAGACAATACCAGTCAAATACTTGGGTCGTCACAACAGAAATTTGTTGCTGGCCATCTGCAATGCATTCACAATGGGCAATTCAAGATATCATGTATGATTGAGTCGATGACAACTAATTATATGAAAAGGTTTGTGTATGCAGTAATGTGAATTCCAAAAATCTCCCTCTCTATTCAAAGATTAATCCGTCGGGCCCGTCTTCTGACAGATACACTCTCAGCCACGAGTTACTCCTCCCTTACAAGCTTTAGCCACACATTGCCTACCATGCACTTGTCTCGCACAATCTCCCATGGGCCAAGCACTCCTCGTCCTTCAGCATCGCCCATAAGCCGACGCTCAATCTCTTGCTTCCCTTCGACTGTTCCTTCACTTTCCAACGAAACAAAACCTTCCCATGCTGGATCCGTACTCGCTTGACCGGCATGTATTTGGAAACCTGCTACATGAAGATAGCGTTTCGCGCTCACCCGAGCACCACTCGCTACTGTCATATCTCGTCTATCGTACGCCAATCGAAGTGATTCAAGAGCCTCTTGACCAAAAGGCGTAAGGTCAAGATAAATAATTTGCGGTGCAGGGAAAAATGAGTGATAATACGATGGGGCAAATTGGAAGGCATTAATTGCAGGTGGAAGATGGCCATGGGATGCCATGTTGTATGAAAGAGGTAGAAGTAGGTGTCGCGTGAATGGAACATAGATCAAGACGTGCTCCGTGGTTCTAGGCGAACGAATAGCAGTATTAATGACCAAATCGCCCAACTTGAGCCTTCGCATTGCCCCACACTTCTCCAGCTCTTTTACAGCTGCGGCACATCCTTCGGAGCTTGGCCATCGCTTGACCTCCTCGGAAAGAGGTACAAACACCCTCAGGAGCGGAGCTCTGTCAAGGACAAATGGTATAGGTTTGTCAAAAATTGGCTCGATGCGTTTAATTCCTGGCGAAGGCGTATACAGATCTCGGCGACTAAGACCGTCTACTGATGAGCTTCCATCATAGTCTGATCGACGACCACTTCGTCCTTGTTCACTTGTGCTTGAAAAACTTCCCCGTGTACCGCTTCCACCACCAATAGGAGGCGGCATTGGCATGCTTGCTGGGAAACCCGGTACAGGTGGCGCGTTTCTATCCACCGCAAACGAAGCCCTTGATGAGTTTATGCTCCAAAGTCGATTGTTTATCATAGACGGACTACTCTGTACTGAGAAAATCGATCCAGGTCTACTGCTACTTTCTACCAAACTTGTCCGAGATCGCTGAGGATCGCCATGCCGCTTAAAATTGTACCGTTTCGCGCTTGGATAGCTAACAGGTGGTAAATTTGCTTTACCAGAAGGTATAGGGGCGGCAGACGGATATAGCGGCATATCACTGATACTTGCTGCTGAACTCCCCATTGATTTTTTCCTGAAAGACATACTTGTTGCTGCTGAAACGAATGATCCAACACTACCTCGTCGACGAAGTTTGCTTCCAGCAGAACCTGGTTGACTGAGAAATTCAGAGTCCATCAGAGGTTCTTCTTTGGGCTTGGCTGCGAGTGGTTCAGGCATGATTATTTCTACTACTTTTTCACTCTTTGGCATTTTTCCTCGTCCCAATTGGCCTGCGATACAAACGGCGTCGGGGCCGACTATACTATTCACTCGCGATCTATGCCTTTCTCTCGTTATCAGACTACTCTGGGAGGTGGAAAATGAAAAGCTGTGCGTGGCGATGGTCAAGTCATCTTCAAATGGCAAAGGAGCGGGGCTTGGGAACAAATTTTGTGAGAGAGAACGAAGGTGTAAAACGATAAGGGTATGAGAAAGGCACAGGTGTTGTAGAAGAGGGTGCCATTGATGAGGATAGGTACTAAAACTTGCTGGGTCGTGCAAAAGAGATTCCACTAAATTATACGTGTCAGCTTGAGTTCCTGTTGGATTTTGCTTACAGAATCCTTCCCAGACAGTCAAGTTTGGCCAACTTCTTTGTCCTTCTCTACTCTTATATTTACTCACACTCATCCCCCATTCTCGCAAGACCCATCTTCCGATAATCTCGCCACTAAATCTTTTTCGGATCGCGTCGGAAGCGCCCATCAACGACAAAAATGAATTGATTGGCATGTACGGCAATAGTGTAGCCTGTATAGATGGATAGGCAAGAATAAATGTGATTGTCGCGCGGGGTCTGGCGCCTCTCAGGGTAGCTGGCGGAAGAGGGTTTGAAGGCAAAAGAGATGGAAGTATAGGGACGGAGGAGCTTTTAGGTAGACCAAGTGATGGTTGCGGTCCTGATCGACATTGTCGCTGATCATGCTGCATTGGATTTTGAGAATCTTCAAATAAAGTCGATACTTTGAGATCTGATTGCCCGCCAAGAGGAGAAAATATTATTTCTTGTCTCTCCCCATGCAATTTTTCCATTGGCTGCACAACTCGCTGATTTGCTCGAGCAGAAGAAATCCTAGGGGGAAGATTCTCTCCCGTTAGTGGTGCCATTGTCCGTTGATTAGCCGGATCATATTCTTGTCCTTGCGTTGGATGTCTTTGATTTCCTCTGGCTTGTGTTGCCGGGCTTGTCGAAGACAATGAACCAGGAGTTTTTCTTGGGTCAACCAGAGGAGGTAATGTAGATGAGTGAGGAAATTCAAAATGGAGTGATTGAAAGATGGGCTGCTCTAACGTAAAATGTTCCGGTGTTATTGTTGACGTTTTGGTTGAAACAGACTGAGAGTCTGACATTCTCTCAGCATGTGTTGAACTATCTTGAGGTACAGAAGCATCATTGATAGGTCGTGGCTCGGCCTGCAATGGCACAAGGTTCGCTGGCCGCCCGTCAATCTTTCTATCACTCTGATTCATTTGTTTCCTTTGAGATCCAATACTAGCTAGAGTTGCAGGTGTACCTTGACCAGGAGGGTGAGGGAGAGGCCTTCTCTTCATCTCACCCACCGGCGACGAAACAATACTTTCTACAGACAGCGTAGTGGTATGGCCCTTCCTACTTGTCAGTGAACCGGGATTTGATTCAAGTGAATCTTTTCTAATCGATGCAGCCACAGCCATCTTGTACTTGCTCGCCTCGCTTAGTGCCTCTGTCAATATTGGAGATGAAGATTGTTGCGTTGTTTCTGTTTTCTCGGAGGACATATACCCGTGGCGAGTGGAGGCGATGGGCGATGATTTTGATGAGCTTGTAAGAATTGGATGAGCAGTGAACGATTTTGGTGGAGTAGTCAGTGGATTTGAGGACTGATGCAGACCGTTAGTTGGCAATAGTGGACCCGATTCTGACTGAAGCATAGATCGCGGTTGGGGTTGTTGTTGTTCCTTCGACTGCTCTTGTGAAGTCACTTGCGCTTTTTTTCTCTCCCGCTCATGTCTTTCATCTCTACTTTGCTGCCACTTCCAATTCCGTTCCAGGAGATGTTCCTCCAACTCTTGCCCTCGAGCTACACTCATCTGTCCTGCCATACCCGGCCCAGTCTCGGGAGGAGCTGCTCCAGGCGGCAAAACTAAAGTCGGACTCTTCATTGAGCATCGATCATGTACAAGTGAACTGCTATACGCTGGCGGAGCTTCTGTGGGTATTGGAGGACTGATAGGCTCAGCACCTTCAAGGCGAGTCAAGCCCAACCGCTGAGAGCTATCAGGTTGCGAATTCGGATGGTCGGGTGGTCGAGTGGGAGGAGGATGCCGGGGATTTGAGACGAGCAGAGGTGTGATCATGGGCTTTCCGCTTTGAGACTTGTCTCTCTCCCGCAATTGTCCCGGGACCGGAGCGCTTTTGGATGCCTCAGCCATCTCAAATGGTAGAGAAGGTAAAGGCGATAGAATTGGTTTACTGCGTAGTGATGAACGAAGATCACCATGCAAACGGGAAGATGTTCTGGCAGTAGGCTGAATTGGTTTTGGCTGAGGATACCCATCTATCTCTTGTCAGTCTGAAAGCTCTTAATTCTAAACTCACCACTCCTTGTCTCTCTCAGAGAGTTCACTTTATTCCCTCGAAGAGGTTCGTGTCCTGTGGGTGATGGAGACACCATCCGAGACTTGTGTTCCACTGGGGACACGTACCGAGACAATCGCACCCCTCCGTGGTCCGTTGAACTACCAGGTGGTGATACCGGCGGGCTTGAATTACTCGCAAGAGCGGCATGGATGGGAGCACGGTTTTGTGAAGACGTCTGGAATGGTTTGTAAGACTGTTGCGTCTGTGATGGTGACCTGGAAAGTTGGACGACATGAGGTTGCGGGAAAGAAGGATAAGGTCCTTGTACAGAAAAAGGCTGTACTGGGGCCGAGTAAGGTCCTTGGGAATGGAAAGGCTGCATTGGATAGCTTCCAAGAGGAGTTGCCGCAGGGAAATTGGGATAAGGTCCAACAGAAGAGTCCATCTCTGACAAGATCCCAGCCGTACCAGGAAATAGAGCATCAATAGGCGTTGTCCCTACCTTGTTCCGTTGCAACGGACCATCTTCTGCCACGTCAGTTGGATCCTTCACATTCGACTCACTCTTGAGCAAGCCTCTGTCCTTTTTCTTTCCACTCTCTCTACGCGTATTTGGCTCCAATGTATCCAGTTGCTCAACCATGTGCTCAATAATTTCCTCTTTTGCCTCTCCCGGTTGCGACTTGTTGCTTGGCTGTACAAGTGGCGTGTTGGGACTACTGCTGACCAGCGACAATCTTCTGAAGAAACCTGGCTTTTTCTGCGCCGGCTGCTGCTGCTGGCCAACCATCATGGCTTCTACCGTACCCTCCTCCACAAGGCTCTTCCCGCTCTTCGCCTGTCGCCACTGCGGCTGAGCTGCCGGAGCCAGCACAGCAAGGTTCTGCAGGAGCTCTGTACTGCGCTGTCTTCTGTTGGCGTAAAATGCTGAAGGAGGAGGGAGACTACTTGGCTGCTCTGCCGATGACCCTATGAAAAGAGTAGAAGAAGATGGAGAACAAATGGATTCAGTACGCCTTTTTGTATCGAGCGGAAACGGAGCGAGGTGAAGGATGGAAAGTGGCGGAGAAAGGTTGGTCATGGGATTTTAAAGGTTAACAAAGGATTAATAATGTTAATATAACCACAGAGAAGAGGTCTGTGCTCACCTAGACGTGTTGTAATGCAAAAATATGAAATACAAATATTGATTAGAAATGTGTAAATTGAGGATTAGAAATTTTCCAACATTACAAAATGAATAGAACAGAATGGAAACAAAAATTATTTATTTAAATAAAAAAACAAAACGTTTAAAGCTTTCACTTGATTTATAAAAGTCAAGATATTCCAGCATAGCATAAGAACATCACTATTACCACAGTAAAACGTACAACGTACGCCAATCTAGACCAACACTGGCATGATGAGAGGATGCAAATCGTCCATGGTTGCGGATATATCTCTTCAACCCCATTCCACCCTTCCAAGACCGCGAGCTCCTTCGCCTGCCGCATCGCGAACGACCACCGTTCTTCCAAACAAGATACCTTGCTTTGCCAACCCGTCAAGCAACAGACGTCGATAGCCTTCCGACATCATCAAACCACCACCCAGGGCCAAGACTGACCGATGCGGCTTCACCACCGTTTGATCGCCCAAGAGCGACAGCACGAGCTCGACAAGAGGTTTGATGGCTTGCTTGGCAAGATGGAGAGCGGCAAGGTGAGACGCAGTCTCCATCTCTTCTTCCTGGCCCACCATGCTTTCCCTATCACTATCTCCGCCTTCGCTTCCCGGTGGTGTGGGCATTCCGCTACTCCCACCTCTCAACATTTCGTCTTCAGGGAAAGCCCACTTGAAGACGATTCTAGCGGCTCCTGCGATAAGCGCATTCCGCCTCGATGTTGCCTCGCCTTCGTCCTCCTCAACCATCCCTGAGCTTGTCAAGGAAGCAATGCTGATGAGATCCAGCGGATCATTCGTTCTAAAATACGTGAGAAGGTCTCGGTGGAATGGCAAGAGTTGCGGCGGAAGGGAGGAATAGATGCCAGAGGAAGCATGCCGGTCCGACAAGAAGAGCAGTGCACGAATGGCCAAACGACCTATCCAGAAAGCAGAGCCTTCATCACACAAACTATACTCGATGAGCCGATGCTCGACCGTTACCCAACTTACAGATATCCCCAGCCACGGACCACAGCGACATCCTCCAGAGGCAAACCTCTCCTCCTGCCCTCTCTCACCTTGATGGTCCGCCCAACGGTTCCTGTACCAGCTACGAGGGCCAGCACATGATCCATATGAAGACTCAAGGCTGGCGCAGCCAACAGATTCACATCTACACACTGTTAGCTCATACGGTACGCCCAACACGCACCGTTCGTCACTTTAACCCTGCTCTCGTCCAGGCCCAACGGTGCGGCGATGACCCTCGCAAAAGCCTCTTCATCCGCCCGACAACTGATACCGGCCAGGCCAAGCCATGCTGAACGAAATATGGGTGTGTTGATGGGCGGCAGCTTCGTCCTTGTGTGTCCGCGTGGCTGCAGCCGAGGCTCTACCGTAGCCGGTGTCGTAGGACGCGATGAATTCGGAGAAAGGTTGGCAGGATGCAGGGAGAGCGGCAAGGACGCGAGAGATTGCTGATGGCCATGGGCGATAGGGTTCATCACTGGAGGAAGGTACTGTTGTGCAAAAGATGCCGATCCGACCGACGAAGGCGGCGTTGGCAATTGGTTCTGAGCCAGTTGTGTAAACGGCAGATGGGAACCCAACACTGGCTCAAGAGGCGGTATGACAAGGTCGCTGGGAAGCATTGTTGGCGGGAGTTGGGCCAGTGCGCGGTACGTTGCGAGCAAAAGAGACTGGACTGCCAATGTATACCCAACACTCTGACTGTGGAAGATCAGCCTTGTCCCTCGTGGGTCAAACTCACACATTGGATGGCCCGGCGGAACCTCTCACTTCTAGACCGTCCACAGATTTTATGACGACATTGACTTTTGAGCCTCCGCCGTCTGCACATAGGATGAATCGCATAGTGCTTGGGATAGGATGAAAACCGATTGTGTTTATTATGTACTTTTGTTGACAGCTTCCAGAGGAGAAAAGAGAGATCTACAGTGACACCGGAGGGTTTATAGAGAATGGGAGATGCCGATCATGCAAAGGAGGGTTTATCCTTTTCGTCGACGGGTCTGGACGGGTCGAGAATGGCTCTGAGGGCTGCAATGGCCGGCGTTGTGAGTTTTTGGATGAAAAATAAAAAAAACAATAATAAATGTAAAAGAGAGAGAGAAAATGAAAAGGAATCCCAAACACACAGTTTAATCCGTTGTGTTTTTTGATGAAGCAGTCTAATTTGATTCCTTCGTTCCTTTGTTTCCGCTAGTTACATTCCCATCGCGTGCCTGATTCATTGTTCTTCGGAAAAGGATATATCCGCTTTCTCCGACGGCACGTTGTCACCGCTTTTCCCGCTTCTCAATGGCAATACTCCACGGCGATGTCTCCGAGAACTGATGGTTCCTGGACGGGTTCCTTTGCTTGATCGACAGAACACTCTAATGTGCCTATCGCTCAATGCTAAGAAGAGGCTGTGCCTGATGATGGAAAGCCGGTGGTTTATGGAAATGGCGGAGTTTTCTGTTTGTCTGGTTGTTTTAACTGGGTTGCAAGTTGGGCCTTTCTCAACCGTTCATTCATCCAGCTTTGTCTTTCGACTTTGATGTTTGGCGTCCATTCAAAGCATATATGCATTACTGACGGCTATATTCTCAACATGCAACATGACAACAAGATAGACCAAGTCATGAATGTATACAACTCATCATCAAATCAAAAGCTACACACGCTGTTATACAAAACTTGGCAACAACACTATAATCGACGCCAACATTCATTTCATTGTCGTTCCGAGCCTTTTAATTTCTGTAGTTCATCGCAGTAGTAGAGAAGGCTACTACCCGTCATACGCGTGACATGTTGTTCGTGCAAATTTCCCATGAAAAGTGACTCGCTAACCCATCTCAATAACGAGATCACTAAACAGGCATGAGCACATCTCAACCTTCCATCACATCTGTCGTGCTCACCATCATCAAGATCCACATTCCTCTCCCTACCTTCTCCCAGACAACTGACCAACTCGCTCCCAGCGACGGTTATAAATTTCAAATAAGTCGGTCCAAACATTGTAATCTCTTCCCTCGGCGTCCATCCCTTACATATATCTAGTATCTCTAATGCGCCGTCAATCACCAAGGCTATGCTTGCCTCCCGCAGTTCAGTATCTGGCTGGGTAGCAGTATTTGAAGCTAGCGGATCTGGGATGTTGTTATTGGCTTCAAGGGCTCTGGCTACAGTCGAGTTGACATGAATCTTGGCAAAAGCCCAAGTCATCTCCGTGTACTTCCACTTTAGCAACTTATCTGCCCCTTTCAAATTTGATCTTCTTCCACAAGAATCTCTGGCAACATCTTGAAAATCTTCATGCCACCATCTCAAATCACCTTTGACCTTGACAGCTAACCTTTTCAATTGACTAAGAAAGACACGACGTTCATTCTCCAGGTGACTGATTCGCTCCAGTCCATGCCGCCATTCATTAAAGATGGTCATCAATCGAGCATGGGACGTTAAGAGAAGGTCGTGCGGGTCTGGTAGTTCTTCAATAGGGATACTCGAAGATTGTGGTACACCGAATGGTTTTGTAGGGGATTGAACCGGCGGGATCAACAGACTACAGTACGATAAAGCATCCCGAAAAAGAGGGGCCGGCATGCCTTGAATAGTCAGACGTTCTGTAGAATCAACAATGTAACACAATAACCAAACACGGGCCATATCCTGTACGCTAGCTTGACGCTCTGGAGGGACAAACCCTGCTGTCTCGGCCAAGGTCACTCTTGGGGGTGTTGAAGAGAGCAACTACTCTTGTTAATACCAGCTTACCAGTCTGGAGAAAAACGTACCTTGATCCAGCCCCTTGCCCATCGAAAGGCTGATTGAGCAATCACAGCACCTTCAGCTCTTTCAGTAATGTACGTCGCCAAAACACACGCTGCAACAATCTCTTCCGGTCCAAGACCAAACTCTGCATCCAATGGGTCATCACCCTCGACATCCCCAAAGTCTTTTGCTTGTTTTCCTTCAAACCTCTGCCATGATTCAGCAGGAGAAGTTTCAAGAAGCGCCAACACTTCATCAATGAGCTGATCTCGGTAATGAAGATACTCTGCACAGTGTTCAGAAGCGACAAGGCAAATGACAGCAAGAATGAGAGGAGTGATTGTACTAGGACCGCCTTCCAGATAAGGAAATTTACGAAACTGAAGGCGATACCCATAGAGAAAAGCACCTAGACGCGAATGAAAACTACCAGCTTGTCAATGGTGTCCACATCAAGGCATTGACTCACTAATTGGACAAAAACAGAGCATCGCTGTTGCTGACAATCTTCTTTTTTATGATATCCTGTCTTGGATCCCTGACACCCATTGAAATTTCCATACCATTCTCATCATGAAACTCGCCGTCAACTTCGGAATGTATCTGCAAAGGTTCATCTCTCATTGAGGAAGTCATGTGTCTTTGGGCACTTTGAAGGGAGTAGTTACGAAGCTGCGCCAGCTCGGACGTTGGAGGTAACATGATTGGCTGACCAAAACTCGAGCGTGTGGGCGGCAATGACTGCGGGGAAACCGAGTCTCCAGTTGAGGGAGTTACATTCTTGACAGACGTGGGTGTTCCATGGATAATCCGTCCAGCTTCAGGCTGCTGTACAGATTCGGTATCATGGCCTACTGTTGGTAATCTGAATGGTTGCTGGGTGGGGCCTAGCCTCGTAGGTTGCAGAGTGGGACTGTTGAACTGTTTTTCAAGAGCCGAAGCTGGCAGATGAAATCTTGGCGCAGAGTAAGACGGAAAAATAGTGGCCTGAGATGGAACGTTGCCCTCCACATCCGAACTTTTATTTGTCCCTCTGTCCATTGCCTCCGATCGTGTCTCATCTTCAGAGCCTTTTCTCTTCTTACTCTTTCCTTCTCTGTCGTTTCCAGATGTTTCAGACGCGTCTCTAACCTGTCCGTCCCCAATCGCTATAATATTGTCCCTATCTGGAGGGCGATACTCTTCTAATGGAGCAGACAGCGGGGGGATGATGCTTTGAGATACGAGATGATGCAAAATATGCTGAACAGCAGCCGATAATTGGGAGAGATGAGAGGTGGCAGCATAAAGATCCGTGTGAAAGGTCTGCTGCCAGTTTTCGTCCTAACTCATGTCAGAGCCGTCTCACTCGCTTGAACTTACATAGCCTTTTGCAAAGAATATGCACTTCTCCTTTCTCGCTTTGCACCTCACGCAGACGCTCTCATCCGGTTGAACCAAACACTTGAGCTTGGCTTTTCGACAATTGGAGCAAGCCTTTTGCTTCTTTTCCCTCGTCAATATAGCCGGAATAAAAGTCTTTTCTTGCATCGATCCATGGCTCGCTGTTGGTGGAGGCTGCCATTCTGAAAGTGGCATCTGTTTCGACATCGAATTCGTCCTCGAGCGCTTCTTCGACCACTTTTCATCTGTACCCGACAGTTGCGGTACGTGCTGTGATAATCCAGTTGCAGACGGTAGGTCGTTTTGAACCGCAAGCTCCTTTTCCCCCATCGCATGTTCCGCGCCCGACAGCTGGGGCACCACAGACACCTGTGAGTTTCTTCTCCAATGTTTCCATCGATCGACGTCAGACATGCCAGTACTCGATGACGTTTGGTAGGTCATGCGCCGCTGCATGTGGGAATGATTCTCTCCATTGCTACTGGTGTGATGCGAATGACGTTTTACCATATGGGGAACCTCTCGAAGCCATGTGGCATTTCCAGGCTCACCACCCACGACATCGGCACTGCTGACGGCAGGATGGGTCGGGACAACGTGTAGTGGTGGTGGTGGCGCGAAACGGTACTGCGACGACGATGCTGAGGGTGGATAATGAAAATTGAGAGCGGGTGGATGATCTAGATGAGGAAGAAGCATGGGAGAAGATTGTGGAGGAGGGGGTTGGGGTGGTATACGAGAGGGAGAGGACATGATGGATGGATGTTGCGAGAGAGGCATGGTGGGTTATACCGGGGCACACTCCGATTCCAGCAGAGAGGTAACTGTGTGACTCGCCTGTTGTTCTGAGAGGACGCTGATCAACGTTCCAGCTGGTGACCACACGACAGAGGGCTAAGCGTTGTCTTTGAAGGGAATGTGTTTGGACTGACGTGGCCACAGCGAGTTTCAAAAGCAGAAAAGCAAGAGCAAACGGAAAAGAAAGAGAGAAAAGAAAAAAGCAAAAGGAAAAAGGAAAACAATAATGCTAAGAAATGACAGTCATAATAACAAAAAAAAAAAGTTTCGAAAAGCTAAAAAGTTGACGAAAGCTGACTGGACTGGTTATCGCCGTGTGTACCGGATGCATCACATAACATGAGGCTTCAAAGTTGAGACTTTATTTCCCTGAATCAGTTCCTCATTTGGAAAGAAAATAAAAGTCCCTATGAAAGCTTGGACCTGTTGCCCCAATTTTAATTTTCTCCCGCTAACCTTGTTGCTTTTTTTGGGGGAAAAAGAGCTGGCCCAGAAATATCTCTCATTTGAATCTTTGTCGTTTTCTCTTTCTGTTTCTGTCTGTATCTGTATCTGTATCTATATCTATCTCAATATTTATCTCTTCTTTCTCATTTCACTCTCTACACCATCATCTAGCCACTACTCGACCCCTCACGTTAGTACCCGCCACGTATGTCTCATCATCATCCAACAGCCACCCCGTCGATCCATACCAACCTGTAAGCCACACACTCCCACGTTTTTACCCTTTCTCGATCAAGTCCGTTGCGATTTCGCTGCGTCGCGCGCCCATGGCCTGTTGCTTAAACAACCCAGAGTCTACCACGCTCCCCTCTTTCCTATCCAGCGACAACCATCAGCCATCAAGATAAAGAACAGTTGTGACGTCGCCCCAAAAAACCGATTCGTCTTGTTGAATGGACAGATCCCTGATAATCCAATGGCATGGGTAAAGGGAGCCAAAACATCACCCAGCCAGGATGAGTAAAGCCAAATGGAGAATTAGCGGTGTGGCGTCGGGATTGCCATGGTGATGGCAGGGACAGTAGAGGAAGACGACGGAAGGCGTATGTGGAAGGGATCAACAGTGATTGAGGTGACCAGGTGGAAGGTTTCTTCTGTCCGTGTGGATAGGTCCGACGGAGAGTGTAACTGCGGGAGAAAAAGCTGTGTGTCTGCGATGTCGTGTTTTTCGCATAGTCGCGGAGTGGGTAGGTCACGAGCGGGGTAAGGAGATGCGAAAAGGTAACGGTAGTGGCTGGGTCTGACGAATGGGGCGTATGGTCAGCTGTTACATCAGCATGAGGCGAACGTGTTCTTTGGTTGGGTGAATCACTGCTGGTGTTTGCCCTTACATTCCAGTAGGTGGCTGGGATGGGTCTTGTCTTGACGACTGTCTTTGCAATGCAGCGAGCGTGTGTCAACCTCTGTCACATGGACGCGCAACGCGTGCAGCAGCAGTCCAAGGGCAACGAATTTTTGCAGCATGTCTGGGATGCTGATGGATAGAAATATCCCAGGCTTGTGAAACTGCTTCGTGCGAGAGCATGATTGTATATTGCGAGTTGGCGATGGCTGATGGAGTGATTAAAGAACTTGCTGCATCCGATAGCGATGCTGTATGGATCGTTGGAGGCAAACAGGTACAAGAGACATTCAATCGGCACCAATCTACTGCCAAGTGATTGCCCTCGACAGAGTGTGGTGCATGTTGCTCTTTCCGCTCTCAGCCACTGCCGCAAGAAATGAGAATGTTGACAAGCATTAAGGATTTGGTCTAGAAGTGTTGGCCGGATGCTACAGGTAGCATGGTGTGTTTTTGATTGTCACAACAGAGCGTTCTTTTCAAATTCCAGGATAATCAAATGTCCAAAGATAAGACTTGCCTTTTGTGCCTCGTTAGTTGAGTTGGCAACTACCATACTGGACTCTACCTATCGCTAGCGGTAAATCCCATAAGGATTTCTGGGAGCCAGCATAGGAGGCTGTTTGTTTAGGACGCCACTTTTATTGCTTTGTCGGGAAAGATGAACCGGAATGTATATTATCAGATAAGAATTCTAAAACACAAGTAACATGATCGCCCAAGGAATAAAATGTTACATGCGGCAGGTCTTGTTTGGTTCTTTTGTTGATCATCCAAAGGGCTTGTGTGAAGTTGTGTCTTTAGGTGCATTGTTTTCCAGTACCCATCATTCATAAGCAGCTACAAGTCCACAAAAGTAAGATTGTCTTTATTAATACAACAACTGTTTTGGATAGAGTCTAGGATGGCATTTGTAGAGAGTTTAGCGCAGATGCGCATTGGTTCCACAAGATGTACGTCCAAGTTGGCCAAAGATCGTGGGATAGACATTAATTATACATGCTGCTAGACAACTCTCCATGGGTACAAATATTTATCGTTGGTTTTGTCTGTTTCTGTTCGGTGGGCATGTTCAGTGCCATCAATGGCCTTGGTGCAGGGTAGGTCTTGGACTAGCGTTGCAAGAATGCTGATGGGCACCCATGGCAGTGGGACACAGGATACAGCCTTGTCAGATACTGCCTACGCCGTCCTCTACGGGAGCTTTGCTGTGATGGGGTTCTTTGCAGGTTCTATAAACGCAAGTCATCCCAAAGAGTTTTGGACGTTTGCGACTGACCCTCAGTCAGAACATTCTCGGACCGAGACTGACACTTTCGATTGGTACCACCGGTTATTCTCTCTACATCGGCGTCAGTGGAATGAATGAGCCTCTGTCTTGAGGGAAAAGCTCATCGGCCTACAGGCTCTCTGGACTTACCAAGTTCGCGGTACACGATGGTTCCTCATCTTGGCGGGCGCATTCCTTGGTGTAACAGCGTCCCTGTTGTGGTCGGCCCAAGGCTCCATAATGATGTCTTACTGCATGGAAAAGGACAAAGGTCGAGCGTTTGCAGTGTTTTGGTCCATTTTTCAGATGGGCACGCTTGTGGGTGCTGCCATCGCACTGGGCATTCAAGCACATAGCACCCTGCCATCAGTGTCTACCGGTGTCTATTTGGCGTTTATGGTCATCCAGATATCAGCCATCTTCAGCAGTTGGCTGGTGTTACCTCCACGTAAGTGGCCATCTATTCGAAATAGCTGACAATGGATAGATCTCGTGGTTAGAGGCGATGGCACTATTGTCAAGCTTGAAGACGCAATTACGCCCAGACAAGAAGCTCGCCATTTTGTCAGGATGTTTAAAGACTGGAAGATGCTGTTGCTTTTGTGAGCGCCGTCGTTTAGTGTATATACCTTACCAACTTGTTTAGTCCAATGTCCTTTGCTTCCAACTACTGTAAGCAGAACAGAAGCTTCTTCCTCAACAAGGCTGATACATAAAAGTCTATGCTTATCAAGGAGCCATAACTGCCTTTCTCTTCAATGGACGGACGCGTGCTCTTGTCTCACTCCTTACCGGCCTTGGAGCGATTGTCGGGGCCATCTTCATAGGTCTCATTCTAGACCGCATTCCTCTGTGTAGGAAAAAAAGATCTCTCATCGGATGCGGAGCAGTGGTGGTTTTGAATGTCATCATTTGGATCGGTGGGTTAGTGTTTCAAGTGACTTTTAACAGAGGTACGAATCATATCAAGTGGGACTGGATCGACAAGGATGCCGTTGGGCCGATAATCTTACTGATGGCCTGTGAGTGAGAAATTTGTAGGCTTGAACAACGAATTGACAAAAAGTTGATAGATTACATCGGAGATGCTGCTTTCCAAGGTCTCGCTTACTACACCATGTCAAGCATATCCAATGACCCCTTCAAGTTGGCCCGCATGGCCGGGTATTACAAGGGCATCCAGTCTGCTGGTGCTGCCGTATCTTATGGGATGGATGCTGTAGCTGCACCATTCCTCACAGAGCATTTGGTCAGTTGGATAATCTTGCTGGTTTCATTACCTCCTTGCGCTTATGTGCTTTGGACGTGCAATGAGACCAATCATGGCATTGAGGATGCTGTGAGCGTTGAAGTTGATGACGCTGCTATAAGGAGGGTTGAGGTGCCCAGAGGATCTTTTACGCATGAGGACGATGAGCCAGATTATGTCAAGAGCAAAAGTTATGGGAGTGTTGGTGTTGTCGAGTTACAAGAATAGAATGACAGGCCCATTGCGATGAAAATCTTGCTGTTTATTCGAGTAAAGACTGTGCAAGAGAGATATCTGATCTGTTTCCTTTTGGCAGCGCCATTTCATTGATTGAGTTGTGCCATTATATATGAGTTGTGGATATGCAATTGATATTGTAAATGTACAACGTCACAACTTTCGTTCGTGTTACCATGTGAATGATTACGTAATAAAAATAAACATTCCACAAGATGGCCGGCGGCGATGATTTATTTCTTTTCCTCCTTGTTTCATTACTTACCTTCAACGGTTTTAACTTAACTCTTTACTTTTCGGCTAACTGTAATCTTCTCTTACGCCATCGCTTCAGCCGTATATAGCCTTGCCTGGCTATTACCCATATCTCTCCTCTGGAACGAGGGCAGCCAAATTAATATATAGCGTCACATTATAAGGCCATTACGTCCATTACTCGTCCGACTACTCAAATCAAGTATTGCTCGATATCCCAGGGAAATATCTCCTTCGATCCATGCCCCCGCTCGAAAAAGACTGTCGTCGCGACTGTGAACATTGAGAGTGATTGATTTGCTTGTGAGTATAGCGTATGATTCAGATAAACCTCAGCTCATGTTAACAGTACCATTTGTCTCCCAACTTGGATCAAAGCACTAAAAGAAGCTTACTCTACCCAATCACATAATGAGTGATTCTCAAGGCCAAGGAGTCCATTCGAACCAGATACTAGCTCCCCTGAAAAGGTCGGTTTATAGAAATAAATGTACCGCCCACTACCGCTAATGGATAGTGACAAGGAATCATGCCTGTAAAGAATGCAAGAAGAGAAAAACCAAATGCGATGGTAACAAGCCTTCCTGTACTCCTTGCCTCCGATCTCATGCACATGCCATAAGATCTGCGAATCGGAATGGGACTACACTACCAATATTAGTCTGTACTTGGACAGATAGCGGTCTTTCTGAGACTATTCCACCTATTCAAGAGCAGGATATCCCTTCTAGGACAGGATATAGCTCGGGAATCAAGAGAGCAGCTGTTTCACAGGGTAGAAGAACGACAAAAGATGAGGAGAATGACGCCTTGAAACTCAAGATTGGTACGTTTATTAGGCAACATTAGTAGACTAGGTTTTTAATGTCCATTGCAGCACAACTAGAGGCAAAGCTCGCCATCATTGGCGATCAATCCAGAAACATCGACGCTAGGGAATTGCCCAAGCCTACCTCGGCACGCTCAGATGATATTGTTAATCATTGGGTGACAGAAATTAATAATTGCCTCGTCCCCAATTCCAATAAGTTTGGTACTCTTAGTAGCACAGAACAATCCTTTGAGAGGAGCCTTCGCTTTGAATCAGTTGCCGGTAACCCATATGATAAACCCTTTGCAAGACCTGCTCAAAACAATGATCCAGGGTTTGGTCCTAATGACAGCTTTCCTGACAATCTCGGTTTTGATGATTTTTTCGTCATTCCTGTCAATTGGCCAAGAGGCCTTCCTTCACCTTGTGAGAGGTTTGCCATAACCAGTTTAGTGAGACTAATCTGATGCGATAGTTCTCTTGGAGCATCTTATCGAGACATTCTTCTCTTCTGTTCCTCAGGTATCTCGTATGCTTCATCGTTCAACTCTTCTCGCTCGTATCAAATTGCCTCCAGTATCTTCGAGTTTCCCCTTTCCAGGCTTGCTCCATGCCATCTGTGCAGCAGCTTCCAGTCATACAGCATGGGTAAATAATCTTTCGCCTGACCAGATTGAGAGCGCTGTCCAGAGACATGTCGCTGCCGGACTAGATTTGTCCACCATTGCAGATTTTGGTTTGTCTCAAGCAGAGATGGCCAATCGGACAATAGATTTCATGTTGTCCACATGTATGATGGGTAATGGAGACCTCATTATTCAAGTTACTCAGACTTGTGTAAGTCCAACGAAAGTTATTGATAATAATGCAGCTGATTTTATTAGATACTTCTTGGAGATGTCTATCTCAATAAAGGCTTTCCATTGAAAAGCTGGATGATTAACGCTCAACCAGCGAGACTTATTAATAGTCTAGAACTGAACTACCGCAACCCTCGTATCAACTACAAAGAGCCCCTTCTTCCCCCAGCCCAAAATGACTTGGAGCGCGAATCAAGATTGGTTACTCTATGGATGGCTTTTATAAATGATGCTGGATTTACGATCAGCAGTACTTGGACTCCTAGCATGCCGTTAGGAGATATCAAACGTAATCTGCCAACCACTTTAGAGGAGTGGGAAAAGGTAATTATAACAGATAAAGCCAGTTACAATGTTTACAGATTAACTCATAGACTGGTACAATGCTTGTGAATCCTCAAGATCCGGATAGTGAAAACTTATTCACAGAGTAAGACAAGCGCACCGTGTTGATTTCGCGCTTCTGACATTGTGGATAGCCATCCTGTACACGATTTCTTCGTTTTGGCAGTCAAGACGTCTTTACTTTTGAGTGAAGTCGCCTGGTGAGTGTCTCACAATTGTCAGTCAGGTTTCTCTGATGTTTCTTGTAGCTTTTTACGTACTTGGCGTCAAAGAAAAATTCAGCCAAAAGATGAAACGACTGGTCCGTCTACTCAGGCATTTAAGGATATTGTCAGACATATTGAGGGTTTTATGTAAGCTCATGTGCCGTCTCCAGAAACGCCGATGTCTTAATTATGAACTAGGACCACTGTTCCTTCTGTCCTCAAGAATGTTCTCAAATCGATAGATACATCTAATCATAGCGGGTTTGACGTCAATCTTTTGGCCATCCATATATTTCCCAACCTTGCTATGGCCATTCTACACCAAGATTTCATCAAGTGGGAGCAATCAGACCCATCTATGATGGCTGTTTTGAAAGCTTGCGAGGCTGTTTTAGGTTTACTTCATCTTATTCCAAGTAATTTGGATGTCACTGTGATCTTTACTCCTTTAATGACCTTGTAAAGATAGCTTCATGTCTACGTAGGGCATTGCTGATAAAAAGAGTAGTTCTTTGTACAACATTGGAAGAATTATGGCAGATTTTGTCCGATACGCCTCTACTACCGGGCAACACAATTCAGCTATCTGTTATCGGGCCGATCTGGCAACTGTTCAAAACCGTGAGTGAGATGGTTTATGTCTTTGTGAACCACGATTTGACTATATACATAGTACTAGACCGCTATGGTCAACGACATCCCCTTGGAAATATCATGTCTCATTTCTTAGGGACTTATGTTCACCACAAAGGCGACAAACCCATATCTGCCCATGAATCATGTCTTGAATATTCGAGAAAACTCACAAATCTTTCTGAAGTCTCTTCGTGTTCGATAAACCCTGATGGTGGCTTCTCGACAACTACTCCACCCAATCTTGGCGCTGAAAGTTCCTCCTCAAGGCTATATATGTCTTCTGGGCAAAGCATGAACGAATCAAGAGTTAGTGATAAAAGCCCTGCGATTACAACGCCAAGTAGAACCAACTCCGTTTATGAACCTTCTGCTAGTGTTATCGAATCTATCGAGAAAAATACTTTTGATGATAACGACGGTCTTATCTGGGGCGATTGGGGTTCTGATGCTATCAAAGTAATGGGCGTTAACGGGGATTTGTAGTGTAGTCTGTCTGCTGTATCCAAACAATATAACTCACAGAAGCAATCTACATCTCAAGGGCACTGCGCCGATACTGCCAGAACATTTGATACTCAAAGCTTGGGATCAGAAGAGCAAATGGTGCCCGCAGGTTTTGAGGGATTTGATTGGAAACACACTTCAGCATCTCAAAGTAGATGAAGGAGTGTTTGAGACTTTACTGTTGTACTACTAGTATCTTCGATATCTTTTTCGGCGTGACTCACTTACAACACATTTCTAAATTGTACTAGATATCCTTGCTTCTGACTTGAGTAAGCAGATAAATGATGCATAAAATGGCATCAAGTCAAACATTTCTGCGTCTTCTGGGCCGCTACTGCATGACTTCAACTTAGTCTCAACAGCACAACTTGGCCATATCTGTTTCTGAATACTCATTGAACATTTTCATTATACTTGAAGATATCCTGATTATTGAACGTAGCTTCAACCACTCATATACAATAAAGAAAGTTGCTAGTCACAAAGCAGCATATTTTGTGACTCAATACTGCAAACACGAGTAATGATGATTTCCGTTTAACAATTACACTCTTTCTAGATACAAAGTTTAGCGAAGAATTGTTCGACTTTCTGGTATAATCGTTGATAGACAAGTATCTAAACTGTGCAACTATATTTGGTAAATGCAAAAGCCTCAAAAGCGTGCAATAAGCATTTCTGATGAGGAACAGAGCTGGCAAGAGTTTTGCATTGGAGCACTTGAGGTTTTCGAATGATAACAGTTGCTATTAAACAGTGCACAATAGTGATAGTCAGATCAGAAGATTGCATAGTTCTGTGACAAGTAGTTACGCTCGGAATGTATTCTTTTTAAATCATCAAGATTTTTTGTGACAAGGTTGTGTTAATCCTCTTGGCTTTGCTCTTCGGTACTTTGGGAGTATTAATCAAGTTTTGATAGCTGGCAGCCAAGGTAGTAGCCAGGGTATCGTAGGCGACAACGAGAAACAATAATTGGTAGGAGGTAGAAGTGAATAAAAGTCATCTTTGCATTTCTGTGGAAGCAAATAAGCATGTCGAACTAATGTTGACCGTTTGCAATTCCAGATCATACATAGGAATATGATCGCTTAACCAGCTTGAATGTTCCGAATAATAGAAGACAAAAGCCCAAATGTAGCATAGAATGGTCTTGAGACGACTAAAATCAGTTGTGTAAAAAAAAAACCTGACCTTCTTTTGTCCCATAGCTAAAGAGCGATAATCCATAGTCAAGTAATCTTGTATTTGCTGTTGGTTAAGCGAAAAAAGACCACCTCGTATCAATGTGTTGACGTCAGTAAAGCACAATGAATCAGTATTTGTTTCAAACAACTCCCAGAGGAACACGTTAGGCCAAACACAAACGCAGAGAAACGGGTAGAGCTTGAACAGTACCCACGGCAAAAGTGAAAGCCAAGTAAGTAATCTCAAAGGCTATCACTCCAGTATACCGATGAGATTTGAAGTGTTGACGATAATATTGAACGAAATAGGAAGCGAGAGAGAGAGGGAGAGTCAGCTCTGGATTATGGATCAAAAAGGTTCACGACAATAAGACGCAAAGAAAGAATTTGTCCCAAAACTGAAACCAAAGTTGAGAAGACGAAATTCGAGTTTTAAAAGCATAACCATAATGACAGCAGATTGTCAAAATATTTGCTTGGTACTCAGAAATGACTTTTGTAGTGGTTTCCCTCGTTTCTAGGACAGCGTATGCAGTATTTTTGGGCAAATAGATATATTACAAACATGAAAATTTTACAACAGTTATTCATTTTTATTAATTGGCTGCTTTCACTTCAATATCCAGACATGACGTGGTATTAATAGCAGTTGATAATGTCACTTTTACTTTTTCATATTAATATGGAGTGATTTATTTTTGAGTCTGCAACTTTTAACCATTATTCTAAATCGTTACTTGTAAGCGCTCTGCGTTTATCAGATTTATTCGCTGAGTGCCTCTATACATCTGGCTATACTCACGGGGAATCGCCGCTGCGCTGAGAGGAGAGTTCAT
The DNA here is from genome assembly GCF_001720195.1 of Cryptococcus depauperatus CBS 7841. Lineage (NCBI taxonomy): Eukaryota > Fungi > Basidiomycota > Tremellomycetes > Tremellales > Cryptococcaceae > Cryptococcus > Cryptococcus depauperatus. The sequence continues at coordinate 451,345 of NC_089472.1, read as the reverse complement.
CAATCCTACTTTGTTGCCCATGTCATCAGTGCCCCAACAAGATCAAAAGAGCTTAAACTTGAATCTATCTCTTCCTATAAAACCAATAGTATCTACAGCACGTTCATCAAGACACTCCTCAGTGACTACTCTTCCTGCAAAACCAAAGCTTGCACTTCCAGACCGTCCTACATTTGGTTTATCTGGCGCAAGAACCGACAAGCTTCATTCTTCTCGACCTCTTTCTCCTCCGCAACGATCGAGAGGCCAGGAAAACCTGCACAGAAATAGAAGGGGTCGTTTTTCTAGAAGTCCCTCTCGGTTAAAATCACCCATTCCTCCATCTTACAAAAGGTATCACTCACCTTCCCCTCCTCGCATAGACTGTAAAAGTAATCGTCTGAGATCAGACAGATATCAATCTCCAAATCGTTTGGGACGCTCTGGTCGAGTACTTTCGCCGCCTCACATCGCCAACAAGAAAGCTACTCGCGAGAGACAGAGGAGTTTATCTCCTCAAGGTCGTACTCGATCTCGTTCATCTTTATCTCTGTCACGATCTCAAGTATCTCAACCGAAATATCTTGTATCATACCGTGAAAAAGATCGAGACGTTCTAAAGGCCAAATCTCAACAACCGCTCAGCTTGAAAGATAGATTAGGTGGATTCTTTGAAACGGAAACACCGTGAGTTTTCATTGGATTGTAGGAGCCTTTGCCAGCTCACATTCTGGTCTGTACACCCACTGAATAGAACTGATGTTGCTATTCGCATATTTAGTAAACAAATCGCCTTCGCTAAACGACCTATTTCCCCTTCAGAACCCTCACGGCAACTCAAGAAGCAGCCTACTCTCTCTATATCTAGGGACGCGTGTAACAAAACTTCTATTCCTACTGGCCCACGTAGCGGCCGTATTCCAACGGGCCCCAAGAACTTTCAGAACAGTGTTCATAGATTAATACCTACCGGCCCAAGTGCTCTACGGAGTCAAACGACAGATACAGCTCAATCCGCTAATTCTTCTCTTTGTCAACCAACATCTACCCAAACTGGCCTTCCTACACCTCAACCTACACCAATTCAAGCTGGAATAGCTGAAGACATAGAGATGGGTTATGGGAGGCGACATAAGAGTCAAGGAAAGGCTGGTGGCCCTCCTTCAGGTAAACTTGCTCTTTCACCTCCGCTCTATGACTTGGAATACATATCAGACACCTTTGGACATGGCGTTGTGCTCAAGCCACAATGGTTAGAAAATCCGAAATCGCCCTTAGCGAATTTTGTACAGAGTGGAAGGGGTGGGATGGATGTCAACTCAATATACCAATTCACAGAAGGTGTTGTGAATGGTCAGAAAGTCTATCGGTCAGTATGTCTGTTATATGCCGTTAAGCAAATCAATTCATCAAATTGTATGGCTAATAAGATATGAGCAGAGTTACAGTGATTCCTACTCAAGGTATACTTGGTATTGGGGATAGTGCCAATAAAAAAGAAGCAGAAAAGTTTGCTGCTCTGAGTGCTGTTTTGCAATTGGCTTCCAATGGACTTGCGAGTGATCAACCTCAGCATCTCAACTCCCTTTCGCTGATAACTTGTAGCTTGAGAAGGGTTCAGCGAGCGGTGTTGATGGTGCTGCTCTTGTTGGATCCAAGTCACCTGCCTCTGCGCTTCAAACAAACGATGCCGTCAAAGATATTTCTAATTCTACTGAAACAGCTAATCTTAGTGATGGATCTGTAATCACATATGATCGCGCACGCCAATTTATGGAGTACTATTGTCAACGCTATCGATTCCGTAAACCTGATATCGAATTCTCTCAAAGTACTGTCAAGAAAGGCCGCAAGACCTCAATGATCTGGGACGCTGTAATTACTGTCGGCGATCGTCGCATTGGCATGGGCAGTGCAAGCACAAAGAAGACTGCGCAGGTACAATGCTATCTAGATGTAACACAGTACTTGGAAAGTTGTGATCCCGATCTTTGGAGAGATTTCATCGAATACTCCAAGAAAGATAAAAGTCTCAATATCGGTCTAGCTCCACATCTGATTTTCCAAATGTCGGACGGACTGATCGATGATATACAGGGTCTATGTGGGGATATTCGGTTTTCACAAATATGGAAGAATGCACCACCTCCTGGTGTTGCCGGTAACGAATCTCAACCCCTACCTAGATGGCATTCTGGCGAACAATACATCCCCTCAGGAGAGGAACTTGCCGACAAGTCACATAGTCTTCAACAGCGTTTGAAAGAATATGAGAAAGAGCCCAGAATGGCCAAAATGCGCAAGTCAAGAGCTTCTCTCCCAGTTTACTTGCAAGCCCAGAAACTACTGATGGAAATCGAAGCAAATGACGTTAGTATAATTATGGCCGCAACTGGTTCTGGCAAGACTACTCAAGTTCCTCAGCTTTTGTTTGACGCTATGATTAAGAAGGGAGAGGGCGCCAAATGTAACATTGTTTGTACTCAACCACGGAGATTAGCGGCCATGTCGGTTGCTGAGCGTATTGCGGAAGAAAGAGGACAAGCAATCGGAGACGAAGTGGGTTATCAAGTTCGTTTCGACGTTCAGCTACCCCAACGAAACGGCTGTATCACCTTCTGTACGACTGGTATCTTCCTCAAGCGTATGCAGTCCGCTCTCGGTGATACAGCCGATCCTGTAGCCGTTGCCAGAATGGATGAGATCTCGCATGTTATCGTCGATGAGGTGCATGAGAGAGATATTGATACCGACTTACTACTCGTCGTTCTCAAACGGCTTTTGTCCGATCGAAAGAGACGAGGTATACCTATCAAAGTCGTGCTCATGTCTGCCACCATCGATCCCACTCTTTTCCAATCTTACTTTGCCGACGCTAATAATTATGCTCCGGTCGCCGAAGTTCCTGGTAGGACTTACCCTGTTGAGAAGTTTTATCTGGACAATCTCATCCCAAAATTACAAAATACGCCTTCTAACTCAAGCAGCTGGGTTTTCCGCGAGAAGAACGTCAAAGAGTATTTATCTAAAGAGTTAAGTCAACAACCGGCAAACTTCATGAAGGACACCGGCATAGAGTTGGAGATCCCGTACGCATTAGTGGCTCTCACAGTGGCGTTCGTTATATCACAATCAAACGATGGTCATGTATTGGTATTCTTACCAGGTTGGGAGGAGATCAAAAAGGTGTCTACTATATTGATGGACTCCCGAAAATATCCTCTCCTTGGAATGAACTTCAATGATACATCTTCTTTCAGCATTCATTATCTTCACTCTACAATCCCTGCTGCTGAGCAAAAAGAAGTCTTCCGTACCCCGCCACGAGGAGTTAGACGTATCATTCTCGCTACAAATATTGCAGAGACTTCTGTTACCATTCCGGATGTTGTCTATGTTGTCGATACGGGCCGAGTCAAGGAGAAGAGATATGACCCTGAGCGGCATATGTCTAGTCTGGTTTCTGCGTGGGTAGGATCTTCTAATTTGAATCAACGAGCGGGCCGTGCTGGTCGTCACAGAGAGGGAGAGTATTATGGATTGGTCAGTAAAAACAGACTTCAAAGTCTCGCTCCGCATCAGATGGTTGAAATGAAGAGGTCTGACTTGAGTAACGTTGTTATGCACGTCAAGGTGAGTTTGCTCATAAACAGGGTCTCTGCTCATATTGATGTACACTGAAAAGGCCCTTAACCTTGGTGAAGTTGAAACAGTTCTTGCAGCGACAATTGAGCCACCAGAAAATAGTCGTATTGTAGCTGCTATGGGTGTTCTTCGTATGCTTGGGGCTCTGGATGCTCACCAAAACCTCACTTCCCTCGGCCGTGTTCTATTACAACTACCTGTTGAAGCGTCTATTGGCAAACTCTGTCTCTACGGCTCATTTTTCCGTTGCCTTGACTCTGCTCTTACTCTCGCCGCAGTCCTCACAAACCGTGACCCATTTTTAGCGCCTCCGGCCCAGAAAAGCTTGGCCGATGAGATCAAAGATTCCTGGTCGCCTACATCTTTCCGGTCAGACCCCTTAGCAATTGTCGCCGCCTACAATAAATGGAATGAACTCGATGAACGACACCGGATTCGCGAGTCCAATATGTTTTGCGACAAAAACTTTTTATCCAAGCCGACTTTACTACAAATCAAGCAGGTTAAACAGAGTTTGTTGCAAAGCCTAAACAATGCTGGAGTTATTGCTGTTTCGGCAGGAGGAACTGTCGATAGGATTGGCAAATATGGCTCAATACCGCCACAATTAAATGAAAACAACAGTAGTCTGCCCATGTTGGCGGCATTGATTGCTACAGCTAGTGCGCCCAATTTTGCCATCAGAACATCAGAGAAGACTTGCAGAACGTGGCAGGATAAGGTAATTGCATTGAATCAAGTTGCGAATTGGTTGTTGAAAATGATAATAGGTTGTCTTCATTCACAATTCGTCTGTGAACGCTCGCCGTCGCGAAACCGGCGGTCCAGAAGAACCTTCTGCTTCCTTTAATCCAGCCGAGAAACGGCTATACGCATTTGGGGAAAAGAGCCGCAATGTTCCATTAGGCGGCAAGCCCAATGCAGGCCAGACCAACCTTCGTACAGTCACTCGCCTCGATCCAATGACTTATATGCTCTTTGGTGCCTATGAGCTTGTCGTTACCCGCCGGGGCCTTGAATGTGATGGCTGGTTACCCGTGTTTGGTAACCTACATGCACTTGACGATATTCAAAGACTAAGAGCTTTGCTGGACGGGTGTCTACTGCGAGTTTTCGAGGGACTGGGGAAAAGTCTAGTCATGGGTCGAGACAAAAGATGGAGAGACGGCTTTGAGAGTGCCCAAGTCACACAAGATAACCTGCGAATTGAAGAAGGTAGCGTGGAAGAGAACGAAAGTGACGATGAGCTGTATGATAAAGGCAAAGGCGACAAATCAAAGTCTCGCTACTCTGGGCCGCTCTCAATAGACGAGATCAAAGAGTTGGAGTTGTTGACGACAGACATTGTTAGGATTCTTGATGCTTATGCTGCCGAAAGAGAAGGATTCGACGTGACGCGCCCGAATACGAGACCCAACACAAGGCCAGCTTCTCCGTCGCCTGCTGCAAAATGGGCCCAAACTGTCACCTCAACCGTTCCAGGCGGCGCTCAATGTGGTGATGTGAATGACACCTGGGGAGCACCGAATGCTGGCGGCAGTACGGAAATTAGTGGCTGGGATGATTACAAAGCCCCAAAAGGAAACCACGGTGAAAGGAGAGATGACAGTGGTGGCTGGGGCAGCTGAATGGATGAATAGTCTGGATAGGTACCATTCCTCGTATCTCTGCCTCATCACCCACGTATCCCGCCCATACCTGTAGATCATTAATGCATGTGATCAGCGCAACATGTCATCCTAAAATATGTTGGTCTAAGAGTCTAGAGCTATATATCTATGTGGGTTTGAGCTACAAGATTATTATATAGGTACAATTCTCAAGTCTCAAGATCGTTAGACCATGGAATGCTCATGAAAATGTCGCTGCCCACTGCTAGCTGGTCAGTCGACGGATAGGCATCGACATGCCGTGCCTCTCTGGTTCTACTCTTGATATGATACAAGTGAGACCGTCGCTACTGGCGGTAAAAATTCCCTCCACAAAGATAAATCCTTGGCCCGGTATAGAACGTTCAGAATCATCCGTGCCTTGAGGCCAAATCTCTCCGGCTGGCGGTAGATCTGGAATCTAACATCATTCAACATTAGCAATGTCCATTCTAATCCACCATTACAAAAGTTGCGACTATACAAACACACTTTTAATACATGGAATGTCGTATACCCATGGCCACCAGATTGCTGCTCGTTAAACATGACAGGCGTGGATTGCTTTGCGCCTTCAATATACCTGCGAACATGCGACCGGTCAGACGGCTTGACGATGGAGTAGAATGAATGGTTCAGCAGCTGTCGCTGTCAGCATACACCGACACCCAGACGACTAGACTGACTGAAGACCCGTTCGTGACGACGTCGTTGCTGACGTAGAGCACTCGGCTGCTATCGGTGAAGCGGTCGAGGATATAAAACGTGCGAGGCGATGGTTTCCGTGGTATGGACCAACGTTTGCCCGTCTCTTCCAGCGTTGCAAGCTCTGGCGATTGTGACGACTCGGACACTGCGCCTGAAGCCGACCGTCGCTGGCCAAGTCAGCCCGATGCTGCGACAGACTCGACCCACCTTGTACAGCAATCGTCCTTTTGAAGCCGGCGAGATCTCGACAACCTCTCTCGCCGTGAGAGCTTGCTCTACTCAGGTCAGCGCAGGATACCGACAGGCCATCAACGTACGGAGCGTCCTCTGCCCGTCCACCGCGCGGGTGTACAACGCGAGGGACATATTGTAGACAGTGTAGCTATACGACGCCTCAGCGAAACCCGACCACCCAGCATTCCACCCACTAGGAGCAGCAACACTCGACATAATAACCTTCACGATGCAGCACTCGAAAATAGGCCACACAAGCCGTCTTTTCGTTTACGAGCGCCGAGCTGCCAACTGTCAACATCCCTCTCTTCCTCCTCCACCTACAAATGGATATGCCGTAGAAAAGGAATCTCGTCGGGATGGAATATCAGATAGCAAGACTTGCCAATCAAGTCACCCGATGTATAGCCGAGGATGTCCTGCATCGACTCTGAGACGAATTGAAACTTTGCCTGCCATTCTGTCAGCTCAGTCCCTGACCAGCACCACTCACCTCTTGGTCTGCGCTGACGGCCACGATAGCTGACAGACCTAGTTCTTCTTGAGAAGCCTTTCTCGCTGGTGATGCCCACCGGGATGACCGAGATGACGATGAGGACGATGATGACCCTATGGGCCATGACCTTGAGCCCATTTCTCCCGTATGATGCTGCCGTCTACTGTCTTTTTTTTTGCCAGTGATAAAGGAAAAACAAAGATAATATCAAATCCCGCTTACCCTTTATAAACCCAAATGGAGGAAACACGCCGTTGAAAGAGGTGTTGGGCGGTGACTGCCGCTGTTAGTATATTAAAAATAAGAGTAAAAATATAAATAAAAATAAATAAATAAAATAAAAAAAGGGAAAAAAAAAATCCCTTCAGTCGCTACCAAGTGTTCGGCTATCGGGTGGATAATAGGGGTGCGTGTTTGCCATTCTGATCCGTTCCGGAGTTATACCGGAAGGACAACGTCGGAGATCTCCGCTTTGGAGCCACTTGCCACGTGGCTTTGATCCACCGCTCGACAACCACCACGCGAATCCTCATCCGTTATGACGATTTGTTTGGTCCTTCCATTAGTCAGCGGCGGCTATTCTGACTAAGCGCCGGCTCGATCGGTCGTGGCCGAAGGGACCAGATCACCCGGCTGCCTCTTGAGGTATCATGTCGCTCGTCTTGGGATATGCCACGGTGATAGCAACCAGAGATGGCTGAGAGTCGTTGGCAGAGATAACGATAAAGCCGAGCCGATAGTTTCGTCCGGCTTTATCGTTATCATTGCCAATTCGCAGACGAAAATCTCCGTCTTTCCGCCAATCTCAACCTTATGTTTGGAAAATCTCCGGATGGGTCATGAAGGGTCCGGCCCGGATGCTCCGTGGCGTGCTCGGCCGTATAAGCGTTGTTTGGTTCGTGGCGTCAGTGAGGCGTTTCAGTGGATGGAAAGTGTTTTTGCGTTGGATGCATGTTGACTGCTTTCGGTGAATATGGTTAGGCTGGTGACGGAGAGGAGATAGATGGATGGATGGAGTGACAAAGAGTCTGGACGAGAGGCAAATGGACCATGCATAGATATCTACCCTTGGCTGTATGGAGGTAAACCGCCTCGCTCATAATCCGGCGGTGCGTCCTCTTGGATTCGGCTGAGCACTCGGTCACCGGTCGTGACAGTCCCTGCATGGGTGATCCTTGATGAAGGGATGGAGGTTGCGGCGACGCCAACGGCGCTGGCAGCTTGGGAAGCATCAAACGAAGGCGGATCGTGAGGTGGCTCAGCGTGAGTTGGAAGTGGCTCCATAGGGTCCAGGTGCGGAGGTGGAGGTTGAAACGCTGGATGGCGCTGAGCGGTGAACGAAGAAGGCAACGCAGGGAGAGATGGCTCGTCGATTCCAGGTGGGAGATCGTCTTGGAGATCCACAACCCTCGTCCCGTCTCCCAAGCCCAAACGCTCCATCAGTTCGATACCTTCTCGAGCAGAATGATCGAGCCCGAGGCGAGCGGCGACATCCCCGACTACTTCTTCAGGGAGAGGAGTCTCCCCGTCCTGAGGTGGGTCAATAGATCCACGGGCATGCATCGAGGCTGACAAGCAAGGCGGAGGTTGGGAGAACGTCTCGTACCCATCATTCTATCCTTGGATCAGTCACCGTTGATGTAGCCCGAGCGGAAGGAGACTCACCTCTTTCCAGCTTGCCAATTCTCCGCGTAGCCCTTCGTGGCCGACACTGAGCGAACCCTGCCTTTCTTCTCTCTCCTTGCCTCGTGATTCCAATGGCTGTAGACCCTGTCGCATTTGCGCTTCACTCTCTAGAAAGGTTGGTAGGTCGCTTGCTCCCACTTGGTTTTCAGATATCGTACCTGGGGCATAAAACGATGGACCGGCGCTTGGATGGTCCTGCCCAGTCTCAAAAGGTGGAGGAAGCTCCTCTTCGTGGTTAGCATTGTCTACTCTCAGAGTCCCGCCATCGCCGACGACATCTCGCCCTTTGAGGCGATAGGCTTCCCTCGCTTCTCTGGCAAGGTCTTCGGCAGTGAGACTGGATGTCTGATTCGTTGCGAACGGCTCTGAAGGACCATCGAGGGCGAGGTATTCGTACAAAGGTGAAGAAACAAGATCGGGAGGGGCCCAGATTCTGGGTAGGACGGTTATGGGATGCTCAATAACCCAATCATCATCATTTGCGCTGCTCCCGCTGGCAGCGCCACTTTCTCCAAACCCGACAGAAACCCTGATTCTGAACTGAACTTCCCACCAGCCAGCCCTCATACTGATCTCTGCCCATGTCTGGTCCGCGACAGCGCTGGTATGTATCGTTGGTAGGGTGAAAAGTAATCTTGGAGGCGGTCTGTTTGCACCCGGATATCGTACGGATTTACCGGAGGAATGCAATAGGGACAAGTGCTCCTGAGGCCGTTCATGTGGCGAATGAATGGTGATAAGACGAAGAAACTCTACTCTGATACGTCTCAGTCTTCTCAATGTGCCCTTTACGTCTGGCGCAGACGAGAGCCCAGCCACGCCTGTTTTTCCTCTTTCCTCAGGTTTGACTTCTACACCCAGGTGTATCAATTGCCCTAGTCTCGGTTTATCCGTTGACAACAGAATCTTTGTTCTTATACCGGAACGAGTGAGAGTTTCAGAAACCTCTTGTGCGGGGAGTGAAGCAGGTGGGAGTGGTGTCTGAGGTGTACCCTCTATGGTAACTGCGCTGGCCGTGGTCTGATTGGAATGCGTGGCGGTAACGGTGAGAGTGTAGCGGATCTCGCCTTTGTTATAAGCCGATAAGTTGATGGTACCCGGCACAGGCTGGCTACTCTCTGATTCTCTTCCTTCAGCTAGCGATGGCGACCATATCGGTTCAGGCAGGCCATCAGGTAATGGGATGGTGAACCTATGGGAGGTAGGCAATCCTTTGTTGGGACTTGTTTGTGCCTCTTCACTGGTCACGGAATATAACGTTTCTATTGGGAATTCATACAAGCTCAATACGTCACACCCTGGAAGATATCCCTTCAAATCAAGTTGGATCGTCCTAGACTGGTGGTCAGCCCAGAGCGTTCACATACAGACAAAGGAACTCGCAATGCTTGAACGTCCACTTGGCCCTCTGCGCCCAAACCTTTTACAAAGACTTCCCCTTGTACAAATGGACCTTGAAAGAACGATGTAGCTTCAGGCAATGGAAGGATAAGTATTTGAGGAAGGGTTGGAGCGTATGAAGGTGGATGATCTGTCATGTCGACCGGGCAAGGAAAAGGATTAGGTACTTGTATTTATCGATCTGTCGCGCTTGTAATTTGTATCTTGGTATGCCTTCAATACTTTCTTGCGAATAGTGTTAAAAAACCAAGTTGAGAAATATGTATAAAAGATAAAATACCTTGGCGGCGAGTAATTGACAACAAAGTCAAAAGTAGAAGTGAGTTCCAAGCAGTTGCGTCATCACTTTCTTAATATCTGCCTTCAAAAGATCATCAATGGTGATTGTGATTTCTAATCCTTTGTATGTTTATGATGGAAATCATACCTGTACATTTCAAAACAAGTCTGATATAGGTCTATTGTATATGAGTAGACGTAGCCATAAATAACTCAATCTCTTATACAGAAGGGCTGCGCAAATCTCTAGCGAATTCTCTTTAGCCTCTCTGTGTTCTTCATCACTGCAAATTCCAGGTTCTCAGTTTTATCTGTAACCCTGCCCAGCCTCTCGTTCTGGCCCTTGACTTCATCGCCCATAGCAGAGGCAAGGTTCTTTAGTCGCTTTGTAATCTCATACGTTTCATCCAAATTTTGATCCAGTTCGTCTTCAAGTTCATCATCAGAGGCTGTAGCATCGTATTGATACCTTGCGCGAGCATTTTTGCGTGCTTTTTGTACACCTGCGGCAGGTTCGGAGGATCCATAAGGAGAAGGATCGGCAGCAGCGCCGAGACGTTTACGGGTGTCGGAAACGTCCATGATAGCTTTTGCACGATCGACACGCTCCATAGCATGTCGCTCATTGATTTTGTCCTCTTCCGCTTGGCGTTTGGCATCCTGTGCAGGGAATCAACTTGACTGAAACAATATTCTGCTTTGACTTACCTTGTTCCAGACGATGACAGGCCTGAAAATGCTTCTGTTCAACTGTTTCAATTCGGCAGCCTTGTCCTCAGCACGCTGGTTGTTGGCCTTGGCCATGTCGAGATACCTCTCAGAGTTGGCAATACGTTCTATTCGACCGTCAGCACGCTTCCTAAAAGCAACAAGGAAATGGCATACCAGATTGGTCGGCCAATTTGCCAATGGTGCCTCTTGCATTATCTTCAGCCTGTCTTGCCAATGCCACAGTGTTTCTATTGACAGCTTGTCAGTAGCAACATTGACATGCCGAGTACAGACATACCGAGTACTGGCAAGACTCTCCTGCTTGATACCTCTCATCTCTTGCTTGATTCCCTCAACCTCTTCATCCTCGTCAAAGTCTTCCTCCATTTCTCGCCCTTCGTAGCCCCATTTTCTCTCGTCGACATTAGGTTTTGCATCATAGCCCGCAAAGAGCTGGGCTCTGGCCTCATCATTTGCCGCATTACCGTTTACAGCACCAGCAGAGTAGGCACCTGTCCTTCTTGTATATGGATCTCCGTTGTTGCCGTATGCTGGTTTGGTATAAGGGTCACTCCCGCCTCCTGTAGGACGAGTGTAGGGGTCTGTGGGTCTTGCGTACGGGTCTCCCCCCTCCGCCCCGTACCTTCTCCCTCCAGCAGGCGCTGCGTAAAGATCTTGCTTCGGCTGAGATGAGGCAGCCTGTTGTCCTGCTGTAGGGGCTACAGGAGGGATAAGCGGTTCGGTTTTGCGCTTGAAGAGACCCATTAGGTGCGATGATTGATGATAAAGTAGAAAGGAACAAAGTTGTGTTTCAGTAAGTTACAGCTTCTTTCAAAGCGGCCTTTTGAGTGCCACCTTTTATAATAAATAGATGTAACAAAGAAAGAAAAAAGAAAAAGCAAATTCAAAAGAAATGTAGAAATCAAAAGTAAAGAGATGAACACTGCTTAATGCAAATGTCCGGAAGTAAAATAGAGATGTCTACTTTAGGACACGCGACAGAATGTCCGGACACATGGGACATCTCATTCTATTCATTGCTTTTATGCAATTACTTTTGTTGATTCTTTAACAATTTTTATCACTCATTTTTTAAATCATTTAATTCAATGGCTCTTCCTTACGACGCTACGCCTCCTCCAGAAGCTGCTCATCCAGAGGTAGCCGCTCCACAAGGTCCGCAAGGTCTTGATCAGGCTCTGGATGATTATGATCCTGCCATTCCAGACCACGTAAAGTCCCTCATGGGTCGTATGTCAAACAAGGTGTATTTGATGGAAGAAACACCTGCAATTCTACATATGGATGGAGAGAAAAGGCTCAAGAAAGACTTGAAATTGAGAAAACTGGCTGAAGATTTAGATCAGCAAGACCCCTCGCCATGGCTAGGTGATTAACTCTGGTCGGCTGCAGAGCAGACTGTCATGTACTGATGAAATGTATCAGAGGAGATAACGCAAGGATCTGAAGAACGTATAAAGACACAAGCACTCTATGTTCATTCAGAGCTTATACAGCACATGTCAACAGCAAAAATATTCACTTGGTGTTCTCAACTTGGTTCCAAACCAATGGGTTTGTCGTTTGCAGTTCTCTGGCGTATGCGTCTTACGTTTGTTTAGGTATTGAATGGATAAATGACACGACACTACATCTTTTATTTCCTACGCCAGCAGAAGCTCTTTTGTCTCTAGCACTATTGTCCAAAACCGGCTTCGATATGACTGAGGATGATCCTCTGCTCGATCGTTCGGCACATTCATTTCCTGTGTCTCTTCTTCCCCGAGCTGATGTTGGCGACTCAGTAGGGACGGGTACAATAGCTACGACGAAATCGGATAGTCTTGGCGAAAACGAAAATGTCTTGAAGAGAGGACGAGGGATGTTTGCTAGGCGTCGGAGTCCAGTACGAGATGAAGCTTCGTCTCAACCTTCAGTAACAATTGAAGATATAACCTTAGCTCCCGGTGTGAATCCTTTTGCTCGTATCGCTCTAAGATACGGCCTAGAGAGTGATCAATCTCACCGAAAAGGTGGTCAAGAATCAGAATGGTACCGAAAGCATGGCTTCTCTGCTGGCAAAGAAGTCGCGAGTCATTCTCGCCCTGGGTTTGATAGCCATGAGAGACAGAAGGGACATGTCGATATCCCTCATACTTGGGAAAGAGGTGTCGATGCTGTTGAGCTAACTTCTGGCGGTCGAGATTTGTACAGGCGTCTTGGCAGAGAGCGTAAGCCTTATGACAGACCTCCACCGAACAGAAGGAAAAGGGCCGACAGGGGCAAATTGTCACAAGAAGACCTCGATAAGGAGCTCGAAGCGATTAGGAGTGGTGAAACAATGGATATTGACGTCGATTATGGTCGAGAGGAACCTACAGTAAGAAAAAATAGGGGTTTCCAGAGAGGTGGTGTGCGGAGGGAAAGAGACAAGGACGACCTTGACAGAGGTGAGTTTCCCGCTGTCATTGACTGTGGATATTGATAAATTCGTAGAACTCGACGAGCTTTTCGCCGCCAGGCCAGGTCCATGATCAAACGTGTTGTGAAAAAAGACTACCATATTTTGACATGATCATGCATCATGGTTGCGCCATCTGCCACTCACTCTTATGAATTCTTGTGTGCCACTCCTCTAAATGAGATCCTCCGTTCCCATCATCGCTACAATGAATCCGAAGCAACACAACTTGATAGTTGCTCATCACACACATCTTTAGGCGGGGCGAAAACCTAATGGACAGCTCGGAGAACGAAAGACGCTGCGCAAACCAAGGCTCATCTATCATAGCCATAGTAGGAAAGTAGCCATCTCCCTTCTACGTATATTAAAACACTCAACGCCTAATAACATTGTAAGACAGTCTCAGTAATCGGAAGACGTACTGCTTCCCACACCCAACCGGAATGCAAACCAAACTCTCCTGCTAAACCAGCATCTCTAGCCCGGAGACCCGCTTGCGATCTACTCTCCCTTACCCCTCTACACACCGAGTAAGGGCATATGCCGATTCCACATCCCAAATAAAATCCGTTTCCAGTAAATGCTCACTGTCCTCTTCAGGACCAGCTCCAACACTTTTTCCCTTGTAACCAGGGCTTTGCAAAGCAAGTCTAGTTGTGTGGCTGAAAGATATTTTTGACTTTTAACTTTTGTTTCTCAAGTTTGTTGTCAAATATTGATGAGGATGGGGCGCAGATAAAAAAAATACAGGCACGCATCTCGGCTTCTTACTCGAGCTGATAACTCTTTATCAGGCCTACGTCGCCTTATCTATTCTCTTATCTCGGCAATCAATGCAAACGGATAACAGCTGCTATCTAATCTATTTGTGTGATACATCAAATCGTTGCTCATCTCGTTCAGCCACCCAGTATTCCTCCAAATAGATGATACTCTCAGCAAGAAATCCATCCCAGATTCACCGCCCTTGTGTACCCATGCTTACGCCCTCCTTTGCAGTGATTGTGGTGTGGCTGGACATTGGACGAGCAGAGTCTGTTGGCAGCAACGGACTGCCGCTGCCCTCGCCCTTTGGCTTGACAAGACCTTGTTTGTGGAGACCAAACTATGGTTCGCTTTTCTTTCGATCCCATCTTCTCCGAGCTACGGTCCAGAGTAACTCTCAGCGCCCTCTGATTCTTTCTCTTGCTTCTGCTGTCGGACTGGATTTCTGCCAATATCCGAGTTTATTGTCCTGCGTCAAGCTCTGGTCAGATGGTGGGGCGCTCGTTCTTCCTGCGGATAGCTTGCTGACTTCTCCGCCATTGTCTGACTCTGCGCCTTCCTCTAGACAGGTCCCTGTTGGGCCATGTTGGTTCCTCATCTGTTACCTTGTCTGGTTATATTCTAGGATCATTTGTCGGGGTGTTGAACCATCTGGGACACACGGGTTGGCTGAGCATTTTAGCTCTGATCGCCTTGACAGCCAACTCTGGATGAGATGGGGCGGCTCGCAATCTGTGCCTGCTCGTCTTGTTGGAGAGAAAAAAGAGATATATAAGGAGGCCATTTTGGCCCTTTCCTCTCTTTACAATACAGTACAAAGCCTGGTTTGCTTGATTTGGATAATCTGGAAAGGATCTGGCATCTGTCTGAATTTTACGAACACTTTTTACGTTTTACGACCTGTGACGTTATTAGAACGAGATACAAGGTAGGTTGGTTGATACTTGCCAAGTAAAAAGCTCACTTTTCCTTAGTAATATGGGTTATACCGGTCCTATTGTCAACCCTCAGGCGTCTTCAGCGGACGCCGTCTTTTGGAACTATGGCTATGTTCCTCATCTTGCCATGGGTATCATTGGTGTTCTTACTTTTATCGGTGTGGCCGGACCTCATCTGTGGTACTTGTTCAAACGTAGGGGCACCCGAAGCGTGTAAGTGTTAGTGTTTGGTATGGGCGAATCACTCTGACTTGGAAGCAAGGCATGGTCTCTTCTTCTTTACTTGTATAGTCGAGGCGTTGGGCTATGGTGCAAGGCTCTCTTCCCATAGGTATCCCTTCAACGTTAGTTCTTAATGGATGCTAACATAAGGCTGAGCTGATGGTATCAACTTAGGGCTTGTCTTTTCTGATTGGAATCTTTCTCATCCAGGCTGCTACGATTCTTCTGACTGCTGGCATCTACAAGTCTATCCAGCGATTGACAAAACATTGTCCCGAAGGGAGACACATGTCTCCTATGAGGCCCAGGTCGTTGTTGGTCGGTGAGTTACGGTTATTGGGTAAGGTTGTGCTCAAGCTTGTCGGCAGTTTTCCTCATTCTAGATGTCGTCTGGGTTCTCATGCAGATTGCTGGCCAGTACTTTTATGCTGGTGCTCAAGGTGCCGATATCACCGGTGACAAGCCCATGTTTGCCATTGGAGTGCGTTTCGTATATGGCTTTGTGGAAGAAGAGACTGATTGCTTGGACAGATGTCGACCTTGATCTTCTTGGCTGGTAATGTTCTTCAAGCCATCACCATTATTATCGTCACTGTGTTTGTCTACGTCATCTATCGTCGCTCTTCCAGGATTCTTGCCGCCGCTGTCAATGCCAACAAGGATATGGACAATTATCCTCTTATCCATCCCGCACTTATTCAGATTTGTATTACCATGGGTCTTTTCTTTATCAGGCTTATTATGAGAATTGCGGATGGTGCCCAGGGTGAGTTTTTCTTATGATCGAGTGGTTTTCGCTTATATTGGATGTTTGCAGATGCCTATGGCTATGCCGCTACCCATGAGGTGTTTTTCGGTATCTTTGAGTATCTCCCCATTTTGTGTATCCTTATCCTTTGGGCTGTGCGACCACTGTACAAGTTCCTTCCTCTCAGGTATACTTCAAACGCTAGCCAAGGCAGTATCAATGATATTGAGAATACTGCGGAGTTGAAACGTGACGTTTCTGCTACCGCCACCAGCCATGCTGGGAAGGCTTGATTGAACTGGGCAGAAGAACGCGATTGCCTGGTTTTTGTCTATTGTGAATGTCAATGTTTGAGCGAAGGTGCTTTTTGAGGTTGAGTGATTGGTCGTTGGTTATAATGTTTTTTGAATCTACACATGTCCAACCATGATAAATATGATGCATGATCGTCAGGATATGCTGGTGAGACAACAAAATACGTACCATGTTGAAATTTATGGACGTTGGTTCCGGTCAACGTTCGAGCCGATTTCGTTCAATGAGGTCGTACTACACAAGTACTGGATGAATTGTGTCAAAGTCTTGCATCGCCAACTCTAACCCATGCCAAGGTTGCCCATGTCCCACTGGTTGATAAAATTGTTCAACTCCTCGGGTGTTACAGATGTATCCTGATCTGTCATCATTTCTTCCATTCCCCCAACTATTCTTTCTCCATTTGTGCCCATACCCGATGCCCTAGCGATATCAGGATGAATCAAATCTGCTCCAGAAGCAATTTCCATCATTGGCCAGCGAATCGTACTTTCCCAGTTTGCATGATCCATCAGCATGTGTCCATTCGGGCTAGTATTGGGGGTGAACCAAGACTGCAAAAGGTCTGGAACTTGTGTCTCATTCGTCCAAGGAGTCGGTGAAATAGCAGATTCAAAATTGATTGGAGTTTGTTGAGTCGAAGCGCCATTATAAGAAAAGTCAAAGTTGGGTTGTACGAAGATGTCGTTTTGAGCAAAAACGGAAGAAGGCAGGCCAACGGGGTGAGATACTTCGATGCTGGAAACCTGTCTAGGTATGTCGGCAGTAACAGAAATTTCGCCCGCTATTTGACCTGATTCCAATGCACTAAATCTGTTATTGCTTTGATTAGAGTATGCTACTTGTGAGGTTGAGTTGAAGCCGGTTCTTCCAAAATGTGGAGACACACTCATCGGATCAAACTGTTGTTCCTGAAATTCGTCTGACGAGCGAGTATGATGGAATATCAGAGGTCGGTCGTGGCTGCCACCATCCAAGGTAGAATCTACTTTAAGGATGTTTCCAATCATCTCTGGAATATTCCTAATACCATCGTCATTAGCAGGATGAGCCAACATAAAAGAATGACTAACGCAGGCGGCCAATGTCTCATCGCGGCACTCAAAATCTCTTCATTCGCTTTGACTTCTTGCTCCTTTCTTGATGCTGCTTTAGAATTATGCTTTCTACGGGATTTGTAAGTTTCCAATTCTTCAGGAGTGGGCGTCATTTGCTTCATAGTGATCATAAGCTTATCGAGCGTAGTGGTAACGTCAGCCCAAGCTGAGTGATGAGGTCAAGTTTTATCAGTATTAAAACACAGCTATAAATTACGTTGGCAATTAATACATACCCCATCCCTGTAAGCCGTCAATCGAGGTCATTGGAGTTGGTCAACTAATAGAGACTTACCATCTGGTAGAGAGCATCAGTGCAGCAATTTACTTCTCGTTGCTTTGCCTCCCATGTCCAATCATATCCTCCCGGCTGGATTATCATTCTCAGTATCAGCCTAGTTTAGTATGCACAAGTGACTGACTGTGTCGTCCGGATATCCTTGCTCATTGGTAGGTATTTCGGCTAACAACTGAGCCGTAGCGATCAAATTGCGCTGAAGGATAGTAGCAGCTACAGTCAATCAGTCACCGCACGACTGAACCCGAAGGGATTCATATAATTCACTTTGAATGATGCCAGTAGGTAAAATAGTCTATACTAATTCAGCTCAGGCTCCAATCTAGGACAAATCAACCTACTTTAAACATCTCTGTCTGCGCCCTACACGTTTTCAGGAGCATATCAATGCTATCCCGTTTCAATGTCTCCAACATCTCTACATAACTCTGCGTTGCACTCCAAAAACTATCTTCTATTGGAAGGTTACCGCTCAAAGTTGAGGCAGGTGAATCTTCACTGGCAATGATACATGCCGAAGAGAGAGACTGGCGAAAGGTGAGCTGTTCGCGTAATACTTGGTGTATCAACAGTAAGAGAACAGAGCAAGAGAGACGAAGGTTCGCTAAGTACTTTGCAATATATCAGTGAGAAGTTGAACAAAGAAAGTGGAAGGCCGTACATCCAAAGGCGAAAAGCCTACTGCCAACAAATCTTCGCGGGTGCAGTTATTCAAGATCCCACTCAAGTTCATTACCATACTTTCAATCACAGAATCCTATTTTGTCGTCAGAATAACCTTTAATATAATCTAGATGCGTACAATCTCGTCCCAAAATTTCCGTGTATCACTACAAAACTGTGGAACATCTATAGTCCCTTGTTTTCTCCCTTTGACTGTTAATTTGTTCGCAATCTGTCTGGCAATATTGGTAAATTTATGATAACATCTGGAGTAACATTAGATTCTACTTGCTTGCTTTGAACACATAATGACAACTCACGACAGGAAAAAAGTTAATACTTTGAAGGAGGAAATGGGCAAGTGTTCTTGAACAGTATTGAGCCATTCGCCAGCGGAATCAATCTCGTCTTGAGGTCTGCCAAGGTATGATATATCGTCATACTTGCGTCCATTTGCTCATCACATCAACTCACATTTTGGGTTCATTACCAGAAGAAGCAGCCCAGAACGAATCATTAACGGCATGAGCCCAAAACAATCGCCTACCGCAATGTCAGCTCCACATTTGAAGTTCAACAAAAGATTCGTTGACCTCTGTTTCATCCGCAACTGTATGAGAGACATTGACGACTCTTGGTTGCCAGTGACGATCGGCCCCTTTGAATTCCACATCAACCCCAGTATCCCCATCTGCTCAATTATTGTCGAATGTATCAGGTGCCCTGTTTGTGTCGCTTCAGTAATCCTCCTATCGTCAATATGTCTTAATAACTGACCTTCCATGAAATGTGACTGAGCATCGACTTCTTCGTCTGTCATTTGCAGAAGCTGTTGGAATAACGTTAAAGCCTGTATTCCGGTGATGCTTGGCTTTCGTAGAAGGCCGTTCACATCGATGAGACGACGTGTGCGTTCGATAAGTGCGTTGCAGACAGAAAGACGAGCGCGGCCCCAATGCACACGCGCTCGACCTCCTGCTTCGAACTGTATACAATTGTCAGCAGAGACAGAGGATGTGGGCAAGGATGGTGCTTACGGTGCCGTTTGGCTGAATGACTAAATCGAGTAGGGTCGCCGTCAACGTTGTGTTGCTCACCAACTATGCAAGCTATACAACGTACCTTGTGGCGCTGTTTTGGCTTTGTTGGCCATTATTCCTAATACCACATGTGAGTCTGAGTACCTTGCACCCCACGCTTCTATTGCCGAACAAAGCACCTCTTGAGCAGGCGTCATCCTATCAGAGCGCTGATCCGCTCGAATCCAATCCAGATAGAACGATTCGGGTGATATTACCTGCAATGTACTGTGACTCCATGTGCCTCTAAATGAAATACCAACTCACAGGAAATGACGAGTGCACGGCTTGAAAAAAAGTCTTTACTAGATGCCGGCTCAATGCATACCCAAGGGCTCTATCCGCCAAATTTTCCTGTATAGCTTCTTTTCTTCCCCATTTGCCAATCCTTGCGTCTCGTTCTTCTTCCCACAGCTTCCACGGATCATCTTGTATTATAGTGACCTTGCCAGGTCCAGGACTGGGAGATCGAGAATCAGGCTGATTTCGTTTCCGATGTGAAGTGTCAAGGCTAAATGTAGTAAAACAGGAATTGGAAGCAATTTGGAGTGAAGTCTGCACAGAAACCGGTCGACCGATAGACGTATGGGTTTCGAAAGCAGTTGAAGGTGTTGAACCGCTCAAGGACGTAACAGGGTCAACGACAGGGTTATAAGACCGACGTATATCACCTAGTAATGAATTTTCATCTGTCAACTCCATTGGAATGATCGTGGCGGCTTTCGGTGTCATTCCTGTCCGCTGCACATAGGCAAGCGACTCTTTAGGGTGAGTGGTAAACTGTTGCCAGATCGAGGCGGCTTCGAGATTTGTTGTATAGCGTGCTATCATGGGATCAAGAGTCTCGAATGAATCGACATCCTGTAGCATGTGGGTTTCCGGGAGTCGGGGCGACATAGAGGAGACATGGTCAGTTGGTGGGTCATACGTCACGTTGTGGATGGTTGAGTCTTGTCCCTCGCATAGCAGAGGTACCACCGACGATGTTTGGACCGAGGTTAAACCAGGATTAATTGAAGGATGTGATACATTTCCTGTCAAAAGGATAGCCAGCTGCGAATCCATGTCTCCTGTGATCTCGGCCGGAGCCTGTCGCTGATGCTGGGTATTTGTAAGAGGCATGTAGTCCAAGTTCCGCGACTGTCTCACAGAGTCTTGAGCATCGCCATAACTTGTCCTTGTATCACTCTCGGGTCTAAGATTATCTGACTTTGGACTTGCAGAATTTGTCTCATCGTCTCCTCCATTTGCGCCAAACCTACGTCTTGCCTCATCGATCCTTCTACCGCCTTTCTTCGGTCTTGTAGGATTCTGAATTTGGTTTGTTGTACACTTTAAATATTTATTGTTGCAATTTGTACATCCGACATTCGGATGTTCTTTGACTAGCTGAGCGAGTGATATCTCATCGTCTCGGACTTCTGGTGTTGATGCCACCGAGTTTGTAGCGTTCAGAGACAAGAGAAGTGAGGCCAAGTCACATTTGACCCTACGCAACTTGCAACAGTCACAGGCGACGTTTTGACCTGCCAAAGTAATATCACCCGACAAAATCATCAGCTAAGCGGGTTCTCCATTATCATCGATACTCACGTCGTTTCCTCTTTGGTTCCTCTTGGGTAGCCATTAGAGTTGAGCTTCAATCGATATCGTAATTTGCGGGCTGCTTTTATTATCAAGTCCACATTAAAAGTCAAAATAAATTGTCAGCACCGCGTTTCCCATCTTAGTCCATCCTTTTAGTATGCGATAATAGAACTTACCCCTGAAAAAAACACTATTTACAAAGAAAATGGCGATAAAGACAAATATAATAGATGTAAAAGTAGAAAAGGGAAGATATTGTTTGTGTTAAAGTCACGTGGTCGTTGCTGATTACCATATATGTAGAAAACTGGCTATTATTTATTGATGGGGGGAAACTGTACCATGATGATTGGCCAGTAGGTGCCACACTCGTTATTACCCCTTATCGCCGAACATTATCCATTTACAACTACTAATTTCTATATTCTTTTGAATTTATAATACTAACAATACCATGGCCCTCCTCCGTACATCCCGGCTACTTCGCCTTCACAACCCATCCTCGACGGCTAGGGCCTTATCTACTGCCCCCGAGCCACCTACACCTCTCCCTGCCGAACAGCCTACTGCGGTTTCCCCCACATATCTCCAACAATCACCAAACGTCCCCCACACGTGGTCTACTAACCAAAACCCAAAGCCTCATGCGTTTGCGAATGTAAGATTTGAGCAAACATCGTTACGCTATCAGCCAAATAGACCAAGCGCGATGGGTATGGTAAATGAGGATCCTGTGAGACTTGTGCAAGGCAGAAGAGCGGTGTGTGATGGCGGTGAGTATGGAGCTGAAGTGAAGAAGGATACTTATGGGAAAAATAAAGGTGGCGGCGCTCTCGGTCACCCAAAGATTTACATCAATTTGGTCAGTTTCAAGCAAATTGTTGGGAATTTTGCTGACAATCTATACAGGATAAACCTGGTATGTCATGACGAACGTAGTGGATATAGATATTGACTTGCGACTGTTGCGCAGGGCCCAAGGCTTGTGGCTATTGGTAGGTCTGATTTATCTGCCTTTTCATGAGGTTGACAGCCAATTTTAGTAGTATTCGATTTGAACAAGCACATGAAGAACACTAGATTGTATTATAAGAACCTTTGGATGTATGGATTACCGCACATCATCGCAGCCAGTGCGAATTGCCACTTCTCAGCTCGTTAAGTGCAAAAGTTTGCGTCAAGAATTGAGCAATATTTTTTGTCCCCTAGATTTTAATTACGAGCCAATTTTGTGGAACTTTGAGATTCTGACTGAACTTTTATATAACCATCAACAAGACTTGAAACACTGTTATTTGCAAACTTACATGGTGCTGGTTTATCCTTTCCCATCTTCACGAGCATCACTTCGGCATGTTAATCAAATACTTGACGAAATCAACGCCATACCAAAGCAAAAATCACACAATATCCAACTACCTTTTACCTTCATGACCAAGGCCACACCTGGGTATCACTAATCTGGACCTTTACCTGGTCATACCAGCAAACACCGGAAACACTGTTGTTGAGATCTTACCTTATGCATGTTCCGACTTACCTCTTCTCAGTTCCACATCATGATTCGACAAGTTCACTTTTCGGATTAAAGCCGCAAACTCCGCCTTCTGCCCATGATGCATTAGAATCTTGGACGACATGGTCAATGGCTCGAAGGAGCGAAAATAGATGCTTAGGCTGTACAATGTGGGCAAACGTGGTGGAAAGCTTGTCTTCGTTGACACAATTGAACACACAAAACATAACAATAACTTCATTCTCATCACAGCCCTTTCCAGAAGCAAGTCTTATACCATGCGGGGTCTCTTTTGTTCGCCAAGAGGACTACCGTCTGAAAGAACTTCGAATGGCAACCTTTGTGAGTATCCCAAGCGAAGCGGGATTTTGGATGAACGCCGCACAAGATGTAGCCATATTTTCAAGCTTTTGGCAGTGAGACTTGGATAATATGAGGTATATACTCTCCAGGTCTTTTTCTCGTATAGGCTTCCAAAGTCGAGATTGTTATCACCTTTGGAAGGGTCAAGGAAATTCTAGATAAGACGATGATTCATGCCTCAGCTGAGCTAAAACCTTTTTACCTTCCAAACTTAACAAGCATCTTTTGTAGAAATCTACCTTGACACCCGCCCAGAGGAAACTCCCATTGGCGCGAGGAACGTACGGAGCAATGGCAGATGGAATAGATGGAGGTAGAGTACACCATGCGATTAGAAAAGGAGGAATGACCTATGGAGAAGACTTGGGGAAAGCAGGAGAGGCCAGAATATAGTGCAAAAGCCACAAAAGATAGGCATCATAACCATGTTCTGTTATTGTGATCAGCTTCTTGGTAGTGAACAATCAAGGCAACGACACAGTACTTTCATGCCTTTTGGGTATTACCACAAGCGTAACACCACAGTACCACTCATCTTCAACTTGATTTTGACCTTTATCCTTGACAAAGCATTCGGATCTGTGACTATGCAAGATTGATTTAGTTGGACAACTAGGGCAAGTATCATGGGCGCATCCATTTCTAGACCAGAGTAAATCTCGCCATAGTCGTCTTTTTGAACAAGAACCCTATAATAAAGGTTGCATATTAGCTTGTTCTCTTTGATTTTTCCTACTTTCACGTCTTGGAATTCAAGACTCTTCTCTCATAGACTTGAACTGACCATCAGAGATCGCTATAGTTTTCCACTCATCCAACTTTAACTCTCTCTCCCTTTCGCCTATGGAATAATATCCTACAAACAACCATTGATTTAGTATTTCTATTTCAAATGCGAGAATCCTTATACATACCTCAAAGGTCATGTCAAATCTCCAAGTCCCTTCTTCATAACATGCATCTTGATGTTGCGAGGCCTGTTCTTTGTTAGCTATACGTATTGTGTACTGTTTTGGGTTCATAACGGTTTCAGCTGTGATGGTTTGATAGTTGGCGACCTTGATTTCTTATCACTTTAAAAGCGCTGAGGGATTATTCATGTTCAAGACACGTTGAATATTTGAGTCTTCAACTAGCAACTAGATTAATTATTGCTGATTAGTACGATATGCAAAAAGAGGATATCCACTGCACACAGATTGCGTATTCTCCCAATTTGGCGACAAGATTCACAGCTGGCTACGTCTGCCAGTTCTTGCTGATGGATAAGAGTGATAGCAATGTATCGAGACAGCTTTGCATTTGGAGGTAAAGTCGTGAGGGATCTTGTGTGCGCGATGTTATTGGTGAACCCCTAGTACTTGTTGTGTAGGATACATCTCAGCGATTATACGGCCCTTGTAATGGGCCGTATCCAATGGAGAGTAACACGGGTACGGCATGGTGTCTGTCCCTTCAATCCTCAACAGTCTCATCGGTAATCTTGGATCTCACCGTCTACAGCAGTCTCAGTGTCTTGTTAATTTAGCAATGTGCCAATAGGCCCTTGAGTGTCCCTGGATGGTGTATGGCAGAGGACGACAGGCTGTCTTCGTCATACTCATAGAATTTGGGCCAAGAACGAGCAGTCACTGGACTTTTTTCGTATTCTTCATTGTATGGGCGTTTTGCAGACCGGCTCAGCTGTGATGCCTGTAGCTACTTGAATGACCTTGCATAACACATATCACAGTCGTCAACTAGCTCCCTCGCCTTATTTAAAATTCCTCACATCCAGAGCCCAGAGGGCGACGTGGATCTTAATTGGACAGCCAACGCTCCGTCCCTCAAGCCTGAGCGCCAGCAGCTATCTTTTGTCAGCCAAACTGAATCATTATGCAACTTTGTTGCTCACCGTCAAGCTCTGCAAGGTATTTTTTGGACGACTCGTCGTTGGACTTAGTCAGCATCTACAAACCCATCAGACACACTCTTCAAAGCCAAAGCGTGATCGCAACACTCACCTCCCTCAAGAGTTCAACATACTTGGCTTGAGCGTCCTCTTTGCTCATCCCAGCGAGGTTCTTCCAGGCACCGTGCTTGGCTTTGCCAACAAAGCTGAAAAGGCCAGGGGCAGGCGTATTGTTGTCGCCCTCGTTTGCCTGTTTGAAGTGAGCGTAGAACTTGTTCCACGCTGTCAGCATCATCCCACACCCAGGCTCAGACCACGCCTACAGCAAGCTTTTCATCGTCCGTAGGCGTGACAGGTCCATCCTCGGGAAGTCCCTTGACGATGGCAACGGCCTTGTCGAATTGAGCTTGAGTGGACATGATGGAGCGTATAAAGTTGTTTTGGACGGGTAGCAAAAACAAAAGCAAATGAGAAAATACAATGTAGTCAAAGTGAAAACCACAAAGTCATGGGGTTCAGGCACCACATGCCTAACCAGTTGTTGCATAGGCGCGTCAACTTAGCTGCTAGTATCAATCTACTACAATTCATTCTATAAAAGCACTAGCATTTGTATTTGTATTTGCAGCTCTCCGCCAGCTCACCATCGTTTGCCTGCTTAGTCACATAAGCATTTGGCAGCTATCAACCCTACAAATCAATCCTAAACTCTCATAGTCTCCTCAAGCTGGCCTCGGCAAACCTATCAAACCAAACTATCTAGACCAATAACACAGCAATGTTCTCAACAATAGCCCAACCAGCAGCGTCCTCCACCAAGGTCGGATCAGTCGCTCTCGGGATGTCTACAAAGTAATCTCTCACCACCAGTCAAGGTTCCGACTCATCAGCAATCAACCAACAATAGTTTATATCACAAGCTGTGCAGTGGCTGTGCATATATGTTGTTTTTTTCCACGCAAGTTGGCATTCTTGGCCGTTGAAGATAGGGATCCGTCATTACGTAATCTGACGTTATCTATATCCCGAGATAGTTGTATATCGTCTAGATGTTGCGCGCCAATTCCTTCTTTGCTGTCAGACAATCTTTTTGAGTTTGCCAGGAGTAGCCGCCGTCTATGTATACACCACTTCGGAGGGCTCGGAAGACTTGAGAGGTTCGGAGGGTTTGGGTGCCGGAAGAGGTGTTGACGATAAGTCGGAGCAGTACGCGGCATTACAAGTACGGAATCAAATTCCCTCAAGAAAATGGAGCGAAATGGAGAGAAATGTCGCATAAAGGGCTTGGCAGGGATAATTTGGAAGGTGGGATATTCTCGAAAAAATAAAAATAAAAATAAGTGTCAACTAATCAGGGGAGAAATTCCGACGTCGTCAATTTACAACACAGCATATAAAATGTAAAGGAAATTTTCGAAAAGTGGATTTATCTTCACTTTCAACTTTTCCTCTCTCATCCGTAGCGTCCCGATTCACGTCGTTTCGAGTCAACGGCCGCTGAGAATACCTTTTGTCGCCGGCGGAGGATATAAAGCGCACATTTTGAGACTGCAACTTCATCAAGTATCGACGACTGTGCCAGTATGCTCTCTTTCGCACTCGTACCGCTCTTGCCACTGGCATTCTCCGGCGTCTTCGCCAATTCGCGTCCTCTGACGCACACCCACAACATTCATCATCCCCAACGTCGAAATCTGAGACGGTCCATCACGGCAGACGCGTCCTCGGTGAACGGACAGTCATTTGACTTTGTGATTGCGGGTGGCGGAGTGGCAGGTTTGACGCTGGCAGCAAGGCTGAGTGAATGGAAGAACGTGACGGTTCTCTGTATAGAGGCTGGCGGCGATGGGACGGACGTCGAGGATCAGATTGACATTCCTGGTTACTCTTATCTGCATTCTCTCTCGGGCAGCGCGTACGACTGGGCGTATACGACTGTCCCACAAACGGACTCGCTGGGGTTGACAAAGCACTGGCCGAGAGGCAAAGGTCTCGGAGGTTCAGGTGCTATCAACGGTCTCTTTTGGGGACGCGCTTCTTCGGCTGAATACGATGCCTGGGCCAGTACGTGTCTTTTGGGTATCTTGCGGTGCGCTGACTGGAACAGCTCTTAATCCCAACGGGAATGAAAAGTGGAACTGGGAAGAAATGAACAAGTATATAAAAAAGGTAGGACTTGGTTGCGTGTTGCAGCTCTAACACGGATGCAGTCTGAAAACTTTACGGCTCCTTCTGCCGACGTCCAGAAAAAGTTTGGCATGGTGATTGATCCGTCTGCCCATGGTGACAGTGGCCCTATCCAGACCGGTTTATGCGAGTACATCTTTGACGAGGTTGCCAAGTGGATTCCGTAAGTTTCCGACTCGGCGCCATAGGTTGCTGACCGTCCGCGTCTAGTACTTGGAAGGCACTCGGTCTTTCTGGAAAGGATTTGGAGGGCGGCAGCACCCATGGAGTTACTATTACCGCTTCGACGCTCAACACGCATAACCAGACTCGTTCGGACTCCAAGGCGGGATACATTGATCCTTTACCTCCACGGAGCAATCTTGTCATTTTGACCAAGCAGCAGGTCACCAGCGTTATTTTCAACGGAACCAAAGACGCCAATGGGAATATTTTGGCCAGTGGTGTCACTTTTCAGGCTGCTGCGGGCGCTGCCAAGTATTCTGTACAGGCGAACAAGGAGGTTCTTCTTGCGTAGGTCGTTTCGGTGGTTTGGGGAGACTGTTGACATCGGTTGTAGTGGTGGCACGGTTGGCTCCCCTCAAATCCTTCAACTTTCTGGTATTGGGCCCAGCTCCCTACTCAACGCTTTGAATATTGATGTCAAAGTCGACTTGCCCGTCGGTCATAACCTCCAAGATCATGTCTCTTATACAATGTACTGGTCCACCCCGTGAGTCGTTTTGCTAGATGCGTTTTAAAACTTCTGGACAAGGGCTGATCTTGCGACTAGTATGGGCACTCTCACTTGGGGTAATTTGAGCGCTTCTCAGGATTTGCAAGCTCAACAACTTGCTGAATACAAGAATTCGCATACAGGCATGTGGACTTATGTCAATGAAGCCGTCGGCTGTAGGTTCTCTCCAGTTTTATGAAATCACGTTAACGCTTTATAGATCCCTCACTAGCTGATATTATGGAGTCTTCTTCTGCCGCTTCCTCTTACGCTTCCCATGTTGGCTCCGCCATAGACTCTACTATTTCTGATATCACTTCTTGGCTTGACCTTCCCAAGAACGTTGCGTCTGGTTTGAAGCAACAATTTGCGATTCAGCAGCAGTGGCTTACTGGAGAAATTGGTCAGCTTGAAATTGTTTTCCATCTTTTGGGCAAGGGTGGAAACGAAATGGGTATCCAGGTCGCTCTCCAGCATCCATTCTCTCGAGGCACAATCATGATCAACACTACTGATCCATTCACCCAACCAAACATCAACCCCGATTACTTTGGTGTCGGCTACGATATTGACATTATCGGATATGGATCTGCTTTTGCCAGGCGGCTCGCAAAGGCCAGTCCTTTGTCTGATGTAATGATCACTGAGACGTCTCCCGGGTCAACGATTACCGATGACGCCCTCGCCAACTTTACCAAGCAAAACTCTGGCACAGAGTATCATCCTCTTGGTACATGTTCAATGTTGCCCAAAGAGCAAGGCGGCGTTGTCGACACTACGTTGACTGTTTACGGCACTGGAAACTTGAGGGTCATTGATACATCCATTGCTCCCTTACATATGTCAGCTCACACCATGGCTACAACTTATGGTATTGCGGAAAAGGCCTCTGACATCATCAAGCAAAAGTATTGGCTTGTTCAGTCTTCCACTGTTACTTCATCTGGTTCTTCTACAGCTACCGCCGGCAAGGCTACTGACACTGCCGTCACTGGTGCTGGTAAAAGTGAAAATAATGCAAGTAACAGCCCATTGAGTAGCGGTGCCAAAATTGGTATTGGTATTGGTGCGGGTGTTGGTGCTGCAGCCATCTTGGCAGGATTATTGATGTGGCTTATCATGAGGAAGAGGAACCAAAGAGGAGCCACAGAGAAGGGATGGTATGACAGAAATGATGCTTATGGTCCGGTTGCAGGTACGTATACTGCATTTCTTCGTATGTTGTTGTACTGACATTCACACAGGCTCATCTGCGTACCCAATGGCTGCCTTCGCTTCCCACGATGCCTATGCTTCTCCTTCCCCTGCATACGGGCATTCTCGGAATGAATCCGTCAATACCATTGCCACGGCTGATCTTGCTGCTCGCACGCCTATGCGAAACTCTGCCACCTATAATTATGCTGCTCGCGGCCTTGCGCCTTCTGGCAGCCCCTATAGGGATGATGTGAACGACGATGGTATGAACCAAGGGCACTCTTATGCACCACCAGGAGGACAAGCGCCTAGTGTGACCACATCAGGGGGCTGGAAGGATCAGAGGTACCACCCTGTGAATATTTGATGATTTCGCTGCTTTGGCATGTCTTTTGGCTCTATAATGATTCTCTTTACAACTTTCCACAATCAGTGATTGCAGCATTCACTTATAGAACAACCGCTGGACGTTTGTTTATCATAGACCCAACATATCTTGACTCTCTTGTCTCAAACATGGCTACACCTGTTATCCCGACCTGTAGTTATTCATTCTTATCACCAGCTTCTTCACTTTGTTCCTAGGCGGACTCGTATACGAATATGCGATCAATGGACTTTTTCTTTTTTGCTTGATAGTCGGTATACGTTAATGTTACCTTTTCTTCCTAGTGGGTAGATGTGCATTTGTAGAGCTAGATGTAACTACCAAATTTCTTGATACCTGTGTTTTGAACCGTACATCCAAGTATTTCCAGAGTTGTTTAAAGATACTTTTCATCTATCTGGCTCTGGTTGGAGAGTAAGACGATATCATTAACCTCACTTCATATCTGTTGTATAGGTTAGATCTCAAAAACTACATCTCAGTCAAAAATTGAGCCTTGTGTAAGGAGCTCCTGGCGTAATCAATAATAGGGTTATTCATTTTTGGACGCGAGTTGAAAACTGTTTAGTTCGTAATAATGAAATCCCTAATTGATCACAGCCAAATTTGCTTCTGTGGTTACATATCCTGTTCAGTTTGTGAAAATGAATACCTCAACTATCAACTAGATAATAAGAAATCAACTCTTCTCAAAGATGATCAGCTCAAAGAGCCACACGTTCGACGCCTCTATGGAAGGGAAGTGCTGTGGGCATTCTCACAAGAAGGTAGATGGCTAAAGCTCTATTTCGGCTGAGAAATGGTCAGGATCATAGATAGGGACGATGAAGACTCGAGTAGGCTTTATGGATGTCACCCACGCCGAACCACAAGAGTCAGAGTTGGGTCCCAATGGTATACAAAAGGGATTCAAAACCCTTGACAGACTGTTAAAGAAAAGGGCAAGTGAATTGGAAGCATCTTTGGCATGCTTGGACTATGAGATAATACGCTGTCATGGTGACATAAACCCATGTGGCTATCAACAAACTGTGATATACTTCGACTGGATATTGTCTGCAATATCAGTACATCTTTTTTCTATCTGTTTCATATTGCTTTGCCTGTTGTCATAGATATGCATCTTTCCGGGTCTGTGTTGTACATTCAAGCAACAAGAATAGCCTATGGGATTTCACTAAGTAAACTCTGTAGTACAAGGTCTCAGTCCTTTTCTACCCATCGAATACAACACTCACAAGTAGCAGATCAGGTTGGGCCCCGCGAATTGATATCTCGGAGTTGTCATCCATGTAGACGATAAAAGTAGGCACGGTCTTGACATCGGCATCCTGGGCAATTTCGTACTCACACATGGTTATCAAAGTCTCTCAACAAAGAACGAAACCACTGGCAGGCTGCTCATCGACATCAACTTTGAAAAACTTGAGATGAGTGAATACTCCTTCAAGTTTGGCAAAATAAGGCGAAATACTTTCGCATGAATCGTCTCCTGCTACCCAGTATTCGACAACGACGATTTGTGAGCCGCCAGTCTTGTCTCCATCAGCTCTCACCATCTCGCAACAAAACAGAGCCACATACGAGAGATTCCCACTCTTCATAAGATTCGATAGTCTTGACCATTCTGTCTGATGTTGCAGCGACTACAAGCAAAGATAGTGTCAGATAAAAGCCAAGTACAAGCAAAGACAGTAAGCCGAGACGTCTCGAGTCGCAACCTCCGATAGACCACCCCTCCTACCCTCAGAGTCATCAAACAAAAACTTACGAAGAAAGAGAATATGTGAATAGATAACAATTGGGGTAGCCAATTCCGCTGCCCAAGAGGCGGAAGCAAATATTGTACGTAAAGAGTTACCAGATCCGGTAATCTTCGAGATGCACAGATGAACAGCCGAGTCCGCCTGTTTGTTTATAACGCCCTGTTGTACATTTACATTTCTTCTCTCAGAGATCAGCTACAGACATGCAGAAAGCATCAGCAAGCTCAGCTCAGCTCAGCCAGCCAACTCGAGCAGTAACCCTAGACCGCCACCACACCGCCGCGCTGCAGAGATATCAGCCGCTCCTTCGCTCCCATCCTATCCTCAAGCTTCTGGTATGTCAATGGGTCCTCATGCTTCTACTCAGCCAGGACCGGCCCAAATACCAGCCAGGACACAACCAATTGCTTCGTTGAACCCCCAGGGCCGTCGATTTTGGCTCGACGTCTGGAAGGACTGGGACAATGACACTACAGTCGACTCAGAGGACGGACCACTTTAAGATGCCGATATGGGAAGTATTTGGCAATGCTATATTCGAATTTTCGTATCAAACGTTGGCGGTCACTGTACCTGGACATACTGTTAAAGTACTATGCAGTTAGCTGGTTTGTAATAAGAGATATGAAGAAACGCAGCAAGTATAAATTCAAGACGATTGAGATGAGCACCATGTACGCAGTGTCTTCACAGCTATGATTTGATCCCGCAGATAATCACGTGACTATTCTCAAGAGGGTAGTCAATTCTGATGTACAATGTGCAATTGGACAGGTTTAGAATTGTCTACCCTAAGTTGAAAGTAATCTCCAAGGAAAGATTATGTAATCTAATCCTTAAAGTCAGTTATACCCATAGGAGTCGATGACGTCATTATCAGTTCGTAACACATCCAAAAACAGGCGCGTTCAAACCACCAAGCTGCCAATGTTGCTCACCCAAAGTAATAGAGTACTCAACATCATGCATATATATATGTATATATTTTCATCCTCATCTCATGTCATCGATCGTTAAGAGGTGATCAACACTATCTGGTATCAACTAACATGTAACAGTAAACGGTCTCGAGAGTAAAACGCAGAAATAAAGCCGGGAATGATGTCAATTGTAAAATAAATGTAAATTGCGAAAGGCGAGCTGGCGATGGGGAATAAAGATACGTGTAGAATCTCAAAAAGAAAGAGACAAGAAGAGTGACCGGGAAAGGGAGGGATAGAGCGGATATGCCTAAAATTTCCAAGTTGATGATGTGGCCAATCCCTCGCGTAACCCTAGCTTTGAGATTATTTCATACGGGCGATTGTCAAGGATGTAATGCGGTCAGAGTCTCCCATGCCAAAAGTTGGAGGTGATTTTTGAATGATGGTGAATGCAATATGATGCCGTGATGCTATATGCAAGAGGAAATAATGCTGCCGAATCAATGAAAGAGAAAAAAAGGAAACAAGCAGATTAATTGCTTAATCGTCTCGTGGCACGGTTGGGTATACCGATGTCAGCGACCGCTGGCAGGGTATGCAACGCAGGCCGTTGCGAGTAGACCGTCTGTGGCTTGCTGGCACCATGTGCGCTTTCCACTGTCGCAATCTTGCATACCCGGGCCACCTTTGATATTGATGATTGCTCGGGAGCGACGTTTTCCTTTGCGACAGAGAATGGGTCGGTGACATGGGTGTGGACCGGCGTTATGGGAGTAACAGGCGTGTCGTCACCAGCTTCGGAAGAGGTACAAGAACCTGATGGGGATCCACTGGGCCACGAGCTGCGCTTGTTCCAGGAGCGAGCGAGGCCAGGAGTGGAGAGACCCGTGTTTGCAGCGACAGGGTTGTACGAGTATCTTCGACCCGATAAATACCACTCGCGACAGACCGTCGATACACGGTCATAGTATGTCGGAGCGTATTTGCGAATGACAATCTCAGACGTCGATTCCAATTCTTGTGATAATCGCCTATCAATAGCTTTGGCAATCTTTGCCGCCAGATCTTCGGCAACACCCGTGTAACAAGGCTACGCACATCAGCCATGTCGCACACCTTAAAACTCACCTTGTAAGACTTGCCGCAGATAAACCTTGCGAGCATCAGCGCGCCTCCTGCGATAATAGACGACTGAATTCCGATAAAGTCTCGGTAAAACAATGTGACCTCCATCAAAAACCTGGCCATGTTGCACACCTTGGTATCCTCCTGCCTCGATCCAGAGGTAAAGACCCTCAACCAAGCCTCTCCCGAGGGATGACCGAGAGTCCAGCCGATGGTCGACAAGACGTGGCCTTCCATCTGGATAAACGCGCTTTCGTCATACGCTTTGCAGCACATTTCCGACAGCTCGTGCACAAGAGGCACCTTGTCCTTGGCGTCTTCAAACTTGGCCGCGATCCAGAGTGCGGTACAGCCGACGAGCTGATAGTGCTTTTTGTAAACGACACGCTTGGAAATGTACCTGTCGACGATATTCATGGCGAGAAAGAGCACCTCTGGCCGGAGACGAAACTGTTGGTGGACTTCGATGATAAAGTCGATGAGATAGCCCCGCATGAACCATTGCAGTTCTGGCTGCAAGTCCATCAGGTCTGCCGAGGCCAAGGTGACCGTCTACACACGTCAGTGCTGGCCGACACCTCTCGACTCACGTCCATCGCCCGCATGTAAGCCACAATCTCTTCGGTGTAATCCTCCTCGAGATACTGCACCTCTGCCCGTTTGGTCCGACTGACGATACGTTGACAAGCTGCGATGGGTTTCCCCTTGAGTTGTGTTGCTGTTTTGCGAGATGATTTTGGTGAGGCGGAAGCCCTTGTGCATCTGTCATAGACTGAGCTAGGTCTTGCGGATTTCGTGGTGGGTGCGACTGGCATGATGAGATTGTTTGATATGAAAAGTTGACAAGTAACCGAATGAGAGACGGGATGGATGTTGATGTTGAGAGACCTGCTCGCGCAACACGTATCGCCAAAAGACAGACGTAAGGGATGGTGAAGAAGAGAAAAGGTTGAGTGAGAAAAAAAGAAAAGAGAAAAAAAGATGAAAAAGCAGTGTGGAGTGACGTGTGGTATCGATTTAAACCCCCAATGTGGCAGTTTTTTCAAGTCAATGGTGCGGATAGAAAACCAGTCGTCAGCCTTTTTAATCTCTACGCCGGAGCTCAACCGCAACCACCCAGTCTACGCCATAGTCCACCACCCAGACAGTCACGACCAGAGCCAATCTCGCCCGACCAGCGAAAAAGCCAAAAGGAAAGAGTGGGTCACGTCCCTAGGCCGTATAGGAAACTCGCAGGGCAAGAGCAATACGACTGCCTCAGGGTGGTGTCACGCCAGCGGCTGTATTCTTTTCCAAACGCAATAGACTGGGAATCCAAGGAGCCAAACGGCATCGCACCTCGCGAGGACTAACCTATGAGAAAAAACTGCTGGCATGTCAGCCTCGCTGCCACCGCGACCACGCCCGACGCCACTCACTCAAATTCAAAAGAACGTAAACGTAGCCGGTATTGGCGTAGTACAAGAGAGCTATTCCATCCGTCAGCCCTCGCCAAACACCACCACCACCGCCGCCACCACTCACTGTCACGGTACGATAGAACTACAAAAGAAAAGTCAGCGCCAGCTCATCAACACGGCCCAACACAACCTCCCACTTAATATATTCTCTGCGCGGGGCGATGCGACACTCACGTTTCAGAATCCAGCCATGGGTCTGTCGACAGACTGTCGTTTCACGACACAGCGTGTCTGTCGATCGTCCCTGGTGTATACGACGTAGGCGAGCGTGCGAGAAGGAAGATGGGTGTGTACGGGAAGGGATGTATGGTATATATAGAGAGAGTGCTGACAGACATGTACCCGTGAGCGACACACACACAACGGCCAGTGCTTTCTGTCTACACCAGGGCTGTCTCTTGTCACGAGGAGTCTGGTGGGTTGGCTGGCGTGGCGGACGGCGACGGTGGCGGCGATGGCAGTGGCAGTAACAGGCAACTGTGGCGACAGGCGAGAGGACGGACGGAAGCTTTTATGTTGGTGGTGGTGGGTGGCAAACACTACTCTTTCTTTTAATCCAAATGGGTAAAAACAGTTTCCCATGCATCCATGCATCTCCTATATATATATTCTCAGCACCGACACGACGGATACAGGTCCGGCTCGGCGCCAAATGAAAATCAGGCTATGAAAAAAACAGTACAGTGATGGCATGTAACGTCCGAACGTGACAGAGCGGTCCGTGCGCGCTACTCTACCATGTTCACCCCGGATTCGCCACTATCGAGATAATGTATTGTGCATGGCTGGGGTTGCGGGAATGAGCCATGCATGGAGCGGCGGCGATCGCCGCAGTGCCACGTTGGGTAGAGAGACGCGACGCGACGCGTCGAGCTCGGTGCAGAAGTGGTATGACGCCATGCGAGGCTTCCGTCGTCACGGCAGATGTCACCGCTAGTCGAAGCGCCAACGGAAGGGGAGGGAGGCGTGCGACCAGTGCAGGTCTGTGCGTTGTCGGCGTCGATCTGCAGCGTTGTGGTATTGGGTAAGCCATTGGTGGTGGTGGCTCAGTGGTTCAGTGGCTCAGCAGCGCAACGGTGTAGCGGCGCAGCACGGCGAATGGCGCAATCCAATAGGTCACCCAGACAGGGTTTCTCCCTACCCAGGAGCGGAACGGTCTCTTATTCGTCGTAGGCAAAGCCGGACCGGGTGTGGGTCAGCATAAACGGTCGTCTCTACCGGCTGCCTCTCCGAGGTTGCCTACATCAACGGCTGTGCCTGTCGCTAATGGCCATTCAATCAGGTGCAGCAATGGGCCACTCGCCGTCGCTACAGCATGACTGTCGGATACGGTAACGGTCGACGCATCTTTCGCAACGTTCGAGCTTCCAAATCCGTGCCTTAGACTCACCATAGCGTGGTTTGGGATCTGGCGTCCTTCCATTGGAGGCGATCGGAGAAAAGGAATGTTCTTTTCAATGAAAATGTTCCATCTTTGTCGGGAAAGGCATTCGGTCCAAAGGGACAGAACGATCACCAAGATTCGTTGATGATGGTCAGGCACGATTGCCCTATTAAAACAGGGCCGTTATACGAGAGCGAAAGCGAACAGGTATAAATTGTGTTGGGCTTTGGGTGAAGCAGCGGACGGCTGGCAGCGGCATTCGATATGAAGCATTGTGTGAACGATGCGGATGCTGCCATCTTTGCCTGAATCGTTTCGTGCTACAGTCCAAGGCTGATCAACAGCGAAGCGACTTGCAAATGTTTCATAAATTTCTGAGGTAGGCTGCAGACACACACAATCAAATGGGAAAAAAGTAACGGCCTGGCATCAGATATGTCGGCATAGTGACGTTTACGGATAGGCCGACATCGACACTCTTTCCCGGCCCTGTCGAAAACCTCGGTACAAGGTAGTGGAGAGCTGCTTCACTGACGGCATTCCGGAGAACCGTTCCACTGCCGTATACCGTTACACATCTTCCCTCAATTTCGAGCATTAGTGCAGGGTCGGTCCGTTGGTCTTTCCCCATTTATTGGTAGCGCTCCGTCTAGAACAGCGAGTTGAGGACGAGGTTCCGGTGCGTCATGCATGGCGATAAATGCTTTCTCGGCAGGCCGTTGGGTATAGCGTGCGACAAGTGGAGGGTGGGTCGATTGTCTGGATAGTATTCCGTTGGCTCTTGCCATGGCTGTTGCCAACTTAACCATAGACGAGGTTTGTAGGTTGATAGCGTCAAGCTCGGGGTATCACGTTGTTTTCATGCACAAGTCTCTCAGAATACTCTACCAACACCCATACATCCCCAAGTATACCAACAGAAAGAACGAATGGAAAGACGCCGAAAATTGAAAAATCACCTCAGCCAATCAACTATGGAACCGACACCTGTTTTTGTAATTTTCATTTTTGAAAAGAGTAAACGAGAATAGATCAATAGTGGGTTAATGATCACCCCCAGCTTTGACTCCACATCTAGCATCACAGAGCACGCCAAGACACTTGACGCACTCGACAGCCTCTGCAAGAGTATCCTGCTCCTTGCTCTCCTTGCTGGCAAGCCCACGTTGAGAAACCAGAGAAGAAAGCTGGCTCAGTACCCTCTCAATCTCAGGCTTCATAGCGAGGGCAACCTGCCGCGCACTGTCATCGGCAGACGAAAATGTAGCCAAGACTTGACGTTCATATTCTCCCGGTGCCCGGCCCCAAGCTTCTGAGGGATGACAGAGCTTCATATGGACCTTTTCTGTGGAGAGAGAGGAGAGAAGCATGTTTGCTTGGTGACTCACTACAGAAAAGAGAATGGGAGGCTGAATATCTTCCATGGCATTGTCTAGCTCATCCTCGACAGGATCCTCGACATCGTCGCGAAGTCGACGTGCGGATGCGAGAAGACGAGCAGATGGGCGACTGCCCGTGTACATGGCGGAAGAAATGATTCTGAATGACTTGAGTGCTTCAACAGCTTCCGACAAAGCTTCTCGAGCAAGGTGCTCGTCTTGATAATCTGCAGGCGAAGGTGACTGGACCAGACCAGTCACAAGACGCTTGACGAGTGCTTCAAGGGAGTAGAGAGCAAGGGTGATTGGGTCCAGTGAGGCCTTGTTGCGAGGGGGAGAAGAAGCGCGGCTCTGTGATCGTGAAGGTAGAGAGAAGGAAGAAGCGAGTTTGGCGGTGACGCCATGGAGAGAGGAGCTCGAAGAGATGCCATTGACAGCTTCTTTCTCTTTACCAAGCCCTGCCAATGCTCGTGTAACGGAACTTGGGCTGGGAGGTCTGCCCAAAGGTCCAGGATCCATTTCTGCAATGACACATATGCCTTTCCAGATGACAGCCACCACAATGCTTGTGATCCACCCTTCACCATCATCAGCACAAGGCTTTGCGACAATCTCAAAGATTTTGCGAGCGCCGTCAACACGAGAAGCAAAGGATTGAAGACAAGACGGAATCGTCAGCGTGCGAGGTACTCCAGATGCAGATTGTTCTTTGGCAAGGCCAGTTGACGGCAACGAATTAGCATCTTTGGGGAGAGGAGCGGCACTGGTAGGAGTCGGGATGGTAGTAAGGCCTATAGGTTTGTTTCCAGGAGGCGATATGCCCTCGGTTCGAGCCAAGCTTGCAATCAACTCCTTTTTCAAGGTCAACAACAAGGATTGTACGACCTTACTGACGACCAAATCAAGCTTATCCATGATAGGTCTGAGTGCCTCACATACAAATTTGGGCCACTTGCCGCTTTCCAACGTCAACTCAAGGGTCTCACAAGTTTCCCAGGCGGCATGAGCGATAGAAAGGGCAAAATACTGCACTGGATTAAGAGGATATCCGGACGGAGAAAAATTAAAGGGGGCAAAGAAGGAGGCATCGGTGAGCGATGGAAGAAGTAGAGATTCGAGACGAGTTGTATAGATGCTAAGCGATCGAACAGATGTACGAAGGATAGCACGCATCAGATACGCGTCAAAAGGGGGTTCAGGTAACTCTCTGCGAGATACAATCAGCTCACAATCTTGGCCATGCACAAATAGACTCACTTCACTACCGCTTCGCCTACAAGCAAACCATTCCCCTTTTTGAAGCCCTTTTTGTTGTTAAAATCCACTCCAGCAATAGCCTTATTGACGGTTTCATTCAACCTCAAGCTAATAACATCCATGTAACCATTCGCTGGTCCTTCTCCCGTGGTAACAGTGGGAAGAGGGCTGGCGAAATTATTTGGAGTGGAGCTTCTGGAGCCTGGAGGACTGAGCCTTTTGCCAACGGGCTGTGAGGAAGTGTTGGATGAGGGCGCCATAGAGCCATTGGTAGGGGTAGAATTTCCATTGGTTGAAAGCTGTAAAGAGGACACCTTGTCGGCCACCTGCCTCGAAAGAGATCGAGAGCGGCGCTTTTCGGAGGACGCTGGAATACCAGAGGCATTTGTGGGCTGCACAGTGGGTGGAGCAGGCGAAGAGGAACGTGAAGGGCGATGAAGAATGGGAAGAGTGCGGAAAGCGTTCATTGTGCCTTGTAGTAATTTATTTGGTAGCTATTCTTAGTTTTTTGAATCGGTGATGCAGTTATTGGGCGATAGATACAAGACCTCCCACAAACACAGTATCTAGGTCGAGTAATGTTCGTTTGGCGGTAATAAGATTCACAGGTGGATTTATTTGTATGGAGGTCGTCTATTCGACCTACTGTGTGACGGCAATGTTGATTATCCCATAAGAATGGTAACGAAAATTGTTTAAACTGTAGTTGGGCCGGACAGACTGCTGGCTTTTTTGGTTGTTTTATAGTATGACTCGAGGGTAAGCCGTGTTATGGAGGTTTGCTTGCGCTGTCCAGGAGAAGAATGATCTGAGGTGGGAGTCTGAGGAGGCGGGAAGCGACACTGCAGTTACAGCACGAAAAAGCGACAAAGCGAGGACGTCATATCATGAAGGGAACGATAGCAATTCCATAGTCAGCAACGATACAAACGCAGCCGTATTGAATGTTCATCTTACCCGGCTCCAGTCAAAGATACGTTGGTATAGTCACTATTAGGTAGTTTGGACTTCTTCATCGATAGATGGGCACGAGATACGCGCGATTGAAGGGCTGCTTTGAGTAGATACGCTGTAGCGGGTTGCTCTGTGGCAAAAGTAGTAATAGATGCAGATGTAAAAGAAAAAAAAATAGTAAAGGGAAAAAAACCTTTGTCCCCCTGTGGAGAGAAAAATGCCCGAGCGGATTTATTACACGTCACTTTTATGACGCTTTTGATGGCTACTATGCATGGAAAAAGCCCCCAAAACTGAAAGTGTTTTACCTCACATTTCTCTGGGGCCCCATGTAGGTACATAGCTCTCCTCATGGCGAAAGAAGGAAGACTACATGTGCGTGGCGGCGATCGCCGCTACCATAAGAAAACCCTTATCAAACGATCCAACCAATGAGATCATCTCAAATTCACATCACTTTTATAATTCAAAACTATTATAGAGGTCACTGTATCAGCCTTTCGCAGGATTTCTTCCATAAAAAATACTTGTTTTTCATTCCTTTTATACATCTATACATAGAATTACGATTTTATCAAACATTGAGTTACGTAATAATGTGTTTACGTAATTTCGGACATATCGGATTGTTTCGACCGGTGATTCATGTTCCAGTCGTCTGCTAGCTTTTGAGTAGAAGCAAATTTACAATTCTTTTCTATAGTTTTCTTCTACAAGCCATTCCAAAGATGCTTGCTCACTCTGCAAGGTCACTCCTCGCCAGGCCTGCGCTTAGCCACAAGGTCCTTCCAGGCTCCCTTGTCAGGTCTGCATCCGCATGGGCTAATGTTCCGGCTGGGTCAGTCATCTCGTCCGCAATGTGTCTTTTGTGCTGATCATCTTTGATGGACAGACCTCCTGACGCTATTCTCGGCGTTACTGAAAGGTTCAAGGCCAATGCCTCTCCTAAAAAGATTAATCTTGGTGTCGGTACGTTTTCATTCTGGGGTGAAAGACTGAGGCTGAATTGGACTTACTAGGTGCCTATGTACGTGACGTCTTCTTAGCAATAAAGCTCAGCAGCTAACTCGAATATTGCAGCGTGATGGCGCGGGCAAACCTTATGTGCTTCCTACGGTGAAAAAAGCTGAAAAGATCCTCTCCGAGGCTATGCAGGACAAAGAGTACCTTCCCATTACTGTTCGTTGCGGGATGGCATCGCTAGTACTACTCTAATGCAAAGTATAGGGACTGGCAAACTTTACAAAGCTTGCTGCTGAGTTAGCTTATGGCAAAGACTCTGCTCCTATTGTTGATAATCGTGTACGTTTTTTTTTCTTCTTTTCCTCCGCCTTCCTGATCACGACATACTAATTAGATTACAGCTCGCCATTACACAGTCCATCTCGGGCACCGGTGCCCTTCGGGTTGGCGCTGCTTTTCTCGCAAGATGGTATCCCGGCGCAAAGACTATTTATCTACCCACTCCTACTTGGGGCAACCACATTCCTATTGCTAAAGACTCTGGCCTTGAAGTCAAGCAATACAAGTACTTTAACAAGGACACCGTAGGACTTGACTTTGAGGGCATGAAAGCCGATATTAGGGCTGCTCCCGAGGGATCTATTGTTCTTCTTCATGCCTGTGCTCATGTGATTTTGTTGAACTTCTCGATTAAGTAGGTGCTGATGAAAACATAGAACCCTACAGGTATCGATCCTACACAGGAGCAATGGAAGGAGCTCTCCGACATTGTCAAGGAAAAGAAGCACTTCCCATTCTTTGACATGGCTTATCAGGGTTTTGCTTCTGGCGATACGCTCAAGGATGCATTCGCCGTTCGTTACTTTGTTGAACAAGGTCATCAGCTTTTGCTTTGCCAATCTTTTGCCAAGGTGACCATCTTATTTCATTTTGGAAATGTGGTGATAATTCATTAACTGAATATACAGAATATGGGTCTCTATGGTGAACGTGTCGGCGCTATTTCTTTTGTCTGCGAGTCTCCTGAAGAGAAAGCTCGAGTTGATTCTCAACTAAAAATTATTATTCGACCGCTCTACTCCAACCCTCCTATCCAGTAAGTTCAAATGCGCTATCACACTCTCTGTTTCACCTATGCTGAAATGTTTCTCTAGCGGCGCTCGTCTTGTCTCTACAATCCTTGGATCTCCAGAGCTCACCAGCGAGTGGCTTGTCGAAGTTAAAGGCATGGCCGATCGAATTATTGAGATGAGAGAGCGGCTCTATAATAAGTTGGTTGAGCTTGAAACTCCTGGACAGTGGGGTCACATTAAATCCCAAATCGGTATATTTTGTTTTTTTATGAAATAAATACAACCCCAAAAAATTGGTACTAATAATACTTATTAGGCATGTTCTCTTTCACTGGCTTGAAGCCTGAACAAGTGGACGCTCTTGCTGAAAAGGCAAGCATCTACCTAACCCGTGACGGTCGAATTTCTATGGCTGGCTTGAACAACAATAACGTTGATTACTTTGCCGAAAGCATTTCCAAGGCTGTTAAGGGTACACTCTAAAACGTTTCTTTAGCATGGAGGTAGAGTAACGCAAAAGAGAAGTGTTGTGAATTCAACCAAAAAAAAAAAAAAAAAAGTGCATTGATATCACCAAATACGAAATGCAAGCAAGTAAAGTTGCATATTTCTCATTCCAACAAAGGCATTGTCCGAAAGGAACGAGACAAGCCTCGTTGATGTTGAGAGTTCCAAAGAATATATTCATTACCAAAATTTAGAATAATTGTAACCCAGACAAAAAAAACTAACAGTACAACCTTTCAATACACCACTCTATACCAAGACCGGCACATATCCCCATAGATCTAATCAGACTCAGGCCAAATTAGGCCTGAGTATATCTCTCACGAACCTCAACACACACTTGTAGAAACGTCCCCAAATAGGCTTCAGGACGTGAGCATTGGACGGTTTGTTTTGCTACCTGTTCC
The DNA here is from genome assembly GCF_001720195.1 of Cryptococcus depauperatus CBS 7841. NCBI lineage: Eukaryota > Fungi > Basidiomycota > Tremellomycetes > Tremellales > Cryptococcaceae > Cryptococcus > Cryptococcus depauperatus. The sequence continues at coordinate 408,926 of NC_089472.1, read as the reverse complement.
AAGAGATTTATACTTCTCAATATTAGCATAAATTCTATAGTTGCAGCGTCATAAACTCTAACGTACTTGACGGTTCCATACACTCCCTTCACTCCAGTCTTAATGCTAGCTAAACTTCCTGGGAAACCCCTCATTTTCTCTTCGTCAATTTCAAATGTTACCATTACTTTGCTCTTTTTCTTCTTTATCATTACTGTAGCTAAGATTTGCATAGAACAAGCTTCAGGTTTGAACGTGATAGCCAGGGGATGATGGAAAGCAAGGTATCGCAGCTCTGCACGGAGCCGTTGAGCTCGAGACCAGAGAAGACCAATTTGCAAGACAAACTGTAGGACTTGTATCAGTCCATGACAGAAAGACGCTTGTCAAACTTACAGCAGATAGATCCCACTTCTTGTCTCCAACCATATCGCCCATACATTTCTTTGCAATCTCAAAAAGGCATTTGGTCGGTGATTCGCCTTTAATTCCATCATTTGATCTCTTTAATTGTTTTATCCGATTGTCCAGATAGACAAGATTTGCGGAAGAAATGTCGGGGACGTACATATGACAAGTGAATGAAAGGGTTATTTCAGCGTCATAAGTCAGTTGCAGAATATCAGGGAGCGATTTGGAAACATTCCAAAGATGAAGATGCTGTAGGGAAGTGTATTCTTCTAGAGTCATTGTTAGCCAACAATCTACAGTTGCATCGCTCTTGTAAACTAGATATTCACCTTGCAAACGGATAGCATCAGATCTGGTATATTGATCACATTGGCTCTTTGCATGATTGATAGCAGCCACAGATTCTTGTCTTTTGGCATTTAGCTCCTGGAGCTTGCAAGTTAGGATGAAAAGCTTGGACTTGGAATCGGCGAGCTCAGTGCTAAAATTGTTGATTTGTGCACTTTGTTCAGCGATAGCCTCTTTATATGTAGCCAGTTCTCCTTGGTCACAGGTAGCTATTTCGACCACGGCATCACGTTCTTTTTGAAGTTCTGCTTGCAGCTCTATTTGCCGTGCTCGAAGTTGAGGAAGCAACGCCGTAGTCTGTTCAGTGATCTCTGTCAAACGTTTGTTGTCCTTGCCTTGTTGTCAGCCAACTCTTTCAGATTCCACAAAGTCTACGCTCACATTTTTCATGTCATTGAGCATACTCTCCACGTCAGGTTTAATAGTCTCCAGAAGTTGCCATTTCCAGTCATACCACATCTCTCTCGCTTTGAGGTGGGTATTGGTCTTGTAAGACTTGAAAGTCATCTCAAATAACTGCTTATCTTCATCCGATGCCAAGAGGTACTCTTGAATAACAGGCGGAGAGTCAAGATCGCATCGTGCCGAGACCAAAGAGAGTTCGTCATTGCCAGTTTTGATGTCATCACGTAACTTATTGGCAGCCCATGTGTACATGTTCAGAAATATACTGTTGACCTGGGCCTCCGTGTATTCATGCAACGAGAAGTCCCTCTCTGGACGAGTTGAGCCATTTTCCTGAAAGATTCAAAGAAGACTTACCGCCACCAGAGTAAGACTGGCCTAAAATACCTTTTGCTACACTACTTCTCCTTCTTAGCATTCCCGGTAAACCCTCTAAGAATTGGACACCAGTCATTTCCAAGAAGGCTGATAGAGAAATGTTTTGAGGTATCTCATGTTCTTGACGCTCCATCACCTCATCCTCAATGTTTTTGTTATTTTCCTCTTCAGCCAAGGGTTCAGGAATAGCTGCTTGTGGTTGCGGATCGGGAAGTGAGAGTCGCATAGCAGTACCGAGGGATGATTGTCGAGCAGAAAGTATTTGACTCTGGAATGGGTCAGAGGACGGGGTAGTATTGGTTTGGGCGTCAAGTTGAGGCTCATCATCAGATGTTTCATTCATTGGTTTAAATTGCTGAGCTTCTTGCTGAATCAAAGTTATTCCAAACGTTTCATCAGCAACAGCGTTGATTCTGTTTCTTTTGGTACTTTCTTCTCCATCCTGTCTCTGCGAGTCTTCTCTCATGCGCGTCTTCTCCTCGCTGGAAATAATGGATCCGAAACTCAGTCGCTTTGCTACCTCTTCTGCAGCTCGCATCCCCAAAATGTTGGGAGTTGTGGACTGGAGTGGACTAGGTGAGGGAGCAAACACATTACGCTTCGCTGTTCCTGATGATTTCCGGGCAGATGAGATAGTTTGCCGAGCAAAGGATGGCGTTCCAGAGAGAGGGCCGGTATTTTGGACATTGGAAGAATCCGCTCGACCCGGGAAAACGGATGGGGGGTTGACAATTCCACCGACTGAAGTAGTCATCTCCATAATCTCATTGCCATCATTGTCGTCATAGTCCTGGTTATGGTTCCAAGCAACTTCTGCATGATTAAAGGTGAAAGTCATGGTCTTCTCGCCATTCTTGGAGCCGATGGTATCCTCACTTCCAGAGCTAAACGATACGTCTTGGCCAATAATCTGACCGTATGCTTCAGTTTCTTCCATCACATAATCCTCTCCCTCAATGGCCTCTCCAGGGATTAGTTTTTTTGCATTTTCGTCATGAGCCACTGTGAATGAATAACCAATTGAGTTCCTATTACTTGTGGCTCCTACCGGCGCTTGAGGAGGAAGGAAACCCCCTACCGCGATAGTGAAATCCATGGTTTTCTCTTCGTCCCCTTCGGCCTCGTTATTATCTTGACCATCTTCGTCTTCAGTCTCCGCATCAACATCAATTTCAACCGTGCCATTAGTGGTCATGGACGCTTGCCTGATGATACCACCGTAAATGTGTTGTGTCATGTCCATATCCATGTCCTCTTCTTCTATTTCCATCGTTTCTTCCCCTTCGACATTTTGATCATCCCCGTTTAGCTGAGAGATAGCGCCTACTTCCACTCCATAACTATCCTCGTCTTCAATCTCCATCGACTCTTCCCCGAGAGACTCTCCTTCCCCTTGAAAAATATTGGGGGAAACAGCATTTGGTTTTGATATTGATCCAATGTTTTGTATAGAAGAACGACGTGAATGAGTGGACTTTGTAGTGGTTGGGGTCGATTCTGCATAGAGAATACCGACAGATGAGCGGGGTGTTCTCGAAGCTTGACGTTCAAACATTCTACAAACATAGCTTCAGTATATATTTTTCTCACGGCTCATATGAATTAACCCACCGTACATGGGCATTTGGGGCAAAGCTCACTCGCCTTCCTCCCAAACTTTGCCTGGAGTTTTTAGAAGCTAGGTCGATATTTTCATTGTCGAGCAATCCAAAGGCAACAGTATGAGCATATTGCTGGGTGTAATCAACAGTTTCTTCATCTGCCTGTCGATTGAAAGAATGACTAGAAATGGATTTCAGAATAGATTTCCGAGGTTGCTATGTTTATGAGATTAATAGACTCGAGCAACTCAAGAGAGACATACCAAATGACGTCTTACATTCCCCTTTAGACTGTAGTCATCTGCTTTTGTATCTGAATAATAAGCTGCTACAAGCTCTTCACCACCCATACTGACAACACCTCTTCTGCCGCCCTGTTTGACAGGTACATGAGAGCGATGTACATTGTTGTCGATATTCTGGTCAAATGCAGAAAGGGACTTGCGAGATTTTGGAGACCTGGAAGCTAAAGACATATTAATGCCTTTTCCTACGACTCGATTGAGAACGAGTTGGAATATGTCGAAATATACCCTGATAAAATGAATATACTTTTCTTTTGTTTATCTTATTTTCTTTTTTGATTTGTTTACTTGTTTGGTCAATATTATTCACCGTGGGAAAGTATTCAACATATCTTATCAGGAATGGATAACGAGTGAGGAATAGGCACGCGGTGCTGACTGATAAGCATGCGGATAACTGGCACGCCTAATTTAATAACACGTAATCTAGCCGATTAGAAAGTCTTGTTCCGTTCTTAATCTTTCCTTATGCTATCTATATAACCGAGTCAAATCCTTGACACATTGGCTCAGTCACGTGACTTCACTCTATTATGCTTGGTTCATCTATATATATCGCGGCAATTCATGTTTACAAAAGATTCAATGGAATATAATGAGCAACAACACTTTGGCGGTGGACCCCATGGTCTATTATCATGCAAAGAGAGATAGAGAGAGAAGAGGGTAAGCTCCATTCTATCAACACACAAGAGCTTTTGGTAAAGATTTTGCTGGTTTAGAGTTTTGAAAACTTATAAGATCCTCGGATTCATATCATCTGGTGAGCATGCATAGAGATGAAGGAGAGTCTTTGTCTTATTTCGTAATCTTCGTAGGAACTTATGGACGGGTATACAAGGCCGTTTTCTTGGCTCCGCTCACCAACACGACAGCTTCAAAGAGTGCCCTTCCGAGTGCAGCTCGTGCTGCCTTGTCAATACCAAAAGACAAGATCCTGTCGCCATCTTTGTCTGAGGAGAATCCTCTCCTTAATCCCGAAATGTGTATGCGGCCAGGAGACCGACCAGCTAGAAAAGGAGATGTATTCGCAATAAAAAAGTTCAAACCAGATAAGGAAGGCGACGTGCTTACTTATGCTGGCATAAGTCAAAGTGGAGCCAGAGAAATAATGGTGAGTTTTGTATGTGAGCATGTCCATGTAAAAGCTCAGTCTCGTATCCATTCAACCAGTTGAACCGAGAGCTCCATCATCGCAATCTAGTTGCCCTTAGAGAAGTCATATTAGAAGACAAATCCATTTACATGGTTTTTGAGTTCGCAGAACATGATTTTCTGGTATGTGGTCTGCCATCTGGTATTGAACGTTGTGCTGATATGGGGAAAGCAAATTATACATCACCATTCTCAAACAGCTCGGACTCCTATACCTCCATCCACTCTTCGTCGCCTATTACATCAATTGATAATGGGCGTCCATTACCTTCACTCGAATTTCGTGCTGCATCGTGACCTTAAGCCGGCAAATATCTTAGTAACCAATACAGGTGTTGTCAAGATAGGTGATTTGGGCTTGGCAAGATTGTGGCATAAACCTCTGGCTCTGCAAGGGTTGTATGGAGGCGATAAAGTTGTGGTTACTATCTGGTATCGCGCTCCAGAACTAATACTTGGTGCGAAACATTATACAGCTGCCGTTGGTATGTCTTTCTCCAATCTCGCTTCTCATTGGTCATCTATTATATTTACTGACAATAACCAATCCAGATATGTGGGCTGTTGGCTGTATCTATGCAGAACTTTTGTCTCTACGTCCTATTTTCAAGGGCGATGAAGCCAAAATGGACGGCAAAAAGCAGCTTCCTTTTCAACGAGACCAGATGGGCAAGATATGTGAGGTGCTGGGACCCGTTAAACGTATGCCTTTTCTGGAATTTGCCTCTTTGCCTAATGTTTGCTCATGTGGTGACAGCGGAACAATGGCCCGACATCGTCCATCTTCCCGAATATCGCACATATCTATCCTCTGGCCCTTACTCTAATCCCAACCCTTTACCAACATGGTATCATACGAGATCAACTTCTTCCGAAGGTTATGACTTGTTGTCAAAAATGTTTGAATGGGACCCAGCTAGGAGAGTTACTGCAAGAGAATCGTTGATGCATCCATGGTTTCAAGAAGAGGGAGGTGTTTCAGCGAAGTGAGTGACTTCATTTTATATTGTCCAGTTCAGTTCACTTAGAAATCCACAGAAATGTTTTTGAAGGGAGCAAAATAACATATCCCCCTAGAAGAGTGACACATGAGGACAATGGAGATGCGAAAATGGGGTCGTATGTTTCTTTCTTAATCCACGGCGGGTTGAGCTCATTAAGATTAGACTTCCGCAATCAATGGCAGGAGCAAGATTGCCTTCCAGCAGCAATTTCAGGCCTGCAAGCGGTAGTATACAATCCTCGAGAAAAAAAGCCAAAATTTAAATCTATAACCACGTTCAATAGTGACGATAACCTGTCAAGTAGACAATATGTAGTGCGAGAGCTGTATTGTAAGCATTGAGCTTGTAGCGCATGTATTTCGGTATTCATGGGAAAATGACTTGCACCCCATGCATATCACTACTATTGCCAAGCTACGTATGAACACTACCAATGCTAGACAAAGATGATCATATTTGCTTACATGTACAGTTAAGACGCGTGGACAGGATTATTATAAATCGTAAAAAAAAAAGTACTTCTCAAATCAAAGCTAACAACGATAATGCGAATGACATGATGACGGCGCAAGTATTGATGTATGGTATCCGGGCGCCGTTTTGCTTAGTAGTGATGGTACTGTCTGCACTTCCGGGTGCATCAGTTACACCTTTACTAAGTCCTTTATTCATCAACCAAGGTGGAACACTTCCAACAGTTGGGCTGTAAGTTCCGGGGTTTGTAGTATTATCATCCCCTGCCCAACACCAAGTGTCAAAGCATGATTGACAAGTGGAAGAGCGGTTTTGAGACGTATAGGAAAAGGCTCTGTCTGTAAGAGCACAAGCTAGGCAGGTGGGCCAAGTTTCGACGGTACCATTCAACGTTAAGGATCGGAGGCCGTTGTACATAACCTGAGTAGCCTCTTTGTTCTCATAAGCGAGTTGATACTACAGCGCGCATAATACCTTTTGTTAGCAATGTTTTCTCTAGAATTAGATGAGCAACCTACAGTAGATGTGTTGGCAGCATAACTCCAAGGATAGTGCGGAACGTATATGATCAAGGGGGTGGTGGTATCATTACATCCAAAAAAGGTTGGTCTAGAGTTATAGCCTCCGTTGATGAAACCATTCTCACTCGGTACCTCTGGCATTCTCACTCGGACGTTTTCATTATTTGCTAAAATCTTGGCCCTCTCGTAGGTGGTTCTAAGGGCCGTTCCATTAGGCCAGATGGTCTCTGTGTCGAATGAAGAATCAAAAGCGATAATTGCATCCACTTCTCTGACAGGGACGAGCAAGGGCTCAAGGGGCACGTTTTGGTTAGTTTCGCCCGCGTCAACGAGCGTCAGGTATTCAAAGCTGGAGATTGGGTTTTCCGTAGGGTTGTAGTTGGCAAATGTATTGGGAATTCGCGAGATGTCGACCTGTGCTTCTCCCAACTTGCCGAGAATAGACGCCACCAATGAAGAGAGAACACCAGACTCTGATCCATTGATGGCAAGAAAAGCGCTGTTGAACAATGTCGCAGACGTTCCCATGACAAAACTAAAGCAAGACGTTGGAGCTGCCGTTTTGATCTGGCATGAAACAGTGCTCACGATAGTTGGTCAAAACCTTTCCAGCAAGTTCCGTTCGCTGTCCCATTGTTGACCTCACTACCAAGATATTCTGCCGATGTAAAGGCGCCGGGGCTCTTGTATGTGCTGCCAAATGCCCAAGAGCCAAATTCATAAGGGGTGAATTCCCAAACTGTAGCATTCTCAGCAACTACAAGTTCTCCCGCTTCTCGCCTATCGTTTCATCAGCAAATTCCACACACAAGAACGGTGCAATAGACAAACTCGGCAGCGATAATAATAGGCATTGGCAAACTGGCATTCCCCATTGCAGCGACAACAGAAGGGAGACTAGAAATGGTGAGGTTTGGGTTATTTGACAGTTGATAATTTGTTGGCAAGACATGCGATGCGATAGCTAATCCCCAAAGATCCGTTATCTGGGTGGGGAAGCCTTGGTCTTCTTTAGCCGTTGTTTCAGTATACAGATTTGAATAAAAAGTAGCTTTGTCATCCTTGGGAAAGACAAGGTTGGAATCCATATTCCAGAGCTGAGACGCATGGTAAGCATTAACTTCAGACTCAAGTACTTTACATTCTTGAGAAGGTCACTTGGAAGCTGACCACCGTTGGCCATGAAGGACCCCGTGGCCCAGCTGCCACCGCTCAACCCCGCCCAGTAAGTTACCCCTTCCAACCAGCCACCGAGTCCACTATCTGACCCTTCCTTACTTTGGTTCATCATGCCCATGATGCCTCCCAACCCAGTACTTTACCAATAACATCAGTCCCATTCAACAGTCGGAGTTTTAAAACTCACAGCATGGCCCGGTATCCACCTCCTGCCAAAGCCACGCCTATGACAGGCGTTCGGGGAGGCTTTCCCAAGCCATGAGATGCCATCATCGTCTCGACAGCCGGTTTCACCAGTCGTTCCCGAGCTTGTATATATGCCCGTTCGCCTGTAGCCATCCCAGTCTTGCCGGAAAATCAATGACCATTCTACGGGGATTGTATACGCTTACAGTAGCATTTCGGACCCAGACCCATTCAGTGGGACAATCCACCTTGTATGGTGCGTACGACTTGTCTCCAACGCCTCTCTCTGCCAAAAGCTCTTTATGTGAGACGTCTGGAGGTACTGCGAGTGCCGTAATAGCGAGGAACCCGAGTGCAATGCCGGCAGATTGTACCAGCATTATATCATGAGATCAAGATAGGATGTTTTGAGACGATAGAGTTGTGATGTGATGTGTTTATTTAAAATTAATAATAAAATTGAAATTGAAAGAGAAAAAGAAAAAGAGAAGGAAAAAAGATTTATAACTCGAAAGATGATACAATGGATAACCGAGTTTGACGTACCACGTCATCGCCATCCATCCTGGCATTCGGCCGCCGTAAGAAGCATAGCTGTCCTCTTTCTTGACCCACAGCATGCACGTTGAGTTGAGAGCTGTGAGGTGCAGCAACACCGCCACGAGGAAATGATGTAGGTCTTTCGGCCAGCCTCTCTTAGCGATAGGATGGGTCGTCCATAGCGCAACTTTAGGTGTGTATGTAGAGTCGGCCTGAAGAGGGACAGGAGTGGAAGCTATGAGCTACATTGGCAGCGTCATGGAGCAAAAAAAGAAAAGAAAGCAAGAGATGCTCATAGACAAGGACATCTTTTACAGTTCAACTTTTCAAGTTAAAGTATGGCATCCATACAATTCATATTTTATCGGACACAAAAAATGACACGTCAGACCCATAGAACTGAATTTTATAATTATTTATTCCATATCCATCTTTTAAAACTTGAACACCATTTGACATATATTTGTCGATGAAAATGCGCCCAGTATTGAATTTGTATAGACCTACGGCTCGACTTCCTATCATCTGCTCAAAAACTTTTGCTTCAAGCTCTAGCTCAACATCCAACACTCGAGTTTCGTCAGCAGGACCTCAAGCACCTTTGGAATATTGCTCGTCACTGGTCAAACGGTTAGACCCCGAAGCATGGCTCTGCTCTTACTTTTGGCCACAGAGAGAAAGGTCCTGGTGGCTGGCTTGGAGAGCTTTTAATGTAGGACACCTTTTTCGGCTGCAGCGGCTTTTTGTCGTTTTGACGTGTTGATGGCTGTCTACAGCTTGAATTGCACTCGATTGGTGTATCAGTGAAACAGCCTGCTCTGGCTGCCATGAGGTTTCAGTTTTGGAAAGATGTTCTCAAAACGATATATACGTCAGACTCACAAAACTCACCAGTGCCACAACATCCTGTGGCCCTTTTGCTTACGGATTTGAAGCAACATAGACCTGTACAGAGGTATTATCTCAATCAGATGATTGATGTTAGAGTAGGCCTCATTCATCCAATTCGATTGTTGCTGTTTGTCGAGCTGATTTTTGAAACAGACCAAGACGATGTCGCTCCCTCCAGCGGCCGCTAGTCTCGAATCCCATATTTCCATACACACTCCACTCTCTACAGCTTTATTACTTGGACCTCTACCCATACTCCTTCCTCCGGCAGATCCGTCAACCGCACATATATCTCACACGCTTTCACATGTGTCTACCCTCCTTACCGTCGTCTCACTCCTCCGTAATCTTCCTATCCTTGTCACTCAAAAGCGACAAACCAACATTCCTGCAGACTTGTGCGAAAAGCATGGATTAGTGGAAGAAGAACTTTTTCGGAAAGGCGCTCAAGCAAAGGGCCTTAAGGATGCTTGTTGGGAAATTGGTACAAGGGGAATGGACGAGTTAATCACTGCTAGGAGAGATTTGAAGGAAAATGGCGGCAAGGTAGTACCTAGACACGTCATGCCCATCTTTCTATCAGCTGTGAGTATTGACTCAAGTGTCGACTTTAGCTGATTTCAATCATGATAGGTACCGGCGGAAAACTACTTGAAAAAACTCGAAAAATCGGACTTTGACGTGTTCCATCCAAATCTTGAGAAACACGACTGGCAACTTGCGCCAAAGATATGGTACAAATACCAGAGAGCAAGATTATGACAGCAAAATCGTACTTTTTTTTTGTTCACAAACAGTTCATGACTTATTGGGTATGCATAGTATCAATTGGTAATGCTTACAATGCTTGATAGCCAGTTCTGCTTTGTTCAATAATCCGGCTCCAAGTCACTCAAGCGTTACTCTGACATTTCGATATCAAGTCTGCCTCCTCGCACAAAAAACCACCCGTCTTGGATTGATCCGGCATGTATCCCATACGGTTCGAATGGTGCAGGAGGTGGTAACATGGGATATGAAGAGGGGATTGATGCCAAGTTCATGGCGGGAAACCCGTGAAAAGGTATAAATTCTGGATTATCATCCGGGGCCTTGACTGTCTTACCCTCCCTGATCATCTGATCTCTTCTCGGCCAATCGCCCATCTCATCTTCACCCATTTGGCCGTCTTTTGGCCATATAAGACGAAGACCTTCATCTTTGTTTTGTGATGGATTTAGAATGTGTCGGACGGCGAGTGGGCCTCCCGGTTTTGACGTCTAACCGATCTCAGTATCGTCCATATCATGAACATATCCTTGTACTTTAACGAAAAGGCAGATTACGTACAAGCCCTTTAATAATGCCGAAAAGTCCATCAATGTCTTTTCTATCTTCGGTCTCCAACAGCACTTCTTCCCAACAAGAATGATATCCTCGACCGAGACGGGGATCAGATGGGTTTGGCAGGATAACTCGGTAAGCAGGAGACTTGAAATCTCCAGGTTGACAAATCCCTACATAACTTGACTACTCGTTAAAGCGTCAGCAAATCTTTGATCTGGCTCGCAGTTTAGCATTTACCTGTTCAGCGATAAGGCGTTCAATGAATTTTGCGACAATGTCTCCCTCTTCTTTATTAAAGGACGCCATAGAAACAGAGTTGTTACTTATTTTAATCAATCTTAGGTCTGGGGTCTATAGAAGTCCTCAGGTTATAGAATTGTATGTATAGTAGGTGAACATCTACGAGAGCATGGTCAAACATAAATGTTGATAGAGAGTAACCAAGAAGTTTATATGGTAAACTACAAGAACTTGAGTTTTTTAAACTCCGAATTGAACCTTTCTTCTATGTCTCTACCAACGCCAGTCGGACCTTTCAAAGGTCTTTGGTAGGTCCGAAACAGAAAGACCTAAGTGCTTTCAGGTCTTTTGAGAAAGACAAGGGGCAGCGATTACAATTATAAATTCGACAGCCACACTGCTTCAATCGATCAGTGGATACTTAAATACTATCTCATTATGAGTATGATTCATTGGCTTGAATACAGATTTAATTTGAACTCATTTTGTCATGCTATGACAATAATCAAATCTTTTCTAGCCTCCCAAGAATAGTACCTCTACAACCACCTCTCACACCCTATCTGTCAATCTAAGCTCGTTTTGGTTTTTTATTGACCTCTTCAGGTTTGACGTGGTGTAACATGACCTTTGTGGTGTTTTGTCCCGCTGGCGGTACGCCACCATGTCCCTTGGACCAGTCGTACGAGAGAGCGCTAACATAATCAGATATAGTCATGTTTGAGACTCACAGACAAGCTTACTAAGCGATGATTTCTTGGTTATGATTGAATGAAGAAGAGACGATCGGTGTTCCAAATCTGGGAGGCCGAATATCGGTGTCTCCATTGTTTAATTCCTTGCAAGAGAATGCTGCGTCATTATCAGTAATATGAACAGTTGTACGGAAAAAAGACATGCTTTTGAGCTTTGTACGAGAAATGCCGTCCCAAAATGTCAGACTACCATCACTTCCGCCAGAACAAAAAGTCCCCTGAATCTTGTGGAAAGTGAGAGTATTGATCGCAAAAACATTCTGGGAACCACTGATAGCAGGCGTTCGAGGCATAGTTCCTGTAGGGATATCGTAACGATGGCATTTGAAGGAGAAGTTCCGTCTATACAATTTTAGGAACTTGCGTCAGCACTATCGTCCAAGAGGATACGTAAAGGTTTCACTTGTCATCTTCTCCAGGATATCTGTTGTACGGTGGTCAATGTCTGATCACAGAAAATAATATTTGAACCTACTGTATTGCAACTCGTCCTTCTATACTTCCAACGGCGAAGGCATCTCCTGTCGGAAAACAACTAACGACTCTAGTTTGCCATTTCAATGGCGATTCAATAGACTATGGTCCATCAACTTTACAGCGTGACCTTCATCTCATGGTTCTGACCTTGAATATCGCTGTGGGATTAGAGAGATTGATGATATGCAATTGACGGTCCCCTGTAGCACACACAAGTAAAGATTGTGCAACATCCATTGAATATGCTCTGTCAGAAAGATCAATTGTAGCAATTGGATTAGATGATCTCAAATCCCAATACTTGTAAAATTAACAGATGTTAAAACAAGACATGTCGGACAGCTCACTTTTAACTTCTTGTCCCAACCTGCTGTAATCAAGACCTGACCACTTCCTGGTACCTCGGCAAATTCAACACATTTGATAGGAGCGTCGTGTTGGGCGACTTGTTGAGGTTGCTGTGTTTGAACGTTGTACATTTGTACGGCATTGTCACAACCAGCAGAGAAACAATATTGTCCGTCCTTAATGCTTGGTCAGTCGCAAAAACAAAACGCTCAGATCAACATACTGCCGACCAAGTCAAATCCAGTACTGGGCCTTGGTGGGAATACATAGCCTTTCCTTGGTTCTGCCCTTGAGAATTTACATCATACAGCCTAATCTACAACAAATCATCTGTCAGTTACCATAGGAGTCAGTTTACATTTGTATCCACATACATTGTTGTCCCAACTTGCTACTGCAAGAATATCGGCAGTGGGAGAGAAGGCGATATTTGAGATGGAGTCTGTTGGTGGATTTGCCAGCTCAATATCCTTGGCAGGTGCCCGGAATGTAGAGAGCATTTTGGAGGTTGGGGACCTCGTAAATTAGGAGCTTAATTAGACCTGATATTTAAAATGTTGAATGACTCTAGATTTGGTCCGTATTCTTTTCAAAATGATAATTGATTATTGTAGTTGTAGATTTCTAGAGATAAAATGCAAAGACAAGAGATGTAAAAGAATACACCGTGGGAAAATAGAATCTTGCCTCCACCAGTATACAAAAACAAAAATTCTGTTTCTACAATTCTTTCAAGACAAAAATACAAAGCAGAATGAGTTCTTTGATAGAACTTTTTCAATTTCTTGACTCAAAAAACCCATCAGCCAGGCATCTGGCGCTTCAAAACCTCATAGGGCATACTCCTAAAAATGCTGCTCAACGCAATATATTTATACCCTCTTCTTTTGCCGGAATCTCTTCAGGTGGTGGTGAAGGACTCATTCCAAACAAGAGGAAAGACGGATCGGACGAGGACGATATAAAAGTTAAGGCTTTAAAAGATTTAACATATCTCTGTCGGGATCAGGCTGTGAGTGAATGGAATGGTCGGAAACCAAGTAATGTTCAACCATATTAATGGAATCGCAATACAGTTTATCGCCCATGATGCTCTCTCAGCCTTGGTCAACCTTTCAGATACTCTTGCCGTCGCCAGACATATTGTTGACAAAGAGTTTCTCGTTTGGCTGGTATCCTATACTGTGGTAAGTAACATATAAGTAGAATGAAATTCATGTGTCTCATTTGTTGTTCCTAGTATACAACATCACCTCTCTCGCCTCTCACATCAATGCTTCTTTCCAATATTACTTCTCACTCTTCCCTCATCCCACTTCTAGTCAACCTTACCATCCCCATTATTCCTCTTCCAAAGTCCAAGCACTATCCCCCTTACTTTTTGCCGTCCTCGGCTTCGAGCTCATCCAATCTCCATCCTGACTTTCGTGATCCTGTCATCGGGCCTCCCAACATGGAAGCTGGCCAGGAACCCGAGCGCGAGATAGAAGCTGTCCGCGCTCTCGTTCAAGCTTTTGAAGACGGCGCTTCAGAGGGAGTAAAAGATGGTAAAGGCAAGCGTAAGGGTGAATGTCATTTCCTTGCCTCTGTCTTTGCCAACATTTCCATGACACCTTCCACTCGTCAAGCTCTACTTACTCCTCAACCACCTTTTCCCCAGCCTATAGAATCCCAGCCTTCTGAGGATGACGAACCCCTTCTCTCAAAAATTGTTGTTTATACGGGCCATCCTGACACAATAAGGAGAGGTGGTGCTTTGGGATGTATTAAGAACTGTGCCATGGATAGAGCAAATATGGGCTGGCTTCTAGCAAGTGAAGAAGATAGAGTCAGACTACCGAATGACCCATCGAGGTTAATCAAAGGCGTAGATGTTTTGCCATGGGTTTTAGCTCCTATAATGGGACCCGAGGAGTACGATGTTGATGTTGGTTCATGTTGTTGGTATCAGATGTCAAAGCTCATGCACTTGTAGGAGATGGAACAACTTCCACCGACATTGCAGTTCTTGCCGCCCGAAAAAGAACGCGAGAAGGACACTGTCTTGAGGATGATGTGTATAGAGATACTACTTTTGCTCGCTACTAGTACGTCTCGCGGTTCTTTTGCGTAGTGCGAGATACACTATTAACTTTCATTGCAGCTTTTACTGGTCGAGAAACCCTCCGAAAACGAGGCGTATACTGGGTTGTACGAAATCTTCATAAAGTTGAGACCGATCAGCAAATCGGGGACACTATCGAGCGTCTCGTGGGATTGTTGCAAAGAGACGAAGGGAACGAGACCAAGGAAGATCATGTAGAAGAACTCGTCAAAGGCGTGACCAAGAATGATGCTGGGGAAGAAGAGATGGGTGAGCTGGATGTTATCGAAGTTTAGGTCGCTAGCTTCACGAAGCCTGGCATCAGACATGTAGAAAACAACATGTGTTGGACAGCTGAATCATCTGCATCAGTGGAGACTGATTCTAGACTTCATTTCAATCACCCTCGTCCCCACATCGCTTAACATGTCTTCAACTGTGGCTTACAGAGTCTCGTGTTGATCGTATTATAACTTTCAAAATGGCATTTCCAAAATCATTTAATCTAAAAGCTTGCTGCAAAGATAGCAGGTAATGAAAAGATCCCATAATGCGATAGTCAACACAGCCAAGTATCGCAGTGCAGATGTTCTGGAATATCAAGCAGCCGTATTAAGACGTACATTTGGGGTCTACTGTTTCGTTCGTGTTTGAGTAATCAACTATTCCTCACAATATATGGATACAATTGATGGCAGGGATAAAGAAAAGCCATCTGAGCAAGACAAGCGCCAAGATACAGCATGAACATGAAAAATCACTTTGGAGGGTTTTCAAGCAGCCGTGGAAAACATCTCGGAGGGAATGTAGATGCCAGGCAATGCAGATGTACATCGAATAACTGCTAAGAGCGGCTTTCAGCATTAGAAAAAACAACTTGACAAGATATCGATGCCCCTAATAGTTGCGAGTCTTCTCATTTATGGAAGCCTCCAACCAATGATGTTTGGAGACAAGGTCAATAATAGTCAATCCTTGAGAGGCCTAATATTTGTGAACAATAGGTACACAAAAGTCTAAGGAAAACCAATCATTAATATATCGGGTATAACAAAACTTTTCGAGTTAGTTCACAAGACATAGGCGCATGTCGTGTTGGCGAGCTTGAGAAGCAGATATTGCTACATATGTTAGCAGTATCGAGCTCGATAGTTATTAACGTGCTTGAAATAGCAAATGGGCGAAGAGTCTGCAAATAGATATCATGATAGATATAATGCGTTTTAAGAAAAGAAAGTAATTGAAAGATGAGATCTGAGAGGAATGCGCATGGATCTCTTCCAACCATTAGCGGAAGCAAAATCATGCGTCATTGATAAAGGAGAAGGCGGCAATGTCCGCTGTGTGATAATGACGTCATAACACTCAACTAAATAAACGATTCGTTATGTTGCAACAATATAAAGAGCTTCCAATTGCCCAATCTCTTTTTCGAATTTCTTTCTCCGTTACCATAAATACATTTTCTATATACATATATTAAAGACTTTAAAACTATAACTATGTCTGCTGGAACCGCCACCGCTGTTGTGTACAAGCCCAAGTAAGCTCACCTCACTCCTTCTCGATGTGCCACGTCATCTAACCAAGTCATTTCATCACAGCGAACATGAGGATGAGTATATGGTATTTGTAGATGATGTTGCAGAGGTGAGTGTGGTCTTGTCAATGGTAAAGTACAAGCATGATTGGATGGACTGGATGCCAAGGTACAGTGTATTAAATACGTGGTGCTAACGTGACTTTTGCAGTACCAACGCTGGCTGGAAGGAGACAAGTCTATTGCTCTTGCTCGATTTATTGGCCAATTCGCTATTGTAGGTGTTGCGAGTCATTGAAAAAGGCTGAAGGGAGTGCTGACAGTGTGGATTATATAGTTTAAATCCGCCACTTCTGGGCACACTGGATCTCTAGGTGAGATCTCAAAACAAGAAATTGAGAATGTCTTTTTCGGGGATGCAAAGAATGTCAAAGATAAGTCTGTAGAGTGAGTATATCCGAATTGCAATTCACTCCAAAGGCTAATTACTACCTTGCAGAGCGGCCATTGTCTTGATCCTTGAGAATGGAAAAGTTCACAAAGGCGATCTTGCACATAACTATAAGCTTAACCTGAACCCTGCTCGAGGAGGAGGTGACACCCATGGTACTGGCGCCAGCCGGGGCTCTCACCGTTAACAATCGGGGTGATGTTTAGTCAAAAGGGGATTGAAGCTGCATATTAAGGAAAAGAAGTATAGATAACAAGACACAACGCATTGTTCATTACGAAATGCATTCATATGCGCATCACTGGCTCAAGTTGTGCAGCATTCCAGCTTTCTAACAAGGCCTCTCACTTGCCCTAGCTATGCTAGTGCCTCCAACTGTTGAGTTTTATTGTAATGTAAGACTGAAAATGCAAGGATCTTGAGATAAAAGTGTATAAGAACCCTAGCTGTATTACAAACTCAGCCAAAATTCATCAAGTTGAAATGTCAACATTAGCCTCCACTTTTCTTTTCCGCTCTATTATTGACATCATGAGTAATTGTCTTGTGATATTTATAAAAATGAAAGTATTTCATCGTCACATTATCTATGAACACTCAATATATCAACTTACTTATACCTCTTGAAATGTCTGTAAGTGTTGACGTTGCTTGAAGTACTAGACAAGGAGCTTGGGCTGAGCTTTCAGCAATAGTTTCACAACGTACTGGTAGTTGGCGCCTCACGCGGACTTGGTCTTGTCCTCGTTAAACATTACTCTTCCCAATTGACTCCAGCAAACGTGTTTGCTACAGTGCGCGGCTCTGCATCTGCTGATGTCTTCCCGGAGGGCGTAAATATTATTGAAGATGTGGACTGTTCTCGGGAAGATTGCGGAAAGAAAATTGTAGATGGCTTGCAAGGTGCAGCCGTTGATATCGTGGTTTATGTGGCTGGTGTTCTCAAGCCAGAGGTCAGTGTTTTTGGTTGGTATGCTCTCTTCCATCCACGCTGATGTTCTGTGGGATTCTTTAGAAACTGGAGGAATTGAGTTGGAAAGATGAGGTGTTGATGTACACCGTTTGTTCTATTGCTCCTGTCTTTGTAGTGCAAGCGCTGTGAGCATCTCACTCTCCGAGAACTCCACTCAATCTTGCATTAACCTATCACCTAGTTTGATGGCCTCATCTCTGGCTCCAGATGCTCGAATTGCGCTGGTCACTTCCGAGGCAGGCTCTATTACCCTCCGCACAGAATCCGAAGGAGGCGGCGCCTTTGGCCACCATGGAAGCAAAGCTGCTGAAAACATGGTTGGACATCTCCTCAGCTATGATCTTAAAGAACGAGGGGTTTCCATCGCCATGATTCACGTAAGTAGCCTTATCTGGAAGGACAAGCAAGGCTGGATTGCTAATCAATTGCAGCCTGGATTCTTAAAGACCGGTGAGTTTTAGATTGTGCAATGTTTCTGAAAATCTCTTCTTGAGCTCTGACAGATTGTCATCTTTACAGATATGACCAAAGATGCTGGTATGGAACAATTCTATGACAAGATGGGAGCGGTCACTCCCGATGAAGCTGCCAAGCCGTTTGCTGAATTTGTCAACAAGCTCAATCTCGATATGACTGGCAAATTTTGGGCTCCTTGTAAGTTCCACAAACCCACAGCGCCTACACCATCCCAAGCTGATGACGAGTGCAGTGGGCGCCAAGGGTATTGGGAACGCTGAGGAGGTACTTGGCGAAGAGGTGTTGGATAAATCTGGTCCTCTTGAGATTCCCTGGTGATTTTGGTCATTCGAAAGTCGCATTGTTCTATGCAATGCTGAGGATTCTCGTGTATGTATAAAATGTAAATCCAAGATCTGCATATAGTGTTGTGATGGCTTTCCAAACTATCCAGGCATCATTCTGGTATCACTTGTTCTTGACCTTTTCCCTCAACTTCTCCAACCTTTCCGGGGTGACCATGAACACTTTTGGAACACTGGGACCACCTTCTCCAGTCAACATCAATTTGACAAGACATAGAGCACAACAGACTGGTCAGACCTTGCAGTTACAGAGTAAAAGCGGTTGAGGGAAAAACGTAGACATGTTATGTGTGAGAGGAGACTTCAAGGCGATTGAGTTTGGGAAACATTGGACTGCCTAGACTGGAGCAATCCTCAGTAAGCATCAATGTCTATGAGCGCTATGAAGGTACCTAACATTGGAGTAGTAAGCCCTTAAATCTCTGGCAGTACAAGATGACTGCCTTGGTATTCCCTCTAGAGATCTGTACACACCAAATATGCTCTTCAACGGCTCCATCCACAGGAGTGACTTTAGTGACAGGCGCATGCGTAAAAAGAGAGTATCCCTCGAATGATAGGTTGGTACGGTGAATAGCATAAGAACATTTAGCAGGGTTAATGGTCACAGCAGGCCATTTGAATGCACCAACGGTTTACTGTGAGCCAGACACCTAGGATAGATCAAGCAAGTCAATAATGCTCATCGAGGTATCATGGATTTACTCTCTGAGTATAGTGATTTCGCTTTCCGAGATCTTTACGCCTTCCTCTTTGCCGTGGATGATAGCAAAAGTGTCAAAACCTCTGAAAGTACCTGGTCTAGAGTGTTCAACTTTTCTCTCCAATGTGCCAGAGGTACACTCCCTGGTTTCAAACACTACGACCTACTTTGGACGATTAGGGTCGAGATTGGGTTGTAAGCAGGTTGCAGTGACTACCAGCCATTCCAAAAAGATGTCAGCAATAAAACTGTGCAATGCTATACCCAAGAGTTTGACTCTGTAACGTACCGAGATGTCACTGCCAATGTTAACCTCGTTCGACCTTTCTGACAACGTATCAAGCTTTCCATGATTGACCAAAGATTCATCCCTCATTGAGTGTTGCCAAGCAGATAGTGGCCATGTAGGCGGAAAAACTTCTTGCCCTCAGGGAGAGATATCGCAAATGGAGCCAAGCATGGCTCTAGATTCGATGGCATCATGTTTACTCAAGATATCAACAGCCTACCTCTTATACCGGTTGACCGCGATATGCAGTCTGTCAGAGATATCGGATCGAACTTTGTCCTCATCTTGTTACCCGATTTAACTAAAGTCGACAAGATAAGCAAAGTTTAGCAAGCCATGGTGAAGAGGTGCATTGTTGCAAATATATGTTGGCAACAAAACTATGAAGAGCGAAAAAGTGCTGGCATTCATGGGACGTCGTTGCGGCAAGGTAATTTTGCAAGTCTTTTCTATCCCGTCTAGCAAAGAGAAAAAGGACGTTAGCTATGGGAACGATACGGTGGATTTATTTTGTAGATGTCTCTATATTTGATTCCGGCCCGGCTGTCTTTTCGTCCTTTTTGTCCTCGTTGTCCTCTTCGTCGCCAGGTGTGTCTCCAGGCTTCGTGTCACTAGCTGCAGATTGAGAGGACGGGCTCGTGTCACAGCCCTACACGATTTATTCAGTATATATCATCCAAAAGATAGAGTCACCTACCCGACCACAACAACTCTTGCAACAGCGCCAGGTTTCTCTGACTTTCTCTGGGAAACGTGATACGGTTGTACGGATGGACCTTCCCATTGATTTTAAAGTGTCTATGGTGGATTGATATCTACTTGCGACGCTTGATTTTAATTTCTTCCACCATTCATCGATTTCTTGAAATTTATGGTGGGAAAAATGAGAAAAAGATGGAGGAATAAGGCAAGAAACCAGGAGGTAAGCTCAGGTAGGTTATAATGAAGCCCGCTCACTTTGCATCCATCGTGATGAGGTATTATCTACAGCCGTGTTTTCCGCTACAGTATCATCTTTCACTGCAGTATCAACTCCCGTCGAGTTCTCGGCTGTCATGCTGTAGAAAGTTTCAACCGCTTTCTGTCTTGAGAGAGACTAGAGTGTAGGAGAAACAAGTCATTCAGAAGCAATATATATATGTTGAAGACTCGACATTTTGCATTTTGACTCAAAAGAACTTGTAGGAGTTTGAATTCTTACAACATCAAAGGTTCTAAAAAGAATTTATAAATAATTGTTACAATTCTTAAAATTACGTAATCTTGAGAAGAGTCGATAAGGAGAAAAGTAAACATTGGAAGCGGAGGTGCCCCCTTTTCAAAAAAAAAGTTAATTGTTAATATTTAAAAATTATTCTCATTAATGTTTTTACTTTTAACCATCTCATTTTGAGCTCAACAAAAGATGAACTTTACATCAGGAGTCAACCCTTCTGAAATACTCTCCCTCGACTCTATCAGATCTCAGCTTATTCGTCTCGAGGACACCATCATCTTTTGTATGGTATTCTAGTATTCATGTAGAGTGTGGCTGATCTCGTAATAGTGCTTATAGAGAGAGCTCAGTTCGCCTACAACAAACGGATTTATGAGAGAGGAGCTTTTCAGAGCGAGCTCAACTTTAATGGCAGTTGGCTGGAATGGTTCATGTACGAAACAGAATGCTTTCATGGTAAGCTAAGCAATTTTGGTTTTGTGCCGAAACTGAACCTGCAAAAGCCAAAGCTAGACGTTATACGAGGTGACTTGGCGCATGTGATGCACCACTGGTAGAACTAACGGTAGTGTGCAGTCCTGATGAGCATCCCTTCACTCCGTTGGACAAGTTACCGAACCCCATCATCAGGCCACAGAAATTTCCTCCACTGCTCCATGAGCCCGCCGTTGCCCATCCTTCTGTAAATGTCAATGCTCGCATCCTCGGCTTTTACGTTGAGCATATTGTGCCAGGTATTACAGGAATCGGTAGAGAAGACAACGTGCTTGAAGATGATGGAAATTATGGAAGCTCAGCCACGAGGGACGTCGAGGTTCTTCAAGCTCTCAGTAGGAGAATACATTTTGGCAAGTCACTCGTTACTCGTCAAGACAGAGTCAAGACTGATAGCTCTCAGGAATGTTTGTCTCCGAGAGCAAGTTTCTTTCTGCTCCACAAGACTTTATCCCTCACATTCTTGCTAATCCTCCCAATACCGAAGCCCTTGCTAACCTAATCACGAAACCTGCCGTTGAGGCAAAACTTTTGGTACGATTGGCTAACAAGGCTAGATTGTATGGATGCGAGATGGATGCCGACGGCCGTGTTATTGAGATGCCGGATGAAGAGATGGGTAACAGAGGAAAAATTGATCTGGGAGCAGTGGTTGGAATGTACAAAGATTGGGTTATCCCCCTCACCAAAGATGTAGAAGTATGTACTTTTTCCCTTTTGATGCACGTCCAAGAGTTGATCAAGAACAGGTTGATTATCTAATTCATCGTCTTGATGGTGTTGCCCAATCTCAAATCGATAAATGGATGGGGGGCAAGACTCTGTAATATTCTGCCATATATCTGTGTTGTGTACACATTCATCTGGGAAACGTAGCTCAAAACAAAAAGGACTATACAAATAGCTCTTTAAGACTGCGCCAGACTATTAAAAGGCATCGTTATGGTAAATCATGGGCAGTTATGGCTCCCATCTTGATTAGCTTTGGGTTGCTAGACATGTCGACTTTCCACTGTTATAATCTGAAGCTATTACATAAAGTGGAATATAGGTTACCTCGGCATGACGACTGAGCATAAAACCTGTTCGTTTATGTTGAGTGCTTTTAGGGAATAGATCGTCGAAGCCTTTACGATACCCACATACATAATTTTACGCAAAGTTGAACTACAATAGATAGAACAACAAATTTTTACCATCTGACTAACAATGATTCCCCCACACAATCGTTCAACTTCATAATTAAAGAACTCTCCGAGATGTTAAAATAAAATACTGATGATTTTTTCGTATTTGCTTTCAGCCTTGAATCTTCCTCTGTCGAGCTCCTCCATCTCGTCAAGCTCTCGACGACCAGCATCAAAGTCAATCTGGTCAAGTGGGATCATCTTCGTCCCTTTGACAACCTTCCATCCAATCCAACATACCGCAAAAATAGGAAGAGCTAGCTATGTGATAAGTTGAAATGCATGTTTTAGTTTGGAAAACGTCACTCACTGATGTAAGCAGCAACAAAAGTTGATGTGTTCCAATTGCCTTTAAGGAAGACAGTGAAGCCGTTGAACTTTCCGCACCGTCAGCGCAGATACAGAAGAGAATCAATGTACATACCAAGATAATTACAAAGAAGAAGATGAAGCCATACCATGAAAGCCATGGCTGAAAGGGAGCCTTGTAAGGGAAATCGTCCCGACTGATACCTTGTTTCTTAAGACCGTAGTAGAATCGAAGGTAGGACAATAGAATAGCCCTAAAGTAATGTCAGCTTCTGATGTAGATGACGATGAGATCAACTGACCACCAAGTGATGATACAAGTAATGGCAGATAAAGTATACAGCCAGTTGAAAGCCACTTCAGCCTTCTTACCACCAGTGTTCATATACGCTAATAGTCCGAAAAGGCCAGTAACAACAACACACCAGATGGGAAGACCCTGTTTGGTACATTTTCTGAAAACTCTAGGCACCTGATTTTGTAAAGCAAGGGCATACAGAGTACGAGATGAAGCATAGAGATCAGAATTGCCTGCAGACCAAGCGGCAGTGAGGAGCACTGCGTTTATTATGGACGGAAGAGCATCAATACCAGCGTTTTTGATGGCAATGACAAAAGGAGAAGCGGCGGCATTGCCAGAACCGTTGAGGAGGTTAGGCTCAGTATAGGGTACAAGAACAGAGATGATAAAAGTGCCCATGACATAGAAGAAGAGAAGTCGAAAGAAAACTCGCTTAATAGCTCGAGGGACGGACTTTCGAGGGTTTTCTGCTTCACCTAAATTGATTGTTAGCAGAGTTTTCGATGAATAGTGGATCCGGCGGCGATGCTTCAAAAAACTCTTATCATGATACTCGCTGTACGTCACCACTTACCAAGAGTTGTTGCGATAATTTCTAGATGCTTGTGTTAATGCAACGTTGGTTTGTATCGCAATCATACTTACCAGTCCCATTAAAAGAAAAAGCAGCTTGCACAAAAACGTTCCAAAACGCCAAAAATTGACCCCAACGGCCCCCAATAACTGAATTACCTTTCTCAATGGTGATTTGCGCAAAAGCTCCAGGGTGGCGCCAATATCTGAAGCCAATAGCATCGTGATTCTGAGTCACACATCAGCTGAGTCCTTATAGAGATAATTGTGACTTCTTACTGGTCCGCCGCCGCACATGAGCACAATACCTAATATGATAAGGGCCACTATCGTGATAACTTTGATGGAAGAGAACCAAAATTCGGTTTCTATAAAATCTAAATCAGCAAAACAAACATGACAATGTTATTCTCAATCCAACGAAAAGCTCCCAGGTACCAATCTACCCGTGGCTTTTCCTGGCTCCTAGAAACAGGAAAGAACAAGCAGCAAATCATGGCTTACCACCATAAACCCTCGCTCCAAACAAGTTGACTACCCAGACGGCTATTAAACAGACGGTGATATAGACAGCCGCATTGGTCGTAGAATCCCAGTAAGAGATCACAATTGAGGCCGCTACCAATCTGTTTTATTCCATTCCATGAAAATTAGATAGAATACAATAGAGATTGGACCATTCATGAGCACAAATACCCCTTATGTAGCTCAACTCACTCTGTAGGGATAGTCATCGCATAGGAATACCAGTAGTTTAAACCCACTGCAAAACCCAAAGACGGATCAACGAAACGAGTAGCATAATGAGTGAACCCCCCTGCGACAGGGTATAGAGCAGCCATTTCACCCAGTGCCACCATCATGGAATATCTTTATGACGTATCAGTCTTGAACAGCTTCCAAAACCACCGACTTACACCATAGTTGACATGAGAATGTAACCCAACCATAATCCAACGGGGCCACCAGTGGCCAGCGCTGCCCCGGAGCCGACAAACAAACCAGTACCGATAGCACCTACCCGCCGTTAACAAAGCCACCGACAAGATCGTCAACTAACCTCCAAGCGCAATCATGGCCATGTGACGCTGCTTGAGCTGACGATGGACAGTCCCTTCCCCTGGGTGGATCGCAGCTACACAAGAACTGTCAAAAAACCCTCTGCTGTTCTTTCCAAAACTCACTGCCATCCAATCCGCCCTTCTCCCCATGAACAGCCGACACCACTGTATCAGCGACATCACCTGCTCCCTTATCGTACTCGAACGTAGCCTGCATCTTCTCCTCTGACCCGCCAGTATTGTCTTTTTCGGCGTATGTCGACATGATGAGTTATGATAGGATTCGAGATGGATTGTGAGTCGTTTAAAAACTTTTCCAGCCTTCCGTCCCGGATCTAAAAGTAGCCTCTAGGGATGACTCAATCTTCGTTTACACTTGCGGATATTGTGAGTAGCCTAATGTCCGATAATATGGCTCAATGTCAGTTCCAAGTCGAAGAGCGAGTTTCTCAACTTGCCAGGTTATATATAAGCCATCCGCGCTGTTCTCTCTATGCTCCCCTTGACCCTATGCACTTCACCCTTTCTGTTACCTCGCCCAATTGTGTTCCACCACTTTGTGTCTGCCGAAAGTCATTAGGGTTTTCTTATACTTGTAGATTCAGGTCATAGGATGGCGATAAATAAATAGAAACCATGTGGCGCATAAAAAAGGTGGAGGTCGCCGTCGGCATACCAGCAGCAGTAAGGGACTTTGCAGGTCCATCACTAGAAAGGTGACGTCACAACATGAGGGAAAGCTTGCTTGAATTTCCACTTCAACAGAGATGCCGTAAAAGGTTCTTGTCACTTGCTTGTCTGAGATTCTCCGCAGGCTCCATGGTGGTGGATCACAAGGGTATGGGTGATATGTGATGAGCAGCATAGATAAGCAATGGCTGTCGAGCGAGGACGATATCATATGGACCATTGCAGGCTTTGGTACGATCCATCTAGAAAGGTATGTAAATGTTAGTGTTGCTAGAATCAAAGAAGCGATACTGACATATCATGTCATATTGCAGGAGGAAATATGCATACCATACATGTCTCAAAACAGGTAGATGTACAAGTTTGTCGCTCGAACCACTGCCCGCTGGCCCTGCTGTGCTGCGACTAGATGCAACGAAACCCAACAAGAATCATGTAGGTATCTCTTGAATAGCCCTAGGACCTGATGGATTCGCCAACAGAATCAATCTCTCCTAGACTTAGTACCATCGCCTTTGCCCCTGGCTGTGATCCGGCCATGCCCTCCCAACCTATCGAATCATTATGGCTGGGCCCCGCTGATAACCCACTACCGCTTGTAGAGTTGCTACCTGAATGGGGGCCCACATAGTCTCGTTTCAAATCCATTGCCACGTGCGAGCTCAATCCAATTTCGCGGAGACGTTCGGTAGTAGTACCCTTGTCAAGATCGAAGATCATCATGGAATCTGGATGGTGATGTGCAAGGACTGAACTAGATTGGGAGTAGACAGCTGTAGAGGCGAACGTTTGGGGTTCATGAGATTGATGCGTGAAGTCATTGTTGGTCACTTGGCGACCCAAAGTCTCTTCTTCAATGTGCTGCATCAGTTTTTCAACCATGACCAAATGACGATATGCCATGGAGAAACGGGTGGTCATTGCGATGAGTGTCATTCTATACTGCTAATTAGTTTTTCCATCATGTCGCTAAAACCGGCAGTCACCAACTTGAGGACAGATACCTCTGAGTGATAGATAAGTGCAGACGCTTGGTCATTATTTTCTAGAGCCTGCCGGTAGAAAAGAAGCAAGGTCCGCGCAACAACAAACAGATAGCTATATCATTGGCCATGAGTTTCGTTCTATCACTCGAATACTAGGTCTTACACTACAACATTATCAGATATCAGGTTTAA
The DNA here is from genome assembly GCF_001720195.1 of Cryptococcus depauperatus CBS 7841. Classification (NCBI taxonomy): domain Eukaryota; kingdom Fungi; phylum Basidiomycota; class Tremellomycetes; order Tremellales; family Cryptococcaceae; genus Cryptococcus; species Cryptococcus depauperatus. Next base: position 382,533 of record NC_089472.1, on the reverse strand, counting down.
AACGACTAAAAAACTTACAAGATGTTATCGGGACAACAACACAAGAAACATCGGCACTACTGCTGATAATCATATAGACAATATTCAGACATGCCCTCGATTCCGTCAACAATCTCTGAGCAGAGCTGCAAGTTGCGTTCGTGACATCGGCAAACGGCTCATGTAGTTGAATTGCTGCAATATGGGGTACAAGATGAGCGCTCTGTATATCTGTTCAGTGGTGTACATATTGTTAAGAAGATCAGACACACAATGAGGTCAGCATCGATGCTTTTTAAATGACCCTTCATATGTTGTACTGGATCGCGCAATGAATGTGGGAATGCCAGGCTATGCAAACATAACAGATGAGCCTAGCTAGCTGCCGTACTGCTCTAAGCTTACAGAAACAATGCGATGTCCTTTTCAATCTGATGGAACTCTGGCAGACTATTCGCCAAAAGTCTGTCTCCGGCTTCCATACTTCTGAACTTGCGTAAAAATTTGCATACCCTTCCAAGAAGTATTTCGCTTTTGATGAACATTACAAAGCTGTCTTGAACCGGATGACTGCAAGGTGGCGGGGACATCAGATCAAGATTAGCAATTAAGAGACCTACTTGTAGAATATGTCTGGAGAGCTGTATGTTTGAGTATTTTCCGTTATTTGACTCTGCGCACCATCAGCACCAATGCATAAGAGAAAATTTTTGATACACACCTCCTTGTCAAACTCTGAGCTAGGGCCCGGCAATCTTGCAGTCTACTGTCATGAGCATAAATCGAAAAAGCAGAGAGCGGACAAGAGATAGACCTACCAATTCATCGTAAGGCATTGAGCCAACCCAACCAGACGAAGCCGAAGTCGTCACATCATAACATAATGCATAGTATATCGTTGCTCTCCTTTCTTCCCTCTCCGCATCATTTTCTGGAGGCCCGAGGATGGATCGACGAATGTTTGGAACAGCATGCGTGTCTGATGGTTGATGTTGATGAAGACCCAAACCGACACAAAGGCGAATCTCGGTACCCGTCATAACCCAGCCTTCCATCCACCTACAACCTTGTTAACAATTTGCTTCTAGAATTCGGTTTAAAAGAGACCATACCGAGAATTTGCTTGTGTCCAGTGACTCAAAATGATCTGGATGCGTTTGTCATTGGTTTGATCCGGATTTGCTACATAGCTGAAACTTACCAAGGCTTGAGCAAATTCAAACAAACCTCGAGCACTAACATGATTATACTTTATAAACTTCATCGCATACATGGCATTTCTTTCCGAAAAACACCATTCATCTTCGGGCTCTTGACCAGTGCAGCCTCTACCTCCTACGTTTCTTGAATCTTCAGTCAACTTTTCTATACCATCTTGGACAGAACGGACTGTGACTGCAGCAGAGTATCGAGCAGCACAAGCGCAAATGGCATGGAGAAGAGCTCTCTGAGGAAAATCCGAGTGAGTAGGGGGAAGTGCCAGACGAGTAAGAAAAGATTGGCGATGGATAATCCTAGGAACTGATGGAACCATAGTGAAGAACGTGTCGACGCTGAAACAATGTCAGCTGCTTATGCTGTGGGAGATGGACGTAGTACTTACAGATGGTCAAGCATAGCAGGGGAAGGAAGCGATGGAGGCCATCCCGGCCATAGCATGCCGAGAACAGTTGAGCCCATCTTGCCAGCTTCCGCATCTAAAGGTAATGTTTCCAACGATGATTTCGCTCGCAGTGAATCACCTTCATAGGCATTTGTAGAATCCCGCATGATATCGTCGTGCGAAGTCGAAAGTCGTGAAGTGTCAAGTTGAAAAGAGGGAGTAAGATCATGATGTTTCGGTTCATTGTCAAGACTTGGAAAAGTCTGCAAAGAAGTCTGTGAAACCCCAGTCCACGCAGAGAAATTAGAAATGGAAGTAGAGTTTGGATTCAAAATGGGATCGACAGGATAAGTGAAGCTAGTTGATAAATCACTGGTGATCGAGGGCAAACTGTGGTCTGATTCATTTTTGAGTGCCTTTTGAAGATTTGCTACATGGATATGTTAGATGGTAACAGTGTGTGCCTCCTAACAACGACACGAACCAACTTGCTTCTCCAACTCTCTGATTGTCTCTCTTTGCTCTCGGTCTTGATCTGTAGCAGATGTTTTCGTTTCAGGTGCTTTTCTTTTAGCAGTTCGAACCGACGCATCATGCGGTTCGCGAGATTTGTTCTCTTCCGTGTCATTGATTGCGTCTGCATAGTCGCATTGAACTCCCTTGCCATCTCTTTCCTCGTCTGGGCAGGTACGAGCGAGAAAATGATAGCTTCGGACGCATGAAGAGCAATGTGGTCGATCAGCGTCGCATTTGATACGCCTCTTTTTGCACTGCGCACATGCTTGACCTCGCTAATGAACAAGAATTGACGTCAATTAGCACATAATTTGTAAACGACAAAAGCCTTCACCTTGAGTTGGTCGTGAGAGCGAATGATTTTCCGTTGCGATTTCTCTTGCAAAACGCTTGATGAGGAGTCGTAAGTAGCTTTTGACATTGTCAAATTTATAACGACCTCGGTGACATAACCAATGTTTGGTTCACCTTACTAGCACCGTCCCATTGAAAATAACTACAAGACCGAGTTTATCAGCACCCTGGCACCTCGGTAATCTTTCCCACAAACAAAACAATCCGTCACGTAAATTCCACGTCATCATTATTGATAAGCCAACGGTTATCGCTAAATCCACTGCACCAAATGTAATGACACTGGGACAAATATAGCAAAGCGTTACCTACAATGCCTTCTACAAGAGGAATAGGAAAGCAACAGCCAGCACCAGCACCAGCGCTGGTTCCACAGGACTATCCGGGACTGGCGGATGGCAGGGGAATGGTTGAGGAGCAATGGAACGCCTGTCGAGAAATGCTGGAGGCCGTGTACGAGGCAAGAGAACAAGAGTAGGCGAAGCTTTTCGCTTGATAGTCGCGTCTTTTGCCTGACAAATACGCGTCTTTGTCGTAGCCGGGATATTGCAGAGATATTCCAAGATCTGCCAGACAGAGAAGACTTTCCGGATTACTATGTGGCGATTCCCGAGCCAGAATGCTTGAATCATATATCTGTGAGTTTCAAAAATCGGTTTGCGATGAGAAGAAAGAGAAAGAGAAAGAAGGAAAGAATGGGAGTAAATCGTTGATGGTTGGTTTTCAGGCCGAGCTCGCGGCTCAAGCGTACTCAAGACCCGAGGATTTCTTTAAGCAACTTCATCTTGTCTTTCTCAACGCAAAACATTGTAAGTCTTCTGCATCTCGCAATGAGCTGACGGCCAGATAACGAAGAAGGATCAACTGTTCATAGCGACGCAAAGACTCTAGAAGAACGGATATTAAGAGATTGGGCTGCAAGGGGACAAGCTGGAGTGTTTCCTCATACTGATCCATATTACAACCTTCCCGCCAAACCTAGAAGAGGAAGACCTCCTGGAAGACGTTCGTTAGCAGGCATCAGACGACAGCCAAGTCCTGTGTATGGGCCATCCCAACTGTCTGTCTCTCAGCAAGCTGCAGCGACTGACTCGTCATTATTTATTCACCTTGCGCCTCTACCGTCAGGAGCCTTGTCCAGTTCTACGCAGAGAAACATGGCTATACCTGTGTTGACCCAACCCACTCCAAACCCGGCGAGAATGGCCCAGCATGAAGCAGACTTGGCAATCGTTGCTGCCCTAGATGCAACATTGCCAAGGTGGGAAGGTCCGAAAGATGTATTGCCAGGCAACTCGTCCCCTGGCGGAGTTTCTGGAAGTGGCTGGTTGGGTGAGGGGCAGCCAGAGTACGCAACGCAAATAGGCCAAACCAATCAACCGGCAGACACAATACGGACCATAATCAAGGCGGTGGGAGGTTATAGAGATTTCAGGTGATTGTTTTGGTGTTTGATTGGAGAGATGCTAAAAGATTTTAGAAATAATCGGCTTGCTGAAGTTCTTGATGTTCTTCCCGACACCGCCGATATTCCTTATCTATCTTTCAATGTAAGTGACAAATGGTATCATTCTAGCTAAATAAGCAGTATTCGCTCTCTTTTTCAAAAGTTGTTGCGACGTCCGACGCAGGGCGGTATGGGTCCCTTCGAGACTTTGATATGGATATGACACGTCTCTTTGAGAAAGCTAGGAGATGGTATCACGATGGGACTCTTGAATACGGAGATGTTTTAGTGCTGCAGAGGTTGTACAACGCTCTCACTTCTCCTATACCCTTATCATTGCCTTCTTCCGGTATTCCAGCTCCCTCTACAACATTCTTTGCTTCCATTCCCGCTGGGCCTGGTAACGCGCGCTCTCTGCACGAAGCCAACCAAGAGATTAAAGCTGGCGCTGTAGAGGAGCAAGTTGGACATGGGATTACAACATTTAGAGTAGGTACAAAGGATAGAATTTTCACAGAAGAAGCACGACATAAAGGCCAATCTTTCAGGCTTGGTAAGTTCCTGTCTTGAAAGACAAAGCTTATGCAAAGGTGACTACGTTCATCTCATTAACCCTGATGATGCGACAAAACCTATCGTTGGTCAAATATTCAAAACGTTCGTACCTACCAAAGGAAACAGGACACACTACGTATCTGTTTGTTGGTATTATCGGCCTGAACAGACTGTTCATGCCTCCGATCAAATGTTTTACGAGCGCGAGGTGTTCAAGACTGGACAGTTTTGCGATCACCAGGTCGAAGACGTTCTCGAAAAGATATCGGTACAATTCTTCGTCAAGTATGTGCGAGGACGGCCTAGGGAAGGGGAATTCTATCCCGGATGGCCAATTTGTAAGTCATATCTGACTCTGTCTTGTGCTAACGTACAGATGTTTGCAACTCGCGATTCAACCATCGAGATTACAATATCGTAAGAATCAAGAATTGGAATAGTTGTATACCAGAGGTACGGAGTTTTATGCGTCGAAACAACCGCTAACTGGAAATATACCAGGAGTTGAGACAAACTGACTTCATGTCTGTCATTCCATTCGAACGCATCATTGAACCACGCACAGTTCCATCTCCTCTGACACAAGGTGTACAAGGACCAGGTTTCTTTGGCGAGCCCAAAAAGATACTGGGAGGAAGTGCGCAGGACGAAGACGACGACGACGATGATGATAAACTGCGGAAGCGACCCACTAGGATGATGACACAACCTCCAACGCCTGCGGCACACACTCCTACTACATATAGCGGACTTGCATTATCTACCACACTACCCCATTCCATACCTAAGACCCTTACTCCCAATTATCAAATGGCAACCAAGCAACGACCAATCCAAGCTCCAAGATCTGTGCCAACTCAGACAGGAAGAACATTTAACGCAGTCATGAGTAGCCAGCAAGCCCTGGACCAAGTGATAGCCAAGGAGATGCTGCCGGATGTCACTTGTGAGTCAATTTACAGATTGAAGGTGCCTAGACTGAATCTAGAAGCTCGATTGTTCCCTCGCGATGCTCGCGGGCAAGTTCTATGGTTCTCCGGCCCGCCCCTTGCGCCTGGCTCAGTGTCAGTTCCCCAACCTCTGTTCCACTCTCTGGAGTATTTGGATTGCCAGTGTAAAAGGAAAATGGGAGAGGAATGGACGCATCGAAAGAAGAAGAGTACGCAGAGAGACACGTTCTTGCCAGACGAAGCAGATGACCAAGATGATGCTACCTGGTGGGCGGAGGGTCAGAGTAAGGAAGAGCTTCTGGAGAGTTTGAAAGCAGTCATAGATGGAGTGTGATGATGAAGGCAAATTAGGGTTGTACTCGCTATAATGTATGATTTCAGGACTCAAGCAGATAATTGCAAAATTGACAGACAGGGTTGATTACAGATGAGTGACCTCCACCCGGCTGGCGGCTATTTGTTCAAATACATTTCCACATTTTCCCGCGAATTCAACTTGAATCACCACAAATCCAAAAGCTCCATGGTTCGAATCGCGCTTGCCCAAACCAATCCCATATCAGCACCTGCAGGCCCTCCAGCATTGGAAAAGCCTCATTCTACTTCTCCCTTTCCAACTCTTGACCAAAATCTCATCAATGCAGTCAAAGTCGTCGAGCGTGCTGTATCTGAACAGGCTGATGTAGTTGTCTTTCCCGAGTACTTCTTACAGGGCCTTGTGAATGAGAACAGACAGGTAAGCATTGATGCTTTTGAACTTGGCTCACTGCTGCCTAGTATCTCACATTTCCGTCCAATTTTCTCCTCAAGTTTCTAGCAAGCCTTGCCGAGACTCACAGGCTCTGCCTCGTTGGGACTATAGTACACGGGTCTAGAGATAACGGCCCTCAGTTCCCAGATGCGGATCCCTTCTCTCATATACCTCTCCAATCTGGAAAGACACTGTCCAAGATTACTCCTCAACAACTGGAATGGGCCAAATATCTAGAGCAACACCCTTTGTCTGCCGAAGAAGGGTTGAATCCCACCTCCAAAAATACTGCTTTCTTCATCAATGAACAAGGAAGCGTCCAAGGGTGTTATGAGAAACAAAACCTATGGCATCCCGAGCGGTAAGCCTCAGTACATAAACGAACGGGTGTGGCTAAAGCGGTTGCAGAGACTACCTCGCCCCAGGCGTCGAGCCGCGCCAGGTTTTTCAGACTCAATGGGGTAAAGCAGGGCTGTTGATCTGTAAGCCGACTGTTTCAGAAAGCAAACAGGTCTGATCCGTTAGGTTGGGATATGTCTCATCCGTCTGCGGCTCAAGAGCTTGCCAATCTTGGGGCAGACATCATCTTTGCTCCCACATACTGGATGTCAACCGATAGCGAACCACTGATTCACAAGCACCCTCATCCAGCTGATTATGAGTCTTCAGTTGTCTCTGCTCTCTGCCTTACCCGAGCTTTTGAGACTGAAACGGTTTGGATCATGTGTAATGCCGGAGGAGATCCAATGCTAGGGTTTATGGGAGGAAGCGGTGTCTGGGCGCCTTTGAGAGGCAGAATTGAAGGCTGTGGAGTGGAACCAGAGGTCAAGACAGTCGATGTGGATCTTGGTTTGCTCAAGGTAAGAAAAGACATGCTGAATAAACCGTATGGTGCTGAAGATAGTCAGGATGCGAGACAGACGTACAAGATCAGAGAGGATTGGAGTAGGAAGCAGGCTACATAGCCATGCAGTTTCCAAGCAGAGCAAGCTGTTATGTGTACATTCTGTGTTTACAGGATTGTATGTTGATGGATAAGAAGTAAAAAGTAGTTTGTTATATGAATGGTGTAATTACTGTTATTAATCTCGGCTATTACTAGTTTGACCTTTGGCGATTCGGCGTATTTGATTAGGTTACATTTATCTTTCTTTTATCAATAAGATAATTTTAACAATTATAAAACATACAAAATTGGCTTGTTGTACACTCTGAAGGTGCCTGCAAGAGCCTCAAACGTGATGAGCAATCCTCTTGGGATGTTGTAGTCAGAAAGCTGGTCAAGTCTGGGCTATAGATGAATCAAAAAGATATAAAAGAGCTGGCGAAACCAGATCGAAACAAGATTACCATTGATTGACCTTCAAAGATTACTCTGTACGCTTACTTGAACAACAGCGAGGCGCCACGTTCAAAGTAATTAATCTTGTTTTGAGAATAGTGGATACGTTCTGATATGAACTTTTAGGCTTTGGACGCCATCGATAACTATAAGATTCTCTCTGTCGCACGCAACACCGAGAGCGAAAAATCTAAAAAGCTTGCTCAAATGCCCAACGTCATGGTTGTCAAAGGTGAAATTAGTGACCATTCGCAACTTTTCAAGGAGACGGTATATGGCATCTTCATACTGGTTGGATTCATCGCACAAACTGCTGTAAATGCTGGCAAGTGCTACATTTACTATCGATAACCGGGAAGTAAATTGATGAGAGCTGTAGCCAAGCGACTTTTCGACGACGGTGTAACAACATCCAACACGTCGTTCTCTCGGGGGTGAATTTCTGCGGCCATCTACTGTATGTCAATCAAGCCCAATCAATCCTTAACTTCATCATCTGGCATTCGCTGATATATGACACAGTTTGGATGGAAAGAGGCTAGTTGAAGATTATTTCAGGAATCGTTCCATGAATTGGATAATCATCCGACCTACGACTGTTGTGGAAATCTGTACATGCCCACGTACAAGAATATCATCACAGTTACGTGGTGCAAGACAATTCATTATAAATGGATTGCCACCAAAGATTTGGGCAGAATTATTGCTGAGGTATTCGAGCATCCGGAGAAGTATGCAAATCGGGCACTCCATGTAGCAGGAGCTTCTATGACGCCCAATGAACATGTAGAGTCTAAAAAGAAGTCACTGGCGAGACTCTTGATGTTATCGAACCACCAAGTTTCCTCCTGAATACCAAAGCACAATGAAAGTGAGCATCATAAGCGACATGTAATAGTACAATGTATTGATGGCTATTATAGTTTTTTAATCATTATGAGTTTGATCCGGAAAATTGAGAGACATGTCCTTGGTTGATGGACTTGAGAACTTGATTGAAGCAATCCTCTTTTGCAAAACAGTAAGAAATGCGGATTACCGGATGAATCTGTCGAGAACAACGTGCTGAGTGTCGAGGAAATGTATCGAGGACAATGTGTAGTGGAAACACTATTATACATACCCCGTACCACACATATTTTACATCCCTAAGGCTGTACTTAGTTAGCATATATAGACATATCCTTGTCTCTGGTTCTCTTTACCGCTTTGCACAAGCTAAAGAGCAACCAGTCTCGGTTTGGTCCATTACATTAGAATCATAATGTCATATATTGAATAGCTCTATATAAGACTTAATATAACGTGATATATAAAAGTATGAGGCTAAAAATGATAATGTCTACACATATGCAAAATGAAGCAATGGACCATTGTGTCATAACCATAAAGCCCTTTTAAAAGCATAGTCCATTTTAGCCAACAGAGACGTTGATGACTCTGCTTCAGTAAGACTGTTAGAACGTCAGCGTTACGTTAAAGAAACATTGCTTGACATTACTAACCTTACAATGTCCTTTTCCACGACCATGTCGTCCTTTTTACAGGCTTGTACAATCTGTTTAACGACTTGATCGACCAACTCCTGACAAGACTCATCTACTCCCGTCTGCCCTGGCAAGGCTTTAAACGCAAAATACTCTGTCATATTTGGGTTTATCGCTGCATGCTCGACAGAGGGAAGAGGTGTGGAAGCGGGATGTGGAAGTGGAGCTGCCTTATTACGGAGTGAGTAGGTGCTATAGCGCGTTGATTCATCTGCAGGAGAAAAAACGAGTATAAAGCCCGCATTCTCTCTTGGGTCACGACTTGCTTCTTGAAGAGTAGATAATATGTACGCTCCCTTTTGAATCGACGTGATTGATGCGAGCGGAATGCGAGTAAATTCCATTACTTTTTCAAGGGTGTAGTTGAAAGAGACAACATATATAGCTTTTTGAGTCTACAAGGCAACTTTAGTCTGTGTTACCAAGGCCCGACATTGACAAACCATGAGCATTATTTTTTCTTCCAAAACTGAGCTGATTTTCACGCTTCTAGCTTCGGGAGACAGAAATATCCATCCTGCAATTCGGTCTTCCCCATCACTCAACACTCTAGCTGCACAGGTCTCAACTGCAAGAGGTCAGTATACTGGTATCTTACAACTCAAAGGGAATACTCACTTGCAACAGATCTAATCCTATCCAGCTTGACAACGCTGGCAGCATCGACACTCGTCAAGGTCTCTAAGAACTCGCCAAAGACCGTAAGGTTTCGATGGCCTAAGAAAAAGGATATGACAGTTTGAGCGAAAAAGTCTGAAACAGCGCCGTAAAACATCCGACTGATAGAGCTGACACCATCATGGAGCTTGCCGTTCATCAGTAATGTGTGAGGATGAACCGACTTGATGTGACTCACCATTCCCGACAGATCTCGTTTGCCCGTTCTAACAAAATCTCCCTTCAGCGCAGAGGTGTGGGCATAACACAAACTGATCATGTCTCCATTATTGGCCCATACGTCATTGAAGACTGACTCGACAGCAGAATCATTAATGCCAAGTCCAAGTTGCATGAGCATTGTGGTGAGAACACGTCGGGCAATAGCAGATTGTACGACATTTGTACGATCAAGACAATCAATACAGCTGACCTTGTCAGCGGCAATGTTGCTCAACCCATGTAGCTTACTTGGTTCTGAAGGCGCCTTGCTGTCCTCGTATGGCTTCTCCTTGCAGCGTCCATAAGTAGCCCATGGAATCAAAATCAAGAGAATCCATGAGTTCCGAAATATTCTCCCATTTCATGCCATGGCATTTTGCGTGGAAATCGAATTCGACATACTCAAGATCCTTGCGTTCTAGATGATCTACTAGATCCTTGTATCCTTTTGTGATGACCGCCTCTTTACCGTCTTGTTCTGACAGGTTGACAATAGTCTAAACGGGTTTAGATCCAGTCTTGTATGGGGGATAATGAACTCACAATAGGCCCATAGCGTGTCACCAAGTCATTGAAATGAAGATTGGCCACTGCGCAGGTCTTGTCTACTGGCTCCTCTAGTACGGGAGGAGGCTTCATTGAATATGGGCTTTGAGACCAACGAAGAGGGATTGAGCCCCTGACTTGAGTGAAGCTGAAGATGGAGGATTTGTCCTCAACCTGAGAAATGATAAGGTACACTTCATTGAAGAAAACGAATACCACTGACCCGTGATTTGACAATCATCTCTGTCTCGACCATATTCGCCACATGGCCTTCATCATCAATACCTCTCCTCTGATACCTCAGCCCAGCTCTGTCTCGGCTTCTCCTAGAGATAACCGCTAGATTTATAGGTACAGAGCCCAGAGATATTTCAGGATCCAACGGATTGGATGGTATGGGAATACTGAATGTGGCTGATTGAACCCAGCCTTGCATGACGGGAAGAACGTAGGAATGAAGTCCAAGATCGATGAAATCTTTCATGAGCCACTCATTCCAGAAAAACCTTTTGTCTACTCTTCGCCAAAGAGGCACATGAACATCGGGCTCCGTAAAGTCATCTTCGGCAGGCGGATAGGCGACGTGAGGCAGGCTGGAACCAGAGGATGGAAACAGGGAGCCATCTTTGCTGATGAGATCGGCGAGGACAGCGTTGGATGTCTGTCGTTGCGCAACAAGTTCCCGTTTGTACTGGATGGTGTGTGTGAGGTCATAGTCGTATGCAAAGAAGAACCCTATGCTGAACTCTCTCATGATCTGTCGGACAATCTTGTCTTCCAATTCTTGACGCCGAGGAGGCTCGACTGCAGCCGTCATGTTCTGTTTTTTGCGTAACTTGGGCATAAACCTCGCCCATGGTCTTTTTTTGGTGACCATTGGCGTTTCATCGGCTTCTGGGACACCTTCGCCTTCTGAAGAAGATGATGCAAAGTTATTCTCTTCTTCTGCAATCACTGTGCCGGCGCCGCCAATGGGTATAGCCAAGTTCCACCGTGTTTTCGGTCTCGGTCTACGTGACTCTTGGATCGCAAGGAGCTTTTTGATGACACTCGAGGCAGAAGCGAATTCGAGAGGGATCGAATGAACATCTCCCAATGAAAAGACCTCATGTGAAGACTCATTGTCATCGTGAGGAGGGAAGAGCGGCACACCTGTTCGTGGCAAAAATACAAACAGGTATGCAGCTATAGATGATGCTGGTAAGCCTTCTGCCACCGTCTATACACCTACCATCCCAGAGCCTTGCTATGCCTATTATGCCACCGAGAACCAATTCGCCTGGAATGCCTCCTTCTACCGGTTCGATCTCGCCCCTCACACCCCAATGGATGAGCAGCCCTTGGCCGCCTTCGGGCGATAGGGCGAGGCCGTCTTCATGTACAGATAGGAATAGACGACGGTATATGTATGGAGGCAGAGGAGGTACTCTTAGTTTGGGTGGAAGCGTTGCTTGCGACATAACGTTTGGTTTGACAAAAAAACAAGTTGTCATTTAATCATCGTAACGACAATACAAACCTCCACCTCCACCTCCACCTCAAGCAAAGTACAAAAGCCACGACCACAGTCATTTCTTTTTCTCTAATGTTTCAACATGATGAAAATACCCAACTCTTCTCACATAGAATATGTGTACCGGGTATTAGCAGAGAGAGAGGCGCTTAGGAGGAGATCTGCTTCTCTACCCAAGTCTCACCCAGAGCAGCAGTTTTACGCGGTAGATAATTCTTGCCAACACAGAAAAGACAATCGATACGCCAACATCTTGGCCTATGATCGTACGGCAGTCAAAGTAAAAGGCAAATACCTAAACGCAAACGTGGTAGAGGACGGCAAGGGCGGAATGTGGATAGCTGCTCAGGTAAGCAGCAGGTCAACCATACTGCTTGGGAAAGGCTCATATCGTCTACAGGCACCTCTTCCACAAACCTTTGACACTTTTTTCAAAGCCATCTACACGGGAGCAGCAACAGGAAGAAAGCCGAGAGATGTTCTTCTGGTACAGCTCACGGGCTTTGAGGAACGCGGTATCGTCAAGGCAGACCCATACATGTGGGTAAACGCAATGCGCAATCGATAGCCAAGCTGACATGACAAAGGAGCCACAAGATGAAGGATTTAGGGCTACATATCTCTCCATCTAAAAGGCTCGAGGAGCTATCGAGTGTCATGACGGAGATAACGTTGGAAGGCGACCGGCAGGTTGCCGTCCATCATTATCACTTTGATGCTTGGCCTGATCATGGCGTTCCAAAAGGTTCAGCTGTACGGGCTTTGAAAGCGCTGGTGGAGGAGATTGAAGACAAAAGAAAGACATTGGGATGCGAGGTATGGGTGCATTGGTGAGTTTGAGTCCTCTTGCACAGTTGTTGACACCGTCAGTTCGGCTGGCATTGGACGGACCATGACGTTTATCGCCCTTTCTTCTCTCCTCAACCCTGGCGAACCTCATCTACCATCTCTGGTGGGACCCCTTCCTCGAGACTTGCAGGACGATAGAGTCGCTCGCACGGTGGACACGATCCGCGAGTGTCGAGGCGTTCCCGTCCAAACCATGGAACAGTTGCGCTTGATATACGACATGCAGGGTGTTTTGTAACATGGGAGATGTGAATTCTGCTACTGCCATGGGTGTTTGGATCACGTGACTTGGAGAAGATTCAGCACGTTTTCTTTCCATCGTTCGTGTTGTGATTAGATACCAACCGTTGTATAACAAGCACTCGGATGAAGAGGTCACCATGATGCAAGCGGATGGCATTGTGATTTGTTGTATCCTCTGTAGTAACCAGAGGATTACCGTTCTAGTTAGGGTCAAGTTTTTTGCTATATACTGGGACAGCTTTTCTCGGGTTTTACTCTATGTTTTCATGTCTATGTGCTGTGGTCAGGCCCAAGCCGTGAAGGAAAGAAGGCTGCTGTAAGTGCGTCAGTACTTTACACTGCGAGTGGTAAAGACGGAAGTAAGTGCGTCAACGGAGAACACAAGGAAATAGATATATATAGAGATTAACTGTAGAATACTTTTACTAGAGATACTTGTTTCATGCAACACCAGTGCTAGATTTGCTGTATTAGAATACCTTTCATACATACTATTCACATAGTTGTCATCAACAAAACCCAGTGTGGCACACCCGATGCCTTCAGCTGTCGTTTTCGACAGCCAGGAGGGAATAGGTCAACAAGACGCAGGTGTCTCTCTACGACGATGAACACGGTATGCACCTGGATGGTACGAGAACGTCGACGTATGGCACATTGCCTAGGGAGAGTACAGTCCAAGAGTGCTTGTATCAACATCTCAGGCAGGGTGTATGTCGACAACGCTTGGCCATAAACGTACACCACCATTATCCAACAAGTCACGTGACAACTGTCCCAATCCACACCCCTCACTGTAGCTGTCGACATCAACTCGCCCATAGCCAATGCCAACGACCCGTTAGACATAAGCATAAGTGTATCGCAATGATGACACTGTCGAGGACCACCAACGTGAACCCGATGCGCCAGCCATCCACCACTCACCATTCCTGACAGCCACCCGTCAGTGTCCAACGTACGAGCCGTTGCATGTCAATACTGGCCTGAGAAACACCGAGTGCGACAGGATCCCATTCGTACGCAGCATCACACGTCACCACCATGCAGTGCATCCCGTCGATTCTACCTACCACCCACCCAGCATACGACATCCTGTCCACGTCCACACTCCATGCCATGCCCCTCCACTACACTACACCCCTGGGCTCCCACCCTGGGTCCGCCATCTCGAAACCCTCAAACCGGAAACCCGGCGCGACAGAACACCCTACCAGCGTCCACTCGCCCAGTGACTGCGCATGCTGCCACTCGCCACACCGAACCACCCTCTGTGGCCGCTCACCGTTCCAAATATCCGGACCCAGCACCACGTTTCGGACCGGCTGGCCATCGTCCAACGACAGCGAGAGCTGCAGCGGTGCGCCTGCATAATAGTGCCACACTTCGACGGCGTCCAACACACGGTGCCAATGCGACGGACCGGCGTCACCCTCGAGGAGGTAGTAGATGGTGGTGCTCGCGGCGCGGCCCTCGGACGTTGCGACGTCGCGGAATGTCTCGATGTAGTAGCCCTTTTCTGGATGAGGCGTGAGGTTGAGGGCGGCGACGACGTCCTGCGCGCTGTGTGTTGGCATTGTGGTTGGTGCTGGGATTGCTGGGAATGCTGGGCGTGGTGCCGGGGTGTGGGTATATATAGTGCCCAGCGACGCGTCTCTTGGGATCTAGGGCGGTGCTGGACGCGTGGCTCGCGTCGCTAGCGTGTCGCGCCGCTGTGTTTTCCACACCACCATCGGTACGCGCGTCACCAAAGCGGGGTGCTTACCACGTCGATAGGTTTATACGCTGGAGGCAAATTCTACCACGTGGCGACGGCGTCACCGGTGCATATGCCCGAGTGATTACGTCAGCACTGCACTGGGAGTGGTAGAGACAAAAGTGCGTCCAGGAATGTATATAGATCCACTGTAGGATGCTTTTAGATACCTCATTCCTATGTATAACCCGTGCTAGATGTGCTGCATTGGAACGCCGTCTATACATACTGTTCACGTAGCTGTCATCCAGATACACTGCCGCACCCATCCTTTTAGAGACGCAAGCGTTACGCCCATTGATACCCCTATGCACCACCCATCTCGCCTCGTATCGACCCAGGTGCACCTGGCGGTGCAAGCTGGAAGCCAGCCGGGACAAAACCCGGCGCCACTACCACGCGTCAGTCACCCACACACGATAGTACACCACTGGGCTCACTCGTCGTTCCGACCAACGTCCATGCACCGAGACTGCGTGCACTCTGCCAGGTGTCTTTTGGGATGACCACCTGCGGCGTCTGCTCGTCAAAGATGTCTGGTCCGAGGGTGCGTCTCGCGACGGTGCCGTCGCGAGACGCACCACCGCCAGGCAACAGCGAGAGGACGAGCGGTGCGCCAGCGTAAAAGTGCCACACCTCGGTGGCATCGACGCGGTGCCACTCTGACTCGCCGGCGTCACCCTCGAGCAGGTAGTAGATGAGCGTGCTGACGGAGCGGTTGTCGACTGTGTCTGGATCTTGAAAGGTCTGCGCGTAGTAGCCCTTTTCGACGTTGGGCGCGAGGTTGAGCTGGTGGATGATGTCGAGTGCGCTGCGCTGGTCCATCGGCGTCGCGAGCATGCCTCTGGGAAGGACTGCGAGGGCTGCCCAGGTGGTGTAGTGGTGTAGGCGCATGGGAGTGAGTGGTGAGTGGCAGTGAGTAGGTTGAGTTGAGAGTAGGTTGAGTAGCGAGTGGTGGTGGTGGAGAGATGGTAACAGGAGAGAATGTCGGGGTCGGCAAAAGGGCGGGCTGGGAGCGATCGGATGGCTTGCGTCGGTGCCACGTGTCGGGGCGGTGCGTCGGCCATAGTCAGTCGTCGTTCCGACGGGCAGGAAGAGGTCGATGCGGGGCTCCAGTAGTGGTGGACATACAGTGAGCATCCGCGCGAGTGACACAGTCGCAGGTGAGTGATGAGCATGGTGTTGTGGTGTATACCTGTGTTATGCGGTTAGGGTAGGTGAACGAGCGTGGCGTGGTGAACAGCGGTTGGCGACGCTCCCGCTTCCTGGCGAATGCAGGTTCATCGTCCATGGCTGGGCTCGGTGGATGGGCTCAGCGTCGTAGCGGGCTCAGGCCGTAGCCATGAGTACATACGGACCAGGCTGTGGAGCGTGGTGGAGCGTGGTGGAAGCGTCGCAGAGGTTGGATTCTTGGTTGGTTGATGTGCTGTGACTCTGTTGAGCGCATTTGTTTGCAGGTCATTCGTGGATGAAGTGGTAGGTTGTCGTGTGGAGGTGGATCGACAGACATTGGGATAGTGGTCACGTGACTTTGGGACGCTTTGGATGAATGTGCTATAGGTATGGATGTTGATTCTTTGCAACACGAAGATGTTTGTGGCAGCATTGAGATACACCACCCGTCGTCTGGGAGTTCAACCAGTGGGCCCTCACCGAGTGCTTTCCACGGCCAGCTTCGCCATGCGACCCTCGGTGGGTCCAACGAGGCTGCCCTACTTTACACCCTGCACCACCTTCTTCTACCCATCTCATTCGTTTACGCTCCCACGCACGCTATCGACATCTTCCAGCAACCAGGCAGCCTACTCGGATATTCCAAAATCGCTGCCTGTTTGGCTATACGGGTGTTCGGCGGTGGTGTTTGGGATCGTCGTGGTCGGCGGGCTGACCAGGCTGACTGAATCGGGTTTGAGTATCGTAGAGTGGAATCCTATCACGGGTGTGGTGCCGCCTATGACGGATGCTGCATGGGACGCCGAATGGGAAAAGTACAGAGTCTCGCCGGAAGGTATCCTTATGAACGCCAACATCTCGAGGGAAGAGTTCAAAAAGATCTTCTACATGGAATGGGCCCATCGGCTGGCAGGTCGCGCGCTTGGCGTTGGGTGAGTGACAGACTTGTGGTACGAGGACTGACAGGCCAGTTTTGTGGTCCCAACGCTGTACTATCTCCTTCGCTACAAACTGCCCCGTCCCTTGCCCACCAAGCTCTTCTTCATCGGCCTCGGTATCGGTTTCCAGGGCGTCCTCGGCTGGTGGATGGTGAAATCCGGTCTGGATGAGCGGATATTGAAAGACGGATCGGTCCCTCGAGTGTCCCAGTATCGTCTCGCAGCGCACTACAGCGCCGCCGTAGCGCTTTACCTTGGGATGCTGTCTACGGCGATTGGCATTCAGCGCGACAGGACGCTGGTCGAGAACGCTTCGTCTGTCCGTCAACTCAACCATCCTGCTGTCAAGCGATTTAGAGGCCTTGTCCATCTGTCTGGCATGCTGGTTGCCCTCACCGCTGTCACCGGTGCTTTCGTGGCTGGTCTTGATGCCGGCTTGGTCTACAACGAGTTTCCCTTCATGGGCGATGGGATCGTTCCTCCCAAGGACGAACTGTTTGACGATCGATATGCAAGGACTGGGACAGACAAATGGTGGAGGAACCTGTTGGAAAACCCGGTGACTGCCCAGTTTGACCACCGTCTTCTTGCAAGTATCGCACCGTTAGCAGCACATTCCTCCATTGACACCTCTGTAGGCCACCACGACGTTTGCCGTCCTGAGTACACTCCCCTTTGCTGCTCGCAATCTTCCCATTAAGGCCGCACGTCGCCTCGCAGCTGTCACGACAGCAGCAGCCGTCGTCCAGGTTTCCCTTGGTATCTCCACCCTTCTCTACCTTGTTCCCATACCGCTTGCTGCCATGCATCAAGCGGGTAGTGTCGTTCTGTTGACTTGTATCATGGCGCTCGGCGGTTCGTTAAGAAAGCCGAGCAAGATGATTAGGTATCTGAGACGTTTGTAGCTTGTTGTAGGACTCATCATTGGACCTCTATACATCTCGTTTACATCCATGCATATAGCACCTCTCTTGGATCTATCTCAATACAAGGGCTCACTCATTTCCATGTACTGACTATTTCGTTTGTGATTTGCCGATTTCGTGCCTTTGGAGTGATCTTTTTTTTTCTTCTTTTTTTTTCTTCTTTTTTTTTTCTCATTCTACTTTATCAACTCTTCCACCTTTCCATCTTTTCTTTCCATTCATTGTCCATCTCTTCCATTTGTTATACTCGCCATGGGGCGTTCCAAGCCTCGCACAAACAAACGGCTGCCTCCCAAAATCCGTCCGCAATCTATAAGCCAGCATCCGACGTTACTCCCTCTTGTCCCCTTTGAACCCTCCACGGCTTCCTCTTTTCCCTCAGCTATCCCACACAGTCCTTCTCAGTCTCTTCAGCAAGGCTCCTTCCCTCCTATAGATTTCACAAATCCTAGCGAAGAGACCATCGCTCGTCTAGAAAAAGCTTCGCAATCTGCAGCCGAATTGAGTGCAGCACTTTCGAGTCTTACAGAGGAAGATCTGAGAGAACTCAAGAGGCTGCATAAACGGAACCCATTACCGGCCTTGACAGAGGCGCAAATGACTGCGATCACGAATGCAGCAGCTAGAGTTGGAGGTGCCGGACTGTTGCCTCCGCCCTCGGTACCCTCTGAAGGTGCGCCCAAGGCTGCGCCAGGTGCAGGCGTTGAGACAGGAGACGGGAAAAGGAAAGAAGGAGAAGGGGTAGATGGAGGGCAAGGAGACATGAATATGACGGATGTGCAAGCTAGCCTGGCAGCTCTGTTCCAGGCAAAGTTGACGCTAGATAGAGAAAAAGAGAGGTTGATGAGGATGCAAGAAGAGTTGAAGGGGCAAAAAGAACTACAAAGTCGAGAATTGGAACATTTGAGGGAGAGGGAGTTTAGGCAAGAACAAAGAATGGATTTCGACCCGGGAATGATGCTTGAGGAGGGTTGTACGTGTGGACAGTGAGTTTGTTTCTGCCTGTCTAGGCCAGTAATTGACACAAGGCAGATGCCATGTTCTTGAGTCGACTGCCGAATCGGAATGCTTTGATTGTGAAGAGGGATGTGGATGTGATTGCCATTCCTATGAAGAGTATGACTGTGTTCATGACGATGATTTCGACGATCAAAATCTGGATTATGATGTTGAGTCGGACTGCTTCTATGAGAGACGGCCGCTGGCAGAAGATCCAGAGCGATTGGTGAGTTCTTTCAAGACAGCCCTTTAAGCTGATGTTTCATCTAGGATAAGACCGTCAAAGAACTGTTCAACTGGATCAAGACAGTCGTATGGACTATAGAACAAGCAGCCATTGTATCAGGGCGTCGTAATTGGACTACGCAACCTCCTGTACCACCAATACAGCCAACATCATCAAAATAACTTATGTATATATCTATACATGCCTCGAGATGCCATTGCTCAACCATGGAAACCAAATTGTTTAAACAGCAACTTCTTGAGTTCTAGGCCTCGTTCGCCCGCCTCTAACACCTCGTTCTCCCCGCTCTCCTCGCTGCGCCTCTCCGCCGATACTGCTCTGCATTGCAAATTGAATGGCCTGTGATCTGAATGCAAGACCTCTGGTGGTCTCAATAAGTGTGGCAACAGGTGTAGCAATAGGCCGTGTTATATGAAGCATATTCTAAAGATTGAAGTTTGAGTAATGATGTTATTCACGGCTGCAATTGGCTTACCTCTTTGAGGTCAATTTTAGCCTCGACACCCATTCTAGAGTCTCTGATAAGGTTAACAATCCATTTTTCACCTTCCTCATTCGATAAGTTGAGGGTTTTTGACAACTGCCCAATATCAATCCTCCTATGTATACGACAGAATACTTCGGAGATTAGATATCTCGCGTTCTCAACAAATTCATCTGCAAAACCAGACAAAAAGAAATCACCTCGCACCACTGACTCAGCCACCGTTAGTCGCTGCTGAGCTTGAGTCAGGTCAAAGTCGGCAAAGAGATCCTTGAGGAAACCAGTGATAGGGTCAGAATATTGATATTCTTCCATCTCCACAATTCTAGTCAGCTCTTTGATGTGATCTCTGTTATTGCGGATGTTGACAGGCTTGGCCGCTCGTCGAGAGATTATGGCGGCAGCGACAAGGTATCGAAGAAGGTGCGGGCAGGATGTTTGAATAGTGTTGAGATAAGCGGGTGAAAGAAACATGTCTATCAATCCCTGACAACCCTGGCTTTCACCGAGGTTAAAGAAGGCGAATAAAGACCAATGGAGAAGCCATGTTCTAGCTTGCAGCTGAGCGAGCGGCTTGGCTAGAGAAGTCCCATGGGGGTTATCAATGGCATCTCTGAGGTCGCGGACTTGAGATAAGGCAGCTTCCCAGTCACCATCGAGTATGTTGGACGCGAGTTTACCCCATTGTGCGGAAATGTTCAATTCTGGTGACGGAGACAGAATGAGAAAGTGATAAAGTAAATTTGCTGCCGAGCCGTAATCCCCTAGAGAATATTGGAATTGGCCGAAATGATAAAGCGCGTTTACTTGGTCAATATCGATCTTATGACATTAGCACAACACTTCATTCATACACCTACCTTGTACTCTGACCTCAGCATCTCCAAATTCATCTCTTTGTCACCGCCGCTCTTTAACTTTGCCACCGCATCTGGGTCTCCAATCACGTTGGTAACGGGTTGTGCTTTTTCCTGTAGTTGTTGAAATTTTGCCGTAGCTCCTTGCCGTAGCTTCTCAAAGTCGGTGGGCTCCGCATCTCCCAACTGGGCATGAAATTGTTCCACATAGTCCACCATATTTGTGCCCTTTGCAAGGTCATACCTACCCAATAAGCCGACATCCAAGCGATCTGCTACTCACTGGGCCTTGACGAGCTGGTCGGCGGGGTAAAGCTCAATCTCATAGAGATGTGTCAAGAGAGGGATGGCCAAATGGCGATCCAGGTGCGGGATAAGTTTCTGAAATCAGCTTTCGTCTGCGCTCGAATGCTTACCTGGGTGAGATCGTATTGAGCCATTTTGAAAATGGTTTTTAGATGATGAAAGAGTTTTTATCGATAATGTAAAGTTCACGTAGAAAACGATATGACCGTTAATTCCGACAATGTGGCACGTATGTCGCATGGTTGCCACGTTGTGTCCCTGAATCATCTCACAGCCTTTTGTAATGGTGAAATATTTCTGAGCAACGAGAAAGGCAGCATGGTGATAAATTCTGTAATTGTAATATTATTCAACTGAAAATATAAGCATCATTCACTTTCATTTCCTTTCCTCAACTCAACATGTCGCAGACTATAGATGGTGGCGCGGCCGTCTCTTCCTTCGTTGCCTCTTATGAAAAGACATTATCGCAAGTGTCGGTCAAGGCTGTCGGCTCGCAGCTGGCATTAATGACGGGTATATCTGTCGCTACTCTACTCGCTTTCAGTTTCTTCAGACCAAGAGAAAAGAAAGTAAGTTGTTTGTTATATTGTAGTGGTAATACTGATCTCATAGACAGGTATATGCTCCAAAAGTGAGTCACATTGCTACTCTTGTGCTTACAGCTGCAGATCAAATATCAAGTACCTAAACCAACAGACCCGTCAGAAGATCCTGACTATGAGCCACCACCGCCTCCCATCTCTAACGGCTTCTTTGACTGGTTTAGCCCCGTCTTACATCTCAAGGAAGAGTCTATGGTTGCAAATATTGGTCAGTACTTCCTTTTCATCTTAATGTAGACTAAACTCTCTCAGGTCTCGACGCTGCCACGTTTCTACGCTTCTTGAGAATGCTACGGAGTATCTTTACAGTTATATCCGTTATCGTTGTCGCTTTGCTTATAACCAACATCATCTATAATCTCAAATACGTGAAGAGTATTGATAGAAATTCACTGAGTTTGTTAACTATTCAAAATGTCAAAGGCAGCTGGTTGTGGCCTGCTTTGGCAGTGAGCTATCTCATCAGTAAGTATGGATATAAAGTCAAAGAGTAAGGCTGACATCTACATAGACTTTGTTGTCATGTATTTTGGTAAGCAAGTGATATCGCACAATGGAAATTCCTGACGTTATAGTATGGCGAAATTGGAAAACAATGGTCGCTCTTCGCACAAGATGGTTTCGATCCCCGGCCTATCAGACAAAGGTTTATTCTCGCACACTCATGGTCACTCGCGTTCGCAAAGATTTTCGCTCTGACGCTGGCCTTCTCTCACTCATGGGGCAACTAAAAGTTGATGGAATCAAAATTGGTTCTCAGATAGAAACAACATGTATCGGGAGAAGACTGGAGGATTTCCCCGAGATGGTTGAGGAGCACAATGAGGCTGTAGCAGAGCTGGAGAAGTATTTAGTCAAATATCTAAAAGGCGATAAAGTAGCTCACAAAAGGCCTACCATGAGAAAAGGCGGTTTCTTTGGTTTGATTGGCGGTGTCAAGAAAGATGCCATCGACTATCACGCCAAGGAGATCAAATTTCTCCGTGACAAAATCGACGCAAAACGAGCGACTATCAACACCTTGATTCGTAAGGAAAGACATGCCAGAAAAGGAAACAAAGTAGTCAGCAGGGTGGAAGGCGAAAACTACGGCTTTGTTACCTTTAAAACTATTGCCGAAGCGCATCGAATTGCTAGAACTCACAGAGGTCCGCTGAAAGAGCTTTTTGGTGCAGAGTTGCAACTAGCGCCAATGCCTCATGACATTGTATGGCAAAATATTTCGAAAGAGAATGCAGAGTTGGGATCCAGAAGGACATTTGGTTGGTTCTTGATTGGTCTGGTCTGCTTCCTCAATACCGTTCCTGTGAGTGTTGATGTGGAGACGATAATTTAGTTTGAGTTGTTGACATTCGCACAGTTGCTGGTAGTTTCATTGCTTGCCAATTTGTCTTCCTTGGCTGTTTATGTGTCATTCTTGGAATCTTGGAAAGATGCTGGAGGGTGGGGAAACTGGACCGTAAGTCAAGCCATGCTCTGGTTCGTGCACGCTCACTCGACTCTAGTTTTCATTGGTTTCTGGTATCCTACCTTCTGCAGTGTCTGCTCTCTTTGGTTACCTGCTTCCTCATATTATGCGCAAAATCTCAAAATACCAAGGTGCTCCCACTCGATCCCGTCTTGATAGAGCTGTCACTGCTCGTTACTTCTTCTTCATGATTATATCTACCTTGATAATTTTTTCTCTTTTGGGTGTTGTGTATACAGCTATCGCACGGGTGGTAGTCCAAATTGGTAAACATCAAAGCGTGTTGACCATTTTTAAAGGATTCGAAGACATTCCTGATCAAATTCAGGGCACATATGTGCAACAGTCTACATGTAAGTCTTCAGTGTTGTTTGTCACGCTACGATGGCTTACATGCAGACAGATTGGCTTACTTGGTTACCACTTCGGGGTTTCTTGGTATTTTTCGAATTAATACAATTAATAAAGCTTGCTTTAGTGTCCGTCAGGAGGTTTATGTTTTCTCATACTCCCCGAGACATCAGAGAATTGACCAAGCCTCCTTATTTTGAATACGCTATAGGTAACTTTTCTTGTCCATTTTGATCAATACTGTTGGCTGATCGAGAATTTAGTTGCTGTCAACTTATTGACTGTTTGCGCTGTCGGGTTGATATATGCTCCGCTTGCACCCCTTGTGCCTATGGGTGCTACTTGTGTTTTCTGGTTCTCTTCTGTTGTTGTATGTATCATCTCGCTCATGAGCTATGCTTCAAACTGATGGTTTTGCCAGTATAAGTACCAATTACTCTACGTGTACATTTCGCATGGGGAAAGTGGCGGCAGAATGTGGAATGTCTATTGCAACCGACTTTTAGCGTGCTGTGTTCTTATGCAGCTTTTAATAGCTCTTAGTGAGTTCTAAGGTATTCACCGCAAATTTGACTGACAGCAGATAGCCACTGGACTCATTCGATCTAGATGGATTGATTGTATCGCTGCATTGCCTCCTATCATTTTGATCATCGTATTCAAGATATATATTGCACACACTCTAGAACGTCAATTTCGTTTCTTTGAGCCGACTGTTGAGGAACTTCAACAGGAACAATTACGTGCCACAACAGAAAAACGCCTTGCGCACTTTGAAATGGAGAAGAGGTTCTTGCATCCCGCGCTGCAACATGATAAGCTGTTTACTGTAATGGTACACAAATCTCAGGAATCATTGGCTAGAGAAGTACTGAGCGCATATCCTTGGTTCGCTCGCAAACACCAACATGAAGGCGTTGAAATTAAAGCCGTTCGAGAGGAAAACTTGGAGTATGACCCTGCTCGTGACGGGCCTGTCGACGAATCTCATCAAAATAATTGGGACGCTAGGTCGGTAGCCTCCACTGATGTCCTCAGCAAAAACGACTATCTTTCATCAAATCTGGATTTTCAAAGTGCATACGAACATTATCCTTTGGCTGTGAACGATTCACCTTCTTTACATCCAAGTCTGCCTATGGATAACCCATCAACAGACCAGCTTTTGCCAGAGAGAAATCGATCTGAGTATTTTTCATCCGGTCAGAAGCCTAATAGGCCTTATTCGCCTTACTCATATCAAACCTCGAATATGGACCTCAATGATCCCGCCTCACCATTACTTGCGGATCAGCATTCATGGACCGTTGGCAATACATCCTCAGCATCTAACAGATCTGTTCCTTATCCACCTTCCGCTTACACGCAACCTCCGCTGGGCTACACGCCTCCAACAATAAGGCAAATGGCATCAGACCATCATGAACAGAATATGAGCGCAACGGGATGGAGCGATGGTGATAGGGAAGAAAGAGATCATAATTCTAGGCGACTGGACTCACAAGGGTATCCGCGGTACCCTTACAATCAGGGATAAGGTCAAAAACTTGGTAACTAAAATAACAGAAGGCATCAGTGGTAGTGATGGTTAAGCCAAGTTGAATTAGAATAAAATTAAATTTGTTGTCAAAATCAGGTGGCGGTGCGGGACGCCAATGATAATCATGCTTGCCGTGATATAACAAAAACTGCTGGCAGAATACGTAGATCACCATATAGCAAGACATGATATACATGGATTTGTGTTGGTACTAGATTTCTATGTTGGTGGAGCATTTTGCAGCATTACTCGCCAAATTGCCCATCCAATTCTTCCAAAGCCTTCACCTCCGGTTCCGTATCTTCCGCCGGCTCTTCTACGCGCTTCCTGGACAGTGGTGTTGTCAAAGACTCCGCTTGCTGCTCGATTGTTAATGACGTGATGAACAATAGAAGGTGTATACTCTGGATGTCCTTGTATGGTCAACATTTGTGCAAGAGGATTATTTTGTGTTGAAGCAGGATGAAGTTTGAGCACAGAGTGTACAGGATATTTATCTGATTTGGCAAGAAGTATACAACCTGGCGGAACGAACGGAACGTGATCCTTATGCTAAGACATGGTCAGACTTTGCAGGAGAGTAGAGAACACAGAGTCTTACCATTTGTTGCACATACACTATGTCCTCTCCACCTTGGTCCTCAACATCTCCAGTCCACCAATACTTACCCTCTGCAGTCAGTTTGCAACCATATACACCTATCTCCCATCCGTTGTTTCCGCTTTCGCATTTTCCGCCAAGGGCAATAGAAAGTATTTGATGCCCAAAGCAAATACCGATAAGTTTGATATGTAGTGTATTGGGGGAGTTTATGATCTTGCGAACGAATTCTATGAGAGGAGGAATAAAGGGATTGGAGGTATCGTAAGCTGTATGCTCTATGCAGAAAGTCAGAAGTGGTAGGCAGGAGGCAAATGTCAGAACAAACTGGATCCAGTTATCATGACACAATCATAAGCTTCTTCAACTCCATACTGTAATCGATTCCACTCAGGATACTCTTGGTCCACAACATTATAGCCATCAATGATGAGGTTTATGCTAGAAGAGATTGCTTGATCCGGGTAAGTCTCAAGAGATTCAAGGAGCCATCTCTTGTAGATGTCATAATCTTTTCAATTTTGCTCAGAAACTATTGCATGTGAAAAGGGAACGGGCATACAGTTGCCAAAGTCACGAACAACGTCGTCAACCTGCAAAAGTAAGCACAGTATATTGTAAAAGGAGTATGCTTACTGGGGTATCACAGATGAGCAAAGCCACTTTTACCACTCGTTTCGTCATTTCGCAAAGTCAAAAAAGGATTATTGTTATACTTTAAAAAAAGAAGAGAATTGAAGATCAAAGATAACGGTTATATATCTGTTACTCATTGCCTAATCTCGACGTTCTGCCTAATTTCCGATAAAGAGATGTCACGTGACGTTTTCCCCTTGTCAGGAATGGAGAATAAGCGATAAATAGGCGCGCGGAATTGATTGATAAGCATGCGGATAACTGGCACGCCTAATTTAATAACACGTAATCTAGCCGATTAGAAAGTCTTGTTCCATTCTTAATCTTTCCCCATGCTATCTATATAACCGGGTCAAATCCTTGACACGCCTTGAAGTTTGGCAGTTCAATTGCGATTGGTTTTGATTTTACAAACGCATTTCCATCTAATTTCCTGCCATGCCCAGTGATAGATTGCTTGGACAAGAGGCAGGATCGCTTCTGCCGCGTCCTGCAAAGCAACGCATAGCACAAGGGCCTCTGTCCGCACAAGGCCAGCGCAGTCTTTACAGCCAACATGTTCTTGATGTGAGTATCACCCGGCATCATTCTTTGTAGCCAGAAAAGAACATATACTGACGTTAGAGTTAGGAAGACACTTATACAGAAGCTCTTTCTCATATAATACAAAGAGATTTCTTTCCGGACCTTCCTCACTTGAAAGCCAGCAATGATTACCTAGCTGCACTGGCAGAGAATAACCCAGACTTGTTGTCATCGGCAATCCGCAGGCTTGCAGCTTTGTCTCAAAAAAAGAACAAAAACGAAGTATCCGATAATGATGAGGTGGAAAGATTACAGAGGCAGAGAGATTTTGCAATGGCTGACACGCCATACATCAATATGCCCGGATCAAGCAGTAAATTAAGAACACCCGTAGGAACCAGAGGATGGGACACACCCTTAGGCAGCACAAGCCGACGTATGGAAGTCCATGAAACATCTGTCTTGTCGACAGACATAGGCCCTTCTAAGCCTCGTAAACGGCAACGTAAACTGTCACTCGTGCCGGGAGATGTTTCGCTCGATACCTTCCAACGCAATTATACATCAGAAGACAACGCCTCCTTTGCTCAAATTATTGATGAAGAGAATCGTCGTAAACGTGATGAAAAGTATGGCTGGGCATTTGAGGCTGAGAAACAAGCGGAAGAGAGGAGGATTGAAGGGGAGATGAAGAGAAAGATGATCCTTGAGGCAGCAACTAGTGGGAATTTGCTGGTCAATGCGGAAGGGAGGCGGCTTGTTGGCGGCCTGGCAGAAGGTGGAAAAGATCAGCAAGAAGGGGAGGCTTGGAAAGCCCCAAAGCTTTTGGAGAGTGCCCATCAATCATCTTCTCAAATTCAAGAAAATTCATTGCAAAACCAAAAGGATCCGATTTCAAAAGATGTGGTCATTCATTCGTCGGCCAAGTCTACCGCGATTGTCAAAGTAAGCCAGTTTCAAGACCGTGAACGCCTAAACGAGATACCACTCCCACCCAAGCACCCCCTCGCTGAAGCTTTGGCCGACGCTGGTCTTCCCAATACGGCACTAATATCTCTTGAAGATGGTAGAATTGTGCCCCAACGAGAGGCTGCTAGTGGCACAGGAGACGGAAGGGGTAGAGGTCAAGATGAGCAGAAGGAAAGAGATCAGAAAGAACGAGAAATCATGGGGGAGGAGAGAGGAGAGGTGTTGTCTTTATCTGGAAGTGGGGTAGATCTGTGGCAATATAAGGTAGATCACAAGATTGCCTCTTGTGTTCTCGAAATACTTTCCTGACAATTTTCAAGGCTCGGAACAATCTTATGTACCCACCAGACGCTAATACCAATCCTTATCCAAAGCCTTCCTCAGGTTCTATGTCTTCTTCAGGTCTTCGTCCTGGTATAACCCATGGCAATACCCGTTTAGGGGGCGATGAGGGCGAGCATACAATACGGTTGGGCTCGACCAGGGGAAGTAGTCCTACACGTAGCTTAATTGATGCTGCAGTCAGAGGGACGCCATGTATGTGAAAAATCTCTGTCAAGTGCAAAGAGACAAATAAGCTGACCAGTGCAGATGTATCGGATAGTGGCATACCCAAAGTCAACGAGTACTCCCTCTTATCCAACGATCCTTCACCAGTGCCTCAAAACATGCCCTCTTTGTTAACCTGGGGATCACTTCTCGCCACTCCTAGAGCCCTCGACGGCAAAGGCGATCCCTTGGACCAGACACCAGCTTACAAGATGCCAGAAGTCAAGCGTAGAGATGAGCTGGGAAGGAAACTAGCCGATAAGGCTAGCAAGGCTATGAAGAGTAAAGCCAAAGGGTTCACGCCTAGACTGGCTGAAAGCTCGTTGAACTTATCACGCAAAGAAAAGAACACCAGAGCTCTTGGGAATATGGGACCACCTTCTACTCCAAGAAGACAAGCGGATAGCCTGACACCAGCAGCCAAAAGACTGTTGGATAGAACAGTTAACAGAGCCCCAATAGGCAATGCACAGTCAAGCGCTATTCCGAGAAACCGAACAAATGGAGGATCCAAAGGATTTGGACAAACGGGCACAACATCGGATTATTGGCGTCGAATGCAATGAAATATATAGGCATAAAACATAAAATTTTACAAAACATAAAGAACATTTTTTGAAAATCACAATTGGCAAAACACAGTTATTTTACACTTTACCTTCTCTCAATCTCCCATGCCTTAGTCTTCCGTTATTCACGGTCGACCCGTTTGACCCGTGTCCCGTCGTCCAAGCTGATGTTCCTCCCCCATTTGGATCGCGAATATAGGGAGTATCGAGATCTGCTTGTATGTGTATACCTGAGGCAGCTAGTATGATTTTAATTGATGTAGTTGCCCACAGCCAACATCAAAAAGCCTGTCAGTTAATAGCACTATGATCAGAATGAGGGATACACACCACCGTCGTAGCGTGCACGAGGATTCTCAGCAGGGTAGCCCCAACCCGAGACACTGCCTTGAACATTTTCAGTAAAAGAGGCGCCAACAGCCGATTTGCCGTTTTGGGGTGACATGTTCTGTGCTCCAGGTTGTATTCCAGCAGGTACATGGCCTACAGGAGGTCCAGCAAGCTCTGCAAAGTTACATCAACATTATCAAAGGATTGTATAATAGATTTGCCTACTCACCTCTGCCATCAAGATAACCATAGTGTCCCAATCTACTTTGCTTCATTTTTGAAGGATCAAACGGTTTGTAGCTCTCATCTGTCCCAACTGGTTGGCTTTGGGCAGGCGTTGAGTGGCTTCTGGCCATCATTGCGTATGGATTGTGATTCCCTTGCATGCCAACTTGAGCTCCCGGATATCCCATGTTATTGCCGCCTTGACCCATCATGCCTTGACCCATCATGCCTTGACCCATCATACCTCCCCACTGATAAGGACCATACATCATGTTATTGGTCCTGCTTAATGGCGACCGATTTCGATTTTTTGGCGGGTTCAGACATGGGGAAGATTGTGGGGTTTGTACATGAGTGGGAGTGTTTGATCGACAATATGATGATTGGTGAGAATGGTGTCGAGACCGAGGTGAAGGGTTTGAATTCGAAAATTGGTGTTTGAGGGATGACATGGGAGCGATACAAATGCAATTGTCAGCACTCTTGTCTTTTTCAAAGGCTGCTTTGACTACAACGCAATAGTCAAGAAGCTGAAAAGCGGTGCTCCGGTAAACCATGGGGCACCACTCCGTTGAAAGTACTCCATTAAGAGTAGCTTCCTTAAAGACAGTTGAAAGGAAGAATTCCGCCTAGGTGTGTGGACTATGAAACAAGAAGGAAAATAACCAACTGTGAAGAGCCGAAGCCACCGGGAATTGCATTCAACATGCCCGCTCCTCGGCCAACAGATAAGCCACCAGACATTGCTGTTGCCATTGGAGTACCCATCATGCTCATTCCAGACATCCCTCCCATTCCAGACATTCCTCCCATTCCAGACATCCTCCCCATTCCATTTAGATTAGGAGGTTGGGAAGGTCCCATAGGTCCAATGCCACTCAAACCAAAACCAATCCCGCCATAACTTGTTGGCTGAGGCATGGGTTGTTGGTAAGCTGACATGTCATATTGTGGCTGTTGGCCGCCAAGTGATTGCACTGCCGACTGAAGGGCCATCGGACCCATGGTTGGAGACATGCCAAACATGATGAGAAGAAAGGTGATTTCTGATGTGGGAGATGAAAAGTAATGAAGGGAGGAGAGAATAGACTTTTAAATCATAATCTTCGTTCCCAACAAAAGACGAATGCGGGCAAAAGGAAATCTCCAAGGAAGAAACAGGTTCCAAATCCAGGAGAAGGTATCCTTTATGTGAAAGGGTTGACTCAAAGGACTATTGACTCACATCTCATATGCTTGAAGCTCCTCAAGAGTCAATTCTCCCTCTTTTTGTCCACCACTCTCATCATGTTGGATGGACTTCCTGTAAAGAGTGAGCGTTGAGTTATCGATTGACCGCACTGTAGACATACTGGGAAGGATCCATATGGATCATAGACATTGCATTAGCATCACCGTACATTCCCCACCAATATGATGGGTCCCAATAAGCTGAATGAGCATAAAACGCCTCCTGGCCTGGCGGAATCTGGGCCTGGATGTTGGAATGATCATACTGTTGGGCTGTTTCCTGGGATGCGGCTGGGTGAGCTTGGGGTTGGTATTGAGATTGTGTTTTTGTTTGACTTTTAGAAGTCGTTTGCTGTTGCAATGACTGGGTCCGAACATGGCTGTGGGACACCTGATCATCATGAGCATCGGGTGGAGTATGAGGATAAGCCCAAACATAACGCTCTTCTTGAGTAGATTGCCCCGCCGACAAGGGCATGTGCTGCATGGTGGCAGAAGAAGGCGACAAGCCGCTAGGTCGTGCAATCTCTCGCCCTTGGGGTTTCCAGTCTTGCATTGCTCCTTCCATCCCTCCTTCCCTTTCCGCCTTCTTTGCTAACCATTGCTCGTACTCTT
The DNA here is from genome assembly GCF_001720195.1 of Cryptococcus depauperatus CBS 7841. Lineage (NCBI taxonomy): Eukaryota > Fungi > Basidiomycota > Tremellomycetes > Tremellales > Cryptococcaceae > Cryptococcus > Cryptococcus depauperatus. The sequence continues at coordinate 351,560 of NC_089472.1, read as the reverse complement.
TTTGAGCTTTTTGTAGCAAGTCGGATTCATACTTGTTCCCGTTATAGTTGGATTGATTCTCATCTGCCGGCAGCTCGACGTAAGCAGTCGCAGGTGAAAACAGAGGCGCAGGCATACTCAAGTCAGGCTGGTTGCGAAGCATAGATTCAGAGGCTCTGGAGGGATGAAGACGAGGACGAACGCCAACGTGCACAGATGTCACGCCAGTATTTACTGCTCGAATGGGAGTGCGAGGCATCGTCGGAGGATAGGCTATTCCATGATATTTAGAGATGGTTAAAGTCTCAGTCATGATAGACTCACCAACATTACCCCGAGTCCCACGTCTTGCCTGGTCTTCAGCTTCTCGCTCGCTGGACTTTTCCTGCCCAAATCGTTCCCACTCTGAGTCTCCTCCTTGAATCTGACGCACTTTTTCTCTGACGTTGCCTGTTTTCCTAGTACTTGAACCGAGACTAAGCTTTTGTGCGTCTTTGACCAGCTCAGCCTCCCATTCATCGGCCATGGAGTTCTTTGACTGAGGAGATGCAACGGGGACCACCATTGCGGGCTTGGAGCTCCTCGCTGACTGGAGAGCTGCCATTGCTCCTTTGACGGTCTGCGATGCGCCCGAGGGTTTGGCAACACTGGCAGCATAGCGAGTGGCTATGTTGGCGTCTTTGAACGGCTGCAACGCTGTCGTAACATCCTCCTTGGAGTTTGGGAGTGGCTGTTGTCGATCATGAGTTGGGCGAAGATATTCAGTTGAGCGCTGTTGCGCGATACGAGAGGCAGCATTAGTCGTCACTTCTTGTCGCAACGAAGATTTTGAAGCAGATGTTCGTATATTCTGCTGGCGTGGCGGGATAAGAGAAGGTGAACCAGCAGGTGAAGCCGTCTTTGGTCTGCCTGGTAGAGGTGAGTCTGTAAGTCCCAACGCAGAGAGAGAGAGACTTGACATGGTGGAAGGGTAAGATGTAGAAGATGAGTTTGAGATTATGCTATCTCTGAATGTCATGTTGAAAGATGTAAATGTAAATTCTAGTTTTGTTGAGAGATAAATATCCAATGAATATTTGTATACACACTTTTTATTTATTTCGTTCAAAGGCACCTTTGACTTTCCTTATCATACCGCTTGTGTATTTAATTGAATAGGAAATACTATTGCACTTGTATGTACTTGTAATTATGCATGGCATAGCAATATGCACATACTTTTCAACGTTATATAAATATTCACAACACAGCCTACCAAAAATAAAAATCAGTCGCGTCATACGCCACATCCATCCATCACAAGACATTGAAACGGTATAATGTGAACCATCTTCTCATTTTGCTTTTAACATGAACAGCTGTTTGCTTGAGGAATCTCTTGAGGTGTCGCAGAGACGTCGATTTCTTTCTGTCAGCATCAACATCAAAACTAGATAACGAACTGGTAGTCGTAGCATCCTTAGCGTCGCTTCCTCCTGGCAAAGTCATAGCTATCTTTTTGAATAGAGTTTTTACATTATGCCCAGCTTTGGCAGATGTTTCGATTGACATGACTCCTAATTCCTTTGCTCGCTTATCGAGATCCTCAAAAGTCACTTGTCTATCAAACAATGTCAGCTCAGGCTTTTTCCTAAATGACCAACCGTTTATCATTTAAATCTGTTTTATTTCCCACAAGAACAATGATCACATCCTGTCCGCGTTCATTCCGTACATCGTCCACCCACTTTGAGGTATTTTGAAACGACATTCGATCTGGAGTCAGTTTTGCAAAACGATGTACAACTTACTAGTGATGTCATATACTATGACTGCTACAGAAGAATCGCGGATATAGGAGGGTATGAGTGACCGGAAACGCTCCTAAGTATCAGCGCACACGGCCTAGGTTAATCAACATACTTGTCTACAGTTGATCATGCGTGAGACGATTATATTAACAATGCTCTGTCAATCACGAATAGCTTACCCAGCTAATGGCTTGAAATCAGCATGAAGTCGTGACCAAGTGGAACACCTACCAGTATCCCAAAGTTGTAATCTGACCGTCCGATCTTCAAGATACATTGTCTTTGAGAGAAAGTCAATGCCTGTCACAAATGATCAGAGGATGTACTCCTGCCAACAACTTGACACATACCGATGGTTGCTTGGTAAGTGTTGTCAAATGTGTCGTACATCTAATCATTCAAAATAGACATGTCAGTTCTCGATGAATATGTCCATATGGTTTTTGACGAGTCCACGCACGAATCTTGTGATCAGACTAGTCTTTCCTACACTTTGTTCGCCTAGAAACACCAACTTGAACTTTTTGAGCGGAGTACTTGCTACCGAAAAATCTCCAGTGGTAGAGGGGGTTTGATTATCAGACATAGTGAGACGATTAGATATGTTGAAGATATTGTGTTATTCCGAGTAGTGGCGTTTGCTATGGACGATTTATTGATTATTAAAAATATAGAGATGATAACAAGATAGTGATAATATTGTGACTTCCTCGTCACAAATACGCAGCTGGCATAAGCTGTTCAAAACTGTTACGTAATCAATCATGTCATTTATGTTCATCTCAATGCCTTGTTCTTTTGTATTCTCAAGTATATCAACATGGCAAATCAAGGATACGCTTTTGTAGATGTTGATGAAGAGGTGTGTTTTGCATACGTTTTATCTTTACTCAATTTTCTCTAGCCAGCAGGCCCCTCTCATTCAACAGGTCTTGAGTTTCAAAGTAAGCACTTCAACAGCGTATACGTTTCTCACATGCAGCTTTTCTTCCATCTCAAAACAATGGAAATACCACTAGTGCTGCTTCTGATGCACCTTTTAGTCCTTTCAATTTGGCGTATTACCAAGTAGGTTTCATGTTATTTCTCTGTATTGAATCTGAACGTGTATAGACATACTTTGATGTCGACACAAAAACAGTCTTGAAACGGGCTGGAATGGCGATAATTCCTCGACCGGGTTTTGTCATTGAAGTCTGTGACGGCCACATTGATATATACGGTAAACCTAAGCAACTTTCACATCCATCGGAGCCAACTGAACATCGATACAGGCCCATTTTGGACATTGACCACCCTTATTCTCGTGTTGTATACCACTTCGACTCTGACTGCTTCCATTACTCAATATATGACTTCATCGCCTACAATCTCATATTTGCCTCTGCTTTCTACAGCAACCTCGACAGTCTATATATATGGCCTTTTGATTCCCGCTTTATTGTGGAGTGTTACCAAATGGCTAAGTGTAGGCGAATGGAGTATAGCAGAAGCAATTGGCATCTACGGTTATGCGATGGGCATCTATATTCCCATCAGTCTACTCTGCCTGATTCCTGTTGGCATTGTGAGATGGGTTTTAGTCGGGTTGGGTGCTGTCAGTTCAGGATACTTTATGTAAGCACGTGTAGTCCAGAGACGCAAACTGATGTGATAAGAGTTACAAATATCTACCCTATACTTGTTTCGGTATTTATCTTGCCTCTGTGACGTTGAGCATTGTGCTGACATGATTATTTGTTGCGTCAAATGCACCCAGTCTAACAATAAGCTGGCCCGCTTTCTTATTGTCGGAGTTGCCGTTTTGCATGGCGCGATGGCTCTTGCAATCAAGTTGATATTTTTTAGGTGAGCCGTCTTGTATGACGAGGCGCTGATGTTTAGTAATTCGAGTATTGGTCCTGATCCTTTAAACAACCCATCATAAGAAGATATGCATGTGGTTAAACCTTTCACCTTGTATAGTCTCAGAGGATGAGTGTTTCCACTTGAAAAGAAAATAAAAAGAATACGATATCGCCAATCCCAACATAACGCCCTCATGGTATACTAGTTACCAAAAAAAAAGTTGGCCAAAGCCCTACCGCACTTGCAGCCTTTCGTATTAGACATTGAATAGTTTGGCTCAATCATCAATCCCAATACTTTGCATTACAATATTGACACCGGATACACACTCGTTGTTTCCTCTATCTTGGTTCTTTATGTGACTTTGGGCTGCCTTTTGACTATAACGAGTTTTGTAGATACTGGAATCCATGGGCATGACTCCGCCATGATACTATCAATCTAGCTATTTCTTTCAACCTTTACAGTATTTGAGAAGCCGGATTCTCAACAAAAAAAAACTCTTCAAGGACAGATTAAGAACGATGTGAGTGTATGTGTGGCAATTTTTGTTTAACATGAGTCAGCCAAGCTATCAGGATCTAACTTGTTACGACGCTGTACGCACGCTATCCTGCTTTCACCTACTGTTCAGTGCAGAGCCATCACATCGGCGAGGCCTGCTTTTTTTCTTCTATTACTCTATCATTCAGTTCATAGATCTGTATAAAATGCTCATAAAATGTAGGGGATCCTCTTGAAGGATCAATCATCATATGTTACATACAGGCCTCACTACTTTCAACACATCATCAATATCAAGAACATCCAAGACCATAACAGCCGTCAACTATCGCACGAGTTTCACCACCACCTTGCAGCCACTTCTGTAAGCCATCAACTACCGTCCTCCTGCCCCAGATTCCAAGGTCTCTGACGAGGGGATCGTAAAAGGATAACGAGTAGTCCCCTCGGCATTTTGCTTGAGTGAGAGCGAGAGCGAGTCCAAAGACTTTTTCATAGTAAGCCCAATCCATTTTCTTCTCTCATCTGCTTGCCATATAGACGGTAGAGCCTTGCTCTTGAACACAACTGACCACCTGTTCACTTCATGCTCTGATATATTGTTGTAAGCGCTGTTCATCCCATAGTAAACTTGAAAGTAATAGAAAAAACTTAGCAGCCAGCTCCCAAGCCACCAACAGTTAAACAACCTGGAACAGGGAAGAGGTATTGGCAACGTCGATGGAGTTATTTGACAGTGGTAAGGCCTTGAGTTGATTGGTTTGCATACTAAACTGTCTTAGTAAGCTTTGTTATCGTATAAGAGCCCTGGAAGTGAAAGAATCTCAGTAGCCAACGTTCCCACAACCTGGGTAGGAACAAATTGTCGAGCTAGCCAAGTAGCTACCGCATTGCTGGAAGTGAGTGAGGATGGCATTCAAAACATACGTTGTGAAGAAAGACAACCTATGGATTGTTTGGCTGTATATTCTATTGCTCAAGATAATTGAAAATATATATAGAAAACATTCAATAAGGGTGTTATTCTGTCTCTCTTTCCAATGTCGATGAGCTTGAACCAATATGAATATCACCAAGCATGCCGTTCCGGCACGATCCTCCGCGTCCTACTTTGTTGGTTTGATCTATATTCAAACGCAATGCGCTGAAAAGACATCCAGTTGATCCATAAGATGTGAATGGATTTGCACATCAAAAATGTGTTTCACATATGGTATATAGACAGCTTTCGAAGAGCAGGAGTATTGCGATCCTGTTGCCAGAGGTCTTGGAATCCGGGACAGGAGGACGATGTTGGTTGCTTACAAACGTTAACTGTAAGATTGTGGTGAAACTCGTGCAAGAGTCGATGGTAGAATTGGCTTTAAATGTTATTGAGAGCATTGGGTGTATATTAAGTGGTAAGGCCAATATGTATAGCATATGATAAGTTGACCCTCCAAGAGGATCTCACAATCTATAAACGTTTTCTATATATCTATGGACTAAACATTATGTGAGGAGGGACAGCGCCTCCGCAAGGTCGTAACAAGTCTGAGTCTTAACCAAAAGGCCACAAAACAGTGAATAGTATTTACAATTGGTTTATTGGATATATTCCATGTTACGAGATCAGGCTCGTAAATAGGTACCATAATTGCAATATTTTTTGAGACTGTCGAGTGCGGGACATATAACTAAATGTATGTTAATACTACACATATATTGTTGGTTATAAATCATATTGAAACAGACATTTGCTAGCCAAGTTGAGTATGTTGAGGGATGTTTTTCTCAACAACCCTTAACAGCAATGATCAAGATCGAAAGCTGATTCCATAGCCATCTTGAGGCACTTGCCAACATTTCCATGTGCTTTTTCTTTTTTCATATGCTTGTCCACTTGCCTTTGCCTCTCTTCGTAGCCGCAATGTGTGTCGACTAGGCTGTTTCCATTGGATGACCATTGCTCCCGTGTTTTCTACGTTTTTGGAGGAATCCGAATATGGTTCGAAATCATCATGTTCTGCTGTATTTTTTCCCAAAGAGCTGGGGGAAGACTGTTTTGGGAGCGTTTCAAAGTTTGCAGGATGTATACCAGCCTCAATAGCTCCTTGTCTTTCTTGATACATTTTGGACATGCTTTCGACTGATTGTCCCTCAGGAACATAGAGAGTGGCCATTGCAATTAAACTTTGTAGATGCTCGTTAAGAATCTTTCGGATTTGAGCCTGGCTGTCACCATCCATATCACTCTTTTGAATAGTGTATTTGATAATCCCTGTAAGTCATCAACACTCCTTTACATCACTTTTGATGGACAACCTACAATCTGATATCCAGTTACTTTCGTCAGCAGACATATAAGTCATCATGGGGCTGTCCATTAGTTGATCATTGACATAGTTCTCCATTATAATGGTAACAGCTTGCACCGGACAAGATCCTTGTGATTCATCCCAAGTCCTTGGTTGCACATAAGCAGTCACGCTGTGACGATGAATAGTTGGAGTATGTCTTATAAGTGCCTTGACATCCTAATAGAGGGTATCAGTGGCAAATGGATATATATGCGTGAAACACACCATTCCAGGAAAAGCAGTCACACAAGAATCTAGTAATATTTCGAATATTGAAACAACAAACTTGAAAACAACCTCAGCTACCTCACTGGAACCAAAAAGGCTTTGATCCATCTCAGTACTAAAAGCCAACATTAAATTCACTCAAACAGCTCTTTAGAAAAGCTCACAGTGGTACGTATTGAAAGCCGTAGATTCGGGATGTGTTGTGATAGGCTAAGAAGATCCCATCCATCTCTCCTATACGAGCTTGGAAACTGGGCCGTTTATCAACAAGAATAATACCTACGCTGAATCAAACTCACCTATACTTCAACATTGCAGCACGTAATAGATCATAATATCTAATATCAATTTCTCAGCCTGGATCCTTGTCTTGCCTGATTAAACGTACTCTCTCTCATAAGATCCAGTATAGCCTTTATCTTTCCAGACATCATACACAGAATTGGCCTAATCATAGGTCAAACTGGATACAATTTTTGACAACACATACCAGGTAATTCGCCCGATCATATCGGATAGGAAAGCATGCTCTTGTTTTAATATCGAAGACTCCCGTACCGGGAAGACCGGGGTGATAACAATCGAGTTGAGAACGCATTAATAGAGAACCAACCTAGGTTGTTATCTTTGGCAAATATTTAGAGAGAACGACTGATCTACTTTTTTATAATAGTAAGCTTCTGTACTTTGTCTCTCTCCCTCTGGAATTGTGTCCTCCGGACTTGATAATAAAAAACGTTTGAATTCTTGGGAAGAAGAAGTGAGCATCTTCTCCAAGACATGCCCCTGGGTTTCTGTCAGCAGTTGCAATACAAATTCCACACTCTTACAAAGTCGCTTAGAATATTATCAGTATCATATGTCTTGTCATTATCTATCGAGTAACATAGCTCGGACTTCTTGCTTAGTGTTACCATTGCAGGTAACGCAGCACCGCGAGTAAAATCCGACCTCTTCGTTAAAATGGTCAAACCGATTTTGCATGTCTTTGATTTAAGTTGTAATGCTTACTTCAGTGGAGAAGACTTGACTGAAAGATGTTGTATCAACGCCTCTGCCACCTAAAATAGTTATCATAAGTGTAATGTCAACACTATTTGCGATGGCGACTGACCACTAAGAGCAAAGTAAATTTGACTCAGTGCTTTTCCGACTGTTGACGTTGATCCATAAAAAGAACACTTGTGTCGCTGGGCAAGCTCCAAAAGGTTCTACTCGTTTGTTGAATTAAAACATAGTTTTTCTTTTGAACAAGAACACACCTTGTCTTGGGATGGAGTGACGTAGAGGGAGCATCTATGAAATGCAAAATTCTTTGGATGAGGGATATCATGAAGGGAAGCATCGAAATTCCAATTTCCTGTTCTTGGATCGCGCAGTGAATGAACTCCCGGACTAAAAATACGATAGTTAATAAAACAATCGTTGCATATCCTAAAAAAAAATACATACTCAAACAGTACTCTACTAAGACCGTCTCGTAACCGAGCGATCTTCTTTTCTTGTAAAGGCGCGACCTCTACAGTCTGTCAGAATACGCCATACCAAATTCAAGCAACTTACTTTCAACCTCAACTTTGTTAGCGGAGATTTGTCCAAATTGCTCAGAGGATGAGATGTTATGTAGATTTTGATGGGAGATAGTTGCGTCCTGATCTGAAACAAACATCAGTAGGCAGTTATATATTCCTTGTTCAGATGCTTCGTTTCGTACGTATGGCATTCTTGGGCTTTCTGGTTGAAGGAGTGAGACCAGGAAGAACAATAGATTGCGACAACATTCGCTTTGTATTTCTTCTCAGTTTTTGGGATATGTCTTTTCTGACGCTTTCTTTTATTAATATTGAAGGAGATTTGGAAGCAGCCTTCTTGCGATAAAGTTGTAGTGAGGTCGCATAGCTGAGGTCTTTTGCAAGCTCTATCCGGGCTTGTTGACTTAGAGATACCTTGGACTTTTGCAAGTCATTCCGCTGTTTGCTCTGCTGACCACTATTTCGCTGGAGCTCTAACGATGCCTGGCGAGATTCTTTGACGAGGCTTGAAAGAGTAGATGATGATGCTAAAGAACGGTTTACAAACATTATGAATATGTTCAAAAAAGAAACAATGGCCTGTCATGACAGCTCACATTTAAGACACAGTTTACGTAATGGTAAAAATGGAAAAAATTCTCATGAAATTTGTCTTCTTTCTTTTCTTCTTGCATCAAAATAATCTCTATTAAACTCGTAAAAAACAGTCACAATGTTGCTCTACGAAGACATCATTACCGGCGATGAGATGTTCTCCGATGCCTTTCCCATGTAAGTAGCGCTTATGCTGTAGCAACTTTTGGCGCTGATAGTCAATAGTAAGCTAGTTGATGACATTGTTTACGAGGTTGACTGTGCCAACATTGTCGTCAAAGAGGGTGACATTGATATTGGTACTCCTGCTTTCTTTTGACTAAGCGAGCAAAGTGAATTCACAGTTCTTTACAGGCGCTAACCCATCCGCTGAAGAGGCGGCCGAGGCTCTTGAGGATGGTGCTACGCAGGTCAACAATGTTGTTCACTCTTTCCGACTGCAGCCTACTACTTTCGACAAAAAGGTAAGACTATCATTGCTTGGATTATCTTAATGCTCATTTCTTGGTTAGTCTTTTTTGACCCATCTTAAAGACTACATGAAGAGGGTCAAGACCCACCTCGAGAAAACTAACCCAGACCGAGTTTCCGCTTTTGAGCAGGGAGCTCAGAATTTCGCCAAGAGAGTCGTAGCGAACTTCAAAGACTTTGAATTTTACACTGGCGAAAGCATGAACCCTGACGGCATGGTTGCGTTGCTTGTACGCTACATTACTTCCTAAAGGCTTTTACTACACTGACTGTTCTCTAGAATTACAGAGAGGATGGTGTCACCCCTTATTTCACTATGTGGAAGGATGGACTCAAGCAGGTTAGTGTTTTGACTGGCAATGATTGTTCATTGACCTGTTTTCTTAGGTCAAATTGTAAATGTGTGATTACATTGTCTCTGCCCTGAGGGTCTCATACGCGATGATGCATTGGTTTCTTTAATGTTTTCAGTTGGATTGTATGCTGTCATTAGTCTCCATTTTATCATATCTATTGTCGTCGCTTCTGTCTCAAGTTTGTCACAGCCTCTATAGAGATGATAGTTTTTGTCAAGATCACAATCTTTCGAAAGCATTTAGATTGTCTTTCCAAGGTTCACAGGGATACCCATCATCTAATACGCCATAGTTGCAGCCACTAGATGATACGAAAATGTCCATAATGCCGATAAACGATGCTGATTAGATGCATTGCCCGGAAATCAACTAAGGCGGGGAGAATTGTGATAATTTGGACTTTTTTTTCAACGAATTATTTTAAAAGTGCACATATTTGTCGACAAAAGCACAAATTGGCCTCAATCATTTGAGCGACACCAGATGGGCGAAGCTATACCAGAGCGAACCCATACTGCTTTCAGACTGGCAGAAAAGCACTTCAAGAATCGTGCATACCTGAACCGCTACCCTTCTCTTCTCCAATGGAAAGAACGTCTCATTGATCTATCTCGGTCACAAGCACAAGAGGATGATGAGGTCTGGCAAGCTGGGTGGTGGAGTCCTGAAAATGAAACAGAACTCATAAACAACCAAGCAAAAAAGTCAAAACAAGGAAAAGAGAAAGAAAAGGGAGAACGAGCAAATCTTGATACATCAAATCTCTCCAAGCTCAGACTGAAAGATGGAGCAGTTGCCTATGTTGTCGCTCCAGGTAAGTGCTGCTCTGTTCTTAAAGTCTTAATACAATCTCATCAAGGTGATAGGTTGTATTCTTATCCCGGATTATATGTCTGTCAGTCAGCAGCTGACATTTCTCCATGATTCCCTCGCCAGATATACACTTCCACCGAACCCTCTTTCGTTAACAACCCACTACAATCTACCAGATAATCTCTTCGACTTGTACGTATCTAATCCTCAAGCAAATGTCTATCCCAAGCACATGACTGGAGCTATCGATTCGCAACACTCGGCCTCAAAATCACAACCCAAAAGCAGAACATTGAATGACACAGAGCCTGCATCGGTAATTGGATACGATGAAATTATTGCCCGGAACAAGAACTGGACAGGAGATGTCCCTAGTGATAAACTAGGGATAAAAACAGCTGAAAGGTTGATGAAAGAACTTCGCTGGGCAAATTTAGGCTGGATCTATCAAGTGAGGATAGCAGTTGGCCAGTAGCATGGAGCATCAAAACTTACCATGCGTTCTTTCAAGTGGTCTACCAAGTCCTACAATTTCGCGCTGGATGATCCAATCCCTTTCCCTGCTCCCCTTGCCGATATATGCTCCTCTGCTGTGGCATCAATACCATGGGAACAAGTATTTAGTGATTTATCGGAAGACGAGGCGTCGTCATACCATTACCAAAGTTGGTCCGAGAACTATAGTGAGCAAGTTCCGAGTTAAGTTATCAATGTTGATATATATATGTGCAGAGCCAGATACTGGAATTGTCAACTTTTATCAGCTCAATGACACTTTGATGGCCCACGTTGATCGCGCAGAGTAAGATACATTGCTGACTCTCAAAACAATTCTGACCATTGAATGCGAATTAGGCTTGACCCCGCTCGTCCACTTGTGTCTATATCGTAAGTCAAGTCTTCGAAACTCTCGCCTTATCTAACCTCCTGTAGTCTTGGTCACGCTGCCATACTGCTGCTTGGTACTGCTTCTAGAAATGATACTCCTACTCCTATCATTTTGAGATCAGGCGATATGTTGATTATGAGCGGAACAGGCAGACAATCATACCATGGTTAGTATGAGCTAGATCAAAGAAGTTGATTTCAACTAATTTCATTTCTTATAGGGATCCCACGTATTATGGAAGGCACACTGCCATCGCATTTTCAATTGGAACAAAATGACTCGCCGCAGATGAGAGCTGCCAAACAGTGGATATCCACAGCTCGTATTAACATCAATGCAAGACAAGTCTTTCCTCCTGGTTTTAAAAGACCAAGGTGATAAAGAATGCATCTATCATTTACGTAATGTTGTCATTTAAGACGCGTTGAAAAACGCGTTTTTTTTGTACTTTATTTTGGATGTAAAAATATATTTATTTTTCCTTTTTCCTCCTCTCGTCACTTTCTGTTTAAGCACGTCAAGAAACAACAGCTCATGTCGTCTTCAGAAACCATCAACAGAGAGGAGCTCGCCAAACAATTTGGCAACGCTCTGACAGAGCATCCTGATGTTATGACGGAGTGTTAGTGTGGAGTGCATTCACAATATCTCTTACTCATATACATTCTAGGCCTCTCCCTTCTTCGTCTCTATCACCTAAATGCTCATGACTTGTATTACAAATATGAAGCATTCGTTATGTCAAGGCCATCGGGGCTGCGCTCTAAATTATCCACCATGACAATTGACTCTGTGAAGGATTTCCGGACAGATTTGCAACGCCAGCAACAGACCAAGACAATTACTAGCATGGGAGGCGCCACGGACCGTATATCTTCTTTGAGCAATGATCCAAAAGTTGCAGTTGGAGTCAAGAAAGTAAAAGGAAACTTGGGTGATTTGGAGGGCCTGTAAGTATCTGCCTTTTCTGCCATCTACTTTGTTAATTTTGCTCACAGCTCTTAGCTTAGGAGGGTTTGCTACCCCTGTGCGCCATGTAAAAACCCCTAATGCTCCTTCTTCAGCCACTGTTTACGATTCTTCGGGTGACAACAGATTAACTATATCGGGAGTCAACTCTACAACACCACACAAAAAGTCGCCTATCCCTCCAACCTCAAGTAGCTATCGCCCTGGACCTTCCCAGCTTGCTTCATCTACCAATAACGCTTTTCTGGCCACTCCCATTAACAAAGATTCTATGGGTTTGTCAGTGCCCTCAAGTCCAATGAGTCCTTCAGTAGCAGAGACTTTGTAGGTTATCACTTAATCTATTCGTCACTAATGCCACCCTGTATAGCTCTTCTTCCAAAAAAATACAACCACTTAACCTTTATGCAGGCTCACAAAACCTAGTTGAGACACTCAATCCGCATCTTCCATCTTTCTCGTCATCAGGCAGCAAGCAACACTCCAAGCCTAGAGTGGAATTATCCTCGCTGATAGACTCCTCCGACTACAATTACCGATACATGTTTGAGAAAATTTCTGAACGCAGTGAAGCCTTAGATGATCTGATCGATGATTACGCAGAATCTATTAAAGAGGCTTATGGTCTTATGGAACTCGGCGACCCCCATTTCATTTCAGATGAGAGCATCTACACTGTTGGGCGAATATTATCAAGTGCTACGTCCTCCAAGGTTGACAAGAACTCATTAAAAAGTTCTTTCCATCTTCAATCTTCAAGACTTATCGGCGCAGGTAAACGTATAGCTTTAGAATTCCCTGAACACAAACTTAGAGTCAGAGGTGGTGCACCTGGCGTTCAAGGATTTCCATTGTATTCTGGCTGCTGCGTCTGTGTCAAGGGCAGAAATGGAGGTGGCGAGAAATTTGTTGTGGAGGAAATTTTGATGGCAAGTATTTTGTGTTGATTGATTGGCTATCTGATAATTACATGGCGCAGTCACCCCCAAGTCTTCTCATGCAGTCTTCAGCTTCAGATCTCATATCTTATCAGTATGGCCCGAAATTGAATGGCGAGCCCATCACGATTATCATCGCAGCCGGTCCTTTCACACTAAACGACAGCCTTTCGTATGAGCCGCTTGACACTTTAATTGAGAAAGTCACAGAAGAGAAACCTGATGTCCTCCTTCTAGTATGTGTATTCGGATTAATTCTTTTGCAAGCTTACTGTTTTTAAAACAGATTGGTCCGTTCGTTGACTCTCAGCATCCTGCCATTAAAGGATGTGCAGTGAGCCAGACTCCAGCAGAAATCTTTCGGAATCAGATTTCAAACCGTCTGCAAACTGTTGTTGAAAATAGTTCCGGAACTGTCATTCTCCTCGTTCCAAGTATACGAGATATGGTGTCACAACATATGGCGTTTCCTCAATCGATGTTTGAGAAGGAAGGTTTAGGCATTCCAAAAGTAAGCAATATTGTATGAAGTGCGGCTTTGGTGCTCACCTTTCATAGAAAATTAAGGTTCTTCCTAATCCTTGCATTTTCTGCATTAACGAGGTGTCCATTGCGTTAACCTCTGTGGATATTCTTTTCCATCTTAACCAAGCTCAAGTATTTATGAGAGCTGAAGAAGCCGATCCTGATTCTGAGGTTAATGCCAATGCGGTCATGGACACCTTCGCGGGTTACATACGGCAAGTACTCAACCAACGCAGTTTTTACCCACTTTTCCCTCCTCCAGAAGATCTTGCAGAGGATGTTAATCTGGATGTAACTCATTACTCTTTGCTGAAGTTGGAGCAAGCCCCTGATATTCTTATCTTTCCAAGCAAGCTTAATAAGTTCTCAAAAGTGAGCGTCTCTCGCATAGAAGAATTGACTGACATATGTCAAGATTGTTGATTCCTCTTTGGTGATCAACCCTTCGCAACTTGCTCGCGCTCGTTCGGCTGGTCATTTTGCGAAACTGATTATACATCCGACACCCAAGAAAGATTTGGAGATGGCGCTTGATGCCGAAGATGTTATGCTTGAACATCAAGTTTGGGATCGGGCTCGTTCAGAAATTTGGAAACTTAGATAGGTTTTCTTGCCCAATCCTGCAGCGCAACATTTGTACATCCGTTGTGAAAAGCAGAATGTGGTATAGTTCATATAAAACCATAGCCCTGCATTATTATTCTGGCTGTTTAGCGGCCTCCCCATCTTCTAGTTTCAATTTCTTGGATGCAGGCCCGAATCCACCAGTCGATCCAAACCCGTTTGCGCCCCTGGTGGTTTTGTTCAGAGACTGAGATTAAGACAATTAACACAACTCTCAAGGTGTTCGTCTGGCTACACTCACCTCAACCTGTATTAGTTTTGGTACGGAAATACGCTCAAGAATCAATTGAGCAATACGGTCCTTGGGGTTGACTAGTTACGTCGTGTCAGCGCAACTATGTCACGAGAGTGTCTAGGACGTGAAATACCTTCAAAGTCTACATCGGAGTGGTTGAACAGCAAAACCATGACTGGTCCGCGATAGTCTGAATCAATAACACCGGCTCCCGTTTGGATACCATGTTTCGAGGCTAGAGTCGATAAACAGCAATCTTAGTATTTTTGTTCACAACTAAAGGGCTTCAGACCTACCGAGACCACTTCTGGGAGCAATACGACCATAATGGCCTGGCGGAACAGCAATAGAGAGCTGCAAATCTACAAGCGCTCTACCCTTAGCCGGTATAGTTTTGCTTTCTGCACTGTAAAGGTCTATTCCAGCAGCGAACACAGAGCCATGGGTAGGTAATGTCGCTCGATCTGAAAGGAGTTGCACATCCATTTTGATATCTAGTTCAAGAAAAGACTAGTTCTTAATCAGTGATGAGTCAAATAGATAGACGCGTGAGAGCTTGCCTCTGAATCAGTCATTGCTGATCTTCTATCCTTCAAGTGTTGGTTGTTACTTGGAATAAAGAGACAAGAGTTTCTCACAAACTCAGCTGACGATTTTGACAATGAGTGATATTAATTGTAATGTGTCATTAGAAAAGTGAAATGAAACGAGTGTAATAATAGTTGAAATAGATGCACAAGTATAACTATACTAATAATATAAGACATTGTAATAAACTTGATTACGTAAGCAATGCCCCATATTATTGATGTGAAGGCTTTGCCATTTATGCTTCCTTGCTCCTATTGTGTATGTAGCAGGCATTGCTTTCCAAGTGCACAAATAAGTGATTAGTGCATTATTTCTAATATTTGATAATAATTTTCATGTCAATATATGGAGTAGCATTCATTATATACGTAAATCATGAATAGGTCGATAGAATACTAAGTACACAGTAATCATACTAGTCTTGAACACCCGGCTGAACAGGTTTTCAGTCGTCATAAATGGGATGTTTCCCATATTGTCATCGAGCGGCTAGTTATAGCTTGAATCTCTGCGTTATCATAGTTAATCTAAAACATGTTTCTTTATGAAGTGGAAACTTGCCTTTCCACTGTTGATTCCGCCATGGCACCTCTCCTGAAAGATCTTACACTGTTTAATGAAAGTATTGTGCCAGTTCTTGGACGCCTCCTCGACAACCCCATTACCCCTTCGTTAGTGGTTCCTTCCCCTCTTTTTTCCTGCTCCTTCAAAAACTCTTCTTTTTCTTGATTGATCTCTTCAGCCTCTTCTTCGCTCATATTCTTGCTCGCTAGTTTTTCTTCTTCTATTACTTCATCAAGCAAAGCTTGTTGTTGAGCAGACATGGAACTTGCTTTTCGAATAGAGGAATAGACACTGGGAGAACGACTAAAGCTCGGAGTGAGAGGTTTTGTACTGTTCGCGGTGGTCGCTGAAGTTTTGCTTGGTCGGCGTCCTGACAAAGATCTACCCAGAACAACGGGAAACGATTTGCGAGTTTCAGTTCCTTTTGTGTGGGAAAACGCTGAGCCAGTAGCAGAATACACGGATGGCTGCTCAAAATTGGTAGGAGCGTCTAAATATTTTGGGCTTTCTGTCGTCGGTAGAGAGAAAATTGAAAAAGTGTTTAGTGGAATCTCACTATCTAAAGTATCATTTACTATAGCCGAAGAAGTTGTCGGGTGCAAATATTTCTCCGCAATGCCGTCAGTGTGTCGACGTGCGAAATGAGACATTCGGTCTGATATCCAAGTCTGTGAAGTTTCGGGCATCAGATCGCTCTGGTTGCTATGATGCGACGTAGTGGACAGGGGTTCTATTTTTGACCTCAATGTTAATGGCCTTCCTTCATCCTTAAGCTCATCCTCTTGATCACTGAAGCTTGGCGGCCAGTTGGCCATTCTACCTGATCCTCCATTGGCGGAAGTGAGGGATAACCTCATTTCAATGCAGTCGTCCAAGTCAATGACTGAACGCGGGTCGCGTTGAAGAAGCAAGAACCGATCAAAATCCTCCGTGTAAGCAGGTTGATCATTGTATCCTCTAGAACGATGATATGGCGGAATATCTTCCCATGGGGGAAGAGGTGGGTGTGGAACAACTATGCGTTGGTTGTCAGAAATGGGTGTAGGGTAGGATGGTGCAATAAGATAATTATCAAGCGGGGTATTCGAAGACGGTATGGGATCAAAATGAATTTTTGAATCAAGACTATGAAAGATGGTCCGGTCAAAAGGAATTGACTTGCGAAACGAAAAGAATTTGTGTCGATTATTCCAACTTTTTATCCATTTACCAAGATTGTGTCGTAAAGTTCTATATTTGTCGTTTCTCGCCCTATGGCTATCGATGATGTTGTCGTCTTCATCTGAAGATGCGTATTCGGACCCATTGCTGTTACTATGAGTCGAATGCGTTAATGGAGTTACAGGCGGACAAAGTAGATCTGCTTCTTCGTGATCCAGCCTAATTTACACATGTTAGGATTTTATAATCAAAGCTTCATCTTTGCGCACTTATCAAATCTCTTTTTCAAAGCCCGCGTTATGCTGAGGCGTAATCAATACAAAATTTCCTCAAAAGTCCAATACGATAGACTTACATTAGCTTTTCTACCAAGGTAAGCACAAACAAGACCCCAGTAGAAGCCGCGTGACCTTTAGCTTCGTCTAGAAAAAGTCAGCCTTGCCTATAAATTCATTTGTAAAATCACTGACTCAAGATGAAGAAGGCAAATAGGACAAACTGCGCCACTATACAACAATTAGCAGGCAAGAAAGAGCGGCAAAAGACTACTTACATACGAGGGCGTCCAAGCTATATCGCAAAATTCTGATACTCGATCGACGTCCATTTACTTCATATAATCTACCATAGACGAAGATAAACTGTCGCTTCCAAACCACTATACCCATTAGGCCATAGAATTAATTGTCAAGCTACGTTCGCGCTTACCATAACAAGCTCCATAGTAGACGAGTGTAAAGGCAATAACAAGGGGATTAAGAAGCGCAAAGAGATGCATGATAGCACCACCGAGAACTGTTTTGTTAGCTTGGGCATCTAGTGATAGCCAAATATTCACGTTGTTGAGGCAACTGGCTGAAATGGCTGAAAGTAGGGCTATATAGAGTCAGTTCTATGTCAATTAGATAACGAGAAGCGGATATACTGTTCAGTTCGGGACCTGCGTTGCCTAGGGATTATGGATCGACGGGTGCCAAACACATATATGATGGTTGGCAACTACACGAACAAGATGTAAGATATGAACATGCTACAGTGGATAAATGCCTTACTCCAAAACGAAACACCTCAAAGAAAGGTTGAATAGCAACCTGTAATAAGATGTATGATGCAAAATATGGTGCCGCAGTAGGCTACATTCTTATCAGTGTGTTTCGTATAATAACAAAAAAGAAGAAAAAATGCTCAACGTACAAATGCTGAGGCGATTATGGGAAGCGGATAGAATTTTTTAGCTTGAAAAGCGGTGAGATACGCCTTAATGGTTGATTGCCCGATCTGAATGAAAATTAACCATACACCAAATACTTTGAGATTTGACACCTACAGCGAAAAAGACAACACCATTCACCATCACTATGTTTAGTTAGCAATAGCTTGTCAAATTTCCAGATAAAATCCTCTTGCAAAATTTCCAAAATCTTTCCATCACGCTATCATGTATCCCCAACCTTGTGACAATAGTTTCTGCTTTGTTTGCAATAACCAACAAGATTGGACAAATTGCGAGTGTCAAGAGAGCTACAAGAATGACTGGCGCCAAAGAGGTGATAACAGAAGCAGTTTTGGCATGGTTATTTAAGAAATCCTGAAGCGGCTTGACAAAGCCTGCAATGTTTGTAAGAGAAGCGAGCGCACAGAGCAAGGAAACAGGGAATATCTGAAAATCAGCGCCGCCCATGCGAGTAAACTTACCCAAATCAAAGTGAACGCCCAAACACCAATATGAACAGCCCATCCCCTTACAAATTCTGCCTTGTAAACACTTTTACTTAGCCTTGGCCATAAAATGTTTGTCCAATCAGGTGCTGCTATCGCTTTGCACGCAAAAGCCCTTTTGGGATGACTATCCAAAATTTTCAAAGCCAATCTGGCTGTTTTTGCATCTATGAATGTTACAAACGCTGTTGAGGCTGCAGAGTACTCATCTAGCGGTCTTGACCGAGCTTCGCTCAAGAGCATTGTGAGATAGCTGAGCTTTGTGGTGAGGTAGTCAATGATAGGGGCGTTGTGCTTGTGGAAGAACGATGTAACATAAGTGAGTTCTTGGTAAGGATCAAGATACTCTCGAGGAATTGAATGAAGCGCCTGTGGTAAATTTAGATAGCTTAGACGACTTAAGGAAAGAAAAACCATGGCCAAAACTTACGTCCCACACAGTTTCATCCTGTGGGGGTCTTTCTTCAGTAAATCTGCCGAGTTTCTCTACAAGTATTGATATGCGATGCTGCTTTTCAGGATCCTTGATGGACTTGATTAATTCGGGTTTTTTATAGTACTTGGCCACAACTTTCAGAACTCGCTTGGCTAATTTTGTATGGGCCTGATATCAGCCTCATACAGCAGAAACGAGTCTTACAATTTCTAAATTTCTTAAAACTTCTTCCCTTCTCGATCGAAGACTGATGAGGCGAGCAAGTTTTCTAACAAGAACCACATCGTCTACGTTGGACCTTTCTTTAGGCTCCACGTCTACTGAACAGGAGGGATTCTGTCCAATGGGTATCCCTTGTTTGATAAACTGACCTGAAGGTTGGCGTCTCAAAGGATTTTGTTTTTGCGCACGATGCCGACGTATATAATAGTCAAAATAGTCTCTAAGGACTTCTTTATCACGCATGTCGGGTGGAATATTCATTACCATTATCGTCCTGAATCTCTTGATTCCTTCGCAGTTTTCCTCAATGACATTTTCATCCCCGCCTTCCTCTCCTCTAGATATTTCTCTCTTTGAGGCCTTTTGAATTCTCACTTTGGCTGCTAAAGCTTTGATTTCTCTTTGACGATACGCCAAAGCTCCCCATGTGATCCACAAGATGGTATATGTCCAAGTTATAGTCAGCCACCATATAAGAAGAGCATGCACCCAAAGCCATTTTGAGCCTGACGATTTGACAAGTGAGGAAACGGAAGCGCGTAACATTGAAGTTGAGGCTATATCTTTAGGCGAATAAAAAATATGCAGAGGCATCAAGATCGGCATGATGACGAGTGTCTGAAGAAGGGTATAGAAGACTAAAAGTGTGTCAGCTTGAGTCTGTAGTCTATTGAGGCAACATGACAGACAGCAACCGCGAAGAAATCTCGCATGTAGCGTGATATCCAGCCCACATTTTGCAGGCATGTCCCGTTCTCTAGATTGGAGAGCTACGGCAATCCACATAAAAGGCCATCTTGGCAGTGGGCGCGATGGATTGACTGCCCATGCTTTTGGCTGAAATATGCTATAATATCAACCCAGCACATACAGTCATTGACCTACTATCCAAACTCCCAACTCTCTCTTGAGCCCAATTTTTCTCTCTCAGGATCTCTTTTTCCCTCATTGTCTACGAGTCCCTCACTGCTCGATCTACCGTCTCTTCTCTCCGGATGTTGTATCCCTAAGTCCTTCTGTCTGCGCCATGACCTCACAGTGGCCTTGTATATCCTTGCCCAGATGCGCTCATGAGGTCCTTCCCTGCCTGTTTTGCGCGGGACATGTGCTTCAACCTCATACCCAATGAGACAAGCACCTGCAATAGCAAGAGTCAAGTAGAAATTATCGAGAAGACCAGAGTAGGCTGCTGTATAGTTGGCGTGTTGCGATAAGTCAGCCATGCCAGCCTTTTAGAAAGAGAAAGATAGATAACGATTAAACAAAGGTATATCTATAATAGCCACGTGGTACCCACGTGTATGAGTATAATATTACGTAATACCACTGTATTTAAACAAACAAATACAGAGCACACAAAATGATTACTATTCACTCTTCTACTACACCAAACACCCTTGCCAGAAGATGTTTGAAAACACAACTGTAAGTGATTGTTAACGGCAGTATGGGAGTTTGGGGTTATTAACGCCTGGTCAGCGCGATCTATTGTCATGAGCTCTCCTACATATTCTACTAAAATTCCTTCATACGCTCAGGCCATCCACCATTTTGACCCTTCGGTGCTCGCCTTAAATTCAGCGTCCTCTGCCAATCTCTATCTCGATTTCAAGGCAGGCCAGCTCATCAGAGTACACGTTAAGGATGCCACGGGTTGGTGGGACGGCGAGGTAGTACACTCACCAAGCGACGATGAACGAGCCACTCGCAGAGGATGGTTCCCTAGCAATTATATCCAAGAAGTAGACAGTGACGCGGTGTCTCAAACTTTTGCTCCCATTGAGTTAACCAGTGAGGCACATGGCGGAGCAGTCACCTCTAGCAGCCAGGATTCAACATCTCCTTCTTTTAGTGACACGTTCACGTGCTCACGTCAGACGTCACTTGCGTCAAGTCGCTCTCATGCGTCTGAGCAGACATCCCTCACCCAGGTAGAGCTCGAGGACGATCTTGATCCACTCCCTCAGTCCTTTCAACTCCTTATCCAACCTATAGTACAATCGCTCACATTGCTGGACTCTGCAATCCATAGTAATCGAAAAACACATATCCAGCCCTCTACAGCATGTGTCATATCGTCTATCCGGGCAGCACTAGCCCAAACAGATTGTCTTAGCAAAGAGTCACCAATACTCGCATCATGGCCTAATCTCGCAAAAGAGAGAAAGATCGTCTTGGTCGAGTTGTCTAGATTGGTAAACTGTGCACGGACAGCAAGTGGGATGGACGACCATGAAGGCACTCAACCTCATGCTGATGATTTGCAAGGATTGGAAGAACTTGCAAAGTCCGCAAGGGGTGTGTTTGCTAGTATTAAACGGTTCTTGCATTACGCAACTCGATGCGGTGTGCATCTTGCCTCGAGTAACCAAAATGGAGAAATTGTCTTATCTGCTACTTCTTCGGTTGCCAGCGATGTCATGACTGTGCCGACCCCAATGACATCCGAGTCTCAAATTAGATCTTCTCCGGGTGGAAACAAGCGTCTGCAAGAGACTTTTAAACGTCGTATCGCCAGTATAGGTGACTTGAGAGCGGCCAGATCGCGACAGCGTTCAAACAGCCCTCCTCCTCTTCCAACGGGCCAATCTGTTCACAGCAGAGCACCCTCTCAGGTCCCTACGCCCATATCTGCGACATTCTCAAATTATTCTGATGTATCTTCTCCCTCTTCTGTCCGTTCCTTCCACGAGCGTCGCATGCAGGGAAGCATGGACAGTGTTTTTAGTCATGTGAGTAACGTAACTTCAGAGGAACTTCATTCGCCTTGGCAAAATCAAAAACCAATGGCTGCGCCGATGCCCTCCACAGCCTCCGTGCCCCGAGTACTCGAATCCGTCGTAGGCATCTATGATGCAATCGGATATGCTGAAGACGCGCTTTTATCCATTATTGCAGCATTCATTGGCCACATTCATTCTCATCACATTGGATCACATCCCTCGAGTCATGCCGGTCTAATTGAAATGACTCGTGAAACTATTGATAGCGTCCGAGAAGTCCTGACTGTCGTGGAAACTGTTGGGAGTAACTCTGGCGTGAGATACAGGCGACCGAAAGAAGTCGTGTTTTTGAGGATCGCCAAAGATCAGTTGTATGAAGTGGCAGGGTCACTTGTGGAAAGTGCTGAGATTGTCGCCCATGCGCCGTTTTCAGAAGTTAGTGAAGAAAGTTATGATAGAGAAAAGACTCGTCTGCTTCAAACTGCTACAGGAACGCTGCGAGCTGGAACAGAGTGTATACGACTTTTGAAGCATTGTGTTCCCAAGGAAGATATGTCTCTATTTCAATCTAGCCTTCCTCATTCTAGCGTCTCAGCAAATTATGCGCTTTCTCCTCGATCAAGTGATGAGGATTTTGTACCACGAGACAAAGTCGTTGGCACTCGAAGTTTACATACTCTCTCAGGGCTACATAGAAAAGCAACAAGTTTAGAACACTTACAGAAAAGGTATCAGGAAGGCGAGCAGCTAATACAAACGCTTGCGAAAAACGATGAAAACGAAACAGAGTCTAAAGAGAAAGAGGAGCTGGTTCAAGGAGGAAACAAGACTTCGACAACGATACTAATCATGGACGAAAAACAGAAACTATTTCCTGTACGTGTGACTATATGGTATTATGAGCTATTGATGACATCCCAAAGACTCCAACTTTGTCTTCAACGCAAGCGACTCTACAAGAATCTTGCCCCATTCTTCGTCCTCATCATCCTGCACATGAATTTCTGCAAGCATTCTCAGAAACTAGTCATGTGGAACCAAGGACCCGCTCCGTCAGTATGAAAACTCCGGTATTTCCACGAATTCGACACCATTCACCCTCGCGCTCGGCCGATCTCGACAAATTTACGAGCAACTTGACGTTTGTTTCTGACGAGAGCTTGGGTCTTCCTTCGTGTACAACTGCTGCTTCCGCTCGCTTGTCTGTACATACTCAAAGAAGTTCATCACTGCCCACTGAACCTACAAATGAAATTTCCACTAAACCACCGTGTGATGCCACACCGGTACCCAAAAGACGAAGAGAAAAAACATCCTTAGGACTTAAATTGGATATTCCGCTGCTAAGTGTTTCATCTCAGATGGCCGATCTTGCTTTGAATGACATATCCGAGCCCATCATTAATGCTCGGCCAAAGTTGATGCAAAACTTGCCCACTTTTGTAGGCGATATTGATATGTTGGTCAAAACTCCAGACTTCGATACCAGGGAAATCACTTTCAACTCTGAAGGCAATATGATTGGTGCTTCTCTAGCAGTTTTGGTAGAAAAGATGACCCCGCACGATGGACCGGTAGATCCTACGTTTAGCGATACCTTTTGGTATACATTCAGGCTATTCACTACTCCCAAGAAACTTTTTGATGCCCTCCTCGACAGATGGAATCTTCAACGCCCAGAGCTAGTACAAATGAGCAACGAAGAAGAAATGGTTTGGAAAGATTGTAAAATATTCCCTCTGCGTTTACGCATCTTCAACTTTCTCAAGAGTTGGCTCGAACTACACTGGCGTCCTGTCACAGATCAAGAAATTTTGCACGATCTAAAAAGGTTTGCCGATGAGGAAGTTTTGGTCACTTTACCTACCATGGCTCAGAGGTTCTCTTTGATGATTGATAAAAAGATGGAAATGACCAGTTCTGTGGTGGTTGACGGGCCTAAACATAAGATAGTATCGTCTAGCCTACTATCTGCTGTCCCTCATTCTCAAACAACCGCCGGTCTTCCTCCAACACCTCTTATCTCCAAGAACCTCCATGCGGTACTACAGAAGTCGAACGGTAGTATAAATATCAACATTACTGAATTCGATGTACTTGAACTCGCGCGTCAACTCACGATTATTGTCTCTAAAATATTTCGTCAGGTACTTCCGGAAGATTTATTGATGACTGGCAAAAAGACCATACCGGAGCTTAAAGCGCTAAGTACCCACTCAAATCAAGTTACGGGCTGGGTGGCGGATAGTGTTCTGAACGAGAGGGATGCAAAAAAGAGAGCGACGCTGTTGAAATATTTTATTAAGCTGGCTGATGTAAATCTGAAGTCAAGTTGTGCCGAGCTGATATCGTTCGTAGAAATGTCTGATGATCAACAATTTTTTTACTTTGTTTGCGGTTCTTGCTGGACTGAACAGCAGCACAATTCTGAGATTGAAAAAGACATGGGGGGTGTGTTATATCTCATGTGTTGGCATTTCTCGCATATTGACATAAATTGTATCTGCAGGCACTGTCCGCAAAGTACCATATAATGATTGAACGGTTACGTACAATCATTGAACACACTAAGGTATGCGTTGATTACATCTAACGATATCCTCGTTAATATTGATCTAGAATCACGCAACCTATCGATCTCGATTGAGAGATGCTTCGTCACCCTGTTTACCTTTTCTCGGTTTGATTCTTACCGAGTAAGCCATTACTTCTTTCCTTTATTGGCTAGTCCTCACAATCTCAAAGTATCACCTTTATATTTGATGGTAACTCCAACACAAGACCTTCAAGCACGACGTCCGACATTAACCTCATCAATTACGATAAATATGCAAAACTTGGAAAGATAGCTATGGAATTTAAAAGGTACCAAGAGGTTGGTGCAGCCATATTGTCCTATGCTCAAGATATTGACAAATTAATCCACTTTGTAGCCGTTCAATATTCAAGAGTTGCAAGCAGTACAAGCTTTTCTTCATAATGTGTTGACAGAGCGAGGAAGTGGTTCCATCGACGCTCTTTATCGGAAGAGTTGTGAGTTTTCTACAGAGTCTTATTTAGCCTCCCCTAAAACCCTAATATCAGTGATGCTTGAGCCTCGACAAGGTTCGGAAAAATTAAGATCGAATGTCGAGAAACCGAACTGGTTGTCTGTCAAGATATAAGACGAAAATCCTAACGCATTATATTAGTCTGTTGTGTTACATCAACAATGGGTAGTTCTCCATTTACACTTATTTTGCATTGCATCCGTCGTTCAAAGGAGTTTCTCAAGATTTATACAAATATTTACAATTCTTTTTCTTGGTCTATGTTAAGCATGAAACTTTTGGGCATCTTCTATTCTGTTTATCACACAATTAAGAAGCTATGCCTTCAAAAGAAGAAGTCTACGATTCATTTATAATTCTTAGTTATATCTCCTGTCCAAAACTGAACAAATACAAGATAAGTTAAGACTGAAAGATCTGATGAATTGATAACAAGATGAAATAAAATTTGTCCACCTCAAAGCACATCTAGACAGCTAAGCTTAAGCCATACTCGCCACCCTCGAAGCTAGCATTACCCCCTTCAAAAACAGCTGCCATGCTACTGACGTCGAAACTAAAACTCGTGATATCCCAGCCATTTGCAACCGGCGGGCTAAGGAATGCAGGAGAATCCGTATGGAATTCTTCGGCTGCGAGATTGGAAGAAAGATTTGAATTCGATGACGAATTGGCAACGTTGGATGTTAAATGAGCGAGGTCGTGTAAAGGGTTATTAGATAGGCTAGTAAAAAGTGAAGACCTACTGGTATCTGGCTCGTGTGATATTTGATCCTGGTTGGGGGTGACTATTAGAGAAGAAGAAGAAGTGCTTGCTGTCGTAACACTGCTGCCCACATGACGCCCGTACTTAATAACATGATCTTTTGTACAACTATTGTCGGGTGAACATTAGCATATTTACTAACGAAAGAAAAAGTCGAAAATGGAATCAAGACACACTCATAGCAAATACTGTGGTTCAAGCCGCTAATCGGACGAGATATTTGATCCAGAAGATCATCGACTACTTTGAGATGTCTGATTCCAGTTGGAAACCTCTCTCCATAACGCTTCAAAGCCATTCTACTCAGAACTTCGTCAGCTTCATGCCGCTGTTGTTACTTCAAAAAGGACCAACCTAAATACTTCAATTTCTGAATGAAAAACGGATGCTGAAACCAGATCGCCACATTGTATGGCGGTAGTCACAAATCTTATCAACCCCCGACATGAGAGACACCACACGAATGTACAATGAGGAGGGAAAAGAGAAAGGTCATAGCTTGTCGACGTCACTATCATTTGTTCGTAATTGTTGGATATGATCACAAAAATTGCTCACCATCATAGAGTAAAGACAGAGTTGCTCGGATGGCAGAAAGAGTCACACGTGCACCTTCTTCCATCCAAGTATCTTTTGTGATCAATGGCTCGCCCAAACTCATGATTGCACTGACAGGGTCATCAACACCATGTCTTTTGATTCAGAGATACCCTATGCTGACCTATGAGTGATCCACAGCGCAATGATC
Organism: Cryptococcus depauperatus CBS 7841; assembly: GCF_001720195.1. Classification (NCBI taxonomy): domain Eukaryota; kingdom Fungi; phylum Basidiomycota; class Tremellomycetes; order Tremellales; family Cryptococcaceae; genus Cryptococcus; species Cryptococcus depauperatus. The sequence continues at coordinate 324,946 of NC_089472.1, read as the reverse complement.
AGATCTCTATCAATGTTTGCGCCTCTGTTACCCATAACTTTCTGAGTAGAGCGACCCCTGAATTCGGGCGGAAAGGACATTCGAAATATATTGACTTGAGAGAGCAAAATACGAAATGTTGGGTTGGAGACATACTCTCTATTATAAATGAGATGGATTGACGTTTTTGAAGGAAGAAAAAGCTGTACGATATACTGTGCCTGCCTCGAGAGTATCTTCGAAAGAAGACATTGACATCTCCAAGGATTTTCAAAGCTTTGATATAGAAACATAAGCTCTGCCGTAAGCATTAGTAAGAACTGGCTGGCACCATGGCAGCACATACGTCTCGATGCTCTGGAGGATCTGTTGACAATGGTCACCATTCACTCTATACGAAGGGTTTGAACCTACGAAAGCTCAAGAGATCAGGCGATTGAAGAGATTGAGACCCAGCCAAATCTCCGTAACCCTGATCGTAGACGCTCTGCAAACAAGGTAGTTCCACGGTTATTTCATCGTCCACTAGTGACGTCGGCCATGTTGTCGAAGCAGTTACAGACCTTTCCAGTATAAAAGTCATCCTATAGTCGCTATCAGTCTCGAGAAACCCGCCAAACAGATAAAAAGCCAGAGACATACCACCATGATCGGTCTCTTTCAGCTTGCTCCAGAGCCGATTGAGCAGGTGGAAGAAGATAACCTGATTGGCGACGTAATGAAGATTCTGGCATATCTAAATTGGACATTGACGTCACACGAATGTCAAGATATGCACAGCTGGACGTACTAGGCGAGTCGTTAATGCGCATGGGCGTTGCGATACGAACACACATGCCAGATTCTATCCAAAGATCCGTCCACCTTGTTATATTAGGACAAATCATTGCCGCCATGAAAGATCTCATCTTACCAGGCATTGTATTGATCGACAGTAGTTGCAATGACTTGTGCTACCACGACATAAGAAACTGAAATATGATGTATAGGGTGCACATACCTTGTAAACATTGTAGAAACTTGTCACCTCTATCTACGTAATGGTAAAAAGTCTCAAATGCCTTCCTTCTATGCCAAAGCTGAAACCTTGCCATTGGTGAAGGACTAGACCTGAAAGTAGAGCTTATGAAATATTGTGATGCGTTTGTTCCTGTTTCTAAACTAGAATCAGTGTCGAAGTTACGCTCGGGATGGACTAGGGTATTGGCGGTGGACCCAACAGGAAAGTAAGCCTTTGAGCGAAGGGATGACTCGGGAATGAAATTCGCAGTGATAGCAAGAATTGCATGGATTAAAGACGTGCACTGAGTGACAGCCAAGCTGAGCAAGGCCCTTCCAAGATCCAAGAAACTTCTCTTACAGGAAAATGTTGACTAGATGGAGGCCGTTGTAGAGATTGTGTTAACATTGTTTTGTTTAACATTTTGGGTAATGTTGGGACCTTTTCAAAAAACACTTTTACAGCATGCTAAATGATGATTGAGTTATTGGTTTGAATTAGATGAATTTCTTACGTCAACAGCAGCAGGAGTAGGTAAATCTTTGGGCCAACTACCTCATCATGAGCAAAGCAATGAGCGAAAAATCAATCACTTACTCGGGCCAAATGATTTCGCTCTGCTCTTCGAGCAACGTTTTGGATTCTGAATCCACATACCTTCCTTCTTTGTTTTGCGAATATTCTACTTCAGACCCAGCCAGCCTCTTATCGAACCTTTCATGGTCTGATATGCTCGCTTCGTTGTTGACAGGAGCGTACTCATCTCTAAAGACCTCCACTCTGGTTCCGCAGTCATCGTTAGAATCATATACCTTGTCTCCCGTGTATCCTCCTAAAGACAATAAGGTAGGTTTATAAATATGAGGGAAATCAAACTGTCCAGATGGCTGTGTTTGAATCGTATATGGATTTGTGCACCCAGTCTGATTGCTAGAGGTAGAAATGGACTGGCGCCAAGATTCCGTGACTCCTTCAGATGCAGCTGATATTCTTAAATCTAGAAAGCTGTTTGTAAGAGAAAGCAACATACCGATTCTACCTTCCAGCTCATCGGGTTTTGTCCTCTTTGCCTTGGAATCTTCGTCTTTGGTCGTTAAAAGGTCTTCACCTTCCATTGCCTGTCTCTTTGCCTGCTCTCTCCTTCTCTTCGTTCGTGCACTGGGTTCTTTAATCTCGTCCCATTTGCATTCTTCAGTCATTTCGGAGGATCCCAGCCCTTTCGCGCGATATTTTTGACAGTTTGAACATACTGGACGATTTGCATCACATTTCTGAGAGTAGGTGAGCAGAATTTACATTTATATGACAGTGCCGCTTATTCACAAGTTTGCGTCGACGACAAGCGTGGCAAGCCGAATTGCGACTGAGGATTTTGGGGACATCGCTGTCATAGCGGGATGTGTGCAAATGATTATTAATGTTTAACATATTGACGAGGAAGAGAATAAGCAAAAGAGAACAAATGTTATAGACGAAAGAATTAAGGATGGGTGACGATTGGCCTATACAACATTGACTGTCTTTGGAAACGGACATTGGCGCCAATCTCCGTGTCATCATTGAATCTGTCCAGTTTTGTATACCCGGAAAAATATCAAAACTACAAAAACACCTCATCATAACGCATCCTCAACTTGCTTACTGGATGTTCTTCTCAGACTAGCCTTTAATCTCTCTGTCATCCTCTTGGCCCGACCTTCTTCTCCCCCAATTTCCTTTTTGATTTTGCTCTTTTCTCTTGTTTTCGCTGCAATCGTCAAATTGTGTCCCAGCACTGACGCTGCATCAAGATTAGATGAAGTGCTCTTGGGTGAATTGGGCTCATCCTCATCAAAGGTTCTTCGAGAATTAATGGAGACAGCATCGGCATTGGGGCTAGGTTTACCTATCGTGACCTGGCTGACTGCTGTAGTTGGATTACCCCTGGAAGTAGAAGAAAAAGAATGTAGTGATCCGCGAATAGTATGATTTGAAGCTGAAGAAGACTTCTTTTTCAAAGCATTAGAACTGTTGGCAGGTTTCTCTGGCGAGTTGGATTGCGAGAGAGAAAGCGAAGAATGGAATTGGGCGTAATGGCTGGGTTGTTCAGGCACTCTAGGTATATCAAGTATGTGAGGAGACTGCTTGATAGAGCCGAAATCAGTTTTCGGTGAGGAAGGACCTCTCCTTGGGGTAAGACTCATGGTTCGCACCTTGGCTACCAAGGACGACACGGCAGAGCTCGATCGCTCGCGCTGCGAGCGAGCCAGTTGAGAACGACTGTCAACTGAGGAAGAAGAGCGAAGAACATCAAAGCTTCGTCTAGGGTTATCAACACTATAGCGAATGTGAAGGGGAGATCGTTCACGCGTAACAGGTTCATACATGGAAGCTGCAGATGGTGTCCATCGTCTCGGTCTTTCTTCAGAAGTCTTGATAGCATCGTATGGAGAGCTGGCGGCAGCTTCTGGCCTTCTAAACCGCAATGAACCAGACGGGGTGGAAGGTACAACATTGCTTTGTCGCCATAGTCGGGGCAAGTCAAGCACCACTTTAGTTAGATCACGTACATTCTGATCACTTGTTTTCCCCGCTTCCTTCAAGAGTACCGCAAGCGCTACATACCCCTCACGAGTCTTCTCCAAGTCGTTGTTAACAATACCATCCAGTGAGAGCTGGTGTGCTAACTCATATGCTGCTTGCAGTGAATTATTGACATTCTGTGCTGTTTGGGCCGTTGATCCAAGATTCTCAAGCAAATTTTGCACCGTAATGCTGTCTTTTTCTAGCTTTGATTCGAGGGACTTAAACGCTTCGAATAGGAGTCTTCCATGATCGCTCGATGCGACTAACCTCTGATCCAAACTTGCGCTTGACCTTCCTCCAAGACTGGTATGACTTCTTTGGTGCCTCGGCTCAGTTATAAGTCCAATCGCGCTCAACCTTGAGTTTCCACCACGCCCATAGGTAGGGCTGAGAGGCGTCTCACGTTCCATACTTCTGCGGTGACGAAATGACTCTGCAGGAGCTGTCTGGGGCGCAGTCAGGTGGATATCTCGCATAGATGACATTGACGTTGACGACCTCGGCATATGCTCCCAACGTTTCTTTGATTGCGCCATCTGCTCTTCAAGTCTTCTAATTACATCTAATGGATCCTTCTCGCGATCGAGTTTGTTATTACCCACAGCAGAGATAGAGTCACCCGGGCCAATTGCGGTTGAGGTGATGCGGGATCGAAGCTTTGCGTTGACTAAATCTTTGTTGCTAACAAGCATACTCATTCCCCGACGAAAATTGCGATCATGTCGGTCAGATGGAGTATCTGAGTTCTGACGAATATACGACTTGGGACGATCATTTCTATTTTCGAGCACACTCTTGGGACGAAATTTGTCCACATTTCTCGGTAACCCTCTACTATCCAGAAAGCTAGCGCTATTCGACTCCGGTAATTCTGAGATAGATTGACTCCAAGCTCGGCGAGAATAGACCGGGGAGTCGCCATTTCTAGTGATCGAGAATGTAGAGGACCTTCCAAGTCCATGAGTTGTGCTCTGAGGTCTCAATGGCGAAGGAACACTTTCGTGTTCATGGGAAAAGCGCACAGGCGTTGTGAAACGGCTGGCTAGTGGTGCGTGGAATTGCTCTTGCGCGAGAGAGTTGAAACCTTGGCGAGAACGGGTTTGAGGAGTACCCAGGTTAGTAGAATCTGGTGTTTGATTGGGTGTTCCTTTCGGAGAATGAGGCGAGAACTAAAAAAAATGTCAGATTCAGTGCTGTTGTACGCTTACAGACCAGCACTGACAAAGCTTCCATTGCGGAAATCTTCCGGCAGGCCTTTTCTTCTCATGCTGTTACCACTTCCTCCACTTTTCTCATCACTTCTTGATCGTTCCTCGTCATCTTGTCGGTTAACTTCGTTTCTTGGCTTTTGGCGTTGTTGACTGTTGAAAGTCCTTGTCAAATCCAAGGATTTCGAAGCTCTTCTCCTTAACTGTGGTGAACTGACTTCCGACGATTCCTTAGAATAAAAATAGGAGTTGTTGCATCTAGCGTCGCCTTGAACGGGGACCTTGCGATCGCCGTTGCTCAAAGATAGACGCTTTCGGTCATTGGTAACTTCCACAATCTTTTCTTCCATTTCTTTGATCTTTAGATCAAGCATGGCGCTTTGTGACTGCTGCTGTTCATGATTGTTTCCACTTTTCCCTTTTGGCAAAGGCTGATCAACCACATCACTATCACGGTGCAACAAATGGTGATTAATTGTGGAATTCAAATCTACAGAACTAGGCGGTCTGAATTCTTTCGTAATTTCAAAGGATTTGGTAGAAGAGCCAATAGATGACGAACGCTCTAAGGGCGATGGCCCATGTCGCAAAGGGGTGGAAGTTCTGCCATTCCTTGAAAGATCAGAAGAAAGACTGTGGCGTGATCCACTCAAACTGTTCGAGTGCCATTGTTCGTGAGCATTACCAGCTGTGATAGCAACAGAAGTAGATGAGCTTGAGCGAGACATTGATCTTGTGCCTCTTGGTGGGCCACAAGCGGGAATAAATGGTGACGTAAGAATTGATGAGTTTTTCTGGGAAACATGTACTGGAGGTGTCGAAGTGAAAAATGGAGGATGAGATTTTTGGGATTGCTGATGTAAAGACATCTACATGTCAATGGTTAGCAAAATAAGAGCATAATTACCTCATTTGTGGTAGCTTCAGATAATACTGTATGACTTGCCTGTCTTAACTCGCCCAGAGATTCCTTGCGCTGGGAAGCCGACGCCTGAGGATCCGACGATGTGGCAATATCACTCTCCGTTCCAGGAGGACTAGGTAATCCAGATGCTTTATCTACAAATCTTCCCTTTTCTATGCCACCGCCCATATTCGTGTCTTTGGAAGCGTTTCTTTGATCCCGATTTTTCTGAACAGCTCGATCGTTTTCGGTAACGTCCGGTCCAAAAGATTCTCGTTTGGCACTGTTACCCGGCCAATTACGTCCAAGTTCCAGTTTGAGAGATCCAAGCCCTACGTGGGTACTTGCAAAGTCAGAGGCGCGAGGTGCTGAATGAGGAGCCTTGCATATACCAACACAAGCCAAGCCGCTTGTTAGATTATGACTATCCAAAGGATCAGACGGTTTTCGGGTTGGAAACCTGCCGGAAGAGGAAGGCGAGCGGGATCGCTTTGAATGTTGTCTAGATTCAAGACGCGCCTGTCCAGAATGATTAAGAGAGGTTGGATCTATGGGAAAAACTGAAGTACTGGGATAGACAGAATCAATCGAAAGAGAGGAAGTATCTGTTTCTGTTTTGGTTGGAGATGGTGATGGCATGCCCTTGAATAGTTTTTTGAAGTGCTCTGGGGCAGAGATAACTTGAAAGAGTTGCTAAGCTGAGACAGCGTACTGTAGCTGCTCTGGCAGTCAATCTATTACTACTATTTTGATCAGATCTCTGTTCACGAAAAAACTACAAAAAGGGTAAAAAAACCGTTGACAAACCTTGTCCGAACCACGCCGTGCTCTCGCAGGTGACGGTGCGCCTGTTGTCTGCGACCCAATCATATACAGTCCATGTATAGGTGCTAAAGAATTGTCGCAAACGATAAATGGATATAAAGATATAAATGAAAGAATAATAAATAAATGTAAACATGAAAGGAGGCACGAACCAATCCAGATTTGATTCGAAAATAACATGTAATGGTAACCAGGCACGGACAGATAATTGCATTGTAATAATAATATTGTTACGAGTATTCTCTAACACTTTTTTGTCTTTTCATCAATCTCTCGCTCCTCTTCAGCTTTTCATTCTCCAACAAAACAGGACTATTCCTTTTGGGTCGGTGTTCTGAATAGGTTGATTCTGAAAGAGAATCGTCGCTCGATAGAGGAGAGTTCTTCTCTTGCTTGGGACTTTTTAACCTGAGAGAACGACATGACAGTGTAAGGGAGATCTTTGTCCTCCTATTCTTACATGGAGAAGTTGGAGTATGTGCTTCTGACGGCAGTGGTGTGCTATCGGAAGACGATGGGATGGTGACAAGCAGCCTGGCCGATCGACGCTCGGCGACTTCTTTCCTCGCTTTTTCTCTTGCAATATCTGCAGAATCTTCAATGTCAAGCAACTCGATCGTCGACTGGACAGGAATTATACTCTCTCCGTCTTCAGTCTTGATTGGATCTTCCACCAGCTTAACTTGCCTCAACTTTTTGGAGTTTTCCGCAAAAGCAGCAAGAGCGGCCCCAGCTCCCCTTTTCTCTTCGTAACCGGCCTCAAGTTTTGGGTATTTTCCAGCACAGCATCGTCGAGTAATCATCTTTTTCATCCTGTTGCCAACTGGCAAGGTGAACGGTCTGACAGCTTGAGTTTGAAAGCTGGAGAAATCTGGTAACGGCGGTAGTTGAGATGCCGATAAGTTACTTGGTCGGAAATGGAGCAAACCAGGTACAAAGTCGTCTGGAGTTGAAGTTGGATGGGACTTTACGACATGTTTCATGAGGTCTTGAATATCCTCGCCTTCAAAAGAGCATTCTAGTGTAGCAAGATTAGGAAATGATACTTTTGGGCAAAACCTGAACTTACTGAAAGGACATCTTGCTGAGAAACTCTGCATATGATCACGCAGGACATGTTCGTGACATTTTTCTCGCTCAGGAAATTCAAGTTGACAGCCTGCCCAATGACACCTAACGTTTCCGTTTTTGTCCTCCAACCGAAGATTTTTGTGGAAATGACAACGGTGAATATGCTTTTCAAGCAAAGCCCAAGAATTCAAAGAAGCTTCGCAATCACGCCATGAACAATGAGCAGTCCTGTCAAAGAGAGTCAAAACAGTCAAACAGCCAATAACCCTATCTCACCTTGCATGAACAAATACCTGCAACATAATTCTCTTTTGTTTCTTTGCTGCCTCTTCTCTCTGTCTCAGCTCCTCTGCCGACCGGTCTTGCTCCACCATCTTTTCCATTCTCGATTTCCTGACTTTCTCAATGAGCGATTGCTGTTCTCTTCGCATCCACTCGGCTTCTTCGCGAGGAACAAACGTCGAGACAGTTGAGCCTGGTCCCGCGCTTTCATCCAAGATAGCATGGGACGAAGTCGCAACCCAGGCTTCTCTCTTCTTGTACTTTTCTGATTCACGTTGTATTTGTAAATGGATACGCTGAGAATGCTTCACATCTCTCTGAGCGCCACGTGAGGGTTGGTACGTCCCAGTAGGCTTGTTCGTTCCAAAAGCCTTCACTTCCATCATATTCCGTCTAGGAAACATTACCCTTCCTTTTGGTCTTGCATAGGGGTGATACGGAGCCATGGGAGGCGGCGGAGGCGCAGCATAGGGGGCGCACGATGGTGATGGAGGATAGTAAGGAGAATCATAGAGCGAATATGGCGAGTCTATCCAGAAACGTGAGTACTGAGATTGACAAATATATGAAAGAGATCATCGGAGAGAAACAAGCAAACAATTGCAAGAATTCTTACAAAAGACCAATGAAGATGTTATCCAGCATATCCTCAATTTGAAGAGAACAAGGCAGCCGTACTAGAAGCAAATATATGCCTATCATACGGGTCCGTCGGGATTACTGACAGCCAGAGACAGAACGAAACAAGTCGACGCGATTATGATGAATGAAGCCAAATGATGTATAATACTTACATGAATGATTGACCATATGGTGAAGTTCGCGAGGGGGGTATGTCACGCGAGCCATTCTATATGAACCCATATATCAGTAAAATTTGGTGTTTGCGAGTCACAGACGCAGAGTCGTGCTCAAGTGAAGGTGTCTATAATCTTCTAGGATGTTGCGTCCAACTAATCTAGTAGTCGAAGAGACTTTCTCTCCTGTTTCCGAATGCTGTTAGTCGCTGGTACGTTCAATATACGATTCCTTTTGCACCTTTCGAAATTTCTTTATTGACAGGTGCCAATCGCCATCTTATATGTGGGTAGTATTGATATCTATCAGCGGCCCCTTGTACAAGTGCAATTCTAAAAGGATCATACTTTTTGCGTCGTTGGATATTCCAGCCCCTTTTGCTTCCATTGACAAAGGGAAGGGTAGAAATTGACAAAGGTTTCAGGTCTATAAAGGACATAAACTCGAATTCCATTTAGTTAGTAAACTGATTGTTAAGTAAAAATAGCAGACTTGCAAGACCAGGATTCCCACTAGCAGGACAGTCCATCTTGCAGAGGTTGCGGTCTAGTTTTTTTCCCAGGAAATTGTTGCTAGTATTCGTAGAATGTCGTAACATTTCAAGTCGAACCAAGATCGAATAATTAAATGCGTCGAATTCAAAGGTACATCTGGCAAGATTAAACTTCCTTGTGCCAGATGAGATAGTGATATATAGTCCTTTCATATACCGAAAGTATCGACAAGATGCTAGTGATAGAACCTTGAAGGTTATAGAAGACGGTAGTGAGTGTTGGAGTATAACGGGTAGGTCTGGGAGAGCACTGTCTAAGGACAGGTATCTTTGAAGCATTGTAGTTGAGTTGATGGCAATTCGATACACTGAATCCGAGGTTCATGAATACAAGGCTTACGATGTGAGCTCCCTATGCAGATATATCTGCAGATGCCAAGGCCCTAAACGTCCAAAGCTCTCGTTGATGAGGCTTGATATTGAGACAGTATATCAAAAGAGATTTACTGAGCCATGGAACCGCCATTGGGATACAGGCTGAGTTCAAAGGTCACACATGAGCCTTGCGGTCTTTAAGAATTTGAAACGATAAATTTGATATATGTCGCATGGCAGAGAGTAGCGAAATTTTGACATAATGTTTGCACTTTTTCACGGGTATTCCATGCAGAGTTGATAGAGCTGCTTGCGACCTGCCTGTATTTTCTTACACCCTGATTGGTAAAATATATACACAAAACAATTTAAAGTCGCTTGAAACACATACACTTTAGAAATGAACAAAACATTGATTACGCTTGATAAGATAAAAAAATAAATAAAAAAGAGGCGTGCCTGAAAAATATCATCTGAGGTAATTCTATCCACAAGGTGGAACATCAATAACGATGATACAACGTCATTTCTTTTTTTCAATTTATTCTTCAGATGGAAAATGCTTGGAAGTTAATTTTGAATTGCCTGGATCGACAGCCATCAGAGTACGTAACAGTCACTGAAACAGTCCCTTGGTCTAACCTTGCTTCAGCTCTATAATCTTGATCAAAGATAAGGCGCATTAGCAGCAGTCGTGTTTAGATCGTGTACGACAGTAGTTTCAGAACAGATTTCACCCGCTAGAGAAAGTCGTAATGATATCCGAAAGTCAAGATCTGCCTCTTATCTGGGATATAAGAGGAGAAGGGGTAGGAAGATGGCAGTATGAGTAGCATATCCCATGTCTCTTGTACCATGTCTACGACAGCATCTCCTTCGCCGACGGTCCATAAAAATGGGCCAGTAGAATCGGATGGTTCTAAACACAGACACTTGCATAGTCCACTAAAGTCGGATTATAACCCAAGGGCGCTTGAAGCCAAGAACCGTCAGTCTCTTGGTCATCAAAATTTATGAAAGTGCGCTGATGAATTTCAGATGTTGTGGCCATGATAGGAGAGTATGTGGGTACCAGTCTCTTCATCTTGTTTTGCCTTGGAGGCACCCAGTAGGTTTGGGGATTGGTAACTCAGAGCTCTCCTCATCTAGGACTCGCAGCGTGGCTCAGCTTTCGGTAAACACGACGAGCGGCAACACAGACGTTGCGTTAAACACATCCAGTCTGTAAGTGTAGAGCCATGTCATTCTGCCAGACTCACCGTCCATTTAGCTTTTACATCTCTCTTTCGTTTGGCCTGTCTCTTACAGTCAACGCTTGGATATTTTTTCGAGTTTCTGGAGGACTCTTTAACTCAGCTGTGTCACTCGGCATGGTGCTCGCTGGTTGCCTGACACCGCTCAGAGGAGCTTTGTTGGTCTTCAGCCAGATCTTGGGCGGGATGACCGGAGCTGCCATCATTAACGTTCTTATTCCCGGAAAGCTCAACGCGGGAACCTCGCTTGGTGGAGGTACCAGTATCACTCAAGGCCTGTTTCTTGAGGTATTCCTCACCTTGCTGTATGTCGCTGACCGTCATTTGACACTATAACTGACAACAATTGACAGTTTGATGCTCGCCATCTTTTTCCTTGCTGCAGAAAAGCATAGAGCCACGTTCGTAGCGCCGCTTGGAATAGGCATGGCTCTTTTTGTGCGTCCTTATGACTATGATGTGTACGCCAACTGAACAAATGTAGATTGCAGAGATGGTGGGGGTGTTTTACACCGGCGGTTCGCTCAATCCTGCTCGAAGTTTTGGTCCAGCTGTTGTCACGCATAATTTTCCTAGCTATCGTACGTCGGGTAGTCTTGCATAGAATACATATGTTGACAATAATTGCTCGGACTGGATATATTGGGTTGGGCCTTGCCTTGGTAGCATTCTCGCAACTGGCTTCTACAAGTTGCTAAAATGGCTTGAATATGAGACTGTTCTTGAACCAGAAGTACGAGCCACTCTTGATGATCCCAGTATCGAAGGTGACAATGTCGTTTTGTCGACTAATGTCAATCAAGGGGAGAAACCTGCTCGTTCTGGGCCGCAGTTTCAACCGCAAGGGCATCCTACCAACACTCAGCCTCAGAAAGGCATAAGGAGCTCTGGTGATGAGGTGAGTATAGTGGCTTATAGCAAAGACAAGGACTAATGTAGGTTGCAGTTATATCTTGCACCAGAAGCTTCAAGGAGTGTGATGACCCGTCTCGACAGGATTGAAGTTATGCTTACCTGTTTGACTCAATCACAAAAAAAACCAGTTGAGACATCGCCGGTGTAACCATTCCAACAATCGTCAAGCTCTCTTTCAAACATGGCAGTGAGTCACACCACAAAACTCAAGACTTGACATTCTACCATTGTATAATCATCAGTCCTAGCTTATTATAGCTATAGCGAACGGTATTCATAGCAATGTCATGTATTCACCTCATCAAGCCGCAAATTCTCGCTTTTCTATGATCAAAGATATACACAAATGTATCATCCATTGCAAAACCAACATCTACCATAACCTCCACCTTTTGTCCAAGGCACTGTGCTTCAAAGATTTGTTTGGTTCGGGGTTGGCGGCGTTCGCCGCGCTGATTGTTTTTGTAGCCTTATAAATTACCATCTAAATTGATATCATATACAACACACATCTCCCAGAATGAGCTCTGTATTCACGATATATCTCATGGAATGACGAGACGACATTCAAAGGATTTTACTTTATATAGCGATAGACATTCACCTTTGTTTATCATCTTTTCCTTGGATGATTATTGTAGCTAACTCTCAAGCTATATCTCAAAATACTTCCTTTTAGATGTAGCCCTATGCTCTGAATGATCCAGTCCCGCACATTCACCTCGTTCCATCCTGCCAGAGAGATACATTGCTTGGGAATGTATTAAGATTATTCGGAAGATGGTCTTGGGAAAGCAGTAAGTTACGTAATCAGATTTTGTGGGGCACCAAAAGAAGTTGAGCAGTTGGATAAAGTATACATGTTTTTTTAATTATTGATTTTATCTTCATTTCTCTTTTAAACCACAGTCTCCGCCAATTTCAAAAATGGATGGAAAGTCTACTTGTCAATAGAGACTGACCTATTTACGCTCTTTACATGGTTATGCCAGTCTCACTTCTCGACCAAACACACAAACATCACACCCAATCCTCTGCGGCTCACTGCACTGCCACATGCAGGTCGAAAGACATGTCCACTTCATCTTTGCATACATCATACGTTCTCAACGGCCATCGATTCGCTAGCTATGGACAAAATTTGGATTGCGAAAGTTCGCGTCGTCCTCGCTATGTGAGTATTGCATGTTTGCTTCTTGTGCTTTGCTGACTGGTCCAGTCACCAATCCAATCCAATACCAAGAGTCAAATAGATCCGTCTCACGCTACCTCTGGAACATCTTGTCTGGGTTTTTCAAGTATGTCTGCTGCGCGGCAGCTTCTTCCGAGTACCCCTTCACCGCCACCCCCTTATCATTCTTCGTTTTTACACCATACTTCTCCACGGTTTGAGTCGAACTCTAAATTAATGAAAAGACAGACGAGTCCGTTCTTGAGCTCCTCTTGCGCTGGCGCAAGAGGCCGAATTTCTGGAGAGTTTTCTAGGAATTCGATGCCTGTAGGTACCAGTTCGGGTGTAGAAGTTGAGGAGTTTCGCGATGTGGAAATGGAGAGTATTTTGCAGCTTGGGAGTAGAAACTTTAACAATCATTCGAGGAGAAGGCTTGAAGTATTAAGGAATCAGATTGAAAGACAAGTCCGAGGTATGTTTTCTGTTGTGTCAATGACAAAACTGAATTTGTTCTCAGCGGAAACTTGTCAGCGCATCAAGCAACTCGCAAATGATTTGTTATCAGCCGAAAAAAAGATAAGAGTCTTGGAACAAGAAAAAAGAGAGATGGAGGATGAGTTGAGAGAGGCCGTAGAGCGAGTGTCCGCAGGATACCAACAATCCGTCCGCTTGGCAGAAAAAGTTCCTCCGTCTGGCCTCCGGCCTCTAAGTCTTTTATCCAAGGGCAGATCGACTCTAGCCCATGACTCGGATTCTCCAAAAGTCAGATATAGGAGCATTTCTATCCTCCCAGACGCATCCGAGAGACAATCGCGTCTCAAGGCTCTTCCATACCATTCTTCCCCTATCCCTTCACTTGAGCCTCCTACATCCCCTACTTGCCCGGACTCTGGATTCTCATCTGATTCTTCGCTTTCTACTCCTATGCCATCTCCAACTCACCAACCTTATTGTCCGCAAACATACAGGCTAAGCCAAACGTTTACCGCTCTCTCATCCCAATCCATTAACGCACATGCATATGAACGAATGGAATTCTCGACAGACTCCACGTTCTCTCCCACAATAACCGAATCAATCTTTGACAATGGTTCCAATGAGACACTCAGGGTTAAGCCAAGAGGTAGACCAAAGACCTTATTTAGCTGGCCTAGGCCGGCTGAAAATGGTGTAAACCAGCCGTCAACTAAAGAAGGGTTTAGTCCAATAATGAAAACATATAACAAGCTCGTAGGACGACATGAGTTGGCTAATAGAGAGCTTATGCAACTCCAACAAGCACAGCTTTCACCAGATATGGTAGAGGGAACTTCTAATGCCTCGGGCCTGGAATCAACTAGAGGCCTATTCAAACGACTTTACAACGGTTCTCCACGCGCTCGAAAACGCTCCAGTCGTAACATGGATCTTGCAGGAATAGGCGATCAACCTTCGCTTTTATTCGGATATAAGATAATACAGAGAAGAAATGGACATCAAACATGCCCCTCTCCACCTAATTCTGCCAACAAAGTACTATCAGCCTCATCATGTCCTTCCTCCCCACGCCAGCTCCCTTCAAATGTATCTCACGATCAAGCAGTTGCTAATTGTCTCCAGAATCTACAATTGCAATCACAGCATCTTGCCTACAACCCGAACAATTCCTATCATATGACGGCAATATTGGGTACAATAGCTAAGTGTAGTGGGTGGGCTACAGTAATTGGATTTGCTGGACTCACACTCGGAGGATGGATAAGCAAGAGGTGAGCCTGGGCATTTGAATGAGCTTCAAAATACGAGCTTTTTCGCATTCAGCCACAATGATATAATGGGCATTCTAATTACAGTCCATCTTCATACTATACATGATTGGTTAATCGTAGCTCTTGTCTCGTAATTTTCATCCCCTCGTAACTCGATTATTACATATGGGCCCAATCGTGAATATAATCATCAGTACCAGTTCTATGTAGTCATAACACCGTTGTTTTATTTTTGCAATATCATCATGCATTTTGTTGGCTCTACTAGGGTAAGAGCACACACAGCAATTGTTCCTTCCAATATTGTGTGAATACGTGAAAATTCGTAAGCTATGAAGCATTATATAACTGTTCTTTCCTTTTTGCTCCTCATTCACGAGACAATACAAATCCAGCCCAGCTAGATAACTATGACCTGTCATATATAAAAATTCACAGTTAAGACAAAAAATGAATCGAATTGAAGACTTATCGCACAATGGAAAACGTAAAATGTTACAAAATAGAAGGAACATCGTATATTTCTCTATTTCTAAAGAATTTCGACCATTTATCTGGACAAGCAATGAAATAATGTTTGATAGCGTTTTGAAAACGTTGTCTGTACTGATTCGGCGGAATCTGTACAACTCTCAAGTCAACCATATAATACATGGGAAAACAAGATCGTAAGGAGAAACGCACGATAGTGACATCACCGCCACGATTCAGAGCCATTTTGCCTCTACTTTCGATTGTTTTGAAAAGATTAAAACTTCCTATTGCATCAACAAGTCCCACAATCAAAGAATGACTGTTTGAGGATACATCGACGCCTATGAGGAGAGAATAGTCCATGATGGATTGAGAGGAGAGAAACTTTGTGTCGAGAGAGATGGCGTCCAAGAGAATGCGCTTTGCATCTGTTGACACAAATGTTAGTACAAGTGTCGAAGTTCAGTAGATCAAATTCAAACATACGAGGTTGGAATAAAATTAACTTTTTCTGGATACCCTCAAGCCAATCAGCGTCAAATAAGGTTTTGGACACCTTATCTGGTCTTCCATCAACATCTGTTTTCTTGACCAGCCTTCTTCCCTCTTTGTATATCATCAGATAATGATGCATTTCAGATGTAAAAAGATACTTGCCTATCCCCTTGAGGTCAAATGTTTTGACTATGTTTTGATTGTAAAAGAGGTTTTCCATGACAAGCAGGTTTAATTGACGCTTTTGGCCAGATTGTAGATCTTTTATAGTGACTACTCATGTTTATTAGCCCAGATATTCCAAGTCGTTTAGCAGTCATCATACCCGTATAAAAGCCTACGATCTTAGCAAGGGAAGTCGCTTTGTTGTGCGTGCCCGCCATGAAATGAAAGTATGCCGGCGAAATTTCCAATAGCGCATGCCTATCCCCAGTTTAGTAAAGCATTCACTTTGCAAAGTACATAACTCACATATCACTGACTATCCATTTGCTTACCAATTCTTTGACTATAAATCTCTTATCTCTTGTCATCCAGAATCCAGCCTTACTCTTCCCGCCTTGAGCATCCCATACATCTGTCCTTGCCAAGCTTTCAACCATTATCTTGTCAACCGCACATCTTCTTCTAAGCGAGTCAAATGCTTGTGCAAAATAGACGACACATGACAGTCGTAGTCTGTCTGGTAAGATGTAGGTGAAATGCAAGTGTGGACGAGGTTCAACCATGGATAATGAGTTGTCCATTGATGAAAGTGGCCCTATAAAGGACTGAAGAGATCGATCCGTTCCTCGCATTCGTATAGAAGAAATTGTTTCTCCCACTTCAGAGCCAAATTTCCAAAGGGAGCTGACAGAGTTTGCAAGCGAGGATGTCACGGATCCCCACCCAGAATCGTTTATTGTCAGACTACTGGACTTACTGGGCGTACCTCCAACTGTAAGAAATTTCGCGCCATTGAACCGAGTCTCGCGGGAGGTGGACGGTGCATTGTGTCTCATTACACCAGAGCTTGACACACTCCTTCCTGATTGTAATCGAAAACTGCTCGGTGGAACGTCGTCTCTTTTTTGACCACGTGGTGCTGACCAGGCATATGAGATACTGCTCTTATCACTCTCTGTCAAGCTTGCTCTTCGCAGAGAGCCTTGGTGGCTCGTTGTCGAACTCAATACCTGATCTTGCCCTGTAGCTCTGCTAATTGTCTTGACAATCTCCTCCATTCTGTCTCCTTGTTCTGATACACCTTCAACTTGCTCTAAGCTGACTTCAGTTGATGGTATAGGGTTTGTGAGGGATACAGGTGATGGAGCGGATTTGGATTTGTCTAGAGCCATAGAAGCATCGGACTTGACTTTCACAATTGAGCGAAGAGAAAGAATGTCCCGTGGTGAATCGCGTTGTTCAATCTTGGTAGTCCATTTGTGTGTTGCAGTGGAAGCTGATGTCACAGGGTCGGTGGTTATTGCTGAGGTCGTTGAAGTATCGACTGAGACGTTTTTGGCAAATGCTACTGTAACAACGGGACTTTGAGTGTGGGAGCTGTCGCCGGTCGCTCTTGATTTAGTCAACTCTGCGAAGTATGCTAGTGATCTGTATATTCTATCAACCACGTCCTTATTACCAGCCCAGAACAGCTTACGAAAGGGTATAAGCGATCACACTTGCAGGCTCATCTTCTTTGATGAGCAATCTACTCCCAGGAAGTGCGTGCACTCTACCATTTTCTTTTGCGTATTCAGGCACTTTGTCTTTGATCTCACCCAACTCGCTCTGCCCCATATATTTTTTCTGCCAGGCTTCTAGTGCCGTTAGAGCTTTCTCGATTTCACAAACAAATGCTATTCGAATATCATTTAACTGTGATGATGGCATGGAATTGGTGGTAGCGAGGACAGTGAGGGAGGAGACAAGGAATGACTTTGATGTGGCGAACGATGCTGATAATGAGGACAAAGTATCGAGTGTTTCCTGAAGACCCAGGCCTTTAGTGTCTGTTTCGCTCTCTCTAGTGATTTCATGTTCTTTCTCACTTTTCTTTCTCAATACCCCCAGTTCGGTATCAAGCGTATCATAGAAAGCATGGATGTCTTTAGTCACCGCCATTTCTTCCTTTTCTTTTATGGTGTGGCCTGCCTCATCATTCGCCAATTCATCGAATGTGCCCAAAACCCACTCTTTGTCACCTTTGCGCTTTGTTACATTTGGTCCTACTTGCAACTTGGGAAACCTCATGTCGAAAAGATCAAGTGAGGAAGCCGAAAGGTTCACTGTAAAAGATGAGGTGCGAAAACAGTGGATGAAAGTATGTTGAGAAGAGGCGTGAGGGCAAATGGGTGGCTGGAGGATGGTAGTGTAGATCAGAAGTTCGAGGAGTTTTCCCCAAGGATAATGTCCAGCCGCTTCGCTAAGTCTTTTCTCGTTACATTTTTGTCTACAAATACAACATTCCACCCAACTTCTGACATCCTTACCGTCATGTGCAGGCTTAACTACAAAATCAGTGACTTTGACGGATATCTGTACGCCAGCATGGAGAAACAAACGGGTGTGATCTTTTCCTTCAGCACCACAGCCTATTCGAGGACAGAGAAGGTTTTCTTCATCCAGCTCATCTTGAAGCGAATGTAGATACTCAAATATTGACAAGGTAGCGGGTAGTGGATAGGGTCTGGGAGCTTGACAAATCATAAACTCTTTTTGCCTTACATCCGTTTCATCCACTTTTTCCTCTGCCCCTCGTTCATCTCTCTTCTCTTCTCTTTCTAGATGATCATGAGCCTGAGAAGGAGGTAATAATACGCAATACAAAGCGAAAAGCCTCTGTAGTCGTATCCAGCCGTCAAATGTATCTAGCCCGTTTGCAAGTGAATTGAGTCCGGACCTCAGCTGACCACCTGGACGGTAAGCCAGCGCTCGTCCTCTGAGCGGGTCATCTTTAATTGTTGTTCCCAATTCTAGCTTTGTCTTCGTCCCTATTCCTGACGATACGTCTATCGTAACTTCCGAGGGATCTCTCATCTCCAACTCTGCTTTTTCCCGCCGTATCCGATCTTCTTTGACTCTCAATAATATTGCTGGCATTGGAAACACCATTCCTGGAGTCGTAGAATGTATTAACTTTTGAAGCGTCTCCAGTGTGACAAGGTGATGGTTGTTCGGGCTCGGTACCGAATCTGGATTGAATAAGGAAAAATATGGCTGGTTAGTGGTGTTATGTTCAGAAAGTGCGGCGGAAATAGGCTGTGGAGAAATGGAAGGATTCTCGAGTATGGCGAGAGGAGGGGAGATATGAACAGCAACTGAGGAAGGTCGGTTCCGTGAATGATCCTTCCTTCGTAAGCTTCTGTTTCTACCTAAAAGCCCCTCAAATACGCCTTTTGTATCTTTTCCCAATCGCGCCAAGAAACTCATCTTTTCTTTTTTTTCGTTCAAGGATAATGACTTGTCTCGCGTAAGCAAATCCATTGATTGACGGAATGTGGCGTTAGGATATGGCGATTTGGACAAAAGGGGTGGAACATATGGTTCGCGAGGAATCTGGAATGCATCTAGGAGGTCAAGTTCCAGGGTCATCGTGGTAATTGTATAAATCTGTTTTTGAGTTAATTACAGCCCCTTGAAGAACACATTAACTCACAAGCAACTCCATTACTCTACCCACGGCTCTTTTATCTTCTTCCTCCGTCAAGCCCAAGATGACAACGGTCCCACCCACTACACCAATTTTGCCCTCTGCAGCTTCCTGTCTCGGTATATCATCCTCTGCACCGCTGATCACCAAACTCATTCCTTTTCTATCCCGATGAGCATCATGTTGGGTACCAGACCAGGCGGTGGAATCACCATCATCTATTTCCGTATCTGATCCACTAGAGGGACAGTCATCAGGTGTGGACGCGATAGAAGGGAGGATGGAGCTGGAGACGTGGCTTGTAGGTACGGTCTGAAGAGCTGAAAAGAGCGAATGCCGCCGCGTGCCAATGTGACTTGACCTTCTCTTTATTCTCAAACTTCCTCTAGGGGACTCTTGTACGCTTGTTGGAAGCGCGAATTGACCTTCGACAAAGTCAATTTGTATCAGTTCGTCTTCAGTATGACGATCTGGAAGTAAATCAGACCATTTACTTCCTGATGAGCTCCACCATCTCTTGTGGGTCGAGTTGATGCTTGATGATGAACGATGAGAAAGGGAGAGATCTCGACGTAGGCGAATTGTACTCAGTGAACCATCCACTCGATGGTGCTTTCCGTCAAAATCTTCTCCATCTGACGAAGGAAAATGCAAACAGACAATTGGCTTGATCAAGTCGCGCACATTCTCTATTGACTTCTGCGTCTTTGAGGGAGAATCTGATGGAAGTCCAAGCTCAGAAAAGGCATTTGACGGGGCTGAGGAAGAAATATCAAAAGTATGAGGGTGATCTAAACCCGACTGAGGGAATGCTCCGGGAATATCCTGTATGGTAGATTTTGGAAAGAAATCGACTAATGTTCCTAAGCAGCTTTCCCCAGCAACTTCTTCAGTACGACTCACCATTTACGTCTTCCCAATCCTCACCTTTAAGCATAGATAACTTCTGAAAGCCTTCTAAAGTGGAGACGACCTGACACCATTCTCGTAATTGTTTCTCATCGTCTGTCTTAATATTCTCATGCCTAATCTTATCTTTATCTCTGGAGGTCAATGAGCCCTCCGCCTCACGCCGGTTTGATTGACGATCAGCTGACACGATCGACGAAGCTCGTGTACTTTGCCTGCTTGGCGTTGAGGCAGGCGATACGGTCTGTAGAGAGGATGGTATACCTAAGCGGCCACGATCTGCCTCATTCAACGGAGATTTTCGAGATCCCTTGCCCTTGCCCCTTTCTTTCTCCTGACACACAATTTCACGGGCGCGCTGTTCTGCTTGCTGCTTCTGCAGATGGTCGTGCCATAATCTCTTTCTTGCTGCCGAGCCTTTGACCCAATATTTCCAGTCCTGCTCCAACAGTCCATGCTCTCTTTGGGAGTCTTTGGCAGGATGCGTCAGCACAGCACCTTCCCATATAGCACGTTCCAGTTCCGCAAGACGATCAGTGGACCAAGACTTGTCTCCTTGCAAAAATTGTTGCTGTAACCACTGATGTAGGAGAGTGCGCAAGTGAGCAAGGTAGCGAGGCGGCAGACCATTTGAATCGCACCGAGGCGGAAGCTGGTTAGACATTTCTACGCCATGAGGAATGAATATAGTAACAAAAATAAAGAGTTAACTTATCATTCATAATTATGTGTAATAAAAGTGGTGATGTCACAAGTCTCATTGCAAAGTGATTATAGACGTTACTGATCTCAATAACTCCGTCATGTGGCAGTGTTTGTGTCTTCATTGATGATTCGTTCATCATTATTTTTCCATTCAAAACTCAACATGATTCGCCCTACTGCACTCCTGAAAAATGCTAGCAATGCAGCAAAGCCGCAGCCAATGTCTTCAGACCATACAAAATATCATGTGTCTTCCACTGTAGGTCAACGATTTCCTCCTTCACTTCATATTGACTTTGCGTAGGGCTTCTGGAAGAAATTTCGTAAGTACGCTCTGGTGTGGCTGTTTGCGGACTAATCATGGAAAATGTTAAGGAGATGCGGTCGTTGGTGAGTGCTACTTGCGATTTCCACTTCATGCGTTTACAATAGCTTCAGTGAATCCCGAAATTTCTTCCGGTCTTCCCATTCCATCCTTACACAGATATCCACAACCAGCATCCCGTCCGGAGCAATATGCTACTCCTGCCACAAGAGCCAGTGATCCCGCTTTTAATCCTGTGCGCCAAGCCAATTATCTGTATGGAAGGAGCTTATGACGTCTAGTACTGGAAACGTGATGTTCGCCGTTCGTACCCTCAAACTTCCGTTATAACCCAACCTCATCTCTCTGCTCTCCTTCTTTCCACCCCTTCTCTCGCTTCCATTCCGTCTCCTTCCACCATGGTTGAAACTAGAAATGAGCCTCACGCCCTTGCCCCTAATGCCCCCTCAGATGCCTACCAGGATGTTGTCCCTATTGGCAAAGTTGCTCGACTGAGCGAGATTCTCAAGAAGATCCCAGAAGGCAAAGCCTTTATTGGCGGTGGCTTGCTTACCGGCGAAGGGGAAGCTAAACTGCCTCCGGTACCCCCTAGACCGAGTGCGAAATGGGTGCCCAAAGATGGAAGTAAGGTGCCTCACGGGAAGTGGGATTACTTCCCTATGTACACTGTCTCATAGGTACACGCGAATAGGTAGAAACGGATATGGGTTGTTTCATTGACAGAAATTAGCGTGGTATCTTCAAAATACTCAATGTGTGCAAGAAGTATGGCATAGCAGTATGAAGGATATAGTAAAGGCAAATTGTAAGGCGACAATGACCAATCTCACACTAGTTCTTCTCTCGCCCACCTCTCTGACGCTTTGTCTAACCCTTGAAATTCTCTTTCTCCAACTATTCCTCTGACAGTGCGGTACATTTCATGTAGCCCGAGTACTGTATGAATAAGTGCGGTATTGGCAGTTGCAACCAAAGCAAATTGTTCGCTCTAACAATCCGTGATCAGTCACTAAAAATTTTGTCAAACAGGCTAGCTTACATGACAGTTATCCCATGTAATGGCTCCAGCCATGACCTTTATCGTATTCTTCTCTTCCATGCTCTCTTTTCGCCTTTCGTCATTGCTTTTTTCGTTATCGACTTGCAGGTCTTTTGCATTTCTTACATCACCTTCAGTCCACTCCATTTCCTCTTCATCATCCTCCCGATTCTGACTCATAAGACGCCGTCGCTCGCCATCTCTGTCAGCCTTGATATCATTCTTCTGATCGGCCCAAAGCGCTTGAACACGACGAGAAGATGAACGCGAGATGATGGCAAGTCTCTCAAAGATAGGAATCATTGGCGGAAGAGATTCACCTGTCCTGAGGGACTGTTGTAATGTAGAAAATAAGAGGACACAGTCGCCTATCTGTCTCAACCAATTTCAATGTTAGCATTGCTATTACAAGATGATGGCCCAAGTGTGCAAAAAACGCACGAAAGCAGGATGCAGTAAATCGCTTCGTCTAGCCAAGCGCGCACACCAGTTTGCTTCTAATCTGGTAAAAGACGAAAAGAGAAGAGAGAGAGTAGCCAATATACGTGCTTGAGAGTGATACAACTCGGTGTATAACTCTTTTGGCCATGGACCTTGCAATCCTGGCTCGATACTGTGTTGCTGAGTCATATATGCAATCTGAGCAAATGCGATAACTTACGCAGCAAACGATAGATGTGGTTCCATTGCCATCATCCTTCCCTATACATTGGATACCTGCTCAGCCCCAACATATGATGCTGACTGCTCAACTCACCATGACTTTAACCAATCTTTTCATAAACAATTGCCTCTTTTCCTCCACAAAAGCCCTCCTCCCTCTTCCGTCCTCCCTCCATTCTTCTCGACTCACTTCATTCTCGATATTGGTCACTGTCTGTCTGTATAAATCAGCAATATCGCCAATGTTTTTTGCCAGTCGACGCCGAAAGATGGTTCGGGCGGAAAGTGGTTGAGGGAAAAGCATTAGAATGAGTGCTACCGTAAAACCTGCCTGCCACTCAATAATCACACAAGACATTTCAGACTGGTAAGGGCGCTAGAAGTATACATACCAATAATGACCAGCAAACCCCTTCTCCCAGCTAGACCAGCCCCAGATCCTTGGTTCCCTACTGAAACGATATGCTCGTCCGACCACGAGTATCCTACGACAAACTAACACTCTAATTAGTTCAATCGTCCATGTAAATCTCCGTCTCACTCTCCAATTGTGTCATAAAAGCATACGAACCACGATAGTAACATTGGTCATCACGAAAAAGACGGCCCGTTGAATAGGTAAAACAACTCTGATGAACAGACATGGTGCAGTCAACACCATCTACTGTATTGTTAACTTCTTTTGAGCAAAAACAGGAAGAAATTGACTCACAGTAGCAGCAACAACACCATAGGGATTCCCTGAGCCTCTTGCAGCACCTAGGTACCAGACTAGCATGCCAATAACAAGTCCTGCAATCGTACCCCCCTAAAGACTTCTCAGTAATCTGACAAAAATTATAGCAAGGAAGAAAACAGGCATGACTGACCATTCGTATAAGGAACGTTATGATTTGTTCTCCAGTAAAGATACCCATGCCTGCTTGGCCCATGATCAAAGCCCATAATCCTCTATCCCATATCGTCCGTCAGTTATTCCTGTTCTCGAAACAACTTCACCAGTCTATGATGGTCTCGCAGAGACATACCGGTTGGAATAGTAAAACCATGCCGACTGAGGGCATACTGCAGGGACGAATAATGCCATAGAGGCTATACTGTATTTCAAAGCGTATATGCCTGTTGGATTTACAAGATTTTGCCAAAACGTATAGATATGTCGACCAATGCGCTGAAAGGCGTTGCGAGGGTCAGAGGCATCGGGATACATTTCTATCAAGGATAAAAGGTCAGAGGGCTTTACTCCTGCAGAAGCTAGGTAAAGCAAGGGAATGCTTACTATATACTCTCCTCTCTCCTCTCTCACTTGCCGTGCTCATCTTTTCAATGCCATTCGACCTCTCGTCCTTGACTATACCATCCACTCCCCCTGCATCCCTCAGACCCATATCCAATGGATTCTCACCCCCTTGATCGTTAGCACTTTCCACCAGCTTTTTCGTAAATCTAGTCGGAAACTGCATCTTGGCCGTCGGACTTCTCTTCTCAATTTCGAGTAAAAGTTCCAAGAAGGAAACGAGTGCAAGAGAAAAGGAGACAGTGTTGGCGGTCAAGATGAGCGAACGAAAGAGATCACGAGTCATGTATCGATATGTATCGTGCAAATGCGGTTTGAGAGCACCTGTTTGAGGATCAAACAAGTCACGATACGGCTCAAAGACTTTATATTGCCCAGATTCCCTAAACACTTGCAATACGTTCTTCACCTTGGCCAGGTTTTCTTCCCTCTGAGCTGTTGGAGACGCAGATTTTGGTATTTTCTTCCAGCGTGTGTGGTTCACGAGAAGTAGCCAAGTTTGTATATCTTGAAGAGCATTGACACAAGTTTGACGCAATTCGAGAGTGGATTGGTTGAGAATGGGCAAAAGACTTTGGAGTGTCCGAGATGGATCACTCTGTTGTTCCATCTGCTGGAGGTGTTGATGGGTGTTTACTATGGGGTGAGGGATAGGATTGTCTCTGCTTTTTTCCAAAGTCCGGTTTTGCTCTTCAATGATGAGCTGTTATTCTTTAGCTTGAACTCGGCGGATGGTGTTGGCAGCTCACAGTAAAGTTGGTGAGGCCATAGAGCGCCCATCCCAGCTCTTTCAGCTTTGTAAAGATATTCTCCAGGTCTCCTGAACCAATTTGGCCCCTTGACATTTCTAATTGCAGCAACCCCATCTGTTCTGAGATTGCCGTTGTAGCTTTTATATGTTTATGCTTTGTTGTGTATACCTTTTCCGCAAGTTGACTCCACTTGTCCGTGTCATGAGGAGAAATAGAGAGAACATCATCTTGAAGTTTGACAAGGGCAATGGTAGGGGTGAGCATGGTTTTGATCAAAGAACCAAGAATGATGTGGTTCAGAGTTTGAGGAAAAACAAGGATACTTGACGCCAAAGCTATGGCTACAAAGCAGACAGCTGGGAGAAGGAGTTGCTTCTAGGATAAGGGTTAGTCAGGGCACATGCGATGAGCAAGCGATATTACAGCGAGAGTATACTGAGCAACAGGGAAAAGAGGGCCGATGGTCACCATTACTTTGTGAGATCAGCTAAACGGATAGTCACTTGCGGATGATCTTACAATCCAGGATGATGGTTCCAAAAAGGGAGGCCAAGGTTCTATTCCAAATGTAAGGTTAAAAACATCAGACGCAACTTACAGCCTTGGTTTGGCGGCTCTTAGGTAGCCAAGTAAGTAGGTGCCGACAAAGAAGAAAACACCGTATACAGCAGATGATCGAGGGTCGAGAAAAGATCCATGAAAGATGGCATATTCCTCTAGACAATTATGAGTAACTTTTGTTGCGTGACATGATTACAAGTACGTTGAAGGGGGATACTCATATTTTGATTCAGCCTAAGGCAGTCAATTGATAAAACAGAAACAACACATCGCTATCTTACCCAGCTTGAAAATCTTGCTGTTGTTTGGCTAGTAAGGCCGGATTTCTAGCCCTTAGCGCAGCAGCCATGGCAGCAGATCCCCAAGCCCACCCAAAGAGCATACCGATACTAAGGGTAGAGAGAGCAAAAATGTAAATGCTGAGAGCCATATTTGGAGGCAGCACCTGAGAGAGAAGTGCTCCAAAGAATGCCGCTTGACCCAGCTTGTTCAGTGCTGTTATTGCGTCAAAAACAGCTGTGGTCAGCTTTTCCCAATGGTAAGATAGAGACGTACAAGGCTGGCAAACTAAGAGAACGAGGCATGCCAATGTTGTCACCTCACACCTTGCAAAGTTCTTCCACGCCCTCCTGTCTATCAGCGAGGGGATGAACCATTCCGGTACGCGTAGCCTCCTTGCCATGTACTCGACTCTGGCGGATGTCTTGACAGGCATACCTAATTCAATTTCTGGAGGGTTCTCCTCAGGTATGAGAAATGACTTTTGAGCAGTGAACGGACTGAAAAGCTCAAAGGAAAATAATTGAGAAAAATTGAAAAGTTGCAGCAAATTCCGCCTCAAATAGTGTGACGGTTATCTATTTCCATTAGATAACTATGCCTGATTGTGCCTAGATATGATAGCAAAAGTCATGACGTGGAAGATTGATCTTAAGATGCAAATTAGTATTTTACAAAGATTTTACATTTAATTCAGTATATATTAACCCAAGGTATAATACTTTTATATGTGACTTGTGAGTATTTGAATCCATTGGCTGCATGACATACTAATCATATACATCAGCTCTAATCCAACTGATGGCACAAATGCCAAAGCTGCCAATAGCCTATCTCTTTCCAAGACATGCTGCTAGATCCATTCTTAACCATTCAAGCTTTCAAATATTTATTTCTGGAGAAACAGCAATAGGAACATTGAATACATGCTACCCAACAAGATAGCTATTCACCTCTACACCAGGAGATGTAGCGAGCTATAGCTAAATGGAGATATTCGCTTTACTCTCCAATTAATACAGCGGTCCACGCTATGATAGGCATCATCAATGATAGCCACGGACATTGTCTGGTACATCTGGTCCTCTTTTTCTTCATCCATATGATTTCTCACGATAGATGCAAGAAGAACACCGTCTCAACGCAAACGTCTAATCATTTATGCTCATATATGTCACTGTGCACGATATTCAATCAGGTGTTTGTTATTACGTAATTGACAAAAGTGGAAGCTGAATGATGACGTCTATAGTATCCAAAAATCGCTTTATAGCTATTTCGGCAACTCCCTCTTACTACTTTTACTTGTACTTTTCTCATTGTTAGCACAGCAAAAGCGATGGTACTCCAGGAAATAGACGCCTCCTCTGCGTCTATTGACGATGGTTAGCCCAACAGCCCTAATATCTCCTGTCCTTGCAGCTGACAACCTTCAGGTTCACCTACCCCTCCTAACAAATCCAAGAAAGACCCAAATGACCCTTCTTATGCTCCTCGGTCTCCAAAGCTAGTGCTCTTCAATCCACGGTCAGGCGAAAGCGAGACAATTGATCTTTCACCCGCTTCGTCTGTCATGACGCTTGAGGATTACAGAAGGTTGAATGCTAAAACGACAGAAAGAGGGATATTCACTGGTCTCTTTGGTGGTGGCCTTCTTAGTATGTATTCCAGCATAGTATAGTGAAACGGAGCGGCTCAAACTCTACAGCCTATTTGGTCAACAGATTCAAACCAACGCCGCCATCGCGGAATGCTCTTGTATTGACATTCTTATGCAAGTACTACATTCACCATGTTGATGACACTATTGACATTGTGGCAGTATCATCCTCCTTCATATCATACTCTACTTCAAGAGCTCTCCTTGTCTCTTCCATTTTACAAATTCGCGCCAAAGCACGCGCGCAAGCAATGGCTAATGGTGAATATCGTGATTCCGCTGAGCCTCGCTCATCAGACAATTTGTTTGACATCACTGGAATGGGAGACTCACCTAGCTCATTGGCTTCACCCGAAGCGAGCGGCTTCAGCCGCGAAAATGATAATAGTGGAATACAAACAGTCGATAATGGAACAAAATGGGGTCAGCCTGAGCCAAGAGGAAGGGTCATAGATGAACTAGCCAGGTCGGGTACACGACCGCCCGAGAGAATGAGATATTCCAAAGGCAAAGGCCTAGAGGGTGATGTAGAAGAAGAAAGTGAAATGAGAGATCCTTATGCCTTACCTGGTCTTCCCAGAAATCAATGACCACAAAAACGCAAAAAATTTGGGCTTGACATAGCTGCGTAATGCATCAACTTCTACATGATCAATCTACTGCAATACCCGGAGGCGTGCCATTGATTCCCATATCGTTGGTATCACACATGTCGGAATCAGTCTTACTCTCATGCCTTTCATTTGAACTGTTGTCCAAATTCACCACTCCTTCCCCTTCCAGCCGCTTCCTCAATAACAGCTTTTTCGTCTCTGGCTTCATCATTTTCGTACTTAGCGGGCTGGATTCTGTCTTTGCTCTTGAAATTTGGCTCGCAAAGTCAGTGATTTGTCCCGATTTTGCAGGATATATTTGTAAATGCATTTGCACAGGGCTTGTCCTGTCCGATGAGCTTGGCGGCGAATGGAAGCCCACACTACTGCTCAGTCTTCGGTTCTCGGTGAAACTACCGGATGTGTACCATGCGCCAGAGGATACTCGAGAAACTGACGTAGAATTAATAAAAGATGCGGGATAAGAAGGAACCCGAGACGAAAGAGTTGTTCGATGTTGAATAGGAGTGTAGACTGGAGAAGAGAGTGTTAAAAGGAGGCTCTTGAGATTGGGGAGAGTTTGGCGGATGTCCAGTAGACGAATGTTTGCTTCTTGCATAAGCTACCAGATATGGTTGGATTGTATTGATCGACTCATTCACTTATTCAAAGATTTAGCTTACCATTTCAATATTTTTATTAAGCAAAAATACACCATACTCGTATCGATACCTTTCGACACCTTTTGCATAGAGCGGAAAACTGAATGTCTCATGAGTATTTCCTATCATACCTCTTTATAAAACGTACGATCTTGGCCCTTGCATAACACTAGCAACGTCCTTGACCACGCTTCTGCTCCCTGCACAAGTCACGGGAAATGCCAAACCTCCAGCTTGTCCCCCTATGTTTCCAAGAATCTGTACCACCATCGCCACATACCCAAGCGCCGCCGCTGTAGTTCGTTCATCAACTTTGTGTGCTGGTAACATAATTGGAGGGGCCGGATCATTTGGAGTAGCTGGTATAGGAAGGGGGATGTCAAGTATTGTATAGAGTAAGATGGAAGGGTCAAGCGGTTGGATCGGAAAAAGTGTATCAAGCGTTTGGATAAGGGATGCTCGAAGACGATAGATTTTGGGGAGCAAAGAGAAGCGATTAAGTCTGAAAATTTTAACACGCTTCAAAAAGAAAAAGAAACATACTTACTGAATAGAGCTAATCTTGTCTTCTAAATCATCAACTCCTACACGAAGGAGGTCATCCTTTCTATCAGCAGCAGCTAAATTATCCCTCTTTGTCTCTGATGCTTGATATTGAAGCGACAGCCGCTCACGTGCTATCAATCTGGTCAGTATTTATTTGCCCTGAGGATATCAGACCGTTTGACATACTGATTGAGATGACCTGTTTCACCTCGTCAACCTTGTCCCTAATCCATTTTATCCTATCCTCCCTTTCTGAGAGCTCTCGATTCAATGAACGATGATCCGCGTCTTCAGCCAACAACTTGTCAACTTTGTCTTGAGCTTGAGATATACCTCTTTGAGTATCAACTACCACGGCATATAAATTCACAAGCCTTATCTTGTTAGCATGACCGGTTTGCGTTTGAGGAAGTGGACATACTGATGAAGAGCACCAATACCAGCACCTCTTTTCAATTTTCCCTCTCTCAGCCTATTATTTTGTGATGATTCTCTTAATGCGGGAGAATCATCGGGAGAAGGCATATAATACACTCCCTTAGGATCAAAACTCAAAGTGAATTCGAGGCAATTCGGCTTCTTTTTTCTGTCTGCTCCTATATCTTGCCTCTTCAATTGGTCGAGTCTGATCAGACCTCCCACGCCATCCAACATTTTCCACATTTTGACACTCTTTTCATCCTGCGAAACTTGAACCCACACTTGAGCCTCCACAGTAGTACTGGCAAGATCAGGATAGCTCAACCAAGATGCAAAGTCCGATTCTGGGTTCAGGTGAAAAAAACGAGGGTAAAGAGAAGGTGGGTGGATTGTAGAGATGAAAAACGGTATAGCCGGCGATTCCGAGCCCTTGAGACTGGAAACAGGGTCAGAATTGGATCGACCACCATTTAGAGTTGAGGAGTGAGTAGACGTGGAAGGCCGTTTTTTTAACGGTGTGTCTCGTGCCAATCTTGGTGATGAATGACTGCTAGATTTCTTTGGGGATGTAAAAGGTGATGTATTGCGTTTAGAATCTTGGGGCATTGACTGTCGCTGGCGTATTCGAGGGCTAGACTCGGGTGTTGGTAATGTTTGTATCGGAGAAGAGGATTGAGATCGTAACACAGACGAACAAGGCATATTCTGAGGCGGCAATTGAGAGCGTGACACAGATCCTTCGCTTATTGCTCTCTTGGGAGAGGGGATAGATGCCCCTTCCTCCAACGATTCTACAGGTGACACTCTCCTTTCTGGAGTTCTGAGCACTATGAAACATCGGGCAAGTTTTTTGCTCTCTGCTGTTGCCAATTGTATCTGCTCGCTCAGTGATCCATGAAGATGCTCAGGCCATTGGCGTGACCCTTCGCTCTTTGACGCTCCAGATTGATTCAACTCCATAGCCTCACCAGCTAGCGTAGAAGCTCGGTTTCTCGTGACTCTTGTAGCTCTTTCCGTAGGCCTCACCAGAGGCGAAGGGTGTTCATTGACCGTTGTAGATGCAGGCGAAGCCGATCTCTTTCGTGGTAAAGTGCTGTTGGAAGACTTGCGCCGCCTCTGAGATCCCAAAGACTCGGCAAAAATTTCATTTTCCCGTGTGTCATTTGAAGCAGAACCATTGGATACTTTCGTACGACTAGGTTCACCCAAAACACGCTCCTTTTGAATGGGTTCAGGTTTGAGTTTGAAGGCATATGGCAGTGATTCTGGAAGTGTTAGTTGGTGGATGCGAATACTAATGATAGATTAGCCATTTCAGCAGTATCGTAGCGAGAAATACATGCCCAGTTATATCACGCACTCGAGGCCAATGCTCCATAGTAAATGGTTAAAAAAGAACAAAAGTGAAGATTCATTCACACAATGCTAAATCAACGTTGACGATGGATTTAATAAAGTGGAGGTTACCCATTTTTCTATTACTTTAATCTTGCTTATACTCTACTTTTGTTAAAACAATCCATCGTCTCTCTAAAGTTATTGTAAACTTATCTTTATAATTAATAAGCCTTATATCCTATATTGAGCTGACCCAATTATTATTGCTCACAGTAATCTGAATTGCTCTACCGCTGATTGCTCAGCCATTGCCTCTCCATAATGGAGTCTCAGAGACCCGACAAACTACCTCCTAGGGGACTTCCAATCTGTAAGAACCGTCAAATAAACCATGTATGTTTGAATTCTGACATGTCTAGTGTCTGGTCCGCCTCCCATCGCACGATTATCTGGTTTGTCACATTCTTGCTGTCCTATTTCTATTCTGCTTAATCCATACAGCTTGCAGGCAATGTAACAAGGACTTCAACCCTATCTGGCGCCGTAAACGGATATGTGGTCACTGTGGTTATGAATACTGCTCGTCTTGCCTATCTGACGGCCAAGCACTAATGCCGCGTAAAGCAGGACAAGTACCACTTAACCCAACGCCATTAGCAGAGATCAAACTCGGGCTGGGAATAGAAGATGACAGTGAGAGCGGAGGCTCAGGATATGATGTGGAGAGTGTTTGCACTCACTGTTTGGGAATGTTGCAAGGTTTGTCACTATAATGGTCGGCCCGAAGAGTTGACAAATCATGTGTAGTTACCGCTGCACCGTTGACGGTATTGAGATCACTCCCTATAAAACGGCTTAAAAATTACCTTGCAGCCTACAATATATCATTAGTAGGTGCCAAAGAGAAGGAAGATATCGTCCAGGCTATAATCAAAGCTCGAAATCCTAATACAGGATGCCTGTCTTCTGAAAACGAGGTGAGTATGCTAGTAAGCGGTGATTGTATTATTGAAACTGACATGATGCCAGAGCTTCTATAGACGCCATTCGGTACCTAAAGGTAAATCCAATCAACCGAGTGGCACCGCTACTTCATCTCGTCCCTCTTCATTCAATTCAAACCCACAGACATATGCTTCATCTTACCAGCGTCCTCAGCCACGTCCTCCAAATAACTTCAGGTTTCCTCCTCCTCCCCAACCTATACCTCAGTCAGCGCCTCAGTCACAGTCACAACAAAGGCCTTCACATACCCCCCAACAAGCGAGACCATCACACTTCCCAGCGCCCACACCAGCCACCGCACCTACACACTCACCTCCTGTACCTACCATTCTCTCACTCGTAGCTCTCCCAGACTCATATCTACCTTCTCTCAATATTGGTACACTCAAAGCTATATTATACGAGAACCACGTTCGAGTAGATTTCAAACAAGTACTAGAAAAGTATGTTCTAACAGGAAAACTTGTTTGAAATCGAATGACACGGAGCCCTGCTAATGTAATGATAGAAAAGAACTCATAGCAAGAGTGAAAGAACTGGTAGATGATGAGCGTAAACGCCTAGAGCGTCAGCGCATAGCTGAGCAGCGACTGGAAGAAGACACTCTTTCTCAACCTCAACTTTCTAATAGTGCCAACCTTGCGGACAACCTCAGCAATACTATCGAGCACGAAAGCAGAACCGGTCTTGAACCCGATAATAATGATGTTAATAACTTGGCAGAAAAACAAGCTCAAGACACATCTCAAGAGATCGAAGCATTTGACAATGATAAGGCCAAGGTGAATAGTACCAACAAAATTCCTACAGGCCCAATGCCAGAGATCGAACGAGGCTTGTGTGTGGTGTGTCAGGATGAAGAAGCAACGCTTGCAAATGTCGACTGTGGGCATTTGTGCATGTGCGCTCGTGGGTTGATCTGCTATTTTCATTGGAAGTCAAAGGCTGAGGCTTATTTTGTGAAGATTGTTCAGATCTAATCATGGCTACAAGTCAAGAATGTCCACTCTGCCGAACGAGGATTGTTACCAAGTATGTTGCTTTTTTGTTGTAGAATTGAATGAGTTTGGTATATTGACGAGCTGGTAGGCAACGACTCATCAGGATTTATCGAGTGTAAACCTAATTTCTTGCCTTATTTGTCTCTTTGAGCGGCTATAATATAGAAACGATCTCTGCATATGGGGTATCTGTTACGAACCAAGTTGTATTTTGACTTATCTAAAACTTTAAGCAATGCATGCAAAATCTTTAAACATTCCCACATGAAGCTCAGGATATCGCGACCAGTGTCAAACGATTAAATAGAGATAAATGGTGAAAGATGTGGAAATAAAAAGAGGGAAACCACTCGGGTGCAAATGGCAATTGTTCTTTTGTGGGTTGGCGGGTAGTGGTTAGGGGACACCTTGCTCAGCCTTCATCTTTTTGATCAAAGCCCAATCAGAAAGCTCTACCTGATCTCGGAAAGTTGATTCTAAATATCTCAATTAGCATAAAGATCGACCAAAAAGAGAGTAAGCTTACTGAGGGTATCAATACTTTGTCGAGAGATCAGAGAGACTACCTCATCTTTGTCATCAAAGCTACGAACCGCGTTATTGTTCACCTTCATCGACGACACAATAAAAACACTGACTGTCGACCATAGAGTTTAGCAGGCTGATGAGGTGCTCGTTCGATTTTGACGGCTGCACCAGCACCAATTTGAGACCGCTTGACAATATCGAATGGCTTGTGATTTATTTCAATTGATGTGCTAAACTTCAAATCAGATTTATCCTTCTATTCACATACTAAGGGAGAAGCAAGAAAGGTCGTAAGCCACGCACATCTTGCCTAATGGAATGATTTCCCGCTTTCCGCTCTCTTTGTCTAACTTGACCACACCCATGGGCGTTCCAATACGCATCGTGCCTTCAATAATGTCACAGCCCAAAATAATGGGGTCCCTGTGAGCAAAGGCCTTGAGAATTTTGAGCTTAACAGGCCAAACAGCATTGGGTGCTGCTTCTTTACGCTTCGCTTCCTGAACTTCAGCCATGTAGGCTTTGAAAGCATCGAAGAGGTGATAAATGATTTCCGCTAAGCCGCGTTTCAGCACCATAGCCAATATAAATAAACGAGGACAGTACCAGAGAATATTCTTAAACCAGCCTTTTTGGCCAGATCCTCCGCCTCTTTCTCAATTTGCACATCAAACGCCAGAATAACACCGTATTCTGGGGCCTTTTCCAACATAGTGGCGGCCTTGACAATTGTACTCTTATGGATGGGTCCAATGCCAAAATTGAAAACAGGAATCTTCATTTGTTCCAAAAATGTCAACAATGCTTCTAGTGAACCCAGAGTAGATGCTTGCACCCAAACACCTTTACCTGACTTAGTGACGAATCGGCCAAGGGAAGTTAGATCATCCATTGCCATTTCCTTGTATACTTCAACTTCGTCGTCGTCTTCAGCAACGTAAAGACGGGCACCAGCGATAGCTTTTTCAAGATTGGGAGCAGATATCTTGACACCCAATGCAGCCTTGACTTCCTTGTGATGGACATATGTACCCTACGCACATATAAGTATAATTTCTGCTGACATTAACTGAACTCACCTTAATACGCATCTCACGCATAGGTTGAGGTGTGAGTAAGGCTCTGATTTGTGTCACAATTGGCCCATCCGAGCCACAAAGCACGATTTTATCGCCCTCCTTCATCACACCGTTTGAGAGAACTACATCAATCGTGGTACCCAAGCCTTCTATCACCTTCACTTCCAGAATAGTACATTCAAGCTCAGAAATAAACATCAGGTTGGCATTCATCCTTTCTTGTGTAAGTTTAACTAGAAACATGAGCAAGTCAGGGATACCTTCGCCTGTGACAGCTGAAGTTGGTACCAAAGAGATATTTTTTCCTAAATTGGGATTTTCATCGAAAATTTCGGCGTTGAGACCTTGTTCGGCAAACGCAAGCTTAGTCTTCCGTACACGGTCTTCAAATTCAGATCTGACGTGTTTGTTTTGTGCTTTAAGAGTCTGACGAAATCCGGCATTAGGCTTTACTTCCCAGCCGTACATACGGTCAATCTTGTTCAGAGCGACGATGAATGGAGTTCGGCCATGTCGAAGGAGATTAAGAGACTCAATTGTTTGTTGCTCCAGACCATGCTAAAATGTTGTCAACGTGTGCTGCATGTGAAATACATAGCAAACTCACGGTTATGTCAACTACTAGAATAGCGATGTTACAAAGAGAAGAACCACGAGAACGGAGATTGCTAAAAGATTCGTGTCCTGGTGTGTCAATTATCAACAATCCAGGAATTTTGATCTCATAAGCCCCTTCCTCATTTACCACCGCAGTCTTTTCCTTAATAGCAGCTTGTGGAAAGAAGGTTGCACCTATTTGTTGGGTGATGCCTCCCGCTTCCCCCCTCCTGAACTGATGTTTGTCGAATCTTGTCGAGCAATTTAGTTTTGCCGGTATCGACGTGGCCTAAGATACAACAGATGGGCGAACGTAAATCATCCTTGCTCTGGGCTGCTTGAGCTGCTTGCTTTCGTTCTTGGATCTTTTGTCTAGCCCGAGCAATCCGCATTTCGTGTTCATCATCAGAATCATCATTATCAGACTCTTCTGAAGAGTCATCTTCATCGGTACCTTCTTCGGATGAACCTTCAGTGAGAGAGGCAGCATCACCATTGGACCGAGATGATGCGTCGTCAGCCGAGGCTGCTTTGGCAGTAGGTGTAGGAATAGTACTCTTTTTGAGAGGAATTTGAGAGACCTCGATGGGCACAGTAACAGAGGGGGTTTTGAGTGCACCTTTGTCCTCTTCATCACTCTTGTCCCAGTCATCTTCCGACTCCTCCATCTTCAGTTGTTCAACGCCTTTTTGAACGTCCTTAGCAGCATCATTATCACTCATATCCCAGTCGTCTTCATTGCCTTGCTCTTTCTTCTCTTTTTCCAGTCCAGGCTCTGTTCTGGGAGCAGTAGACTTAGAAGGTGCAGGTGTTACTGGTGCAGGTGACTCCTTCGTTTTAGTTTGCTGTTGCTGCTTCTTTTTATTGCCATACACTGGTTTTTTTTTCTTTTCTGTATCATCTTGAAGACCAGCAACGACCATTCCAGACGCTAACATTGCCTGTTTTCTTGCTTCAGCTGCGGCCTTTTCCCTCTTTTGCGCAGGTGTCAAGAGCCTGCCTTCTGCTTTTGCTTTTATGAGTTTCTCTTTCTCCTTTTGCTTCTTCAGAGCCCTTGCCTCAGCAACAGCAGTCTCCTCAGCCAAGATTCTAGCTTCCTCCTCTTCAATTCGTTTTCGTCGCTCTTCTTCTGCACGGCGAACCTCTTCTTCAAGACGCTGTTTTTCAAGCATAGCAGCTTGCATGGCAGCAATGTGTGCTGGTATCTTTTTGCCTTTTGTGGGAGCAGGAGTAACAGCGTCGGCTTTGGCAGCAGGCTTCTTCTTCTTCTTCTTCTTCTTGTCACCAGTGGCAGTAGGATCGTCATCGCCTTCACCCTCTTCTTCATCAGCAGGAGTCTCCATAAGATTATTAGGAGCAGGAGTCGATTCTTGGATATTCTTAGTGACCGCTTGAGCTTTTTTCTTTGCCTACTAGCCCGTCAGCGGCCAAAACCGCACTTCAAACTAAGACAAACCTTTTCCTTTTCCTTTTTCAACTTTTCTTTCTCTTTTTTCGTTAAGATCCTCGGACTCTCATCTTCTTCTTGCATTTCACCATTAGTGGCTGCATATTCTTCTTTGGCAGGCTCAACAGCCTTGACGATTTTTTCAGCAGCCTTTCTGTCTGCAGCAGCTTTTTCGAGAATTGCATCGATATCCTCTTCCTCCTCTTCTTGATCCCTCTTTCCTTTCTTTCCCTTTTTACCCTTTTTGGGCTTGACATCCTCCTCTGGCCATTCATCGTCGGGATTTGGTTGGGTATCTACTATGGTAGAAGAAGGATTATCATCTTCACCATCGAGGCCTTCAAATTTAGAAGCCTTTTTCTTTTTCTTCTTATCCTTTTTAGCGGCGTTGGCAGCGATGGTTGCCTGCACATTTGGTTAGTCTTAAAGCATTTTGTATGCGAAAATAGATCAAAACAGCTTGACATGAACTTAAAGCAAATTATGGAGCAAGGATACGAAGGGTAATCGCCTTCCTTGGCCCCGTTCTCTCATAGCATAATCCACATAGCTCGAGAATACACGTAAAACCCAGAATAAAAGCTCACCATTAATCCACCGCCTTCCTCATCACTTAAATCGGCATTGTCCAACAGATCGAAACCACTTTGGACGTGATTCTTTTGCCCTGTAGCAACAGCCGACAGCTCGTCATTAGCATCTCCACCATCCACCTTGGCTTCCAAAGCAGCTTCTTTCTTCTCCCTATGCCCAAAGTTAGTTCCAGTGATAGCAAGCAACACGGAAAACATCTACCAAAACTCATCATCTTCTGCAGTCTTTTTCCCTCCCTTCTTTGCCTTGTTCTTCGGAGCCATTCTTGTGAATGTTTATATAGAAAGAAGTCGGAAAAAAGCTGGAATATAATCTAATCGAAGTGAATTGTTGCAACTTTGTAAAGTAGGGACCAGATAAATTCATGTTGCCCAAATATGAACTCATATCTGATTATCTAGGCAACCCAAAATCTCATTATATGGCTCAAGATCACGTGACTGATCCCAATTC
Source organism: Cryptococcus depauperatus CBS 7841 (assembly GCF_001720195.1). Lineage (NCBI taxonomy): Eukaryota > Fungi > Basidiomycota > Tremellomycetes > Tremellales > Cryptococcaceae > Cryptococcus > Cryptococcus depauperatus. The sequence continues at coordinate 287,303 of NC_089472.1, read as the reverse complement.
CTCTTATCGAGGATTTGACTCTGTTTATATAGATGAGAGAATACAAAAACGATAATAAAACTTTTTATCTTCCTTTTGTTTTTATCTTCCTTCATTCTTCAAATGTCATGGCTATAAACGCTGAGGCTGGTCCGTCAAGGGCCTCAATAGAAGCCGAAGGCGGAGGGAACCGTCGGGCATCCACCAAGACACGTACCATCACACTCCATCCAGCATCTTCAACTTCAAATTTGATCTTTCCGGCGACATCTTCTGTCAACACGAGATATCGTCATGTGAGGACACAGTCTGGCGCGTCCCAGCCGGCAACGGCGGAGGAATTTAACACCCCTAGACGTTCACATAGAGCAGCTTTTTTGAGGGAGGATTCCCTGTTGGATGCTGGTGCACGAAGAACAGAACAAGTCGATTTGCCAGATTTTGGACATATGTTTGGGATAAATGACGATGTAGAGGACCATTTTGCTATCGCGACACGGATACGAACGAGGTGGAAGAGGAAGCTGTATCTGTTAATGGAGGAACCGGCAAGTGGACGAGAAGCTTTCCTTGTTCACGTCACTGTCACTGGCGCTATCCTCTTTAGGTAGGTCTTTTCAGACCAAAGAGATGCACTGAACGTGTGAATAGCGCAGTGCTCACAACATTATCAACTTTGCCTGCCTTCCATACCAGCCCTATAGTGACCAAAGCTTTCTTTGGTTTGGATACTACCATCGTCGTCCTCTTTACGATCGAATACATCGCCCGTTCCCTCGCACATTCTGATAAGTGGTCCCAGTATTATTCATGGGCCACTTCCTTTTTTGGAATACTTGACCTTTTGGCCATATTGCCATACTATATTGAGGTCGCTCAAAACGAAGACACAACCATCCTCTTTCGGTTTTCCATTCTTCGAACGTTTCGACTGTTGCGTGTGTTTAGAGCATTCAGATATCAGAACCAGATGCTTCTGACTATTGAAGTCATGTACGTCGCTGTCAAACGTTCCAAAGATGCGTTATGGGCACTCTCATTTTTTATCATTCTATTCCTCGTTCTCTTCTCTACCCTGATCTACTTTGCTGAGCGCGGAACATGGGATCCAACCGTGTCTGCATTTATCGATGCAGATGGCGACCCTTCCGCCTTTGACTCTATACCCAAAACGGCTTGGTTTAGTCTTGTTACAATGAGTACGGTAGGGTATGGTGAAGTTGTGCCCAAGAGTTTTTTAGGCAAGCTTTTGACGATACCTCTGTTGATGTTTGGTTTGTTGTTGATTGCATTGCCAAGTTTTGTATTGGGAAGAAATTTTGCGATTGTCTATGATGCCATGACGAGCCAATTGCCTCAGAATGTATGTATAAACCAATGCGAAGTTTCAGAATCAATTGATGGCAATCCATAGATGTCCCCGATTTCTTCACCATCGCATTCAACGCATCAAATCGACACTCTACCCGGCACAACAGAAGACATTCCCCTCTTACCCACTTCAATATCTCATGACCCAAACGCGCCACAACATCCTGACACAACACCACCGCATTCGCTTAGACCAGCCTTTTCTCGATCAGTGTCTTCTCTACCTTCTGGAAGCAAAAGCATATCGACAGGACAGGGAGATGCTGGACATGCTCCTAGAATGTGGGAGGGAGGTGTTGATGGGACGAGGTCGACCCTAGGATCTAGCTCTGGAAATTTGGGAGATAAACCTCATCGTGATCTAACCAATACTAAACTTGCCAAAAATCAACTTGTATGCTTGTCCCTCACAGAAACTGTTGTGAGCTGATGTATGATGAAGGTTTTGTTGGGACAAATAGATTCACTCCGCCAAACATTGGAGAAACAAGGCGAGTTGCTCAGCTTGTTAACCGAAGCCCTTGGTGTTACGATACCAGTAAATAAATTGAAGGACAAGGAAACAGAAATAGAAAAAGTGTTTGACTTGGGTGACGCAGATGAAGAAAAGTAAATGAGTAATAATTTTGTCATGATTATGCATGATTTTGTAACAGGATTTCACGAGTGGTCTCCGACGGCGGAATTTACTAAACGTTTAATGAGTTTGACAAATCATCTTTGTCTCGACAATTATCTTTTTATTATTATTAATATTTTTCTTCTTTTCTTTTCTCAAATTAGTATTTTCATTCACCAATTTAAAAAAGAACGGAATGGCGGCAGCTTCCAACTCTGTCCCACTCGATCCCAAATTGGGCAGAGCAGCAGACTTTGTCCGTCCAGATTTTCACCAAGTCAACCTCGACCTCGAGGGATATCTTAAATCTGAACGTGGATTCAAACTGGACGCTGACCAACAAATCTGTCCACTGTCCATTACCCCTCTTGGTTGCCCTCTTCCTCCTTCACAATGCCCATATCGACATACTACTCCAGGTTCTACCAACTTTCAGCCACCTCCTCCCCTCCCGTCCCATCCTCGTGAGCGCGAAAAGAAATTGACTGTCTGCAAACACTACCTTCGTAACCTCTGCAAAATGGGCGACAACTGCGAATATACCCATGATTTCAACCTTCGGACCATGCCTATCTGTATATGGTTTGTCAAGCAAGGAAAATGCGAGCTGGGCGGTGAATGTCTGTACTTTCACCCCCGCGATAGAAGGGTATCATGTCCAGACTATGATAGGGGCTTTTGCGTACTGGGGCCGCGTTGTCCAAGGAGACATGTGAGGACAAGACTGTGTGAGGCGTATGCGGCAGGATTCTGTCCAGACGGTAAAGACTGCAAACTCGCGCAGTAAGTTTTTCTACATTATATTTGCAGCATGCTGACCTATATAGCCCAATACCGGGACAACCTCCCTCCGAATCATACGTTAATCCCACTCCGCCTAATCCTGAGATGTTCACGGGTCCTCCACCTCAACTTCCAGCAGGGTACGGCCGTTGGCGAGAGTACAAGTACGATCCCAATGCCGTAGTGGTCCCTGCAGTAGCATGGGTTGAAGGCGGCTCGCTGTCCGGTTGGAGAGCTGGAGGCTTCTTATCAGCAAACGCTCGAAGGCAGCAACAATCTGGCGGAGGGGCCAGTGGTGGCGGGCCTGGGGGAGCCGGAGATGGGGGACCAAGAAAAGGTGGATGGCAGAAAGATCTCAGTCAAGTACTTTGCTTTGTGAGTGGATCCTTCCTTGTCTTAGATTTTCGATATTGACAAATTTTGCAGAGATGCAATCAGCATGGGCATTTCGCAAACAACTGTCCTAATCAATATGTGCCCGGTGACAGAGGAGGCAAGAGAAAAAACAATGATGATGGGTTTTAGTATCTATCCATAGACATTGAATTGTTGTATCAACCAAAAATGCATAACGATTGGACAAACCGAGACTGATGAAGGGGTAACATTATGGACGTTAAGAAAGGTCAACAAAAAGCGCTTTACTTTCTCCCTCTGTTTCTGTAATAAGCTTTCTTAGGTTCTCCGTCTTCATCATCAGTCTCATCCTCTTTAGATTTCTTTGCCTTGATGCTCCCTACACTAATATTCACTTTGGGAGGGACCGCAAATCCGAACGCCTTTCCCACTTTGGCCAGGTCCAACTTGTTGACATCAAATATCTTTTTAAGAGAATATGAAGCATACGCTTGGAGGTACGAGCGATACCCGTCTCGAGCAGAAGTGTTAAGATAGTGATTTTTTGAAATCAACGACTCTAGCTGTTTTTGTACGTCGGCAATTTTCTTGGTAGGAAATTGATATTCGTTAAGCGGTACTTTTGCCACTTTCAAGAACCTCAAAAAGCCCAGTTCAGAGGGTAACAAAAACAACAATGATTTGCCATGTTTCCCTGCTCGTGCAGTTCGACCCACTCGATGAATGTAATCACGTGGATCATCAGGTGGATCGAACTGAATGATCCAGTCAACTTTAGGAATGTCAAGGCCACGAGCGGCGACGTCTGTACACAAAAGTATACCAGAAGAGGCATTGCAGAACTCGAAGAATGTATTGGTACGCTTTTGTTGTTTTTGTTTACCCTATGCTCAATTAGGCTACATTCTATGAGATGTTGATTAAACTCACATGAAGATCAAGGACAGGTACATCAATATAATTTAGTAACTCCGCATGATACTTTACAGAGTTACAGCTCGAAAAGAAAACAATTACTTTTTTCTTCAAGTTTTTTTTGAGGAAAGTGAAAAGAAGCATGAACCGTTGATCGCTCTCACAAACAACATATCCTTGCTCCAACATGTCAACTGTCGAGGCTACCTTTGTTTCGTCTACGTTGATATAAAGCGGCCCTGGCCGAAGTGAGATACGGGCAAGATCAGTAACTTTGGTGGTTTGAGTAGCTGAAAAGAGCATTGATTGACGATTCTCTGTGTTTTTGTTAAATTTCATTGATATCACATCATCAAACATACCAGAAGGAAGAAGCTTGATGATCTGTTTCATCTCTTCCTCAAAACCAATCTCCAAGATCCTGTCCGCTTCATCAATGACCAGCGCTTTCAAGTTTTTGAACACAAATCCTTTAGTGTTCTATATCACCGTTAGTCAATCGACTCGACCTTTTACCTTGAGCTTACCTGTAAATGATCTAAAAGTCTACCAGGAGTGGCTACAATGAGGTTGACACCTTTAACAAGCTTGTCCGCTTCAGCTTTGCGATTGGCACCGCCCATCAGGACGCCAAATGTTTGAGAATGTCCCGACATGAGTTCTTTAGCGACACCAAAAATTTGAAGAGCAAGTTCTCGGGTAGGTGAAATGATGATTACACCAGTACCTATTATGTCTCAATTCCTTTTCTGGCATAATTTGTATACTCACCATTAACAGGCTTGAATCTCAGTGTACTCAACAGCTCAACACTGGGCACCAAAAAAGCCATCGTCTTTCCACTCCCTGTCCTCGCTGCACCCAAGACATCCTTGCCTGCCAGAAGAGGGGGGATCGTCCTCGCTTGCACTTCGGTCATTGTTTCAAAGCCCATTCGCTGTACTGCAGCTAAGGTAGGTTGAGATAGATTACAACTGGAGAATGGAACGCGCTCATAAGTCTGTCCTGGAGCTGTACGGGCGCCCAAAGCAGGGGTAGATGCCATATCACTATCTAAAGTGAACTTTGAAGACGAAGCTTCAGGAGATCCCTGAACCTGCTTCTTTGATGAGACATTGTCATGGGCTTGGCTTGTTCGTTTGCGTTTGTGAGTCGCTGATGAAGGAGACATTTTATTTTATTTATTTAGTTATTTTATTTTCATTTTTATCTATCATCAGAATTTTTGAACTTTTCTGGGATAAAATGAAATAAATAAATAGAATGAAATTAAGTGCCTAAATTTGTTAAAATTTTATTTCTCTTTTCTCTTTTCTTTTATCTTTCTTCATTCTATTATCATCTCTTTTTCTGTTGTAAAAAAACAAAAACAGTAGTGAGTACTCAGACTTCATATACTACACAATCCAATACTTGGATGACTCTTGTGTACCAATTTCAAACTAGAGTCTGTCAGGCGAAATGCCCATGACACATAAAAGCACTTTTCTGACCCTTCTTGTCTGGTATCTTGCTGTGACTGTTGAGGCATATATACTGACAACACGGAAGCCTTTAAGGGCTGATAGTGGCAAGGTTTCCTTGCATGCTTTTGTTAAGTCTGGTTAGTATCTATTCTCGTCTGTGTTTCTTTTTTTCATGATGTCCCCAATCGGGATTACCGTCTGAGCATGCTTTTCCCTACGGCGTAGTGATACGCTGCAGAGATTGGCGATATGCTGCTAAAACATGGCTGTTTTATTTTACTGATTCTGTATCGCCTGCTCACATCTAAATGCCGTGACTGACAGCTCGTGCTGACTGGTGATTTAGGTTGATTTGAACTAGCAAAGAAGTTTTCCAATTGGTCTAGGGTGCTTTTGTTCATGTGAGTATGGCTTCCTTACCAATCCTTTCGTATAATGTATCAACAAGTGATGATCACAACACGACGGTCTTCTTACAAAACCCATGGTGTAAAGGCCCGAAACCCAATATTTCCGGGCACTTATCTGAACCACTTTTTTCTTTAGCCTCTCTATCATTGAACATAAACTTATGAAGCTGACAGGATGTTAGCACATTATGGCCCCACATCAACCAGTGGCAGGGCCATCCAAACCTAAACATGCCAACCAGCCGGTAGCGTCATTATCGTTACCTCCTCCCACTCTCTCTTCTTTCAATTCTTCTCGTACTCTCTTTGCTCTTGCTTCACCCGTGCTGGGCCGGGCGGACAAGGTTCAGATATGGGATATTGCTTCCAATCGAGTCACTTCAGAATGGGAACTTCCTGCAGCCAGCAAGGCTACAACTCTGATCTGGACGAGTATACCAACTGATATCTCTAGCAAAAAGAAAAAGCGCAGAAAATCTGGCGCAGGTCAAGGTAGTGAGGAGGAAGTGGTGCTTGTCACTACTGAGATGAATCAGCTCGTTATCCTTTCTCCAAACAAAGACGAAATCTTGCGCACAGTTGATTTACCAGAACCGGTCACTGCCGCTTGGGCTGATAAGCATGCTTCACTACTCGCTACTCGGTCTTTCATTTTAATCCTTTCTCAGGACGCCTCGACAATAATTCAAACCTTTGTTCTACCTGCCAATGTCTCACCGTCTTCAGCCATTGCTGTACTTCCCACTACCACATCTGATACACTACACGTCTTGGTTGCTTCTACGGTTGTTGTCGCTCTTCATCTAGAGCTTTCATCTTCCAAAGTGAAGTACACCTCTTCGCCTTTGCCAGCTTCTGCCACATCTATCTCTTCCTTACACCCGTTACCCTTGACTGAGCAAGGAGTTTCTTTTCTCATCGTTTCAGAGGATGACAGAACCATTTCCCAATACACCTTGCCTTCACCTGAGGCGACTGCCAAACTGTCTTATCGCTATGCCTCGCCAACTCTTTACTCTGCTCATTCGCTTGCTGTTGAGTCGAACCTTTTAGCGGTGTTGCATGAGTCAAGTGAAATCTCTCTATTCCATCTTCCATCCACACTCGATTTTGCTCGTCCCAAATCTGATACCAGCCCTTCTACTGTCAAGCTTCTCGAGGGCAAAGACGAACGCATTGCCCATCTTGCGCGAGTGGCATTTGTTCCGACAAATGACGGGGAGCCTGGGTCTTTACTCTGTGGACGTATGATGGGTGGTGGAAGGCTTGTTTGGAACAGAGTAGTATATGAGTCTCCAGAAGGTGGACTAAAAGCAAACACTGTTCTTAACGTTGAGGCGCAAGATCTGTTATCTTCTGCTGCTGCTTCTGTAAGTTCTGACCACTATTTTCTCAAATCGCTGACACGATCTAGTCACTGTCGACTCATCGTTACATTGTGCCTAACAGCATCGTCGTTGCCCCTGAAGATGGCGACCAGGCTCTACAATCACAGCTTCCCGAAGACGTAGACATGGCTGAGCTTTCCCTAGGCGAGCGTATGCTTTCTAATAAAGAGACTCTCAATAAATCCTCTGTTGCTTCCAACGGCAAAACGGCCGCTGGCGTAGATGCGAACTTTGATGGCGTAGTAAACGCTGCTTCTTTGACTCGAGTTCTCGTCCAAGCTCTACACACCTCTGACCCTACTCTTCTTACTCTTTGTCTGTCTCACCGAAACCCTGTTCTCATCCGTAATACCATCCGCAAAATGCCAACATCACTCGCTTTGCCTTTACTTAAAGCCTGCGTAGAGCGTCTCGGCCAGGGTAAAGGTGCAAATAAGCGTGGGGGTGGACGTGGAGCAGGCCAAAACGAGCAACAAGGCAGAGGCTCAGTTGAGTGGGTAAAAGGTGTGCTCATCGAACGAGGATCCATCCTTATGACTATACCTTCTCTCCCCGTTCATCTTGTTTCGCTTTCACAGCTTCTCCAAAATCGCCTTGAGCTATACCAACCACTCACGTCCCTATCTGGCCGTCTTGACTTGGCCCTAGCTCAAATAGCCATGCGTCGTATGGCTGCTGAACAAGCTTTGGCTGGCGATGGTCAGAAAGGCGGCGAAGGCGAGGTCTATATAGAGGGTGAGAGTGATGATGAAGTCCCTCTCGAAATTGGAGGAGATGAAGGTGAAGTGGAAGATGTTGACATGCGAGGATTTTCCGAATCGTCAGAGGAGTCTGACGATGGCGATGAAGGCGTTACGGACGAAGAGTCTGAAGATCCTTTGGAAAGCGAAAGCGGGAATGAATTTTTGGATTTGGAAGCGGATGAAAGTGGGAGTGAAGATGAAGAGAGCGATGAAGACGAGTAAGGAATGCGAGAAGCATCATTTCACTCTAGTCACTGATACAATTCAGCACGCAGTAGAAAGTAGCATCATCATTGTGTATCATTGCATGTATATCAGCATCTTGCATCTGAACTTTTTGCAAGACGTTGCATCCAAGCCCTGCTTACATGCTTTGCTTCTTTTCATCATGACTTGAGAATCGGACCTCACGTCTGACCACTTAGCCAAGACTCGCCAAAAGACAGACGATTCTACGAGATTACTGACACTAGGAATGCTTGAGACAGTCCGAAAACATTTGCATCAGGCTCCTCAGCACTTTTGCATTCCTTGTGTGGCTCTATATACGGAAAAGATCTGTTCGCCATGGGTTTTACATTTGAGCGACGTTACGACGTCTCGAGCGTAGCTGCCAATCCTAGTCTGCTGGTTTTTACCCGTTTTTGTTGGCAAGTAGTTGAACCCCTGAGCCCACATCCTGATCCCATCCCTTCCAAGCTCTCAGTAGGAATGACAGCCTCAGCCATTCAAGTGTTATCGATACTTGTCAAAAACGGCCCATCGACCCATGAAGGGATACCATGTCCATTCTGTGGATGGTGGACACCACATTGTCAGAACGTTGGAATGATTGCGTGGAATATAGCCAATAAATAATAATGCAACGTAGATTGCATTGTTGTGACCTTTTCCTACAGAGCGTGCATCTTAATCATTCCTAATATTCATGACACACTGTCAGGACTGGGTCACTCGGGTGGTTACAGTGGTTATGCCCTTGGGACGAGATACTACTTAGTAGTTAGGATATGATATATAGAGACAGAAAGCTAGATTCATTCTCTGGGGTTGTGTCTCTGCGTTGTCTATCCTTATATACATCTTCTCCTGTCCAGTGTATCCAACCCAACACACAACCTCCACCATCCTTGCTTGCTGTGTTTCTGACACACACATGGTATGTTTTCCGCTTTAATCTCAAACCAACCCTGGCCATCTGCGCCAGTGTATGACATCCAGCCACAATCCCTCGACACTACTACAAAAAAACATGAGATGGGACGGAGAATACATCGAGCCAGGCTGTCGGTCCTGTACAACTGCAGCTCTTTCAATTTCCATACGTTATTGCTTCACACTATACATCACTGCTTTGCCAGAGCGACAACTATCTGCCAGACCTTTCGGCAGCTACGATACTCTATAACACCTCATGCGGACAGATCCAAACGTCCTTACAAGGGAGGTCTGGACGACGACGCCGAGGACTACTCTTGTGTTGTCCTAGCACCAGCCGTCGACGTTGGAACTGCACTCTGAGGGAATCTAAAGCGTTGAAGCATGTCGGATTATTTTTCGTCTCCGCTCGGTAGAGCATTGAGACCAAATTCCTCTACAATTTCGCTTCCCGTCATGAGCCGTTCGTCGTATATATCGTCTCCCAAAGTCGTGCACATAAACCTGTCACTATTGCCAGCTCTTCTAAAAATGGTTTGCGTATCCACGCTCTGCTTTTCTTCGTCGCTTCCATCCGTTTGAGATAGCTTCGACTTCCAATCCCAGGATAATCCGACGTTTTGTGGCTCTTGATCGTTCAGTATATCATAGACAGTCTGCGCACCAAGATTTGAATGGTTTTGGAGACCTTTGACATTTGCGTTTAAGAAACTTGGTACTGGCTCGGTCCTGACATGGCTTAAGATGAAAACTTGCTCGGTCCCCGGAGACTTGCAGATGTAAGTAACATGTCCTGAGCCCTTTTCACCAGCGTAATTGAAACTTCCTCCATCCCCGATGTGTTCTTGCTCGGCAGGTGAACGTTCCGGATGGTCCATTTTTAAAAGTGCAACAATGTAGGTAGGTGGGCGTATCGTCGCCGACTGCCAACTGATAAAGGTTTTCGTTTCTGCGATTCATGGTACCTTGTCGGTGTCGAGTGGAGTTTGAAAAATAACCCATAAAAGAAAAAGTCCAGTCCGTCAGCGATACTCGTCTCTATTCGTTCTCCGTCTGGAAGGCGTGTCGGAGTTCGTTTCTGGATAGGACAGCGCGGACGGCTTTGGAAATAGTTTGGATGATGCAAAGCGCTGTATACCCTGTGGCATGCTATGGGATGGTAGACTGGGCGTGGCAGTGTTGCTGCTCGAGAGTGGTTTAAAAAGTATCAACAGGGTATAAACAGCGTCATTCAATATCTTTTTCATTCCTGTCGGCTCTACCACCAAAGCATTGGATCATGTCCATGGTTGGTTGAGTCAGTTATGCTTGGCAGCGTTGAATAGCACCGCGACAGCACATCTGTCGCCAGGCTGAACAACGATGATGCATGTCGATGCTTGGTTGTTGTATAGATTGCATGTATAAAGAGTAGAATTATAGTAAAAACTGTCGAGTAAACATTAGTGAAACAAATTCTTGTGACGTGGGATTCATCAGTCATAACTATTCTACGTTGACCTATCTTAAACACAATTCCATCGCTCATCCTTATTCTGGCAATGCAGAGATTTCCGAATCCAGCTACGACCTAGAGTTTGTTGAGCTCATCACGGAGCTCTTAGCGATATGCTTCTGGAATTTTACGATTCTTTCGTCTTTCGTCGTTTTGCTCGTTAAGCCAATGCTTCACCGCTTTGCTTATATCACCTTCCGTTTCTCCTTTTTGTGTAAAGTCCGCCGTGTTCATCAACTCCACTTCTGACCAGTTTGTATTGTTTTCCGGGTCTTTCCACGTCTGCTTGACAGAAAAATCATCGCCATTCATAGTCCACTCCACTTTACTTTGTACAGTGTATGGCTTTCCAGTTCCAAAACAAGTGCGGTCAAAGTCAAGTTTGCCTACGAGTGAGGAATTACCCTTGCAAGATTGTCCGTTGCTCTGTTGGTCAGAGGGATGGCTGCCCGAATCCATTCTGCGAGATGAAATTACGATTTGGAAAAGCGGTCAGTGATTTATATATACTAGATCAGTTGGGTGGCAACCATGCAAGCCTCGATAGAACTTTGCGATATATAGGGAACATGATTGACCGTAGAGAGAAGTGCAAAGAAGGCGAGAAGTCGGTGGCTTCCATTCAGTACTTTGATCCTTTGCTTCGATGTTGAATGAGCGCCATGACGGGCTTACAATTCAGAACGTCATGGGATTGAGTCTTTTGTGGCTAGACATACGAATGGCTAGATTTTGGCAGCCGCACCGTCGAGATTTGCTAGAGTAGGTAAAGTGATGGAAAGGGTCGAGGTCAAGTAGTGTCTGTTTGCGTTTGAATGGCGTGGTATGGTGGTGGCGACTTGATTCAAGAGAGGTGAGGTGACATAGCTGACATCCTTGAGATGGGTGGTTTGGTGATTGTAGGAAATGAATGCTGCTGAGCAACGGAGAATGGCAGTAGGCTTTGAGGGTGGCCGTTGGAATGATCGCAGGTGGTGCTGTTGATAGCATGGCGAGGATTTATGGATGGGTGTGATAACCGGCCAGCTGTGTGAGCAACAAACAGCTGTGAATAGACATGGTGGGATGCGCAACGAGCTTGCTTTGGGTTGGATTAAACGGTTTGCTCGGGAATGCCAGAGCTGCGAGAAAAATATGCAAGATCTATTAGATTCCGACCGCAAAACCTCACATGTCATGCATAGAGATATTGCTATCACGACTTGATGTCCAATTGTATGCAGCTACCGCTGTACTGTCATGTTTGCAACCAAGCGGGTGACATGGTATATGGCGCAGTGCTCATTTGGGTGCTTTTGTAGGGGTACAGATCTGCCCACCCGTTGACACATCATCACAGATAGTTCACCTGGGAGATGAAAGCTCCCAGCTTTGCGTCAAACAGACTGCTGTTAATTGGCATCTCCAACGTGTGAAATGGATTTTTCATCACTGTATCAGCGTCTTGTGGTTTGATCAGCAGTGGTTCTCTGGACAAATAGTGGCTCACAAATTTCGTATATCCCACGTAATAGATCGTCTAGGCCAGATTGAGGTAAGCTATGCAACAAGACAAACTTTGTCCCTGTGGACGCCTGTCAAATACGCTGCGATGTCACATAAACATACCAGTAGGAGTCAGAAACACCCTTCCGGCCCAGCCCTCGGCTTCAAAAGATTCTATTCCACTTGCTGGGACACCATTACGCGATATACCAGGTGTTAGCTTCGCTGTGATGGCGTGGATACCGTGGAGGATTCCCGCCAAAGTAAGGATTGTGTTTACTGGTAAGGGTGGTAGTGTATCTGCAGAAATCAGCAACGGCAGATCATACAGTAGACTTGCCAGTATATGAACGTGAAAACACTAGTCCTCCAGCTTTGCTAATAATCCAAAGAGCATGAATAGTCATTGAGATCAAGTTGAGAAAGAATGGGAAATGTAATCTGTGATAGCAAGGTTTGGCGGCGATCGCCGCCAAATCACGTTTTTATCATGTGGTTAAATGCTTCCGTCCTTACTCGTCATTTCTTTTATGTTTAATAGATTTACGTTGACTTTTATCTTTTTGCAACTCTTACAATGTCTTCGGAAACCACAGAAGAGATCAAAATGTGAGTGTTTTTGGATGGCCGGCCATGGAATATGCTGATTGGTAGCGGTAGTACTGTCAAAGGTCCTCAAGATCTCAAACTGTCCATCTCGGTCGATCCTAGCAGGAGTGTGTTGGAATTGAAGGAATTGATTGCTTCGCAATGTGACGTTGAAAAAGACAGGCAGAGACTTATTTATTCCGGTATGCCGCCTTGGTGATGGCTGGGAAATGATTTGCTCATCAACATTAGGCAAGGTCTTGAAAGATGAGGAAGCGATTGCTAGCTACAAGATTCAAAACGGCCATACGATTCATATGGTCAAGGGCGCCGCCAAGAATGTATCAAATTCAGGCGCTCAACCAAATCAGACGCAAAGGTTGCCGCAAATGGGTACTGGGTTGAATGTCAGTGGGAATCCGATCGACAATGTTGAGAATATTCACCATGTATGGTGTTCTGCTCAAGATGGGATAGATACTTATCTCATTTTAGGGGCTTGCCGGTTTTAACCCTTTTGCTGGTCTGCAAGGAATCAACAATTTGAATGATCCCAACGCTGTAAGCTACAGAATACATTCCAACATCGCTGATCAGAGTCGTAGATGACGAATATGATGAACAGTCCCGAATTTCTTCAGAGCATGGCTGATATGATGTCGCGTCCCGAGGTTGTAGACCAGGTGAGCGGATAGAGTTCGATAGCTCATGCTAAATGAGTAAAGATTATTGCTTCCAACCCTCAACTCGCTTCAATGGGTCCACAAATCCGGCAAATGATGCAGTCGCCTTTCTTCCGATCCATGATGTCCAACCCCGCAACTCTTCGATCTGTATGACTTTTTGTTTTTTTTCTCTCATCTCAAACTGATAGTGTGTGTAGATGATGCAGATGCAGTCTGCAATGGGCGGCCAGGGTGGCCTTGGAGGAATGGGGGGATTCAATCCGTTTGGTCGTGCAGCCGGAGATAATAACGCGAGTACTGACAGCTCCAATCCACCAACGGACCCTTATCCGAATCTATTTGCGCCTAGTGCTGGCGCCGCCACCAACAATAATAACGGGGGCACACCATCAACTGGTGAACGATCTACCGAAAACGCTCAACCGGGCACCAACACGGGGGGGCTCCCACCTGGTCTTGCTGCACTTCTAGGCGGTCCAGATGCAGGAAGCCTTGGTACTGGGCAAGGCCAATTCCCTTCAGGCTTGGCCACTCTTCTTGGGCTCGGTGCAGCAGCAGGTTCTAATCCTACAGAAGGTGCAAATGTGGAAGCGGGCGGCAATCCGTTTGGTGGGTTCGACCCAGCCATGCTTTTCGGTGGTGGTCTTGGTGGTGGTCTTGGTGGCGGTCAGTCGCCGTGGGGCACAGCCCCCGCCCCTAGGGACGAGCGACCGCCAGAGGAGATTTATGCTACTCAACTCGGGCAATTAAATGGCATGGTAAATTTTAGTCTTTATCCTTTTGCACATAGACAGATGCTGATAAGTTGGCAGGGATTATGGGATGCTCAGAAAAATATCAGAGCGCTCAGAGCAACAGGAGGGAATGTAGAAGCTGCTATCGAGCTGATATTTTCTGGCCAGCTCGATCAATAGGTTAGATACTGCTTCAGATGTATCGGCAGGTTTTGGTCGGAGACAGATGGTCATTTGTATGGAGGCTTGTTCTCTAGTCTTGATTGTCGATGATGATTACATGTAGGCACATATTATGTTTTCTAATTTCTCTCCAACCCAAAATGATTTACATTAATTGATTCCATAAGATGAATTAATGTGCCACATTGGGGGCTTTGCTTCTAGCAGCTGCTTCCCAGTAAGCCCCACCAGGGAAAGCATAATCTCTCATGCTCTGTTCGTACATTTCGATTGAATAGCCGCCCTTTGAATTTGTGGGCACATTGTATCGACCTTCAGAATTGATGGAAACGGGATAAAGAAAATGCTCATGAAGGTGGCTGGTCTTATCAGCCCTCGTGTTTAAATACAAAACATCAATACTAGACTTACTCCACAAACTCAAGAACATTTCTCTCCATGTTGCCAGACACACAGATGTAGTCAATCAATGACAAGTGAATGACATATTCGCACAAACCTACACCTCCAGCATGTGGACAGACTGGCACACCGTATTTGGCCGACATAAGCAAGACGGAGAGGATTTCATTGACGCCTCCCAATCTACAAGAATCAATCTGACAAACGTCGATTGCGTCGAGTTGTAAGAGTTGCTTGAACGTCATACGGTTATGAGCGTGTTCGCCTGTAGCAACACCAATGTTGATGGGCTTGAGGGCTTTGCGAATGGCAGCGTGGCCCACGGCATCATCAGGTGCTGTTGGCTCTTCAATGAACCATGGTTTGAGAGGCTCGAGTATTTTCATATATTCAATTGCCTGAGGGACATCCCAAACCTCTGTTTGCTCTTGTAAGTGCCAATCTATGGTGTATGGTTGATTACAAGGATGTACTCACGATTGGCATCAACCATCAAGACACAACCAGTAGGACCAGCGTTCTTACCAGCTATAGAAGCGGGGTCAATGGGCTTGCGGTCTTTGGGTATGTTGGCAGGGTCATCAATAATGGATCGGATCAATCGACCTCGACGAAGGTCATCCTCTGGGTCAGCGCCAACCTTTAGCTACGTTCATGCTGTCAGATTTGACATTATCTCAAAAAAATGAGGCTAACCTTGAAGTGATTGAAACCTTGATTCAAGCTCTCTTTGGTCAACCTCTCGACCTTTTCATCCGAATACCCAAGCCAGCCGACACTGGTGGTGTAAGCTGGATAACCTCGCTTCTTGACTTCTGCCTCTCTCTGTGCCTTTCCAAGTTCTTTGGCTTTGAGAATTTCCAAAGCCTCAGCCGGGGTAAGTGCGTCCGTGATATACCGGAAAGAAGTTGCCTTGACAAATCTATTTAGAGTCAATAATGTGACGCTTTAATCTGAAAACAAGCTCACTCCTCGGGTGTAAAATCGACAATGAGTTTCCACAAAGGCTTCTTCTCATGTTTGGCGTAAAGATCCCAAACGGCATTTGAAATGGCTGCTGTAGCCAGGTGGATAACACCCTTCTCGGGCCCAAGCCAACGATGCTGAGGATCCGCAACGACTATGAGCCACATTCAATCAACGCTATCGCAACCACGAAAAAAAGACAGATATTACGGAAATCCCAGAATTTACCCATGTCGGCAAGGATGGGTTGCAAATCTAAACCGACAACACGTTTAGCTACTTGCTCTATGGCAAAGCAAACAATTTCATTTCCGCGCCCGATAGCTGCATGTCATGAGCAATATATACATTTGTTATGCAAACTATGCTACGTACTGAAGGTCATACCCTGGCCCTTGAGCTCAGAGTTGGTCTCGAGAACAATGTAAGCCGCAGAATAGTCGCATTCTTTATTCCTACATCATATCAGATTAGAGCATCTAGTCAGTGTAGACTCACATGGCGTCTGTGCCATCTCCCGTGACATTCCGTTTATCCCACGTCAACCCAGATTCAGCTCATCTGCAACAAGCTTACAGTCGGAAAACGGATATCTAGAAGGAATGTCAGTGCCAGTTGAAGGGCACCAGATTGACATGCAGGCTCACCATGGACGGAAAATTTTGTAATCTTAAGCTTAGACATGACAAGTAATGCTCTTTGAAAGCAAAAAAACACATTTGAATAATCCTTTTTATTTTATTTCTGACTTTATATATCAATATTACTTGCCTACCAAAGAGCTCTACACCGGCCCGGTGATGGCCCGAATTTTGATACCGCGTGAACGGTCCGGTTTCCCGTATCTCAACGGAGATTGCAGCAATGTCCACTCTCAACGCGTATGATTGTGCCTGAAAGTAACTTTTATTGTTTAATCCCTGTCTATTTAAGTTTTTTCTTTTTTCTTTTTCAAAACAAAGAAAATATTAGAAAAATAATAATTGGAAAACTAAGAACAATGAACAGAGCGAAAATCATGTTGGAAGCGGCTATGGAGATGGCGAAGATAGCAGAGAGAGTGGTGACTAGGAAGGAGACAAGATGACAAGCGGGTAAAGACTAAAGTTCTTTCTAGTTGTGGCTGTCACCTACGACAAGTATCGTTCCTGCGGGTCATGCAAGTCTTTAGGGCTAGAAAGGTATATCTGTCTTTTGTTCTAGGTAATTAACATCAATCAGCTCATTTTTGGCTGTTGTTTTCGTCAATTGTTGATCGCAATCAGAATGTATCAGTGTCTGGCAATTCTATATAACTCAATTCGACGAGGTTTGACGGTTGTTGAGCAGGCAATACGATTGAATACAAGTCGAAATCGCAGTATCTCGAGTCTACGATGGAGTATCACAACAGTCATGGCAGCTTCATCTCGCCCTCTGTATCGGCAGTTTCTACTCACCACTTTCTCAAATACCATACATCATCTTCAAGCATTGCCCCGGAGTCAGCCATGGACCCAAGATATTCCCTTGAAAGGCCTCCTACTCCGGGATCGCAATCACCGCCAACTCCTTCAGAAGATGTCTCTCCAAGAGATGGCCTCCTCAGATTGAGCTCTTCAAGGGCTTTGCAGTGTGCTATCGACACTGATTCTCCTCGGTCTTCTGGAAGGATTACTCATCGTTCGCCATCTCAAACAAGCCTTCAATACAATCGTCGACTTGCTCAGCCTGTCGAGCTGAATCTAGTACCTGTTACGCTCCACCAGTCGAATTTTACTCCTAGCTTGAGCCATGACGGCGACTTCCCCTTTCTCGACAGGAACTCTTTCATCCAGAAAAATTCATCTGATCTAGACGAAGAGGAGAAAGTTGATGGCTTGATAGAAAGCAGTGGAAGCGAAGAGGAGTGCGAGATACTATCGGGTAGTAAATTATGTAATGGCTCTTTCAGAGTCTGGGAGAACAAGAAAGAAAGACCGATGTCTATCAAGTCCAAATTGGAAGAGAATCAATCGTCAACAGAATGTAAAAAGGCTTTATATCCTTACCAAAATGCCTTTGTGTCTACTGCGACTAACGAAAAGTATTCTTGTCATCCAATGCCATCATCAACAGCGCCAAGTACGGCACCATTCGTCTTTCTTCCGGTCAAGCCCAGATTTCGCAGGCTTTTTGCCTTTACCCAATCCAGAGATTTCTTCTGCACTCTGTTACCAGCGATTATTTTCTCTGTCCTTTCAGCTCTCATCCAGCCATACATGTCAATCGTCATCGGAGACGCCTTTGCCATATTCGCGGCATATCCTATGCTCGCGTCGCTTGCTACTCAAGCAGATCGTGCAGCATTTAAAGAGGGCGTGGGAAAGACGTCTACCAAGTTAGTCGTTGCTGGTATCCTTGCTTGCGTGTTCAACTACTTCAAAGGCGTGATGTGGACTAGATATGGCGAATTTGTGGCCGACAAGTTAAGGATGAGATTTTACAACAGCGTACAAGCAAAGAGTATGAAATGGTTTGATATGGGCATGGGACTGAGAGAAGAAGAGGAAGGGGAAGGAAAGGAGTATGACACAATTGGAGCGGGAGGCTTGATGACAAAATTCAATAGGTGCAGCGTTTCTGCATCTTTACAAGACTCTAAACTGACTTTAGAACAATAGAGAAGTTGATGACGTTCGCTTGGCCACCTCTTCTGCGTTTGGTCACGTCGTTCAAAACGGTTTCACCTTCTTCCTATGCTTCATCCTTGCTGTCGTTAAATGCCCTTCGCTAGCGTTTGCAACTCTATCCACTGTTCCGCTTATTGTTGCTATTCAAATATCTACTCAAATAGCTAGTGGTTCTCTTTTGGCTGCGGAACGTCGATTTTTAGCTGAGGCTTCCACAATAGTGGAACATTCAACAGCCTCTATTGCCACTGTCAAGGTCCATAATGCGCAACAAATAGAGGAACAGAGGTTTGCGACTCTGACAGAGAGAAGCAAAGCCACCGTTATCAAACAGGGTCTTGTATGGGGTCTCTCTGCGGGTTTTACCGATTTCTTTCTTCTAGGAACTTTTGTCCTTGGATTTTGGTATGGCGCCAAGATTGTAAGAGAAGACAGGACTTCTTCTGGGGCTGTCATGACATGTTTTTGGGCGGCGTTGTTTTCTGCAACATATCTACAGCAAATTATTCCTCACCTTACAGCCTTGACGAAGGGTAAGGCCTCAATGGCATCACTATTAACAATCATCCAAGATGAATCTGCGCAACCGTTTGGTGGGACTCTTCCTCCCAAGACTTTTTCAAACGGGTCAACAGTTCAAAAGAGAAGAAATAATTCTCAATTCTTAATTGTGGAGGTTAACGGTCCGAAGCGATGCCATGGTGAATTCAACTTTACCCATGTCTCTTTTGTTTATCCATCCAGACCCAATAACTTCGTCCTTCAAAACGTCTCTCTGTTTATTCCTGCAGGGGAAACTACATTCATTGTAGGAGGTTCTGGTTCTGGGAAATCCACCATTGCTCAGCTTTTAATGAGATTTTATGACCCAGTTGCCGGAGGAATTACTATGGATGATCAGCCATTCTCTGACATTGAGACAGCTTACATTCGAGAAAAAATTTCGCTGGTTCATCAAGATTGTATTCTATTCGACTTGTCAGTACATGAAAACATTGCAATAGGTCTCGCACCAGCTGGTGTTGATCCCAAGACGAATGTGAGGACTCCAGCAGATGTTACACGGGCAGAAGTTGTAGAGGCTTGCAAGATGGCAATGATTCACGATTTCGTTCAGAGTTTGCCCCTTGGATATGATACAAAATTGGGAACGGGTGGATCCAGCTTGAGTGGTGGACAGAGGCAGAAAATAGCGATTGCTAGAGCAAGAATAAGGCATCCCACTGTTCTCATCCTTGGTGAGCATGCTTTGAACATGGAAAGGTGAAATGGACTGATGTGCAACAGATGAGGCAACATCAGCGTTGGATGCTACTTCCCGGGTCCTCGTCTATCAAAACATCAAAGCCTGGAGAAAGCACAAATCCACCATTGTCGTCACTCATGATCTCACTCAGATAGTATCAGACGACTTTGTCTATGTCATGGATAATGGTATTGTTGCTGAACAAGGCTTTCGTATCGACTTGCAGAAAAAACATGACGGTCTGTTTTTCCGTATGGCTACAGAGCAAAACGCAAACCCTATACCCGTTAAAGACATACAACCTCAATGGCAAAAAGGGTTAGATGCAATCCTCAATATGGAACCAGAGTTTGAAGAAATCGTTCATATTGGTATAGAGAATGGCGTTAGGCCTCCGACACCTTGTATGGGCATGGCGATGGACGAGAGTGGCTTGTTGTATAGCAATGTGCTTGAAGAACATGCGCGGAGAAAGCAATTCACTCAGTTGCAAAAACAACCTTCCAAAATTAGTCTCACCACGCCTGAAAAGCCTCTTTCCTGGGAAGTTGACCAGCTGCAACAAAAATCCAGCAGGCAAAGACTTTTTAAATTGGGTTCAATCAGTGCTGTTAGTCAGCTGAGTCTAGTTGGAAAAAAGTCTAGTATTGGTGATCGTGATTCACTTGAAAGATCGAGTCATGATATCAATACACAGTGGAAAGACGAATCGCAAAGAAAACTGGCTACTGGCGATGTCCTTTTGCAGAGTGTTTATCCCGAAAAGAATTCGCTCGGAAGGAGAAGTATGTTCACTCCAAGACATCAGAGAACCATGTCTGAAAGAACAGACGATGATCCCAGAGGTTCCTTGCTCAAATATCAATACGACAATGCGCATCATAAAAAAAGCGCATATACAGGACCCATAGACCTTTCCAGTCGTATTCCGAGCCTCTTTTCACTCATCAAAATGCACTTTCCGTCTCTTCCCTCTAAACATCTCTTGGCTATTGGATGCTTGGGCTCTATAAGCCAGGGAGCCATGACTCCTATTTGGTCGTTTTTTCTTGCCAAACTGATGGCAATTGTTGGAACAGGCGGAGCTGATATATCTTCTCTGACCAAGTACGGACTCATCATTCTTGCTTTATGTGCTACTCAAGGTTTTTCCAATTGCGTAAGAGAATACTCGCTTGTCAATCTTTCTGCTCAATGGACGTATCTGGTACGGAATATGGCGTTCCATAGACTCATGAAGCAGGATAAAACATTCTTTGATCTATCGCCCAACTGTCCCTCTCGTCTCGTTCAAATTTTGGTCAAAGATGCTGATGATGCCAAGGCTATCTTAAGCAATGTGATTGGTAAAGCTGTGACTGTGACCACCATGGTTGGCTTTGGCATCCTATGGGCTATGATAGTGCAATGGCGTTTGACCTTGATTGGGCTGGCCCTTGGCCCTTTGTTTGGATGTTTTATGGCTTTAAATTCTTGGTTACTCGAAAAATTTGAAACCAAGTACAAAAGTATGAGGGATGAAATTGGAAAGGCTTTCTATGAAGCAAGTTTTATTCCGAGTGGGTTGAAATGACCGCTAATGAAGTACTTAGAGTGTTGCCAACATTCGAGGTATCAGAGCAATGGCTCTTGATGGCGCATTTCACAAGAGATTTGTCACGAATGTCAAGATGGCAAAAAGAATTGGAGATCGCTCGGCTTGGGCTATCGCCATTGGGGGTAGTGTGGCAGGTGGATTGCCTCTGTTTGCTCAAGGTATATGCTTTTGGTGTGGTACAATGCAGACGACGATGGCTGATTATTGCTAGCTCTCATGAATTTTGCTGGCTCAACGTTCATCCTGCAAGGAAAGATGGACTATGAGCAGATGTTGCAAGTCTACAACCTTGTGCTTTTCAGTCTGACCTTTGGGAGCAGCTTGCTTGACTTTGGTGAGCGTAGCGACACTTTTTTAATATTCAGATACTGACACAAACTGCAGTTCCTACCATTGCTAAAGCTTGTGTAGCTGCTCGCGACTTCAACCGTATCTACTTTCTCGATGAATCCACCACTGAATCCCGCGGTATCTTTCGGTACCCTATCAATGGAAAGGTTTCCTTTTCTCGCGTACAATTTTCCTACCCATCGCGACCGGGTATACCTGTTTTGGAGGATATCAGTTTTACTCTCAACCCAGGAGAATGCGTTGCCATCGTTGGTCCATCAGGATCGGGCAAGTCAACGGTTGCGTCTTTACTGCAAAAGTTATATGTTCCTTCTGATGGCGAGATCTTACTTGGTGACCAAAATCTGCTTGATGCAGATGTTGCTTGGCTCCGTGAACACATCGCCGTTGTCTCTCAATCTGCCGACCTTTTTGACGCTACTGTAGCCGATAACATCTCTTATGGTATCTCAGATTTACCTCTGACAGAAATCTACCGAGCTGCCAAAGCAGCCAACATTCATGACTTCATCATGACTCTGCCTCAAGGGTACAACACCCGTTTAGGAGAAAATGCTGCTTTAATATCAGGTGGACAAGCACAGAGGTTACAAATTGCAAGAGCTATATGCCGTGCGAGCAAGATCCTGATCTTGGATGAATGTACCAGCGCTTTGGATCCTGATAATGCAAAAGCTATACTGGATACTATTCTGGACATCAAAGAGGTGAGCATCGATGGCAACTAGTGGCTATCACGCATAGAGTTCCTAACAACTATCGGAAGAGTCGAACCACGATATTTATCACTCACTCGCTAAATGCTATGCGGCGATGTGACAGAGTCATATGCCTCGGTGAAGGGACAGTTCAAGAAGAAGGAACGTATGATGAGCTTTTGAAAAAAGGTGGCGTGTTTGCCCAGCTGATGCAGACAGGCGAATGGGAGTAATCTTGAACGTCCAGGTGATGTAGGAATGAATTCTCACATATAGAAAACAATATTTTCGAGAATCCATTGTACGATAAGTGAATTAGCAAAGAGGTTATAGTAATTTTTTGCAATATAGATATTCTTTTAGTCTTGTACTACCAACCATTATGTAGTAAGATATGAAAGTGGGATTGACAGTACCAATATGATGGCATGTTTGAATAGATGCAGCTCCCATTTTGAGCCAAAAGCATATTTCTTTGATGGGATTGTGACAGGACGTTGTCAGGACCATGTACAAGGAAAGGATATAAGAACACAGCATACTGTGTATGCAGAGGAATGGTATAGTTGGTTGAACTAGAACGTGGCTGAAGGATGCAGAGCAAACAAGATATAAGGAAGGGATTGTGGTTCATAGTTCCCCAAGGAATGAATCTTGATAGCTGTCTTCATCTATTTGAGATAGATACTCCTAGATACTCCACTCGTCCCAAGGACTCCCAGACCAAGCCCAAGAACAACCTCATTCCTGACAGAAGATTCATTCCTTCTATTCCTTGCGACGAGACAATTCATGCCAGAGTCTACAATTGTAACTCGATCAGCATCTCGAAAGCAACTAGAGAAAACCACCCATCCATCTGAAACACAAACCAACATGTCTTCAACTCCTCCAGCCCAAGTGGGCGAAACCACCGTCGAGCTCTTACGAGCCGAGATCGAAGCCCTCCGAGCTGAGCTCAGAGAGAAACGAAATGACCGGACACCATTGTCCGTCCTAACCCATCCTAGTCGCCCACAATCCCCAGAAACCCCAGAAGAGCCAAGTCTTATGTCTCATAAAAACATAAAAATCAACATGCCTGAAGAATTCACAGGCCATGCAGACAATGTACCAACATTCTTGACACAGGTACGTATGTATACGGACCTGCAAACCCGCATATTCGTGCATGACAGCGAGAAAATTCTTTTCGCTGGCTCACTCTTCCGTGGCAAAGCGGCAAAGTGGTGGGCCGTCATGTACGGTACACACCCGCGACCAGCATGGTTCCAAAGCTTGCCTTTGTTTGAGAGGGGAGTAGAAATAATATTTGGACGACAGGATCGTCGATTTGAAGCCGCTAAACAGATGAAAAAGCTCACACAGAACAAATCTGCCGCAGAATACTACAGCCAGTTCCTGCAATACCAGGTAGTAGCCGGATTGGGGGAAATCGCTGACATCATAGCATTCAAGGAAGGTTTGAAACCTCGAGTACTGGATGCCTTGGCTGCTCTGCCGAACGAACCCTCCAACCTTACTGACCTGGCCGATCTAGCCATTCGGTTGGACCAACGGCTTTACGAGCGCGAGTCCGAGACCCGTGCTAAAAGACCAGACGAGAGGTCTTTCTTAGTACGTCCCGAGAAGAAAAACATGCCTACCGCTTTCACACAATCCAACGACTACTCTCAGAAGCTACCAAGCAAAATTGTAGAGACGAAATCCTATAATAGGTACCGTCAGCCTCAGACAAAACATATAAACCAAGAGGAAAAGGAACGACGCATGGAGAACAACCTGTGCCTCTATTGTGGAGAGGCAGGACACCAGCGTTTCGAGTGCCCAAAGAAACCAAGACTCACTGACAGTCCAAAGCCAAAAAACAATCCGTCGCGATCGGACAACGGGTTCAGCCCATCGCGAGTATAGTCAGAACTCACCCCAGTGTAAATAACCATGACGATCCCCTCTGTGTAGTACCAGTGTCAATAATCGAAAAACCTGATCAGCCTGCCCGCGCGTTAGTGGACAGCGGATCAACCAAAAACATAATTGATAGAGATTTCGCCAAGCAGCTTGACGTTGCAATGATACCCAAGGAGGTCCCAGAGCATCCAATCCTGGCAGATGGATCAGCCTCTAGGCAAGGACCTATCACCCACGAAGTTTCACTGACCTTGTTGGTAGGAGAAGGTTTCGCTCCCTATTCAACCACATTCCAAGTTATGCCCCTTGGTGTCGCCCCACTTCTCTTAGGTGCACCATTCTTTCGCAAATATAACCCTGTCCTCGACTACAACAACCAGGTAATCCGCCCTACTGTCACGACTGCTAACATCACCACCACCACCGTTGATCTTCCCCCGGATTATCTGGACTTCGCTGATGTATTCAACGAACGCGAAGCAGAAGCCTTACCACCGCATCGCTCCTTCGACCACCGGATACCGCTTCTAGAAGGTAAAGCCCCCGGGTATGGCCCGATATACAACCTCTCTATTACAGAGCAGGAAGCACTTCGCAAATACCTGGATGAGATGTTGGATAAAGGTTTCATCCGATACTCTGAATCTCCCGCTGGCGCTCCTGTTCTATTCGTAAAGAAGAAAGACGGCTCTCTCCGTCTATGCGTTGATTACAGGAATCTAAATAGCATCACAGTGAAGAACCGTTACCCCTTGCCGCTTGCCCCCGACTTGATCGACAAACTCAAGTCCGCAAGCGTATTCACCAAGATAGACCTCAGGAATGCGTATAATAACGTCCGAATAGCTGAAGGCGAAGAATGGAAAACCGCCTTTCGGACTCGTTATGGTCTATTCGAGTATCTTGTGATGCCATTCGGGCTCACGAATGCTCCGGCTACGTTCCAACATTTCATGAACTATATCTTCCGTGACGTAACTGACGACTTTGTAGTAACGTACCTAGATGATATCCTCATCTTCTCTGAATCCGAAGAATCTCATCGACAGCATGTTCGATTAGTCCTATCGAGACTTCGTCAATATCATTTATTCGCCAAACTGGAAAAATGCGAATTTCATACCACCTCAGTAGAGTATCTGGGCTATCAAATATCCCCCTCAGGGTTGAAAATGGATCCTGCAAAAGTCAAGTCCATTCAAGAATGGCCCGCTCCAGCCAACCTTCACGACCTTCGAGTCTTCCTAGGATTCGTTAACTTCTATCGCAGATTTATCAGTAACTTCTCGCACACTGCAGAACCTTTGACTCGCTTAACTAGGAAGGACCAACCCTATGTCTTTGGTGAACCCCAGCAGGACGCCTTCGACTCTTTGAAAAACTCCGTTGCTTCCGCTCCAGTCCTCCGTCATTTTCAACCAGAGGATCCAATTATCGTCGAGACCGATGCGTCGGACTATGCGATAGGCGCAGTGATTTCCCAACGTGACTCTGCTGGGTCAACCAGACCCATCGCTTTCGCCTCTAGGCGATTATCCCCTGCAGAGTTGAACTATCCGGTTCACGATAAGGAATTTTTGGCTATCTTTTGGGCTTTCAAAGTCTGGAGACACTACTTGGAAGGAGCCAAGGAACCTGTGTTAGTGTTGACAGACCATCACAGTCTTCAACACTTTATGACGACGAAGCAACTTACTCGTCGGCAGGCTAGATGGGCAGAGTTCATGGGCGAATTCAACTTGCACATTCAGTATCGCCCCGGCAAGTCAGCAGCTAAGCCAGACGCTCTGTCCCGTCGCCCAGACTATAAGCCCGCAGATCATAAATCTACTTCATTATCTGCGGAGCTGAACCCTCAGAACCTACGCGCTATGATAGACATCAATCGTGTTAGAGTACTAGCGATAACCACTTCGAGAATCCCCACGTTGGTCAATGACATCCTCAGCGCATACCTTTCCGATCCGGAACTTCCAAAACTAGAAGCCAAAGCTCGCGAGAGCCACTCCGAAGTTACCATCGATGAGCAAGGATTGCTGCGATATCAAGGTAGCTTATATGTCCCTCCCGATCTCAGGATAACCATCCTTCGAGATTGTCACGACTCTACGACTTCAGGACACCCGGGTAGAATGCGTACTCTGGCAAAGCTTCAACGGCACTATTGGTGGCCGAAAATGAGGAAAGATGCGTTCCGGTATGTGGACTCTTGTTCCGACTGTCAAAGAACCAAGGTTCCCAGGCAGAAACCTGTAGGGTTCTTGAAACCTCTTCCAGTACCAGAACGTCCCTGGCAGCATGTTACTGCTGACTTCATTACAGGGTTGCCACCTTCCCAGGGATTTGATTCTATCCTGGTCATCGTCGACAGATTCACGAAGATGGCCGTATTCGTCCCTACAACGTCACGAGTCACCTCCGCCGAGTTCTCTGACATTTTCTTTAGGGTAGTCTATTGTCGATATGGTCTTCCGGAGACCTTGACAACCGACCGAGGGAAGGAATTTGACGCTAGCTTCTGGCAGACGTTAGCTCAAATCATAGGTATCGATCACCGAATGTCAACAGCGTATCATCCCCAAACGGATGGCCAAACGGAGATCGTCAACCAGTGGTTGGAGCAATACCTAAGACTTTACGTGGACACTGCTCAGTCCAACTGGACTTCTCTGCTGGCTCATGCCGAGCTATGCTATAACAGCCACGTGAGTGCTTCTACCGGAATATCGCCTCTTAGAGCTTTGACTGGTTACGAGCCAACCCTGTCCCTGTTTGACCTGGACGCTCAAAGGCTTCATCGTGAGTCTCCAGCCGCAATCGACCGAGCACAAGAGATCAAGAAATTGCATCGATACCTACGGTTACAGCTTGGTCAGCAACAGACGATTTGGAAGAAGCACTACGATAAGAAACGCTCGCCCGTGCCGTTCAAGGTGGGTGATCTCGTATTGCTAAGTACCAAGAATCTCCGTACGGTTCGTCCGTCGAAGAAGTTGGAAAACCGTTGGATAGGTCCCTTCGAAATCCTCGAACAGATCAACGAAAACGCATTCCGACTTAAACTTCCACGACAAATGCGTATACACCCTGTGCTTCCAGCAACATCCCTCCGTCGCTACGTCGAGAGAGGAAACGGAAACACTTCTGCGAATGCACCTACTTCTGCGAATGCACCTACTTCTGCGAATGCACCCACTTCTGCGAATGCACCCACTTCTGCGAATGCACCTACTCCTGCGAATGCACACTCTTCTGCGAATGCAAATCCCTCTGCGAATGCAAACGTTCCAGCGAACGTAACTAACCCGGCGAGTACAGTTCCATCAGAGAATGATAATCTTCCTGTGATAACTGCTCCTAGGTTACCCGAGATCGAGGTAGTGATCGATGAGAGATCATCCACCGAGAACACCAAAGAATTCCTGATCAAGTGGCTTGGTAAACCACCGACAGATAATTCATGGATCTCCCTCCAGCAAGCTCAGCAAGATGACCGCTGGGAAGAACTGCTACGAGATTTCCAAGCAAGTAGAAAGGCAATTCCATCAAATCGACAAAAGGCTCCCAGAGGATGGAAAGGCTGGGTACTGGAACCCATTGATAAGCCTCAACCCAAAGAAAACACTGTCACTGGACCTACCTCACAATATGGACGACCACTGCGAGCATCGCGAAGATTACTTGAAACTGGTTAAGTATTCATTTCATGCGAGTTATTGTAGAACAGTGACTATTACTCCTAGGAAAATAAAATAAAAGAGAAAAGAAAAAGAAATCCCTGCCACCGGAATTACAACACACGATTTAATCCCGTTCCATTCTTACGTAACCTTCATCGAAAGTCATTCCATTTATCTTCTTCATCATTTCAGACATTTCTTCAATCTCATCTTTAATCAATACTTCAAACGACTTCTGCGAAGTCGCCTTAGGAGGGGGAGAATGTCAGGACCATGTACAAGGAAAGGATATAAAAACACAGCATACTGTGTATGCAGAGGAATGGTATAGTTGGTTGAACTAGAACGTGGCTGAAGGATGCAGAGCAAACAAGATATAAGGAAGGGATTGTGGTTCATAGTTCCCCAAGGAATGAATCTTGATAGCTGTCTTCATCTATTTGAGATAGATACTCCTAGATACTCCACTCGTCCCAAGGACTCCCAGACCAAGCCCAAGAACAACCTCATTCCTGACAGACGTGTTCATAGCTTCCCAGAGAAAGGCCGGGAGGGCACAGCATATAGTGTATGCCTCATACATGGTATAGTTGGTGCAACTGAGACCTGGCCGACGGACACAGAAACAAGGATATAAAGAAGGACACATCATTCATACATTCCCAGGAAATGAGTCTTGATAGCCGTCTGAGTCTATCTAGTTAGACACATCTTACCAGGTTACTCTCGTCCCAAGGCCTTCAGTTAAGACCCGAGAATCCATCCAAGTCCTGAAACCCAAGTCGCTCTCAGCTTACAAAGCAAGTTATGTCGGCTGAGAAAGGATACAAGAGACTCCTGTAGTTCTTTTTGTAGTTATTACATACTCAACGTTCAAGATGGTAGGCCGAGTTGGGCTATTACTATTATTTTGTAAAGGTAGTTGCTTGTGGCTCATGCTTTATACATAAGGAAAGGCATGTCTCGATTTATGATTGCTGCTTTTATGGATATGCTTCTACTTGTGGGAAAAAAAGAAAGACATGAGTCTTAGGCTAAATGGTATTATAACCAGGTTTATGGTTTATGCCATATCAATCTTATAAAGTGCAGCTGTATATGGAATAACTTGTTGTTTTGGATTCACGCATGTGCATCTTGTGGTGGTCTTACTGAGAAAATAGCTGTCCTAATCATTCATAAACGTCAATTTGTCGCTACAAACAGATAATAAATTTACTTTTAAGATTGCAATTGGCTTGATTCCTCATACCGTTTTCAAACATATTAAGTGATCAAGAGATGACAGAAATCATATTCAGCACTGATGTCAACATTACATTATCAGAATGGAAAGTGTAAAATAATCTATCTTCTAATCCACAAACCTATCCAGACAGGCCATAACCTACTAGTCACTGTTTCTTCTTTCTCTTTTTCTTCCTTCTCTCTTTCTTCCTTCTCTTCTTTCTCTTGATTCTTTTCTTTTTTTTCTTTCTCTTCCTTCTCTTTTATTCTTGTCACCCCACTTATTTCTTCTACTTCTAATTGGTGTTGGTAGTTGCTTTTTTTCTAATAATGTTTTTAATGCGGGAAATTTCTCAAAGGCTCTCCCCATAAACTTCTTCTGCTTAGCTACTTTGAATTTGGGCATCCAATCATCTTTCAAAAGTTCGTGTTCATATTCGGGCGCAAAGTTAGGAAGCATTACTTTCTCTTCATATTCATATTTGTCAATGTATTTAGAAAACAACTCGCCATCTGGGTGGTAATGTCGCTTCATGTACATTTTGAATAGAAAGATGATACCGATAGGAAGGGCTGCACCAACGGCCATAGGCGCTGATTTAGTTTTGAGGGTAACAGCTTTTTGCCATGTTAATGAGGCTTATCCAAATACGATAGAAAAAACGTACTGAGTACCATCAACAACTGCATGAAAACAGTTGCAATCAAAACTCGATTGATTATAACCTTCCAACTCTTACCATCAGTTTCTTTGGAATCAAAGACATATTTGAGCTGATTTGTATGCTAGGATTTGGATTTTGGTCATCAAAAGCGGTTCTATGTTTTATTGTATCAAACGACTCACAATGATAAAGACAGTCCAAAAGTATATGGATGCGCAAATTACTACAAGAGGGGCTAAAGGCGCATACATCAAGCTGCAAACGACAAGTTAGACCTCCTTGGTGGTCATAAACCACTACGCATCAGACTCACCCTACCACCATTGCAAATAACTGTTGATAATTGTCAGCTTCCTTTTCTTTTCGTTCTAATGGAAAAGCACATACTACATGTGAATATTCTATAGCAAACTAAACAACGATTCTCAGTAAATAAACTCTTTGGATTGCAACGACTCACCTCAAAACGTTCAGGTTGGGCGATCTCAGCCAAGTCATGAGGAGTTTTCATCAAGAGTAATCGTGGCGCTTTCAGCAAAAGCCTTGGTATCTGTAACAGTTGAATACAAGCCACAATTGAACGGATGCTGCAAACAAGTCAATCAGCGTTTTTCTCTAATTCCATGGCTAATTAAAAGTGACGCACGGATACCACGACAACCAGTACGAAGATTCTGAGATATAAGCCCTTGTAATTTTTGCTGGCATGTTACCTAAACTGGCATATATGGTTGACCAGCTCTCTTTACCAACATCTTCTGCAATTGTCAAGTACGTCTCGTAAATAACTCCCAACAATGAAAAAACGATAAAATTTGATACTAGCAAGAAAACAAACAGCTGTCGAATGACAGTCTTGTCTAGTTGTCCTCTTGTAAGGGCTCCTGACCAGCGGGACAGGCGGCGCATAATGTATGGGAGAAGGTAAGAAAACATGGCGGAAATGGTGGCTGGAAGAACACCAGCCAAGACAGTGAACACTGCTTTCCAAAATAACGATGATTCTGCTAGCTTGGCTAAAGCCGGCCAGCGGTTAATCGTCTATACCACATTTTATCCGTAAGACATAAATTTTGATCAAGAATAATGATGAGCTTACAGTACCCATATTGGCCAACACAGTAATGAATATCAACGGAATTGTGTTGATGAAACAAATGATCACCAGCGCAACTTTGCCAATGATTGCGTGAGAATGTCTCGACTTCGCATCCTTTTCAAGATTCCGCCAAAGTACATTGTGCGACCTAGGAGCTCTCTGGACATGGTATTCGGCTGCCTTCAATCTTTCTTTTCTATTTTTGATAATCTCTCTGGCTTCTCTGGCAGTTGGCACTGTCACAAATGCCGAAGTGACTGAACCTCGTAATACTGTGGATGTAACGTCGATTTGATCATTACGAATTTGTTCTTGTAAGTCTTCAATCTCTTTTTTCTTATCGATGGCTTTTTGTCTGTGCCAATCAATCAGCTCATCGCAAGCTTTTGCCACCTCAAATACGTGTCTTACATTCTGTTTTTTACTAATTCGGACTTGCCGCACATGGCGCTCGCACAGCTATCATAGAATACTCCTGTACCCGGATGGTCGTCTGTTTCCATTGCCACATCCTTGATGGCCGCCTTGATGGCCCACTGGAGATACTTGTTTTTGAAGTCTTCCATTTTTTCGTGTAGAGGATTCATATTGTGAATAGCAAACCAAACCGTGGCTTGTGTGTTGTCCCGTTGAATACCAAGAACATGCGACTTTATGTATTCTTTGGCATCAGCAACAGTGTGAATATTTTTTTTCCGATCGGGTTTTATGTCGAGATTAGTTATCATGACAGTTTTGAAAGAGACTTCGTTGTAATTCCTAATATAGGTTAGTTTGAGAAAGTTTGGATAGTAGAGACAACTTGCTTATATGTCCATTCTTGGACCAATTTAAGGTGATGTGCGGACGCTTTAAGTACTACACATACTTCAATCAAAACCCGCACATCCCATATACCTTGACTCACCAAAAACTATCACTAACATGGTCACAATCCATTCGAAAGAAATGTGAATCAAGAGACCGTTACTAGTCACATTGGCCGCTGTCAAAAGCTGTGGGTTATTAATCACTGAAGTATTGTTGGCGTTTCCTTTATTTGGCATTGTCGATGACGATGCACCCTTGTTGGTATCGGAAGATTGCAGTTGGTCTTGATTGTTGGACGTGATTGCACTTGTTCCTCCATAAGACGTACGAGTGTTGAGAAGGTAATTTATATAGGCTAGGAAACTAGCTAAAATGGAAATGACTGTAAAGAGATATTTGAGGGTACGAAGAAAGATAAGATAAATTACAGCATCCAAACCTAACATATGGAGTGTCCTGTATTCATTTGTTAGCATTAAAAGTGGCAACAGCAAGGACATACTTTTTGTCTTGCTCGAATAAGCTCACTTGAGCATTGTGTGAACTACTCTCTTCACCCTTGTTCTTCATTTTCCTTAAATGCAAACATTTGGGCATCACCGACTTAATTTCCACTGATATCTCTCTCCAAGTCGGTTTGAGCCACCCAAAATAACCGATCTCTGACTGCAATATCAATCAGTGGTGTCCCTTTCGGAAACTGGTTGTTACCCACTCTGGGTGCTCTAGCTAACCATCTCCCAGGATCATTGTCTCCAATGGGATAATATTCCGGTTCATTTTTCTCTTTTTCCTTTTCTAACTTTTTCTTTTCCTCTTTAGATTTCTTCTTTTCCTCTTTAGATTCTTTTTCTTTAGTTGCTTTTAAATCATTAAACACTGCTTTGTCCTTTTCATCCTCCAATTTTTTTCCAGGTGCCAGAGACGATTTGTGGACCTTAAGGCGAGGGAGATATATCAGCTTCCAGCGCAGCCGGACAGCCGAGTATGCAAGGATGATAAGGAGCTGCAAGGGTCAGCATAGCACCAATGCACAACCGACATCCTTACTGATCCAATCGCAGTGAGCGCCCAGGCGGCCAAGATGGATTTGGCAGAAACATTCCAGTGTTCCTCTGCCTTTTGAATAAGATCCGAAGCAGTAATACCACCAACAGTAGAGCTGGACGGGCCAACTGATGTTGCTGAAGTAGCAGCGCCATCTTGTCTCACCGTTAGCGCTTCAAAAGATCTCTTCAAAAGATTGTGATGGGTTGAAAGTGAGCGACATGGCGGATGAGTTAAAAGAGGCGGCATGAATTAATGGTCTTATAAACATTGTGTGCTTCTGCTCATACCACCTTGTCCTTCTCAGTGTTTCTGTTGACCACGACGAGTTGAAATGTCTGTATCATACAGCATTGATATCGTCCTCTTGCATGTGTTTTCTGTCTAGGTTTCAGTAGGAGCCACAGTGAAAGGATGATTGGCTCTTGCTGGCAGAGGGCGGGTCCAGCTATGAAAGGACTGCTTCCTGGATAATCAACTAAAAGGTTCGTCAGAATTATGTTGAGCAAACTTTTCGATAACAAAGTAGTTACTCTTCTTTTGTTGGCATTATCGCTGCGACAGTTGAGTCTTGCTTTATTTGGGACCTTTTGGATAACTTTCCTCTTGTCCTTGTCCAGCTTCACCAACACACATTCTATTCCCATATCTGTATTCTTCTACTTGAGAGTATAAAAGATAGTTTAAAATAAGAAATACAAAGATTTCTTTGTATGTATATCGGCTTTCAGCGGCGAATGGGTCCGAGGTTGTGTTGGCGGCAATGTCCGCTTACCAAGTCCATGTCCGTCTTTTTTCATATTCGTCTCATTCTTAATTCTCTTCATTTTCGTTCTTTTCTTCTTCTTTTATTCACGCAGCCATGATACGACCACTTTCCCGTGTTATTACCTCTGCCTCCTCTAGCAGGATAGCGGCCAGGTCTTTTGCCATCGCAAGCAACGTTGTGAGACCCCGGATGTGCGTTGAGTGAGAGGGGGATACGATGGTAAATGGATTGGTAAAGAAAGCTGATAGTATGATCAAGCGGCTCTCGAATAACCCTTTTACAGCGACAAAATTTAGCACTGTGTTCTGGATTTCATACTTCATTCCTTCTCCATGGTATGTCGCTCGAATAGCGGGAATGTATATCTGCTGATTGGATACAGCCGAAACTGTCAAAGTTCCTCAAATGGCCGAATCGATAACAGAAGGCACATTGAAACAATGGAACAAGGCGGTCGGCGATTTTGTTAAACAGGATGAAGAAATTGCTACTATTGAGACAGACAAGGTATACTCCAGTTTATTTTCGGAGTCACGTCTGACATTGGGTAGATCGATGTTTCTGTCAATGCACCCATTTCTGGCAAAATCACTGAATTCCTCGCCGAAGAGGAGGATACTGTATCTGTCGGCCAGGACCTTTTGCGGATTGAACCGGGAGAAAGCGGCCCCGAAACCTCAGAGCCCAATCCTCAGGCCAAGTCTGAGGCCAAGAACGCTGAGGAGGGCAACAAAGATGAGGCTGCGCCCGCTGCCGCCAAAGAAAAGGGTGCTGGAGAAAAGACTCATGCCCAGCAGGAACAATCTGCCCCCAAGTTGGAAAAGAGTGAGGCTGAAAAGCCTGCTCCAAAACAAGAGGAAAAACCCGCCCTAAAAACGGAAAAGAAGGACGTTCAACCCGAGAAAGCTCTTGGTAGCAGAAATGAGACGCGTGTTAAAATGTCTCGAATGCGACAAACAATCGCTCAACGACTCAAGGCTTCCCAGAATGCTGCGGCTTCCCTCACTACCTTTAACGAAATCGACATGTCTTCCCTCATGGAGTTTAGAAAACTCTACAAGGATGGCATCTTAAAGAACGAAGGCGTCAAATTTGGCTTCATGTCATCCTTTGCGAAGGCAGCTTGTCTCGCTCTCAAAGAAATTCCCGCCGCCAACGCCAGCATCGAGGGTGACACTATCGTGTACCGAGACTACGTCGATCTGTCTGTCGCTGTAGCAACTCCCAAGGGTCTCGTCACGCCGGTAGTGAGAAATGCTGAGAGCATGGGTCTGATTGAGATTGAGCAAGCTATCGCCGACTTGGGTAAAAAGGTGAGTCAACGCCTTGTGAAGAGATTGCTGATACTCGTATAGGCCCGGGATGGCAAGCTGACTATTGAAGACATGTCTGGTGGTTCCTTCACCATTTCCAATGGTGGAGTCTTTGGATCTCTATACGGAACGCCCATGTAAGCGGCATAGACACTTACCCAGTTACGATACTGACTGGTTTATCATCAGCATCAACCTGCCCCAAGCTGCTGTTCTCGGTATGCACTCGATCAAGGAAAAGCCTGTGGTCGTTGATGGTCAGATCGTCATTCGACCTATCATGGTTGTTGCTCTTACGTATGACCATCGTCTACTTGATGGTAGAGAAGCAGTCACTTTCCTCGGTTAGTTTTTAACCCTTATTTCTTTTGCATGGTTAGCTTAACAAAGTTTAGTTCGAGTCAAGGAATACATTGAAGACTCCAGGAGGATGCTACTCCCTTCTCCCATCTAATACTATAGTCTCGGACGACAGCAACGTAATTAAAAGTTCATTGGTGTACTTTATTTTTCATGCAGCATTGATGGTAATTAGAAGACGCTTGAAACGAAAAAAGTGATGATGTGACGTCACTACTGAAAGACAACATTTCATGTTAATAAAATTGTGTACATCTAAATACATTCTTGTTTTTATTTCATTCTACCTTTTCCTTTTGATTTCTGTCTTGTAATAAGACGGCAGGGTGAGGAGCAAGCGGCCACGTCCTATCAATAACCCTGTCTAGGAGTGCACATTGCAAATTGCTTTGTTAGCCATGTCGTGAGTCGTTCTTTTTATATAGTGATCGATTCTGACTGGGAATCAGGAGCACAACACCAGGTGCTCTATCCGCATCAACTTCTTCTTTTGTAACATCCTTAATCGTCAATACCGCAGTTGCTGGAGGAGAGCTGGTAGCGTTCATCGTCATCAGGAGATGGATCAAAGCTATGTGAGGGAAATTGTTATATTGTTGAGGTTAATGGCTCATTAATGGCGATCAGCTACGAGCCGAGGACTTATATCCCCCCAAAAAATAATCAAGCA
This sequence comes from Cryptococcus depauperatus CBS 7841, assembly GCF_001720195.1. NCBI lineage: Eukaryota > Fungi > Basidiomycota > Tremellomycetes > Tremellales > Cryptococcaceae > Cryptococcus > Cryptococcus depauperatus. The sequence continues at coordinate 251,481 of NC_089472.1, read as the reverse complement.
CCTGTGTTGAGCCGGCATCCGTTTTGGTCAATATGGCAAATCATTACTGTCGACCCAGAAGAGATACTCTACAAAAATGGTGTTGACCCATATTTCTTTGTCCGATTTCTAATCATGATGACAAAAGCCATGATCCCAATATGGCTGATTTCGTGGATCGTTCTATTGCCAGTGGATTCGGTCAACTCTAATGTGAACAACAAGTCGGGCTTGGATGTGTTCACGTATGGAAATGTCGCCAGGAATAAGCAGTCTAGATTATGGGTTCATTTAGTTTTGGATTATGTCTTTATTTGTAAGTGTCTTGAAAGGATAGAATTAGCGATTGATGGTGATGTTAGTTTTTGTTCTATGGCTGATATGGAGAGAAATGAAACATTGGCTTGTCATTCGTCAGCGACACCTCACCAATCCCAGCCACTCCCGCTTGGCGCAAGCCAACACGGTGCTTGTCACTGGTATCCCGAGACATTACCTTGATGAAGGAAGGCTTGCACAACTCTTCTCGCATTTACCTGGTGGCGTCAAGAGAATTTGGCTGAACAGGTCAGTGCGTCCATCCATTGTCTTCTAGCCAACTGATCAAGGAGAATAGAGACTTAAAAGAGATGCCAGATTTGTACGAACGTCGGATGCATGCCACGAAGGAACTTGAATCAGCTCAGGTTAGTCTGATCAAGTTTGCCAGAAAATACAAATTGTCCAGAGAATTGCAAGTTAAAAAACTGGACCGAAAGGATAAGCCAATTCCTGACACTTTAACTGGTGCTGTCAATCCTCAGTTAATCGGCGATTCTGTCAATGGCCCCAATTTAGAATATCGGAAAAACAAACTATCAATTGCTGAAAACGGGGAAAGCTATACATCGCCAGATGAACTGGGACTCGCCGACCGGCTTGTTCCGCGATCCAAACGACCAACTCATCGAATAAAACCCAGTTGGTCTCCTTTTAGCTTAGGTTTCCTTGGTATTGGTAAGAAAATGGATACTATTGAGTGGGCGAGAAGAGAAATTGCGTATTGTACCGAAGAATTGGAGAAGAGTAGAGCGCAACTACGCAGGGATATTGATACTCCTGGTGTGACGCAAGAGAATTACCCACCACTCAACTCAGCTTTCATTCATTTCAACCAGCAAATAGCAGCTCATATGGCACAGCAATGTCTAACGCATAATCAACCGTCAGTTGGTCTTGTGTTGTATTAACCATGGTTATTGACCAGAGGACTAGATATATCATGAGTGCTCGTTACATTGAACAGTCCCCTGACAACGTCATTTGGAGGAATCTGTCGATGAACCAGTACGAAAGGAACATCCGACAGGCCTTATCATGGGGTGCTACGTTTGGTCTAATCTTACTTTGGGCTACTCCAGGTTCGTTACTTCATTTTCCACATATTCAAAGATTGTTTAATCACTAGTTGTTTAGTGGCCTTCATTGGTGTGCTTTCGAATGTCAAAACGCTTACTGATAAATACCATTGGCTTGCCTGGATCAACGGCAAAAGCTTTGGAAAGAAGGTTTTACAAGGTGTCATTAGTGGTGTTCTTCCTCCTGTTCTATTGGCTCTTCTCTTACAATTAGTACCTTTTATCTTGAGACGTACGCAACCATTGTTTTTGAGTCCACAACAGCCAGCTGAAAATTTCTTAGAGCTTGCTTCATTAGAAGGAATTCCGAGTAAAACTGGGGTTGAATTAAATCTCATGACTCGTTTCTTTCTGTTCTTAGTCATTGTGAGTCTTCGTACATACAGACTTCATATCAAAGTTCCTGGCAAAACTCATTGCGTTTGTAGAACACATTCTTTGTCATCACACTTGCCGCAGGTCTCATCAGCGCGGTTCAACAATTTGCAAACGATCCTAGTTCCGTTGCAAACACACTTGCAACTCAAATGCCTACCGCTTCTACTTTTTTTATCACCCTCATTTTGACACAATTTACAGGCACTATGGGTACTCTGTTGCGATTAATCAACCTGATTTTGTACTATGTACAAATTATATTACTAGGTGGAACTCCGTGAGCATGCTCAATTATCTTGCTTTGCCACGGATCTAATTGTTGTCTGTCGCAGGCGGTCTGTATTTACGTCAAGATACAATTTGAATACTCCAGATTGGGGCGAGACATTCCCACGTATCACAGTTTATGCTGTAATTAGTGAGTCTAGTCATATAACGTGAGTTTACGACTTATCATCATGGGTAGTGCTGGCATACTGTGTTATCTCTCCCATCATCAACGGTTTTGGAGCCGCCTTTTTCCTCTTTGCCACCTTAGTGTACAAATACCTTTTTATTTGGGTCATTGACCAACCACCTTCATCTGATACCGGTGGTCTCTTCTTTCCCAAGGCTATCACACATGTCTTTGTCGGTATGTATGTTCAAGAAGTGTGTATGGCGGCGTTGTTCTTTTTAGCGAGAAATGAACAAGAAAAAGCCTCCGCTATTCCGCAAGGAGTTTTGATGATTGTCCTTGTTGCTTGTACAGTAAGTATATCTCTTGACATTGTTGATGCTGCGATTGAATCAACAATGCCCAGGCTGCCTGTCAATACATCATTGTAGTATCATACGAACCTCTTAAAACTTCTCTACCTTTATCGCTAGCACACCTCTGTTATGGAATGCCAGAAGCGAAAAATCATGAAGGTAATGTCATAGAAGAAGATTACCAAGAAGGTCCTGGTGCACCTCTACAATTCAACAGTTCCAATGAGCCTCTGACAGGAAGAACCCTTGACCAGAATGTCGGGAAAAATGAGTTTAGACAAGAGAGTAGTCCCTTGTGGATTAATGACACTTCTGCAGGCAAGCCTGTTCCTACGGAGGAGGGGAGGAAGTCAAGTGAAGAACAAATGTTGGGACAAAGGGCATCAGTCACAGATAGAACTGTAACAGAACGAGACTATGTGTCCGCGTTGAGTGGGAATGATGTAGAACTAGGTGCAAACAGCACGCCAAGTGCGCCACCGCCTCAACTTTCGACTTTGTTTGTTTCACTAAACACTCTTTCATCTGCTGGACAACCCACGTTTGAATCTCCTGCCATTCACCCTTTACCAACACGACCCCAATCAAATACTGAAGACACCGAGGAGGGAGAGAACACAGAGAAGTATTTTGCCATTCCTGGAGGACCCGGCATCATTTCGCGCAAGATGGACGACAACAATGACCCAAATGCCTTCTTCCATCCAGCCACCAAGGAAAAACAGAGAATTATATGGCTACCGCAAGATGAGCTTGGACTGTGTCAGGCAGAGATGGAAGTAAATGAGAGGGAAGGGGTAAAGACGAGTTCAAGGGGTGCTTGGCTAAATTCCAAGGCAAGTCAAGTTTATCCAATTAAACGAGTATCTAACTGATACCATGGCATTCAGGGCAAAGTGCAGATTTCTGAACCCCCTCCGGACGAAACATAAGAGCTTACGATCCTAATGTATTATAATGAATAAATGGAAGGGTAATAACATAATATATTTACATATCTTGGAATCATAAGCGTATTTCACAAATGAATCAATGACAATCGTTTCACTGCCTCTTGGCTCTCCATCATGTATGTTTCAAAACAAGAATTGGCTGCAACGCATATCTCAAGAGCTTTATTGTACTATGATTCAGTACACAAGATCTTAATCGCAACATTCTTATCTATGTTTATAGAGTGGAACCGTAATGGGCTTGCTGGGCTATATCAATCGATCAGCTTCATCGATGCCATCATTCATTCAAGATGACAGATATAGACGTCAACGTACCTGGATTGCCTAGAGCAGGATTACTTGAAGCAGGAATGCCGGGGCCAGTGCCGACGAATTTGCCATTGCCAACATAGTTGTAGCCACCGTGTCCATAAGACTCCTCGGCCTTGATGCGCTTGTCTGGGCATACATGTCAGCAAAATGACCAGTGGAGTATCAAAAGGCGTACAAATAAGCCAGAACGCATGGATATGGCCACTAAGCTGAAGTTAGCGGAGTTAGACAAAAGCAAAACGAGTAACATACGGAAGATAACCCTGTCAATTCCAAAGAAAATAAAGTCAGTCCTCAGAAATACACAACGTCGCATCATTCTTTCAACATACCAATATCGTCAATAGCTAAGCTGAACCGTTAGGCTCCTACATACGCTTTCCATAGAGACTGATACGTACAATGTTAATTAACAAATCACAGCTGCATCCAGTAATAAATGCAGCGGCCGCAGGGGGAAAAATGATGGCCACAATGATGAGGACTATGTCTGAACCTCTGACAGGCATTGTAAGTAGTAATGTTATCGAATGTAATGTTATAGAATGTAAAGGTTTTAAAAACAGATTGTTGAAAGACAAAAGACAAAAGGTGTTAAATGTGAAATGGAACATTGTGTATGACGACCAGCCAATGACGATTTTACTTGAACACGTGGTTGCCACGTGGTCATAGAGGTATATATTTAGCAAGCTGACAAGTTCAAGTCAAGATAAATTTTATTAGGACAAGGGCGAAAAGATGGAGACTTACATGAGATTATAAAGATCAAAAGACAAAAATTGGAGCGATTGGGAGTTGGACACTCTTCTCGACTAGTTTCAGCCCTAGGGATCTTGAGAATGCGACAGGCCATGCATACTCAAGACCTCGCTATATTTTCCAGAGAAACTCTTTCAGACTATCTAGCCCGTTGCCCTCCTCCACCCTTTCTCTCTTGTTTTGTTCAGACTTGTATGCGCCTAGACCACTTGCTGCCCATTCGATCTCAACACCTTCTACATCTTCCCATCTGAATGGCCCTTTCCCTCCCCAAACGAGCGTTTCGTCATCCTCTTCATCTTGTTGCGAGGCCGCAGAAGAAGAGAAGAGCCGAGAGAAGAAGCCGCTGGAAGAAGCAGCGACAGCATCGATACCTTCAACCTTACCGCCCGACACACCCTGTGTGGTCTTCAAGCGGTCCATCTCTCTAGCCAGTATAGATTTGAGCCTTTCTACGGACAATTTTGATGCTGATTCGGGGATATCAGGTGGACAATGTGTCGAGGGTGGGTTAGGTCGGACTAGAAGATCGGTTTTATGAGCGAGCAGCAAAAGCTGAGGGGCTGTCGAGGATGGTGGGAGACGAGCTGAGACGTTCGCGAGTGCTACCAGAATTGAAAAAAGTTGTCTGTGACCAGGGCAGAGTTAGGAAAGCTCATCAGGCTGGGATTGCTCACTCGGCAACGGCAGAGGCATTCCTGATAATCCCCTGAATGTCCACCACAAATACTACAGCTGTAGCATTCCCTACGTATGCTTTGAGTTCGCCTATCAGTCTTGGATGCCCTGGTAAGTCGACAAGGCGAATTTGCTTGCTTAATCCGTCTTGGTAAGGTGATGGAAGAACAATGGTAGTATCTGAAGGTATGATGGATGTGTGAGTTAGAGGATAGGTATTATACACCAGCTATCACCGGTAGATAAGCCAATGCGGATGCAAATGAGTGACATGATAGTCACTTTTGTAAACAGACTGGTCTTGCCTCCGTCAGAGGGTCCAGTGAGCAATATCGTAGCAGGTCCTTTTCGTCTCAAGCTTCCTCCCTCTCGCCTGAAAACTGATAAACGAGAGTCAGCCGTCGCTTGCCAGGCATTTATGTTTTTCATCACAACTCACATGCCAAAAAAAGGAGCAGAACTGCTAGACCACCAGCAGCTGCGACAAACTTGGGATCTTGTAGCAGCGGATGGGCCAGCATTGTCGTCAGTGGGCTTGCTTCTGGCTCAACATAGTAAAATTCTTTGGGTGTATTAGCTTCTCTGCCATTCATGTTGCTGCTTTCTTTTTTTATCTTAAAAGTTATTCTTTTAAAACAAAGACATTGTAATAATTCTAATCATCTAAAGGTCAAGTCACGTGACCTAACACTTGGATGTGCACGACCAATGATATCAACCATTCTTTTTTCCTTTTATTGTTTGAAGAAGAAAAGCAGCGACTATGGCCGATGCCAATGACCCAAAAATTGCAGAAGGTGAGCCTAGGGCAAGAATGGCGATGGACTGAGCAATGATAGCCTATGAGAAGATTAGGAGCAACGGGTCAGAGGACAACTGGCTGCTTCTCGACTATGAGGTGTGTCATCAAGCTATATCGTCGTCTCCTATAGATAATTTCCTGATTGTGTTTGGGACCTTTTGCTCGCATTGTATACGGCCAACTCGACGTGCCAATCTTTGACTCTTGCCCATCGACCTACTCAAGTCTGAGAAATCCGACAAACTTGTTTTAACTGCTACTGGCACAGGCGGTCTTTCCGAACTTACTTCAAGCCTCAAGCCAGAGAATGCTTCATTTGCATACGCCAAGGTGCGATATGTGAATGATGAACATTCCTTTAGAGAAAAGTTTGTTTTGATCGTTTGGATAGGAGAGAACGTCAAAGTCATGAGGAGAGCGAAAGTGAGCTACTTTTATCATGTCCTGCTGTGGCACAGTAGGGGAAGTGCTAATGCCAACCAGGTTTCTGTCCATGTGGCGGACGTTAAAAAGGTTCTCCGCGCCTACTCTATCGAAGTATCTGCTTCCTCGCCAACGGACCTTAAGCAGGTCAGTCTCTTTGCCCACAAAACAAGATGTAGCTGAATGTTGCTCGGGCAGGACGATATTGTTACTCGCTTACGACGAGCTGGTGGAGCCAACTATGACCGATCCAAATTTGACTAAAAGATGAGACACTGTTGGTGTTTTTTTTTAGAGTCTATGAGATGCATACACTGCATAGCGGCTGAAGAGAATCTCTATACGGCTTTAGGACGCTTCATCTATTTGAATTGCCTACTTGAATAGACACAATCGTAATAGAAGCATTTATGAAATGAAATGAAAAAGCGGCGATGTCCGCTTCCGTTGGAAACGTTGTTTCTGTTTATGTTGATTTGACCCTTTAGAACATTGTCTTTATACTTTTGTAAATACATTACACTATCCATGACTTTTTGAGCAAATTGTATTTAAAAAACTTTGCAACATTGTAAGCCGAGTCAAAGACGAGGGAATACCGGGGAGTGGGCTTAACAGGACAGTCTTATCTCTTGACTTGGATCTATTCGACAAAGGAATATTGCTATGCCGTCTATTTCAAGTCCTGGCGAGGATGAGCAATTATTGGGAGCGTTGAATGGAAGTTTGAGGCCATCTATACCTGGCAACATGGCAGATAAGCAGGCGAGAACAGAGACTTTCCAAAAGGTTCGTCATTTATCTTCTTTGTGATTTCCAACATTGACTTTCGAGAATATGTATAGGTCAAGCCCATATGCGTATCGCTAATGGCTCTAGCTTCTGATAATCCTACGCCGTATTCTGAGCATCACAAGCTGATTGACCAACTTTACTCTCTTGTGGCTTCTGTCCCAGCTCATACGCTTGATCCTGCCATGATCAACTATGTCCTCTTCCCTCTCACCACTACCATGCGCCAATCAAACCCTGCAGCTCTTCCAGACAATTTTCTGGAGGCCGCTTTCAATTTTTTGGCTTTTATGGTTAGGATGTGGAGGCTGGCCGAAGGTGGTATGAGCTTGGCAGCATGGGAGCAGCTTTGGAAGTTTGGGGTATCTGCAGTTGAACCGAGAGTGATTAGCGAGAAGGGAAAAGGCAAGGGCAAAGAAATTGGCCAGGAAGTTTTGGTTCATGCTGTAAGCTTCCTGACGGCCCTCTTGGCGCCATCTACAGGACCAGGATCAGATAAAGCTGAGCATCCATCTCCTGCAATGTTGAGTCGTGTAGCAACTCCAAAATCGCCAATGCTTCCCACCCTTTTCCAAACAATCACTATTCTTTTAGAATCGAGCTTTCCAAACCCATCCTACTCAGAGCTACAACTGTCCTCTCTCAAGTTGCTTCAACCTCTTATCAACCTTTACTTGAGAAACATGCATCCGGTACTGGCCGCGGTGTTACCAGGTACCGTCAGTAAGATGACAAGACTCATCAGTTCAGAAGGAAAGAACCTCAAAGGAGAGATTGCCAGCAAAGCGTCACATATTATTGAAGACGTCGTCACTCTGACCCTCAATGATCAAGATCTGCAGCAGATTGGTGTTTTGAAAAAGCAAGCAGAGGATCTCAGTCAATTGGCAGATTGGGAAGCTTCTAACTCAGTCTCTCCTGGTGTATTACCAACGGTCTCGATAGATAATACATCCCCCGCTCAATTGGACCCATTCCCTCCCTTATCGATATCATATCTTTCCTTCACTGCAATTCAACTATTATCAACCATTTCGCCTGTGCTCTTTACGTTAGTCGCTCACCCTTCCGATCTAGCACGTTGTGCTGCAATCTCTTTATCCCATTCCTTTATCACACAATGTTCCGCGTCATTGCCTCTTCTTGTTCCAAGAGCTTTAACCTGCCTTTTGCTTCTTTCCCAGGATACTTTTGATCCAGTCAGACACGATGCCCGTCGACAATTACGTCACGTCTTAGCCAACGAATCTCTTCTTCTCTCACCTGTTCTAATCGATATTCTCAACGATGCCATTAACTCGCTTCCACGCTTAGTCACTTCACAGCAAGATACGAAAGTCGACGAGCTGGTCAGACTCGTCACTGCTATTGCAGAAATATCCACCGAGTCCAGTCGGGCTCAGCTGTACAAGGAGACAGACAGGAGAAATGTCATTGCGGAGTTACTGGGTCCAAATGGTAATGTCGAGCGATGGAGCTGGACCCTTCTCGAATGTTTAGAGCTCAAAAGACCAACTAGTTTCACAGCATCTGCAGCCACACCAGAACGCGCAGCTCGTCTTGGTTGGGAAGGCGGATTGTCTTCAACCTCTGGAATGGCCGCAAAGTTGTTACAAAGCGGAAGTGGCGACGCGGAATCAGATGGATTAGGACAATATCCTCATTTGTCTTTGAGATACGTTGAATCTGAGACGACAAAAAAACGAATTGAGACTATGCTCTCTGCTTTGGGAAGTGCAGGAGAAGAAAATTCTTTATATTCTGTGGAACATTTTGTTCTTTTTGCAAAAGCCAATAGGCATAAAAATGTCGCCAAAGCAGTGTCTGCATTATGGGTGGCCGAGAACTTACTAGAAGGTGTGATGGTGACACAAGTTGAAGGGGTAGAGGGGAAAGTCGGCAGAAAGACGAGAAAGATGGCAAGAGAAATGGCAAAGGTAGCTGTATCAATTGATGAGGACGAAGAAGAAGATGAGGAAGAGATCACCTGTGGACCTCAAGATGATGAAGCTCTGTTGCCTATTGAACGCAAAAAGGGTGTAGACACCATAACGACGCTCTTGGATCGAAGACCCCTCCCAAATTCCTACACTTCGGCCGAAACATTTCGACTTCATACCCAAACTCAGCGCATACTACTCACCGCACTATCCCTACAATCATTTTCCCTTTCAGCTCAAATCTTATCATCTTCATTCCGTCCATTGCTCTTGTCAACATTATACATGATCCTCTCACACTTGGCTTCTCCACAACCCATTATACAGTCATACGCGTCCCTTACACTTGAACACGTCGCTCATCATGCTGGATATACATCACCCTCGGCCCTTGTTCTTGACAATATCGACTATGTGGTCAACACTGTTACTCAGCGTCTCACTTACCAACGCCTTTCGACCACTGCGCCATTAGTGCTCATCGCAATGATTCGTTTAGTGGGCGATGCTATATTACCTCTTGTGCAAGAAGTCGTGGACGAGGTATTTGATGCTCTAGATGATTATCATGGATACGAAACGATGGCAAGCAGTCTTCTAGCGGTACTTGTCACTCTGATTGAAGTTATGAGCAAAGAAGCGGAAGCTGAGGAACCTGATGAGCATAGACTAAGGAAACAGCAGGAGATGAGTAGAATAGAGAAAGCTCCAAGACCGGAAGAAGACTTCGCGGAATTTGACAAGTGGTGGAACGAAAGGGCAAATAGAAGAGGACAGGAAGTCAAAGAAATTTTGGAGAGAGCACCCCAGCATGCTTGGGGAAGTGAAAATATCCGAAAAAATGAGTCAAATGGAGAAAACGATGACGATTTGAGAATGGAGGACGTCGAGGAAGAGCCTCCTTCCAGATCACAGCAAGTTACTACTCGTATACTCTCCAAATCAATCTACTTTCTGACTCATCGCTCACCCTTTCTTCGGTCCAAAATTCTTTCGCTGATTGCACGTGCTATCCCTGTCCTTGCACTAGGAAATAGGGAGTCAGAACTTTTGCCTCTTATTCACGACAGTTGGAACTTGATTCTCAACAGACTTGACGACACAGAGCCATATGTAGTTGTTGAAGCAGCTCAAGTAGTGGCGAACATGTGTCTATATGTAGGCGATTTCATGAGTAAACGCGTTCTTGATCACGCTTGGCCAAAATTACTCAAATTAATCGTTACTCAACAAGAACTTGACAAGAAATCTGCATTGACGAGAAGGGGGCCGGTGGGTACAGACAGTGCATTCACTGTATCTCACCGACTACATATGGCCATCCTCCAAACAGCAACCTTCATCGCTCGACAAGTACCAGTAGCAAATGCTGTACTCTGGGAAATGATGTTATCTTTCCGACCATTTTTGGATCAGCGCGTGCATGAAGAACTGCAAGAAGAAGCTATGAGGTTGTATAAAGAGCTAGGAGAGAGAGATGGAGACGCACTTTGGATTGTATTAGAGGGAACTTTGGGGAATCAGGACCTTGAGGAAACATGGGGATATCTTCAGGATAGGAGATTGAACCTTGAAGAAAATATCAAGAAATTGATGACGGATTTGTAATTTCATGATGATGCATGGGGGATGATATTGTAACAGCTGTCCCAAAACAAACAAAAACCCAAGACATGATTAAGTATGCGTTAAAGTGCACCAGGCATATGAAGTTGACGAAGTAGGACTCCCCCTTCTTTGAATACCATGGCAGAAGCTTCGTCCATGCTGTAACTCTGGTTATATACAACCTCGCGCACGCCACACTGAACAATTTTGACAGAGCAGCGCAAGCAAGGGCACCTACACTTATTTATTATTGCACATCCCACCGAAGGCAAAGAAAATGAACTTGCGTGTTGCAGTAAATGACAGAATCATCGCCAATTCTTTCTTTTCCAGCTTCCAATAGAGCATTCTCTTCAGCATGCAGACACAAACACTCATTCACTACCCTCGTCAGCCCACCACACCATCGCTACAGACAAATCCTTTATACTAACAAGCTTCACCCCCTCTCGCAGTTCCATTACATCTCGAACATCCCCCCTGATTACAATTTTTCGTTCCCCTGGGCGTGCCGTTATACCCCGTCGATAGGATCCGTTTGGAACGAACGAGAAGAGCGCCGACGCGGCGTTTCATACAATTTGAGCGGTGTGATGCAAGTGAGGCTAGAGTCTAGTCCGGTCGTACAACTATTAGTTCGAAAAGGGAACGGAAAGGGAATGATATGCCAGAAGGGAGAGCTCACCATAAAATAAGTATCCCATCCTGGTCGCAACCTCTCTTCATCCAACAGATCTAATCTGTCAAGATACCAGTTTAACGCCGAAATTTCTGTAAAGCTGTTGTCCACATGTACATGCGCCAATGCGAGAACACGTCGGAAATCAGAACTAAGCTGTTTTTGAAGTAACGCTGTTGGGAAGGTAGAGGATGAGAAACTTGAAGCGTGGAGCAGGCTGTCATGCTGATCAACAAATTCTTCCAGCGTGATTGTTTGTCCACCCAATGCCGGCGCCCTAATATACAGATAACCATCAATCCCAATTCATTCGCCAATTATTGATGTCAAGTTCAACACACCTCGCTTTTTCCCTCTCAAACCTCACTCTTAATGGTCCATCAACGCTGACCAACAGAAAGAACGGCCTTTTGATAAACACCTCTATCTCAGCGTGAGTCCTGAGGTCAGTGGTAACAAAATGGGAGAGCCAATTGTGAGTAGCGTAGTCGAGTAGGTCAGAGGGATTTGAAAATGTCTAATTCGATTCAGTGAGGGCAAAAAAGATGGATTGAAAGCATACTTTTTGCGTAGAACATGATTCAGAACCAGCTCTCTGTTCACTAATCGGCTCCTTTCCATTTCTCTAAGCCATGTTTAGCTTCTTCTCCGATATATAGTAACCATTCATTGACAGCTTACAACTTTGCTTAATCCAACTCGCTTGAATCCATATTTTCTCTCTAGATACCCCAAGACCGTTCCCTTCCCAGATGATGGAGTTCCTACAATGGCTATAAACATTTTGGATTCATTTATTGTTGGAAGAACGAGAAAAGTAAGAAGAGACTATGAATAAAAGAAGAAAAGAAATAACTGCTGAAATTCGACGTGACGCGGATTGAGCAATATGAATATGGTCAATATTGAATGTTAGGTTGTTTTTTATTTATTTTTTATTTTATTTTCATGTATTTCACCATGAATGTGTAGCGAATGACCGTAGTAGGCATAATATTACATGTATAATATAGAGTATGCATAACCTCATATTGCCTCATCTACTTACGCATCTCTTTCTGCCAAGCTAACCATGCTTCGTGGGCCTTTTCTTGCGCTTTCCACTCTTTCACAGCCTTCTTCTGAGCACTCTTGCTCAACTCTTTTCCTTCTTCATCTTTGACTGGCAGGCCTTGTTCATCCCATTCGCTATACATCCGTGTGCTTACGTGAGGCGGTTTAAACATTTGCTGAGGCGGTACACGCCCTTTTTCGAGCTGTGCGATTTGTTTGGCTTCGGCTGCTTTCTTTCTTTCTGCCTTCTCAGCTGCCAAACGTTCTTTCTCCTCACGAGCCTGGACAAGGACCGCGGGATCAATTAGCTTGTATATTGCGCCACCCGAAGCGGATTGGCCGTCATCAAGCTGGACACCAAGGTTGGCAAGGTCGTAATCTCGAAACTTGTCGCAAAGCTGAAGGATATCTTTAGGTGTACTGCCCGCAATAGCCAGTTTGCGAATGTTGTCTCGAAAAATTGACATGGCATTGAGATAAGGATTAAGTTTCTTCTCCCAATCCCCCCCTGTAGCTCCGTTTCCTTCTTTACCCCATCCAATTTGGTTGGTAGACGCATCACCTTCGCCTAGACCAAACATTCGTAGCATGCGTGTAATCCACTGGGCGATAGTGACAACTGGGCCAATGTTGTAATCTCTAGGGCCGCGTGAGGCAAAGTACGTGTTAACATTGGAGACGAGGTCAAGGAGAACCTGGATTGCGGTGGGAGTGTTGAATGAGTCACAAAGAGCTGCGCGAAAATTGTCTTGGGCGCAATGGAAAGTTTTCATAAGTTTCTTCTCTGGCTCATCAAAGTGATGCTTGCCATCCTGGTTTGCATCTCGAGCAGCAGCATCGTTTATCCTAGCTTTGACATTAGCAAAGAAATTCTGCATATCGTCAGTTTAGTGTAATGTGGTTTGAGAAAGGATCTACATCAAATGTTTCTTCTTTAGTCTTGGTATCCACAATCAGATCTTTTTTGAAGTCGAGCTTGGCATTCCAAGCTTGAAGCATGAATGCAAGCCGCAACTGACGGGCAGAGTAGTCTCTAAGAGCTTCGTCGATAGTTATAAAGTTTTTAAGAGATTTGCTCATTTTTAAGCCTTCGATGTGCAGGTGACCGGTGTGTAAGAAGTAGTTGACCCATTGCTTGCACCCATGGTATGCCTGTTTTTGTAAGTGTTTGATATCAATAAAGCTGGCTGTGACTGACCTCAGCTTGAGCGAGTTCATTATCATGATGAGGAAACATCAAATCAACTCCACCCGAGTGAATGTCCATTCCGCTTCCCAAGACCTCGCTTGCCATGACCGAGCACTCTATATGCCATCCTGGTCTTCCTTCACCCCAAGGTGATGTCCAAGCAGGTTCCCCAGGCTTGGACTTGGCTTTCCAAAGGGCAAAATCTGCCGGGCGCCTTTTCCCTTGTACACCCGTCAACGCGCCCTCGCCCTCATCCAACAATTTCTTGTTACCTTTGCTTCCAGGCTGGAGTTTAGCATACTCATATCTGAATTCATCTCCCTCAGCCCCTTCAAATTTTTCTACATCAAACCAGATACTCCCACCGCCTTCATAGGCAAAACCGTGATCAATAATTCTTTGGACAAACGAGACGATTTCAGGAACGTATTCAGAAACACGGGTGATGGTATCAGGTGGCAAAATATGGAGGCGGGCCATGTCTTCGAAGAATGATTCTTCCCAAAAGGAGGCGAGTTTTTGAGAGACGGCGATTGGGTCAGAAATGGTTTCCGCAAGCTATAAATATCAATTCACGACTGTGCTGACAACAAATAAAGCTAACCTTGTCCCCGAGATAAGGCCCAAGAATATCTGTAGCGCCTTCTACCAAGTCTTTGACAGCCTTGTTGTCATTTCCAGGTCTATCAAGTTTGCCCTTGGCATTGTTATAGGCTTCCTTTGCCTTGGCCAGACTAGCCAAATACATGCCAAATTTCTCTTCCTTCTCCCTAGCCTCATTTGCCCACTTTGTGTCGCTCTGATATCTAGCCAATATCAAGTCAAAAACTTCAAAACTTGTAGCATTTGGCGGTATATCTAGAGCAGATATTGATTTGAGTGGTTTGGTAAGATACTGAGTAAAACCTGCTTCGACGTCAGACAAGAGTTGAGTTGTTATCGAGGAAGTCGATGAAATTAATTGTTCAAGAAGATGGCTCTCTCTCGCTCGAATGATGATTTTATCGTCAATGTCTGTAATGTTCATGACAAAGTTGACATCGTAGCCAAAGTAATCTCTGAGTATTCTTCTGACAATATCTTGGGTCAGATAATTCCTGGCATGCCCCATGTGACTCGAGTCGTATACGGTTGGCCCACAATTATACCAATCTACTCTCTTGCCTTTTGTAGGTATAAAGACATCTTTATTCCTTGTAAGTGAATTGTATACTTTGAGCGATGGTTCTTCGATAATTTTGGTAGGGGGAAACCATTCTGGCTGTGGTATCTTATTAGTTGCCATGCTGCTCAAAGTGCTCTTGAAAAGTTGACGAAAAGAGCGTTTGAGCATAGAGGTGTATACAAATTAATAAAAAAAGCAATTTATTACTATTAAAAGTAGTCTTCTAAATAGGCGCGTGACAATTTGGATAGGTATGCAAACGCGCTTTCCAGACGTGGAGGCACATTTATTCTTTCAATTGCATTGTTTTACAACTTTTAGTATCTAATTGTCATCTTTTAAAAAGCAAAAAGTCGGAGTGGAATGGTGATGGTCGTTTGGATCCCTTCCTCTCTCTTCTTGCTATCACTGCTCACCGTCGCTTTTGCTGTCAAGTTTGACCTCGAGGCCGAATACAGCCCAAAACCTAGTCTGTTGATTTCGTGCATGAATTGTGTAACCTACTGACTTGATTGTAGAATGGTATATAATAGCTTGGTATCTGCCTCATTTACAGCTGACCACAGATTCAGCATATGGAATTTTGCATCTGCTCATTCCCTCGTCATCGTCACAGCCAACGTCCCAGCCGCACCTGATCAGAGGGTTGATATCAAAATCGTCGATGGATCAGAGCGTGGAAATGTATACTTGAGCAAGAAGGACATTAAAGGCGAGACAAGATTAGCAGTGACAACACATGAGAGCGCAGATGTGGGTGTGTGTATGACCAATTGGTATCTGGGACGTGAGTGTACGCGAGACAAGCAGGCGTTGTAAAGATCCTGCTGTGTGTCTGTATTGCTGAAGCATTCTTCAGATGGCAATCCTCGAGTTGTCCGACCGGTTGAATTGGATGTCGACATTGGCGCCGATGCTATTGACTACAAGTAGGTTACCAATAACTGTATCATTATCGTCATCACCACTAATCTTGTTTTCAGCGCCATTGCTAACCAAGAATCTCTGTCAATTCTTGAAGTCGAGATGCGTAAACTTGAAGCTGTTGCCAAAGGGATTGTTGAAGAGATGGGATATTTGCAAAGAAGAGAGATGAAGATGAGGGATACTAACGGTATGTTGTACATACCCAAACCAACTAATAATTGCGTAGAAAGTACGAATGAACGAGTCAAATTCTTTTCTATCCTCATCATTTGCGGTACTATTGGATTAGGTGTCTGGCAGGTGTGTCCTTCCCTCATTTCTTCTCTTATTGGCTGACTTTGCGATATAGCTGGTCCACCTCCGGTCGTTCTTTAAACGCAAATACCTTATTGATTAGGGGAAGGTTAAGAATTCAAAATTATTCAAAAGGGTATATGCATACTGTATAGCATCACACTTTCTTGAATGACGCTCGGACCTACCTCCACTAACGCGTCACGACTGAAATGTCTAGTCAATTTTGTAACTTTCTTTTGCTCCTTCTTTTCTTTTCTATCGACTGATATTCGCCTGTTTAAGCCATGACTTACCAGACTCTTACTTCTCACCCACAAACACAGGTATTCTCGCCTCAAGACCCACAGACATCGCCGTCACAAAGCCTGTCAACTTCCACAACCAGCCATAGTATAGTGGCTGTCGAGCACTCTCTGGCTTCAGAATCTGATTACTGTTACCAACAGGGTTCAATGGACTCCAGTCCAGGACAAGCACAGCTGCAAACGACATACTACCACACCCAGCGACACGAAACCAAGCTGTTTCAGCAACATCGACCGATAGAAAATCACCATATCCAAGCCCACCAGTTACAGCAATTCGTTCAGCAAGGCAACAATTTGGAGCAGAAAGACGACCTAGTACAGGAAGAAGGAGAATTCGATCCTACAGCTCCTGTGAGGTCTTGTCTCTACTTGCCACACCAAATCCAGCAATTCACTTTGTCGCCGTTGAATTGGCTGAGTGCTTATGAGAACGGTAGATTACGATGTTCAACAGCAAGACAGAATTAGAGGCGGAATGGGATCAAATCCAAAAGGAGATCGTCCCTTTCTTACAAGGTTTATCAACTTCCTCAATCTTCTATCTGGTTCGTCGTTTGGTAAGTATGAACTAAATACGCAGTTTAGATTTTGCCACGGAGGCCCTTTCTTCTACGTACGTCGCGGACTTTCAGTTTGCTCCAGACAAGACGAGTATGCTGACGAGATTGCGCTTTTTGACAGATTCGACGTGATCTTGCAGCTCCATTATATTTTTCACCAACTGGAGACTTGCGCCCAACGAGAACTCCGACAGGGGGTACAGATGATTGAAGAAGAGGAGCAAAAACAAGGTGATTACAATCTCCATCAGCCTTGTGTGCTATGATGCCACGGTGTTGGCGGCGACGGTGTAGCACTTGTTTTCGTGCTGACGTGACTTCTCCGGAAAATTTTTGGCACTTACAGAGGCCGCGCGTAAAGTTATTACAGACTTCAGCAATGAGATGAAACGAGCTGCAGAGGTTCTCAAACGTTTTGGTAACAAGAGGAATACGCCGAAACTCAATTCAAATCCCTCCATTGAGTAGCATACTGTGTGGTGCGCAAGCTCAGCCCTAAGATTGGATTTCGTTCATTCGGGAGCGTGTTCACGCATAAAAAGCAAGATGTTGTTGGAATAAGTTGTGAGGTGCAAAATCAACATCAGAAGGATACCATGTCTGCTTCTCTATGCAAATACCATACAAGTACATTCAAGGACAAGGCCCAGTCCATGTGCGGTGACGCCTTAATCAGACTCTAAATCAATATTCGACCTAGCATCAGCCACTATTCCTGACTCTTTCACCTCGTTTTCGTCCATCGTCTCTTCATCCGATGTACTAATTTCTGCCTTGCTTAAATACTTCTTACTACCAAAATTTCTACTGCCTCCCTTCGCCACTTGATTATCCTCGTCCAATTTCTCTTCCTCTGAAGTTTCAACTTCAGATCTACTTCTATATTTGCGGCTACGACTCTTTTTTCTCCCAACCACTTGGTTTTCCTCGTCATCGTCGCTGTTTTCGTTCACTTTTTCTTCGTCAGATGTGACAATTTCTGATTTGCTACCATGCTTGCGACTCGAACCTGCTTTTGCCGTAGTCGTCTTCTTTTTTCTAGGTTTCTTTTCTTTTCTTCTTGTTTCTCCTTGCCCTTGTCCATTTACTTGCTCATCATCACTATCTACAACCCCTTCTTTCTTTCTTTTTCTTTTCTCTGCATTCGCCGCTCGTCTACTTTCCTCTTCTGCCTGTCGTGCAGCAAGTTCCTCTTGCCATGCCATCGCCTCTTCTTGCGCTCTACGTCTTTCTTCCGCAAGTTGTGCTGCTTTGGTGCGCAATTCAATCTGGCGAGCTTCTTCGGCGGCTTTAATTTTAGCCTGTTCTTCTGCGCGAAGCCGTCGTGCTTCATTCGCACGTGCTTGTGCCTCTCCTTCATAAGCTTCTTGCCTCGCCATCTCACCAGGTGCTCGTCGAAGTAAACCATCACCATAGCGTGCTCGCTGGTCCGCTAAGTCGGCGTCATACGGCAAAGGGCCAAACTTGTCATCTGCTAGCGTTCTAAAAGTACTCGCAGCCTGTTTGGCTTGTTCCAGTCCTTGTTGCAATTCTTCAAGGGTACGTTTACTTGGCTCAAGAGAGAAGAGCATTTCGGCGGCCTTTTGTTGAATCATTGCAATATTGTATAAGATAGCACGATCAGATGGTTGGATGTGCATGGCAACTTGGCAATAGTGTAAGGCCTTAGCCATAGCCGAGAAATTGGATTCACGATTAGCGAGAGCATACCATGCTCGAGAAAGGTAGAGAAGAACCGAAACATTTTGGCCTTTGAACGCATTTGAGGCGGTATCATACTATTTTAATTTCGCTTAGCACCTTTCTGCTTCAATACGGGGTGACGTACCGACTCAATAGCTTTTTCCTCTTCGCCCCTTACAAAATAGCAATGCCCCATGTTGACATTGATAGCACCTTCAGCCAGCGAATCCTTGATCCTCCCAAACACACCCAGCGTCTGTCCCGCTAGCCTCGATTTTACCTTGAGTTCATCCGCACCATAACTTGTTCCCTTTGGAGCTAAAGAATCTTCAACCATGGCAATAGCTAACCCTTGAGCTGCCATGGCACACGTGGGATCGATGTGCAAAGCACGCTCGTAAGCTTCAGCGGAACGGAGGTATTGTTTAGTACGCTCTGCAAGTTCTTGTCCCCCTTTAGCTTCCCTTCCTAAAGTAAAATGCAGCCAACCGAGAGCACAAAACGTCCACGCATCATTCTTGTCATACTTGAGGGTTTGCGTAGTGAATGCGTATGCTTCTTTGATAGACCCAATAGAAATGAGAAAGTTGGTATAAACAGCACGGATGACAATGTTGGCTTCATCTGACTGGAGGCATTCTTTGAGAAGCGTGTGTGCATCAAAATGTCGTCCGGCTGAAGAAGCGATGAATGCCAGCCGAGCTTTGGATTCAAGGTGTTCAGGATGCTGGCGCAAAACGTCGCGATACCACTGTGCAGCCTTGACATTATCTCCGCCTTCTTCATATGCTCTACCTAGATTATAAGCTAAAATTGTTTTTAGGACTTCGATTTCTTCACCAGATTGACCTGCTACCTTTTGGAGTGCTTCTTGATACATAGCTTCTGCCGTTTCAACATTGCCTTGTAAATGATACAATGCGCCGAGATTGTTTGAAAGGCGAATAGATTTGAGAGAAGGTGGTGCAGGATCAATCGAATCCGTTTCAAGGTCATGGTCGGCGATGGTAGACAAAGCAGTCTGATATGATTCTATAGCCATGTCAAAGCTTTCACTTTGCCATAGTCTGGCAAGATCTACAAAAACATCCACATCGGAGCCTATTCCTCTTAGCCTGGCCCAATCCTCTTCAGTCTCCGCGTTCACAACAAGGTTATGTACCTCTTTCAACATATTACGTGCCGTTTGCTTGTTGCGAACTACTTCGTCGTGCGGCATACCAGGGTGCGGATACGCCAAAAGGCACGCGTGTAAGACGGTATATTCCAAGGGACCTTTGCCGTTGAGTTTTTTCGCAGTTTGTTCAATATAGTTGAGCGCTTCACGCAAGTTGCCACTCTTAATCGCAATTTGACCTAGAGCCAGCTCTGCAGGAATATTGGTCGCATTGGGGTCGTCCTTTTTCACAGTAGCAATATATGTTCCCGCGTCAGCCAGGTCGCCCGCAACAAAACCGAGTCGCCCTCGCTCAGCACTGGCATTGATAGAATGAAGTTTATTGTCCGCATACTGTATGGCGCGTTCAGCAAGCTTAGAGGCAAGAGGAACTTGACCGCCGTGACCTGAAATACTCGCGAGGGCTAACGCAGAAGCGGAAGACTTGCTGTTGAGCTTGAAAGCTTTTTGAACATATCCAACACCTTCTGTCTCTAATTTTACTCGTTCTGAGCGAGAAACTGACGGTTCGCGGGCATTATTGAGAGAGGCGAGACCAAGCAACAACAGACACACCCAAGAGGTAGGTTCTCTCTCAAGCGCTCTATTCCAAGCAGCTCTCGCTCTGATCTTGTCTCCAAGCTGCCATGCACAGAGACCAAGGCCTATTCTTGGGTCAGGAGACATGTCAGGAGAAAGGGAGAGGAGTTTTTGATATGTCTGGATAGACTGCTCATGAGATCGTCTGGCAAACTGAAGACGAGCTTGCGCAGCGAGAGCAAGGAGATTTTCGGGTTGGCGCTGAAGTAAAGTCTCAACAAGGGGATGAGCCAAATTAGGCTGACCAGTTGCGAGGTGATGTATCACTATAGTATATTAGCAGCAAATCATAGTTAGAGATGCGATGCATACCTCGACCCATAATCAAAGTAACGGGCTGTTCCTCTAAATCAGCACCCAAAGCGGCTGAAGCATTGGCAGCAGCATTCAGATTGGCAGCGGCTTCTTTGTGGTAAAAGTCTTTTGTTTGGGTACTCGGGTCGAGCTTGTCATATTCTACAAAATGAGTTTTTGTCCAACACAAAGCAACGTAGACTGACTTGTATTTGACAGAATAACTCTTGGAGCAGATCTTGCCAGGTGAAGATGCAGGTGAGCATACATGGAATGGATACTGACAAGAGCTGTATAGTCTGGTTTTCTTCCATCCTTGAAATCTACAGGCCCATTAGTGTCACCCTCCGCCTTGCCAAAATAACCAACAAGTGATGCCCCTATCGAGGATCTCTCTTGTACGGTGATAGCGCCCCTGCCTCCAGTGCTCGCTAGCTATGGCAAGCCAGTCTTTACAGCCTACACCATGGTCTACTAACAGGTCTGGAATGACCGAAGCGATAGCTTCTTGACCAAGGTCATCCAAATCAAGGTCTGTTTGTATGCCTCTATAACAAGTGAGCAAGCATAGTCTAGCCTTTTTCATCTTACCCTTGCCCCACAAGGGTTATAAACCTCCCCGACATTTTATTATAGTTTTTGAATTGCCATTGGAAAAGTAATGTAGTAGAAAAGATGTAGGCAAGTAGAATGAACGGAACCAAATTCGTATGGAGATATTTGATTCCGAGCCCTCTCAATTCCAATTCCAATTTCAATGATAATAATTGACTTTTCAACTCCTTCATGCTTTTTCTGAGGAGATTCACTTTTCGACCATATAAGCAGTTAATCAATATAGTTAAAATGTCTTCACAAGCACATCCAGTTCATTCTACGGCACAGCCACCAGCGGCCAAGCTAGTCAAGCCAAAAAAAGATAAAAAAGGAGATAATGTTGGCCCACTAGAACTCAACCCACCTCCAGAGTTTTTTCAAGAGAGGATAGATATCTACGAGGAGTGGAAGGCAAAATACTCTCAATTTGTAGCGAGTCAGTGCAGTTGTGTTGAATGAAAAGCTACTCACACCTTGCAGCGCAACCAAGAGAGCCAATCACCATCACATTCCCAGATGGCAAGCAAGTTGAGGGTACTGCATGGGAGACTACCCCTCTTCAACTCGCTAGAGACATTTCGTCTTCTCTTGCTGATCGAGTTATTATTGCGAAAATAAACAACCAACAGCTCTGGGACCTTAACCGTCCGCTTGAAGCTTCTTGCACCCTCGCTCTCCTCGATTTTGATTCTCCCGATAATAACTATGAGGCTCGTCAAGTTTTCTGGCATTCCTCTGCGCATGTGTTAGGCGAGGCATGTGAACGTCGCTACGAGGGCTGCTGCCTCGGTTATGGTCCACCTTTGGAGGAAGGTGGTTTCTTTTATGACATGAGTCTTGCCAATGAACGCACTATCTCTCAGGATGACTACAAACCCATTGAGGATGTGTGCAAGTCTGTGGTCAAAGATAAGCAGGCTTTTGAGCGGCTTGAGCTTCCTAAAGAAGTGTTGCTTGAAATGTTTAAATATAACAAATACAAGCAACATTACATCAATGACAAGGTCCCTGATGGGACTTCTTCTACCGTTTACAAATGCGGACCTCTCATTGACTTATGTCTTGGGCCTCATGTACCGCATACTGGCCGTATCAAGGCTTTGGCTGTTACAAAGGTTAGTTTTGCACATAAACTTGAGGATATACTAACTTTATCCAGAATTCTTCCTCGTATTTCCTTGGTGACGCTAAGAACGATACTTTTCAACGAGTGTACGGCATGTCATTCCCCGATAACACTCAGATGAAAGAATACAAAAAATATCTTGAAGAAGCTGCCAAACGTGATCACCGAAAGATTGGAAAGGACCAAGAGTTGTTTGTATTCAATGACCTTTCACCCGGAAGTGCATTCTTCTTGCCCATGGGTATGCGAATCTATAACACGCTCGTGACATTTATCAAAACAGAGTACTTCAAAAGAGGCTTCTCTGAAGTTGGTTCACCCAATATTTTCAACTCGAAACTATGGCAAACATCTGGCCATTGGCAAAATTATGCCGAAGATATGTTCCAGCTGAAAGTAGACGAAGATCAGTTTGCAATCAAACCTATGAACTGTCCGGGTCACTGTATTATCTTCGATTCAAGAGAGAGAAGCTACAAAGAGCTGCCTCTGCGATTTGCGGAATTTGGGATATTGCATAGGAATGAAGCGAGTGGGGCTCTTTCAGGCTTGACGCGAGTGAGAAGGTTTGTCCAAGATGATGCTCACATCTTTTGTACTCCAGACCAAGTCGAAGCCGAACTATACAGTGCATTCGAATTCCTCGATGCCGTTTACAAGCCTTTTGGCTTTACCTATAGGGTTGGTCTATCCACGCGGAATCCCAAGAAATGGATGGGCGATCTTGCCCTGTGGGACAAAGCTGAATCGACACTAAGGGAGGTATTAGAGAAGAAAGTTCCAGGTACCTGGCACACCAATGAGGAGGATGCCGCATTCTATGGACCCAAGCTTGATTTTCAACTGACAGATGCCCTTAAAAGAAATTGGCAATGTGGGACTATCCAGGTGAGTTACTCCATTACATAAAAGTACAAGTTTAATGAAGATTTAGCTCGATTTCAATCTTCCCGAGCGATTCAACCTCAAATACCATTCGTTTGAACAGAATCCTGATGGTACACAATTCTCTCGCCCTGTCATGATTCATCGAGCCATTCTCGGTTCGCTTGAACGTTTTATCGCCATTATCACCGAATCTACAGGTGGCAAATGGCCACTTTGGCTCTCTCCTCGTCAGGTTGTTGTTATACCTGTCGCCAAACCATTCATTAAATATGCCCAAAATGTTGCCGATAGATTCAAAGATGCAGGCTTGTTTGCAGAAGTAGATTTAACAGACAACACATTAAACAAGAAGATTAGGAATGCTCAGACTGCCCAGTGGAACTTCATTATGGGTTTGTTTTCTTCTCCTTTTTTCCATTCTTAACTCATGCAATAGAGCGTTGCTAATTTGACTTGGTTTGGTAACGTAGTGGTTGGTCAAGACGAACTTGACGCGCAAGCTGTCAACATTCGAAACCGCGACGACGAGGTTCAAGGTCGAGAAGAGACTGTCAATCTTGACGTTGCTGTAGAAAAGATCCTTAGGCTCAAAGACAACAAGGCGGCTATCAGCAAACTGGATTAGACTAAAATGGTACTTGGATGTATTTTATGGGTAGATGGTTAATGGCTTCTCTAGTGGGCGGGTCATCTGATTCGACGGAGAAGCTGTACATATGCAAGAGAGGCAACACCTTAAACCGATATGCGATGTTTAGTTTACCAGCTTCCCGTTCCCCTGTATCAAGCTTGTCACTTCATATTTTTGTCAAACAAAACAAAACCTTCATATATATACTCCTGCAATGTGCTCTCGCATAGATGGTATCTGATATTTGTGAATTTTGACTGTGGCAATTATTCATAAACCTCAATGTTTCCTCCTACCGCTCCATTGCTGGTACACCCTCGCTCTTTCACTCATTTCGTCCATAAGCAGCAATCGAAGTGGCTAAAGTGCCCCAAGGTAGTCATTAATGTCATTGTTGTTTACTACTAGCTCAGGTTTCAGTGTACATTTCATCAGAATTGTAATTGCAGTTTTACGTCAAATCAAAGTAGTATGTAAGGCTTCGACAGAACGTAGAAATTGGGTAAATGGATTAGGACTGAGATTGCGTTGGAGAGGTGTGGATGCTTTTACTGTCTTCAAGAGCGAGCTGAGGAGATGCCCATGATTCACATGTCAAAGCTTGCTGGCTCAATCGATAGTATATAGAAGGCTGAGCAGAGAAAGAAGGGTTAGTAGCCTCGTCTCTTGAGGCTCATCAAATGTCGGTCATATCGCCAACCATGCTCTTGAGATAATAGCTCTACCAACAAAGCGGCCATGATATCCAAGAGACAAAGTGGGTTCATCTCAAATGCCCCTATTTTGTTTGCAAACATAATCTTGTTAGCATTCTTGCGTTTAACTCTTAATTTCTGGGCATTGAGGATGTTCAAACTGTATCTGTTCATTTTTCCCGCTAATCATGACTCGGCCCTTGGCACAGCTTCTGAAGCATACCTTGAATTCATAACAAGGTATTAACCTGATTCTTAATGTAGAAAAGTTCAAAAAGCTCATCTTCCTTCACAGGTAAACCTGTTTTTATCCTTTTTCTTTCTCGTTGTGATATTATGCAACCACGAGATCCCAAACAGTTTTGATCATTTTTTCCGCTCTACCCTCTGCATGGTTATCATTCATGGTATTGTTGAGGGAGGAAAGAATTGTTGAGTTGATTGGTTCTGAAAGAGCGATGAGGTGACGTTGATACTGATCAACCCACCAATGAATCAGCTATTGGATTGAGAAACAAAAATATCACCCACTCTTCTGATAAATTCCCGGTACCACCCCCATTTAGCTCTGACATTCCATAAAGCCTCCTCGCCATTGTCCAACAAGGTCAAAACAGCTTTGAGTCCTTCGCTGGAGGCACCAGTCGTGTTGTCTTCTTTTTCCGAAGCCATCCATGGTAAGAGTGATAGAACAAAATTCTTGAACGTAGAGAGAAGGACCTTTTCGAGACGGGTGGTATTAATATCGAGGGATGTCTGGGCGTCGCGGGCTTCTTTAGAGGATTCTGGTCGAGAATCTACAGCTCAATTAGGTCATCAATCTTTGATTACAAAATCAGCACTTACCTTCAACTATGTCATCTCCATCGCTCACATCCTCGCCCTTTTCAAATCTTTCGGCCGCCCTCCTAGCTCTTACAGCTTCATCTTCCCTCTCAATTGCCTTGAGCCTCCTTTGAAGCGCCTTAACCCTCCCCACATGTTTTTCCAGACACATCAGCAACACTTCCCATTTATCACCATCTGTCCATCCATTACTACCTTCTTCTCCTTCACTAACGCTCTCGTCTTCCACAAACACCCACTCGACAACGTCAATACCTTCCAGAATACCATATTGAAGATATTTGTCGAGAGTAATCAAGCGCATCTCGCTTGATCGGCGCCAGTATGATTTCACAGCTTCCAATAAAAGGCGACGAGATTCATAATCAGGTGTAAGAAATCGAAGAACTTCACTGTACCGTTCGGTGGCGTTCAAAAAGTGAGAAAATGAGCGCGAACCGAGGTGCAGAATAGTCTCAAAAGCCATTGATCGTATATTTGGATAAAGAGGTTCTGCAGGGCTTGATGAAGCGTTGGGCATCTCGATTATATATCTGATAACATCAGCACCAGGTGATTTTTGGCGAATTTGAGAGAGGAGATTGGTAGCTTCAGTATGGAGGGGGTGGTCTTCCTTTTCGTATGCCCAATATGGATCAGGTGGCTGAGAAGATATGACCCTTGTGCCCTCGACGGCCATGGCCTCGGGCAAAGTCTCTACAATCCTATCCCAATAAGATAGTCGCACTTCAAGCTCAACAACTCTACGCATAAACGCTCGACGAGGGTGAGAACCAGGGAGTTCAAGTTCTGGAATCCACTCTTTCCACATCCATTGGAAACCGAAGTTACTAAGGTGGACAGAAAACCATTCAGATAGTCTCCTGACGATCTCAACATCCAGTCCATCGCTGCCCAGCATGGAGAATATTTTCCGCATTGAACGACCCACGGGAGGAGCGACAGTGTTAGGGCTAACCTTACAGAGCTCTGTTATAACTGAACCATAATAGATGAGCTTACAATGAGCTTTAGGGAAAGTAAGTAACGCATTGAGTAGAGTGGACACGACAAGCGACTCAAGAGACCAGGATGATGAGGGGGGTGAGGCATCAGCCGGTTGAGAAGAAGGTTTGAAGGTATCTCGGGGGACATATTTTCGTAAATCCAGTAGGATGCGGGCGGCTTCTTTCCGATTGACTTCATATATATTGACAATGTCCAAGACAAGGCTACGAAGATACCAGCCTTCGAGCGTGCTTGGGGGCGGGACAATCTTTAATTGGGAACACACCTCAGCTAGGCAAAGAAAAAATATGGAAAAGACTTACGTCATCAGCAAATAACTTCAGAGTTCCCATTTGACCTTCTCCAGAATTGACTTCATCCATGTCGGATTCATAAAATTCAGGCGGCATCATGGCTTCTTGCAACTCATAAGGAACAGGGACGGTACTGCTAGGACTAGGAACAATCTCCGGGAAATAGGAGGGCAGAATAGAAGGAGCGTTCCAGTTGGAAGCTTGGAAAGCGTGGAGAGCAGCAAGAAGGTTGTCAGGATTCTATTGTTTTGGATGAGACGCTTTTTCAATGTCAAATAAGAAACTTACATCGAGATAGGGCTCCTGTTCTTGTCCATTCGGTAATATTGGAGCAAAGGGGTTTTGAAGAGCCTTCGACTCACTTCGTCGGCCAATAATGTAGACCTCAATCTTGCTCATAAGGCCTTCTAATCTACTCACATCTAATTCCGCCAATGAGCTTCCAGACTAAGAAAAATCAGTATAACTGACAGGGGCTCTAGACAACATACACGAATCAAGCCCTCTCCCACTGCCCTAACTGCTCTTTCGGCTCTATCGCCACCGCCTCCAACTTCATCAATGACGTTGAGTAACGTTTCATAAACATTGAGCAAAGAAGTACTTGTAGCAAGTCTGACAGTAACAAGGTGAGAAAAGAACTGCAACTATACGCGGTGTAAGCAACCTTCAATCTTTTTCCGCTTCAATGTGTACTTGCGCATAATCGGACATTTTGCCATTCCCGTCCCTCTACCCAACCTCGGAAAGCCCGATTAAGGTCATCCAATACTTCCTTGCCATGTAAAGGGTCATCCACAGCCTGTGGCTTGTCATCTTTCTCCTTTCCATCATCGTCTTCCTTTTTTTCATCTGACAGTTCCGGTCGCTTCTCAGAATCCTCTTGTTTGGGAGGTTCAGAGCTTTTAGAGAGAGCCATTAAGAGTCCTACGTAAAAACCGTGCTTTTGAGGCTGTTGAGTGACACTGATGCGAAAACCTTCGAGGATACCTAGGGTACCTTCACGCCAGCCCCGCTTCAAAACTTTTGCTAATCTTGGAGGGTCTTCAATTGGGTCAAAGTCCTACTTGCTCGTCATCTCACATAATGTTGATACTCAACAACATTAACTGACCTCGTCGTCTCCAAGTTTGATAACCATCTTTCGCAGACGATTGTCGGAGGTCTCAGCTACAGAAGGTCTACCACCTCCACCACGTCCGCGAGTACCTCCACGACCTTCTTGTCCCAATTAGCTTTGGATCAGAGCTTGGATGTGACAGATAACATACCCCGCCCTCTATCCCGTCCTCTCCCACCATAACCTGCTCCGGCTCCATAGCCGCCAGCTTGACCTCCATATCGACCTGTATATCCTCCCGTACCCATCGGAAGTCCCAAATAGTCAGGAATTTGACCGTATCCGCTCATATTAATTAAGAGATTTTGATTTTGCCGTTGTAATGTTTTTAAATATTTGCTTAATCTTTGTTCTTTTTCAATAAACGGAATCAAATTGACATCCCGTCCACGTGTATCTCTCGTGGCTTATCTCGGCTAATTGCTATCTCTTATTTAGGCAGAACTCATTTCCTACAAAAGTGAGTTCCAATTCGCAACTCCAACTATCTTTTGCTTTTATTTTCCAGAATTAATAAGAAATGTCCTCAGGAAGACTCAGACTGGAAAACAAAGTAAGTGAGAAAGTAGAATATGTTGTTTTTCTGACTATATTTTTAGGTAGCTGTTATCACCGGAGCTGGTTCGTAAGTGACTGAACTTGTATCTGCTTTGACACTCGTAGTGGTATTGGGCTGGAGACTGCTCTCCAATTTGCTTCTGAGGGCGCTTCTCTCGTGATTTCAGATATCAATCTGCCCAATGTCGAGGCTGTCGCTCAACTTATCAACAAGAATTTCCCCAACAACAAGGCTGTAGCTATCAAGTGCGATGTTTCTCAAGAAGCTGAGGTCAAGACCATGATTGACAAAGCGGTTGAAACGTTTGGGCGGTTGGATGTATTAGTGAGTATACACGTGGTTTCTCTTGACTTGTGTCGTTAGTGTGCCTTTGTGTGAATGAGATCAGCTGATCCTAAAGCACTTGGTAGTTCAACAATGCTGGTATCATGCACCCAGCTGACGACAACGCCATCACTACTGAGGAAAAGATATGGGACCTCACTCAGGCTATCAATGTCAAAGGCGTTTGGTTTGGATGCAAATATGGGATCCAAGCCATGAGGAATGTACGCACCTTGGCCACATATGCTGATGAGAGCTAAAGATGAAACCATGTAGAACAAGGCCGAGCCCACTAAGGGTCTGAATGTCGGCGGTTCCATCATCAATGTTGCTTCATTTGTCTCTATCATGGGCGCTGCTACACCTCAACTTGCTTGTATGTCTATGTTGACTCTGTCTTTGCATTTACTCATTCAATACTCAATAGACACCGCTTCCAAGGGTGCTGTTCTTGCTATGACTCGCGAACTCGCCATGGTTCATGCGCGCGAAGGCATACGGCTTAACTCTCTCTGTCCTGGGCCCATTAAAACTCCTTTGCTGATGGACTTTTTGAATACTCCTGAAAAGTTGAACAGGAGGATGATTCATTTGCCCATGGGTCGATTTGGCGAGGCTGTTGAGCAGGCCAAGGCTGTGGTGTTTTGTGAGTATTGCACAATCCTGGAGAACAAAACTAATATGAGTAGTGGCAAGCGACGATTCTTCCTACATCAATGGTACCGACTTCATGGTTGACGGCGGCCTTCACAAATGCTATGTCGTATGTCTATTGCCGCCTTTGTTCAACTATGACAATACTGATATGGATTAGACTCCTGAGGGCAAGCCAGCCGGAGAGGGCCCCTCTGGTCTTCTTGCTACTCTTTCCAAAGCCTGATAATATATGATGGCTTCAATTGAATTTCTCAAACAGTCCTGAGCGAAAATGGCAAATAGTTGTAGATGATTCCACTCGTAATTTGTGACCAAAGTTGATAACCGCTATTCCAACAAATGAGACGTTGCATCATGCTAGCGAGATGTTAATGTAATGCGTTGTGTAAGAATACAGAATACCTAGTTGCCCAAAATCCACTTTCAACTAAATCTCGCCAATGCGCCGGTCTCCTTGACAGTTTCTCCTCTGTCAATTTTTCTCTTGGCCTCTTCTGCTTTTCTCTGAGCTGCTACTTTTGCCTTCATTTGAAGCTACAAGTATATCAATTACTGTGCGATACCCTAATGAAAGTGTTCGTAAACTTTACTCACCAAAGAGTTGTCCACAATATTCTTCTTAGCTTTCTTTCTAAGAAATCGTTTCGTACTACCGCCCTTGCCCTTCATCTTTCGCTTTTCCTTCTTCTCTCTTATTGCCATCTCGCCTTCATTCGAGTCCGCTCCTTCGTTCCCAATATCATCTTCCAAAATATTCTGCTCATCTTTGAGCTCATCAGCTTTCCCACTAAGTCGTAACCTCTCAAGCCTTCCGAGCTGTCTAAAGCTTCTTCCTTGTCGCTCTTCATAAGTGTCTCCTCCACGAGCTTCATCAATTTTGCCGAGAAAGTTTGTATCCATCGTGATAAGCTCAGGCCGTATTTTTTCTAGCACACCTCGAACTTCACGCTCACGTCGTCGCGTGTGTGTTTCGAAAACGTCCGCTTCGGCAGAGTCAAAGTTGGGCTCGCCCGCACCAGGTACAATAAGGGATGAGATACCACGTTGGTGTCCAACACACAACAGGTCATCGAAAGGACAAAACTTGGTGGATGATGCGGTAAGGCTCGGGAGAGCAAGGGTGAGGTAGGGTGTAGGTGGTCGATTGGCATTTTTCTGCAGGTCTTGATACACTGTAACACCGCTTTTGCCTCCCACGCCTAGCATGCCCATTCCAGAATAGCAAAGGGTGGTTATTTGATTTCTAGTTTTCCATTCTCTGACTTCTTTACCCCACATTCTTGCATCCCATATCTTGACAACACCATCCATACCACTCGTAGCCATGTACCGTCCCGCACTACCTTCGCTTGGATCTATGGCTATTCCGTTCACTGGTCCTCGATGAGCTAAAAGCTTGACATGTGGTGTAGTCATGTTGGGCGACCAGAGGGTCATGGTACCGTTGGCATGGCCCAAATGAATAATGGCCGAATGAGGGTTTTGAGCCATGCTATGTGGAGAGCCAAGATGTGTTGGGATTTGAGTGAGCATAACGCCGGTCGATGTATCGTGATACTTGAGGTGGCCAGCATTTCCCTACCACTTGCTGTCAAGAAAAGTCTACAATACAATCAAAGCGACGTACTACTGTAGCAAGGAGATAATGATAAGGTAAGAATTCCATAAAAGAAGGGTCAATGTGCTGCTTCATTTTACTTTCCATCTCTGTCAGTTTGGGCCTATGTGCGATGAAAAGACATACTGCAGTTCAACGCCATTCTTGTCGTATATGTAAACATATTTCTTCTGGGCAACAGCATAGTACGACTCTGAGTGTAAGAATTTGATATCCCTAACTGTTTCTTTAAGGTGTATTTCCGAATGCAGTTTCCCTGCTTGCCAGTCAAAGGTCGCAATATGACCTCTTGATGAAGCTATGGCGAGGTGTCTGTACAAGCCCACTAAGCCTTCACCATATCTAATAAGTGACACGCACCTTCCATTCCTTGTGTAATCCACCTTGTAACTCCCAAAATCTTCCATTTTCAGATCAAACTTCTTGCCTCGCACAGAGACCGCTACTTCTTGTATAATTTGATCCTGCTTGACTCTCCACGTCTTCTCACCAAGCTCTTCATTCACCTCTATTCCACCCTTCTCGCCAGATACAGCCTTGTTTAGCCATTCGTTGACCTCATCTCTCTCCACCTGAGCTAGCTTGTTGCCTACATCCTGACGAGCAAGTTTGGCACGAAGCTTTTTGTCACTTATCCTCCCCAAAGACGGAACTGGTTTTATTGAAGCCGACGCAGATCCATTTGCTAGATTTGAATGGTGAAAAGAGGATGGCAAACGAGTTGAAGGTAGAATGGATTGGGTGGAAGGATCGATATCGTCTTTACCTGCCCTCCTCTTGACAGTCTTGTGTGATGTGGGATGAGGATTGCGGTGGTGAGTCTTTCCTTTTTGCCCTTTTTTTGACTGCAGAGGACCAGCAGCCGCAATGAGAGCGTCCATAGTTGATCTTTTTCTATTATTGAATATGAATCATTTTCAAAACAATAAAATATAAAAAGTGAAACATAAAGTCACGTGACTTTTATTCATTCTCTTTTCTTCTGCATTTTATTTTTATAGAATGGATATGTAGGCTTGAGTGCCTCACTGTAATTACAATCGGTATTACTTAAGGAATACGTAATTACTATTGTCACTTATACAGCAAAACTAGCACTTGTTTACTGCATAGACAAAAAAGTATGGATGAGAAATCTATCTATCATTCAACCTTATCCATCCATGTCCCCTCTCTTAATCCCTCGGGGTTCCAGAGTGTGGCGATGTGGAGGGCTTGCACTTACAGGATACAAGATAAATAAAATTCACATCTTTCCATGCATACCACTTCTCGTCTACTTGCCCTTTCTATTGTCCTCGTAGTTGTGTCAGTAGAAGATGTATTTGAATTGATAGGCCTGTGATAGAAAGAAAAAAATTGATAGGCAAATGGCCAACTCGCCCGAATAGCCCCACTGACGGCTGTTTAGCAAAAAAGTGATGACCGAAAGTGTCCCGATCTATGTACGCTCACTTTCCCGAACAACACTTTCGACATAACGAATATGCAAAAGCCCAAGAAGTTGACATGGAGACACGGTTTGAACTATCTATAATTACAAACTGTATATTCGCAGTATCAATGGTCCTATGATTGTTGCAAAAAGCAATGTATAATTTCCCTCATCTATACTGTAAGAATGTTAATCTAGAAATGACCTCTACGACAATATTATTACAAAAGTAGAGACGACCCAATTGAAGAAGTAGCTTGTCCGTTTGTTCCATTGTTTTGATTTGGGGAGAGTGAGTCCTTCTTTTTCAGCAATCTCTCATAGTGCATCTAGAACCGAATGTTAGCTGCTTCTTCCAACGACAGGATCGACAAAATGGCATATACTGACACCACAAGAATCACAAAGGCTATCTGGTCCATCAGGTCCTCGTCTCCATGTAGTCGTTACTGAACTTCCACATCCATGACACCTTCCTAACCAAGTCATACTTCTTGGAGAAAGCATATTAGGATCTTGCTGCTCGTTCAGTCTCTGGACAGGATCTTGATGACGTTGCGTAGGCGCCGCTGAAGGTTGATAGGCATAAGTAGGTTTGCTAGCTTCTGTAACAGCTGTGAAGTTACCAAGATCAAGAGAGTTGTAAGTTTCCCTTGAAGACAAAGGAACTTGCGCCCAGTTTGAAGACACGGTATCCGCATTAGTCGGAGCAGGACCGTGTGATCTATCTTTCTGTCCAATGACTTTGACATTCGCATTAGCAGCCTGAGCTTTAGCAATCAAAGCATCTCGCCTTTTTCTGATAATCTCCATTTCTTTCTCAGCAGAAGTCATTTCTACTAAACTCTTGGTTGGTATTGGAGGCGGTGACCTTTTTACAAAATTTTGCTTGCTGAGCGCAGACGGCGAATTAGGATATGTGAATTTGAATTCAGGCGCCAGTTGTGAATGAATATGCGGAGCAAGAGTGAAGAGGATGGTGTGTATAATTGTAGATAGACGAGCGAAACGAGTTGTGAGGTATGGGGACGGCTGTTCAGGTTCAGATTGCCCGGGTTGAGAGGCTAAAAATGAGTCGGCAAAGCGGCTTGTGTTATCACTGTGTACTCACCAAATGGCTTGATAAGCTGTATAAGCTCTGTCAGATGTGTATGCAGCTGCCGCATATTCAGCATCATCCACATCGTACAGTCAACTGACGCAACTCACCTGAGCAACCTTGCTAGCTACATTTAAAGTACTAGACGTCTCTTCCAACTTCACATTCTCACCTGAGCTGTCATCCATCCTTGACCTTTTTCTGCTCCTTTCAGTACCCAAATCGTAATCTTTTACATCCGAAGAGGTAGGAGCATCCTGAAAATAAGACGGGAAGCTATAGTTTGACGCTTCGTAAACGTTGTTGCTGCCATTGTTACCTGTCCAAGGCAAAGACATAATTCTTGTGTTGGGATCGTTTGGCCTCCGACTATCCAGTTGCCGCACATTCGGAAGATTGGATCCTCCCTGTTCTGATTGATACTGATAAAAGTTCCATGAATCTGAGTGCCGAGGTGTCACGAAATCTTCCATGTTTTTGACTCCCTGTTGTCGCTCCTGCTGACCAACTTGTTTCTCGCCATCCGATAAGCCTCGATTTGAAAGTGGTCTGGTTCTGTCCTCCACATTGTAGCTATTCATATCTGATGACGGTGGATGAACACCCATTTGAGGCTGGTTGGTCAAAATGGGAGAGTATGTATATGGATAGTTGTTTGGTAAACCCATATCAGAGCCATAAGCTATTTGCCCTTGCCTTCGTTGCTGCCGTGGAGACTGAGTGATTGGAGGCCGTAGTTGCCCATGTTCCGGCGACTCTGGGCTGGGTTGAGAGTAAGTGGATGAGCTGGGGTAATTTGTCAGTGGGTAGGACCACATCGTTTTGTGCTATGCAATACGATGTCTTGAATCCAGTTTGTTTGGAAGCAAACTTATACCCAGCCCCAGAATAGTTCCACTTGTTGTTAAATAATGAACGGAGAAAGGAAAGAAAAGTAATCATTAATGTTGATGAAAATTAAATTATAGATATTGATGATTAAAAGGATAAAAGCTTGTTGATGTTTTCAGATTGGACCACTTTTTTATATTTCATTTATAAATAGTATTCTTATTTGATTCTCCAAATACTCAACAATGCACAAAGCAGCTTGGAGAGTAGGTAGAGCGAGGTGTGGGTGTCCATTAGGTGGGTCTGTACTGTCTACCACCTAATTATGACTGCATGAGCTCATTGTTGCCCACTTGCTGTTGTAGCTCGATCGTCCTCTACAAAGACTGTTGTACAGGATGACTTGTCTTTATCAAGCTTACCAAAACCTCGCCTGGACTATCAAAAATTACTTGCCATTGAATCTGCAACAGAACTGAATGCAAAGCAACGAGCATATCCACTTCCATCTCAACTTCTTCTCAATCTATCAGCCCTGAGAGAAACCCAGCGAGACCTCTTGCACAAGTTGAATGGAATGAGGGCCCGTCAAAGACTCATTGGAGCTACAATAAAGGTGCTAAAAGGTTCAGATGTTGAGGAGGCGAAAACGCAAGCCAAAGAGCTGAAATCATTGATCAAAGAGTACGAAAGCAGTCTCTCCAACGTAGAGCACCAGTTATTGAACCTCGCCCTGGTTTTGCCAAACTATTCTCATGCGGAAACGCCTATTGGACCTGAAGAAAATGCTCGCACTATCGATGTGTTTGGCCCAGAAGCTATGCCTGCTGATCCTCTCCGAGATCATGTTGCGTTTGCGCAATATTTTTCTCTTCTCGATCCTTCAGCTTCTGCCATAGCGACAGGTTCGTCTTGGCCATACCTGCGCGGGATACTAGCTTTGCTAGAGCAATCTCTTATCAACTACGCACTAAGTATCGCCATTGAGCATGGTTTCAACCCCGTTATTCCCCCCTGATGTGATCAAAACTGATATCGCCTGGCGATGCGGGTTTCATCCTCGTGATTCCGCCCATAACTCCTCTTCCCAAACATACCATCTTCAATCTGCCTCTCAATCACTATGTCTAGCTGGCACATCCGAAATACCTCTGGCAGCCATGCTGGCCAATTCATTGATACCAGCTGAAGATCTTCCTCACAAAGTTGTGGGTGTGGGTCATGCTTTTCGGGCAGAGGCAGGTGCCCGCGGAGCAGACACGAGAGGTCTATATAGAGTACATCAGTTCACAAAGGTAGAGCTATTTGCGGCCTGTGAAGAAATGAAGAGTGATCAAATTTTGGAAGAAATCAAGATGGTTCAATGTAAGATTGCTCAAGGGTTGGGCTTGAGTGTTAGGTAAGTCTTCATTTGCAATCTGTACTATCAATTGCTAACCGATGTTTCTAGAGTACTGGATATGCCAACAGAAGAATTGGGCGCCAGCGCTCATAGAAAATTTGATATGGAAGCTTGGATGCCTGGACGGGGCAAATGGGGAGAGGTATGCATCCTTTGCCCGTCACGAGAAATCTAATCAATGGATAGATTACATCAACATCTAATTGCACAGATTATCAATCTCGCCGTCTTTCTATCACTTATCGTCCTCAATATCTGTCGCCCGTCCTCTCGGAACAAGCTTCATCAGGACCTTTACCTTTTGTCCATACGCTCAACGGCACCGCGGCAGCTATACCCCGACTTCTTGTTGCCCTTCTAGAGAATGGATTGGTTTATGAGAAGAATGAAAAAGGGAACGTTATGTATACCGGATTGAACTTGCCACAGGTATTGCGAAAGTACTATGTTGGAGGAAATGAATTTGGTACCAAAACGCGGAAAGGACAAATTCAATGGGTTTAGGATGTCAAGAAAGATAAAGTTGAGAGAGTTTTATATCTGGGGTATAAATAGCTTGCTGTTCTGGGGTACCGTTGATTGAATCCATTGGAGCATTAGAAAAATGATGACTATCAGATGATAGAAAAATTCAAGCATATGTAGTTTTGCATTTTTTACATATAGTATTGCACTAAATTCTTGTAAAACTATAACAACGCTATGATTGCTATATCACCTTGTGCTTTTTTCAGTTGTTTGCTTTGATCTTCTCCATTATGGTACTTTCCATAGCCCTCACGACATCCGGCTTCGTCCATAAACTCGTCATTATGTAAACAACGTTACCTAACGGACGTGAGTGTATCTGGAAGGGGCTGAATGGGACAACGTCTTTGGAGGCAGAAGATGTGACCAAAGGTGGAGAAACGACCACTTGCCTGAGGGATGTAAGAAGTTGAAGTCCTGCATGAGAAGCGTAATCTATAACAGTATTGAGTAAAATCACAAGCCCATCTGATAAATAAGACGTACCGCTTTCGCTATCTTCAAGTTCAAGAGCTAAAACAGTCCCCATGGCCATCGCTCCTTTGACTCCTTCAATTTTACTGACCTCCTTTATAAACTCCTTCTTCCAAAAACTCCATCGGCCTTGCCCGCCTTGCTCAACACCCCAAAGATTCTTTTCATTCTGCCATCCGTCTTGTTTTTCGAATGATTCTATAAGCTGCATAGCTTTCAGAGCTACAGAGCATCCGATGGGGTGAGCAGTATAGGAATGGCCATGCAAAAGGGCATCAATTTTGTACGGAGAAAGAAAAGCGTCAAATATGGAAGAGGAGGCGAGAGTGGTGGACATAGGTAAGAGCCCACCTGTCAGGATTTTGGCGTATGCAGCAATATCAGGTGTGTGACCAAGGACGGTAGCAGCAGAGTTGTAGCCAAAACGATGAAGGCCAGAGAATACTGTTCACCATCAGCTTTTGCAAGTACCGATTATGGAAAATAGGTTTCACCTTCATCATATAACACTGGCAAACCCTTCCATTCGCCTCCCTGTCTGTGCTTTAACCCATCCAGTTCCTCTTCATACGATTGTCCCTTCCATCTGTCTCCACCAAATAAGTCACCACTAGACCTGATCACTTCAACCATACAAGCTTGAAAAAGAGGGTCCACGAAGACCATGCCGCCCGCACCAAGACATGTTGGTTCCATGATTAAAGCCCCAAACTTTCTACCATCTTTTGTTAGATTTTCGAGGGTTGAACGGATATGAGCGCGATAATAATGAGCGAGAGGTGAACGTGAACGAGCAGAAATGTCATAAATGTCTTCGAAGGAATCAAAAGTGAGGGCCCAACCATCTGAGGTAAGCCTATTTGACGAGGAAAGGGAAGAAGGCAAAGGAGACCAAGGATCAGGACCGGTGCTGAGAATGGTCGGCAATCCATCGATGAATTGAACCATTGCAGGCGAGAACCAGTGACCTCGACCTTTATACCAATCCACAGCCTTATTGAATGTAGAAGCTTGCGTAGCATCCATAGAACCAATCTGTACTCTATTAACGGCAGCCATACAGAGAAAGCACTTACTGTATCACCATGATATCCTCCCCTCAACCCAATCACTCCTACATCTCCACCCATCTCTCCATCCCAGCCATATCGCCTCCCAGCAGCCCTTAAAGCCATTTTCAAACCCACCTCAATGGCTGTACTTCCGTTGTCAGAATAGAATACACGTGATGACCAGCCTTCTCCAACAGTAGCATTGAGATTTTCTGCAAGCTCCAGAGCGGGAGTATTAGTGCCGCTCGGAAAGAGAACATGGCCGTAGCGTCCAGCAGCAGATGCGGCAGCAAGAGTTAGCTGCTCATTGGCATGGCCATGGGACTGGCTGCAAGGTTTGTTTAGTAGACGTCATGAGAGAATTTCAGAGATTTACGTGAACCAACTTGCAGATCCGTCAAAATATGATTTGAGCAAGTCTTCATTCTCGATGTTACTAGCAGTCGTTTTTCCTTCTGATTTGGCATAATAGGCATCCAAGTTGTCTCCATAGGCTGAGTCAACTACCATGACATCCTCTTTTTTGTTGACCTATCGTATGTCAAATCTTGAGTGAAAACGCGAAATTCAAGAGAACATACCAATTGGTGCTGTGTGAACGGCCACCACACACTTTTTAGTGTCCTTTCTGGCATGTTTTTGAGCTCTTTTATTCTACTCTTGTGTTCCTCTTCCAACCATCGGGCTGCCTCGCCGATGCCGCCTCCTTTGCTCTTTTCAATATCCTCATACCAGTTTTGCAATCGTACATCATCTTCTTCCAATGTACCATACTTTTCTGGTGGTGGTTTAACAGTCCGGAAAAATATCCGTTTCTCTTTGAAATAATCTTCTAAAAATGCATGATTACGATAGTAAGGGTCGTGCAAGCACAATACAGCTGCTAGAGAGTATCCTCTCAAAAGGAGAGACTCATACGCTGATATTGTGGTTGAAATACCACCAAGATGAGGAGAGGCAATGAGAACAGAAGGTAGCCGGAGAGAGCGGAGGAAGGTCGATTGTGTATGAGGAGGATGAAGGGCAGGAGAGTGAACTCCTCCGGCAGTTTCGATGAAAAGACAGCCTTCTTGACCGTTTAGCTCAGATGCACACGAGTGTACATGCCGCTCAATAGCTTGCACAAGCACCTCGTTGCTTTCAGGGAATGGCTAAGATTTGTAAGTCTATGCTGATGTGCGGTAATAGAAGCCTACGAGATCTGGAGCTAGTTTGGCAGCTAAATGAGGCGACATGGGCTCACGGTATTGATAAAGATTTTGCGTTGAAATATATTGAGAGTATGGTCTGGTATTCCTCTGCACATAACTAAATTCATAAATATCAGAACAAGGTATACTTTGAGCGTCTGCAGACCTTTCATCTGATTCTGACTCGGGTCCAGTGCTGACAGGTTTGAGGTAAAATACCCTTTTACTCGGTTTATCTTTATCTTTGGCATATCTTGACGCTGAAGCTCGTAAAAGAGCGGTAGTAAGCAATGTCTTTCCCACATCAGTATTGGCTATACCATTCAGTTACTTCACGCCACCATGTTATGATAAACTCACCTCCAAACACTTGGCAAGTTCTTAATTTGGGGAATAACAATGGCATCTCTACCTGTCCAAATCAATTATGTAGGTCTTTGTCAAAAGCAGATGTATGGGTGATTGAGAAGAAGTAAAATGTTCTCAGAGCCTTTTTATAATCCTCTGCGTTATTCTTTTGTTTTTTTTAGAATTCAAATTTTTTAAAAGATGATTATGTTCAAGTTTAATAGCTTCATTTAACCCCAACAAAATAAATCACCAAAGTGGAGGTCATTTACAAGGCATATATTACGTAATCAATGGACTTTTACGGACAAACATAAAACACGATGTAATGAGTTTTAATATTTCTAACTTTGACATCTCTTTCTTTCGGATTCAGCCTTCAATCAGTTTTTATACAGCCTGTCGGATAAGCTAGCGATATACCACGGTTATCAAGGATTGCAGTGCTTCTCGATTGTAAATATTCGTCAAACGCAGGCCGAGATGGCGCAACCTCCAGAGCCTCGTCGATCACAATCTTCAACATCACTGTATAAGCTCTATAACGGACCAAAAGGCGAAATCAAAGGGCAAGTAGCAGAAGAGGAACTGCAGGATGCGCGCTTGAATTTTTGCAATGCGTTTTGGGGAACGGGAGATAAAGGCTTTAATACCATCTTGACCCGGTTGAGAGGAGCTGGGAGGACAGTTGACGAATTGAAGACATTCTGGAAAGAAAGGTTGGTGTGCCATTCAATTGAATTGAGAAAAGCGCTTAATACCGTATGATAGAGCTGCGATTGAAGAAGATTATGCCAAAAGATTAGCCAAACTCTCTCGTTCTCCTCTTGGCCGGGATGAGGTCGGTGATCTAGCCGACTCCTTACAACATCTCTTAAACGAAACAGCTCAGCAATCTTCTTACCACTCTTCCTTAGGAAACGAAATCAGAAATACTGTGGAAAATCCGACCTCTGAGCTTCAATCCAGAATGACCAACTTGAAAAAAGGATTACAAGTAGCCATTGAGAAGTCACACAAAAACAAGGGATTGCAAGAAGGACACGTGCAGAAGGTAAGACGCTTTTTTTCTGAAACCAAATTCTTATGATTGTAGGCGCGAGAGAAATATGAGCAAGACTGTCTCAAACTCAACTCTTACACTGCTCAATCCTCTTTAACGCAAGGCAAAGAACTCGAAAAACTCTACCAGAAGCTAGATAGGGTCAGGCATACAATTCCTCAAAATGAGCAAGAATTCAAGCAATTTGTGAAAGTCTTGGAAGTGACATATGGAAAATGGGAACAAGAATGGAAGAACTTTTGTGACGTGAGTTGATCATCGACTGGCTAATCCAGATATTGATGAGCCAATAGCATGTACAAGATTTGGAGGAAGAAAGATTGGCCATTAGCAAAGATCTCATGTGGACTTATGCCAATGCTATATCTCAGGTATGCGTCGAAGATGATAGTGTAAGTCTGCTGCATTAATCGCTCGGAACTAGCTAATAATAGCTCTGAAGTCGTGTGAGCGGATTCGAGAAAAGTTGGAGCAATTTGAGCCTATCAACGACATGGTTAACTTCGTCAAAGGTTGGAGTACTGGTGACATCATTCCTGATCCCCCCCGCTTTATCAATTACTCAGCTGGTGAATCCTATCCCACTCAACAGACGTATCATGTTGCCCAGTTCACTCGCCTTTCTGCAAAACCTCCTATGCCTGTTTCGTCCCATCAACCTGAAAAGACGGAGCCTGATATCATTCCCCAGTCAGAAGAAGAGTCGCAGCAACCAGCAAGGCAGAGTTCGCCACAGCCTGCATCCTCAGTAATTGCAGGAGTTGATGCTATCTCCGAAGGCCTAACAAGGACTATGCTCAAAGATGAACCTGCCTCTGTGAAAAAAATGCCTACTGCAACGTCTGGAAGCCAGAGAGCAACACCGTTTGGTGGAGTTGCTCTCCCTGGCATGTCATCGGCCGGCGACGATTCCAAACAGATGCCGCCCCCTCCTGCACCTATAAACATGACCATGCCAGAGCCTCGAGTTTCTTCAAGACAAGGTCCTCCCTCACCAATGAAGGAAACAAAAGAAGACCCTATGGCCAAAGCCCTTGAAGAACTACGTAGAGAACCGCCTCCTCCTCAAAGCGTGAGAAGAGCCGGGTCTCATATCCGAAGGCCTGACAGCGTTTCTTCGGCCGCAGGCTCAACAAGAGGTAATGCATATGGACAAGGAGTCACATCTCCTTCTCCAGGACCAAGCCACATGACGTTCCAACAAGTTGGTCCTGGACAATCCCGTTCACCGCCTATCGACTCTACATTATCACCTCCAGCCGGCGGACATACCGCTGCTGCTCTTGCTCAGTCAATGGAGCATTTCAGATACCAGTCGTCTCGTAGCTCTGATAGACAGCGCCAAAGTGTCAATTATGCCAACTTTGCTGACGATGTTGTCGGTGCTCATCCTACTTCTCGTCCAGCTACACCCCTTTCCCCCTCTGGCA
Source organism: Cryptococcus depauperatus CBS 7841 (assembly GCF_001720195.1). NCBI lineage: Eukaryota > Fungi > Basidiomycota > Tremellomycetes > Tremellales > Cryptococcaceae > Cryptococcus > Cryptococcus depauperatus. The sequence goes on along the minus strand of NC_089472.1, from coordinate 209,576 downwards.
GTAACCGTGCTCCTTCTCCTGCAATGATGCAACCTCCTCAGCAGCCTGCCACCCATATTGCTGATCAAGTACTCTCGCAATACCATCAGGCCTTCCCCGGCGAACGAAACCGATCTCGATCTCGTGCAGGATCAGTTATGTCCAATGCGTCTAGAAACTCGTACAACGAACAGCACCAAATTTCCCCTTCACCTATGCAACCAAGGGAAGGTTTCGTGGGCATCGGGACGGGTAATGCGACACAAAATACAAGCTCCCATCCCCCTGTCTTCCGCTCACCAGATCCAAGTCCTGTGATAAGTTCCAGATCTCTTGGTCCTCAGAATATGGGGATTTCGTTGACTGCAAAAGGAGATGTAGCACAGGATACTATGGCGGAGCAATACAGGAGGCAGTATCAACAACAGCAGACAGGCTCTCAACAAGTTCAAGCACCGGCGCCTCAAATGGCAAGCTATCCTGGACAAAGAGCATCTCAGTACGGAGCGCCGAGCACAGGCTCATCGCTTGCAGGTGTGCCTTCAACTACTGAATATAGAGGACACGATCAAATAAATTCAGGTTATGGACAGCCAGTGGTTACTTCCTCTGTCATGGGACCTCCTGCCATATCTAACAATAGACCGATCACTTATGGCCAACAAGTCCAACAGCCTCCACACACCCAGCCATATGGGGCTCAACCTAATCAAGTCCCTCAGCAGCAATATTCTCAGGCTCCACAACCGGCTTATAACCAATATCCATCTTCTCCAAATCCACAACAACCGGTTCAGAATTACAGCGCTCCTCAACAGCCACCACCTCAACCAAACTATGCTCAAAAACCAACCCCAGGCTATCAACAAGTCAATCCTTACGCTCGTGGTGCTTCGCCTCAACCTCAGCAGTCACCTGGCTATCCCACACAACAGCAACAGCCTTACCAACCGGACCAAAGCTATGCTCGCGCTGCTAGCCCAGCATATGGATATCATGCAAGCCCGCAGCAGTCTCAAGGATTTATGCAGCAACAACTGTCCCAAAGAACACCGAGCCCTCAACCTAATCAACCACCACCCAGTATAGCACCCACAGGTCAATGGTCTACAAATGGATTACCCATTCTGTTTTGTCAGTCTTTCTTTTTAGAGCATACGTAAACATGAAACTGATCATCTGCTACGAATAGACGTTAAGGCTCTGTATGATTATAAAGCTGAAACTGCCGCTGAATTTGATTTTCAAGCAGGAGACATTATCGCTGTGACAAGTACACCAGAAGATGGATGGTGGTCTGGAGAGCTGTTAGATGAAGCGAGAAGGACGCCAAGAAGGACTGATTTTCCAAGTAATTTGTATGTCCTCTTCCTTTTGGTGGCAGATTTTGACATGAAAAGCTCATGTGATCCTTCCAGTGTTACATTGTTTTGAACATGTTGTTCTTCTGGTAAAGACATGGTTTCTTGATAAATCATGACTATGCCATCTTCACTACCAAAAGGGCTTTCCATATAAGCTTCGTTAAACATTTGACTATAGTATAATGGGAAATGCATTGAGCGTTTGTCCTGTGATACAGTTTAATTTGTACAATAGTGAATGTAGCAATTCTGTAAATAATGGAACGATGACGAAGATAAAGAAGCTAATCATTTTCGGCCCTTGTGAGGTCTTCGAGCATTCTTCTCCTTTCTCTAGAAGATTCCAGTGAGCATTACAATTATTACTATGAAAGACAAGTATTACCTTTTGTGCTAACAATCTCTGTTTCCGGATATCGTCGGCAGACTTGAGACCTGAGGATTGCTTCGTATCCCTTTTCCTGAATTTTTCAGTATTCTTCTTTTTTAATGCCTCCTTCCTGTTACTGTTGCCCTTGGCACAGGATGCAACACTTTTCTCACTATCTTCTTCATTTGCCTTGCTTCTCTGGTGTCCTGGTGGTCCATGCTTGCCTCTGCGTCCTCCACCAAGGGCATTCACAGGTTCATCTGGCAGATGTTTCCTCTTTTGCCTCCACTCTTGATATTTACCACTATTATAACTTGCTGGTAGCAAAGCACCGCTTTCACTTTTGATCATTTTTTCTCCATCAGGGTTACTGCTCGATTTCACAAATTTGCGCTTCTTCCTATCCCAGTTCAGCTGACTCGCTTTCTGTACTCTAGGCCCTGCTCCTTCGTCTGCAGTCATATTCGTTACCGCAGTTGAAAGGGCATCAGATAGACCAGATTTTAATGAATATCCTTTTTCAACTTCAGCGCCTTTTTGAGAATGCTCGAGGTAGAATGAATGATCTTTGAAGCTCTTAATAGAAGGTTGAGAAATTGACCGTTGTCCTTCTACTTCTTGATATGAATCATTTGTCGCGTTTGGTTCAATCTCGCGCCGAGCAGACCGTTTAAATTTATCATCTGCCGTTTTTCTTCTCCTTTTCATGATGACCGCTCCTTCACTCTCTCTCTTTCCCACCTCAAAAACAGTTTCGGCAGGAACAAAAGCTGCCACTTTTGCAAGCAACCTGGCTTTTTCTTCATTGACCTCGTCATCCATTGCATCTTCAAACATATCATCCACCCGTGGCGGTTTGTTGCTGAGTGCGGAAGCGAGAGCTTTGGCTTGACGGTATGATGTAGGATTTGCTTTTGAGCGAGAACGCTCAAACATACCTTGGCCTTTACGCATAACATTTCGTAGAGCAGTAAGATGGGGGGCAATCTCTTCCAAATTGGAAAAAACGTACTCTGTCTGCTCACTAATAAGCTCGATAGGCAAGCTTCGCAAGACATCCGTTGACTCGCCCATTCTCTCAGTTCCTAGAAATGTATGAAGATCACACAGATAGGGGAAATCTTCCTTGACAATGAGAGAGTAAGCAGTACCTCTTCTCCCTGCACGCGCGGTACGACCAACACGGTGAACAAAAATACGCGGGCCAGCAGGAAAATCATAGTTGACAACATGATCCATAACAGGAATGTCGAGGCCTCTAGCAGCAACATCCGTAACGACAAGAACATTTGTGGAGCGACTTCGAAAATGTGACAGTTGCTGTGCTCGCGCAACTTGATCAAGAGAACTGTAGATGTGGGATGTGCGATATCCGGTAACACGCAAAAGTTCAGCAATATAGTCAACGTGATGTTTGGTGGCGACAAACACAATAGCTTGAGACGAGTCACTCGAATCAGCAAGCTTTGGCTGATTAGGTTTACCCAGAATTTCACGCAATAGTAGTAGAAGAGCAGCTTCTTTTTCTGTGGGCTTGACATTGAGAAAGCGTAAAGTAAGATCAGACGAGATCTTTTGATCAGCATCAAGACGAACGAGTAATGGGTTGACAAGTCCTGCCTTGGCAAACTCTGCAACAGACGAAGGAAGAGTGGCAGAGAACAGCATATTCTGTCTAGTAGAAGGTAGACGATGAAGAATTTCGCGAAGTTGTACATCAAAGCCCATCTCGAATAAACGATCGGCTTCGTCATAAATGACAGTTTGAAGATGGCGAAGGTCAAATCTCATTTCAACAATAAGATGGAGGAATCGACCTGGAGTGGCAATGATACTAAGAATGTCAATTTTGCAAAGTATGTATGCAATCACTACTCACATATCTGGAATGGCAGACATCTTTGCGAATTGAGCATCCATGCCCTCACCTCCAATGATGACAGCCCATTTTAATCCTTCTTTGGTGGATAACTCGCCCTCGCCATCCATGTCTTGCTTTTTTCCCTTTCCCTTACCTTTAATTACCCCTCTCGCAAGATCTTTGCCTACGCTATAAATCTGGACAGCAAGTTCTCTACTGGGACACAAGATCAGAGCCCTTGGCCCTTGTGTATGATGTGTCGCACCAGTCTTTTGAAGTAATGGGATCAAGTAGGCTAAGGTTTTACCAGAACCTGTCCTGGCCATAGCTAGGATATCTCTCGGTGGTTTTGAGAGCGCTGTAGGAATGCTCGCTCGCTGGATAGGTGTGGGCACCTTAAACTTACGCACCAAGAGAGAACGAATGAGGTTTGGTTCGACATCTAGACTGTCAGTTCAGCATACCCCAATGATGCACCTACTAAGAGCTGCCCATTGACCACCGGGGCCACTTGCCCTTTCTTGAACTTCTCCAACATCTTTTATGTCTAATGCCCATGAAGGAAGAGCAGCTGCCATTTTTTTTATATCTTTTCTTGATATGATTTAAAATGCAAAAGTCAAAAGAAAAAGAAAAAAACCTCCACTTTTTTTTTTTTTGAAAATAATAATAATATTGATTTATTTATTATTTGACGAGTTATTGCCACTACATTTATAATCAGAGTCAATTTTTCTTTTAAGAAAAGACAAAAGTTATCTTGAATTTGCGAAACCTTTTTTTAAAAAACTTGAACAAACATGTTTACCTGTATATCATGTAAAGTCGCTTTTGAGACTGCTGATGAGCAGCGTGCTCATTTCTTGACCGATTGGCATCGGTACAACATGAAGAGAAGAGTAGCCAACTTGCCTCCTGTCGCCGCCGCTTCTTTCAATGAAAAGGTTTTGGAGAGGAGGGAACAGAACGCCGTTAGAACTGACCCGAGAAGCTTGGCTTGCTCTGCCTGCAAGTGAGTTTTGATCACTCTTAGATAGAATATTTTATTGACAGGGAGTAGTAAACAGTTTTCTTCAGAAAACGCATTTAGATCGCACGTCCAATCCAAAAAGCATAGAGACAGAGAAGCTGCCGCTGCTCGCAATCCTAAAAGGGCTGAGGCAACGCCAGCCGCTCGATCGAATGATGAACAGGAGAAAGATGAAGACGAAGCAAGTGACATGGAGGCTGACAGCGATGAAGCAGACGATATTGAACAAAAGTTGGCCAACCTTCGACGACGTATCAAGCCTACAGACTGTCTTTTCTGTGCCCGCCATTCTGAAACCATTGAACAAAATGTTGGCCACATGTCTTCGCTTCACAGCTTCTTCATCCCAGACAAGGAAATTTTGTTTGATTTACCTGGTCTTCTGTCTTATCTCGGCGAAAAGGTGGCAGTCGGAAACCTTTGTCTTTTCTGCCCCAATGGTGGCAGAGAATTTGGTAGTTTTGAGGCAGTGAGAAAACACATGATTGACAAGGCACATTGCAAACTTGCATACGAAACTGAGGAAGACCGTGCAGAGTTGGCCGACTTTTACGATTTTTGCGGAGATAGTGGCAGTGAGAATGAAGATGAAGACTGGGAGGATGAAGACGAAGACGTAGAGGTCAAGTCCGATGAGGAGGTTATAGATATGGCAGACCAACCAAAAAAGGCCAAGAAAAAATCCATCACTCTGGCCTCTGATGGTCTTTCTTTGACTCTTCCTTCTGGACGAACACTAGGCCATAAGTCTCTCAAGGTCTATTACGACCAACGCTATCGTCCATCAACCGAACCTGGAGTTGATCCTTCTGCGCTCAAGGTCGCACAAGTCAGACAGCGTCTTGCCGACCCTTCTCTTGCACTTGTGCCAGTTGCTGGTGGCCACGGTGCTTTTGGTAAGGGTCAAGAGCTGATGAAAGCTAGAAATGCCGGTGAGGCCAAATGGGCTAAAAAACAAGGCAGAAGTTTTCAAGATATTAAAAAGAGAGAGCAACACAAGACTAAAGTTGCATTTATTCACAACAGTCAGAAGCGTGAGTGTATTGATTATTCATCGTTCTTTCTGCTGCTTACATCCTTTTTTGAAATCAGATTTCCGAGATCCTCTCTGTGAGTTTATCCTACTTCGTCTTGCTTATACAAACCAGCTAACACGTAAACAGTACAGTGAAGCCTCACACAGTGGGTGTTGTATTCATTGGTCGGATTTTTTTTACATCTTGGATTGCTTGTATTACAGGTGGAATAGGGGACTGTAATGTTAAACTTTATATAGATATATACAAGTGTCCACTGACTGCCATATGTAAACTGCAATTACACAGTAGATTATCACACGTTTCATCCCGGTAATTGCGAGCAGAGCGTTCACACTTTAATCAACTTTACAACGATAACTAGAAACGTCGAAAACTAATCAATCTTTCCTCTGTACAGCAAGAGTCTGTTCTTCAAAAAGTACTGATTCTCTTGAGTGCTTTTAGAAAAGATGGCCATTGATGCTGCTGGGTGAGCACAACAGGAGCTTACCATTGCAGCTAATATAGTAGATAACCCCAACCAGTGACCTAAGACAACAAGTTGAAAGTTGTACGTCTGCCCTAGGATCTGAGAAAAAAAAATCGTCAAGAACCAGAACTAGAGCATTTTTATGCCTACTTGCTTTACCTCTTCTTGCCTTTGACCATGAATGTACAATCTCAAACTGCATTAAACCTTGCTTCAACCCTAACACTTGGTGAGCCAAGTATTCTGACGACTTTTTACTATTAAAATGTGGTAGGCATCGACACTCACCTTGCCAAAACATGCCTGGAGTATTTTCACGATTAAACTCAGTACCATTCATGAAAGTGATATGCTGCTCTTCCAAGCCCACTAACACTCCCAACTACTCTGACAAGAGATCAAAAAACAAGACGAAGAGTATTGAAATATTGTATAACTGCAATACATCTTGTATGCGTAAACTCAGCCCATTTGATGCAGTATCTCAAAACCAACATATAGCTCTGTCTGGCAGACGGATATACAAAGTGTAATACCACGAATGGCCTCAATGTCGAGCGACCGAGTCGTCAAGCCATGTTACTGATTGACTTGTAATTTATCGTTGTAGCAGTTCAATTACAACTCGAATACATTAGCATTTATGCCACGGCTAAGGAGTGATTTCTTATCAGAATGAAAATGCTGCGATTATGATTATAAATCCCTCATCCATTAGCATTTCCATCTCTAGAAATGTTTACTTTTTGGATAACATATTATCAGCTTGCAATATCTAAGTTTGACAATTCTTTGCATTCGTTGTGGTTCTGGCAAGTAAATGTTTAGTGCTGTACTATCACCATAGTCTTTTCAAATCTGATATATCCAACTTATTCCTACACATCTTTTCGTCCGAACCGAATGTCTATTGAGGCAGCTATTTGGTTCTCATGAAAAAAGCAGCTCTGTCAAAACGACTGTACCATTCTGTTTCTGATGGAAGCTTTTTAGACAGAGAAAGAGAGACTATAATAAATGGAATAATTCAAGCACTTGAACGCTTTTCAAGCAAAAACAGGCTGGGCAATGTCAGGATTTGGATGGATTCTCGGGCGTTAACTGAAGGCCTTGGGACGAGAGTGACCCGGTAAGATGTGTCTAGCTAACACAGACGAAGGCAGCTATTAGATTCATTCTGTAGGGAGTTATGAACAAGAAGTCTTTCCTTATATCTCCACAAGTTCTACTACCGTGGGCCAGATCCCAGTTGAACCAACTATATCATGTCCTCCATATACACAATAGCCTGTACTCCTCTCGCCTTCTTCTGCCCATGGTCCTGACACTGTCCTTTGCCTGCCATGGTCCTGGCAAGCAAGGAGAAAATACCAACTCCTCAGAGGGAAAATATCAAGTCAAAATCCCCAACTTTTCTGCCCATTAGAGGCATAGTTGTAGTTCCAAACAAGTGCAAGGCTTGAGAATATGATGGTAAAGATGATTCTCAATTTGATCAGGTTGTAATATTACATCATCGCAGCTATTGTTTAGTTGTAGAAATCAGACGATAAAAGTCTAATAGAAATGATTACAAGTATGAGGTAAAGTTGATGAGTGAATGGTGAAAGCAGCGCTTTGTAAATAATCCTAATCTTCTCTATAAATGACACGTATGTAGTATTGGAAGAATAGCGTAATAATAATTGTATACACTTGGCGTCCAATCAGTTCTTTATTACAAATTGTAAATGCAAGTTGTAATCACTTGAGATTCGTATTTGTAAATTAACTTACAATAATTAGAAAAAGATTATAAACAATTTGTATCAACGCAAAAAGCCCAATAATTTGTCTTTTTTAAAGAAAACTTTCTAATTAAAAACAAAGCTTGAAATTACTCTCTCAAGTTCCTATCTCTGGATACGCCAGTTCTGTCCTTCTCCATTCCACCAACAGATTTGCATGTGAGCTTACCCATTTCGTCAAGGGGAAATGCCTTGATATGACTAGCCAACAAGTCAACTTGGCAGCTGAGTGAATGGCTCGAAATTGGATGGTCTATTGAAGGGTAATGAAACAGGAATTGTGTTGGATTGTTAGCTTAGTATTGGCGAATATTGAATCTCACCAGGTCTCAATAACCTATATACTATTTCCAGTCATAATCATGTCCGTCTGAATGAGCAGGATATATAGAAGTCTTGAAAAACTGAGTTGTCGGTCGGTCAAAAAATGGTCAAAAAAGAACTGGCAGAGGTTAGTTTCCAAACAGGAGAGTCTCTCAAGCCGGTAAGAGATGACGGTCGGGTACGGTAGAAAAAGTGCAATCAATAATATTGATTGCCTTGCAGCCTTTTCCAGTCAGCTCCCATCTTGACATGTTAATGAACAATAGCATCAGCCTTGTCATGTCTTACTGCCGACATTTCAACTCAGCATTTACTAATTGTACTCGGGCTTACAAACACTACCCAAAAGCCCAAGGCATGGACATCACTGCATCAGTGCAGAATAAATAAAACTAGCGAAAACGAAGTATATAATAAAAAAAACACAAGACTACGAAAAACCAACTCCCTATACCTCTTGAGAAGCTTTGGCCTTGCCCTTGGTCTTCATGGGAAGGAGCTCAGCCATAATGTGAGGAAGGACACCACCTTGAGAGATGACAACTGATCCAAGAAGCTTGTTCAGCTCCTCATCGTTTCGGACGGCAAGTTGAAGGTGTCGTGGGACAATACGAGACTTCTTGTTGTCTCGGGCAGCGTTACCAGCCAATTCAAGGATTTCAGCCGCAAGGTCTATTGCTATTCAGCATGTGGCAATCAAAACAAATCAAGACATACACTCAAGGACAGCGGCAAGGTAAACGGGAGCACCGGAACCAATTCGCTGAGCATAGTTGCCCTTCTTTAAGAGACGATGGATACGACCAACAGGGACTGCAACAAGTCAGCGCAAGGCATACCAACACAACACGTATACATACACTGAAGACCGGCCTTGGAAGATCGGGAAGAAGACTTAGTGTCGGAAGGAGCCTTGCCTTTGCCACCAGAAGACATTGTTGGTTATTGTTGTAGTTGGTTTGGTTGTTTGAGAAAAAAGAGCAGAGGGAAGAGTTGGAAACTTGTTGGATAAAAAAATGAAAAGATAGAATGTGAGGGGTATTTAAATGTTCGCAACAACGGCCAATCCCTGAAAAAGGCAACGTCACAACTTTTTTTATTCCTGGTTCGAATATGCGCGTGCCTGAGAAAGTGGTGACGTGTATGTTGAAAGGTGGAAGGAGAAAATGATGACGCTGGAAGTCAGGAACGGCCAAATAGAAAATATTAATTCGCTTTCACGTCACGACTTTTTTCAGGGCCTCAACCAACACCGCGACTCCCCAGGGTTTATAAAGCTCGCTTTTCCTTCTCCAACTTTTCTTTCTCTCATCAACATCTTTTTCAACATCAACAACTCTTTGCTTTTGTTTAACTTATTTTTTTGTTAACTCTCAACTTCATCACAATGGCTCCCAAGTCTGTTGCTTCCAAGGCTCCTGCCTCCCAAAGCCAGCCCGCCTCTAAGGCCCCTGCCGCCGCTTCCAAGGCTCCTGCCAAGGTATGTCTGTCGATTGAAAGTATTGTGATCTGACGAGTATCTCAGGCGGCCAAGACTTCTGCTGCCCCCAAGGATGGCGCTAAGAAGAGGTCTAAGAAGAGGGTTGAGTCTTACTCTTCTTATATTTACAAGGTCCTCAAGCAGGTCCACCCCGACACTGGTATCTCGTACGTTTTATGGTACTAGTGTATCTTCAGTCGTTGACAATGATCACAGTAACAAGGCCATGGCTATCCTCAACTCTTTTGTCTCCGACATTTTTGAGCGAATTGCCACTGAGGCCTCCAAGCTTGCCTCTTACAATCACCGATCAACCATCTCCTCCCGAGAGATTCAGACTTCTGTCCGACTTATTCTTCCGTATGTCGATATATATCTTGATGAACCAAGCTAACAGGATGCTCAGTGGTGAACTTTCCAAGCACGCCATCTCTGAAGGTACCAAGGCTGTCACCAAGTACTCTTCTTCTAAATAGATGGTCGATGGATTGGGTGTAGGGGTTTTCTTGTATAGTGCACTAGTATATAGTCACATTTTTTATCCTTCGTCTTCGCTCGCTTTTTTGACATGAATGTCCTGTCTACGACTGCCCTGATTGACCATCTTTGATTTCCTTAATTAACATGGCATGTTGTGATCACGAGCCGAGTTTCAGGGTACCTTACTCAGTCAATGTCTCTGAACTCATGAATTGAACAACTGTCGTTTTTATTAAATGTTCACACTTGCCAACTTGGCTATAATGGCATATTACGTTCATTACAAAGCATCTGTCATTCCAAGTGATTTATGTCGTCCTTCCTACGGCTGTGCTGTCTTAAATTTGTATCTTGAAATCCTTGATCCCTCTCAAGACATGTGTACTTGGGCCTAAATGCAATGTTAGTATTATGGCAGATGCAAACTTTACTACTTGTCAATCCTACAAAGTATAGAGTGTTACAGTTCAAGACCAACATGTCTTCCTTTATACATGTGCAAATGCAACTGTAGCAATTCAATTTTGATATACAATAGACATAGACTCAATGGTACAAGACCAAGATCATCCTCATACCAATGAGGCAGAAAGTAGGCAAACTAACTGCACTCCGTGTAATAAAGCTGGCTACCGATGACAAAAGTAATCTTAGGCAAGGCCAACAAATGCGACCTATCACCAGAAACTCTGTAGGTCAATTTAGCATTCAAATTACGACTGGCATATCATCCAATACTCTAGGCAATACATAGCGATAATGCCGGATCAACAGACAAAGCCAAAGATAACCCCATGCTCCCATACCTAGCCTTGAGTAAGAGTTGGGTACTGCTGTCCAACTTCAAAAGACACTCTCCATTATATAAACTATCCGAAAATGCTGAAGCGAGCAATGATAAGAAAATGAAGATGATGCAGAGAACCAAACAATTAGACTCAATTGATAAGACAACCCCCATGACCGCCGTGGCATTCTCAGGTTATCCTACACGTCACGACTTTATATTTTAATTACAATTTCTTATTATCGGCGTTATAAAAAAAATCGGCATTATAATTATAATTATTTTATTTTCCGATTTATCTGTGCCTGATAATGATATCATCCCTGAAACTCTTTCTCAGGCACGAGTCAAACAAATCTTTTTTCGTGTGTATATAAACCTCCAATCCGCCCGTCAATTTTCCATTCCTCATTCAACAAGTTCTCTCCATTCTCTTAACAAATTCTACTCAACTAAACAACAAACACTTTTACAATGGCCCGAACAAAGCAGACCGCCCGAAAGTCCACTGGTGGCAAGGCTCCCAGGAAGCAGTGTGAGTGGTAGTGTTGGCTGCATTGTATCTTGGCTGATGGGACATAGTGGCTACCAAGGCTGCTAGGAAGCAGACCACTGCTGCTATCACTGGTGGTGTTAAGAAGCCTCACAGGTACAGGCCTGGTACTGTCGCTCTTCGAGAAATCCGACGATACCAAAAGTCTACCGAGCTCCTCATCAGGAAGCTTCCTTTCCAACGACTTGTCCGAGAAATTGCCCAAGACTTCAAGGTGTGTCGAGATTGTTTGAGCTGAGCTAGACTGACATGCATCAGACCGATCTCCGATTCCAGTCTTCTGCGGTCATGGCTCTTCAGGAAGCTTCCGAGGCTTACCTCGTCTCTCTCTTTGAGGACACCAACTTGGCCGCCATTCACGCTAAGCGTGTCACCATTCAACCCAAGGACTTGCAGCTCGCGAGGAGGTTGAGAGGTGAGAGGTCTTGAGTGGAGACTTGATTTCTATGGGGTCGTTTTTATTACTTTCGTTTTTGATTTATGCTCTTTTATATACATAGCCGGCTCTCTTTTTGTAGTGACGCATGAAGCCTGGCCTGATTTACATTTTTGCTGCAGTTGAACTACTTGAGATTACTCTTTCAGATGTTTACAGAATTTAAAGCTGGAATTGAATGGTCACTTGGCAGAGTTGAGTTGCAATCGGGATTTTTCATGTATTGAAATTTGATTCCGTTTTATCAACACCTTTCCATTCGTATTCAACATTCATTTCTTTGTTCAACATTATTCAAATATACCAAAATGACTGCTCCAATACCTAATGTTCATCCGCCAGGCCGTCCAATAGCCCCTCTGCCTCACCACCACCTACACCATTCATCGCGTATAACGCCATACACGCCCTCACCTGCTGAATTATACCCAGGCCCTCGTAACCGTCTTTTTCTTGCTCTCCGTTCATCAATCCCTTCTGAGGTTGACTGGGCACTACCCAGACTTGTCATTGCAAGCTTCGACTATCCAGAGCGTTTCAAGCTAGAAACTTGGGTAGATAGCGTGGGTGCGTTGCGAGAATGGCCTTCAAAGTGGCTAGAAGGGCTAGAGAAGGAGGCGGTCATCTTTGAGATTAAAGCTGGAAGATTAGAATTTGGTGAGGGCAGTGAGATTGATGTGGGCGAGAGGGCAACAAAAAGACAGAAGAGGGATTTGGCGTTAGGTGCCATGCCTGAATGGGAGAATGATCCTGTGGTCGAGAAACGAGCGACCAACTCTTTGCTTGTCCTTCGCAACGCATCATTCACGGCTACCAATGCCAAAATCATCTGCAGAGCCAGCTTTTTGTCGTTTCTGGATGACTTCTTCGCCCTGCCTTTACCTTTTCTCCAGCATATTCTCCTTCAAACACCTGAACCGATACATCATATCTTGACAATGATTCAGTCCATCTTTCCTTATATACGTCCAGAAATCCCTGGTATTAAAAGGATATTTGGATACGTGTTCCCGAAGCTGTTTGTGGACACAAGAGACAGCGCGGTCATGAATGAAATATTGTCTTTGATGATCATGGGCCAAACTATCCCTAACATCCCCCTCCCACCAAAAGAACTCATTCCTCATCTTTTACAACTTCTCGTTCTCCGTACACCGGGCCCCTTATTAGATCTTATCCTAGATTTACTCATCTCACTTTCAATCGATGCTCGTAGCGCTCGAACAATCCTTTCATACCCGTCATTTCCTCAACACCTCAAATCTCTTACTCTACTTTTGGAACACAACAGTCGCCCAATGCCTGCACAATGGGATACGCCATCATCTCAGCGGGGCAAGATGATACTCAACCCAGCAGGAGGGGCCATCCGTGCCGAAGAGCTTAGCAAAAGACGAACAGTAGAGAGAGATTGGGGCCAGAAAAATCTGGAGCAGTTTGGAGGGAGTGGGTTGGTAGTAGAAGTTGGAGACAAGCCGCCGACGATGAGTGAGGCCACAAAAAAAAAGCTGTTTACTATGAAGGAACCTGCAAGATCCATTGCCTGGTATGTTGACAATATAATGAGGGACTGTGACTCACGACGAGGGATAGGATGCACGACACATTTATTTATTCATCAACAGCACAAGTCCTGCAAGTCACTTTTTGGCATGCCTATCGCGACTTTTTTTCAGGGGAGGCCGCTTCTGAACCTTTGTTGAGCGCATCAGAAGTAATCAGAAATGTTTCTCTCGCGTTCCCTGGTGCGAGTGCTAAAGTTTGGCATGATGAGATGGGACAACAGAAATTTGTTATTGGTGGCGTTGGGTTTAGGAAATATTCAGGTACGCTCGGCCAAGGTCGCTAAATAATGGCTAATATGTCATCCAGATGAGGAAGAACGATTTCTGTGCCTCTGGCACGAATGTCAACGTCGTCAAGGTGCCAAGAATGCCGCTCAGTTAGTTGAGCATGTTCAATCAGATCACCTTACGTCATCTGTCCATCTTCAATGCCAATGGGCCCGCTGCAACCATTCGCCATGCTCACTTTCCCACCTACTCACCCATCTCCCATTGGAAAAGCCAACTATAATTCCACCAAATATGGTTATCTCTCATCCAGCATTGCCCAACACTCATTTAAATTCGCAAATTATCACTAACAGACTACCACCACCATTGCCCACTCCCAAGCTATCCTTCCAAGGTCGATTTACCCCACAAGACGCAAGAAGGCATCCGACAGGTACAGCATTACTTGCCGCTTTGGTAATCCGTAACTTAGCTCGAACATTACGTGCAGAAATTGCACTCGCTGTGTCTTTCCAAACTCCTGCTGAGACAGAGGATCAAGTACAAAACAAGAAGAAACACTTGTTGGGAGAGAGGTACGGTTTACCAATACCAGAGTCAGTTTTGAAAGAAGAAGAGAAGGAACAGCAGGCGCAGATCATTGAAACGAGTCAAGAAGGGTTAGCAGAAAAAGAACGAGAAGGAGCAAAAGTGGCATTTGAGAATGTAGAGGAGAGGTTACTGAGAGTTGTTTCTGAAAACGTTAGTGGAATTGGGCGGTATCTCGGGGATGCTGTTGGGTGGTAGATGCTCCAGTTGAGTGTTTCGACGTAGAGAGTAAAGGTATTAATTGGGTTTAAGTATAATGTTGATGCAAACTGCATACTCAAAACATTTGTCATGAAAATTACTATCTGGCTATGATCACAGCTTGGCCTTCCTGGGTAAAACAATCATACACTCAATATCGGCGTCGGTTCTCATGAGTAAACTGGCAACGCTAATGCAGCCTCTAGCAGGGGCGGGATCCACATTGCTTGAGCTCTATGTAAAGTGAAAACTGGACCAAATACGTACTGCTCTGTTGGTTATTTGGCTTTCAACCCACTTCCCGTCAGGCCCTGCACCGATTTGGCCAGAAGTAATAGACAAAAGCACTGAGAATGATTACTGGGGTATATACTGGCATAGGTATCTGTATGTCTACTTGCCTTGAGATAGCAAGCCGTTGTTTGAAAGAGTCCAGAAGGGACCTACAGAACACTGGAAGAGGAGGAGTAATGACCCCTGCTCTGTAGGCAAGCCCGTTGTGAACCATGTTGGAACTTAGACAGGATAAATACAAATGCAAAGGTGTCAATCATAATGTCGTCTTTTTATGAAGTGGGATAATTTAAATCGGTCTCTTGAATAATTTGCAAGTTGCCAAGAGTTCCTTATCAGCGGAACCTTTTGACTTATCTTATCTCGATCACGTGATTACTCATATATATCGCTGCTCGCTGAGCTTACTGGCAGAAGCTGCATGGATTGCATTGAGCTTAACATTCTCAAGCTTTTCTGTTTAAGCATTAAATTCTTAAGAAAATTATTAAGATTGGTGAATTGAATATGTCGGCAATCGCCGCCTCTCTAAGAAGACAACAGCGAGATGTGACAGGTAAAGTCTTTTTACATTTCTGGTTTTTATTTTTATTGTGTATCTATAATTTTGTAGAAATAACAACTGGAAAATGGACGAAGAGGCTGAGTTAGCGCTGCTAGTAAGTCTAACTTACCGGTTTTTCAAGTAAACACTGAATGATTTGGGTGAAAAGGACCAGCACCTCATCAAAACCAACCGACTTGGGCAACGAATGACAAGTAGGATTATGCAATATTGAAGTGGTAAGAGCTCACAGGTGACTTGCAGGTATACTTGGACAACTAGACAACAGGCTTTATAGGTTGGATAAGGCTATCACACCACTTGGTCTACAGCCGTATACAAGAAAAGATGCCAGTGAGCTTTTGTGCTCTTAATAAGCAGTCACTGATAGGAAGGGGTATTGGATAGACCTTGATGCACTGCTGAAATATCTCTCGGAAGAAGCTGCTCCGTCTGCGCCTTTGCTCTCTGCTTCTACTTCATCAAGCAACAACGCCAAAACGACTAAAGGCTATTCTCTCGGCACGCCAGCAGTTGATAGTGCCTTACTATTGAGGGGGCCTGATATCATGGCTCTAGGAGAATACTTTGGCGCTCTTGATAGTGTGATTGATGACCTGGAGAGGATGTATAAGGGTTTAATGGAAGGCAGAGGAGGAGCTAGAGACGCTGGCGTCAAAGAGTTGGTATGTTGTGTTTGCCACAAGCAACGAAAGGGTCTAAACTGTTCAACAGACCCAATTGTTAGAAGCATCATTTCAGAAAATGGTTCAGCTATTCTTAAGGTTATCTAAAGATGGTATGGGCAGAACGTTTGACGTGGAGATCTTGCTGAGCCGTGGTATGTATAATTCCGACTGCTCTAATGTTACTGATTTGCTTAATAGGTCCACCAACACCACCTAATCTTTTCCCTCCGCTCAATGCCCTTCTTCCGCTATCGTTAAAAATAACCAACATGCTCAATCCTTCCCATGCCACTCCGAAAACCTTGCAAATAATCCAACCTATTTGGGATGATACCGCGTCTGAATTCGCATTTTTGAGAGGGAGCTGGATATGTAGAAGTCTGAGTGGACTGGTAACAAAAACAGAAGAAGCTGACGAGGGCGGTATCTGGGCAGAAACTGGCGGAAGTGACAAAGTTGATACTATGATGAAAGTATGGGATGCCATTCTGATCGCAGCAGAGGTAAATTTCGTGTTTTGGTGCTATACTGAGAATTGACAGGACATAGGCCGAGACGATGCTCATATCCAGTCTTTTCCCCGAAATTTCGGAGACCACTATTCTTCCTCAAGCTCTATCTCACCCAGTTGAGTTGGCAAACAAAACTTTCTCTCCGATATTAAACACACTACGAAAGAATGTTTCTCACCACACTTTTACAGCGCTGAAGCTGTATGCCTTTCTTCTGAAGCTCCAGTACCAATGGAAGCAAACAATGACTTCATGCCTGTCTCGTCTTAATACGCCTGCTTCCTCGCAAACTAGAGATCTCGTATCCACCTTGAATCAGCCAATCTCTAACCTTCGTTCATTATCGCTCCGCTCTTTCCCAGAAAAACTTGCCGACATTCGCTCTGCAAGAACGGATGGGCCATTGACGAGCGCAATTAGCGAAGTGACTTATTCTACCATCACCTATCTAGAAAATTTAATGGAATACGAGCAAGTCGTGGAGGGTCTGTTGGCGAAGAGTATCTCTGAGAGAAGTTGGTTGATGGGAATGAAGGAAGCACCCAGTAATATCAGAAGTGCAGAAGAGGAGGGAGGGATTGTCAAGTTCTTTGTGGCAGACGTCTTGGGTACGTTGTTCGTTCATCTTAATGCCAGGACAAAAGCTATGAAACGACCCATTGGGCAAGCTTTCATGCTCAACAATTGTGAATCATTATTTGTTTTGAGATGCGTTCTTTGCTTATGCTATACTAAAAGCTTCTCACATACGTAACATGCTTGTCATCCAATCCAACTCTGACATTACCGGCCCCGGCGCAGAATCCATGCTTAACAGGATCGTCCGCGAGGCGCGGGCTGCATACATCTCTGAATTTCAATCTCTCGTCGCTCTCTTGTCTTCGCCTTCTCAACATCATAATCAGCGTTTTGGAGTTCCTCAACTACCCACTTCAGAAAAACAACTCTTAAAAGAGTCTTCTATAGCATTTTTTGATCGATTACAAGAACTGGAAGCGATTATATCAAATCACCCTCTCAATAGACAGGATCCGGAGATGAGAGATTCGGTAGGGAAAGAGATTGAGGGATTGGTAAGGAGAGGCTATGACGCATTTGTAACACGGTGTCAGAACAAGGGAGCTGAAAAATGTATGTCCCAGCAATTGTTCACATCTGGTTTCGTATAGAAAATTCTGACAAAGCTTCTTCTTATAGATTTGAGAGGATCATCAAGTGAAATAGGTAAGAGAATACTGGCTATTTTTAAATAAATATGCCGTCCAGAAAAGCAGGGTTATCTAATGTATATGTATAATAATCCTATATTTACTGTTCATTCGTCTTCAATATCATGAAGATCATAAAAATACATGTTTTGTCTCTTGTGTTGCATAACTAGTGATGACATAAACAATCTCGATGATAGGCCTTTAAAGTTTACCAGATATGATAAGCAAGTCTTGGCTGCGGTCTTCAATGGTCTGAATGTAGAATATCCCATCTCACGCACAACATGGTTCAACAGGTGATAGAACATCATGCCACATTTGTTTTGGCAATAATCTTTTGCCTCACGCGCAAGACGCACCATCCATAAATGTCCAAACTATTTTGTCGATCGCCGCAAAACTTCGTCTACATCTCGTTGAGCCATTCCTGCAGGCGCCATTCTTCCTAGGTGCCTACGAAGGTTCAAATCAGTATTAGTAATGTCTATTTAAATATAAATATTCACTCGAGTTTGGCCTTATCTCCTCTTTCTCTACAAACTTCAGCTGCTTTGCCCCATTCTCCGCACTGTACAAATAGATCTGCCTGAGATTTGACATCGCATCGAGAGACGAACTTGGATGCCTCTCTAGATTGAGGGGGTTTTAGGGTTAAGAGATGCGCCTAAGTGTGCTTGATAAGCAAGACCAATCGTTGTTGGCACCGGTGAAAACATATACCACAAACGGTTCGTATCCTATTGGACTTCTCTTATGCTTTGCAAAAGCTTCTAATCCATCCCAATCCTTAACCTCAGATAAAGTTTTGAGCTTAATCCACCACCATCTTTTGTCCGAAATCTTCCAGTCGGATCGTATTTTCTCCGCCCGTTTAGCAAAACCCTCCACCAATAAGCGATGAACAAACTGATCGACTGAAAGACTCAAAAAATCGTATTTGTGTGCCAGCTCACGTTCGTATGATTCTTGCAAGGTAAGGAGCCGCTGAGCGTCTTCAACCATCTACAATACTTCTTGTCAAGGAAGAAGTTTAACAGCCTGACCTAACCCACCTTCGCTTCAAACGCCCTTTCTTTACTTTCGCCAAAATGCTTGGCCGCCATCCGCAAGTGTTCTATCCTATCATTCACCAACGATGTCTGTCCAGCTTCTTCTAAATCTAAGCATGCGTTCTCTGTCCGCCGATCATCCTGATAATAAAAGTCTCGCAATAACTGCTTGTCAGCTTGTCGAGCATAGACCTGCAAAAGATTAACAGCGGATCTGAGATTTGGAGAAACGTAATCGTCAAGAAGATGGAAAAAGTCGCCTGGAGAGAGGGAAGATCGAAGATGAAGAATAACGTGATAAACTACAGGATGTCACGTGAACATGATATTAAGAAAAAAAAGAAAACGCTTACCAAGATCAGTATCACCAGACTCGACAGCCTTGGTAAGGGCGGTTTCATCCTGCTTCATCTGTAGAAGTAGTGGAACTTGTTCGGCAGCCTTCAATTCATGATCAAGTAGCTGTTGCAGTCATTCAGCAGAGCAGCCGGCCATAGCATCGGACTTACCATGGTGGCCAACCTTGTCCTACCTGCTTCCCAAGCTTTCTTTGCAATTCCTGCATAACTGATTCCCTTTTCACCTTCTTTCTCGAATTTTGTGACAATTGCCTCACATACTTGCTGATCTTCGCCTGTCCCTCTCTCAGATGGGTCAATACCTTTCAAAGATGACCCCATTATTTTTGCCATGGCCCAATGTTTTAAAACTGGATCGGGACGAAGACCAAGGTGTTGAGATATTCGAAGCGCAAGTAGATGGAGATTACGGGATGTGAGATGTGAGATGAGGTATGAAGGAGAAGAAGTCATAAACCTTACAACCATCAGGATCTGATACGACGGTTGAGCCACATAGCTTACTGTTCGTAGGTAATAGGAATACCAATTTTATAATATCTTACTGCATTAAGGACTTTTAATGTTTGTGCCATGCCCACAAAGTCATTTGGATTATAAAGATCCATAAACGCTCGTCCAAATTGAGCTGCCTAGTCTCATTCTCATTAGCGAGAAGCGAAGAAACCTACGATACAACTCACTTTCAAAAGCTTCTTTTGCCATATCGGCTCTATTTCTCTTCCGGCGGCTTTTATACAAGTGTCAACTGCATCAGCCAACTCCAGCCGTATGCCCCGTATGTTCTCATCAGCTTTGGGTGATTTTCTCTCAAAGTGATCAAGAGCGTCGTAAAGAATAGACGCAGAATGTGTGGAGCCAGGTTTGAACACTGCAAGTGACGGATCGGGAACCTTTTGGATAAAATCGCATGTCGTTGAAGAAAGTATCCTTACACCGTCGATTTCTCCTACAAGATGAGCCGACGGGAAGTAATCAAACCTGTACTGTGCATGAATATTTATAAAGTCAGACACAATCAAAACCCACTTCAATGAATCTCCCCCAGGCCCTACCACAAACACTTTCTTCCCCCAATTTAACACAACGGCATTGCTGCCACACCACTCTACTTTCTCTGGTGCCCCTTGTCCATTGCTAAACTCGGCGATATCCATCTCAGACAAACTCCGAGCAAAATCGGATGACACAACCCATAATACCCCGGACGCCGTGATGAGAGCCAAAAACTTCCCATTAGGGGAAGCTTTCATATGCGAAAAAGGTCCTCGAGATACTTGTTTATCAATCCGCTCGAGAGCATCGAGGGTAATGATGGTTGACGATATTGAAAAGAGTATTTGAGCATGGCCCGTTGGAGATTGATCAGGCGATAACAGCATCCAAGATGCTGGGGGTTCCTTGAGACCTTGAGACTCTCTTCAGTTATCTGTTATTTGGGAAATAAAGATAGTCCGTACCACTGGGAGATAGCGGAATTGCACGACCACCATTCCATCCTCTAACCTCCAAGAATTCTAGGTTTCCCGTAAAAACAACCATGCCACCTTCCCAAGCTTGGGCTGTTACGATCCCTACTTCTGATATCTCGCTTCCGAGAGTGTACTGTTTATACTCGGTCGGGTTTGACAAGTCGTATACACGATATAGTCCTTCGTCCGAAAGGACAACAAGATTTTGCGAAGTGAGATGCAACAGCACTGGAGGCGTGAGATCCCATGGTAATGTACTTAACAGTATACCTGAAGTTGTATAGATATATATCTTGGGTTTTCCAGGAGCATGCTTTCCTAATAACATAATTTTGCGCTCATCACGAATCATGGCTAATTGTAAGTTTCAATATTGTCTTGCAATGTTCATATCAAAACATGAAGCTCACCTATTGGTCCTCCATTGCCTGCGCCTGCTACTATAAAGTCTGATAAGTCTGGTATCCTCCAAGACATTGTATAGACTTCATATTTGCGATAGAACACATCTTGAATTGTGTCCCAACTGGTCAGGAAAGCAGGTCAGCCTCTGCAAGACCATGTTCCAAGTCAGCCTACACATACGATGCTGTAGGTGATGGAAAGATGCTCATAATATTTGATTTGAGCTTTAATATGATAATATTCGAATTGTAATCTTCATCGCTGACTTTTGAGACTGGGTAGGTCGTTAAGTATCATCAGTGCGGACTCCATCTAATCTCCGTCAACTATCTTCATATGGTTGGAACGTGGTTTGTCGAATGAAACATATTCACTTGACTGGACGTTATTCTTATCAATACATACAATAGCCGACTAGTCTTGACCATTTTATACACATGTATGTTATAACAGTTGAGATGTTGTACATATGTAAGATGCAAATATCATGAATTCGTCATTATTTATACTTGTCACCCAACTCACGTCGTGCGGAGGGATCAAGACTATTGCGCATACCAAGAAGAGTCTTGCTGACAGCCTCAGAGGTACCAATCATAGGTTTTAGAACAGCAATGGGTACAGCACGTATAACTGCCTTCAACGGACCCTTGCGGAATTCATCAATATGGCAAAACATTCACGGACAAAAAACGACAACTTACATTGTTCCTTGGTCGTTCGTACACTTCCATAGGAACGGCCAATATTGTTTGGGCAGCAGCATTGACATTTGTGGACAGACTTTTATATGCTGCTTGCACCCCTTCTTTCATATCGTTAGGTTGATTGGCGTATCGACTGACCAGTTCTTCCTCGTCATCACTGCTAGACCCTTCTTCTATCAGGCCGCTCTCAGCAAAAAGCCTCTCAGACGCGGATCCCCGCACCTGCCCGACCATGTTTTCACCAAGTTTTCCGCCAAGGATACTCTCAGCTTTCTCCAGAATAACTTGTGTGCCTGTAGCAAGTCTGGCGCCAACTTTCATCATCTCCAAAGCCGTCGACTTCACAAAGCTATTGGCACCCCTCTGTATCCCCTTTGAAACTCGCCCATCTTTCCTGTATTGTTCAATGGGTAGTAGAATAAGATCGGCGACCCCAGAACCAACATTGACCATAGATCGAATGGGAGAGACACCGGAAATCACATCGGCCAGTTGGTTAGCTTTGACATCGGGAGTCCATAAATCTTGCAGTGTATTGCCTAGTCGCTCAAATCCAGTAATGCCCGATAAAGTGATGTGCCGTAGGGTCATTTCTGCTCCATCAAAGTGGAAGAAGTTCATTAGTTCAATGGTTTTGCCTTCTCTGAGAGCTTGAAAGTCGACCCGCTTAGGCTTGTAATCAAGTTTGAGCTGAATGGGGAATATCTCAACGTGTTGAAAATAAGGCCCAGGTGGTGAAGAACAATTTTGGGATTCTGAAGGAGAAGATGGTGATTTGAAACTGAAAAATCTTTTCAGAAAATCGAGAGCATCTTGATCTACATGAAGGCGCAAAGGGAGTATCTTGACCTGCGATTCCTTAAGCCCGCTAGCATAATGATAGAGGAAAGCAGATAGCTCACTCTTAAGCGCAATTCTTCCTCATCTTCTTCTAACCTCACCCCCACTAATTCCACTCTTACCATATCGGCATCTGTCTCTCTGATATTGCCCCGACTGTCAGCTTTCATTTCAGTCAAAAACTTTTTCCACGTGGACGTCTTGATGTGATCCAAAATGTCTAATTCCTTAGCCAAGACATGTATTCTCAATGCGGTTGGGTCTTCAGGTTGATAAACATCAATATCGGCCTTGATGCCTGAGACATTGATTTCTATTTGAGGTTTCTTTGACCTAGTCAATCTCTTGCCCTTCAATCTAGTCTTTTTGAGGGGTTGATGAGTTGCTGTGGTGCCAGCACCTACACCGGCTGGTAATGTTTGCCACGAGCTTCCACTTTCCGTTTCAAATCCGTCTAATTCTTCATCAATTGCTGCCATCAAAACCTTCTCATCTACCTTGCCCAAACCCATTTCGGAGAAACTAATGTCTCCTTTGTGCTCCAGTCCAATGTAGACAGAGTTAAACAAAACGCTACTTGTCGCTCGCTCGATACTCTCATCGGCTTTTTGACCAGAAGCGAGTAACTGACGAATACGCTCAAGGCGACGCCGAACTGCTCGAACTTCATTCTCGATAGCTTGACGTGTTCGAGGCCAGTCGTATCCTTCATAAAGAAGTATTTTGAGGCTTGCATTCTGAACGTGAATGCGAGTTTTGTTCGAATTTTGGCTATGAAAATGATGTTAATGAAAATTTTGCAATAACGACAAGATGCCTACTCGATCACGTAATTGTTGTTGAGAATAGGCAAATTATCCCAGTAACCCTGCTCTTCTTCCGCCTCTCTAAATATCCTGATTGTCTCCCCGCCCTCGCCGACACCCCATTCTTGTTCATCGTTGTTCTCTCCAGGCGTTTGCCATGTCCTCAATGTTTCTTTCGTCGAACTGTCAAGTGGGGGATAGTGTTGAGGGAGGCGGGTCGTTCTATCAAGGTAGTCTAGATTATGGGGCAGATCATCTTCAACCATGTCAGCATCGGCTTGAGAGACAATTTCGGGCAAGCGGTCGAAAGCGTTTTCATCGAGAGAGCCTGTTATACATCAAATGTTAGATTTTTGCCCGTGGTTGTGCAACAAATTTATGTGTGCCAGCTCACCAAAGACATTAATAGATTCATTTAGCGTTGGCGACTTTAGTCTCTTAATCCTTTATATAAACCATCAGCACCGCATCTCATGAAATATCGTAGAGCCTCATAGGTATCATGAGAGGACTCTGGTAATTTCGAGCACAAACTTTTTGTTCGGGAACAAGGACCCAAAATCTGTTGCAAGTTGACCAAATGTAGTAAGAGAATCGGCACAAGCCGTCAACTTGAACTGCGTTTGTATAACATCTAGCTATCCAAATAATGAGTTGTTGTTCATTTATTCTAATAAAATTGAACTCACAGATATCTCTCCGGAGATCAAATCTCGCAAAAGTTGTAACTCAAGGATTGACATATCAGCTAAATGGACATAGCCTGCCCTCTATATAGTAGTCATAACCAATTAGCAATTTTACTCAATAATGAGTAGAAACTGACCTTCCATGTTTCCACAAGGTCAGTAGCAATTTCTAGTTTGCCTCCTTCTTCTTCTATTGCCAAAGCTCCTATTCCATTTGCAACCAATTTAAATACTCTTTCAACAGCGCCTTTCCTAATTTCAGCCCTTGTCTTTCCTTCTCGTAAGGTAATTATGATTGATCCAGAAAGATTAGGAGGTACAAGAAGGAATGAGGATGTAGAAATATTGATAGCAAGGGAAGTAAGATCTGTGGGTGATAAATTTTCGAATACGCCTGGTGGTGGTTTAGCGAATTCTGCTAGCTCATGAATCCATTTAACATCTTTATGGATGGCGAAAGTAGTGTGAGAAAAAGAGACGGAGATGTTACTTTCTTTGATAGCTGTCAAAAGATTTGTGGACGAGCTGAAATAGAGACCAAGAACCGGCTTTTGATGAGAGGTAAGAGTGAAAGGCGTGGTTCTTTCCAAGATCGTCAGCGATGCCGGAGCAGAGATATCTGTGAAGCGAAGATCCATTACAGTCAACGACAAGGCTGTTTTGTTGCTAGTGGGTCGATTCTCAAGTTCAAGTTTAACATCACTTGCTTTGATGAAAAGTGTCCTTTTCTCTTCATTGCTATCTAATTTTGGAACATTTAGTTTCACCTCGACTTCGTCTACACCGACTTGTACTCCAATTCCTACGACTTCGCCAATTTCAATCTCTTCATCAACCTCACTGCTAGCTTCGCTACTCCTAGATTCACCAAAGAAACGACTACCAATCATCTTGAGTTCGTCACGTGGTTTGGCATTACTATTTGTAATTGCGCCATCCAACCATCGAGTAAGGTCATCTGCAAGATAATGCAAACCTATAACGATGAACTGATGAAGAGAAGATCGAACTAAAGGGATTTTAATTTGGATCAAGTTGGTTTTCGGAGCGGATGTCACCGCCAGTGGAGGAGATGCGGAGAGTAGAACGAGAGAAGGAAGAATAGGCACAGCGTCTTCGTTAGGGTCCGATAAAAGAGACGATAGCACGAAGAAGCTATAGGCATAACGTTGACCTGAAGGAGCAAAGAAGATAAGAGCTTCTGTAAAGTCAATCTTAAATGCTTGCTCCATCGGCGACCCCTGAACGTTCAGAGAAGGTGATCCTTTCATCACTCGAGCATGGAAACCGTGGACATCAAAGCTGATTACTCCAGATCGAAGCCTAGAGCCATCACTCCATGCTTCCTTTTCTATGCCCTTCGGAGCTTCAGGACACCTCATGCTGAGCCTGGCAACACTGCACCATAATTCAAGTGGCGCTTTCCTTGTTCTGGCTGTTGGAATTGGGAGAGAGGAGATGATATGTTCTGGCGTGATTTGCCCATGTGTCGCTAAAGTTGTATGTGGTGATGAAGGCCCAACTGGATTTGAAGGTTGGACGAGAGGCGTCAAAGTACTGAGGAAAGGTAAAAGCCTCTCGATAAACGAAAGGTCAAGGAAAAAATGAATTGGTTGAAGAGTGAAAATTGTGGCTGCTTCATAGTAGTAAGCGTTAAGAATGAGGATGCGATACTAACCATTATTGCCGATAGCTTTTTGAATCACAGATATTACTTCCTCTTCATGGGCCCCGCCACTAGGATTGCTTTTTAAAATTCCCTTGCCTCTCAGTTTGACCTTCCATGATTTCTCTCCGCTACTGCTCCTTCTCGGTGTTCTCCAATCGTTTGCCTCGAATTGGGGAAAGGAATGGCTAGCCTTGTTGGTTGACGAGTAAGAGTCATATTGTTTGGTTAATCCTTGGTCAAAGATGACGATGGGCAAGGTTTTGCCTTCGTTGTGACTGATCAGGTACTCTGTAATAGACGCATCCGAAATTTTCAGAGTTAGAAAAGGACATTGTGAGCTGTAACCGGTTTGGGAGGAAGATTGACACTGCACTCCATGATCCAGAGCTGTAGCAGTAGGTCGAGAAGTCAATCTAGGTTTGTTACTATTCGTTTGGACTACATACGTTGCTCTCAAATCTTCCGCTTTGATGCGGAGATGGCCGAACGGCATACTCGAAGTTGGTCGAGGGAAGAAAGTTTCTAAATGATAGTGGACCTCCGATGATTGTGTACAGGAAAGATCATAGACAGTTATAAAATGGAATGATTTGAGATGAGTTGTGGTTTGTAGTTGCAACTGTGTCCTGACTGTTTGTTTAGAAAGGTTTTCTACGGGCTGATGTTCTTGCTTAGTTGCTGACAGACTAGTCATGACTGTCGCAAAAAGTTTGAGGTGATTTGGTAATAAGACAATCGCTAACGTTCCCATTGTTGCTTTTATCTCAACATTTGGCAATATTGGCCCGAGGGAACTCAGTTGGTTAGTTGAATGTGGCAAAGGCCGAGTTGTGCGCATTTGAATGACAATGTTCTCTTGACCAAAACTGAGAACTGGTAGGCCTTGCGGCGAAGTAACCTTTCCCTCAGGAGTTGGCGTGGCAGACCTTGAGCTCTCTTCTTCCGCCTCCCCAGCAGACTCTTCAAATGGATTATTCACTGCAGGGTGACTTATAGCACTATGAAACATGGTGCTCTCATACAAGCTCTCATCTTCCTTCTCAATTTCTGCAACACTTTGACGTAAATCAGCAATAGCTCGAGACATTTTCATATCATTGTATTGTCCGGATGAAGAGGAAGCCGAAGAATCCGCAGATTTGGAGGATGAATAAGAAGAGGTACGATATTTTCGAAAGCAAGGAGCTGGTATAGGTTGATGAGGCAGTACTGCCAGCTCTATACTATTTATTCGAATAGCTCTCGATAAGACTGTTTGATTTCCGCTGTCCTCTAGTTCGCTCTCATTCGCATAAACGATGCTACCAACCCTTAATTCGACAATCCCTTCATCTTCAACCTTTATCCTGATCTTGGCATTGCCCACTTTGAATTCCAACCTCGCTAGGATACGCTCAACCATCCCGGCGAGGACAGTCGTGCTTTCCACATTGTCCAACGGAAACTGACTCAGGCTAGTAGAGCCCAATGAAGACGAAGTGGGAAATTCCCCAGGGATTTTGCTAAAGAAAGGATTCGCTTGGGATGAGAGTGTCAGACTCTGCCTAATGGATCCTTCCAGTTCTTCTTCCTCTAAAGGATTTAGCTCCTGGTGCAGAAAATCGTCAGCTGCAGAATTCACAGACTCTGTCAAGTCGTATCGTCCGCGAAGTCGTGAAGTTGCTTTCCCCTGAGATAATGGTGATGACTTTGAGAGGGAGAAGTCTAATACTAAGGTCTCCAAAGAGGCATCCAATGGGCCGGACCATAAGTTTGGAAACGGTAATCTGGCTGTGAGTTTGTATAGAGTACCCGAAGTTAAAATCAACGGCAGCGATGGGGGAAGGTACTGGTTTATCTCCTGTGTCGCTATCAGAATGGGACGCATATCGGAAAGGGCACTTGCCAGGCAGTCAGCCTCAAGGCTTTCTAGTTCCACTCGCCCTTCGCTGATTTGAGCCTGTATTCTCTCTGCATCTAATGCCTGATGCGCTACAAATCTACCGAGGGTTCGTTTTAGGACATACGACAAGAAGCGACGCTGGATGTTATCCGGGAGAGATATAGATGGCAAGGATGGAAGAGAAAAAGAGAAATTTGTCAGAAATGAAGGCAAGGATATCATCCTTGCATTGTCGGGCTGGATTTAATATTCTGAAAAAAAAAAGGTTAGTTATAATGTTGAAGGATCGAGTGGCAAGAAAAAGGCGGTTACTTTTAACTATTTATCTAATCTTCTTGTGGCGTCATCATTTTTGGCCGTTCCTGTTTGATTTGAGAGACTATAATACTTGTCACATCTACTACTTTTTTTTTACTTGCAAATTGTATGGCAGCATATTCGACATGAATCAAGCAGACGAGGTATTGAGGCTCTCATACTTAGACATCCAGGTTTGATCACAAATGCGTAGCGTTTGAGTGATATATGCTTACTTTACAACCTCTGTAGCATGATGCTATAGCTGTCTTTGATGATGTGGAACAAGGGATAGTCCAAAAAGAAGACATATGGATATCTTCAGTGAGCGCGGTCCTTCTGTAGCGTTGGTTGAGGACTGACTATCACAAGTATCTGCATGGTCAAGATTCTGTGCACGACAAGGCTCGAGTAGAGTTTGGGAAAGTCGGAGGTGTCAGCTTCAACGCTGGAAATAACATTCAAGTTGAGAGAATCAGTAAGGTATGATTCCTCTCCGGATAAATGATTATATTCATAGCAAGCTACAGGTGGACTTTCTAGTGGATGTGCCATTGCATGATATAAAGAAGCGCCCTGTCCATTTTCCAAGACATGCTGAAAATCCATTCTATAGGCAATCTACTGATATTGGCGTAAGTGCCATCCTCGGTAGTTCAGCTTAACCTTCTGATTGCGGATACAGGCTCCTTCTAGGATTAACACTCTCTCCATAAATCCCAAAACTGCCCAAATTGTCATTGGCAGCGACGATGGATACTGTATGATACTACCTACAACTGTCAATGCCTCTCATAATCATAATGGCGTGAAGCTACAGGGCCATGTAGGAGATGTCAGATGTGTTAAATGGTTTCCAAGCGGCGAAGTGTGTCTCATCCTACCATATCTCAAAATTGACGCACTCATCAAATGTTAGGTCGTACTTACTGCTTCATCGGATTTTTCGATTCGCGTTTTCGGTTTGACTGGTGTCAACCCAAGAACCTTTAGGGGCCACACTCGCGCCGTCACCTCTTTAGCTATCATCGATATTGGTAAACAAATCTTGTCGGGTAGTCAAGACGGTACTATAAGGCTATGGGATATAGCCAAGGATGAAGAAATACAGCAGTGGCCGGTTGAGGGCAGTGGTGTAAAGGGCTTGCTTCTAGTTGAAGAAGCCGCGACACTTTTAGCATTGGGTTTAGAGGGACAAGAAAGAGCAGCATTGGCCCAAACTCGAGAAGGCATTTGGGTACAGCCGACACACGGTAAGGGTTGGATGGTCTTTGCTCAAGATCAAGTAGAATCATTCGCGTATGAAAAGCAGACTGGAACAATAGCAGTGGGATTTATAAACGGTGTGATAGAAGTACGAGAGGCGACTACTCTTGCAAAAAACCCTAGCGGGAAGAAACAGAAACTGAGAAGAAACGAATCGGCCATTCTTTCGCTTGCTTTTGCTCCTAAAATAGCAGACGATCAGGAGATTTTTCTGTATATTGGGACTGCGGCTGGCCTTCCTTGTCGGTTGGGAGTAAAATCAACAGAAGACAGTTATCAAATTGAAACCAGGGATGAACTGGCGGGATGGGATGCTGTTGGCATTGCTTGCATTGAGATCGAAAATAATGGTGTTTGGTGCGGGGGGGATGACGGATCGTTGAAAAGGTATTCATTTTGACACAAGCATGTATCATCCTATAAATCCCAAGCAGTTTCGTTCCATAGTTAAAACTCGAATGATATACATCAAGTACAAGCGGCTATGAGCCGCGATACTAGTAACATTGATATCTATCTTTCTCTCGCTAGAGCTGCTTACATATCAGCGTAATAATCGTCACATTCTCATAAGGATACGCACGATTGTACATCAAAAGCTTCTCGATGAGGTCCACATGAGTAAGGATCATTCTGCGACAACAGTATCGTTTCCTACATCACATGAGCCTCCACTGGTGTTTTTATAATATGCACTACACTAACAATCTAAGCTTATCCATAGCCTCACTGATGTACACGTCAGTTCTGACGTTGTTCCCAACAGCAAGATCGCAGACTTACCCCTCGTCAACGCCGGCGGCGAGCAACTCGAGGTAGTTGTCCCATAGATTACCAACCACTTTACCACAGGAGAAGCAACGGACTGGAATGATCTGCAAAAAATGATTATGAGCCGTCACATATATAATAAACTTACCATTGTACCTTTTCTTTGACTTTTGAAGGTTTACATCCAATGCAAAAATAAAGACTTCATGAACGGAAGCAAATACGAGATGGTAAAAATGTAATAATGCTCCCCATTTAAGATGTAAAGTCAACATCCGACGCGTCTGTCTTTTGACGCAAAGTAATTTGTTCATATATATAATTCTTGGAACTGCCTACAAGATCAGCATGCCGGTCAGGACGGCATCTGGCACTGCCAGTGCTGCATCGAAATCTTCTACGGGGGTAACTTCACGAACACTTGAGGTTACACAAGACGAGATTGCAGCCGGGTTAAGGAAGCTGGCAATATCAAAGACGGAATCCAGAGCTCACGCTGCGAAGGCGCAAAGAACGACGGGCAGATCAAACCATCCAGAACCTGCAAGAGCTTATGCAAGAGCAAGAGTAGCTGCACCATTAGTCAAGGGTAAAGAGAAGGCCAAGGCCAAGGAATCGTTCCCTTGGGCGAGCTCAACAGCTAGTGAGACTTTAAAGCCTGCCGACCGCGCCGTTCAGGCGATGCAGGCTGTCAATGCGTCCATCAAATTGCTTGGGGAAGCTGAGAGATGTGGTTTCCAGTATGGCTCGCAACTATCAGCGGCGGAAAAGCACGAGAATGAATGGACGGACGAAAAGATAGAGAGACTGACAAATACGTGCAGAGTGGGATTCAGAGTATTGAGAGAGCTCAACGAAGATGGTGTATTGGGCAATAAGGGCGTAGAAGTGGAGAGATCTTGCTTAGGAATGGTGACTAAATATTTGTGCCTTGGAATGATAAACAAGGCAATGGAAACGCTTCTCGAGGCCAGACCAGCTCTAAAAAGGCTATATCAACCTATGGAACTAGAAGACGACAATATATTGATACCAATAAAAGCCCAATCATCAAGGGCGACAACAGTCTCACGCTCAACAACCAGAACAGTGAGCAAAACAGCCACTTCTAGGTCGCTTACAGCGGTAAATCTTCAGAGAATGGCCTCTCGAAATGCTCCGCCTGGGACATCCAAGGATCAAGCAGTACCAGAAGAATGGATGAATTTAACATGGCTACCAGCCGCAAAAGAAGGTAGCGATATATCCGAGCCGGTCAAGGGCCTTTTGTTTTCAGCCATGATATCAGCTTGGGTTGGACTCCTTCGTCTAACTCAAGGACTTGGAACAGTGATTTCGTTTATGAGGCTGCCCTCTTTAACATCTTCAAACCAACTCAACCCTCTTTCAATTGCCTTTTCTCTCTCTCGAACAACTTGCACTCCAGCATTATTTGCCCTTTACCGAACAATAAGCGCTTTAGCACTTCCAACTAATTCAGCAGCTTTTTTCCACCTTCGGCATCTTGCCCTTATAGCACTGACTTTAACAATCACAACTGCACCAGACTCCAAGAATACTCCAAATCAGCTATGGGAAACAACTCATCGCACCGTCGCTTCCGCAGTGAGTGTAGATGGAGATGGTGACCGATTAAAAGAGGCAGCGAATCTGATTGACAATCTGGTAAACTGGGCTAGTGCACTGATAGAGACAAGAGAAGAGAATAAGGCAAGTTGGTTTTCTGGGAAAGGGTGGTCTGGCTTGATGGACATCTGGATAGCTGTATCCAGACGATTGGGTGAACCAGATATGATAGACAGGGCATTGTCGCTCATGACGGCATCTATTAGCATTTCACCGGTTTCATCCACGAGTGAGAGATCTTGGTCGCCTGCGCAAGCCGTCGACGACTCTGCAAAGCCAATTGACTCTGCAGAAGAGATTACAAGAATACGTGGCGATCTAGCCAAAGCAAGCCTTGCATTTGATAAGGTGCTTGACTCCCCGACCCCTCCAAGAATTGTGGTCATTGATGGTCTGTTCATACACGATTTGACCCTATTGGGGCAAATTATTAACGGCCTACCTCACAATGATGAGTCGAGAGCTTTAGTGGATCGCGCCCTTCGCGCCTGGGAAAGAGTAAGAAGGTGTTGTGTGAAGGTTTTGGATCGCCATGGCTCGGATGACGAATGGCAAGTCTTCACAAAAGAAGTTGAAGAATGGTCTAAAGCTGCGATCACTTTTGCCGAAATAGTAGCTGGAAGGATTGAAGCGGTAGGTCTGCAGTCAAATTGATTATCAAG
Organism: Cryptococcus depauperatus CBS 7841; assembly: GCF_001720195.1. Taxonomy (NCBI): domain Eukaryota; kingdom Fungi; phylum Basidiomycota; class Tremellomycetes; order Tremellales; family Cryptococcaceae; genus Cryptococcus; species Cryptococcus depauperatus. Next base: position 177,281 of record NC_089472.1, on the reverse strand, counting down.
TGGCTAAGGGGAAGCACATAGGAACAGGCATTAGCCATGTACCTCGTTGCAGGGACAATAGATACGATCATCTTACTGTCGCAACGCTCATCTTGTACCACTCATTCATTACTCGAACGAGGGTATGTTCTTTATGAACGCACCAGGCGCTTTACTCAAGTTTCGGACCAAATCGGCTGGCTGAGGTGTTTATCAGGGATGGCATTCAATGTTGGTGGCAAATTGTATACCCTGGGTAAAGCAACCGAAGCTATGCCACTGGTCAAGGCTAGCTGTAATTGGGCCGTTGAAGCTTTGTCTCTTGATTCCTTCAAAAATGACGAAGAGAATAAAGGGCTACAGCAACTAAAAGAAGGACTATCAAGACGATGGGAGTTTTTGGCAGGCTGTTGTCAAAAAAATGGGGAGAAAGAAGCGATCTTTGCGGCTTACATTGAATGTCTTTCCAGTCAGCCACCATCCCTTCTTGCGAAACTTTCAGCGGCCTCTTCTCAGCCCCTATGTGAAATTTTTGAATCTTTTACCGACTTCAACAACACATTGCACCGTATATCTGCATTCATCTTTTTCGATCCTACCATTGCCTTGGGTTTTGGATCTTCTCTCGTAAAATCTATGCTAGCAAAAAGATATGAAGCCGATGTTGTAGGCGCTGTTGGGGAGAGAGTGATGGAAGCATTGGAAGAGGGCGCATGGAAGAGTGAAGTTGCTGGTATTGCTCTGGATTTAGGAGAGAACCTATTGAGTGTCTATAGTGACATCTACCCCGTGAGAAAATTGAGGTGAGTTGTTCTTACATGCCAAAAAAAATGATGTACTTATTAAAGTGACGCAGGGTGATTTCAAGAATGATGTATATCATCGTATCTTCCGGTCATCGTTTACCTCACTTTGAGCACCTCTGCGTAGAGGCCGAGCGCCTTTCCACCACCACGAAGCTGGTGCGAGATGTTTCCCTAAGTGTCTATAGGAAAGAATACGAGGCATATGTTCTCATTCTGAAGGCTCTTCGGTCGTATCACTTAAATGGCGACCAATCGCATATGGTAATTGAGATTGGCAAGAAAGCTGTACAAGCTCTTCGAGAAATCATACTTCCTCCGACACCCGCAAGTGTCAAAGTCCATGGACAAAGAAATAGGCAGCCGCTGGGCCGAGCAATAACTACCAGAGCAGTTAGTTCCCGTCCAACAAGAAGTATACAAAGAACAGTGTCCGAGCCCCAGAGGAAAGCTACAGGAAAAGTTGGGATGGAAAAAAGCAAACTGGTACCTGCTGACAATATGCCTACGTTGGTGACTCCCTCTGAGCTAGTATTCGATGATTTAACGAAACTCACAAAGCTACTCGGTATGTCTGCATGTCCTAAATGCGGAAGCTTATTGCTATACCTAGGATGTTTGTCCTCGTTGCTTGGTTTATTGGGACAGGATTTGGCGCAAATTGAAATTCTTAGGCTACTCAGAGCATTCGAGAGGAATTGCGATCATCTTATCAACGGTTAGTATTGCTAACATGCTACATATAGAAATTTATTCACTGGTAAACTAGATTATGTCCGCCGCTCATCCCAACTCGCCACTCAGTATCACAAGCTAGGCAAGATCGTCCGAGCTGGTCTAGTCTTTGCACAGACTTACAAGGCCATCATGGACAGCTCAGTCATAGTTGATTCTGGCGCAAAAGTGGAAATGCTTCTTCAATGGGTTTGCTACTTGGCGGCAACAGGCAATATCGTCAAAGCGTAAGCATTTCGTCATTTTCACAATACAGATGCTTAGCTGACTACTAGTGATTAGGCGTGACATTTACACGGAGGCGCGAACACTCGGTAAAGAAATCGAGACCATTAAAGGCAAATCCCATTCATTGCACTCACAGATCATAAGCAGGTGCGATACTTTAGAGCGAGCTGCTTGGGCGAGATGTGCCGTAGCTGCGATTAGCACTGCTCAGGTAAGCAGAAACGTTGCTCTAGTGGAGGCATCTGACAGCGTTCATAGGATAATGCAACTGAGGCTATCATGCAGTTATCAGCGGCCTTCCGTTTATGGACTCGTGCTTCTGATACTATCTGTCGCATCGCTGAAACAGATGCTTCTACGAATAAAAGCCCTCCTGATAGTCAAGCCGATGACCCTTTCACAGTGAAAACTGCCCCTTATCAACCTTCTGGAGCGGACGAACCAACTAAAGACGACGTATCTTTTGTTGTTCCTCAAGCGACGCATTTCTCCCGAAAGCATCTCGATTACCTTCAGTGGCAGGTTGCCTCTGGTCTCCTTGACGTCACTTTTCATTTAGCATCAGCTTTTGCTGCACGAGGGTCCGTGAAAGATGTAGAGTATTTTTTGAAAGTAGCTGGGCAAGTTAGTGTTGCAGTGAAAAGTGGAGAAATGGGCGCGAGGACTGGGGCGAAAGAGGCTGAAATCTTATTTAGGTTGAGAAGATATGGCGAGGTTGAAGGTAAATTGGAGAATGCTGCTGCTTTACTATGTTGGGTAAATTTCTTCTACTGTACAGCTTCTTATCAAGGCTGAGCTTTTGGTTTTAGGAGGAAGGACCAGAAGTGGTGAACCTATTAACAGTTCAAGGAGACTTATATACCCGACAGCAGATGGTTGACGAAGCTGCTCGAATTTTTGAGAACACTTCGAATAAAATTGCTGGGCTGGATGCTGTTTTTACTGCCACTGAGGCTCTACTACCTTCGTCAGTAATCATCACGATAATGGATTCCCGGACTGACTAAAACATTTCAATCAGGCCACAGAAAAAGACTTCGCTCAACTCTTCAAGATTGAGCAATAGAGCATTACCATCTAAACAAAGTTCAAGTAGAAAAGAACCCTTACTGTCTGCCGTACTGGCACATGTTCTTCAACAACATGGCAAGTGACTGTGGACTCCCTTTGAATGTCAGCCTGATCAATCCCATAGCTTGGTTACTGAGAGAAGCAGGTTCGAAGAAAGATTGTGAGCAATTATTGATTAAGATTAAGAATCTGCCTTCATCACCTCAGACTCGTGTAAGTCACTTAAAGGTTTTGATTAAGACAACTAACAGGAGCAGGCTGAGGAACTCATCTTGCAAGGAAATATCGCGCTGCATGAGGCTGTCAATCAATTCAAGACAGATCTTTTCATGAGTTCTTTGACCGAATCAGGTATGTTTTGTTTTCGAATATGAGCAAGTTTGACTGGGGTGTAGCGGTCACTATGCCAATGGGAATTTCTGAAAGAAAAGTTAGTGACCGACAATCTACAAGGCTCAGTATTCAGACTACATTGAGTCGAGCAGAGGATGCCTTTTTGTTGGCTTTGGAAATGGTGTCTGGTATCGGAAAGGTGGAAAGTATTCGACAAGCTTGTTTGGCTTTGGCGTTGTTGAAAGCTTTCCAGACCTCTTTGGGACAAGGCACCAAATCAATTACATCTTCTGCTGCCAGCATCCTCGGTGAGTTAGTTGTTTCCCTTTGTCCTCCAAAGGTAATTCTCAATTATTAGCCTCGAGCCCTGCTATAACTTTGCATCGTGAATTTCTCCAAGCTATAGAGTGCAAATTTTTTGATATCACAGATGAAGACTCAAAGTGGCCTATTTTAGAATCCTCTGCTCAAAGCATATTGACACAAGGAGACCTCTCTGAAGATCTCACAGATCATGATGGCAAACTTCGATCATACTGGAACATGATCAAAACCAAATACGCTGACCACAACTTCTTTTCGGTTGAAGATACATCTCTGGATGATCTCCCGTCTAATTGGGCTGTGATCAGTATCAACGTATCAGATGACCGAAACACTATGTTTATTTCTCGGCATCAAAAAGGTCATGAGCCAATCGTCTTTTGCCTCCCATTAGACAGACAAGGAAAAAGAGAAGGAGATGACGATATTTGGACTTTTGATGCTGCTGTGGAGGAGCTAGAGACAATTATCAAAGCAAGTAACGAAGGCGCTAGGAAAGCAAAATCGATAACTACTCAAGAGGGAAAGGCAGAATGGTGGGCCGAGAGAAGAGCGTTGGATAAACGGATGGAGGAACTTTGCTTCAATTTAGAATTTGTCTGGCTTGGAGCATTCAAAGTAGGTTCATCTCTATCATGTTTAAAATCTTTCTCTGACAAACTATAGACAATTTTGAACCCAAAAGGTCTATTTGAAGAGGGAGCCTTGGAGGATTTTCGTGACAACCTGAACAAAGTTTTCCAGCCCATCCTCTCTAATGGACGTAATAAAAGCAAAAAGACATCTCCTAACCTTTTGCTCGACGATGCTCTATTGGAATGCTTTGCCAGTCTCTCTAGCAAATGTAAAGAAGACGAAATCGAAGACCTTGTGTATTTTATACTTGATATATATCAGTTCCATGGTGTTCCTGTAGCACTTTCTGAGTTGGATATTGACGCTGTAAGCACACAACGCTAGCGGACAAATGTTAAACTGACGCTATCTGTCAGATTGGAGTTGACGTCAAGAACACGCTTGAAAGAGTGGAGAGCAAGCAAAAAAAGTGTACTACTGTCTCTGATGAGGAGCACCTCTTTCTTGCTCTCGATAGGAATGTGCAAGGGTTCCCTTGGGAGTCCATCCCGATTCTACGAGGTCGTCCAATTAGTCGTATTCCTTCTCTATCATTCCTTATTGATCAAGTGGCAATGGGCGATTATTTACGACCTTCCTTATCTCAGAGTATAGTTCAAACGGGAAATTTGCTTGACAAAAAGCGAACCGTCAATTCGAGGAGGACGTTTTACATCTTGAATCCCAGCGGAGACTTGACACGGACTGAGGCACATTTTAAGCCTTGGATTGATGAAATGGTGAAGAATGCTGGATGGAAGGGAATTGTTGGAAGACCTCCTACGGAGTTGGAGATGAAAGCAGCACTCAGGGAATATGATCTCGTTCTGTGAGCACAAAGTTTGATATTTTGGGAATATAGCTGACACATATTAGGTATTTTGGGCACGGCGGTGCTGAACAATATATTTCTTCTCACAAAATTCGGGCTCTACCTCAATGCGCAACGACAATGTTATGGGGATGTTCTTCTGGTCATTTGAAGGACCAAGGAGACTTTGACAGGACGGGCACGGCATGGCATTACATGATGGCGGGCTGGCAAGTATTTTTACTCTCTTTCATCGCTAGACTGACTTGTCTCCAGTCCGTCGCTTATCGGAAACTTGTGGGACGTGACAGATCGCGATATTGATCGTCTATCAGAGCATGTACTCAAACAAAGCCTCCATTTGGATATATCTCATCAACCCCATTCAAAAACACGACCGAAAACAATGCTACCACTTTCTGAGCTTTCTACAGTGCAAGCTGTAAACAAGGCAAGAAACAAATGCAAACTCAAATATCTGAATGGAGCTGCACCTGTGGTGTATGGATTGCCCGTCTATTTACATTAGAATTGTCTGTCCAATAGTTGCTATACCGTCACGACATGCATGCTTTACGGTTAACGCCACATTCCATCCTTTCAGGATATCCCCGATAATTCCGAATAATACGTAATATGACGCGCCACTCGCTCAGGTGACATTCTTTGCATACTGGGGTGGTTGGCTGATCTCTGTAGGACATATTCCCATTCCATTTTTTGCTTCTTTCTTTTTAACTTTTTTTCTTCTTCAAACTACCGGCCCTCTAGACAACCATCGTACGCGCCGCCATCCATTGCTGGTTTCAGAAGAGAACGCTGAGCTGGAGTCACTGCAGAAACCACGCGGAGACACTCATCCCTCCCAATTTGCAGCCAGCAGCGGAATCAGACATCCTTTGTCCCATCTCGCTCTGTTTTGAGCAATTCTCGCCTCCATTATACTCTCGACGGATATCTCCACTCAAACTGCCACAACGCGCCAGAGTCTGTCCGGCCCGCGACCGCAACATCCCATCACCATCAGAAACGCGTTTTTCGTTTTGTTTCCAAAGGATCGAACAACGCGTCATCTTTAACCATCAACAACCAACATACATACAAACGGTAAGTGTACAACCATCTCATCTCGTCAGCTCCTTGTGCGTTACAGCGGAGACTGCCTCAGGATTATGTAACAGTCGGCGTCGTTAGGTCCATCTCCGACGTACCAATGTCCTCACTCACGTCGTGAAAGGAGACTGGCACGCATCCTGTGGTACAGACGTCGGGGTCTGGATGATCTCTCATGGCGTGGCCGATGTGAGTCGTTGCGTGCTTGGAACCTTTTTCCGAGCTCCGTTCAGCCACATACTCTTGAGACAACGAATGTTTCTTCTTCCTGACTGGGCTTCAGTCTTCTTCCCTCTTTTTACATCAATTCTTCTTTTTCTTTCCGACGGTTAACTTTATTACGGGAGAGAAGTTTTGTTTTGTTTCAAACAAGTGCTTGGGAAACTCCGCCAGGCTCCGGCTTGAGTGTTTGCTTTCTTCCAACTTGAACCTTCTCTACGCCTTCCTTTTCCCTTTATCTCTGACTTGTTCACTTTGTCAGGAAATATGAAGACTGCTCGGATTGAGCGGCATAGGCTGGTTGTCGGTGTGAGAAGGTGATAGACGGTGTTTGAAAGAGCGCCGTTGGAAGTGAGAGCCGAGAGTTCCAGCTGAGTACTGACTCCGCCCATCTCGTTCGACAGTTTTGGTTTCCGATTTGCTTTCGGTTTACTTTATCTTGTTTGAATGTTATACGGAACAAGGTGCTGACTTTAAACATTCTCGTTTCCTCTTAACAACCTTGCTTCAACTTTCTCTGTTACCTCTATTCTGGGGAAATGGCCTGTTGACCCAATATGTCTCCTGTCCCCAAATCGCATCGTTATCCACGGCCTGTTCCTTTCCTTCACCGACCCATTGTTTCTCGCTTGCCTCTACCACAACCATATCATACCTTAGCCGAAGAAGACATCATGTCTGGAGTTGTGAATGGTGTTAGGGTCACGAGTAGGTATTGAATACCATTACGAAAACTGCTAGTTGACGAAAATTTAGCGAATGACCCTAACGGAGTCATAACCGTTAATGCCCAATGGGGCAAGACGGGTGCCGACACCACAATTAGCTATACCAATTGCAAGGCGGTCGGAAATGGAAGTTTTGGTGTCGTTTTTGCCGCCAAAATGTCGCCCGTGAAGCATGAGGACGGAACAGAAGAACCAGAATCGGATATTGCTATTAAGAAGGTGTTGCAGGACAAGAGGTTCAAGGTGGGTAGATGGAAGGCGAATATTATAACATCGCTGATATGGCCTAGAATCGAGAACTACAGATCATGCGCCTCGTTCACCATCCAAACATTGTTGAGCTCAAAGCATTCTTTAATACAAATGGTGATAAGAAAGACGAAGTTTACCTTAACCTTGTGCTTGAATTAGTGCCTGAAACCGTACACCAAACTTCTCGTCGCTATGCCAAGCTCAAACAGTGGATGCCAATGCCGCAAGTGAAGCTCTTCATGTACCAACTTCTTCGTTCTCTAGCGTATATCCACTCTATCGGCATCTGTCACCGAGATATCAAACCTCAAAATCTATTGGTTAATCCAGCTACTGGCGTCTTGAAGCTATGCGACTTTGGTTCTGCAAAGATCCTTGTTGCAGGCGAACCTAACGTGTCCTATATTTGTTCTCGATACTACCGAGCTCCTGAACTAATTTTTGGCGCGACAAACTACACCACGAACATCGATATTTGGTCAACTGGATGTGTTATGGCAGAATTGATGCTGGGTCAACCTTTGTTTCCCGGAGAGTCTGGTATTGATCAGCTTGTGGAGATCATCAAAGTTTTGGGTACTCCTACAAGAGAACAAATCAAAACGATGAACCCCAATTATATGGAGCATAAGTTTCCTCAGATCAAGGCTCAACCTTTCATAAAAGTCTTCCGTCTGCGGACCCCTGCGGACGCCATCTCTCTTATTAGCACTCTACTAGAATATACTCCTTCTGCCCGGTACACTGCAATCGAAGCATTGGTCCATCCATTCTTTGATGAAATGAGAGTCGAAGGAGCGAGATTGCCAAATGGAAAACCCATGCCCGAGCTATTCAATTTCACCAAGGAGGGTGAGTGTAATTGCTGCATTTACAAAGTTGAGGTGCTGACTGCTTGAGAAGAATTGTCATCTAGGCCTGATCTAATACGCCAACTCATCCCTCCTCATGCTGAGTCCGAGCTTCACGCAAGAGGCATCGACGTTAATGACTTCAAACCAATTCCTCCTGAACAGTTACGTGTCTCCCTTGATGTAAGTAATAGAGTCATTAATGTCGACAAATTTAAACTGACGACCAAACACAGTAACTGTAGGAAAGTTGTATAAAGAAATGAAATATATACCCGCATAGCTCAAACTTTTTCAATTTTCCTATCGCGCCGATCATCTATCTCTTCTCTTATTTTCAATTTGATCTCTCGGGTATCCTATCTGTTCATCGAGTCCTCTATCATTTTTCTCGTTACTTATACCAAAGGGCAGTTCGACTCTCTCGCATCTTTCAAATTTTAGTTTCTGTTTCTACAATTTCCACCCTTTCTCACAGCTGAAACCCTGTTCTCTGTCTCTGACAACGGCTTCGCTTTAATCGAATTTTAATCCTTCCTAACCAATTATATGCATTATATAGATATCGAGATAGTGTATAGTGGTAAGAAGGTCTTAGACCAATGGAGAAGGGTTTACAAGGTGTTATGGATAAGAAGGGGAGCATTAGAGCAGCAGCATAAAAGTGATTAGGAGGAATCGATATCGAGAGTTTCCGCATTTTTTGTTTCTCATTTCTTTGAAAATTGGCAGCTTTCGAAGACAAAGGTGATATAGCATAGTTTAAAATGGATGTAATGAGGATCGATTGAACGGAATAATGGAACTGGGGTTGATTGTGAACGCATGGATGGAACTGAAACTTTCCAAATGGTTAATCAGATTTATTTGAATTGTGGTCTTCGTAAAGTTGTGTATAATGCATTTATGAGTCAATGTATTGAAGGCATGGTATGAATATTATGCTGGATATACTGGTCTGTTGAGTCAGATTATCTTATTTCTGCAAGCAGCTGCGACATCAAGTCCGTCTATTGTCTAACTCCACCTTGTTCATTAGCCAATCGCCCGGCCAACAGTTTTTGCTCCTCATACTCCTTTTTTCTACTTTCTCTCTCTTGTGCTCTCTGTTCTGCCGATTGTGATTCTAATAGCTGAGGCGGGGAAGAAACGATGCATGTTTGACATTCCGAGTCAATGAGAGGTGCTGGTTGAGTTACGATCTTTGATTGCTGGACGGCAGCGGCAGTGGCTTTTGCAGCTAGACGAGCTTCGTCTTTAAGAATACCTTGGTACATGTTCTATGGGTACATGTTGGCTTGACCTCTGATCAAAAGAGACAACATACATTGTACTCCCATTTCTGTAGATAATGTACACCCCATACTGTTGTTGCCGATATAAGAATGGCGCCAGCAAAGAATGTTTTTGCAGCAACAGACATTTTGTATATTGTATTTTAAACAAGTTTATAAAATGATAGTAATTGCAACAATGGTAAAAAAACAGATTGATATGTGAAGTCACGTGATTTTACATAAGAGACTTGGGAGGTGTATGCGCGTTAAGTCGCGACAAGAACAAAGACAAGTCTTCTTCTCATTATAGATACGTAAACGTACACAGATTGGGACACCTCGTCGATGAGATAACTGGTCGTCACTCAACAGTACAGTCAACTGGCTTTTTCGGAGGGATATATTTACAAATTGATTTTTATTTTACAACTCTACAAGGCTCGACATGTCTGGCAACAACATAAAGGTAGGTGATTTGCTCGCCTGTGAATTCACCCGCTGACATGTACTACAGGTCGTCTGCCGGTCAGTCCTGCTTTAGCATAGAAGGATAGTATGAGGAATTAACTTGCAAAACAGTTTCCGGCCGATGAACCGGATGGAAATTGAAGCTAAGTCAGAGCCATGTATCGACATCAGCGAGGACTATACTGCTGTTCAGATGAGAAACTCTACTTCGCTCGGTAGATAATCTCTTTACGTTTGAATGAGCCATGGCTGATCAACATGTAGCTGGGCCTGAAAAAGATGGTAGGCGTTATGATGGCTGAACATATTAGTTTTGAATCATGCTGAGAGATTGCTTAGGATTTACATTTGACAGAGTGTTTGACACTTCAAGTCGTCAAGAGGATATTTTCAATTGGGGTGTTAAGGGTATTGTTGAAGATGTCATGACTGGATTTAATGGAACACTTTTCTGTTACGGTCAAACTGGTTCTGGTAAAACGTATAGTAAGCAATTGTGTTTTCTCAAATGTGTATTCGCGTACTGACTGACCATCTAGCTATGATGGTCAGCGATCACTTCTTGTACAAAACTATACGGCATTAAGACATTTCTATAGGGCGCAGACATTGAAAATCCAGCCTTGAAGGGTTTGATTCCTAGAATAGTAGAACAGATTTTTGCCTCTATCCTTTCAGCAGATCCTATCATAGAGTACACTGTCAAAGTCAGCTATATGGAAATTTACATGGAACGCATCAAAGATTTACTGGCTCGTAAGTAATTCATCTCACAAGTATGAATGGTAAACCGCTCATACACGACAGCACAAAACGATAATCTTTCTATTCACGAGGATAAAGCTCGAGGCGTCTATGTCAAAAACCTTACTGATGTATACGTTGGCTCCGAAGAAGACGTTTATAGAGTCATGAAAGCTGGTTCTGCTAGCCGAGTCGTTTCTTCTACTAGTACGGGTTTCTAGAGACTTGTGTCACATCACTGACATCTAACTTAGATATGAATGCCGAATCTTCCCGATCCCATTCCATCTTCGTCGTAGGAATTCATCAACGCAACACCGATACAGGCTCGCAAAAGTCTGGTAATCTCTACCTGGTTGATCTTGCAGGTTCCGAGAAAGTAGGCAAAACTGGCGCAACGGGACAAACGCTAGAAGAGGCGAAGAAAATCAATAAAAGTTTGTCTGCTCTGGGTATGGTTATCAATGCATTAACCGATGGGAAAGTGAGTGTCAAGTAATGGGCAAACAACAAAGAATAGACTGATTCCATCAGTCTCAACACGTGCCCTACCGGGATTCCAAACTCACTCGTATCCTTCAAGGTTGGACTTTTCTTTGTTCAGGCTGGGCATAGCTCATTGGAATTTATGTAGAATCACTTGGTGGTAATTCCCGTACAACCCTAATTATTAACTGCTCTCCTGCAACATACAATGAACCTGAAACACTGTCGACTCTTCGATTTGGTATGCGTGCTAAATCTATCAAGAACAAAGCCCGAGTCAACATGGAAATGTCTCCAGCGGAACTCAAAGGTATGCTTAAGAAGACTGTGGCTGAGTTGGCAGGTGTGAGAGAGTGGGCGAGCAGGTTGGAGGAAGAAGTTAAAGTTTGGAGGAACGGCGGTAAAGTTGAGCAGACAAATTGGGCCTTACCGGTTTCGAGTCTTGCTGCTGGCGCAGCCAATGCTAATAAAAAGGCCCTGACATCTCTTCCGCCTGCCACGCCAAACGGATCCAGTACAGGCTCAAGAGCCGCGACGCCTGGTGGATTACTCACTGTTGATGGAAGCAGGCCGGATACGCCCATAACGTTTGGCGTAAGCCTAGACAAAGACGAGCGTGAAGAGTTCCTGAAGAGAGAGAATGAGTTGAGTGATCAGTTGGCTGAAAAAGTACGTACATGTCGAGATAATGGTTAGAGTTTGTTAGGAAATTAACATTAAGACAAGGAATCCTCTTTGGTTGCTCAGGAAAAATTACTGGCAGATTTGAAAGATGAAGTTTCGTACCTCAAAGAACAAGAGGCTGCCATGTCACAGGTGATCTTTTATTGGTTATCTTACTGCAAGGTTGCTAACGCTCCACGTTAGGAAAACAAGACCATGTCAGCAGAACTCAACGAGCTGCGTATTTCCTCTGCTCGTCTCGAATCTGAATCAAAGGACGCCACAATCACTCTTGACTCTTACAAAGAGAAGATTGTTGAGCTCCAGAAAGACATTGAAGACCAAAAAGCTCAAATCAACGAACTCAAACATGCCCAGACCAAGGAGAAGGAGGAAGAGAAGGAAAAGAGGAAACAAGAGATGCTGAATGAGATGATGAGTAAAATCGATATGGGCGGAGCGGTACTTGACTCCTCAAGCGAGAAACTACACGGAATACTCAAAGATTTCGAAGAGACAAGCGATGCGACAAGGAAAGGAGTACTAACCGCACAAACAAGAGAGCTCATTCGCTCGAGTTTAGCAGAGAATCAGGACGTGGTGAGAGGTTTACAAGAAAGATTAAGGTTGGCGCATGAAGAGGGTGAGATGCAGACCAAGAGGCGAGTGGAATTGGAGAAGACTTTAGGCAATAGAGATACAGCTTATGAGGAACTTCTTGGTACGTTTTGATGTCTTCAGGACTGATTGGTTGGTTGATAAAGTTGGTCCAGACAAGGCTGCCTCGGGGCAAGGCATCTCCCTATCCGAGATCAAATCTCAGCTCGAATCCAAGTATACTTCCCAAGAAGAACTTCTCAACTCAGAAATTGCTACACTTACTGAACACGCGGAATCCCGTGCTGCAGATGTCAGGAGACTACAAAGTACTGTTGAGAGTTATAAACTATCTAACGAAGAACTTAATGTATGTTCTTTTTTGGTGCGAAGTTACATAAGTTAAGCAGCTTATAATGATCTAGCGGGCGCTCTCAGCTGCGACTGACGGAACTGATGGCGAAACGTTTGCCAACTCTGCGAAGGAACTTGAACGAGCTCGAAAAGCTCATGAAATTCAGTATGCTGAATTTGAAATTGTCAAGAAGAGTTTGATGAGGGATCTACAAAACCGCTGCGAAAAGGTTTGTTTGTTCCATTTTTGCAAGGTAGATCTGAAACAATTGTATATCTCCAGGTGGTCGAGCTTGAGATGCAGCTTGACGAAGTACGAGAACAATACAAGATTATAGCTCGTTCAGCAAACTCGAGGGCACAGCAGAGGAAGCTTGAGTTTTTGGAACACAATCTTGAGCAGTTGAATGCTGTTCAAAAACAAGTACGTCTCCTTTCTGGTTTAAAGAGGCTCCATATCAATTGATTATTACAGCTGGTCGAACAAAATACCAGTTTCAAGAAAGAAGTCGCTGAAGCTCAACGTAAATTAATATCGCGAAACGACCGAATTCAGAACCTCGAGGCAGCGCTGAGCAATGCCGATCAAAGGCTTTCTCAGAAGAACCAGAAATATGAACAGCAGATCCAGCTCTTTAGAGAAAAGCTTGCTGAAGGTAACATTCTCTCTTTCTCACGCAATATGTTCAATGCTGACAAATCTTGAAAAATAGCGCAAGCCAAGCAGAATGCTACTTATGCTCATGGTAGGATTGCTAAGCCTCTTCGAGGTGGCGGCGGCCAGTCTGGAGTCACTAGCGGATTGCAAAGTATTATGGGAGGAAGCAAAGCACAGGAGGAGAGCTCGATTGCAAAGAGACGTAAGCTTCTAGTTGTATTTTCTAGCTTTGTGCAGGTCTGATGCCTTCTAGAATCATGGTTTTTCTCTCCCCAGCAACGCTAATCTCTTGGCAATTATCCAAGGTCTTATATTGAGCATTAAATCATAACATCATTTTAACGATACGAACATTCTATGAACGAGCAGTGGCGTAGATGGGAGACAGGACATGATATGTAGGCACTCAATGTGAATATTTGCATTTTGCGACAGATTGTTCAAGTAGGAAATGCGATAGCCTTTCATGCATATTTGAAGGGTTCACCAAACGTTCTAAATTCCTTGCCTAGTTAACAGAAGTGTAGTCTTGATTCATGAGTGAGCTAGGCCAATACAGCGGACGCCTATTGATCAACTGGTTGTCAACGCAACAATGACTCAGGACGATGTATTGTCATGCACAACAAGGGCGCCGACACCTGTTTTTCTGATGGTTTAAAACAATACTAAATCGCCGATATCACGACATCATTGCAGATATGGCTCTTCAAGGAATCAGCTCAACTTTTTCTTGGGAATGATGTCGACATAGTGGTTCAGTCATATTGAAGTCGATACGATGGGTCCCAAAGCACCCGCCAAGTGAATAACCACACATATAAACTTTTTTAATTCCAAGTCTCCTACAATAGAGATACTGACTACACGTCGACAGTGTTTCTAACTAGGGAACAGATTATCTGGCTTGCATTCAATGATCGACTACTGAGGTTGTCCTTTGTCAATGAGTGAGAGTCTTGTCTCGTTAAGGCATGCTCCTGGACAAAGCGGAATAGGAATAATAACCCATCGATCCTCGGATGAAACTATGCAACGTACCAAGATACTTTTCAAATAGAGACATGATTTTTGAACATCGCCGAGCTGCATACTTGTCAGGATCATGCCCAGAGAAAGACTGGAGGAGCACAGAATATTGTGTATGCCTCAGCTATGGTATAGTCGGATGGCTGCCATAGAAGTCGAGAAGATGCAAGTACTCATTCATAGATCCCAGAGAATAAACATAGACAGCCTTCCATTCCAGCTGCACACTTCTCGCCCAAGCCAGCTTCGTTCCAACGCCTTCATCCAAAGCCACAAGACCCAGCTCAAGTCCCGACATATCTACGTTGAAGCCAGTATCTCCGATCAAAAGATTCAGCAATGGACAGAATGCGTGCATACTTTTCTTCTGTCACCCACAAAGCGAAACCCAGGATGGGCAAAGTAACGCTGCTGGTTACCAATACCGATACTGTGCATAGACACCTCTCCTTTATCACTCATGGCTTCTTTCAAGCTCCGTCAATGCGACTCAACGTCTCTATAGGCAACACCCGACTAGACATACCAATCCGCCACAATCTCTCATCTGCGTTCTATCTCGCAGCTTTCGACGTTGACATTCTCCGTATATCCTCCAGAGCGTATCTTTCATCCCACAGTCTACAATGCCTCGTCGCCGCAATCCTGACGGCAATGATGGCAAATCTACTCAACCTACCGAATCTACTAGACGTAGGCGCTCCAAGTATGATATATATCCTTCAAACGACGATGAAAGCCAAAATACTTCTGCAGGTCTAAGCTCAGTGAGTACGTCGTCGCTACAGCCAAAGTTGAATACAAACTCGTCTTGAAGAAGCTTTCCCAACAAAATACGGCTTATCAGTTTGTGCATTTTGTCAGTCCAGGAGAATCCTCCACTGCGCCTTATCCATCAGAAGGCTCGACGGGTCAGTCGACGACATCACTAAGTAGACTGATGCCACGTCCAGGTGGAGTACTGACCAGTGAGCAGTTCCAGGTGTGAGCCACAGCGAGTGGGCAAAAGCACAAATACCATATGATAAAGATCAAAGACTAGAACAAAGTAAGTTGATCTGGTAATGTTGCGTTTTGCACCAAGCAACCTTCTAACAAGTGCTTTGCTTTGCAAGGAGCGGCTGACTCTAGGGGGTTCCGTGCAAAAAAAAAGAATGGAAAGAAGGACTCGAGGAGAGATACAAAGAGTCTGAAGCAACAAATAGGCGACTCACAGCAGAAAGAGATGAGCTCGTACAACAAGAATATGTGTACAAAGCACAAGAAGTTGCGCTCAAAAGACAATACGCGGAACACAGGCAGCGACTTGGCCTGTCACCTACCACACAGGAGGATGATTCATCCACTCAAGGTGCAGATAGCACAACAGTCTACAACCCGGTGACGGACGTAGCCATAGTTCGTTCTGAACAGTCTCGATAAAGAGAGCGAGAGAGTACGCCGTTGTCGTTGTGCGCATGATTGACCCAAGGCAGCGAGTGTAGAGGGAGTCTGGCAACGAGAGACAGCATAGAATCGTTTGGTGTCCTTCCATACTTGCCCTTGAACCATCTCATCCTGGATTGATACAACCAACAGCCAACCTATAGAAACCATAACCCTACTCCATAGACCATCGCGCTGCCTGTCGAGTATCCACAACGGCCATTACCATGTTCAACTCGACAGTTCATGACGGTGGGTTGTGTTGTATCATTCAACGTGGGTATCGTCAATGAGCAGTCCACCAGGTGGCTATCGCAGCGAGGCTTCCTCGTCGGGTCATTGGATGGTGCCATGGTAATCCGAGAACGATCCTGCGTGCATTCCCGTCTTCCTCTGTGTCAGGATGATGATGGTGTATGTCGAGGTGGGATGACTGCTTCGCATCCAAGACGCAAGGAAGGAAGGAAGGGCTTGTGGGTAGACTCCAGAGTAAACTCAGCAGCCTTGTATTCCGGCTACACTCCTCCAGCCAGTATCGGCTTAACGCCCAAGCCAAATCCAGACAGAGTGGTTCAAAATGTCTTTAAAAGTATGCTACTAGTCGTCGTTGTTCAGCGACTTTTATGCTGGTAGGATCTGGATAGGAATATGTAAATGGTTGTAGTAGACTTTCATGCAAACAGCGGAATGGCTGTCCACTGAGCCGAGAGCGATGTCCAACTTCAAGAATTGACGGGTTGATGATACTGGCAAAAAAGTGATAATTGACTTTTGAAAGGGATTTATATATATTGTGGTGCATCCGGTGTATAACCATTCCTGTTCGTATAACGGTTAGTATGCTCGCTTGTCACTGGAATATCTCTGGATACTCAGGATTCGCGGGAGACCGGAGTTCGATTCTCCGACAGGAAGTTTCTTTTTTTTCTTATTTGCTTGAGGCCGTATCTGTGGTTTCATTATCGCAAGTCCCAGAGTGTGTTTCATTACAGCAATGTCTTTTTTTTGTCGTTTATCTTAATATTATTTTTCATTCCATGTATCCAAGACAATGAGAGATATCGAAAAGCATATTAACTTTAATTACAAACTGTTAACAACGATTACAGTTGTTACCAAACGTGGTAGCCAATAAGGAGAGCTCTGATTCAAGCGAGTAAAATCCCGGTTTGCCCCGCAACTTGCTGTTATACATCTTTTTCTTCATTCACTCCTCCATCTCGATTTTGGGTTTTTATTATACATTCTGTACATTAAGCCTTACTCAGCATTGTTCAAGAACCCATAGAACAGGAAGCCCACTGTTGTATGCCATGTCCGTCTTGCGACCTCAAGCTTCACACTTGGTTTTCCGCAATTTGGGATTAGGTCTGGGGAGAAGGGCTTTGCATGTCTGTACGTAGCGTTTTCGCCTTGTCGCTACGTCCATGTTCAGCTGGCTCTGGATGAGGCTAGTGGTTGGCGTAGACTAATTTGCCTGCAGCTCGACCTTTTGCTATCCAGGCGACGCAAGTGAAGAAGAACACATTAGTTTCTGCCGAGGAGACAGGTGGATTCAAATATACACCCGGTGGTCGTAAGTGTTATTGTCAGATGTGCAGATCGTCAACGGAGGATGATGGAGGTAAAGCTGTCTGAGGTGGAACAGGGATGAAGAACGGCGATTGGGCAACCCTACAAAAGTGTACACAGTATCCTCTGGTATCATACCCAATGTGTTGGGGGGAAACTCATCCTCTTGTAACATACAGTTCCTCATGGTGGAAGCCGTCTCTTATCACAGGGCGAAAAGTAGGATTGGCGAGGAATTCTTTGCTCGCATCACAACTCCTTGCTCGCATTACAATTCTCCATTACAAGTCTGTTCATCAAGCTGACTCGCTCAATCGTAGCCATTCTCAAGGGCACTGTCAACGATGCCACAACTTTTCCTGCTCCAAATAAATCCCATGGATCTTACCACTGGGCATTTGAACGGATCCTCTCTGCTTCTTTAATTCCAGTCACTGTCGGAGCTGCTGTCTCTTCTGGAAGTACTTATGTGAGTGTTGTCATCTATGCTGCCTTCCAGTATCTTTCTGTAAGGGTCCAACAATGGGTAAATGGGCTTTTTGAGAATGGCGTGGATTGAAACAGAATGAGACATGTTGATCAGATCATCTGGATTCAACAAACGCACAGCTCTGTACTGGTCTAATTTCCTGTTTTCAAGCGACATCTCGTTCCAAGAAACCATATAGATTGCTAACAACTTTGACACAGCCCATAATGGATGGTATCCTGGCCATTTCTCTCATCATTCACTCCCATATCGGCTTTGATTCTTGCATCGTTGATTACGTCCACCCACGAAAATTTCCTGTACTCGGTCCTATTGCTCGATGGGCTCTTCGAATCACAACCGGCCTCACTGTCTGGGGAGTTTACGAGTTCAACACAAATGACATAGGATTGACTGAGCTTGTCCGAAGGGCTTGGACTGCCTAAAACGGGTGGTTTGAGCTAATCAAGTGAAGTCAGGGCTGACATGATACTGCATGATGTTTCTTCCGAATGCAGATGGTCATGATATAACATGATTTCATAGTTATATATCGACAACAATGGCAATGGTTACAGACATGAGGGAAAGGAATGCAAAGTATCGGCTTTGGGTAACAAATTAGAAGTCATGTATATCGTAAGAAGTCAAGAACCAAGGAATTAGCTCATTCGCGATTTCTTTGCTCCCCAATCATTCTCCATCCCTATAGGCAATTCACCTAGAGTTGTTCGATCACCTGAATGGACCGAGAGTCCCGCTCCTGAACTCTTTGTTGGCGACGCACTGTTGCATACGTATTAGCTTCTTGATGTACATCACAGCTCAGACAGCACTTACCTTCTACGGTTTTCGCCTTGCTGCCTCTTAACTCCTCTTGCACTAGAGAACCCTCCTAAACTCAGATTCGGATCCACATCATGATTTTCATCTAGTCCCAACCTCACCCCTTCCGTTATCAATTGCCTAGAAGCTCTTTGCGCTGCCGCGTCAATTCCGCCAGAAGGTATACGAGTCGGTTGTGGAGAAGCAGAGCCTCGAGCAATATGTAATGCGGAGGCGATTGCTTGAGCACGAGTTGATGGTTGATAAGGACCGCTGGGCTATCCAATATTGATTAGTGACAATCTGTGGACAAATTTAACAACTTGCGCTGTTGTAGACTGAAGAATTGCCCATTAGGCGAGAATTGAGAGGACTCTTTTGGGCCTGGTCGGAGGGCTTGGCTATATTATTCATTCCTTCCAAAGCAATAGACGGTATACCAGTCATTCTGTTAGAGGACATGCCTTTTTCCAAGCTGAATTTGATTGCATTTGAAGTATTGAGTAAATGATTATTGGTGATCAAGGGGAGTGATGCTTTCGAGGAAATATCATTTAACTGGTTGTCTGACGAAGAGCGGGGCATCCCTGGTCGATGGCGATGCTGATACACTGGCGCGTCAGGTTCCATGGATGGCTTGGAATCAGGTTGAGCGTTTTCTTGTCTAGAAGCCATCTTAGTATATATCCGCGTAGGGGGTTTAAGCAAAACATATATACTTGGTGATAGGTCCTGGGCCAGCTTGTAGGCACTGATCATCCAGCTGTGCTAATAACGAATCGCTCCCAAAATCCATGAATTCAGCATCAAAGTTCTCATCAAATTCAAACTCGTCGGGTGAGGCTTGAAGCGATTCGTTGCCATGGATAGATTTGATGGGAGTTCCCACGGGGTCGAGAAGGGGTTGCGGTATGATGTTACGGGGAGGAAGTATTCTCTCAGTTGGTAAAGGCTGTTTTGGTGCGTTACTCATGTGTTGTGGAACAGAAGAAGCAGGTGACGGCCCAGTAGTCAAACCGGGTGCGGCTTCTTGTACAAATTCGGCTCGACGCTCCAGTTCATCGTGATTGAATTTGGGCTGAACGTACTCATTATTAACTGCAAAAAACGATTGTTTCACTCCTGACTTACTGGCGGTACCTGCATCTTTACGACCTGTTTGGTATATTCCTTGTCGTATAAACAATTGCCTAAGACGTTACCGAAGGTTCTCAAAGCGCGCTTAGTCGCGTCCGTAACAGCTTCTTTTTGAGCCTAAGTATCTGTTAAATTTGCATTCTTAATCAGAGTGTACAGACCTTATCCAAGGCGGCGCCCTTTCCCCTGACATTTTCGCCTTGACCGCATCCAACATCCTCATGATAGGTACCGTCTTTAAGAGTTATTCTGATAATAGCAGTCACGTTCACAGATACACGACCTTCTTTATTAACGTCAATCTTGTCCCAAGTCAGTTCATGCAATAAAGATGAAAAGGTAGAACAAACAAAGTCGGTCGACAACGAAACGATGCTAGAAGTCCAGCCGTTGAAACCAAAGACCTCATTCGCCAAGTTGATGACTGAGATCCAATCAGTCTCTTGTATACATACATACTGGATGCGCTGACACACCTTTCCATCCCTCGATATAACTGTATATGGATGTCAGCTATAGAAAGGGGATTGAAAGAAGGTCTTCACCTCAATTTGGTTGATCCTCCAGGACCCGGCCTCTGAGTAACATATTCCGGACCCAACTTCCTGGCCAGACGAGCCTGGAGCTGATGTATTCTCTCTTCCGACCACTGGCTTGCAACACCTTGCTGATTAGTTACTCCAAACGTAGAGTTTCCAAACGAAGTATTTCCAAAATTTATACTGGAAGCGCTCTGATTCATTGAGACGGATTCGTTGACGTCCATCGTGACGGTTGATTTGTCTTCATGAATAGATCGGCGATGTAATGAAGGTTTTCGGAAAGCGGTAGCGGGAACAGAACGATTAGGGCGTAAGAGACTACGGTTAGAGGCAGAGCCTGTAGACTGCAATTCTTTGTATGATTCAACGAGCCTGGCCGATGGGCTCATAACATGCGGAACACCGGATATCGCAGCTGTACAATTTGCAGGCTGTTACAAGGATCCCAGATAATCGTGCGCCTGAATTTCAGTCAGCGACATACAATTTGAGTAAGAAGTGTAATTGACCTGAGATTCAAAAATAATAAATTAATAAAGGTTGGTGTTCATGACGCGGTTGACTGTATCATATGATTATGTAAGGGAATTTAATTACTAAACGCGACTTTTGACGTGTCTACTTATACATGTTCAAGATATTATTGAAAAAGTATTTCTTTTTATATTTTTCATCTTTAACATCATAATGGCGACGTTACTACCCGAGCCATGTCTAGAAGTCCCGAGACGCCCAAACCCAGGTTTTGATCCTCTCCCTCACCTTTCCCAGCCATTCCATATCGACCCGGCCACCCGGTCGTACAGCCATCAATATGCCAACATTTATTTTGTAAGACTTGTGGAACAACGGCCGATTGTGGAAAAAAAGGCACTAGAGAAATGGAGAAATATCAAGGGTAGGTATTATTGGAACAGTACAAACGAAGACTTGTCATTGACGCTCGATATTTAGACAAACCACCACTTTTACCTCGTATTTTGAACCTCATGAGATCGCAATTATGTTATATTGTTGGCACAGTCTACATGGAAATGCCTTTGAAACCTAACGTTCTTGAGGATATGGCACGAGATGTGGGGACTCCAAGCTTCTGTCTATAACAGTACTATACTTACACATTGACAAATAGCATTGGCTGGCTCCTCCTGCACCTCAGACGAAATTTTATTCTGCCCAAGATGCTGTTCACCTTGAGGATGAATCCGGTCGAGTCCGCCTTGTAGGCAATGCCATACAAAAAGAGCGAGATCGAGAAGACGGAGGTCTTGTTACCGGGGTAATCATGGCTGCATTGGGGACAGAAACATCAGGAGGAGATTTTGAAGTTCTCGATATATGTTTTTCAGGTTTACCAGACAAATTGAAAGTGGATGGTGCACCGAATAAGGCTGTAAAGGATAAGGCCAAGGCTAAAGGTGATGAAGATTATGATATGGAGGGTTAGTTCCTGTTCTGTATACGTCTTTGATTACTCTTACTGTTATTGGTAGAGGCCCAGTCCGATCTTGCAGAAAGCGAAAAGACATGGGTAGCGCTTGTTTCTGGACTGTCGATAGGCTCGTCGACGGTTGCCGCTGATCTCAAAGCCGAAATGATGGTTGAATGGCTGGTGGGTGAGATGGGTGGGCCTATGGTCAGTCGAAACACTCATCTTGTTCCATCGAGTGCTCATATTACTGAAGGATCAACTGGCGGGTGTTAGAATAGCTCGTCTTATTATTGCTGGTAACGCATTAGCCGCATCGGTCAAAGGGCAGGATGATAGAAAAGTAGTAAGTGCCATGAGTTGTACATGCTCTAGGAGTAACTTATATTGTTGCAAAGAAATGCTTCACCAACGTTAAAAAACCTCTCTTTCCCTCTCATCCAACAAAAACCTTGGCCACAATATTCTCCGACCTTCTTTCATCTTCTTTGCCCATTCACCTCATTCCTGGACCCTCCGATCCAGCTGGAGCCACTCTCCCACAGCAACCACTACCCAAAATACTTTTTGCTAGCAAAAGCAAGACAGAAGGTCTCGAGAGTCTTACTAATCCTGCGTGGATGGCAATTGGCGGAAGGAGCTTCCTGGCTACCGGCGGTCAAACAATCGATGATATCTTCAAGTATTTACCTGCAAATTCAAGATCAGGTATGGCACAGATGACTCTTATATGGCAGCACCTTGCGCCCACCGCACCTGATACGCTTTGGATATATCCTTTTCCTGATGTGGACCCATTTATAATTAAGCATCGACCAGACTTTTACGTGATTGGTAATCAGCCAGAATTTGAGACTACCCTTGTTGGAGGTGAGTTTCGTTCTGGCATCAACACAACGATAAAACGAGCTCAGGCCTGACCTGTACATGATAGACAATGATGATCCCACAAGAGTTATCCTTTTACCTAGTTTTGCGCAAACGGGGACACTCGCCCTTGTATGTCTTGAGACATTAGAATGCAAGGTTTTGAGTTTTGAGGTACCTACATGGGCTGGAGATCTAGCAAAAAATGAGGACAACGAGAATGGAGGCGACGATGTTGATATGGATCCCCCAAATTGATGGGCTAGATCCTTATAATCGGAAGAAGACCTAATCACCAAGCAATGCCGATGGTACCGGGAACCTATACTGGTAACAACCATCAGCCATCGATACTTAATCTTTCGGTGCGTCTCCATGCCACTTTTGATACGACTTTGACGCAACATCGATTACTTATAACCAGGATGGCAGAAAGTACGACAATGATGTAGCATGATGTCTTTTCATTTAGTATCTTATACAATGGAATAGTTTCTTGGGCATTGCCTATGACAAGTATTCGTGGAATTGGGATAAAAATTTGTTGTACAGGCTATGTCGAAGTAAAGGAGCAGTGATGTACCTGCTAGGTCACGTGATGACTGTTATCACTATTGTTTTAAACATTCTACTGTACCTATACTCATTTTTACATGTGCTTATATATACATAAGTTACTAGACGTTGTTAGGTTGTGAGACTCGAGCCCTAATAGCAAACGACAAAGCCTTATCACATTAAACCCTATTGACTGCACGTAACACAGGTCCTGTCTGATACAAAAAGGCGGTTTACAAATCTGGACACCTCTGTGGTAAGTCACTGTGCTCAAAGAGCAAAAGGCAAACTTGTCTTGCGAAACGCTGAGTCTTCACGAGGGTCTTATCCATTATTACTACAACAATTTCACTCTCGCTATGCGTTAACAGGCCATCCATTCCCCTTCCAAAACTATATCTCAACTTTGGAAACATTGAATCATGTCAGACAATACCTTTTTCGACCACGACCAAACTATACTTTTACAAGGCGCGGAAAACTATTATGAGTGGGAGTATTCGGTTGAGATAAGCCTAGCCGTGAGTGGCCTCGAGATTATGGCCCCTCCTAGTGTCAAACCAGGCAATGCAGTCTCCGCACAGGATGCCGCAGCTCTCAAGGAAGCTGAGAAAACCTTTGCGATCATTATCAATTCACTTTCCACTGAAGTTCAGTCGTCGCTCTCTGTCTCAAGCCGCTCTTCCGCAAACCCCAACCCTCGTTTACTTTGGGATGAGCTGAAGAGTCGCTACTCAACTGCCTTTGAAGCCAGATGCCCACAGCTGCTACAACAGATCTGGAAGAATCCAACATCGGAAGGTGAGGATCCTACAAAACGACTGGCTGAAATCTACTCGGCCTTTGTACAGATCAAATTAGCAGGCAGATCCTTAACCGATGATCAAATGGTGGCCTATGCTATGACTCTCGCCTTACCCGAATCGTTTGACGCAATCAAGCAAATGTTATGGAGGAAGAAAAACCTATCCGCCGCAGAAGTACAGGCAGTTGTTAAGGCTGAATGGGAGAGAAGACGATCAGACAAGGTTGCCGTCGTCATCAGTGCTCTGGATCCGGCTCACGGTTATCGAAAGACAAGCTTGAAAGGGAAAATGGACGGAGAAAAGAGGAAATGGAGCGAAAGATGGTGTAGTTATCATCGCGCTACCAGCCACAATACTACCGAGTGTCGTAGCAAACCTCAACACCAGCACGGCAGTGACGATGCATATGCTCCAATCACTTCTTCCACTCGATCTCAAACCGTGTCCATCGACTCGGACCCTAATGATGCGCACCCCTTCATCATCATTACTAAACAAGCTGCTATTCCCACAAACGCTTTTATGGTCAACTCCAGGGCATCTCATCATATGGTGAATGACGTTTCCAAGCTCAGAGACGTTGTTGACACTCCGGTAAAAGGTGTACGAGTTGGGGATGGTGCCAGATTGACAACTACGGGCCAGGGAACTCTCACTCTTGGACGTCTGACGCTTCACAGCGTTCTCGTGATCCCCGAGCTGCCTTGTAACCTCATTGCAGTGGGCAGGACACCGCCTACTATGAGATGGGTGTTTGACTGTTACGGTGGCGTCCTTTTGAACAAGTCAAACAAAACGATGTTGACGGCACCTTGCAAAAACGGATCATACACAATCAAGGCATGTCTTTTAGTCTCTGCGTTCCTGTCCTCCGCTGACGATCTTCACTCTTGGCACAACAGACTAAGCCATCTGGGTGCTTAGAGGTGTTATGAGGCTGACAAGAACGAACAGACTAGGAAAGAACGTTTTGATATACACCACTCCTGAAGATGTAACCAATTTTACTTGTGAATCTTGCGTCATGGGAAAGACTGGGAGACACCTTACACCACCTACTGGGGATGACACACGAGCAACCCCGTCGCTTGAACTTTTGCATGTCCTTATCTAGAATCCAGCTCCAACACCATCTCGAGCCGGTAACTGCTATTTTCATACGATCTACGATGACTTTACCAGGAGAATAAGTGTCACTCTCATGAAACAGAAGTCAGATGCCCTACAGACGCTCAAATTTTTCATTGCAATGGTTGAGAATCACTTCAACAAAAGAGTAAAGATGATCAGGTCAGATAGTGGAGGATGATTTACGTTGCAAATGGGAAAAAAAGTCCATGCAAGAACACGGCATTCAGCATATTACGATCCTTCCAGGTGGGCATGCACAAAACAGTCGAGTCGGAAGGGTCCACCTGACTATCTTGAACGGAGTAAGAACGCTTCTAGTAGAAACCGGATTGTCGAAACCATACTGAGCCGAAGCTGCAAAGTATATAGAGCTCTCACGTAAATGTATTCTAGTAGGAAGAGAAAAGGATATTTTATTCGAAAAGCGACACGGAAAGAAACTTGAATTTAGCGGACTGAGGAGTTTTGGAGAAAGAGTGTTTTTCAGAAATCATACTAATATCCACAAACTCCAGCCAAGGTACAAAGAAGGCAAGTTTATGGATTATGCGCATGATCATAGCACCTCAAGCTATCGTGTATATGATGTTGTATCTAGAAAAATACTGATTTCCCAAGACGTTGTGTTTGGGAAAGACACTCAACAGGCTATTCCACCTCTAGCTACAGAGCAATCATCACACTTTGACGCTATCCCAGAATCTCCGTAAATAACGACTATCTCCAAGATAAATAATATCTCTCGCCATCAGGCAATAGCATCCCAAATTCCATCTCATATGGAAAGTCAGATTCAGCCACAAACGAGAACACAGACTCAACGCCAACGGTCATCTGCGTATAGAGATGTCTGCCACCAAATTATCGAAGCAGATCGTTGAGAGAGCGATATATCAGAGGGGCCTCAAATAGCTGAACGCCCAGCTCCTGCCAATCCTAATGGTGCAAACTCAGTTGAATCCTTACCGCAAGCTAACAATAGACAGGAGCAACAAGAAAATGAGTCATCTTCTAAACTATCTTCACTAATAAAAAGCACGAATGTTACTCTATTGTCCTCATCAACAGATAGTATTCATGTTGAAATGAATAATAACTAGGCTCAAGTTGCTTGCGCATATGCAGCTTTGTCAACAGAATGGCCACAAACGTACAAAGAAGCAGTAATTTCAGTGAAGGGAAGCAGTGGAAAACTGCAATCAAAGATGAACTAGCAAAGATAGACAGATACAAGGTCTGGGAGTTAGTGAATGGGACAGATAGAATGAGAACACTCAAGACGCGTTGGATGTTTACAAGGAAAATTGACGGCAATACAGGCAAGCCAGAAGCCTACGAGGCAAGATGGGTAGCAAAAGGATATACCCAGAAGGCTGGCAGTGACTTTCGCCGACTGTTGTCGCTGTTGTCGACAAGGACTCAATCCGGGTCTTTCTATCCTTGGTAAAACACTTCAATCTTGAATGTGATCAAGTTGACATCAAGGCGACCTTCCTGAGCAGCAAGCTTGGAGGAAACGATCGACTTGGAGCCTTATGAGGATACCGATGTACCTGTTACAGTTCCACTGTAACCCCTACGGAGATGGAGGGATGTCCGACGGTGGAGAGTGGTGTGTATTGTTTATTTAACTTTGTTCTTTTCTTTTCTTCTTTCATAGTATTGTTTGTGCAAGTCCAGGAGTAAAAGCTCTAGGCCTGTTGAAGATAATATAATACATCGAGCCATAAACACGGAACCCAGAACCGAGAACCCAGAATCGCATACACGCTCTCCCAGCCTGCACCAACAATCGTCGAGCAGGCCGTGACATACTACCCAAGTCAACAAAGCGATTTCATTGCTACATACCCGCCATTCGTACCGGCAAATAGCCTTAGAACTAGGCCTAAGAGCTAGCACTATCAGCCGCATCCATTTTAAGCACTTTCCGTCGGATACTCCAAGAGCTAGAGGCCGCCAATCGAAATTGTCCCCGTCTGAAATTGATTCGGTAGCCTCTTTGATCCAACGTAGCAAGGCAAAAAATGCTGTAGAACTAAAAAAAAATGGTCAACACCATAACCGGCAACAACGCATCTGTACATACAATAAGACGGTGCTTGAACAACGCTGGGTTGAAGAACGTTACGAAGAAAAAAAAGCCACTCCTCAAATCGCAACACAGGCGTGCAAAAATGGAGTTTGCAGAACGGCACAAAGGCTGGACTGTGGAAGACTGGAAACGAGTCATATGGTCAGACGAGACGAAGATCAACCGCCTAGGCCCGGATGGAAACAACAGGGTGTGGATTAGTAGTGGATCGGGCTTGGATGAAAAATCGATGGTTGGAACAATGAAGTTTGGTGGTGGAAGTGTCATGATTTGGGGATGTATGACGTGGTACGGAGTAGGCTATGCAGCCAAGATTGAAGGAAAGATGGATGCCGACCTTTATTGCTCAATATTGGAGGACGAACTACAACAAACCATTGAATACTATGCCCTCAACCGCTCAAAAATCATTTTTCAACAAGACAACGATCCCAAACATACGAGCAAAAAAGCTAGCGAGTGGTTTCAAAATTGCAGCATGAGTACTTTGCGGTGGCCCGCTCAGTCACCTGACCTCAACCCCATCGAGCACCTATGGCATTACCTCAAAAAGAACTCAAAAGGGAGGAAAATGAGCCCCAAGGCATGTTAGAACTTTGGGAGAGGATTGAAAAGGTTTGGGATGAGATACCGGTCTCAGTTTGCCGACGTCTTATAGAGAGTATGCCGCGAAGGGTACAGGCAGTTGTTCGTGCCAAGAGAGGCTATACAAAGTATTAAAAACATGAATTTATGTTATCAAAAAAAGCAACAAAATGTTTCAATGTGGCCTCTGTTTTCCAAGCTGCATAGCTCAGCGATAGATATAGTCAATGGCATCATTGAAGCTGCGTTATAGAGCTAAGAAGTAGTCGTACCTTGCATCGAGATTCGATAACTGCCGCTGCTATCGTTCAGAAGTAATTAGTGATCCAATCCAAAAAAAAAAACATTGAAACATTTTGTCCTCTACTGTATTAGGTCATCGTATAACTGTACTCGCTCTTCTCTTAAACATTTGACTTTATATATACTTCTTTTTACATGCACTTATATATATAAACTACCAAACCTTGTTAGTTTTGGTATATTTAATGAGAGCATCATGCGACAAGTTTCAGACAATTGATGAATGCAAAGCTTACCTTGGAACTTTGTGAATGTTACAGAGTAAAGCTTTCTTGCCAAATTTCTGATGGATTTACAACATTTGTCAATCTCTTTCCAGCTCCACACACATTGCCATACCAAAGCGTACACACAAGCTATGCGACCATGCGAGGTATTATATCAACTGCTGTTCTGAGCAGTTCTTGTCTCCACCTTCAACTTTCCTGATAAAAACCACCAAGCCCCGTTTAAGTCACTTCTGGGAGTCTACGAAAGGGTTTTCTGGTTTTAAATAATAAAGCTAGCTTTTAGTAAAGATGACAAAAGTTTTTTGTAAAAAAAAACATTACTTGCATCCAATTTCCTAGAAACTATTAAAAACATCACAAATGTTCATTGCAGTTATTGGCCAGAAAAGCTGATAGATATGTCCAACACTTAGAATGCATATGTGATTATATAGATGATTGCGTGAGTCAACTTGTGCATGCGAGAGCCAATTGTCCTTGGCTACAAATACAATAGATCCAGTCATCATAGATACAAATCCACCCTTTAGAATGTCGCTGAGAGTGCGATATCAAGGAAGCCTTTATCAGGTTTGAGATTACATGATGACACATCCATCCTCCTCGACCGGTTTACTAGTAAAGCCCATCTCCGCAAACGTCTGAGGCTCTGTCTTCCCAGTATTCTGCTTGTTGCCATTTTGCTTATTTTCTGGCAGAGGAAGGTCATTTCCTGCGCCATTACCGGTATTGGCGCTGAGTGGACGAGATGATGTGGAAACGCCGGTGCTAGCTTCACTCGGGTGTCGCCCCACAGTTGGCGCTAGGTTCATGGGTTGGCCATATGAATTATGATCAACGTTTACAGAAGACGTTGTTTCCTGTTGTGGGATCGGCGGGCGGGGTGAGGGTGTTGCCATAGGTATAGGCATAGGCGAATAGGATTGTTGCTGGGAATGTTGGCACATTCCTGGGGACATGATTTCTCCAGGCCTAGGATTAGGGGAGATTCGATCCTGTACCGGCCAAGACTGAGGTGGTACGACAGGACCTGAAGGCAGTGTATCATGGACCATTGAAGTCTGGAATCGAGCTTGGGGCATGAATTGTGTAACAGGGGGTGTTGCCTGCCCAAAATCCCCTTGGAAGCTTGGATAGCTATTAGAATATTGTTGTCTTCCTTGAGGCCTCAGACCAGACTCTCGATCTGAGCGGTTCTTAGCTGTGGTATGCTTCCGAACAATAGTATCACGAAGGCGGGATTCATGCTCTGTCATATTGATTGCGGTAGGTATAGGCGCTGAAAGTGCCGTCAAACGCGCTGGTGCATCAGTATTCCCAAAGTTTGCGGCCTGCGCATGTGATCAGCCATGTGTTGTCGTGAGGAGTCTTGAGTCCAACCTTTTTGTACCATCTAATCGCTTGTCTGAGGTCTTGATTTCCACCCACGCCGGTTCTGAAAAGATTCTCAGCTACCATTTCACAAT
Organism: Cryptococcus depauperatus CBS 7841; assembly: GCF_001720195.1. Taxonomy (NCBI): domain Eukaryota; kingdom Fungi; phylum Basidiomycota; class Tremellomycetes; order Tremellales; family Cryptococcaceae; genus Cryptococcus; species Cryptococcus depauperatus. The sequence continues at coordinate 147,503 of NC_089472.1, read as the reverse complement.
ACTGAAGGGTAAACTCACTCGTAGTAATACCCTAACGCAAAACATCCGTTGGGATGTCCCTTCTTTGCAGCCTTCTCAGCATGATCTTTCGCCATGTACTCATTCTTTGCAAAGTAACCGTCTGCCCCACACAAGAACCATTTGCTAAGGGCCATATCGGCATCCGCCTGTCCATTTTGGCTAGCAAATGTATACCACATCACACTAGCGCCTGGGTCATAAGAGAACCCGATCTTGGCATGCTCGTACATATACCCAATTTGAAATTGAGCCGGAGGATAGTTGAGGTATGCTGCACGTTCAATAGCTTTTCTTGCAACGGATAGTTGTGAGAAAAGTGCATCAGTGATCGGAGACGATGGTGGTATGATTAGGTTGGGCGGAATATTCGCTTGTACAGAAAGCTCGCCGGCGAGGAGCATACCATAGACATAAGATGCCTGTGGAAAATCAATGGTCGAAATTTCAGACGCTTGACGGAGAAACGAAAGTCCTGTGGCTGGGTCCTGAGGCAGGTTGAGTTGTCCGAGTAGATGAGCTGTGCCAATCTTCTGCAAATTGTTTTAGATCTCATCCAATGATACAGTCAGTCATAACTCACAAAAGTACATTCGCAGTCACTTCTTCTAGCTCCACGTTCATAACAATCCTTTGCTCTGTTATAGTCATTCACTCCTTCATAATCCTTCCCCAACCTATACCAGGCCCTTGCTTCTCCTCCTTTGGCAGCCATTTCAAAATCTTTGAACGCCTGCCTGAAATCTTTAGGCAAATCCGAGGCTACACCTGAAGACAGCAGCTTTCCCTTCAAGTAGAGAGCCAAGGACACATCTGACTGATTGTCGCTGGCAGAAATGAAAATAATGATAGCTGATGCTGTATCCAAGAGGCTTTGAAGGTTTGGCTCCAGATGTGAGCTAGACGGCGAAGGAGAAGTAGGGCGTTCAAAATAGTTTGTCTCGATAGACCGCTCCCAATGTCTTTCCACGAGTCTGAGAACGTCTTCAGCCCAACATATCTGATCCGAGTCAGATAGTCTTTCCAGCTCTAAGGCCTTTTGGGCTAGTTTCTCAATGGTCGGGTAAGGGTGTAATGTAGGCTGACATGGAGAAGGTAGGTCGAGAGGCATCGGGGACGGCGCCAGGGCATTTACAGTTAAAGATGAACCGACTGGAGCGTTTGACTTGTATCCATAGCTTGATCTTGGATCCATTATGCTAGGCGGTGTTGGAGAAGGGGGAGGAAGAGGCCTGAGATCAAACGACGATGGTGCAGGGGGTATAGGCGGTGGTGCCTATCAAATATCAAACTGGAATAAGAAAATCACAACATTACTCACAACCTGCTCCGACAAGCCATTGTATCTGTCAGAATAAACAACAGGGGAGGGCTGATAAATGCCTGGAGAGGAAAAGTTGGGTCGGTGTTGATCAGATTCTCTCTCTCTCGTTTCGTTCTCCAATTGGGTGGAGCTGGTTTGAAACTGCTGCAAATGAGACCATGAGGACGATGGTCTGTTGGACTGATAACCCGTGGAGTGTGGTATCTCATAGTCTGGCACCGGTCTGACCAGTGCGACCGGTGCTGGGCTTTGTTGTGCGTCTGGATATGGATAGTAAACCGAGTCTGGTCTCGGGGGTGGCTGGGGAGTATAGTATGTTGGATGCAGCTGTGGGTCATAATTCATCTTGCCTGTTGTTGAATGGCGAATGTCTTCCTTGACTTGCACTCGCTTAAATTGTTCTTACAGTTGTAAACTTGAAATTAAAAGTAAATAAATCGAATCCGAGCAATGATAATCAGCACAGCCGTGTATTCCAAAGGAGTGTGCTTAAATAGACCATATTCAACCTCCACCGACGCGACGCGTCTTACAGTTCATGTATCACTTGTACACTCATGTACAGTTATAACCAGCCGCTTGCTGTGGATATGTTTCCTCTTGTCTCCAGCAACTGGTACCCGACGATAAATACCTATATTTGGCATCAGAATCCTAGCATTCAGATGAAAAGGACATGCGTATGTGGAATAAAATCCCATCCAGAGGGTGATAGAGGTTGAACTTTGAGGGAAGGAGCTCGGAGGCGGGGTCGACCATATGTGATATGAGGAGAGGGGTGAGAAGCTACCATTGAAACTGGTCAGCCCATAGTCACCAAGCTATAAGGCTTACCTCTAGTTTGCGTCGAGCAAGAATTGACTTTGCGGCTTTGAGTTGAGATGATGCCTGGAACTCAACCGACTGACTGTCATTCAAAAGTATGGTCAGCAAATCCCGGCTCGGATGGATAATAAAATCCCAGAAGCTGACTGGTGAGCTGGGATGTGGAAAAGGAGCGGCTGATCCCACTGAAAGGTAAACATTGGCAAATGAAATAAATATGGGATTTGAAGATGCAATGGACTTTTTATATGTAGAAAAGTGTATTATCAGAAAATAAATAAAAGGTAAAGAAAATAAAGTAAGTAATATGCTTGGACCGTCAATCGAAAAAGTAATATTTTCAACTCTTACAGAAGAATGTTGTGACTTTCTACATAGTTTTCAAGTGATTTGTTACAAACACTCAAGTAATATATCATTACCAGACTCTTATCCGTACAAGTTTGGCTAAATTTACTGGCAAGAATCAAACGCATACCCTAAAGAGTAAATAGTCTATAAAGGGTCGTTTTGTACATTCAAGAGTTGATAAACTATGAACCAAATAGCGTGTTGCCGATTGGCTGATCAAAGAGATTTTTCCTTGCTCTATATACAGTGTGTCAGTCAAGAAGTCTCAGAACGATGCCGGCCGTTTTACTTGTACGTTTTAAGAACAAAGTTGATGATAACAAACCAAGTATCACTTCAGGTAAATGTATAGCTACACTGTGAAATTGATAAATTTGCCCATCAGAATATCGTGAGCTGCAATTATGACTGTCGTTGCGGTTAAAAAGGCAAAAGAACTTTCATAAAACTTTGACATGTACTACATGAACATGCGAAGAGAAATACTCTTCAGGCTGACGTGTCAAGTATATAATATACGTTTCCAACACATGGTTATGCAGAGTCCCTATCGTCTAGTGGTTATGACGTCACATTGTGGAGCATTGTTCTGTGGAGGCGCTTGTTCGATTCAGGCTAGGGACAATTATTTTTCATTTTTTTGTATATCATATTAAAATTAAGATTCTTCTATATCTCCTTATTTATTCATTGCTATATTAAAAAATGTCTTGCATCCTGATCCTCAATTCTTCTATCGTTTAAGCATGTCCTCCTCCTCAAGTCTATTTATTATATTTTTTTCTGTTACTATATTCTTCGCAAGTGGCTTTCGTCTCTTAAGATGCGGTCGAACCATGACTATACCCCACCAATGGTCTATCTCATTCAGCTACAGAGTTAAAAGCCATTTACACTCACATCTGTATGGCAAATCATCTAGTGTTTTATTCAATTGTCCCATCTCTTTCTCCGTCCATGGATGATCCTTACGGAATTCAATCTCCTGCCTTCCATTCGGCTTCAGCTCTACCATGACTTTTGTCGGGCCAACTATACATAATCATAACGGTTAGACGGCAAATTAGACACCTCGCTTGTGGAAAGGATTTATACCTTTTCGAAATCTGGGATGCTCTACTATTCTTGTTTCTACCGCTACAGGATCTAAAGATGAGATGTCGTAAATATCGTAAAGCATTGACTGGTTTGTGTGTTGGTGATTGCCAAATGAAATGGTCCAATTTGCTTACAAATAACTTGAACTTTCCTCCTTTTGGTTCTTCCCATTCTACCGACCTTGAGAATTGCGATATTTTGGAACCCATGTTATCACAGAGTTGAATCGACTTTTTTGGTTTTCGGACGTAGTCAATTGGTTGTGTCTTCGATCCTGATATGCTACAAACACAAAATTCGAAAAGAAGTGCACTACTCGCACGAAAAGACTAGGAAACTGGAGTAGAAATGATGAGACAGTCTTCCATCTGTGTTTCGAACCACGCAGATTCCACGAGGCAACATGTACTTGACAGATGTAACTAACACAGATGGTAATCCAGAGGTATTCATATGCTGGGTATACTTTGAAAACTGAAAAGACTGATGAGATGTTTTCCCGCACAAGTCTTTTTCCCTTGACTAATCCAAATCTCCATCTTGTTCTTCGTCCACCCCAACTTCTTTTCCTGTTTCAAACACATATTCTTGGTCCTGCATCATCGCCATCTCTTCCATCTCAACATCTTCATTCACATATCCCGCTTCATATGCTACTGTTTCTGACGCAGCATTTCCTGGTTCAGAGATATACGGCAGGAGTTCCGCAGGTGGTGCTGGAAGGAGGGTTTCATATATTTGATTACCAATAGCGTCCAATTTTTCGGCAGGATTTGGATAAAAACGTGTATCAGCCTCTTCTATTATCTAAACTCCATCAGCACGTATAGGATTTATTTCATTTGCACAATGACCAACTGAATAAAGGGTGACCGGCTCGCCAGGTGCGAGATTGACTAGTTGCAAAACCTCGGCTTTGGTAAGTTGGTGATCTTGAAGCTCATTAGCCAACTTGGCAACGCCATCTATAGTCTGACGTGCAGTTGGTACAAGATCCGAGCAAAGGTATTTGATTACCTGAGGACGTTAGGAAAAAACTCGGCAAGAGTGTCTACCACGCACCTCATCTTGTATCCAAACCAACTCATCGCTCAACCCTCTTCTATCAGCAGTTTGCAGCTCCTTTTCTTGACCTGCACTCAGAGGATCTAGCAAACTTAAATCATCTTCATTCTTATCGTCTCGATCTTTTTCCAACGGGTAAAGTCTTTTGGCCAATGCCTTGTCCCGGGATTTTTTGAGGTTAATGGATTGCGACAGACTGTCATTGTCTTGCTTGAGCGAAAGAAAGTGGTTTAAAACCTCCCGGTTAGAAAGATGTTGTGGAGCAGTGTTGGAAATCTGTAGAAATTTAGTTGCTAGCATTCAAGACGTCTTCATAGTTGCTAGACTTGGGGCCTCGACTACAGGAGCAACTTTCACAAAAGTTTGCTCAATCGCCTACAGCATGCCAACGAGTATGCCGAAACATAAAAGAGAATATGCGAAAATAGGAAACTTACCTTCATTTCAACCTTTACATCTGTGCAGCATTTTTAGCTCACACAAAATAAAGTATAGAAATTACCTCCACCGCCACAACGTGGGAACGGAAGTAAAAAAGGCCGTAGATATGCGACGGGATAAATTCGGAAGAAATGATGAAAATATTATCTTCCGTCCCCTCCACCACGCGCGCGTCGTTTTTGCTAAACTCAACCCGCGTCGTTCTTTATCAACTGCTCTTTTTTTTCTTCCTCAACTTATTTCAACAGTATTTCCTCTACTTCTCCGCTCAGTTGACGTGACCTGGACCACTTGTTCTGAGAGCAATATTTCCAGAGAGAAGCGCAAGCTTGGTCTGTCTACATTAATTAGACCAGACATTACTTCTCATTCCGCCATGGGCAAGAAGGTCGTTGCATCAGGCGGGGATAATGGTCCCAATACCATTTACAAGGTAAGAAGCCCTTCTATAGTGTTGCTGTACCCTATTGGCGCGTGTTTGATGGATATTGCTTACTTGTGACTCTAGGCTACTTATAGGTAAGAAGTCCTTTGATCGCGCCACGCGCGCGATACCGTTTCTTAGTTGACTGATGAATTGACTATGTTGTTCTACAGTGGTGTGTGAGTATAATTCTGGCATATCAGTGAATTGTGACTGACATGTACTGGTAGACCGGTATACGAAATGGTTTGCCGCGATGTAGCGGTTATGCGCCGGCGCGTAGACGCGTATCTGAACGCGACTCAAATCCTCAAAGTCGCGGGTTTTGACAAGCCTCAGCGGACGCGAGTTCTGGAAAGAGAAGTTCAAAAGGGCGAACACGAAAAAGTTCAAGGTGGTTACGGTAAATACCAAGGTATGAGTTTTGCTGTCCCGCAGAGTATATGCTAAAGTCCCGAAGGTACTTGGATTCCCATAGAACGTGGACTCGCACTCGCCAAACAATATGGTGTCGAGGATCTTCTTCGTCCGATAATAGACTATGTTCCATCTTCAGTATCGCCGCCCCCTGCTCCAAAACACTCAATTGCGCCTCCATCAAAGTCACGTCAAACAGCCTCGAGGTCCAAAGCCACTCCCTCAAAGACTGGTCCTCAGTCAGCGGCTGCGCTTCAAGCTCAAGCTCAACTTAGCCGTTCACGCATTCAAGAGTCAACTCCTGATGCTGATACAAGTTTTCGATCGCTTGATGACAGATTGAGTATGACCCTTGAAGACGACTCTAGTAGTGATACTCCAAGCCCTGTTGCAAGTGCGTTGAATGATGATGGCATGAATGCCGATGTAGATATGCATATGGGCATGCCGTTGAATGTCACCATGCCAAACAACATGGACGACATCACATCAAGCTCTAGAAAACGAAGCGCGGCAATGATGATGGAAGATGAGGATCACTACGCTCAACTTCGTTCAGTACGGGGTGCTAGTGCTGTACATACCCCTCAGGATACTCCACGACACATTGGTATGGGTGTACCCGAGGAGCCCCTTGGTCCTGAACAGTATACTGATATCATTCTCAACTACTTTGTTTCCGAAACTTCTCAAATACCATCGATTCTTGTTACTCCTCCGCGTGACTTTGATCCCAACGCGCCGATTGACGACGATGGGCATACCGCGCTTCACTGGGCTTGTGCCATGGGCCGTGTACGTGTTGTCAAGCTCCTTCTCACTGCAGGCGCCTCAATCTTTGCCGGTAATAACGCGGAGCAAACTCCTCTTATGCGAAGTGTTATGTTTTCCAACAACTATGATATGCGCAAATTTCCCGAACTATACGAACTCCTGCATCGATCTACCCTCAATATTGACAAGCAAAATCGTACTGTTTTTCACCACATCGCCAACCTTGCTTTAACCAAGGGTAAAACTCACGCCGCCAAGTATTACATGGAGACCATACTGGCACGGTTAGCAGATTACCCGCAAGAGTTAGCTGATGTGATTAATTTTCAAGACGAGGAGGGAGAGACTGCGCTTACTATTGCTGCGCGAGCTAGGAGTCGTCGCTTAGTTAAGGCTTTGCTAGACCATGGTGCAAACCCAAAGATCAAAAATCGCGACATGAGATCTGCTGAAGATTATATCCTTGAAGACGAACGTTTCAGATCTTCGCCCGTTCCTGGCGCCAATGGCTCTTCCAAAGCTTTAGCTGCCGCATCTGCTGCTTCTGTCGAGAAACCATTATTTGCTCCACAACTATACTTCTCTGAAGCTGCAAGATTATGTGGCGGCCAATCCCTCTCAAATATTACCTCTCACATGCAATCGCTTGCGCGATCATTTGATGCAGAATTGCAGGGCAAAGAACGAGATATTCTACAGGCCAAAGCACTTCTTACCAGCATCCATGCCGAAGTCATTGAATCCGGCCGTTCAATTTCTTCCATCTCAACACAAACAGCACCCCTTGATGATAAACGACGCAAAGTTGAGTCTCTTCAATTATCTCTCCAGTCGAAAATAAAGCAAAACTTGATGAAGGGTTACATCTTATGGCTTGAAGGCGAGCTGAGTCGAGAGCAAAAAGTACTGAATGGGGAGATAGCTGATAATGATGAAGAGAGAGATGATGTTAAGGCTTTAACAACTTTACCTACTGGTGGGGTTGAAGTTATTCAAGCAGAGGAAGAAAAGTTGAGATGGGAGATTGAAGAAAAAAGGAAGAGAAGGGCAGAGCTAGTTGAGAGATTTATCAAAGCTCAGACTGAAGTGAGTCTAGGAAGAAAGAATGTCTTTATCTTGCTCATAATCTCGCAGGCTGGCACAAGTGACCAAATAGCCAAATACCGGAAATTAATATCTGCTGGCCTTGGTGGTGTCTACACAAATGAGGTTGATGAACTTATGAATCAGTTACTAGAGGTAAGACAAATTGGCCTGTATGGTGGACGGCTCATGCTTCTTCTAGAGTCTTGAAGACGAAGGCGATAATCAAACGTACCCTCAGGAAGATTCCGGATCGGCTCCGTGGACTCAAAAGTGAAGGGCTCGGTGAATATTGAAAACCAAATGTTTTTTGTATCGAAAGTGAGCAAGAGGAAAACAATATCGACAGTCACATCCTGTTTTTGTACTACCACAAAGCTATTTCAATCTTATCTTTTGCAGGTGATGTGACTTGATCTTGGGCAATGTTTTTTGGATCCTTATCATTACCAATGCATATTTTTGGCATACAGGCACAAGAAAAGGTAGTCATACACTCATGACCATACAACTTGAGTAACACGAAAAGGCTTAGTTCTTTATTTATGTGCTTGCAATCTATAGCTAGATTCCTGAACCAATATATTGAGTCCTGTCCTCCCAATCGTCTCAGCTGTTCCAATTGTTGTCGCTCTTTAGCCACCGAGCGGTAAACATACATGGATACTCTGCTCTTCATGACATCTCCATCCCTCCCTTTTCTCATCCTGTGGCTTGCGAATCTGAATAAAACACTTTTGACTTCACTGGCAAAGTGTCTAGAAGCTGCAGCTCTTACTCTTCATAACAGACTGTCATGTTTGCCATACCCAAGCTAATCTTACCAGATACAAAAGCAACGATATTCTTGTTTTAATTACAGATAAACCCAGTATAAAAAGCTGCCTCGTTCCTAGCAGGTGGAGGTTTGGTGTATATAATTTTATCTTGTCATTCATTTTCTTGGTTGGCCTAAAAATTATAAAATCTGTCTGATTCTCCATCCTGTTTCCTTATATTTTCTATTCTTTATCATAGCTACAACTTCAAGATACAACTACTTGTTCTTTGCCTGTAAATCAACTGACCTGCAGTGAATCGCCTGAACATAACGCGACTGTAGCAAGTGTGACACGTGTGCTGTCTGTCTTGGGGGTGAATTTAAGATCACTTGGGTGCTTTATTTTTTCTTTTGTTGGAAAACTAGGTAACGATTTCTTCTTCTTTGCCAGAGGTGTAGCTGAAACGGTCGATTAAGAATGGCTCACAATTTGACAACAACGACCTTTCCAACCCTCTTTGAGGCATATCTTCCAGATTTCCTTCATCCGTTCGTCCTCTTATCATATCCTGTGTCGCCATCAGCTAGCTCGCAAGCAACCGAAATATCAGCTGGATCAAAATTCTACGGCAAAGGTCGACATGATGCCTACTTTGTCGCGTTTTGGGCTATCGCGCTTACACTTTTGCGAGAGGTGGTCTTGAAGGGGATCTTTTCACCATTTGCCAGGCTATACATCCATCAACCCCAGAAATCAAAAGGTCAAGAGAGAGAATATGTAATGGCTATGAAGAAGAGAGAGCGTACTATACTGAGGTTTTCAGAACAGGGGTGGAGTTGTCTTTACTGCTCCGTGCTGTGGACTTTTGGAGTGGTTCGTTTTTCACAGTAAAGTATCTGTGACAAGCGCTGATTGAGGATAGTCTATACTTTCCCAATATCATTCTCCGGCATCTAAAGAGCAGTTATGGGGTACATATCCAGCTTATCCCCTTCCTGCTCACACGAAATTATATTATCTTATCCAGTTGAGCTGGTGGTTCCACCAGTTATTCACTATCCACTGTGAGAAGCCCCGGAAGGACCATTGGCAAATGTTTGGTCATCACGTCGTAACTATCAGTCTGGTCATTAGCAGTTATGTGATGAACTTTACGCGAGTCGGTGTTTTTGTCCATTGCCTAATGGATTTTTGTGACATATTTTTGCCTGTAAGACTCCATCAACAACCTCGTTGCCATTGGCTCACCTAATTGCAGCTCGCCAAGATGTTTCGATATCTTTCTGCCACAACACTATGCGATCTCACTTTTGTCTTCTTCCTCATCTCGTGGCTATTCACCCGCCAAATTGGCCTTGCATATGCCATCAAGACAACCTATCTTGATATGACCAAGTTCATTGAATACCGATGGGCTCCTGAAGAGGGGCTATTCCTTACTCGAAACACTCATATCGGCTTCGTCACATCATTGAGTATTCTCTGGATTTTGGCTACGGCGTGGTTCTACATGGCATGTGCTGTTGCCTTGAGAGTTTTAAGAGGTATGGGGGCGGAGGATTCCAGGAGCGACGACGATGAGGAAGAGTTGGAAGAGGCACTCGAGGAGGTACCTGTGAGCGTTGGTACAACAACCGCAGTGGAAACCAGGTCTGAAACAGAACTGAGAAGGAGATAGTCCTGCTTTCAAATGATAAAGCTTTGCCTTTGGTATTTTGCAAGAAAGAGATGTGCGATCCGACAACAAGGAGCGTCTGGGAAGATCCAAGCATATGCATTGAAGTCATTATTTCACCCTTTACAACTCATCGTACAGCTACACATTAGACGTTTTGGTCGATACACTACACAAATCTGTTCATAACCCATCAAGCAGCAGTAGTCTTTTTGAGCCTAAATTTTGAGGCAAGCATTTTTAAACTGGACGTTCTCTTATGTCCTTCACCGGGTGCGTCACGAGATATGGCATAAGTAGGGGAGATTGGCATTTCTCCTGCATATCCCTGACCTCCGGTCGTAGAAGGGGTGAAATGAGCATGAGGGTGTTCAGTCCCATGTCCCGGTTGGATCGGTGCGGTGGTGTGCGTATGGTGCTCATGAGGTTGAGAGTACGTGCCAGAGGGTTGAGCATGGGAGGTAAAATAGTATGGCTGAGCATGATGATGAGACTCGGAAAGTTGTGGAGCGTATGGCTGCGATTGACTGTGATGAGAGACTGGTGCAGACTTTTTGTATGAACGTTGTGTTTGAGTTTGAGAGCGAGGATGGTGATGGTCGCGTGCCCGGGTAGATTGTGAATATGAAGCTTGGACTTGCGCAGGAGTAGAAGGTAGAGAGTCAGCACGATGATTTGAAGCATGCGGAGTTGCCACAGCTGGATGATGAGACGAAGCACTGGGAGCGTAGTAACTTTGACTGGGTACAGATGGCGTAGGTGCTTGAGAACGTCTGCTTTTTCCACCTTGTGCTCGCCCCGAGTGAGAATGAGATTTCTGGTCAGCATCGGCATAATTTTTGTGAACTGGCGGCGCAGGCTCAATAGCCTTGGGCCGCGGCGAGTCCTCTATGGGAGTGATCCTAGGGTGTTCTCTGGCTCCCATGATAAGCGGACGTCCGTCGGGCCTACACTCGTACAATGAGCCATCCACTTTTTACCCAACATATGCTACGAACCCGTTCATCATTCCATTCGGTACTAATTTCGCAAATTTCTCATCCAAGATAGCCCTCTCTTCATGAGTCCAATGCGAGCCTTTACCAACTTGAAACTCGGTAGTACCGGTCGTATGGCCATTGATTGTGGTAAACGACGTAGCGACAGAGAAGCCAAGTGGCCCTGCGCCATGCTCTGATACTAGTTAGCAGCTGGGTGAACTCATTATTCAAGCTAAACATACTCTGAGAGAGTGCTCTCGACGCTTCTCGCCTAAATGTTTGTTCCATCTCTGGGGTAAGAGGACCGTTATATGTATAAGTTTGCCACTACCTCCTCTGTCAGCCTTCTCGCTTGTCCCATAGGAAGAGCGTCTTACGTGCATGTTGCTTGAGAATCTTTCAAAAGGACGAGAATTGAATCCAAATGAATTAGTAGAAAGCATTTTGAATGATTTCTCTTTTAGAATTGTTTAAAACGATGCATTTTATATGAGAAAGATCAGAGTGGCATTACTTTTTTGGTCGTGACGTCAGAAGAACTCACCAGAAATTCCAAACGACTGGAACTTTTTTTTATTCCTTTATTGTAATGATAACATTGAAAACGTACAAAAAAGAGGAAGTCGCTATAGAAACCAGTTTGGAGCTGTCATGAAGACCAGCTTTGAGCTACCTTCTTGAAGATATGTAGAGTTTCTTGTGAGTCGCCAGACTTGAAAATCCACAGTGGCTAAACACCTATCAACCTTTGACGGCAGCTTGAATAGTGGCGATGCAAGACTTTTACGACGTCAAAATGCATGATAGGATTTGCCAACGGTCTATACTCTACGTTCTATCATCTCCCAGCCGAAGCCCGTCGGTCATGACTTGACAAGATTTAAAGACTCTTTTCACTCGGGAAAATTCGGATGCGGAAGATTTGTTTGGTCCGTCTTTGCTTTGATAATTCCCTCACTGGCACCGCTCACCTTGCAGCCAAGCATATAAAGGCAGCAGAGATGGTGATTTGAATCAAGAATCTTTTTTCAAACTGGATATAATCACAACAAAGCACAAAAAGTTTGACTGAATGCTCGCACAACACATTCTCTCTCACTCAACACTTGGCCAGGCGGCCGTACGTAACTGCTTATTTCGACCAGCATCTACTCACGTCCGGAGCTTGTCATTCTCATTGTCTTCTTGGACTAAAAGTGGGAATGGCAAGGCCAGTCTGTCACTCCGTCCAGCCCAGAGAGAGGCCGAAGAGAAGGCTCCAGGCTCCGTGGTTGGCTTTGAAGGTAAAGGCGTGGAAGGTCCTCATTATCAGGGTAGGCTCAACTCCGTGGTCAAATCGGAAATTTCGTGTTGACAACACTGCAAGACCAAGCTTCGGTCAACATTTTAACCAACAGTTCGACTACTGGGGCATGGACATTGTTCAATCCAATCTATACTGAAAGGGTGCGTCAGGCTTGGATCATTGATGATGGCTGATTTTGAATCAGGAGCTTGATAGTGTCAAGGTCGTGACTCGCCCCCCGATCACTGTTGGAGACAAGGCAGCTCACAGACTTGTCTCGTTTTTTCGAAAATGTTTTGACTCTGTGACGGGCTATACACCCTACGAGATACCCAAGTCGATTCTTAAGGAGAAGCCTATACCCATCAAAGAGTTGCGCGCTCAAGGCAAGCTACTTTCTGATCAGGCTTGGCTCTTTCGCATCATCTTTCTTGAATCGATTGCCGGTGTGCCTGGCATGGTGGGTGGCACTTTGAGGCATTTAAAGAGTATGAGACTGTTGAAGAGGGATGGCGGATGGATTCATACGTTGCTTGAGGAGGCCGAAAATGAGAGGATGCACCTGCTGTAAGCTGGTTCAGTGTTTGGCCTCGAGTCAGGTTCTGACGTACAGTTAGCACTTTTATGACTGTCGCTCAACCCGGTCTTTTCACCCGCGCCCTTGTCATCATCGCACAAGGTGTCTTTTACAATGCCTTCTTTTTGACGTATTTGATTTCACCCAAGATTGCCCATCGCTTCGTCGCCGCTCTCGAGGAGGAGGCCGTTCGTACATACAGCCACTGTATCTCTGATATTGAAGCTGGGCTTGTACCGGAATGGCAAGAACGTCCTGCTCCACAAATCGCCATTGACTACTGGCGACTTCCTTCAAACGCCACCCTTCTCGATGTGATCAGAGCTGTGAGAGCAGACGAAGCGACACACAGATTTGTCAATCACTCGCTCGCTAATTTGGACCAGAAAAAGGATTTTAATCCTTTTGCCTTGTCCGAAGCTAGTGCTGAAGAGCGTGGATCCAAATGGGGGTAAGTAGATAAGAAAAACTACAACCAGGGATACTACTGAGGTCTATGAGCTGACAGTATTGCCATAGCTTTACACGGGATGAATCTGCCAAATTTGTACAAGAACAACAGCAAAAGCTCATAGCTGCATCAAAGGAACAACAGTAGCCAGCAGCAAATATGCGTTCTAGACAATTTCCGAAATCTGCGAGAGTAGTTGTAACAACATATGTTATGTAATTTATCATCCCTTCTCCCTAATCTGAATTGCATATATAGTTTTAATGTTGATAATGATTTTGTAATGAAGAGAAAAAACGATGATAGTAAATTATATAGCCTCCCCTTTAAGTGTCTACTTGTACCATTCTTGCTTTTCAATCTCTCGTTTCCTCAGATTTCAATTATAAAACTTTAGAATAATCTCAGCCCATCAAAGAATCTTTTCTTCTCGCATTAAAACAAGCAGTTGCTCCAAAAAGCCAGCAGAATGGCCGTTGTTTCCACCCCATCGCTCACCCTATATGTGGCAGGCCTTGAAACAAAAACAAAAAAGCCTGAATTGCGACAACAGCTTTATGCCTTGTTCACCCCTTATGGAAAAGTGCAAGTCATCCTTGTCTTTGAAAATCTGTCTCTTCATTCAACTGACATCTCTTTTGGGATGTAGAATTGATGTGATAGCGAAAAAACATGATGGCGGAAGAGGTCAAGCTTTCATAGTTTTCGAACAACAGGTTGCTGCTACATCGGCCATGCGCGGCTTGAACGGTCAGATGTTCTACAATAAGGAACTCGTATGTATCCTTCTCCCGCTTCGCTTGTTAAATACCAGAAATGAACCAAGAATAGAGGATAACATATGCTAAAACACAATCCCATGCTACACTCGCTCGTCAAGATCCTGCCGCCAGTAGAGAAGCAGCAGCTATCAAGGCTGCCAAGCTGACTGTCTCCCGCGCACAAGATGAATATGAGCAATTGGAGAAGGAGAGACATAATGAAGAAGCTGGATTGGCAGGTGAGAAACGGCCTCTTGAAGATGGCGCAGACGAGGAAGGACGGGGGAAGAGGATAAAGAACGACGAGGAGATGGACATTGAAATAGAGGAAGGTGAGTATAGAATACAGAAAAAGGGTGAATTGGTGGAAGCTGATACTCCTTATTTAGAAGAGGAATAAGAAAATAGACTATGTTTTGATCACGACGATGATGTACAAGTATTCTCACATAACAGCCTATTCTCCATAATAAAGTAATGCTTTCTCCAAAATGTGCTTCAAAGTTATAATCGTCAGTTTCAGCTTGTCTGAGCGGTGATCAGACGAAGGAGTTCCATGAAAGCTTTGATAACGATAAGTTATTGGTCTGCTCGAGTGGAATAGGAGATCTCTAGCAGATGTTTCCCAGTACCACTAAAGTCAGATCAAATGACACAAGCCTCCAAAGCGTATACGCCAACTATCAAAGTGTTTGAAGAAACCCATATGCGTCAAATTGGCACCAAGAGATTAGAGAATCCTCAGTTGTTAACGTTTAACCATACAGAGCGACCTCCGCTCGATAAACGACCAGTGTTGGCCGTCAGAGACCTAATCTAGCATCTACTCTTCTTCGATCATGGTTTTGGTGGTGATTGATTCATGAAGCTGTATCAACCCCGGTCCTGGTATAGTTTCATCTGTAAGTTCTCATGGTTTCCTGGTCTTGCCAAAATAGACTTTAAACTAAGGGCGTCAGTAAGACGAGTCAAAAAAGCTGTTGTGTGCTGTACGTCTTATGACTCACTAGGTAGTATGCGTTTATACTAACAACAATACTATCAGCAATAAAATTTCGATCAACCCTACCGCTATAACGGAGGGTCAAACACGACAACATGAACCCAAACCATGAGACTAGACACCAATGGCAAGAATATCGAAGAGACAGGCTGGGACTAGAACTCCGAGTATGAACACAGCTAGAGCAAGAAAGGTGTGAGTTGTTATGTTGAAAGGGATATAAAGAGTTCAATCCTTATACTGGATATTTACCTATACGGGACGCTGATCACGAACATCACGATAAGGGGTATTGAATGAGAGACAGAATGGGTAGGGTGAACAAGTCTATAAACACTAGCAAGCACGAATTAGACATGCTTGATGTTGACAGAGCAAGGTTGTTCTAGCGTGTATTGTTCGTCTGGTAGGAGAAGATGTATAGTAGTAACACCAACTTTCCATTTTCTCCTTCTTGTACTTACCATTTGGTGTTTTCCGACCAAAACCAATGTTGAGCGTTGGAATTCAAACAGTTCAATTGTGAGTAGTCTACAGACCTTTGTATTTGCTCATTGTCTCTTTTGCAGCATGATTGATAACCGATTCATTATTTTTTGTAGACTGTTGAAGGAGAAGGTTTGACCGACTTTTCTACTTCACAATCAGAACGACCAAGCGACCAAAACTACAAATGGATCCTTGGGACTTGTGCTGATACGACATGGCCGTATCATACAAGACGGACTTCCCCAACCCCTTTCTCCCGGCGTATGTGGGCTAACGGCTCAACGACTTGGTCCACATATCTACTTACCATTCACTCATATCCTCCCAACCATCAAGCACTCGTCTTATGGAATAGAAAGAAGGCATGGTGTTTGCGCAGCCATAATTGGCCCTACCTTCTGGCAAGGCGAAGGAAGCACCCAAAGGTGAATAAATCTTCAAGAGACCAGATCCCGTATTGTAGCTTGGATGACCCCCTTGCTGTGTCCGAAACGCAACCCGAAGCTGGCCTACCGACTCTCACTCACATAACCAAGGCAGAGCGAAGAGACAAGAAGAAGTCAGAAAAGCCCTTCCATTTATTAAATTATCCTATACGCCACATTGTCCTTCTTATTGTATACCACGGATAGCCCTATTCTGAGCTCGCCTTCCAAGTACCCTGTTCACTCCGTGGACGACCTATACCCACAGTAAAGGTTGAAATACTCCAAGCTTTGAAGGATAGCAAGTTCATCGAAGAAGGAGAGGGATGGGAAGGTTGTGAATTCGAGAAATGTAGGCAGACAAATAGGGACGTCAGTGGAGAGGGTCAAATGGTCAATCTTTGAGCGAGGTCAAACCGTCGCATGAAAGATGGAGGCGAAGACATGGGAGACGGATGAAGAGATCCCAAGGAGCTATTGCAAAACTAGAGACAGTACCTATGGAAGAGTAAGATGAGCAGCAGCGCCCAAAAGCAAGCGAAACAGGCGAGAAACCTCAAGAATTCCCATATCCCCAATGGATGAACTCTTTATTGCCTCCTTCTATTCATCTTCTTGCATGGTCTCCGATTTCTTTCCACTTTTGATCTTCAGCCCACCCTCACCTCTCGACCTCTCGATCTAGAACATATGAAAAAGACGCGCAGTATTGGATAGACGAACACGATTATAGAAACTTTTACAAATCAGATGGCAGCAAGCAGACTGAAAACCACATCCGTACGGTCTGGCAAGCCTACTTTTCGTCAAACGCGGATCAAGGTGTTGGCGACAGAATGGTTGTGTCCCGCCTGGTAGACACCGCTTTCTTATGGCATCAAGTCCACCACATCATCGCTGTTCTGTTCCTCATAAGGGACCAACGAGAGCGCCTCTATGCTCATTCAAGACCTCCTCCATGCGGAGAAGTTTTCGAGTCAACCAAACTATACGATAGGTCACCCCTTGCCGCTCACGTTGCACCAACCTGGGTACAAAACAGGTAAACGTAATGAGGAGTTTTTGTGCCAGGATGGTTCTTTTCAAAACTTGTCTCCTACAGAGAAAGAGAATAAAACGAGAGAGGCGAATGCTGGAATGGAGAGATTGGCAAAAACATTGAAAAGTGGCGAGGCAGAAAGCTGAGCTCAACGCATGGCAACTTTTTGGGTCTCTCCGTACACTCGTTTGGACTCTCCGCTTGTCACTGGATACATACAGACTAGCAAATAGAGAGGCAGGATTGGTCAGAAGAAGTGACAGGAGGTGATAAAAGGAAAAGGCAAGAAGAGAGAAGGGAAAATAGAAATTCGTGAGAATAAAGTAGCCATAGAGTAGCTATATAGGTATTATACTATGTTACTCTTTAGCTCTCCTAGGAGAGACTTCATCAGGTGTTTGCAAGGACTGACCTTGGTCATTTTGGAATTCCGTGACATGGTCATGTGGATGTAGAGACTCTAACAATGAGCGTCTAATTAATTTAAAAGATTGTTGCAGTGAGTTTTGAGTAGAATTCCTCCCATCGCTCAGCCGTAAGGGGTAAGGCTCGAGGCTCTGGACCCCTTGGAGCGTTCCTCTGGTGCATCGGCATGACTCAGGAAAGCGAGGTGGAGAGGAAGAAACCGTTTAAAAATGTTTGTGGGCCATAACAAGTTGGCCCCATAGTCGTTAGTGGTGTTGTTATAGAGAGATTCTTCTGAATGATTAATTGATGGAAGGTAAGCCGAGGGTATATCGGCTTCTCGAGGAATGGACTTGAATGGGCCAGCATCTCATTGTAATGGAGATGTATCTATACACAAAATGCGTTCTATTGATTTATTTTCGCTTCTATATGCTAAAAAGATAATCAGCGATGAAATCGTATCACTACATACTTTTCTCTCTATTCTCAGATTCAAATTCACTTGGTTGTTATATATTTTCACATACGAAATTCTGTACATCGTGCTTTGAGATACTTTCCATACTATTTTCTCTACCTAGCCTTCCTCCCTTGGCTAGTCTCATGACATTCCTAACATCTAAATGCCCAAGTAGGTTGTGCCGTTCTTTGAGACTGTTGAATTATGCCATTCATAGGGGTAAAAGAAAAGAGAAAGAAAAGACATTGAATGACCTTTGTATATCTCTTAACAGAGATAATTCTCATTTGCGTAACTGTCTCTATCCACCCCATCTCGCTTAGCTAGATCACCCCGCTCTGAGAATGTGAAGGAAATTGGTGGATCAAACACTATTCTTCGGATCCTTCCCACTTCATGTATTATTCTCTGCGATACCCATGGCCCATTGTTTTGTTTGTCATGTCTACACCTTCGACTCTTCTCCTATCCCATTCATCCTGGACAGCTACTTTTACATTGGTCGCCGACAAGTTTTCACGAAGCCACAGGGTCTGCGTTAGTATGTTGTATGGATTCGGGTAATTCCAGTGCCATGGCATAGGCGATCATGTATTCATCCGTAGAAGATTTTCTTGCCGACCTGATCTGAAGAAAGGTTGAGCTTATGTCTACCATCCTCCTCGTTGGATCCTCATCTTCCATCGTCGCGCCTTTCCAGATTTGCTGTCAGAGTTGAGCTTGTACTGTGCCTACTACCGCAGAGTATTGGCTCTTCATCTCCCATAAGTTCACGGGATTTGGGTTGGTGAATGATCGACTTTGTTCTGATAAAGTGCAATGAACTCTTTGAGAAAGGGATTGGGAAATAATTCCAAAGGTTCTCTTAGCTTCCCTCAGAGCAGTTGCGTCCTTGGCATTTGGTGTTGCGCTAGGATAGATGTACGGCGGCTTCTTGATCTCTAGCTCTTCTACAGACAATACAGCTTGGAATGGAGTGCTCTCAGTCGGCATAGTTTTCGGATCCCAATAAAAGTACGACATGGTCGCAGTCTGAATGGATGTGTTTTGACATGATTATTATTGTAATTTTCTTTCAGTTGCGTCTTGGATATATGCCATAGAAGTATGTCTTTGTTATTTGTCGTTAGATAACGAGGCTCATAACCTGTTGGATGGTAACGACAATTGTATCTGCCACGTTCAAGTGCTAAGGTATAAATCAATGGCTTACCATTCAACATATTTCTTAGAAAGTACTTTTAATCTAATAAATCGTCAACACATCTATTCAGTGGATAATGACGTGGTATTGAAAACAACCCATCTGCTTGTGATAACACTTCATCCGACCTCCACCTCCACCTCCACTTTCTTGATCAGCCACTACTATGTATTACTAATTGACATGGTTGGAGTTTGACAATGGACAAGTTTAAATAGTGGACTTTGAAAAGTCACTTTTGCAATTACATCTATTCCATTTGCAACATCGTTTTACAAGTCTCATCAATATGTCGGTTCCCACCACAATGAAAGCATGGACCCAGACCGAGGTATGTTCAAGCCCAATGACAGTTGCATGGATGCGCTGACATGAAATTGGATTCCCTAGTCCAACTCCCTCTCCATCACGGAGATTCCTGTGCCAAAGCCTCAAGCCAACCAGGTTCTGGTCAAGGTTGCGTATGCGGCTCAGGTGCGTGCATGCTCAGGCATCAGTCCTGCTTACGTGTTGTCGTTTTGACATTTGGATTGCAGAACCCTACGGATTGGAAACATGGCAACTTTCTCTCTTTACCTGGCGTAATCAATGGGTGTGACTTTTCGGGTACCGTTGTCAGCCTTGGCACGCATCTCGCCTCTCCTCTCAAGGTTGGAGACAAAGTTGCCGGTTGCGTACATGGCGGCTGGTCCAAGGAAGAAGGGTCCTATGCCGAATATGCCATCGTTGAGAGCGACCTTTGCTTCATCGTCCCAGAGTCTCTCAAGCCGGAGGAGGCTGCGACGTTTGGTGTTGGATGGGTCACTGCCGCCCAGGTGAAGCGGAATGACATTATTATACGTGGCAAAGGGTAATCTTGGTTTTAGACAATCGTCCAACGTCAAGGCAAAGCTTTCCCTCCGGCTGATACAAAGGTTTCTGGCCATCCATGGGTGATTACAATCCGTAATGAGGCATGATCGTGCTGACTATGTGAAATAGTACATCATCTATGGTGCTTCAACCTCTGTTGGTCTCTTTGCTGTCCCGCTTGCCAAAGTCTTGGGTTATCGTGTCCTCGGTGTTTGCTCTCCGCATTCTTTTGATTTAGTCAAATCATACGGAGCTGATGCGGTTATCGACTATCACCACCATGAGAAGGCCATTGAGGATGCTTTGAAGATCACTGATGGCGGTGTTGAATACGCACTAGATACCATTTCCGAGGGCGATAGCTTCAAGCTCGTAATCAATATGATGGGTAAGAAAGCCAAGCAACTGAATGCCATTCTTTCTGTCCCGGAAGAAGCGAAAAAGATTAATCCCAGTTTGAAAAGCGAATTTACAGTGATGTACACGCTGTTTGGCAAGGTAAGCATTATCGTTTCAGAAATGTACCTGCTGACGTACATGTAGGCTTTTAACTTCATGCCTCGAGAGTCAAACAAAACTCCCATTCCCGCCAGCAAGGAAGATAGAGAATTTGGTGTTGAGATTTTCAAGAAGACTCCAGAATTGATAGTCAAGTATGGCCTCAAACCCAACCCTATTGAGATCAAGGGTGGCTTTGGCGATGTACTCGAGGGACTGGATGATTTGAAGGTATGTTTTCATTGCTGTCATTGGTAACTCTTTTGGACCCTAACAATTGTCATAGAATGGGAGAGTTAGCGGTAAAAAGCTTGTCATAAAGATTGCTTAATACTTGTTCTGGGCATGCAACGGAAGGTATTAGAGAATATTGCAAGGGAACCTTGCAATGACAGGGCCATACATCAGCCTGTTTGGTTAGCACCGTCGCGTTTTCTGTAGCTGAAATTAAGAGTTAACAATTTCTCCTGAATGATCAGCAAAGCATGTAAAAGCTGAAATCACCGTCCAGTATACAGCATGACCCTTCTCTCGTCGGCTTTGCTCTATTATAACGCTCGAACAGATATGTGCACAGCCCAAGAGCTTTCTAATAAAAATCAGTAGCTATATATATATGTTACTTGTTATATATATATGTATTGCTTGTATAAAGTATATGCAGAATAAATAATTAAATAAGGAAGAGTTAGGCGATCACGTGACCTAATGTAGATAGATCACAATTCCTTTACTTCGACACTTTCACTAACCAAGAACAATGGCCTTGCATGAGTTTGCTACCTTGTTACGCCATTAGGCTTCCAGCTGCTGTCTCATACCAGCAAACCTGAAATGCCTGTTGGCGTATGAATGATATTTGAATAACCAAAGACGGAGTCGGATTGATACGAATGATCTATTAATCTCTAGTGTCAGAAACCACGAAATGCTTCATGCTCGATGTGAACGACTTGGCGAGGTCAGTACTTTATCATTCAACAGGCAATGGTGACACCCACCAAACCTTTATCCGCCACAGAAGAATCAACATCAACTGCATCTCCCAGGCTGCGAAAAAAAAGAACGACTAGCAGCAGAGTGTCATGAATATTACCAATAATTAATATCCACGCTCTGTACCAAAAGGTCACAATAATGCAATCCGAGTTGCATTCCTATCTATTGCCTACATCCCATGGATTAATTCCAAGGTTCTGACACATGGTTACAGTACAAGGCCGAAATGTCTCTAAAGGTAATATTGCAGCAAAACCGTCCATTCCGATGTTCATATCCCAAGCCATCACCCAGTAGATGGTGCTCTTCGACCCTCTCACCTATAACAAACGTCTACAAGCCGCCAGACATGAAATGAAAAAGCTCTTATCCTAGAAACACGCAGAGGAGCCAATACACCAGCAATAGGCGCAGGAAGGATACAAACAGCGTTCATGGGAGCAGAGCCGTAGTGTCAGGATGATGTACAAAGTCGGGATAGAAGAAGACAGGATACAGTGTATGGGTCAGAAATGATATAGTGGGTTGAACTAAAACCTGGCTGAAGGACGTAGAACAGAGAATACATAAGGGATGATGGTTCATAGTTCCCCAGCGAATCAATCTTACAGCTGTCTTTGTCTATTCCAGATAGATATATCTTGTCCCAGCACCTCGAGTCCAAAGCCCAAGAATAATCCTATTCCTGACACATCGTTGCAGCTTCATAGTTGAATAGCGACAAGACACAAACAGTTTGATAATTGATCAACACATCCTACTGTCCGAGACAGGGTTAGTCTTGGGCTTGGTCAACTCGTCCTTGGGACTTGTTGTACTCAAGTATCTACGTAGCATCAACTCTGACAGCTACCCAAATTCATTCTCCCGGGAGTTATCAACAGCAGCTCCTTCCATATCTCTTCGACTTCCATAACCGTCACTCAGCTATGGCACTCGATTAAACCCTTGACTGTCAGTGTTTTTGAAACCTGTACGTTGACGTTCTCCTCGACTAGCTTTGGAATCTCGAGAGCTTGACAAAGGGAGCATCCGTTGTGATTGAAAAGCTGAAAGGAAGCAGCGTTATGATATTTGCTCCTGGCAAGACGATGAAAGGTGGATGCTAATCAAGGCTCCCATCTGAGAAGACATTTCTGCGTATAAAGCGCAGCGCGTTCACAGCACTCTGTCCATATCTGAACAAAACGGAAACAAGATGGTACAGTTTACAACAATCGTTGCTATGGTGGGAATGCCTTTGCTGGGTAAGTCAGGCGTCCTCCTACAACGGTCGTCGTTGACAAATCGTCCAAGTCATGGCAAGCCCTCTTGCAGAAACGCCAACGGATACCACCACGACTGATGCTTCTAGTCTAATGCCTTCAGACATACCTCGCCCAACGAGTGGCCCACTCTATAACCCGCTGGTCGGTATATCCTGTCTCGGCATCGCAACGCATGACGGCGCCGGCTGGTTCACCACGACTCTCTGCGCACTTGCAGGTGCCAACCCTGACAAAGTCAACGCCAGTATCCACCTTGACAAGGGGACCTACAACAACGCGGAGAGTGCTATCTTCAGCGTCTACGACATAGATGGGAATGCAAAAAAGTTTCCTGTCAGTTTCTTAGGCGGCGGAGGTCCAGGTATTGTAAACTCGGGCAACAACGCTTGGTAGGCTTAGGAGCAACATTTCCGACTGTACACACTGACAGCAGACAGGTTTGCCGGTGGTTTTAGGAGCGCGGTGGTATCCGCAGGCGTAAAAACCGGCGAAATAGGAGATGACGGAAAGGGTGTCGTGAACAACCAACTGTTCAATGACACCGGCAGCAGTGATGACAAGTTGGTAGCGGCCGGTGAATGGGGTTTCAAGTATCTTACCGGTGTGGACGCAGAGAAGGAAGACGTCGCCAAGGACGGCAAGAACTGGGGTATGTCTTCAAGCGAGGAAAGCATGGCGGCTGATAAAGAGCGTAGACGACTGGATGGACAAGGCCTACGAAAATCCTGTCATCATCTTGACCAACGACAAAACCACCGCGAAAGGTCTGGAGCCCAAACAATACTACACTGTCTATCTAACGAAGAATGAAGACAAGACGTAGGTGGTTGGAATCTCTAGTCAGTCGCTGACAGCTTGTTCCCACAGCATCTCCGTTTGGCACACCACCACCGACCCGAATGATTTGCTGAATCTCTTCATCAAAGTTGACTCGAAAGAACTAAAAGAGAATACCCGGTACTTGTATCACTTGAAGGGTTGGGCCAAATACTGATGAGGAGTGTGGGAGTTGTTGGGATGGTGTTGTGAGGATGATGGAGAGGGAAGGTGAGATGGTGTATGTTGAGGAGGTGTAGTGGAGTGGTGGTGGCAGAAGCGGAGAGGATATAAAAAACGACAATCGTTGATAGCTCTTGAAGCATGTATCTAGATAGCTGCCTTCCATTCACAGACCCAACACCCGACCGACGTCCTGACAGGTGTATAACTTGTATATTGTTGAAGAGTGACCAAGTTGGAAGCTTGCATGACTGTCAGGATCTGGGTTGGGTGTTGGGTAGAGATCCTTGAGACAGAGTTGTCTCTGCTGAGATGTCAATCTGGAGTAGACAAAGACAGCTGCTTTGAATTATTCTCTGAGGATCAATCAACTATAGTCCTGTCAGGAAGAAGGTTAATCTTGGGCTTGGTGAAAGAGTCCTTGGAACGAGTTGACTTATCTGAGATATGTATCTAGCATAGGTACAGACAGCTACCAAGATCCATTCTGCCAGGAGCTATCAACAGCTGCTCCATCCTTATCTTTTCGACTTCCACGACCGTCACTCAGCTACACCACTCCATACCATGTCCCGACATGCTGCTAGTATAGCGCTTGATAAATCTCTGCCAGTGAGAGTCCTTGAAGTCTCTACGCTGACGTTCTCCTTTACTAGCTTTGGAAACTCGAAAGCTTGACAAAGGGTGCATCCGTTGTAAATGAAAAGTTGAAAGGGAGCAGCGTTATGATACTTGCTCCTGGCAAGACGATGAAAGGTGGATGCTAATCAAGACTCCCATTTGAGGAGACATTTCTGCGTATAAAGCGCAGCTCTTTCACAGCACTCTGTCCGTATCTGAACAAAACGGAAACAAGATGGTACAGTTTACAACAATCGTTGCTATGGTGGGAATGCCTTTGCTGGGTAAGTCAAGCGTCCTCCTACAAGCGTCGTCGTTGACAAATCGTCCCAGTCATGGCAAGCCCTCTCGCCGACACTTCAGTGACGACGCCTCATGTTTCCGGTTCTACGTCTGCGCCGCCAGTAAGAAACACTGACAAAACGAGCGGTCCACTCTACAACCCGCTGTTCGGTCTAACCTGTCTCGACATTGAAACGGATGAAGACGCCGCCTGGTTCACCACGACTCTCTGCGCACTTGTAGGTGCCAACCCTGCCAAAGTCAACGCCAGTATTCACCTTGACACGGGGACCTACCTAAATGCGGAGAGCGCCACCTTCAGCGTCTACGACTTAGAGAAGAATATACAAAAGGTTCCTGTCAGTTACAAAAACGCCGGAGGTCGAGGTTTTTTTGATAACTCGGGCGACGCTTGGTATGCTTATCTGTCACTTTCCAGACTGTACACACTGACAGCAGACAGGTTTCCCGGTGGTTTTAGGAACGCAATCATATCCCTAGCCAAGAAAGGCGGAAAAGACGTACTAGGCGTTGGGAAGGATGACAAATCCAATGACATCCTCAGCATAGGCAAAGAGGATCCGGCAGATGCCGGTGAATGGGCTTTCAAGTATCTTACCGGTATGGATGTAGTAAGGGAAGACGTCAACAAGGACACCAAAGACTGGAGTATGTCTTCACGCGCGGCAAGTATAGGAGGCTGATAGAGAGTGTAGAGGACTGGATGGACAAGGCCAAAACACATCCCGTCATTATCATGACCAACGGCAAACCCATGGCCGCAGGGCTGGATGCCAACCAGTACTACACTGTCTTTTTAGCGGACACTACAGGTTTCGGCGTCATCTCCCTCTGGCAAAGCACCCCCGACCCGTATTCTTTTCGTAATCTCTTCATCGAAGCTCAGCTGGGTAACCTGAAAGATAGCACCCGATACTTGTATCACTTGAAGGATTGGGCCAAATACTGATGAGGAGTGTGGGAGTTGTTGGGATGGTATCGTGAGGATGATGGAGAGGGAAGGTGAGATGGTGTGTGTTGAGGTGGTGTAGATGAGTGGTGGTGGCAGAAGCGGAGAAGGTATAAGGAAGGACTGCGGTTGATAGCTCCCGAAGCATGTATCTCGATAGCTGCCTTCCATTCACAGATCCCACACCCGACCGACGTCCTGATCAGTGTATGACTTGTATATTGTTAAGAGTGATCAAGTTGGAAGCTTGCATGACTGTCAGGATCTGGGTTGGGTGTTGGGTAGAGATCCTTGAGACAGAGTTGTCTCTGCTGAGGTGTCAATCTGGCATAGACAGAGACAGCTGCTTAGAATTATTCTCTGAGGATCAATCAACCACAGTCCTTTTTTGTATCTTCTCGACTTCTGCGGCGGTCATTCAATCATCCCACTTTTTCAACCTACATCATCTCCTGACCTCCTCTCCATCATCTTGACAATAGCATAAAGATGCTCATACTGTCTGCTTGTGCAAACGCTGATGGCGTACAGTTGTAATGGATTTGAGCTATTGGATAAGATAAGTATACTGTTGGAGATGATAAGCAAAGATAAGAACGGTTCGCTGTATGCAACTGTTTTATTATTATCATAAGAGACGAGTTGTCGCAGAGATAGGGGAGTATTGGATGGCTGAAATGGCAATCCAATGTAGCTCCATTGAGAGCATCAAGAGGTGACTGAGGACTGTGGCTTGGTGTGGCGGCTGGTTTTCATCCAAAAGATTGCGACTAGAGATGCGGTCTCCTCTAACTACGATAATAGTGTGATATGCGTACAGGAAAGACCATTCGCTGATCGCTCCTGTCGTTACAGCCTGACACATGATTTTGAAAGTTTGATAAAGTGATTGCTTAATCCAACATATTATATTGTCTTGGAGCGATAGGTTGCGAGCCATGAACCCCTTATGAGAAAAGTTAGAAATAGTCTATTCTTTTTATCAGTCCATAGCCACAAGCTATTGTGAGTATTTAGTAAAAAACGACGTCAATGAGAAATTGTTACTTCCACAGCTTTGCGATTTATCGACAAAGTGTACCTTTTCAGATTGCGAATTTACGGATAGCGTATTACGAACATGGTATATTCCGGCTAAAAAATTAGTCTCGTGCTCTCCAGGAGCTATCAGGAACACATAGATCCACACAAAGCAACTTAAACGACGTACATAAGATATCTATACAGATAATAATGCCCACAAACAACGAGTCACCCAAAAATGCTGTTCATCACACCGTCCATGTCTTGTCCCTCCAGAGTGTTTTTCTCCACAGCATGCCTTTGCTTGAAGCCCTTGGAAAGAGTTTTAGTATTCTCTGAAACTTTCAACAAAGACGAGTCGCCTCCAGCCTTCTTGGCTTTGCGCTTCTCGATTGAGCGGGCGAGTTCAACATTTTTGAGGTATTCACTCTGTTCTGTCTTGGCACGGGTAATCTCGGCTCGGAGTCGGGCTTGATGAGCTTGTTTCTCGTACGCTTTACTGTATAAGCAGCTATCTTTGATATATGATGGAGCTCACCGATCTGTTCTCCTAGCATCTCCCACTTGAATCCACTCAAGTACCTCATTGTCCAAATGTCGTCTCTCCATCTGTGTATTCTCTTATCAGCTCTAAATCCTCATGCTTTCAAAACAGGACAAACCTGTCTCCTTTCTTTCCTCCAATGACTTGTGCATTCAACATCGAAGCGACCGTCTTGGCTATCGATTTGTCCAAAAATTCCACCCAGGCTTCCGAAAAATTGGCACTAATATGCTTTTGTCTCATTTGTCTCAAGGCGTCTGGGTTGTAGCCTCCCGGAGCTGTGACATAAACATCAAAAGGGTTCTTGGTGATGAAGTGCATTTCACTTACCGTCTCTTCTCTGGGCATATACTTTGCCAATATCTCCCCATCGTCCCATGAGATGTCTCACCTTTTGCGGAGTCATTCCAGGGGGCAACCTAGAGATGTAGATGATACCCGCTGTAGGCTTCTTTCTCTTTTTTACAGGCCGAGACGCTGATGGCTTCGCCATATCATGAGACGGTTGGGTAGGCTGGAGCGTAGAGGTAGAGGCGACTGCATTTGGGGGAACCTCGTAGGATTCTTGAACAGATTCTGAGCGTGGACGCTTGTGACCTTTCCCAGGCGATGCCATATCGTTTGCAATGGAAAGAATGATAAGGCTTTTACAAGTAACTTTGCCCGATAACTGGAATCATAGAAATGGCGACCAAGAATTTCTCAATCTTTTCTCAGAGAATTCACTGGCGGATATCGCCGACACAACGGAAGCAAATTGAATCACTCTACACTTTATTGACTCTGAATATATTTCTCATCCTTTCTCATCATGACAAGCAAACGTTTTGCAGCTGAAGCGTTTGTTAACCAACAAACGTTTTCCAGAGCTGGCCATATAGTGAGACGGTAAAGACAACGACATCTGCATGGCAAAACCATTGTTAGCCCAACCCTTATCCCACTTTATCCAACCATAGAAAATACGGCAGCCGAAACCGGAAAGCCATGGATGAAGCCTAGAGACGACGTTTCCCAACGTACAGAGTATGCTTTGCTATCCACAGCCTGCAAGCTCTTGAAATCAAAAATGCTCTAGCACTATACCCTTTAAACAGCTAAAGCTTCTCTACTTTGAAATCTCCAAGGGAGACAACCTGCAGCTCTCAACATGTCCCAAGCTTACAGAGAACCAGTTCGGCTTAAAACGTCTCCATACAGAATGGAGAGAAATCGATAAAGAATCCACAAAACTGGCTTTACAAGCAGCTCGTCCATTTGCCTTACCATACGACCTTTCATCAAACAGCTTCTCCACAGTCCAAGAGGCAATAGTTGAAATACCACCGGCAACGCTCCAAAAGGTCTACTCTCGTTACACCCTCCAGCCATATATAAACAAGTCAAGCATACAAGCAAACTCTTTGATTTAAACAAACATTAATGTACAACATATACTGTATTTAATACACGCATTAGAGCGAAAATGAAATGACTGCTTATGTATATTTACGTAACATTCGCAGATAACCCGTAATGTCACCCAAGTGCACAGACGTCCGCGTTGCTTTCCCATAATGTCGCGGATTATAAAAAGTATTATTTCTTTTTTCTCTTTACCTTTCCAACTCGTTTCAACTCTTTCACAATTCTAGCAGCATCGACCGTATATCCAGCATCACTTAACGGGTGAGAGGCATGCAGACAAAGTGGCGAGGATAGCCACGTGCAAAATCCGACAAAATCAACTCACACTCTTGCTTCTCTGCGAGAAGCTTGGTGTCTGGGACGGTAGACATCTCGCGGTAGCGTCAGAGCGGCTTAAAGAGAGGACTGGGTAGAGGTAGAGTGGCAAGATAACTTCGTCCAACGTATCTCTGTCCTCGATGCATAGTCGGCATCGTCGCAGGATGGCTGGTCCATACCCTCACGTTGTCTAGACTGGGCAGAATGGTCTGCCTGGTGAATCTGGTTACTCTCTATATACACATATATACAACCATATACGATGTGCACTTGCTCAGCATACAGTGATTCAGTGTAAAGCATTTGCCATAAAATAAATAATAATAAAAGGAGTCCCACAATGGTTACAGACTAGAGCGGGGCTTGCCGCAACGATAAGCGTGGCGTCTTTAGATTCTCTGTTTTCTTGTATCTACCTTTTCATCTTCTATCCTCTCGTCACTGTAGCTATACCTCCCGTTGCTTCATCATCTACCCAACAGGATACTGTCGCCGCTGGGCTGACTTGAACTGGGACTAGGTTACACTGATTGGAACACTGCGACTGGTGTATGACCATCGGCGCGTTCGTGACGATTGGGAGAACGCTGCAGCGAAAAAGACAGCGACGCGTGCTGGGTGAGTGGCGAGAGAGGCGTTGAGCCAGGCTGACGGACGGTCTTTCGGGTCATGGCTATGTTGCGCTGCCGTCTCACTACCTGTTTGTATGTCCATCGTAGAACGAAAGAGGCAAAAAAAGCTTGAAGGAGACAGAGAGCTAGAGCATCCACTGTGGGTGTCCTTTGGCTCAAAGAAGATTAGTCGAGAGTGATACAATTCACTCTTGTGTTGGGTTGTATTCGGCGGAACAGCGGTTGCCAATGTGGGTATATTCCATGTGAAAAGGTTGGACTGGCATCGTAGCGGGAGCCAGACGGCACTCGAGGCAACACGTATCATCGGCGGGTTGCGGGAAGCGTTTGGTACTTGGCTTGGGGTTCAGGCTGACCCGTGGGTGATTGTAGCTCACCGAAAGCACGACAAGGACGGAGCGTGAGCAAGCCAACCATAGCGAACAGACTGGAAACGGTGAGGGCTGTGAGGGCCATCGGGTGGGTTCTTGGTTCTGTTGGGCTTGCTGACACGCTATAGACGCAATGGCGCTGCCTCACCCACCGCCCCAACCCAATTTTCACAACCCGGCACAACCACCGTATCACATCCAGCAAGCGCAAGTAGTGCCGCAGCACCTCAATCCAGCTCAACAGGCTCAGCAGCAGGCATATCAACAATATACCGCCCGTCCACCAATGGGCGTCAACAATTTGTCGATGCCTCAGCAGCAAACCCTGCAAACGCAGCAAGTGCAATTGAGGAGGCAGCAGCAAATGGCTCAAGCCCAGGCGCAGGCTCAGGTCCAGCAACAGACCCAAGGCAACCAGCAGCAAACTCAACCGCGTGTCGTTCCGCCTTCCCCCCATCATCCCGTTCCGTCACCCCACATGGCCCAGCAATATCCGCCAGGTTCTTCTGTACACTATTCCCCTCACCCGCTACAGGCTCAAATGGCTGGTGTGCCGCCAGGTACAACGGTAGCTCAAATGTCACCTAGGTCCAGAGCGATATCGGGCGTGCAACAAGGGGCAAACATGAGTCATACGAAGAGTATGGGCGGCGGAAGATGGGCTGCTGGCCCATCACAACCTCAACCTGCGCCGCCAGGGCAATCCCAAAATCCCCAACCGTCTCAATTGCAACGCTCTTCCCACATTCCGCATTCGACGCCAACACCTCAACCACAACCTCCTCCACAGATGCAACCCCAGCATCCTGGGCCGGCTTCCAATCATAACCAACCCATTCATGTCCCAGCTCAAGGTCTTTCGGGCCATGTTATGGGGCCTCCACAGCAAATGGACCATGACTATGCGATGCAAGTGGGCGGAATGGCCATGGCTCAGGCCATGTCGCGAAGTGCCAGCGGAGTGGGGGCAGGAAGCCAGTCGGGTATGCAGCCTCAGCGGTGGGATAGTGAAACAGCGTAAGGCTTTTTTTTTTCAATAAGATAACGACAACACTGATGGGACACACAGGTTAAAACTGTACATCCATGACTATCTCGTCAAGCACAATTATGAGGGAGCGGCAGCGCAATTCAGTGCTGAGGCCGGGCTGAGGGAAACAGCAGTACCCCTCAACGTAAGGGAAAGCGTATTATATCAGTAAGGATTGTGTGCAGGCGAAGAATAATGTGCTAATGAGGATAGATGGTGGAGTTTGTTTTTGGAAGTATTTAGTGCAGGAAAAGGAGTGCAGGCCGTCACGAATCCCAATTCTTATAATGAGGTGTGAACTATGTGGACTCGCTCGAGTTGCGCTAATAGTTGATTCCCAGTTGATGTCGAGATTACGGCAGGTCGGGCAACAGTTTGCTTTGCAACCCGCCACTTATATAGGCCCCTCCAATCCACAAGGACAGCCACAGCAGCCAGGTTCAATCACTCCACAGCAGATCGCTGTTCTTCGGCAACAGGCTCAAGCGAGTGGTCTATCTCCACAGCAGGTGAACCAATACATTCAACAGCATATATCTCAGCATCAGTTTCAGCACCAGCATGCTGTGATGATGCAACACCAGCAATCACAGCAATCGCAACAGAGGTTTGGCCAACCTGGAACCACTGGAGAATCACCTGCACCTGGAGGCCGCTCAATTTCACAACATAATCAACCACCCCAAGCACAACAGATGATGTACCAACCACAACCTCAGCAACACCTTGGCCTTCAGCCTCCTGCCGTCGTTCGTACTGCTACTCACTCACCCACTAATCCTTCTCCACATATGCTCCAACAACCTCATCCGACCGTTATTCCTTCTCCTAGCCCAGTGCAACAATCAATGAGGCCGCCACCAAGTGGAGCAATTGTCAACGGACAGATGAGGATGCCTATCGGATCTCAACATAGACCAAGTCAACAGGCATCACAGGGACAAGGGCAATTTCCCCAGGCTTCCCAAGGGCCTCAGTCGGGTCCCAGCTCTGCTTCTGGGCTTGGTTTGCCCCATCAAGGACCTCATATGCAGATGCATTCGCATTCCCAACAAATCCAGCACCAACAACCTCAGTCTCAGCACATGACCCCCCAGCAGCAGACAATGACGCAAAATGGCCCATCTATACCGCGATCTCAGCAGCAGTCTATGGCTGAGATGCAAGCTGCACAAGCCAAGGCGATTGCTCAACAACAGCAACAACTGCAAGTGCAACAGCATGCTCAAGCGCAAGCACAAGCTCAGCAGCAACGGGAACAAGCCATGCAGATACAGCAACAACATATTCAAAATGCTTCAAATCAAATGTACGAGCCGCTAGGCCTAGGGCCTGTCAACCCTGCGCTCATGAGCTACAGCGTACAAACTCTAGGTTTGGCTGGTAAAGATGTGAGAAGCTTGGGCGAAGAGGAAAGACAAAGGTTGATACACACATACAAGCACACTTTGCAAGAACATACTAAAAGAATGATGAGCACGCAAGGTCAACAAGCCCAACAGCAGGCTCAAGAGATCCAGCAACAGCTGCAAATGCAGCAAGGGCAGGCGCAACAACAATCTCAGGGACAAGGGCAAGGCCCAGGAGGTCCAGGTCCACAACCATTCCAACAGCATCAGCATCAGCAGTACATGATGCAACAAATGTATCCTCAACAACAAGGACATCCTGGAACACGGTGAGTAGCTGTTTTTTTCCACATAGTGTACTTCGCGACTCACGTTGTCTAGACCTAATGGACTGAACCGTAATCCGTCTTTTGAATTATTGCGATCTTCATCTCAAGAGGATCAAAATTCTGTAGTACAGCCTGATAACAGCCAACAAGGCCTATTAATTGGACATCAACCGACTTCGACACCTGTAAGCGCGAATGCTCCAAAACCTTCATCGCCAGAGAGGAAGAGGAAGAGAAAAAATTCCGAGCCACCTGGGCAAAGTCCGTTCGGTATGATGTCGGGGTCTGGATGGCAAGGATCACAAGGAACGACACCTGCTACACCCAGTTTCAATGCAGGGTCCGATCCGGCAAGGAACAATGTATCTGGTTCAATCCCGCCACATCATGTCTCGGCGTCTCCTCATATTCCGCAAAAGCGTGATCGACGAAACCAAGCTGGTGAGATGTTACCACCTCGGACAACCAGCACGCCAAAGCCTTCCCATAATACGTTAGCAAATGCCGCGGAATCAAAGGACAACAAGGTTGGGAAAACACCAGGCAGGACGCCAAAGATGGCCAAAGAAGAGCTGGTAAGTGATTTCATTTCGCTATTCTGTGGCTAACTTGGTAAAAAAAAAAGCAACGAGAAGTGCCAACGCCCAAGTCTCTCAATCACTCTCCGAATGGCAATGTTGCAGCCATCACCGATGCCAATCCTCAGTCCACTTCAACTCATGGTTTTACCCCGTCTCCACCATCTGCAACAAATTCCACGCCCGCCAATGGCGTTCTTGCCCTTTCATCCACGCCAGCAAACAATCAAATGACCCTCACCTCAGATCCCAACATTAACAGTATGGATTTTGGAATGAATCTCGGCAGTATGGGGCTTGTCGGGATGGGCATGGAATTTGCTATGGGTATGGGCTTGGGTGCGCTCGGTGGTATAAATGAAGGCGGAAACGCGGTAGACGATTCGGGTGAATTGACTACTAATGACCAGTCTGGTAATGTTGGTGATGGGAGTGGCGGAGATTTAGATTTGGGGGCGATAGCTTCAGACTTTGACTTCAACTTTTACCTCGCTGGTATGGATGATGGAGAAGACAACGGCAATTCGGGCGAACGAGATGATGGAGAAGTAAAGACCTAATTATCAAGGGTTTGAGAGGATTTATGGAGGAAGATATCATCTTGTATTCCACAACAGGAACATCTACCATCTGCTTTTTCCATCACAACTTTTCTACTCATCTCGTAGATGTTCATATTTTTCTTTCTTGTCGCTTTGTTTATCGGTTATAACCACCAGGTCATATTCTTTTGTCTCATGTTTATGGTTTTTCAGGGAATAGCTCATCTGGAGTACTTTTGCGATATAACTATGGTCTTAACTTTTCTCTTTTTTTCTCATTTGTTCATCACCAATATTACATGGAAAAGCCCGATGTTTGTTTTCTTGGTATTACACATCAGAAGGTATGATGCATTATTATGACTATCGAGAAAGTGTGTCCTTGGATATAGCATTTATAAAGTCTGGTTTCTATCAGGCCAGATCGTTGGCTATTTTTCGTTTTGATTTCTACTTTTCTTACAGTCTTTTATAGTCTGTACCAGACTGGTAGGTAAGAAGTAACCCTCTCATGGGGCGCTTATAATCGAATCGAATCAGATCGCTCCTATCACAATTATGTGATCCCAAGTGACCTCTTTCTTACCCAATGTTGTCTTTTGACGCTCAAGTTAGTCATAACCCAATTAGTCTGCAAGCGATTAGTCATCAGTAACGCAGTACCTCTCGACATCGAAATGTGACCATTTTAATCATGTCCACATCTTCATGATCATTCGTGTAAAATGATGCTCAATCAGTTCATAATTGTTTGTCGTCTTGCTTCTGTTTTGTCATACAATCTACGACACTTGATTGAAAGATTTATTTGGTGAGAGCGGCCTGCAAACCCTCAAATACCTCCACCTCGATCCTGGCCTCAGCCTTTTCAGATTCAGGAGCATTGGAACCTAGTACTCGGTTGGCATCGGCAAGAGAAGACTTGACATTCTGTATTTCACATGTCAACGGTTCCACTCTCTCAGCCTTCTCACAACAACAAAGTCCATAAAGAGAACATACCTGGAGAGAGAAACTGTCAAGAGGGTATGCCTCGACCGCATTTATAGTAAGAGAGTTGTTGCCATGGACAGTTGCGAAGCCGGAAGAGACTAGAACAGGTCAGCTGTCAATAGCAAAAAATGTCGCAGTAGTGCACAGGCAGATAGTCCAAGATGACACTTTGCACAACTTCTCTAATCGCTTTCCTTTACTCTCGTTATCCCTTATCGCTATTCTCCTCTGCATACATACTAAAACTCAATCCTGTCCCCGCTTTTTGCACAGGAATGCTTTGACAAGATAGAAAAACTTACTAAACCACTTTTTGCCCTGCTGTCCGTTCTCCTCAATGACTTCAATCACGCCAGGCCTCAATGCCTCAATTGAGGGAACGTGATTTGCAAGAACACCCATGTCACCAGTAGCAGCAGGGAGGTTGACTTGGAGAACACCTGAAGAGGTGTAAAGAGACTGTAGGTGGAAACATTTTGTGAACCGATCAATTGTTAAGCCCGACAAGTCCAAAATCACAAATTGTCGTCACAAACACCCCAACATATCTGTCAGCCTTTGCCGTTCAGTGGCCACCTGTCTCACATACCTGATGAGGAAGGACCAAACTCAGTTGCAGCTTGCCATCGGTTGCTGCCTCAGCATATCCTCTGCGAGCGAATTGAAGAGCCTGAGCCTGGCGAGGAGCAGCTCGTAGGGCGGGAGATAGTCGGGTCACCAACATCCCTATCCTATTTTTCAGCGCTGTGCGTAATCTTTTCGGAAATGTTGAACCCACTTGTGAATTCCAAGTTGAACTTTTCTTTGAAAAACAATTACAATGTAAAGTGTAACCATCTCTTCCGAAAGCTCGCGGATTTACGGCGTTTTCATCATGTGGCATATTTTGTCCGGTCATAATTCATGTCCGCTCTAGCTGCCTCCACTTTCAACTTTTATAGACATTTCAATGGAACAACATTTGAATCTTTGAATTCTAAAAGTGACAAGCAGAAAACACCACAATGGTTAGGAAATCAGCGCCTTTCACAGCGTCAACTAGCACTCAAAGCGAGGCCAAAAAGAAGCTGAAACAACCCAAAAAATCGGATTATACCAATGCCTATACTTTTCTCCCTGTACTTCCTAAAAGACACCGTACCTCGACTTTCCAGAACTCATTGTCTCATGAAGAACGCGAACTTGCCAAAGACAACCTCAGAGGGAAAGGTCGCGGTCTTGATAATGACGAGTCCATGCAGGCAAGAATTAGAAAAGTGGCAATGATGATTGCTGGTGATGATGCCCAAGAGGTTGAAGAGGAAAGTGAGATTGATAGTGACGAGGCATGGGAAAGCGGAGGGAGTGATGAAGAGAGGTGGGGAGATATCTTTAGAGATTTGAAAGGGAATCAAGGCAAGAAAAAGGCAGAGGCTGTGAGAAAGGTCGGTTTGTGTCATTGTCTGAGTCAATCGTTTACTAAAGTTTACAGCCTGCAAAGCCTCTGGCTGTGAATTTGCACGAGAGTGACGATGACGAAAAAACACCGAGGCCAAGATTAAAAAGCACGAAAAAACCACCGTCTGCTTTAGAAACCAATGATGAGGATGCAGATCTTGACATATCTGATGTGAAGGAAGAAAATGATCAATCCAGTGAAGATGAAGAATCACAAGAGGAAGAGGACGAATCCGAGATGAATGTGTCTGATGGAGCACCCACTTCTGACTTTTCTGATACTGAGGAGGATGCTGCGACCCTTGTTGGCTTGAATGATTTTGTGGAGCAGCTAGCTGCATCAGATAAGAAACGTAAGGTGGCAGACGAAAACGTTGAAAACAAGAATCGAGAAGGGCAAAAGAAGAGAAAGGTTTTGCCTCTCCAAGGCGCACAAGAGATCAAGGATAATGGTGCCCTCAGAAGCAGTGAGTAAAGAAGTGTTTCTATAACACCAGCTAAGTTTATTCCAAAGAGCAAAAGCTTGATATTTCAGATCTTACTTCACATCCTGCACTTGCGAGTGCATCCTCTCTTCTCAAGTCCAGTTCAAATTCCACATCTGTTCTCAAGCAAGGTATATTAGCCGCTCCTCTGCCCACTGTTCAGCAAGAACGTCTGGATCGAGAAGCCGCTTATGCCCAGACCAAATCTGAAGGTCAAAAATGGGCTGGCGTAATGAAACGCGTCAAAGAAGCGGAGCATCTCTCTTTTCCCCTCCAAGCCAAAGAGCGAGGTGGTGTAAAATCTGGAAACGAAATACTTACTGGATGGAAACCTCAAAACGACATGGAATCCGCCATTGACTCACTCCTTAGAAAAGCCAATTTGACAGAGGACGAGCTCACCAGACAAGAAGACCTGCAAATGGAAGCATGCGAGATGAATGAAGAAGAAATAAGAGAGCGACGTGCTCAGCTGAGATACCAGCGAGAACTCCTTTTTCGTGCTGAAGCCAAAGCCAAACGAGTAGCCAAAATCAAGTCCAAGACCTTCCGGAAACTTGCGCGCAAGAGAGCTGCAAAAGATGGCAATGGTGATCTTTCTTTGGAAGACCTTGATAGGTTAAATCCCGAAGCGGCGGAAGCTGAAAGGGAGAAGATGGAAAGGGCTCGAGCGCTTGAGAGGGCTACTTTGAGACATGGGGCGAAAAAAAGATGGACCAAGGATCTGGGTGGCGCTGTTGACACAGAAGATAACAGAATGGCAAAAGAGCAGATGCTTGATATGAAGGAGAAACTTTTACGTAAAATTCATGGACAAGGCGAAGACTCCTCGTCCCAAGAGGAAAGTGAGATAGAGGAAGACGGTGACGAACAAGATGTTAAATCAAAGGCGTTCGAACAGCTCGCTTCAATCAGTTCTACGCCCACAGAAGCAGTGAACAAGGGTCTAATGTCTATGAAGTTTATGCAGAAGGCCCAAGAAAGAAAAATGAGAGCAGTTGCCGAGCTCGAAAAAGATGCTCGTCAACAAATCGAGCTGTTTGGAACAGAGAAGCCGGATGATGACGAGGATGAAAAGGAACTAGATGGGGAGCCCGATGTAGTCAACGTTGGCGGCAATGAAGGAAGGATCCGCTTCATTGGCCCAGCAACTGATAAGGTATGTTTCTATCGATTGTCTGGTCATACACTCTTATTGTCAATAGCCTGCTATCCCTGTCACTGTCTCTACGTCGACACAAAACATAGAATCTGCCATCAACCGCAATCGGTCCCTCTCCCCCCCGCCTTCCCAGCCTCTCTTGAACCCGTGGCTCAACTCAACATCGTCTTGTGGTCCATCTCGCAAAAAGAACGCTTCGACCGATGCACAGTTATCTAGCGAAACCAAAGCTGTTAAAGCGCTGAAAAAGGCAGGTAAAAGGAAAGACAAGGATAACGATGAACAATTCGATTTGGACATTAATGTTTCCGAGGCTATTGCCTCCCAATTGGTCATCGAGAAATCCAGAAAGGCACGAGCGACGGTGGCCTCAGGTCGAGATAATGATGCAGAAGATTCTGAAATTGCTGATCTTTTGCCCAACCGGATGAGATCTTTTCAACAAAAAGATCTCGTCGCCGAAGCTTTTGCAGGAGATAACGTAGTGGAAGACTTTGCCATAGACAAGGCAAAGATAGTAGAGGCTGATGCTCCAAAAATTGAGGATACCAGTCTTCCTGGTTGGGTAAGTATATTTCTCATGTCAATACCTACTCGGTTGATTAGTTGTTCTAGGGGAGTTGGGGAGGTAAAGGAGCAAAAAGAAGAAAGATTAACCCAAAATTTCTTGTCAAGACAGCCGGCATTGAACCTTCCCAGCGTAAAGATTTCACCAGTTCAAACGTTATCATCACTGAGAAAAAAGACCGCAAGGCAGCCCAATTTCAACTCCAGGACTTGCCATACCCGTACACTAGCAAAGAACAATACGAGAAGAGCTTTAGTGTACCTGTGGGTGGTGAATGGAACAGTAGGGGTTGTTTCCAACGAGGAACTCTGCCCAAAGTCGTCAAAAAGGTGATGTTGCCATCCTTGTATATAACGTATCACTAATGTATCTCTAGCCTGGTGCAATTATTGAGCCTATCAGAAGGTTGTTTTAGTTTGCTCAGTATTTACCTTGTGCAACCATGACATCTCTATTGGACAGTAATTGCGAAAGTGCTCTAAGAAACGAATGGCTATGTCGAAAAGACTAACTGTCAGGACAAGGCTGATCGTTTAAAGTCAGAGACTTCCACTATTCCACAGTGGTGAACCAGTCCTTTTCTCTAGGCATATTCCCCGTTCATCGCATTAATCATCCGGCGTAGGCGTCTTACATCCCCTCAGTCATCTTGGTTTCACTCAGTCTCAACACCTCTGTTTGATGCATCGCTGCGATTTGTTCCTGATCCAACAGATCTCTAGCAGATCTCTGTGGACACAATTTGTCAAATTTCCAGTATTTATTCGTTCTACAGCGCTGGTTTCCTGTAGGATCTACGGTTTCCTCTTGGGCTTCCTCCACAGTTGTGACACCACAACACAAAATCTCTTCGCAGTTTGGCCTATGAAACACTTTGAGTTCATGAGCCTTCCCGTCTTGGATCGCTAAGTCTCCTGCCAAGTCTGACCGGTAGTTGAAAACGGATACGAAGACCGGTCGTTCATCAAAATTAGTATCACGCATGTCGCATCTTTCCTCTGTGCCCTTGACAAGCTCATCGTAGTTTTCAGGACAGTCTGTCTTTTGCAAAGCCACAATCCTACTGGGATCGATCAAAGGGAAATCCAATTTCGAACAAACACGGTTGGTTCCCTAAGTGAGATAGCATTCAAGCGTTAGTATCTCAGCTGAGACCATCAGTCATTCTGTAAAGTAGCAAAGCTTACAGATGTCCCTGGTCCCGAAAAAATAGGTTTATCAACCATGTTTGATTTCACTGCATCCTTCCAATTGAGATCTCCGGCACAACTAGCAGTCTGGCAAATAGGATGATGATAAGCAGGCTCCGGTGTCACCATCATGTATCTCCCTGTTTCCTCTTCCCTGTTATCTGGTCGCTCGCGATCAAGAACGAATTCTACTACAAAATGAGAAACCGGAAGTCTGACACCACTGGATGTACTGTTTGAAATATCAACGGGCCCGGTAGGGAAGTATACTTTTGAATTCTGAGAGATATACTCGAGTGCTCCTTCCAATCCTCTCCTTCGCAGCTGGTCTTCAGTCTCGTAGTGAGTTCGCTCTGGCCCAAGCCTCAGTGCAGCTACAGAACAGACGAGATCGGTTCCACCACGAAAGAATTCCCAACCCTCTTTGTCATGTGTATGGGTAATAGAAGCGTCACTCTGAGGAAGAGAGAAACTGGAGACGCCTGAGGCTGCTATGGAGGAATCAGACATTTCTTCGCTTGAAAGGTTTCCGGCTGGTGAAGGACTCGTATACAGGAATGTACCATAGCGCTTGGCTTTTTTTGTGACTATACATACTCTTCGTGCCAATATCCAGAGACATTCTAAACACAAGGGTAGGAAAACAAACTCAGCAACGGATTAGGTATGTTCAATTGTATCTTTTGCATACCAATACTAATCCTTTCTCTACGAATCTGGATCTAGAAACGTTGGCTCACACTTTAGAGAAACATCAAGAATCACCAGTATGGTTCCCCAGGCTGAGCTCGAATCTTTTGCCAAAAAAGTATCGAAGCAATCTCTGTCAATTTGGCTTCCATTCATCTTTGCAGTTATTCTCAGAGAAGGCGAGGCTTGACTTCAAGATTCTATGCCTTCGCCATCGGAATCCTACTCGAGATACAGTTTTGGCCATCATTCAACATGGCTTTCAGACATACGTACCGAATAGTTACCTTTTACACCCTCCTATCCATGTCGACGCCTACTGAAAGCCATGGAAAAGTTGACAGTGTTGACGATTGGTGTTGTGTCCTTATCTGCCATATCACTGTCAAGCTCCTCATCATGAACACTTTCACCAATAAGTTGCAAGGCTTTGACATGATTCTCTCAGTCCTGTTCCGATACATTGAATTGGTTATCTCTCATCATATTGTAATTTAATTTACACCACAGCTGCCAAAGATCCAACAAGCTACCTTGGGCAACTATGACTAATACCATATTGTAGCGAGACTGAGTAAGTATGGCAGCTGACAAGGTTAATGAAAAGAAATCAAGTCACAAACGCAGCGGAGTGTGGTACTTTTTGAAAGACTAATAAACCTGTCAAACTGATCCATGGATATACTGGCCTGACCCTTGGGTAACATATGCATGTCATCCATGGCCTTGGGATACGATGGTGGCTATCACAGAGCCAAGGTTGTGAGTCTGTTTCGGGTGAAGCTAGACAACAAGTCAAGACAGCCTGTCCCATTCCCTAACCATCTGTCTGGCTCTGGTTTTCAAATCCCTACCAATGCTTGACCTCTGTCCAAGGGCGGTTGAGCTGTTCAGGATCAACAGCTGG
Organism: Cryptococcus depauperatus CBS 7841; assembly: GCF_001720195.1. Classification (NCBI taxonomy): domain Eukaryota; kingdom Fungi; phylum Basidiomycota; class Tremellomycetes; order Tremellales; family Cryptococcaceae; genus Cryptococcus; species Cryptococcus depauperatus. Next base: position 106,121 of record NC_089472.1, on the reverse strand, counting down.
CGGGTTCTTCTGACAGCCTATCATCCCCTTCCAGGTAGTCTCTATCGTCCCCTTTCCAGCTAGTCTCTTTCGCGGCTCTAGTCTCAAACCTCATTTAACCACTCTTTCACCCGGTCCAAATCCGTTTCATTTGGCGTTATCGTCCCCGCCTCTGCGGCATCGGTTCTTGTCTCCGGGTGGTTCAAAAATTTATAAAGAAAATTAATTAGACATTTATCTCCCATGTCCTTGGGCTTTTGAGCCCATCTCCTGGCTAGGTCTGGATTAGCGAACCCAGGACAAAATTCGCATAGACATCCGGGGTGATGGTATCGTTCTATTGTTTTAGCATCAGTGAGAGACCGCAACTGGCTTGGATCGGTAACGCCACGTCTACCCAACATGACCTTGACGGTGATTTCGTTCACGTGCAGAGGCGTGTTACCCGGAATATAAGTCTCGGATATCGGAGGATCGTCCCAAGAGAGGAGACTGTGGAAAAGAACATTTGCAGATTCAAAACCTGGTTTATAATCTTTGGCTCGCTTACTGTTGGTTAGTCGATTTGAACCATCAGTCTCACCGTGTTGACAACCCAGACAGTCCGAGTCTTCACATTCGGGATGATGGTGCCCAAGATCTTTGTCAGAGAACATGGCGTACAGGGTCGAACCGACTTTGGCCTCGGGTCGTGATTCTGGGTTGAAGAGGGCAGAAAAGTTGATTCCGGAGACAACAAAAGACGTGTTGTCCCATTCACCGGGATCCTCCGGTTGTATAGCCCCTAGCTGTTGGAAACCTTGGACATGGGTTGCTCCATCGTCTGGCCAGCTGTCGCGCTGGGGATTTTGGGTCAACAAAACGGATTTATAAAATAATGGATTAGGGGTTCGCCACGGAAAGGGCTCATAGTTGTCGGTGTCTTTGCGCATCCAATGTGCGATTGCAAAGGTCAAGTCTTCTCGAATATCCGTTACTGGATTTACAACTTTCACTGAATGGTTATCGGTCATCAACAGCCTTGAGAGCAGTAAACATGTCTTATCCGGAATAGACCTATGTTGAGGGCTCAATGACGTTACCTCTATCCAGTCTGTTGGGTAACAGACTGGGTAGGGCTGTAATAAGACTTATTTGCGTACTTGTCAATTCAAACTCAGCTGAAGAATAAACCTTTGTGAATGACTTACCTCCGACCTCTTTCGTATACTCCTAACCTCCTCTCATGCATACCACTCACCGAATGCTTAACCCAGCTTTTTCATGTCCTCTAGGTGCATACACTCACGCCACAGACATTGACGCTGTGTTTGAGTGTATATTAAAGGGTCTCTGTCTCTGGTTACATATGGGGAAGAGAAAAATAATAGATAATCATAATAAAATAAATAAGTAAATAAATAAATAATCCGAAAGTTAATTACATGTCAGTAATAATTTCATTAGGTGCAATGAAATGTCGGCTTTATAATTATTATTTAATCTTTTTCTTCTTCTTATTATTCTTCCTTCTATACAATTGTTATTGCGATTAACAGCGGTCACAACTAAGAGGCACAACGCAGTCGTCACACTCCAACTAATCGCCATGTCGGCTCCACATACACCCTCGTCAACGCTGTTTCACGAACCAGAAATGTTCAATATCGACCTGCTCGCGTTGACAGGGCTGGATACATCCATGTCAGATATACAATCGCCACAGAGAGGAGTATCAGGTCCGTCACAGGAAGAAACAGTGGAAGGAGGATGCAAAGAGAAAGAGGTTAAGGGAAAGGGTCAGCGATTACTAGAGCTGGGTGGAGAGGGGATGGAGGTGGACGAGCAGTTGCTGGGCAGAGAGGATACGTACGGAGTGACACTATTGCAACAGGTAGTTTATGGTCTTGTCCGGTGGACGGGGCTGACACGGTGTAGCTGCAAGCAATCCACATGCAATCACCGCTGGGATTTAGGGTTGACAATCCGCCAATGCAACAGGTGTCGCTGATGCACAGCTTGCAAAACGGGCATACACAAAAGCAACAATTACATCTCCAAGGGGATAGTTTAGGTCAGTCAGAAATGGCTCCATGGGTGCAGCCAGAGGGTATGCCACAAACCTCGCAATCGGCATACAGCTCGCCAGCAACACATGCCACGTTTATGCCCGCTGTCCATCGCAATTCGTTGCCACCTCTGTCAAGCAAGAGTCCGATTGAGCAGCTGCAAGAACAGCAGAGGCGGTTTCAGGAGCAGCTCGCCATGTTGCAGAGGCAACAGTTGGAAATGCAAGCGACGGCGGCCGCCGTCATTGCTGCATCTTCCCCCTATGTTGGGTCGAGTACACAGGGATCAAACACGACAACGACTCCAAGTGTTTGTGCTTCGCCTGCGGCATTCTTTTCCCCTCTCACTTCCCCAGCTTTGGAAGCCACCAACAGAACCAGTCATCATTTCTCCCCAGCTTTTGGTGGCCAGAAGAGCCGCGCCCCTCATCCCTTGAGCACAATGCCGTCACCTGCGCTTAACCCAACCGGGTCAAGCGGTGGTGCGAGCCAGACTTTGTCTCCCGCTTTGAACCCACACAATGCGGTAGACATGGCCGATTCAGAGTATATGCTAGCGCTCAATGAAATTCTTGACTCGAATGGTAGAACGACACCTGTAGGAGAGCAGCAGCCCGTTTATCCATCGCCCTCTGCACCTTCTGGAAACGCGCTCCTCTCTTCTCCGGCTCTTTATCCCAGTAATGTTGGCACTGGACCCCATCGTCAATCGCTTCCAGTCAAGTCTAGACCATCGCCCATGTTGAAACCGAGCAACCACCGTTCAAGCCATCGCAACTCTGGTAACACCTCTGTGCCTACTTCCCCTGCCGTTCAGCGATACCATCCGGATGCTTCTATGCCCTCTGCTCTCAATAGTGGTTCAGGTGGACAGTCTGGATTTCTGCCTCCCTCTGCGATTGAAAATCGTGTTCCTTCAAATGTATCTGTGACATCATCTAGCACACCTTCACCAGTGAACTTGAACCAGATGATGCCTCCTCCACCTGTGCCTGCAGGCAACAACAAATCTCGGAAAGCTGTACTTCCGATGACTCCTGCTCTGCTGATGAATCTCTCACCTGCTAATTCTATTCAGCCTCAAGAACGGCATAAACCGATCCAGGGTTACTCCGTGCCCCCTCCTTCGGCACCCAAGAGACAAAACCCGGGTAGTTCAGTGAGCACAATGCCCAAGGCAACGGGAAAAGGCGGTCAGAAGAGAGCAGCAGGTAGCAAGATGATGAGCGTTGGCAATCCCAGAAGGGCGTTGGCGGCGAGACCTCACAGTGGAGTAGGAGTGCGTGCAGGAAAGTATACTCCATCTTATCGAATGTCACGAATTGACAATTGTTCAGTGACAAAAGCAGCGGCAGCAGCTCTGCTTTCCGAACCTGAAATTCGTAAAACATCACATAAGGCTGCCGAACAGAAACGACGTGACTCTCTCAAAGCAGGCTTTGATGAGCTTCGACTCTTGTTGCCACCAATCAACACTGAGGCCCTAGACCCACTCTCAGGCGAGCCTATCCCTGGATCGTCTGCCCCACGGCTATTACCAAAAAGTAGTTTAGTACCTGATGATAACCCAAACAGAGGAGTTAGCAAGGTAGCATTGTTGAGATTTGGCAACGAGTATATCGGCAAACTGCAAGAACGTCTAGAACGTCGGGATATGTTTATAGAAAAGCTAAGGGATGAGGTCAGGCGTCTTCGAGACGGGAGCGAGAAAACGGTAAGAACTGAGGAAGATGAAGATTTACTTGATTATGATTGGCGTGAAGGAGAAGATGACGAGTTTGGAGAAGAAAGTGATGACTTAGAATATGAAGAAGACAGTGAGGAGTACGGGGCTATGAAAATTTGAAGAGGAAGAGCAAAGGGTCAGACGAGACGCACAAGGTCGTTACTGATTCGAAGCCCAGGCCTGAAGTCCACCTGGCCGAGTTTGACAAAAGGCAACACAGAATTGACTGTCACCAATTGACATCCCTGATTCGCCTTTACAAAGTACCGAGAATGGAGAGAGGAATGGACTTTTAGACCTGTTTAGTATACTCATCACTGGCTGTAGATATTTTTTGTGTTGCATTGGAGACTCAATCTTTAATCATATGTTAACCAAAAGACTTTTCGGTGTATGTATAGTATTGCTGGATTTGTTGCCATTTGAAGCCGTGAAAGTAGAAAATCCGTGTGTAGTGACAATAGTCTATTATTCGTCAACGTCCATCTCCTCTTTACTTTGCTCGTTTTCGCTCTCATCATCTTCGACAGTAAAAACTTCTTGACCCAATTTTGACGCTCCAGGTGTGCCTTTTTCACCTAATAGCTTCCGCTGCCTGATGCTGTTCCCAGATGCGGGAGACCTCTGAATATGTGATGGTGTTACAGGCGCTTGAGGATGAAGATGAGGTTTGGAGGGTGTAGTTTGGAATAATTGAGAAGGAGTCGGCGATTGAGAGGAATCAGAAGAGATAAGACGTGATATGGGAGAAGGATTAAGGTGATTACATCCTACAACTTGTTAGTTTCGCTCCAAGGAAAAGGTCATAGACACACGTGGACATATCCACTGCATACGTTCCCACTCATACTTGCTCCCAACTAATCCATTGTGTCTAAAACACTTTTCACATACTAGAGCAAAATTGCTCTGATTCGCTTGAGCTATCCATGAACAAGTTAGTTTTGTTCATGATATCATTCAAAAGGACCAACATGGATCATCGCCAAGGATAGAGTCAACAATACGGTCATACCACTTCTTTTCAGGCGTGGGAAGTACAGGTTGAACGGTTTCCAACTGTGATTGCATAACAGCCGCTTGTTCAGGCGAGATCGGGTTTCCAGGCTTGACGACTATGGTAAACAAAAGTCAGCGATGGTCACACAGCATACAATAGCTCACCAGGTATCCTGCTAGCTTCGATCAAATGCCCGGGAGCATTGGGTGTTCCGCCAGGGCCCTTAATAGGAAGCTTATGACTAGGAGTGGAAGATTGGGAGAGTTTTTGAGGTGTATGGGGCGAAGCTGGCGGGTCTAATGAAACAGGACTACTTGTTGGGGAAGACAAATCGTCGTAGCGTTCAATAAGCTTGCGGGTAGAGTCATAGTTTGTCATTTTCTTGATTTCTTCCAACTGTTTACGCTGCTTTGTCAAAAGGTCTCGCAAGATATTTTCTAAGCGCATCATTGGACAAATGAAAGGATTCAATTCCGTGAGACCAACCTTCATGGGATCGTTGCCGAGTGTAGAAAAGATGTACAAGACGGTTAAAGGCATAGATGCTATACAAGTTTAGAAAAGAATATGTGATTCATTAAATATGAACTTACACGAATGGCCCAGCTGTCACTCCTGCCATCCCCACCAAGCGTCCCATGCGATCGTCATGGGTTACACCAATAATGCCTACAGGTAACGCTCTCGCCCACCACAATCCTATCCATACTATCCAAAATGATATCCCATACAAATTGATTAAAAGTGCAATACGTCGTTCTCGTAATCGTATCTCTGAAAGATTGATCTTTGCATTTGCGATATCTGTAGCCAGCTGAGACAGAAGAGTCTCATAGTCTGGAGGCGAGGACTGAGTAAGATATTAACAGAGGCTATGTCGGTCCTATTTACCTTTGAGAAGACTGAGAATATGCCCATATTAACCTGCGATGGAGTACAGAAAGATCAAAGGTGGAAATAGAATCTATAAAACAACTAAACGTCACTCGTAACAATTTCCACGTCATCACTTTTTTTATCATCATCTTGTCTTTTTTTAAATCCAACATCGAGTATTTCTCTACATTAAATAATTCTTCAATTTTAAGTAAAAGTATCTCAATTGCAATCAAATTAAATTAATTACCATACATCAAGATGAGAGCTATAGACATATCGCAACTTACACGTCCAGCAAGGATACGCCGTCGACCTCAGCTCTTCCCCCAAGCTCGGCACATAACATCAACTCTTACTGCTTGCAGATCTTCTGTCAATGCCACAATCATCAAGCGAAGGAGTGAAATCAAATCAGACAATATAATCCCTGCTTACGGCCCTGAAAGAGAGCAAGTTAATGACTATCAGATGGCTCTACGAATGAGTTCAGAGTCTGGCACAAATTGCAAGTATAGCTAGTAGCGTGGGTGTAGCGCTTCCCTAATTGTGTTTGATTAGATGTAAAAAAGCCGCGCAAAGTGAAACTCCCGACGATTCGCGATCCCAAATCGTTTCAACAAGACTTAATTGCGGCTTCCTCCTCAAAATCGTCCCTGCTTCTGACACAGCCTAGTACGAAGGGTAAAGAAAAAGAAATAACATGTTCAGAAACATTGAGTGTGGAGGAAGAAGCTGCTAATAGATGGATAAGTGAAAAGGCTAACAAGGGTGCGTTTCCGGCTGATGGATGCTCAAGAGCTGATGCCCATATAAGGCCCTCGTCGTAATCCTGTCGGCGTGCAGATGCTTTCGCCTTTACTCCAAGCACAGTTATTCCCCGGCGACCCACTTCCTAAACCTCCTCCGCCTTTGCTCAAGATATCGATAAATCATCTTCAAGATAATGGACTATCTCCGAAAGATGCTGCTATTTCACCCGAATTGAACTTTAATATTCCGCCACTTAGAGGCAGAAACATCCGAGATCACTTTTATTTTTTGGGTCAGTGTACAGCCGAGCCGTGGGCACAAATGGCAAAAGATTTTATGAGAACAAAGCTACCAGAAAAGCCCAGACAATGGGTGCTTGATCGACCAGGGTGGACCAAATATCATCTTAATGGTACGACAGAGGTTGTTGACGATTTAGGGGATGAAACGATGGTTTCTTTCGACGTAGAAGTGTTGTACAAGCTTTCCAAGTATCCTGTCATGGCCACTGCTGTAACGCCAAACGCATGGTATTCTTGGCTTTCTCCAACCATTTTTAGAACACCGCCCAGTGATGTACCAGAATTACCACCGCCATGGGAAGTGGGTACGCCAGAGCATCACCCCCACGAACTTATTCCTCTCTTCAATCCCAATTCATCTATTCCTCGTATTGTTATAGGACACAATGTCGGTTATGATCGCGCCAGAGTCAGAGAAGAGTATGCTCTAAAACGCACGCAAACGAGATGGATTGATACTCTCTCATTGCATGTTGCTACAAGAGGCATCACTTCTGTCCAGCGCCCAGCGTGGATGGCCTACCGCAAGAACAAGAAAGCCAAAGTTCTGCGCAACCAGGAAAACTTTTCCGTGTTACAGGAGTTGGCAGAAGAATCAGGTGATGAAACAATGATGGAAGTTCTTCAACAGTGGAATGAAAGCGAGGCTACCGAGCTAGAGTCATCACAAAAAAGATGGGAGGAAGTCACTTCAATGAATTCTCTGGCAGAGGTCGCAGCTTTACACTGTGGTTACCCAGTAGACAAATCCATTCGTGATAGGTTTGGAGAAGAAGGAATACAGTATGCTTCTCAACTGGTCCCCGAACTTCACGAGCTTTTGGCTTACTGCGCCAATGATGTCGCTGTTACTCATGAAGTCTATACCAAAGTTTTTGCCTTGTTTCTCGAATCATGCCCACACCCCGCCACACTGTCGGGCGTCCTTTCGATGGGAAATTCCTTCTTACCTGTTGACCAAAGCTGGAGAGAATATTTGAGAAATGCGGAGGAAAAGTACAGAGAGATGAATGAAGGTGTCAAAAAATCTTTAAGACTTTTGGCTGAAAAACAGAGAATGAAAGGCCCCAAGGACGGAGATTCGGATCCTTGGAGCTGGCAGTTGGATTGGGCGCCCAAAAATGCGAGATGGTCTGATTACGACTTCCCATCGCCAGAGGGTTCTTCCACGGGAGAATTTTTCAGTCTCGCAAAAGCTCCTGCACAACCAGTTCCACCAATGCCATCAAGCTCTTCCAATGCTCTCCCCCAGTGGCTTCTCGCAATATCGCAAGATCATTCGTTACTAAAGAGTAGCATCTGTCAACGGTATCTCTTGCCTCTCTTGCTTCGTTTATCCTATAAGGGTCATGCGGTCGCATATCTCTCAGAACAAGGATGGTGTTTCATGGTGCCCCACGATCGGCTCACAGAATACATTGATCACCACGGCTCACCCCATATGCCTGGCACAAAGGACAAATTCTTAGAAAAACTAGAGGAAAAGTATGTGTTTTTCCGGATCGGCAAGGCAAACACGCCGAAAAAAATCAAACTCGTTGGTCCAGGTGTCAAACCGCTAGTAAAGGCAGGAGAGTTGACGAGCCCATATCCCAAACTTTTGCATGAGATGTCGACATCGAATCTTGATGGTGTGATAGAAGAACTTTGGGAATGCATTGAAGACTTGAAGGAGAAAAAGGACAGTGAATGGGGACAGCAATTGGATTGGATGGTTAGTTCTGAATTTCAAAATGGTAAGGCCAGACCTTTAGGCTGTAAACAGAGAGTACAATGATGACTGAGTTCTTTATTCAGTATTCCATAAACAGCCCATCTCTTCTCTATCATCTCAAAAAACTAGCCAAAAAAAACCCAAATCGAATCATGGCACTTGGCCAAAATGGTATTGGGATCTCACAGGCCCCCCAAATCGTTTGTCTCCAGGCACTCTTGATTTGACTTGTAAAAAAACAATTGCCTCCCTTCTGCTCCGTCTTCAATGGCAGGGCTATCCCTTGGTCTATAGCAAAGAACACAAATGGTGCTATCGCATACCTCGTAAAATCTGGAATAACGAGGACGGAGGCGCCAGAAGAAGTAGAGGACCTCAGCTAAAATTCCAGGACGAGGGACCCGATGCCAAGTTTCGAAACGACAGAGAACATGTCTACTTTCGTTTACCGCACAAAGATGGCGAAGGTAAAAATGTTGGGAATCCGCTTTCAAAGTCTTTTGTGAAGGCGATTGAATCTGGCGAGTTATCCTCGGCTGCCGCAAACAGCGGAGATGATGTCGCCGCCAAAGCTGCTGTAAATGCTACCAATATGAATGCCTTCTGTAGCTATTGGATATCTTCAAGAGAGAGGATCATGGATCAGATGGTCGTTTATAAGGATCAATCCCAGGATTTTGGCATGATTCTCCCACAAGTTATTACCATGGGTACTGTCACTCGTCGTGCTGTTGAGGCTACTTGGCTTACAGCTTCTAATGCCAAGAAAAACCGAGTGGGGTCAGAACTCAAAGCAATGATCAGAGCTCCGACTGGGTATTCTATCGTAGGAGCAGATGTAGACTCTGAGGAACTGTGGATTTCCAGCGTCATGGGCGATTCGCAATTTGGTATGCACGGAGCGACTGCTATTGGGTGGATGACTTTGGAAGGAACCAAATCTGCTGGTACAGATTTGCATTCCAAGACGGCCAACATTTTGGGTATTTCTAGAGACGCGGCAAAAGTCTTCAACTATTCGAGAATCTATGGAGCTGGAAAGAAGCACGCAGTGCAATTGCTTCTGCAAGGCGACTCAAAGCTTACAAAAGAAACTGCAGGAAAATTAGCTGACGAGTTGTACAAATCTACCAAAGGGTCCAAGGCAATGCGGTCAAGGCATCTCGGTCCAGCATCTATTTCATCCATGTGGCATGGCGGATCAGAAAGCTACCTCTTCAATACACTTGAAACGATCGCTCTCAGTGATCGGCCTACAACTCCTGCTCTAGGTTGTGGAGTCACTCGTGCCTTGCGGAAATCATATCTTGAGGAAGGCTCGTCCTATCTTCCTTCTCGAGTCAATTGGGTTGTACAATCATCTGGCGTTGATTATCTACACCTTTTGATCGTGTCCATGGAATATCTCATTCGCAAGTACGACATCCAGGCGCGATATCTTATCTCGGTGCATGATGAAGTGCGATACTTAGCAAAGGAAGAAGATCGTTATCGTGCTGCTATGGCTCTTCAGATTGCCAACGCTTGGACAAGAGCATTGTTTTGTTACAATCTTGGGATTGATGATATGCCGCAAGGGATCGCGTTCTTTTCGGCAGTGGATATTGACCATGTTTTACGGAAAGAAGTCTTTCTCACTTGTGAAACTCCAAGTCATCCCAAGGTTATACCTGCTGGCGAGTCTCTAGACATTGTTGCTCTTCTGAAAAAGGTTCCTGATGGAAACATCGGTCAACCCATCCCGGATACTCTACAACCTACAGCAAATGTTGACACACCTATGACTCTTTTTCCGAATATCCAATCAAAGAAACATCAGTATTTCCTTGAAGCCCAAGCAAACAAGGGCGGATCAGCGGCAAAGCATTGGTTGAATGGGCTGCCGTTTGTAGATTTGTCTGATTTTCCCATGGATCAAATGGAGGAAAGTCTTTCCAAACCTCGTGTTAAGACAGTTGTGAGAAGGATTAGGGACTAGTTAATAAATGTTTAGAGCTACGCATGGCCTGAATGGTAACGTGCACTTGCTACACCGACATAGGAGTTGAGCGATATAGGCGAGGCTTTGTTGCTTGTATCCTAGGACCTGATTGACGTTTTAATAAAGACATGAAGGTTCTCTAGCCTTGTGATGGATTATTCTACCACAACGAGTGCTTTCGATGATATTACACCTCTTACGTTGGTGACGGCGAACTCACCATTCAAATAGATAGCAGTATGCTTACTGCCTGTTGCAGTGATTCAAAATATCCCTTGTCTGGCTGATCTCCTATCAAATTTCCATTATGGCCACGACAAGTTTGATCGCATCGATGGCTCAAGTTTACATAAAATACAAATATCATGGATACAACATCACTGTTGTAAAACGAATTGGCTCAAGCAAGAATCAAGGAGTGACAGACTAGATTTTAATGCAAGTAAACCAGACAAGATGCAGACTTACTAATACTCTATTTGACTATAATATGGATCTACCAATCACTGCAATCGCCGATACAAGATGACTAGTTCTGAGGACTTCAATAGTTGTAAACCTTTGCCTTCCTTGGCCAGTAGCCACCAGCAGAATAAAGATTGTGGTAGTAGCTAAGCACAATCAGAGACGTTTGAATTCACCAGCGAATATTACACAATGAAAAGTGCATTACCACACTGTCGCAGACCATTCACCATTCTACACTAGAAGCTGACAGGCACTGCTCTAATCTCAAGCATCCAGCCCTCGAGACGGACAGGTCTACACCTTTGAGGACAGACTGAGATAAAAGGGATGCACTCGACAAAAAACACTGTCTATCTCTCACAACACCATGATTCTAAACCGAGTCACAGACATTGCGTGCCAGGCCAACCTGATCATTGGATCGTTTCTTGCTCTACCACTATGTGTATTCGAGTCCAAAGCAAAGCACTTTTTGCATAGCATATGTATACACCGTTAATCCTTGTACATGATACATACCTCTCCGGCGACCACCAGGCAGCCGACAATCATTGTCACTATTAAAGGCCCTATATTCCATCTCATAAACTGTTTCATAGTTATCTTTATCCCCTTTCTGCCCAAAATACTGCGCCATAGGAGGCCCGCTAAAGAGGCCGAAAAACTGAGCCATAGAGTCAGCAACACCATCCCATCAATCAGCAACAGATCAACTTGCACAAACGAGTACGCTCCGAAATTGCTGCCCACCGCGAGAGCATAAACTGGCGCGTACAGAGAACGATTGGTATATGTGTGCGTTGTCGCCCAGGATTGAAGAACGCGGGCGAGTAGAATGGTCGCTCCAATATTGGTCCCAAAAATCTGACTCTGATCAGCAGGCTCCCTATTCACAACAAAGAACCAACGTTGCACCCAACAACACTGAGTACTCCCATCAACCACACACTACCAGCGACACCACCCACTCTTTCCCATGCACCCCACCATCTGCCAAAAACAGCTATCCAACCCGTGTGTTGCAACCCTTCGACCAGGATAAAAAAAGAGATCGCAAACGGGACCAGCGCGATGGGAAGGTGGGAGAGATTGGCGGAGACGATGGGAAAACGCTCGCGAATCTTGAGCCACGGGAGACGTTTACCCTCCGCCTCAACATCGCTATCCACCGCACCCGCTTCCTTGGATCGCTCACGATCCACCCTGTTCTCCGTCCAGTCCCTTGACACATCTCTCAGAAAGAGCACCACCGCCGCCGGGGCCGTCACCGTCCATACCCCGACCGTTCCTCCAATCACCCCGCCAGCACTCAAGCCAATCAAGACGGCGACAGTCGCGGCAAACAACACCGCTCCAAACACTGCGCCCACAGGATCCACCAGCGCATCACGGGGAGTCACCGGAGGAGGATGCAGCTCTGTCGGAATGAGATTTTTGCCTCTGAAAAACACCCAACGCGCGAGGGGAAACAGCACGACGACAGAAGCCAAAGTCGGAAGCACGAGCCAGGCAGAGTACTGGAGGAAATTGATACCAAACGCCGACGTCAGGACGAGATTTGTAGGATTTGAAGAAACCAACAATGCTGAAACGAGATTAGACACTTGGAAATGCGTAAACAGGAACGCTGTGGGATCGACAATCCCAGCATGATCCGTAAAGTATGCCAGAAAAGGCGTCCCTGAGAGAATAAGCGGGTCATTACCAAACACTGCGCCGATGGTCGCATACAACCCGTAAAAAGCAGCGTAAAGCCGACCACCGTGAGAGGAGCGGGACGCGACCCAAAAGGCGAGGAAGCGCAACGACCCCGTCGCGTCGAGCGACAATGAAATATATGCCTAGACACTCAGCCATATCCTTCCACCAAGCCACTCACAAAGCAGACAAACAAGACCATAATGTCGTACGGCTTGACGCCTGCGCTCCCCACGATACCCCGCCGTACCACGCCGCCTGGGATACACGTTGACGCGAGCAGGACCAAAACGCCTAGAACCGGCACCGTACGTAGATCAAGCGGGAAGTACATCCTCTCTCGCCGCCGTCCTCCCATCCGCTCCCACGCCCTACCCACCCATATTGGCAACGGTATGCGTATAGGCCATATCACTGGTACGTCTTCATTTCCATCAGTCTCTGAGCTGTCCCAACGGTGACACACCTACTGACAGCAAAGAACACGATGAGCGTCACGATTGACCTCGCATCGATGGAACGTTGCTCGCCATCTACGAGTGGAGCGACTGCCATAACTGGTGGTGGCGAATGTCAAAGTAGAGATGCAAAATGATAAAATGCATTCGCGTTATGTATCTATATATATCTGTCGATTTTTTGGGGAGCGACGATCCCTCCCTCACCCCTAACAGCCACGCGTTATTCCTTGCTATTATGTAACCCTTTTTTGATTCTGACAACGACCGCTTAGCACCAACGGAGGGATCTTTTGACAGGCAAGAAGCTTCTCAATGAGAACGTTGAACGGTGAGTGGCTGGGTTTTTTATATGGACTCGACGAGGATGAGTCTCGGCTGAAAGGGTGGTAGTCGTCTAGGAAGGAGTCCAGCGAATCATTCGGTGACAGCAGCAAGTCAAGAGGGAATCGTAAGAGGTATGAAAGGTGAGCCAGGTTTGTTTGAAAGGAAAGGTTGGATTATTCAAAAGAGAAGTGAATATGTTGAGGCTTTCTCCAGAATTCATCTGAATTCAAAGGCCTGTCTTTTTGATTTTCCTGTCTGTTGCAAGTATAGCTTGAGCACTCAAACTTGACCCACTATCCACGTCACAACACAACTCTTTATGGCGCTGTTGGACTGTCTTCAAGAATGTCTTGATGTGTTTCTCGACTGTCGATTTTAGCTGGGTAATGTCTTCGCCATAATTCTCTAGAAAAGATACTATTCGTTTAGTTATATGAATGTTGGATTCCCAGCGGATTCGAGTTTGTAAAAAATGAGTTGGTTTTCAGTATCACGGCTCATTGTTAGAAGTTGTGAAAAGGAAAGAATAGTTGAGAAATAGGTAGGTAAAAAAAAAAAAAACTTCCTGTCGGAGAATCGAACTCCGATCTCCCGCGAATCCTGAGTATCCAGAGATATTCCAGTGACAAGCGAGCATACTAGCCGTTATACGAACAGGAATCGATGGCATTTAAGCGATGTGAGATATTATATAGATGGTGAACTGGGCAGATCTGCAGCATCATTTTCGTTGTCAATTCAATCTTCAATCATATTCTTTATATACTCTCTACACATTGAAAATAATGCCTATCAAGGTGCAGCATTTTTCTGCTTATCCACAGTCATAGTCGCTCGCTGTATCGCGGTTGGTTGTTGCCCAGAAGTTTGCTGACACGGCCGAGTCAAATGATAATGTCGTCTTGAGCAATCAATCACCACGCAATACCCACGTTTTCTTCCATTCAACTCTATCATATTAGCAGCTTTGTCGCCACTATCCTGCTAACATCGAGTTTTTTTCCATATCAACAGCAACAATGTCGACATCTGCAAGTGCACGAGTTGGTCAGAACGCAGACATCTTGCGGGTCATCTTTTCCCATTTGAACGAATCGGCTTTGTTTTCTTGTCTTTTGACATGCTCGGCATTCTTTGAGCTGGTAACTCCCATGCTGTACCGCTCTTTGCGCGTCTCTCACGCAAGGGATGGTTTTGTAGGCGCCACAAGGCAATCCAGCCACCTCTTCATGCCGTCGTGTCCAACCTCTCCTTCATCTGCTCGTTTCAGCAAGAATGCTCTATTATCATTAATCAGAGAGGTACATGTGGGCACTCATGGAAAGAATGAATGCCCGTTCGTGCTCCATTACATCAATCCTCTGCCACACTTGCAATATGTTCATCTGTCAGGAGGACCTTGGCCAACGGAATTAGAACCGGAAGAGATTTGTGCTTTTGATTCATGCCAATTTCTCGCAAAAGTGTGTACTCAAGCCACTCGTGTCTTGTTGAGGGAGACGGATACAAGGGTCGTTAAATCTCTTATACACCTAGAGCACATCACTCTCAAGATACGTCCTTGTCAACTACCCATGTATCTCTTCCAAGATTCCACCTATGCATGGCCTTTTGAGCTTCCCATGCATAGGGCGAAATCTCTCGATTTGGTGTTTTGGGACGAGCGGCACAACTTTCGAGTGGACTGGCGCACAACTGTTGGCGGAGGATTCAGTCCACCCATGATGCGCTTGACATTCCGTCCCCATGGCGATTATTCAGGTCATGTTGAGCGACTACGCGGCTGTGTCTATTGCGATCAGAAAGGATGTATTCGCCATTTGCCCCAGGCATCTATGCAGCTGCCTGCGCTTATGCGTGCCATAGGGGCCAAAACAGAGATTGAGAATGTGAGAATATGGAATGTCGATAAGACGGCAGAGCGTCAATGGAACTTTATGGATAACGCGCCTCTATCCGTAGAAGCGGTCAAACGTTCTATGACAGATGCGTTTGTTGAGGCAAGAGAGGAGAAATGGAAGAATCATGCTAACCGAAAAGACTTGAGTGTGTCATTTCATTCGGCGGCAGAATATTATTCTTCTGTAAGGCATAAAGACGAGATTGATGAAGATGAAGCAAAGTACTGGGAGATGATTACTGCTCCTTCTCAACGCATTCTGCAGCTGGGTCAAGAAGTGACAGAAATACTTGGTGGGGAGTGTGAACATTATGTGGGATATCCGGAAGCTGAATTAGAAGAGATCATTGAGAATACCAAAAGGTGGAATGAAGGTTTTCAAGAACAATAGTCTTTGTCGACATAAATATAGGTACAGGCCTTGATGTTGACCAACAATACATAGAGGCAATGGAATGTTTTGTAATATCTAAACACAAGCTTCGTGCTGAATGTATACTTTCGAAATGTTGAAACGCATGTGCGTCGATAAATATTCAGTTCTTATACGGCAAGTTATTTTGCATTATCACATGCTGCTACACTGAATGCCTGAACAACCCCAAGAACACACATCTACAATCCATATACATGTCTCTTTTTCCACTTTTCTACGTCCAACACTTAGGCCCTATTGACGTTCCCCAAGTCGATACAAGCCTCCTTGACTCGCTCAACGAGAACCTTTTCTCCCTCCCTGATCCAGACTCGAGGATCATATTGCTTCTTGTTGGGCTTGTCATGACCCTCAGGGTTACCAACCTGGGTCATGAGATAGTCCTTCTTCGTGAGAATGAAGTCACGGACACCACAGAGGTAAGCCCACTGAGCGTCAGTGTCAACATTCATCTTGACAACACCATTGACAACAGCCTCTCGGATTTCGTCCTTAGTGGAACCGGAACCACCATGGAAGACGAGGTACCTGAAAAATAGTCAGCCAAAACCCACTTTGCTGTGTTGGTGTAGCCCAGGTTTGGTGATCCATGGCAAAGACGGGTAGAAAGCAACTAAACTGTCACTCACAAAGGCTTCTGCTCGTCACCACCAATTTTCTCATGGGTGTATTGTTGGTGTCGACCGAGAAGTTCAGGCCTGAGTTGTACGTTTCCAGGCTTGTAAACACCGTGGACATTACCGAAACCAGCGGCGATAGAGAAGTTGGGAGAAATTGCGCTGAGGGCAGAGTAAATATCCCAGATATCTTCGGGTTGAGTGTATAACGAGTTGTTGTCGACAGAAGTGTTGTCGACACCATCTTCCTCACCACCGGTGATCCCGATTTCCATTTCGAGCCAGACTGCACCAGTATCAGTCAAATGTGAAGCTTTGTACGATACACACTCACGGTTGATCTTGGCCATACGCTTAAAGTAGTGGACGCAGTCCTTGATATTGTCCTCCTTAGTCTCTTCAGACAAGTCAAGCATATGCGAAGAAAAGAGAGGCTCTCCATGCTGTTTGAAATAAGCCTCGTCGGCCTCGAGCATGCCATCAAACCATGGAAGGAGCTTTTTGGCACAGTGGTCAGAATGAAGGACAACAGGACTGAACATGACAATGAGCATTCTTGTTATTCAGATGACTCTACACTTACATGCCATAAGCAGGAGCAATGGACCGGATAAAGTGGGCCGCAGCAACGGCACCAGCGATCGAAGCTTCCTGATTATCGTTTTTCAAACCTTTGCCAGCGAAGAAAGCGGCACCACTTTGAGAAACCTGAAGAATGATGGGAGACTTAATGTCCCGGGCGGCTTCGAGGACACTATTGACAACAGATGAAGAAGTGACGTTCTGTAAACATCAATCAATATTACGTGGTTGTGCAACGCAACAGCTTACAATGGACTAGTAAATCATAAAAAAAAATTAGAGGTTAGCAGAGTTGCATTGCCTGGCAATTAAGTCATGACCCAAACTCACAGGGATGGCAAACTACCACACACATCAGCTCTCACGTTGAAAGGACTAGAATATACTCACCTTGTTGTCCTTTGCATACTTGAAGAGTTTTCGGACATCATCGCCAGTAATGACACCAGCCTATCCGTTGCTATCAGCTACTACATCTTCATGCTTCCATGTGGAGTCTGTTGCAGTGTATACGCACAGGAACGTTGGAGAGAGTACCAGACATAGCTACAATTAATGACAATGGTTTAATTGCTTGATACTGAGAAAAAATCAAAAATAGAGATGGAAAAAGAAATGAAAAAAAGTAGTTGGACCCAAATTCAGATAGATCGCTTCGACGCACGAACCTTTTCCAGGTATCGTCATTGTGAGGTCAAATAAAATGGCGGAACTCGGCAAAAGTTCAGAAACCCCACGTGGCAAAAATTGTGATAATGCCAAACCGATAAATGCCGAAACCCCGCATAATAGAACCGGGCCGTTCAGCAAAAGATGTATAATAGATCGCGGGGTAAGATTTGGATACAGATGGGATGTTTATAATGACAACGGAACGATGCAGATGCATGGAAGGTGACAGGCAAGAGAGCACAAGTGGTTTTGGGACACCAGCGCGATTGGGTGGAAAAGAAAAGTCATGTAGATACGCTTTCGCCGAGAGATAGCCAAAGACCGTTGCGGTAGATGCACAATTCAAAAGGATACTCTACATCTACTGCCCATCGACATTTTCTCCCGGTTCTTCTGCTGTCAGCTTTCCAAGCAGCTTCCAGGTTCTTGCATAGGTCGCTGCACCGAAATCAACAGAGCACCAACACAAAAAATCAGACAACATACGTTTATATATCCTGACAATACCTTCATCGTCTGTCGTGCTCAGTATCGTCCCTGTTGCATTCCACTGTTTACTGATTAGTATGCCATCATCCGTTGTCTAACTCACGTCTACAGTGCACACCTTCGCTCCACCCTGTCCAAATTCTCCCACGCATTCTGCTTTCCATTCTCTTGTCACCTCTCCCGAGCTTCCAAAATCAGATCGCGCAGTTTCTCCAGGTGGCTGAATTCTCCATATACTAACGGTTCCGTCCCGGGAGCCAGTCGCTACGAGATGATAGGACCTTCCACAGGATGGGGCCCAACTAAGACAAGTCAGAGGAGCAGGAGAAGGTGACGATAATGGGACGAGCGTAAGGATACATTTTGGACTAGGTTCCAGCGAGATGATTTTAGTAATAGGCGATGTGCCGGCACAGGCAGCAACAAGTGAGCCCCACCACCGCTCTTTACACCAGCTCAACGCCCAGCCGCCCAGAGCTTGCTCTCCGGACCCAGCAGGATCATTGAAGGGTAAAACATTGTCGGCTTCGGGTGTAAGTGGGAAGTAAGAAGGTATATGAATACTGTGGATTTCTGACCAATCACTTAAGCTCGGATCAAGACTGGTGCACACTCGAAGATAGCCATCTGTGGCAATAAATCCCACTCTTACACCATATCCCGGATCAGCAGGCGCCCATTCTACTGAGCGTACTGCGCCTTTGGGGCCAGTGAGAACGCCACGCTCAATCCATCTAACAGGAGTGGAAGCGGGTTTGCGAGAAGAAGAAGGTGCCTCCCATATACGGACTGTACGATCGATGGAGGAAGACGCAAGAAGGGAGCCGTGAGTTGGATGAGAAAATGAGAGATGGAGGATGGGAGCATCATGAGCCTGGCAGCGTTAGCATGATACAACAGTGCGTCCGTATATACCTTCCAATCCGCTTCTGGTCTCCATTTGGATTCTTGGTCTTTTCTAAACACCTTTATACGCTGATCTGCCGAGCATGTGGCCACTTGCTTAGTCGTTAGCTCGAGTTGTGCAGTAACGGACTAGACGGACATGATTCTCCGTAATAGTCATAGGCAATGTCTGAAAACGGTCATTATTGTTATGGATACAGTTGGCCACATACGAGTTACCAGATCTGAATGTCCTGGGGCGAGCAAGTCTGTTTGAATCATTATAGATGAATTATAAACGTAATGTTTGAGTTGAATAACCTCCACCATTCAAGTGGAGATGTCTGCTATCCCCGCAATCTCCGTGGCGTGGCAGCCCATTTCCACGTCGACTCTTGCTTTTACTATTATTCAATATCCACGATAGTTGGATAGCTTTTATCTTCCTCATCATGTCTCAGCCCATAATGTTACCACAGGGGTGGGAGGCGAGATGGTGAGTGGATTCATGAATAGTGCCGCCTGTCGCTGATAGTACCTATAGGGATCCCCAGTCGAGTTCATACATCTATATCGACCAGTCGACTGGAAGGTCACAGTGGGAAATACCCACAAGTCCCACGTTTCCAACTTCTCATCCATCTGCATCTGCACAACCAGCACCACGACACGGCCGCCGACAGTACCCAACAGCCCAACTATACGATACGCCAACACCTCAAGTAGGCCCGCCGCATCCAGTGCAAGGATATGCAGAGCAAGGCGCACCACAGTTCATCACCCCGGGCCTTGATGGCGCTGCCAATTATCCTTATGCCCAGTCTGGAACGGGCTACAGCCAGACGCAAACTTTTCCAGGAAATGTAGAACAAGTCGCAGGTCAATTTGGACAGATGAATATCGCTCAAAGTGCTGGGGCATACCAAGGAGCTTATGGCCAGGAAAAGCAAGCCCATCAATTGCAAACGGTCAATCTGATTGGCCTTCAGCCTGATGTGAGCGCGCTTGATGCATCTCCACCTTCTGCCCTTCTCCCACCCAACGCCTCTGTTACTCCCTCTCCACACGTCCAGCCTGACCCGTCATATCAACGTTGTACACTCAATGCTATGCCTGCTACTCAATCCCTACTTAACAAGTCAAAGCTTCCTCTAGCCCTCGTCCTTGCTCCCCATCGCGATATTAGGACCTCTGAAAAGGATGAGCCGGTTCCTGTTGTTGAAGATGGTGTGATTGCGAGATGCCGTCGGTGCAGAGCCTACATTAACCCTTTTGTCACCTTTATTGAGGGAGGAAACAGATGGAAGTGTTGCATGTGTGGATTATCCAATGAAGTACCACAGCTCTTTGATTGGAACCAGCGCGATGAAAAGCCTGCCGATAGATGGGCCAGGGCTGAGTTGAACCATGGCGTTGTAGAATTTGTGGCACCCACAGAGTACATGGTCAGGCCTCCTCAACCACCAGTCTATGTCTTCGTTATTGACATCTCTAATGCTGCGGTTGCTAGTGGCATGGTTGCCGTAGCCGCTCGGACAATCCTTGAATCACTCGATTCATTGCCAAATGCCGATAATCGCACAAAGATTGGTTTCATTGCCGTCTCTTCTTCTCTTCATTTCTTCTCTTTGCCTTCCGGCGCTACAGAAGGCAATATGTTGGTCGTGCCTGACTTGACCGATGTCTTTCTTCCTAAACCCGTCGATTTGCTTGTCAATCTCACAGAGAGTCGACCTGCCGTGGAAAAACTGTTGGAACGGTTGAGTGACATGTTCCAGGATTCTCATAATGCGGCATCCGCTCTTGGTTCCGGTCTTCAGGCTGCTCATCAGATGATTGGTAAGATTGGAGGCAAGATTATTGCTCTTTCCGCCACTTTACCCACCATTGGTGAGGGTAGTCTCAAGGCGCGAGATGACCCAAAACTCTTGGGTACAAGCAAAGAATCTCAATTACTCAATGCTCAGAATAATTGGTACAAAACATTTGCAATTGAGTGCTCAAAGAATCAAGTATCAGTCGACATGTTCTTGTTCTCGGGAGCTTATACAGACGTGGCTACGCTTGGCTGTCTTCCTCGGTACACTTCTGGTCAGACATATATCTACCCTGCATTCAACGCTTCTAGGCAAGAAGATGCAATCAAGTTTGCAAGTGAATTTGGGAAGGTGTTGGCAGAGCCCATTATGCTTGAGGCCGTCATTCGAGTTCGTGCTAGCAGAGGAATTAGAATGTCAGCTTTCCATGGTAACTTCTTTGTTCGCTCAACAGATTTGTTGGCTTTGCCGACAGTACCCACTGATCAAAACTATGTGATTGAGCTTCAAATTGAGGATGACATCAAAGGGTCTATGGTGGTCATCCAAACTGCCGTCTTGCACACTACCTGCTTTGGGGAGAGAAGAATCAGAGTTATCACGCAAGCAATGCCCACAACCGATTCTATTGCGGAACTGTATGCCACTGCCGACCAAATCGCAATTACTTCCTTCATGGCCAACAAGGCTGTCGAAAGGAGTATGAGTCATAGTTTGGATGATGCACGAAACCAGATTATGAGCCGCCTGGGGGATATGCTGAGTGTATACAAGAATCAAGTCACTTCTGCTGCGGGCGCAAGCGCTCAACTGGCTGTTCCTGACAATCTCAAACTCTTGCCTCTCTTATTCTGTGCGCTGACTAAGCATGTTGGCTTGCGTGAAGGATCAACGATCCCACCTGATCTTCGAGCGTACGCCCAATGTCTTTTGACCACTCTCCCCTGCCAGACATTAATACCCTATATTCATCCACGCTTCTACTCGTTACACAATATGCTACCTGAAGCAGGAACGATTGGTGAAGAAGGCGTTATTCTCCCTTCTGCGCTCAATCTTACGTCAGAAAAGCTTGAACGTCACGGTCTATTCCTGATTGAAGATGGACAAACTATCTTCCTCTGGATAGGTCACGATGCCGTACCGCGTCTTGTTCAAGATGTTTTCGATCTCCCATCGTATCCCGAGCTTATGCCAGGGAAATATACTCTCCCACTTCTTGAGAACCCTTTTTCAGAGCGAATCAACAATATTATTGCCAAGATTCGTGAGATGCGTAGAGGCGTGTATCGGCCGCACTTGTATGTAGTTAAGAGCGACAGCGAACCAGCATTGAGACAGTGGGCATTGAGTGCATTAGTAGAAGATAGGATGGATAGGATGGGTAGTTACGCACAGTTCTTGACGGCTGTCAAGGGCAAGGTCAGTGTATCGTTTATCATCAGCAGTGGAGCAAGTGCTCATGAATGTATAGGTGAATGGAAACTAAATAAAATTAGACGCTATCTTTTTATTCGACAATTCATTTGACAGCAAATAGCAGAATCAATAGTAGGCATTGTTTCTGAAAGCAAATTCTGCGTTTACTGCTTGTCGTGAGAGAGGCTGCATTAGTGAGTTGGGCGATATTGAGTATTGAGCATCAGGCATGTGGAGGTATAGCGGATTAACTTTCCTAAGAACGACTACATACAATACTATGTGAATGGTTGGACTTTTGAAATATAAAACAAATGCTAATGTTGGAATGTGAACATGATATCTAAACTCTTGAGGTTCCTAGCACACTTCTTCGCCGGCACCAGTCAATAATCGGTATTTTATGACCGCTTGATCTCGATTCTACAGGCAATCAACTCAGTCGTATCCAGACAAAAACTCAATGGCTTACCCTCCACCCATAATTTCCACCAGGATATTTCTGACAATGGTTCTCACAGCTTCCTCGCTAACTGCATCCCACTCTTTACTAGTTGAGACAGAAATGGTCGTGGTCTCGTGCTTCACCAGCTCGAGAGGTGGAGGCGGAGGAGCACCAACTTGAGAGATTGAAGAGCCAGGATCAGATGTGTCGTCATCGTCGGATGATGAAGAGGGGGAAGCACATAGTTCGTTGAGCTGAGAAGTGATTCTGAGCGAGATTGGCCATGCCTCTAAATACCCCAGTCACACATGAATATATGGCCCGCACTTTGCCAAGACAAACATACCTAGGGTGTTCTCGAAATGAAGAAATGTGAGGTCTTCCAACTCTTCAAATTGGGCGTCAGTGAGTACATGAGGGATGGTGAGTTCGATAGTCTTGCAATGAATGTCAAGCCGTGTCGCTACGGAGAACGCATAGGACCTACGTGCGGCGGTCGTGGGTATGGCATCTTCCTCCCATATGACTATTCTCCCAATCCTGCTACTCTCGTTCTGGAAAGTAAATTTTTTTCAAGACAAAATTATAAGTAATTAGGAAAGTTTACAATTTAGATTTTATAGAAAAGATAAGGATAATGGAGCACAACCAGGCACGTACAAACGTCCTTTGGCAAAAAAAGCTTGCGGAAAGATGTTGGCTTGTTTCGGCGACAAAGGCAACAAAATATCTTTTGCATACAACTCTTCTTACTCTTTTGGATCAGAGTCGCGGACGAAGCATGCCACCCACTTGTCTCCCTTGTTCCGTTCAACTTTTTGGCCTTCTTCGGTAGCTGTACGAGCAGCTTCAAGGATGGGATCATCAACAAGTGATGCGGTGGAAATGGGTGTAAAGAGTGGATGAGCGTTGAGATGTTGGGCCATCCAGTCGTGCAGGTCTGTCGGAGTCAGAAAAGAGTAGGTACCGGGTATAAAGTCTTACCTTTTACATCTGTGACAGTATACAATATACCACCTGGCCTCAAGACATATGCGTATTCTGCCAGCAATGCCGGACTAGATCATTATCAACACCGACTCTCACAAGTTGTCAAGAAGACTGACGTGATGATACGTGCTTTGTGTTTACGGTTCTTGAAATGAGGATCAGGAAAGAGGAAGAAGATCTTTTCGAGCTATGCGAAGTCGTCAACATATCGCTCAGAGCTAGTGATTGAACGCACCTGTCCCTTGGCAAAGAAGTTGGGCATATGTTTCATGGAATTCGCCTTGATGACGGATACATTCTGATACCCTCCAGACTTCTTTTCCTCCGAATCAGCAGGTAATAAACTTTGGGCTTGGCGACTAGCCGCAATTCTATCAGTCACGTATTTCGTGACTGAAGTCCTTATCTCCATACCTACTTGCGCCGTCAGCGAAACACTCTCCGCTCGAGCTGCTAAGGGCACAAACCGAGCATGATTTTCTCGGGGAACGTGGGTGCCAAAGCCATTAGCAAGCCACCAAAACCACATCCAACATCGGCCCATTCGACCCGTTTTCCTTGTGACGGAGGAATCGTTCCGTCCTCATTTGAAAGAGCAAAGTAAGCAGGATAATGGGTCGACCAATCCATAAGCTCTGGGCTTTTGGGGCTGAATCGGCAAACGTCAAATGGATCGTGATAAAGAGTAATGGAAAACACAAACTAGTCGAGTTCATGGTCAATGAATACGTTGGCATGAGCGCGCTGCCTGTAGAATCGTTTCTATCCACATTCATCAGCCTGGTTGTATACAGAGAAAAAGAGGTGTACTTGGGGAACTTTTAAGAGCTGAAAGTCACTTTGTCTGGATGCTTGTTCATCTGAAGCAGCAGAGTGGACGGTAGACGGGCCTGCTTCCATTTCTATCTCTTCTCTTGTACGTTTTGACATTTCTCTTCAAGTTATCTTGTGGTTTATCTTGCTTTCTGATTTTGGAAAAAGAGTTGTTTCGAAAATGGTTCGCATTTATTTTAGCAAATGAGTAAAAATATTTTTAACCTTAATTAACAAGTAAATTGACGAGCGAAATGGCAAAGAGCAATTCCATCCGTTTTTTATTCATCCTTTTCACGTTCTTTCTGTTTTTTTCCTTCTTCTTCATCTTCATCACCTAATATGATTCTGCGCCGTCTATACTCCTCAATTCCCTCGCCTGGGGCAACATCTCCCGCTGCTCTATCCCACCCCATTCCTACCTCCAGGCCACAGACAAGAGGACGCATCAGGCCCCGTTTGGCTCTTCCCAAACCTTCTCCCCGTTCCAGGCATAGCACGACTATTGCAAAGCCTATTCGACTTGTAGGAGCCGGGAGAGGTCGTAAACCGCGATATTCTTGGATCCAGTCCCGGAGTGATGTCGTTGGTAGTTCTTATCCTTTGGTGCCGGAGCCACAAGCTGTCGAAGGATCCATTCCTTGTACACCTCGACTCTCTTTCACTCATCCCGTTCCGGCATCGAACCATGTCAATGACTTTCAGCCGATCTACATATATCCCGAACAGTTTAAATTGCATAATGCCTTTACTCATCCTTCTCATCCTTTGCCGTTGTATCTTGGTACAAAAATTTACACCCAACCACCCGCATCTTCTTCTTCTGAGCAGGATATCTTTACAGCTCCTACTTCCAAATTGAGAAAAAGTAAAGATGGAGGGACATTGGCAGAACATCTAACGGTGGCTGGATTCGTGTCTGCAGAGTTTGCATCTGAGACAGACCTTGAAGTTTCTGAAATGGAGTTTCCATCTGTCACTACTCTTTTTGAAAACAGGGCTGCTTCCTTAAAGGCGTCAAATAGCGAAGAGTGGGAGAATACTCTTGCAATACTTGAAGGAAAAAGGAATGAGAAAATTGAGCTTATCGAGAAGAAGGATGCGAATCTTGAAGAGGTTGTTGCCGACCTTTCGCAGGTTCTAGCCCAGATGGATATGAACGAGGAAATAGGCATGGATAGTGTTAGAAGGAAGAGGAGAAAGAAGATTTCTAAACATAAGCACAAGAAAAGAAGAAAAGTAAGCGTTTACTGCCACTATATCTTTATGACAAGCCATTAATGAATCTGTGTAGGCTACTAGAGCGTTGAGAAAGAAGCTGGGCAAATAAACTGGTAAATGAGTGGAGATATACAGATTTGGGATATCGGAAGATGCATCAATCTATCAAGTCTATTCAAATTTGGGATCTGTCCACTCTGTTGAACAATGCCCGTAAGAATTTCTTGATTGCTAATACTCGCAGTGCCGTAGGTGACGATATATGGCTAACTGCTTAGTGTTTCAAGTTTTTTGCCTTCATATCATCTGGAATGGGAGCTATCATTTTTCATCTCACGGTCCAAGACGTCTGAAAGGGAATAGTGGGTTGATATGTGATAACTTCTCCATGATGCCTTCATAGTTGAAAGGTTTCCTTGCTTTCTGTGTGAACCTATACCATCTACCATGTAATCCGATTTGCCTATATGAAACTCGCTTCCCATCCGTTTACCGTAAAACTCGCTTTGCGGGTTCGCCAGCAGTGCACGTTGAAACTCAAGTCTATCTTATCGAAAAGAATTTCAACACCAGAAAATATCCTGGAAATGATAATATAGGAAGGGAAAAGCGCAAGGCGTTTACTAAAGCTACATGACAAGCTTTGATAGATCTAAGCTGTACAAATTGGGCTTGAAACGTGGGTTATATGACCTAGTGATATAATACGAGGGTTCATTAGATTGAGGAATGGATTATAGATCATCTTTTGCTTTAATGAATGAATGCAGACTCGAAATATCCTCTGCCTTTCCAGAAATATTCAACCAAACTTTCTCATCTGCCGCCATCTTATTAGAATCATGGACAGGGAGAAAACAGTAGAACACAGGTTATTGTGTATGACTTGGAGATGGTATAGTTGGTTGACTGCGGCAGAAGCGTCAAAGATATAAGGAAGGACTCATCATTCATAGATCCCCAGAGAATGGACCTTGAGAGCTGTCTGAGTTCATTCTAGATACATATCTCAGATAAGTCAACTCGATCCAAGAACTCTGTCACCAAGCCCAAGATCAACCTTCTTCCTGATGGGACTGTGGTTGATTGATCCTCCGAGAATGACTCTAAGCAGCTGTCTCTGTCTATGCCAGATTGACACCTCAGCAGAGACAACTCTGTCTCAGGGATCTCTACCCAACACCCAACCCAGATCCTGATAGTCATGCAAGCTTCCAACCTGGTCACTCTTCAACAATATACAAGTTATACACCTGTCAGGACGTCGGTCGGGTGTTGGGTCTCTGTATGGAAGGCAGCTATCTAGATACATGCTTCAGGAGCTATCGACCACAGTCCTTCCTATACCTTCTCCACTCCTACCACCACCACTCATCTACACCACCTCGACACACACCATCTCACCTTCCCTCTCCATCATCCTCACAACACCATCCCAACAACTCCCACACTCCTCATCAGTATTTGGCCCAACCCTTCAAGTGATACAAGTACCGGGTATTCTCTTTTAGTTCTTTCGAGTCAACTTTGATGAAGAGATTCAGCAAATCATTCGGGTCGGTGGTGGTGTGCCAAACGGAGATGCTGTGGGAACAAGCTGTCAGCGACTGACTAGAGATTCCAACCACCTACGTCTTGTCTTCATTCTTCGTTAGATAGACAGTGTAGTATTGTTTGGGCTCCAGACCTTTCGCGGTGGTTTTGTCGTTGGTCAAGATGATGACAGGATTTTCGTAGGCCTTGTCCATCCAGTCGTCTACGCTCTTTATCAGCCGCCATGCTTTCCTCGCTTGAAGACATACCCCAGTTCTTGCCGTCCTTGGCGACGTCTTCCTTCTCTGCGTCCACACCGGTAAGATACTTGAAACCCCATTCACCGGCCGCTACCAACTTGTCATCACTGCTGCCGGTGTCATTGAACAGTTGGTTGTTCACGACACCCTTTCCGTCATCTCCTATTTCGCCGGTTTTTACGCCTGCGGATACCACCGCGCTCCTAAAACCACCGGCAAACCTGTCTGCTGTCAGTGTGTACAGTCGGAAATGTTGCTCCTAAGCCTACCAAGCGTTGTTGCCCGAGTTTACAATACCTGGACCTCCGCCGCCTAAGAAACTGACAGGAAACTTTTTTGCATTCCCATCTATGTCGTAGACGCTGAAGATAGCACTCTCCGCGTTGTTGTAGGTCCCCTTGTCAAGGTGGATACTGGCGTTGACTTTGTCAGGGTTGGCACCTGCAAGTGCGCAGAGAGTCGTGGTGAACCAGCCGGCGCCGTCATGCGTTGCGATGCCGAGACAGGATATACCGACCAGCGGGTTATAGAGTGGGCCACTCGTTGGGCGAGGTATGTCTGAAGGCATTAGACTAGAAGCATCAGTCGTGGTGGTATCCGTTGGCGTTTCTGCAAGAGGGCTTGCCATGACTTGGACGATTTGTCAACGACGACCGTTGTAGGAGGACGCCTGACTTACCCAGCAAAGGCATTCCCACCATAGCAACGATTGTTGTAAACTGTACCATCTTGTTTCCGTTTTGTTCAGATATGGACAGAGTGCTGTGAACGCGCTGCGCTTTATACGCAGAAATGTCTTCTCAGATGGGAGCCTTGATTAGCATCCACCTTTCATCGTCTTGCCAGGAGCAAATATCATAACGCTGCTTCCTTTCAGCTTTTCAATCACAACGGATGCTCCCTTTGTCAAGTTCTTGAGTTTCCAAAGCTAGTCGAGGGGAAATTAGCGTAGAGATCTCAAGGACACTCACTGTCAAAGGCTGAATCAGGCGTTGTACTAGCAGCATGTCGGGACATGGCATGGAATGGTGTAGTTGGATGATGGGTATGGAAGAGAATGAACCTAGTGGCCTCCTATTCCAGCTACATACTTTTCACCCAAAGAACATATACTCAAGATTGCTGGATATGCAGCTCTGAAGCTGGAATTGATGTGATTCTGGTGGTTGCAGAAACCGACACTTTCATCATTGGCCCAGTATACGAAAGCAAGTCCATGGCCGGTCTCATCCAACTTGTTAAGGAAGGTGTTTTTAGCAAGGGATCAAACATACTTTACATTCATCTGGGTAGACAGCCAGTTTTGAACGCATGTAGCTCACATTTACCTTATGTTTGGTGGATGTCAAGATGACAGTATGAGTTTTTGATTGTGAAGATGTAGTTTCAAGATTTTTCGGATAGTATTTCTGTATGGTACGAGATTAGTTGAATATCGATGGGCTCAAGGGTTAGTAATAATCCTTTTCGCATGACACGAGATGTGTGGTGCAAGACAACATCTGCTGTTGTCATTCGACCGATATACAACACTGTATGATAGTACAAGACTCGATTCTCTTGCAGGTCATCTAATGTTTTCTAGTGGTATGTACCACGGCCTATGATCAAAGTTATTGAATTCAGTACCGACATCTTGTCTTGAAGGGTTATTCTGAAATAGCCAAGCGAATAGCAGTATCGAGCCGATGACCACACCCAGGCTAATACGTTTTGATACTTTACTTGTTCATTCAACTGTTGGTGGATTTTGTGTATATGGACGATCCCATGGTAACTTTCTTTTATTAGTGTCCAGGTGCTCGTTAGGCATTGTGACAGTCTCGTTCATCATACCGTTTCCTAATCCGCCAGATACCACAAAATTTCATATACAAAGACTTGATTTCCCTATATCCGGCGAGAGTGAGCTGATTGAATCCACCAACGGATTTTCTGGGAGCTCTTGGAGTATTAGTAGAACTTTGGAAGGAAAATTGTCCAGTTTCTCAACTATTGTGGCAGCAGCTCGTCAGAAAGTCTGCTTTTTCTTCATATCGCTTTGGCAAATGTTAATTGAAAACAAAGATTGAGATGGCTCTTTACATAGCATCAACATTGTTTTGCGGACATTCAAGTAATCTCCGCTGCGGAGTCCCACACCCCTTCCGTTGTCTGTCGTATATGTACATGGATTTTCTTTAAATGAATACACTTTTCAAGCTAATCAAGTCGCAAGAAATTGACGCAGTGAGCAGCGACAAAAGAGAAACGTTATGTTTTGGCTGTTGACTGGCGCCGCTCTCTTGTTGGCGGATGGTTGGGTGAAGGCAGAACAAGATGGAGACTGGTGGCCCATCGATGATCCGAACGACGATGGTGGCAATGGGACTGCACCTTTACCGCCTGGAAGTGGACCAACCCGTGAGTCAAGGTATGGGTGGAGCTGTCCTGTGTGCTGAGTAACGCCATGCTTCTAGAACGATTTGACGGTGAGTTTGTACCATATCGTCTTGGTCCATTTCGAGTCTTGTCAAGTAGCTAAAATGTGTCCCAAGGCCCTTGGTTCTCTACCCAGCTTGTGTTGTCTTTGTCAATAGGCGTCACAAGTTTTCTCGTCTTTTGTTTTTTGCGAACGAGGTGGGAAGTAGTTTATATGGGCCGAACGAAGCTCAAAGGTTTGTGGTCTTTTGCTGTAGTGGGTCAAAACATTCTTATATAGCTCAGATTTTTCTCCAACGCCGGCTCATGATCCGGATTCACAGAAGCAGTCATCAACGTCTCGTTTTCTGGGCTGGATCTTACCAACATTGAGGACAAGCGAGTACACGGTGTTGCAAACCGTTGGGCTTGATGCTGCAGTCGTGGGTCATTTATTCTGCTCGAAACCGCTATTGGAATGCCAACACGAAGTCTGTCACAGTTGTTAAACTTTTTTCGAATGGGATTTAGTCTTTTTGGTGTATCAGCACTGTTGGCGCTCCTGGTGCTCATCCCGTTAAATCTATTCGTATGTTTATGCTTCTGCTTGGAGCGCAGTGACTGATAGACGGGCAGAGAAATGGTTCAACCGATAGTGGTTCTGACCCGTCAGGTAACTTCTCATTACATGGACGGGTTTTCCCGCAGTGGCCCAATCAAATGCTCAATGCCACAACTCCGGAGCGAAAGAATAGCCTTTACGATCTACTTCTTGATCCGACCACGTCGTCGACTATCCATCTCATATTTGCCTACCTCTTTACCTTTCTCTCCATCTCCTTCTTCCATCGTAATTTCCACCGTTTTGTGCTCGCCCGCCAGGCTTTTGGTCTACAACTCATCCACTCTGTCTCGGCGCGCACAGTACTCGTTGCGAACCTACCATCTCATCTGAGAGGTGACAGGACCTTGGCAGAGTACTTTGAGTCTTGTAATTGGCCTGTCGAAAGTGTCTCCGTTTGTCGAGGGGTTCAATTGTTGGATCGTGTGCTGGACAGAAGGACAAATGCCTTGCTTAAGTTGGAGCAGGCGTGGGTTGAATGGGTTGGAAATCCTGCCAAGAATGATCAAGGATATGATCCACATTTGTACTCTGGAAAAAGCACGCCGCAAGTACAGGATGAAGCAGCAGGCGTTTCAGAGGAACATTTGGTAGATCTAGGAAATGACACAGCTTCATTATTGTCTACTGCCCCCCAAACTTATGGTGCAACCACCTCTATTCATTCCTCCACCCATGACAACGAAGCACACCCTCATTCGCATGTCCACATTCATACTACTCGCCCTCGTCCCACACTGAGACCCAGATGGTTTGGAGCCAAGGTTGACGCCATAGAGCATTGGGAGAAGAAGTATAGAGCGGCCGATGAGGAAGTAAAAGAACTGAGGAAGAAGGGGAGATTCGGTGCAACTCACGCCGCATTTGTCACTTTTGAGGATGCTCGCGATGCTGTAAATATACATCGTCTCGTTCCTTCAGCTAACAGGCCAATTATTGTAGCAAATCGCATGCCAAGTGGTTCACTATCCTCAACATTCTCAAGTGATAACTACCCCGGCTCCGGAACCGCGTGATGTGATTTGGTCTCACATCGCCATGTCACCTCGCGAATCAGAAATACGAGACTTCGTGATAATGAGTGTTATGGCTGTCCTCCTTCTGACATGGATAGGTAGGCCTTTTGTTTTCGCCACTGACGTTATGTCCTGAGACTGATCGTTTCAAAAGTGCCAGTGTCGACGTTGGCGACATTGTTGTCTTATCAGGAGATCAAGAAAGTTATGCCATGGCTCGCAAAAGTTATTGATGCTTCTCCAAGGCTAGCTACGATTGTGCAAAATTCACTACCTTTGCTGGCATTATTGACTTTCAATGGTTGCTTGCCTTTCCTTTTTGAATGTGTGTTAAACATGATAACATTGGATGGCGTAGAGGCTAATAAGCGCAAAGGGTTAAGTTACATGCAAGCCTTCAAAAGCAGAAGTGCGACAGAATATAGTTTGATGAAGAAATATCATTTATTCTTAGTGGTCTCAGTGTTATTCATATTTCTATTAACATCCACTTATTGGGCGTTAGTTAGGGATCTAGTGGATACGCCAATGAAGGTAACTTGTTCTTGATGAATGTGGTTGCGCGATCAATCGTTAACAATTCGTAGATACCGGAAAAGCTGGCTAGAGCGTTGCAAGGCTCAAATGTCAGGAATTTTATGGTGTCCTATGTAATGCTTCAGGGTATGTCTATCACTGCAGTGTCCCGATTACTGTCGCTCAAAGAGCATAGCGCTGGGTCTTATGCCGCTACAACTTCTCAACCTCGGTCCTTTATTTTCTTTGGGATTCGCTAGAGCATTCTCCACAAGGACCCCTCGCGATTATGCTGAAGCAAATGCGCCTCCCATGCTCAACTATGGCTGGGTATATCCACAGGCGTTATTGGTGTTTACGATAACTCTAGTGTTCAGTGTTATGAGTCCATTAATTCTGGTTTTTGGAGCCACTTACTTTGCGGTGGGGTGTATGTGTTCTTTCTGCAACTTCAACTTAAATCGGGTTGCATACTGATCATGGCATAGATTTGGTATTCAAATACAAACTGTTATTTAGCAAGTCTAGCCGTGAGAGCGAAAAACATTTTACTAATGGCATCTGAAGTTTACTTCAAACCTTACGAGTCTAATGGAGAAGCCTGGCGCATCACCTTTGCCCGCACTCTTTGGGCTCTGATCATATTCCAATTGTTCATGACTGGGCTTTTCTCTCTCCGACTCTATTATTACGCATCAATCGCTATGCTTCCACTAATATCATATACGCTTTGGAAAAGCTGGGTCATGTGGCGCGATTTTGGCCCTTTGAGTAAACACTTGGCAGCCAGTAGTGTATGTGAAGTTCAAAGAGGCGAAGATGTCGATGGCGTCTTGGGCGTTTTGGGTGAAGGCAGCATTAGTCGGAGTCAGAGGTCTGTTAGCTTCTCAAGGTGGCCATATAATCCTGCTATATTTATTGACATCCCTTAGTATGATTAATCATAGGCGATACGCGGTGAACGACGAAACACTTTACGTAGCACCTTCCGACTCTCGAACAGATTATTCCCAACCGCCTATGAATAACTTTTACAATGGCGTGCTCAACACCGGCCGTCGACGATATGCCCACCCTGCTCTAAGTGGTAGCTTACCAACCCCCTGGCTACCCGCTATAAGTGACAAGCATGTCCAGGATAACGGAAGAGGAACCAAAAGTGTTGTTTTAAGTCTCAGAAGAAAAGTCGTCAAACGTCTCAGAGGGGATAGGTGGGGTGCTGGTGAAGGTAGGGAATCAGAGTCAGCGAGCTTAGATGCAAGTCGACAGACCCTTGTTCCGGAAAGTTGGTCTCAAGGAGCTGATGTCAACGACCACAATTCCTCTCATCCAGCGCAAACGGACTCAATGCCCTCGTATTCTACATCGAGTCTGCCGGCAAATCCATGGGGCGATCCTTCGCCATCCCCTTCAGCTTTACAACCTAAGAATCGAACAAACCCACTCAAAAAGAGGAAGTCAGGGGAAATAGAGAGCATAATTGTCTTACCGGAAGGAAGTAATGTGTGGGAGGACGATGAGCAAGGAGACGAGCCTGAGTCTCCTGTCAGTTTTTCTTTGCGTTGACATAGAGTGACTGCTGACAAAAGCTTTGAAGTCAACATATTACCATGCTTCTACACGAAGAACTTTAAGCAGTGGAGAATCGGGTAATGCAAAGCAAAAAAGTAGCGTACCAAAAACTGGAGGTCCATGGTAATGATTCATCGTTCATCGTTTATCATCTATTGATAGAGTTTATGATTGTGTTATAATATTTGTGGGCGATTCAATTGTTACATCCAACAATATAAAACTACAGCAAGTGGTTTTTATTCCTTTTTCTTTTCATCGTTTTTGTCAGCATACTTGAGCAGTGCTTCTCGCGGCTATTCAGAAGTATCAGCGAATCTCTTTCACTCCAATTAATATAAACTGCCTCACATCTTCGAAGCCGACAGTATCTGGGTACAACGAATGCACCAAGCTTTGCGTCTCGCTCGCACCCAACCTTCCTCCCCGTCCGGCACCATAGACAGGCTCCATAGGCCTCATCTTCTTTGCCTTCTTCTCTTTTTGGTGTAACGATTCCCTATAGCCTTGATCTTGATACATCGGTAAAGCATCAGGAGTGAAGATGACTGGTTTGAGGTCGACGGTAGAGAATGATGGGTCCCTAGCGGTTGTCTTTGGGAGCTTGGCGAGAGGAAGGAGAGCACCATGGATAGATAGATGAGGGGAGTACAGAATATGTAAGGCACCTGTAGATAGTGACGCGAAGATCTATACTCTGCGTCAGAAGTATCCGTCATGGGACGTCTGGAAAAATGATATAAAAAGCGTACTTGGTTGATTTTTGAGTGCCAAAGAACCCTGACAACACTCCCCTCGCCAATGATCACTCTCCTTTCCTCTTCCAACGTCGCACTATTCAAGAAAACTACACTTCCCTTCTGACCCTTTGGTACAGATGTACCAGAAAGAATCTGTTTATCATCGGGGGAGAATACAATGTTGGTATCAGGATAGTCATTTTTCAGGTCGGAAGCAACAGCTATGGACTTGCGAATCTGGCGAATATCCCACACTGTTGCGAGTCAGTCTAATGAAGCAGAATCATAATAAAGGAAAGCAGAACTCACATTTAACAGTATGATCTCCCCCACGGGTAGCAACTCTTGTCCCGTCTCGTGAAAACACCACGCCAGTTGTTTCTGTATTTTTTTCGTGAGCAGTCTCACAAGTGTATTTTGGTCTTGCAAAATTCGAAGATGTATCCCAAACATGCAGGGTTCCATCCAGACATACTATTCAGAGCCTCAGTATTTGCTGTTTTGTTTCTCAAAAAGATTGTAAAAGCTCACCTCCAGCAATCCATTTCCCATCCGGACTCCAAGCGCACGCTGTCACCTTAGTTTTTGCGCCTCGTTCTTTGGACTTGACGACAATTACTTGTTTCTGTTTACGTCTATTGGTGATGTCCCATATTCTACATGATAGCTATTATAAAGGTGTTGAAAATGAAAGACAAAAGTGATCTACCTGAGCGTTGAGTCATTTGAACAAGTGAGGAATAGGGATTTATCAGTGGGATGCCAGGCGCCACCAGTGATTTCGGCAATGTGGCCGCTAAAATGGTATCAGCTAGAGTTCATAGCGCCTGAATGGAATGAACAGAAGTACTTTGTGTTCCGCATGTCTCTCAAGTATACATCGCCTTTGTTAAATTCAATTTCATCCTCTCCATCACGATTGAAAATTTTTGGATAAAAAGTACCAGAAATCACGAGAAGTTGTTGTCCATTAG
The DNA here is from genome assembly GCF_001720195.1 of Cryptococcus depauperatus CBS 7841. Lineage (NCBI taxonomy): Eukaryota > Fungi > Basidiomycota > Tremellomycetes > Tremellales > Cryptococcaceae > Cryptococcus > Cryptococcus depauperatus. The sequence continues at coordinate 70,872 of NC_089472.1, read as the reverse complement.
GAGAGTATGACAAGTCATGTACCTGCAGACGTGAACGCATCAACACATCAAAGCGAATGCAGACAAGGGTATCCGACTATAACACCCGACAAGAAGATCCTTAACTTACATAGTAGTTCCCATTGGCCTCAAAACTCTTGAAAGGTTTCAATCTGTGATCCATTCCACCAAAGTCCCAAAGCTTTGTATCATAATCGTGAGAGCCGGTGGCTATTCTAGCACCGGATGGGTCCACAGCCAATGCAGAAACAACCTGGGATAGCTGTCAACCTTTGATCAATGAAGACGAGACAATTTGTTACTTTTGTGTGATCTTTAAGTACAATTTCATGGCTAATGGGCAATTGATCCACCTCTTCCTCTTGGTTTTCTTGATCTTCATCTTGACTATCATCTTCTGCCTTTCTCTTCCCAGTATTTGTCCATTGATCAAGGTTGTCTTGACCATCCAGGCTTTTTCCTTTTTGTTCATCTGTGGTTTCAGAAACTGAGGTGATAACTGCTGTTGAAGCATCCTGATTTGGTATCTCTTTTTCCTCACTTCTGATTGAAGGTTGTGAATCTGTTGGCTGTAGGTTGCTTTAGTTATAGTCTTGAATCGATTCTTGCGAAGCTCACAGCTGTTCGCTTTGTGTTTTCAACTTTTGCTTTAAGACTTGTATTCCCTTTGTTGAGTTTTTTGCCAAAACTCATGGGCAAGTCAAAGCCTTCCATATTTTTCTATCTTTTTCTTTTCTTTGATACTCAAAAAACAATTGAAGAAATGTGAATAGTGATGTTATTAGAAATGGCTACTTGTAGGAACATGAAATCTGGGCCTCCACTTTTCAATAGGCACGATGTGCGTAAGTAATTGCGATGTAATGAATGTTGTATTTTACATTCGCTATAAACAGCGTCAAAGCTAGAATACACCTAGGTATTTGATAATGAAATTGCAAGGGCACAATGCATTCACAACACCCCGCGTAATACTGTCAATGAATGGCCACAACCCGTTACTGCAGCTAATCTTGCGTCTGCCACAATCCGTAAGACCTTCCCGGAGTGGTCTGCCAAAGCCTGATTGTTCCATCCTCACTCCCACTAGCATACAGCTCGCCATCAGGGCTATAACTTGCACAGAGGACAGGTCCGTGATGACCTTTGTACACTTCACGTTCTTTACCTGAATCAAGATCATATACCCGGACCCATGGATCGTTCGTAGATCCCGCAACGAAACGATCTCGAAGGAACGGATGAAGAGAAGCAGATGTTGGAGAATGGGGAAGAGAGATAGTTACTGGTGGGTGTTGACTATCTGAATCAGCTTTGTCTCGTTTTCATATAAACGCTTACCGAAGAATATCAAGGAAATGGACATTTTTGCCAGCTGTGACACTTAGGGTGCCACCCCCGTGTGCCAACTCCATGCTCCCAATGGGTTCTTTCAGATCAAGGTTGCCAACTTCGCTCAATGTCCTTAAATCCCACCAACGCACTTTGCCATCTTCTGAAGCGGAAACGCCTACAGTGCCCGAGCCAGATTCATCCCACACAAGCGAACGGATAATACCATCACATGAGGGTCCTTCTGGTTTGCCAAGTATCAGTGGCGAAGCATCGGGACGGTTGAGGTCAAACAATCTGATCTTTTTTTCATGACCACCCTATGACTGTTTTAGCCCTAGTAAGAAAATTCAGAGACAGTTAAGTTACAGTCAAGAGATATTGAGGAGTGACTTGGGGGTTCAAAGCGACTGTTCTGACAATGTGACTGTGCGAGAAAGTGTGCAATGTTTCACCAGTATAGGTGTCCCAAATCTTCCTATACAAATTGTCAGGAATGAACAGAGAGCGCTTGACACGAACGCAGTGAAATCAGCAGAGCCAGTGACAGCACGAGAGGTATCTAAAGATATTTTAGATGACCACACAGCACCTTTATGGCCTGTACTACTATATCAGCCACCAGTGGATCTTTAACAAAGTAGTAATCTACCAAGGAAGGTGCCGATCCAATCTCCAAGCCAGTTTCGAAGCATGGGATTGCCATCCTTGCACGCGGAGATCAAAAGATACGTCCCATCGTCCAAGCTAGGGATCACAGTTAGTAAACAATGGCTAAATAATCAGAAAACCCACAGATTAGAAAACTGAAGATGAGTTACTGGTCGCGTATGACCAGAACAGAGAAGCGGCTGGACTTTGATTTGATCTGGAACAGCAGCCTGAGAAGCTTGACCCTGTTGCTGCTGAGGTTGTTGAAGCGGTGGCGCTGACCTTGGTTGCCCTTGTGCCACGAGCTGTTTGGTAGACGCTTGTGCGTAGCCTTGCTGAGGGTGCGAAGGGGCAAAGTGGGCAGGAGAAGGAGTGGAAGTGAGTGAGTGAGGGAGAGAGGTATATCCGTTACTATAGGGCTGCATTTCTTACGCTTGGCATTGAGATGACAGAGATTAACAGTGGTTAAGGGAGATATGTGCAGCCTTCAAGGTTCTGCTCAATTAGGTGGCAATTTGTCGAATGCTTCCACCTATATGAATGAATATAGTGAGTCTTTTGAATATGCGACCAAAAGGGAAGAATGGACGTGGCGGGAACGTTAAAAATTGAAAAAGAAAACAAACACAAGTTGGCAGCGGGCAGCGATGAGTCTAGGGCGAAGAGGTCGAAGAAAAGCAGGGGAAAAACGGAAGTAGAAGGAAGAAAAGAAACGAAGAGAAGATAAATAGGTAATTGTGAACGTGAAAACGTAAACACGCACACAAGTAGTAGGCATCATTGCCACATCGCTTAAATGCCGAATAACTCCGTCCTTCTCTATCTCCTTGCAATACTTTGAACCGTTTGCGACTTATCAACTCATCCGACTCCGTCTTTCAAAATGAAGCTCGTCAGGTATGTACATCGACGGTCCAACGTATGGATACTGTACTTAATGTCATCAGGTTTTTGATGAAGCTCAATAACGAGACGGTCACGATCGAGCTCAAAAATGGTTCAGTTATTCACGGCACAATCACTTGTGCGCGCGTTCCCAACTTATTACATCCATGTCAGTGCTAACATTTTCCAATCAGCTGTGGATCCTCAAATGAACACCCACCTCAAATCTATCAAGCTTACCCTTCGCTCTCAGCCACCATCCCAACCGCCTCTCTCTCTGGACTCTATCGCTATTCGAGGCAACAACATCAGATACTTTATTCTTCCTGACTCCCTGCCTCTGGATACGCTCTTAGTGGATGACGCGCCGAAGCCAAAGAAAAAGAAGGATGGCGCAGCTGCTAAAGTTAGAGGCGCAGCTAGAGGTGCAAGAGGGGTGAGAGGTAGGGGAGGTCCTAGAGGCGGAGGAAGGGGACGAGGCTTTTAGGTGAATGTAAGAGGGGAAAACGAGAAAAGTCTTGTGACTTGACCTTTGGCATTGGCATGCAGATATTAGTGTATGACGGTTGGCTGACTATTTTGAATTCGTTTTTATGGAACTCCATCGTGATTGACTAGACGACTCGAATTTCCTCGCTTCTTATAGGGATGTTGTCTGGAAAAACCTTCCAGGTTCAAGTGCATGCATCCATGCTCAGTCTGAGTTGCGAAAATTCTAAATATGCAAGAAGTAAAATTTAAAAAAGAAAATAAACCCTACAACATCCAGGATTCCTTTGTGGTCTCCCACTCTGGTAATAACTACGCGCTCCCTTACTTAACATCAAAGATCGGAAGCGTATTGATGCTTAAACAAAACTATGGTTGGAGATACTAATATTCTCTAATTGACAAGTATAATCTGTCCCAAATACCAACACCAACCTTGTCTTTTTTCGAAAGCTCATTCTTCAAAAACTCTTTTATAATCGTATATCCGAGCATTGAAATGTCTGTGCAATCAAGAGAACAACTCAATGATGGACATGATAGTTCTGGAGAGCGACACGCAGAAGAGGAGAACCTAGAGGATACTGCTGGAGACACTCATTCACAGTTACAAAACTCTGACCAGACCCCTGCTCATCAACTTCTCAAGCGAAGACCTCCGCCACCCCAAAGAGGCATTCTAAAGCCACCGCCTCCACCATCCAAACCAACTTTTGGAAATCGTCTAAGGGATATTGTGGGTGGAGCTGTCAATACTACGGCAAAGCTATTCGATGGGCCAGACGACACAGCGGGAGCTAGGTCTTCTGGACGAGAAGCTGAAGCAGCGCCACCCACAGCTTCGTCGTCGAGAATGTCTGCAGGAGTTGAGGGAAGTCAGGCAAGCCAGCGAGGTGGACTGTCTAGTTTTGGTGGCAGGCTGGCTCTTGGTTTCAACCGTTTTGTCCAACCTCAATCTCAGCAAACACTTACGCCCAATTTCCTCTCAGTCTCGCGGCAAACATCACCTTCATCGCGCTCTGCAGTACTTTCTGAGATGAGTCCGGCATCAGTGATAGACGACGAAGGTGGAAAGCCTCTCAAAAAGGCTGCATTTGTGCTGCCCAGTTTGAGTATAACTTATCCAATCTCATCGTCCTGTGAACCTTGGTCACAAAAAGTCGTTGAAGACCGTCAACGTGTGCGTATCTTCTTTATTTGCTGTTGGATAATATTAATCAGAAGACCAGGTTGAGGATACACATCGACAGTTGCTATCTACCAGTGTTGGTCCAGAATATTGGACACCTCAACGACTCATCTCACTTTACGAGACGGCTTGTCGTGGGAGAGAAGAGAAGCCTAGAATAGGCATTCTTCGTGCCCTAGAGGCAAGTCTGTCGTTGGTCTGCGTCGTATATAGCCCCTAACATCATCGGTTTTGTTACAGTCCATGCCGCCTGCACCTAAACCACGAATCCTTCATCTCATTCTTCAACCTGTTACGCCTCATTCTATCGGCCATCCTTTCGAAGCCCCGCAGCAACGTCTTGAAATCCCTCTCACACGCTTCTCTGCTCTTGCCCTTTCTGATGTTCTTTCTCTGCATATTGGTTTGACAAGCTTGGCTTTGGAAGAAGGTGCAATAGAAAGTGAGGATGCGTTGAAAGCTATTCTTCATGGTCTTTTGGTCAGCGGAGGGCTGACGGCTCTGAGTTTGAAGGGCTGTAGAAAGGTAAAAAGCGGGGGATGGAGAATGGTGGCTGTGTTTTTGAGAAAGGTTGGTCAGCCTTTGATTTGCTTCACATTGATAAAACGGAAAACTGATGAATAATGGCTAGGCTCATACTTTGAAATCCCTTGATCTCTCTGAAACTACCTGGGACAAAAAATCTATCGAGTACTTGTGCCGATCCCTCAGCTTGTCATCTGTTTCATGTGGTACATCACCACAAGCACCAGATTCACGGCCAATCTCGCCTCTACATTTCCATCATAGGACTGCATCCCCATCACCAACAAAACATCAATTAGAACCAGATAGCTCCTTAGATTCCAAAAACTCACAATCGGAAATTGAAGGGATCTCACAACACGATATTGATCCTAAACAGGACAAGACAGTGCAAGACGTCTTGAGTAAAGATGTTAATGATGCTCATTTTAAAGAGAGCGAACGGGATCCCTACGGGTTTTTCATTCCATCTGCACCTCTTCTCAAGCCTCTGTCACCAGTCTCCCCCCAACACACTCACCTATTTACCCTCCGTCTTGACGCTTGCGGTCTGGGCACCAAGCTCCCTCTATTGGAAACTCTTGCTCATGCTGTTCGTTCGTCCAATTTACGAAATCTGAGTCTACGTAAGAACAAGATAGGTGTGGCGGGCGGTGTGGCGGTGGCGCTCATATTGAGAGATTGGCCTGATGGGGCCATGTCGCAGCTCAGGAGTCTGATCGGCTTGGAAGGATTAAATGGAATGAGCGCATCTTCTAGCGACACATTGTCGTATCTTTCGAATACTTCGGGCGTCATCGGTGCGAGTACCACAGGAGAAAAGTCACAGTATGCGCCTAAAGTTAAGGAGTCTCATACAGTCAACTCAACATCAAATACAGCTCCTGCATCAAACGTTTCACTATCCAAAACTTCCACCCAATTAAAAGAGTTCCAAGCCGAAAAGGATTTGCCTCCAACACCGGCGTCAACAGTTTTAGAATCAGGCTCTACGCCAAAGATGACACAAGCAGGAGCAACTAGTATGGCCTTAGCAAAAAGTGTGAAGGCCTTGGAAGGTGTAGAGAGAATAGGAAAACTTGTAACGCTCGATCTCAAAGGCAATGAACTCAAGGTGAGGGCTCCACCTTATTAAGTGACGAGACTGACCAGATTGATAGACTGGAGTCTCATACATTGCTCAAGTGCTCAAGCGTAACCGTACCTTAAAAATTCTCAATCTGTGTTCAAATTCCATCCCATCTAGCAGTCTGACATTATTAGCTGAGAGCTTGAAGTACAATACTACTCTTGAAACACTTGACCTTTCGCAAAACCCATGTGTGACACCTTCATCTGTTCTTTCTTTACGTGTACCTCTTAGCATAAACAAGTCGCTCAAACGACTATTCCTTAGAGAAACAGGTGTCAATGACGAAGGTGCGGTCGGATTAGCAGAATGTCTTGACGGATCGCAAAGCTTGTTACATCTTGATCTCACTGAGAATTCCATTGGCAGAGCTGGAATTTTGGCACTGAGCAAAAGTCTAACGAAGAACACAACATTGAGATGCTTGGATTTATCTCAATCAGCGAGAATATCTCTCCATCTGACCGACTTGTTGCATGAAATTTTGCACTACTGCATACGTAATACCGAACTTGCCGCCAGTCTTGCCCAACAAACGGGAACTAGCAATAGCGAGAACACCAGGTTAGCTGAGATTTGGAAGCCTATCAAACAATCTTTACTCGTTAAGGATTTAAAAAAGGTAGAGGAACAGAAAAAAGAAAAGGAAAGAGAAAGAGTTATTAAAAGTCCTGAGGGGAGAGCAAGAAAATATGTCTACACGCTCTCGGTGGAAAGGGTTATAGAAGAGAGTGTGAGGGTCTCAAATCTTCTGCAAGATTGGTTCAACGTGAGGGAAGTCTGGACATCTGCTGGGGAAAACAAGAATGACATTGCCGAAAAACTTGATCGGCTGTACCTTACATGCACTGACTTTGCAACACTCTATCATCATGGTCGAGTGCTTAACGAGAGATTAATGGAGATCATCCAAGGAACGAGTGAAACAGAGAAGATGGAAGAGCTGTTGGAATTGAATGATGTTTTAAGAAGTCGGGTGGAGTTTGGAGAGACATTTGATCCTCCAAAGAGACGGGTCAGACGAGTGCTGCTGCCCTCAGAAATCGTACCCACTTTGTCTTCTTCCAGCCTTGAGGAGCCTCGACAACATCTCTCACCGTCACCATCCTATTCAGGATCTCCACGCACCTCATACCAATCCGCTTATAATCACGCAAAGGTCTCAAGTCTAGAGATATCTTCTCCAAACTTTTCAATAGGTGATTCGGATAATGACTCTGATGCGGAAGAACTCGATGTCGGCTCATTAGCTCGTCGTTCTCATTCAACTAGAGCTACATCTGTGTCTGCCTTTTCTATCGATGAAATCGCCACGGATATGACGAAAAAGGGACCGAAGAATGATGAACCGGATTCTGCATTGCCTGATGAGAGCATGCAGAGAGAGATTGAGAGAGGGTTGATGGAAGCTCAAGAAAACATGAAATTCCCACCTGTGTCTTCTCTCACTCTAGACGCTCAAAATCTATCTCAAGTACAGGAAACGACTGGCAAGGAATTGATTTCGCCTGTGGAGAAAACGAGCAGAATGTGGCTTGAAGAAGAAGGAGAGATCTTTAGAAAAGGCGTTAAACTCGGTGTGGTCGATGATCTCGAGCACGAAGTAGGGAAAGCAGGTGAGGGAGTCAGTGGCGAAGAATTGAAACAAGAAGTGTGCCCTTTCTTTTTTCAACTCAGCGACTCAGAAAAGGCTTACAAAACCCGCAGATCCTCAAAACCCCAGTGGTACGGACAACGAAGCGAGTTATACCTGTTGAAGAGGGGGGGGATCGAGGTGAGAATGACGAAGACTTTAAGGACGAGGTAATTGAGAAAGAGAAGGGTGATTCGGATTGAAATATGTAAGACTCTCTCGGTAGCAAAATACCTGCAGCGCTGAAATAGTTTTGACAAAGCAATGGACACTGAAATATTGTCAAAGTTGTACCATACAGAAGACGACTAGCTTATGTGGGCATTCAAATTTATTTATTTTTTGCTCCTAACGAATCATGATGATGCATGACCTTTGGTAGATATTGCTTGCATAGTGCATCTCTCCTCACTTTTGCAATCGCATCTAGAATCCATTTCTATCCATCCACCGTTCTACCTCTATTCTTGCCTTTTCATCCAACTCCTCTTTCAAGTCATCTGTCACGATCAGGTTCACACTTTTTCCCTTGTCAGCTTTTCGCATTGCCCAAACGCTCTTATGTAGATCATTCTCTGCATATTCCCTGACCAACCTATTGCTCGTCGATAGCTCATTCATACGTTCTGCTGAAGTGATGAGCAAGATTGGGAAAAGGGGCTCGTATTTGAACTTTGGCCATTGCCATCCATTTTCACTCCCTATCTTCTTCGTTCTCGCATCCCGGGTATCATCATCTGGAAGGGGATCAAGAAGGACCAAGCCACTGGCAGGAAAATCTTCGATATAAGCTTGGGCAAGAAGAGTCGATTTTCCTTGGGCAATAATGATGGGTGGGAAGGGGATAGCAGAGAGACGAATTTGGGAGGAGAGGGCCATAGACATCTGCACAAAAGTATTTTCAGAAGAGAGTGGAGCCGTAATATCTATTTCAATGGCAGTATAACCTTTTTCTGCAAACATGCCTGACCAATCTCTCCACCTTGAATTTATCAATAGGTGCATCTCAAAAGGCAAAAAGAGAGCAGAAACTCACTCTCCATCTTCCTCTCCTCCCAATCCTCTTGCTCTCAAGAATATTAATGGCCAAGGGCTCTCCCTTGGTGCCGCTGAACTTGGTTTTCTGAAAAGATACTTTGTACATTCTGCGTCCGACATTGACTTAGATGTGCTGCTGAAAAACGATGAAGAGCGGAGAGGAAGAACAGCAGAGAATCCCAATGAGAGAAGTAATGGCCGATAATTCTTGAAGATATGGTGAGCTTGGGTGTGTGATATTGGCATAATGGAATGTAAAAAGATGTAAAAAAAAGAGAGAAAGAAAAATGAAGGAGATGAATAGGTTACTACCAGTGATGTCATAATAAACATTTGTAATATGTTATTGGAATATTGCAAACAATCTATTATCTACATGGCAATGTACTTGGGATGGAACATCCAGGACATTTACAGGATTCTATGATACACTTGTTTTGTAAAGCAATATGACGGATCTCTCCATACTCTACAGCCTTGCCACCAACGCCGGCAATTGTCCTTCAAAACTCAGCAAAGTCCTTCCAATAAGATAATTAAACTTACTCATACAAACATCTCAAGACCTGAGACCCTCTGATTTCTTCAAGACATCATTGTCGAGTTTGCTGTTCTCCTTGCTGTGGACACCTTGATCTTCCTCTTTACTCTTGAGGTCCACCTCTCTCGCGTCTATGCTCTGTAGAGCACTCCCAGGTATTAGCTCTCCCGGTATCGTTGTTACATCATCTTTTGCTAGCCCTTCGAAAAATTCATCCATGTTGAAATCACTCTCGCCCTTTATCCCTTCCTCCATTCCCACAGGCACGGTGCTCGGATCAGAATTCGAGCTTACGCCAGTATGACTATCAATAGGCAGATTCAGGCCCATCGAGCGCACAAGGTCATCGATACCTTCTTGCAAGATATCTGCTTCTCTGGAGACATTGTTTGCACACTGATACGAATTGAAAAAGTCAGGATTTTGTTGCAAGAGCTCAGGTTGGGACGGCAATGTTTGGTTGTTAGAGGGAGTATGGGGTAGTGGAGAGAAGAGAGCAAGAGTTGGGTCGTCGCGATCCCCCATCTCAATACCTATACCATCAGACAACCCACTAGAGTTATTCGCGAATGTATTACCAGATCGCCGAGGGGTAGACATAAGGCTAAGGGCTTGGCCTTGTGTCGATGAGGAGAGTGAATTCAAGAACATTTGTGCGGCAGCTGGATTCTGTAAAAGTTGACCAATGGTGGTTTGCAATAGACTAGGATCTATATTGTATGCCGCTGCCGCACTTTCCGCGCTTCCAGGACTAAGAAGAGGTTGATGTTGATAAGCCCCGTAAGGAGCCAGGGCGTTGGATGAAGTTGGAAGAAGATGGTCAGTATTTGATAAGGGAGGAGCATTGGTGCCCAAAGTAAGATCATTTTTGTTGTCATTGAGACTGTACGGCGTGACTGATGATTGCTGTAGGGAAGGTAGCGGTGAATCCTCAGAAGGAAGAGTCTGGAAGCGGGTCTCCTCTGAGAGCGAACGAGATGAGTGTGATGGGCGTGGGTACTGTGAGCCTGATTAAACCATCGTATGAGCACCAATCAATATTACCAGTATCAGGACCGACTAATTTCAACCAACTGGTCATCATCCTCGTCCGCTTTACCTTCAATCATTCTGTCCAATCCCACTCTCCTTCGTTTCTTAGCACTTCCAGTCCCTAGATCCTCTTCTTCGTGGCTCCCTTCTTTAGGCCGTCCACCTACCCCTCGTCTCATTGCCTCTTTCAGGCCTTTTAAGCCTTCGCCTTCGGTACCAAATAACCGCTCCAGAAAAGAAACAATGAGATCAATTGTTTCTTCATGCTTACGTTGCTTTTCCTGGGTTTCATATGCCTGTCTCCAGAGAGCCTCGTTGGATGCTTGAAGCTTGCGGAGGTCGGTTGAGATATTGGCCTGAGTTTGGCGAATTGCAGCAATACCGCTATGAATTGCTTGTAAATCGACGTTACCTCCTGGAATGAGCTGTCCGGCTTCACCTTCCGACGTCCCGTCAGTGATTAAATATTTTCCGCCCACCGCTGTTTTGCTCATATCCGTAGATGTCGATGCTTGGGTTGTAGATGCTGATCGAGTGTTGACTGCACCTGGTAAACCAGAAGGAGGCCGGTTGTTTTTACGAGTGACCTTTGCAAGCAGCTGTGGTTGATTACGCTTGAAATAAGGATTAGCGAATTCCCATAGTTCTAGAGGCGTCTCATTTTTGAGTGCTCCAGATTGAAGGTGAGGTACTTTATCTACATAACATTGGCCTTTTCACATTTTCCGCCCAACGAAACTTACGAAAACCGTACCTGCGAGAATATCAACTTGAGTTCATAGATAACACGAAAACTTACATATTCAATTGACGAACAAAGCTGGAAAAATTTGAATGTTTAAACCATCTAGGCAGCAATTCCCTTCCAAAATGCTCAGCATTGGGTACTAACTGCTACATTAGATTGAATTTTTCACATGAAATCTGACCCACCAAAGAACGAGTCACCATTCTTGCCCCAGTAGATAAGCTCGTCTACTTCCGGATCGCTGACCATTGTGTATAGTTTGTTGAGGAAAGCAGGTACTTTTAGTATCTCTCCATTCTCTTCTACGCTGAGACCTGGTTTTGTTATTGCAAGGGAGGAGTTTGGCGGCAGAGTTGCAAGCGTTTTGAGAGGTGATGGATGCTCAGATGGTGAAGGCGACGAGCGATTTGATGATGAATTAGATGGTCCTGCAATTGCATAAAGATTTGTTGTCATTTTTGTAGTGGTTTAGAAAAAGATAAAAATACAGTAAAGAGATTGTAGGTCTTAGTTGATTGGGACGCCTATTTAGGTATCTGCAACAATAAAATAGGCTCGCAATGAAGTGGAGGTTCTTTATTGTGAATAAGCTGTCATGAATAATACTCGTAATTAGAATGCACACTCTGTACGAAAAGGTCACAATAATGCAATCCGAGTTGCATTCCTATTTATTGCCTATATTCCATGCAATCATTCCAACGTTATGACAAGGTGTTCCCTTGATCTATTCACTTTTGAATCAGGTCAAGTTGTACTCTCTAAAAGCGGTAACAATGGATCAACCTTGCAGCATTGATCATTACTGCAGGGGTGATGTGAGAACGAGACTTCTGGTTTCACATGTGCGGCGGGGATAAAGATACGTTCAGATGGGCATGGAGGATGCTGGATATACCGTTTGGAGTTAGTCCGAAATGCAAACCGCCACCGTTATTCGTACATTCTAATCTTCTTAAACATCTTGGTGCAACAGGTTTGGGACGAGGCGATTTGTTTACACATATTGTAAGTCTCCTAACGCATTCTGTTGTTTCACATTGGTTTTTTCTTGCTCAGCGCTGCATTTCGAATAATACAGCTTCGTCTGCCATCCTCAACTACGCTCACGCATTTGTATATCAGATCGAGACGTTTTCAACGGACAAGGAAGAAGGAGGGATATTCGATGGGTCTGAGGAAATGTGGCTGGAAGGAGGTAGAATTGGTGGTTGGTAAGCTTAACAGAGAAAGAGGGAGGGTATTTTGGATCAATAGAAACGTTGGCCCTGGCAAATAGAGAGCTCAAGAACGACAACTAAGTATTGTAATTGGTTCATTTGTAACCATTGTTTCTTGCCATTTAGCGACACATGACAAGGTTTTAGTCGTATACAGTAGATCAGACAAATCGCTAGATACTTGCTTATCAATGTGTCTCTCCTAAACTACGTTTTTTTGTATATTCTTAGGTCTCAATACACACTTTCATAACAAACATTGGGCTTTTCCTGTTGTACTGTCAAGATATACATCAAATCAAGTACATCTATGGCTTCATCTGTTCGTTTGCCAATAGCCAATCCTCCATTCTTTTAAATAAATAAAGCTCTCTTCTTGACAATGCTCAATAGGCTTCTAAGCAACAAACATTAAGCTTGTGTCAATTGCTATGATAATACAGCCGTCAGTTATTGACATTTGGGGCAAAGAAGATTCAGAGGTGACTTTGGTCGTAACGGTCGTCTTCAATAGCATCGTCGAAAATGTGATTCAGACTTACGGTGACAAGCGCTTAACTGCGGTTTTTGGGTATATTTACCCTTCATCTCTTCTCTGATAGAGTTGAGCAATTGAATATAAGTCTGTTGCGGATTTTTGTTGAGAGCTGCGATAAAAGCATATGACATAGCTCCTGTGGCCTTACCCGCTTCTTGGGTATCAGCACTCTGTAACACAATCAGCCAACAGCTTTTGTAAGAGAGGAACAAGGAAACGTACAGTCTGGTCATCACGGCATCCGGCCCACATGATAACATCTGCAGGACTGGTTTTCGTCTGTTTTGTCTTTTCGTCTGCCTGCTTCGCTTCCCAAACTTGTTTAGCAGCACCAAAGAGAGATGACATAATTCCGCCGGTGTCTCCTTTCAAAATGTCCATGCCTGTAGACAAGAGACCTTGAGATGCTTCAGCCATAAGATCCGGTTCTTTTATGGTACCGTTGATAGAGTACTGCATTCAAAGCCGACAGTGAATATCAATCATCTAGCTGAACTAGGATATACGTACGACATAAGGTAGATCCATGACAGTGGCACTGTGGCAAGAGTCAAAGATTGCTGTCAACCTACAGCCAGCTGGAAGAGGAGTTACAAGAAGTTCGTGACTGTTCTTCATCAATACACACACTCTTTGTCATCCAAACAAAGGCTCACATATCATCATCAATCAGAAGGCCAGCAGATTCATAATCGACCGGACAGATTGCTGGAAAAGGTAGGTTATTTTTCAAAACAATTCACTATACACACCTTCATCGTCATCATCTACCTCATCACCGTTGACGTCTTCTGTCTGTGTTCCGTGGCCCGAGCTACCGTTCTGGTTACTCAACCGAATCATTGGGTGGGCATTGTCATGACGTACTAGTGGAAGAACAAGGCATCGTCCCTCTCAGCGCCGCTGACCAACCATTTCATTGCTCGGATGATGTTATCCCGAGTAGGCATTGTCCGAGGATCGTTCATGTCATCTGTCAGAATGACAATGTTTTCTGGACGGTAACCATAATTGGCAGTAATGAATTTTTGAACGTTATGTACATCATTGATACATCCAGCAAGCTCAGCAGAGGAGCCAAAGTAGTTGACACCGATGAGAAGAGCCTTGCGTTTGCCGACACCTAGAACCAAGTGAGCAATATGAACTCATTCTGACCAACAAACATACACTGGGAGTATTCAAAATAGGCCTGCGCAACTTCGCCAGTCTTAGGATCTGTAAATTGTGGACCGTAATGCTGAACTTTGCGCTGTCCACTATCACCGTAATTATAATTGGCATTGGGGTAGGGATGAGGCTGTTGAGCATTGAAAGGGGCAGGAGCTACATATCCAGCGGCTCTGCCAATTCATCAGTAAACCGAAATCGAAGGTTTTATGCGACTTACGTAGGCTCATACTGCTGAGGAGGTGGGCCGGTGGGATAATCATAACCTGCTTCTCTATACCCATTGTTGCCATAGCCTTGTTGGTAGTCTTGGTTCTGATTGTGATTGCAATTGTTCTGAGGATATCCACCATATCCATCCGCGTATCTGCACATAAGCATCAACATAACCCAACAAAACATACTGGTTGCCCCCATTCTGCCCACGATACCCAGTATCTGCAGCCCGGTTCTGACCATGTCCACCTCCGCCGCCCATAAGATTACCCATCATACCGGTGACCCTACATGGCTGTGTTAGTCTCCATCGACAACATTCACAACACATCTCTCAATATCGGCGAATAAATAAACAAGAAGACAAAACTTGCATTCCTATGGCAGCTGCATTGCCAAGTCCTCCCAAACTAAATATACACGTTGTCATTAGCTAACCCAGCCTCACCCTGGAGAAGTTTAAATGCGTACCCCTCGGAGAACTCTTGGCGACCTCGGCCATACTTTTCTTCCTCTTGCCCTCGGTAGCTTTTCTCAGAACCAGAACGTGAATGGCGGCTTCTTTCACTGCTACTGTCGCTGGATGAGCTGGACTTGTGGTCACTGCGTGCTGGAGAACGTGGCTCTGAATAGCGATCCTCGTTCAAGCCAGAGTCGCGCTCTTCATAGTATCCCTCGTCGCTGTAATCAGACATTTTGCAGAAAGTCAAGACAGAATGAAAAGAAAAGAATGAAATGAAATTGATCCAAAAGTCAAAGTAAATGGATTACACAGCTCAAAGGAGGGTGCCAAGGATAATGGAATCCGCTGAAATCTGTCACTTTGTGGCGACATCTTGCCATGCATGCAAGGGTGTGCAACGCATCAGATTAAATGTACTTGAAATGGGTAATTATGGTAATAGAAGATGTTGTTAGTTGTATTAGAGATGTATTTCTAATCAACAATTGTTATATCAGTCGCGATGACAGGGATGGACCGACAGACATTGAGGTCACGTGATTTTGCTGCTATGACGTAGAGAATTGTACGGCCGTTCCATTTTGTCTTTCACATTTCCATTTCTTCAACTAAATCATCAACATGTCGAGTTACGATTCATTCCCAGGCGAAATGATATCTCAAGCCCAATTCAGGCAGTCCATGAAGCTGGTTAGGCTGCAGATTGCTGTGCCTATTTCGGGTAGGTAGATATTAGTTGGAGGATGTGGCAGAGGCTAACTCTTTGTGGAGTGCTTGTAGCGGCGGGGACGAATTTGGTCTGCGCCTTGGCTCTCAAGCCTGGGCTGGGTATGTGTCTGCAATGACGAAAGGTGTATGTCTAATGGGATGGCGAAGCCGGCATCAATGCCCTCTATCCCACACTACTTACGCCCAACGTATTTATGATTGAGCTTTACTGGGCTCTATTGTTTATTCTTGAAGGTGTGCGCGATCTGTTTCTTGGTTTCTTATGCTGATGATTTGCCTAGTCGGGTTCTGTCTTGTTCTCTTGACTGCCAGGAAGGAGGTAACCAAGGTACATTCTCTCGGGCTCACTACTTACACCCAATATCGGTGGCAAAATAGTGGAGCACAGAAACTAACAGCTTCGAAAATAGAACATGCTTGTTCATGGGGTTGGCTTGCGGTTTGCAATTGCTAATTGGCTTCAAGCTATCTGGGCGGTGTTCTTTGTGAGCCTTTATTATTGTTGTGAAAGCAATGGACTAACATTGCGATAGACTCTACAGTTTTTCATCGGTGCTGAAATCATTCTTCTTCTCAATGCTATAAACATGTGAGCAATCTATACTGTTGAAACAGCTTTTGACTTTTCTCAGTCTATCGATCCACATCACGCTTCTCTTCTACCCCCCTACGCTTAAGCACCCTATAGATGCGATATTCATTCATACGCCTATTACAATGCTACTTGCCATTCTCTTCCAGCTTGATTGGCTGCACTCTGGCTTCATCTCTCTGGGGTGGATTATCAAAGATGAGACGAAGTGGGGCAAGTATACCTGGCAAGCTGTCGGGTGTGTTGCAGGTGTCAATGTTGTTTCGGCACTATGGGCTGGCGCCAAACGGTTCTAGTATGTTTCCTTCTCTAACCGTCGGATTCTTCTACTTACGCTGCATAGTCTACTCACTGCTGCCTCAATCTACCTTCTCCTCTCTCTTTTGTTTTCCTCCCCACGCACTAATCCCACTCTTCCAACCACCGCCCTCCCGAAACCAACACCCCTATTGATAACTATCTTTGCGTGTTTGGCTTTGCACCCCATCACCTTGATTGTAGGTATGGCGTGGAAAAGGAGTTTGGAGAGACAAGGGAGAATCAGGCTGGAAGAAGACGTGGAGAGGGTTGAGGAGGAGAGAAGAGAAGCAGTGAGGCACGATGGGCACTAGTCGATGAGACTGGAAAGAAGATGTAACCGGGTGATGATTACCCAATAATATATTGACTATTCTTGCATCTGCCTCGAGCACGATTACAAGAGGCATACCCTGAGATAGAAATCCGTTTCTCTTTTGCTCTTATTACTGCATTTCCAACAGGTTAATATGTACAGCAACAACGTGATATGCCAGACTGAAAATCTAACAAGTATCACGGCGCAAGCGACAAAAGGCTGGTAGTGGTTAACATATACTAATTCTTCAACTGTTCGTAAAATGTTTCTTTCTTTACAAAAGTGACAGATAGAAGAAATGTCTATCGGTAAAAGTTAAAATATCTTAGAACATCACTCCCTATCATACATACTGTCATAATAGCCTTTACCTGCAAGCTGTAAAGATTAGTAGGAAGAAATGAGCCATTGTCATGAATAATAGCAATAATTAAAATCCACGCTCTGTACCAAAAGGTCACAATAATGCGATCCGAGTTGCATTCGTATTTATTGCCTATATGTCATGAATATTACCAATAATTAATATCCACGCTCTGTACTAAAAGGTCACAATAATGCAATCTACGTTGCATTATTATTTATTGGCTATATTCCATGTCATAGTTCCAAGGTTCTGACACTATATTCCATGGAATAATTCCAAGGTTATGACAGCCACCTGTAGTCTAACATCTTGTAACACAACAGGAATAATCTTGAAATATCTCAATTTGTACTATGTAGTAGGAATATATAAGCTGGATTGTAAAAAACCAAGCATAACAAAGTTGGAGATGCAGAATTATCCAGGTGTATTTCACAATTTCTGACCATGAAAGTTCACAAAAGCACTTATTTGATCAAAAACTATTCAAGACAGACACTTTTGCATTCGAGTAGAGACAATAGCAGGATAATCGTTAGTAACGAGAAGGCCAGCTAATCTCTCAAGGCACAAGTTTGTTGGATTTGGGTTAAAACAGAGTTGATCAAGGGAGTTTGCCAGTTGGACAGTTGTACACTATACGATTAGACTTGTCATTGTACCTCTAAAGACATGAGCATTACATAAATTTCAAAGTCTAGAGATGAGGATGTGGAGTATGGATCATCCATGGGATATTGGAACAAGTTGAAAGACACCTCTAGAGCTGAATCAAGACTCAATATCCAACCAGCCATGATGCTCACAGCTGGAGGCAGATCAAAATCTGATTCAATCGACAAAATCATCTGCAAGAAGAAGCAGGTTCAGAAAAGAAAAAAATGCTTTAATAAGTTTAGAGATGCGGATGTTGTGAAAGCTGGACGGCTGTGTACAATGTAGTCAAGATTCAGGCTCTATTGTAAAGTCGCGCCATAATGGGCTTTCTACGAGCAGATCACAACCTAAGGTAACACCAACGATGTCTGTTCATTCTATACTTGTTACTTTTCCCACACATCCTTGACTCATTGTACATCGAGAAAAGTGATTTGAGTTTGAACATTTACAATATCACAATTCTCAAACTGTGAGCTGGTACTCATACTCGTCGCTTCCTGATTGCGAAATCCAAAGGATCATTGCGCTGCGCAACATCAGCATTCGCCTTATACATTAATAGATCTTGATATAAAAAACAATAGCTGAAAGTGCGGAAGGGGCAAAAGATGACTCACGAAATCATTATTCCAACATTTGTAGCTACGTTTGCGCCTCCATAATAGATGTAACCGGTATATTCAGGAGCCATGTACTTCAATATCAACACACACTTTGACGGCATCAGTTTGCTATCCTTGTCAATACAAGGCAATTGGACGTACAAGACTGCCAGCCAGACCACCCGCCATCATTGCTACCCCAATGAATAAAACTATTCTAGCTCGCCATGCTGCAGACCCTTCGGACGCCCATGGGTCAGAAGAGAAGGCTGAGGATAAATGAGATTTGTCGAGAAGGGAGGTTATGATGAATCCGACTGTAAGGGATTTGCTGTAAGCATAAAGTCAAGCATTGACTGACAAAGCGGGCATGTGGGATGTGAGCAAGAGACTCACGAGTGGATATAATGGCAGGAACCCAGTCCACAAAAGATATGTGGACTGGGACGACATCGTAAGGAGCATCTGCCGGTGGCTTGGCATGCTTTGAGAGTGTACATGCGTCAAATAAGATAAAATAGGAGAGAGCAAACTGATGCTAGTTAGCATCAAGCCTATTGTTAAACCCGTTTCACATACAAGACCTCCAGACAAGTAGGTGCCCACGGCGCGGGACTTTGGGCCCAGTTCAAAGTGAGGCAGGTTGAACCGAAATACACGGCGAGGGTCATAAGCAGACTATATCGCGGTTATCGAAGTCCAAGAAGGGTAAAGTTTAGCTTACATGGGGAAGAGACATGATGAAAGAGATTCAATTCAATTCAATATAAATGTTAAATTAAGATCTATTGATAAATAGAATTAAAATGGAGATGTCAACGTCACTGATCCGTAACATATTACGTAACAGACGCAGGATAGTATTTCTACGCGTCTTGCTTTTACATTTTCAACTTTACATTTCTCGGCAGTGGCCACAACCCAATAAACAGAATGGGTATATCTGGGCTTCTTCCTCTGCTAAAAGAAGCTCAGGTGGAAGGCCATGTCTCGCATTTTGAAGGGAAAAAGTGGGTCTAAGTAAGAGCCGACGCATATGTTTACTGACAAGCGCATCAAAGGTTAGCGGTAGATGTGCGTATAGCCAACTCCGAGTGATGACTTGTTGTAATGTTGCACAGGCCTATGTATGGCTCCACAAAGGCGCTTTTGGGTGTGCTGAAGATTTGGTTAAAGGTCGCGAAACCCACAAGTGAGTTGCTAGTCAGAAGCCAAACGCGTCAAGCCAACTTTTTCGTGAATAGGTATGTTGATTATGCAATGTACAAAATTCGATTTTTGCGGCACCACGGTGTAGAGCCTTTTATGGTGTTTGACGGCGGGCCATTACCTGCGAAACGAGGAACTGAAGTGTCCAGAGCTAGGTAGGTTCCATTGGACTTTCACAGCCGTCTCCTCTTAAAAAGATTAATAATGATGTTGATAACTCATAGGTCGAGAGCCGAAAACCTTGAAAAAGCTAAAGCTTTAGAATCTCAAGGGAGGAGCAAGGAAGCAAAAGAAGCCTATACGCGTTGTGTTGACGTCTGTCCAGAAATGGCTTATCAGCTTATTAAAGTATGTTTACATTACGTTAACACCGCTGATAAATCCAATTGCTAGGCACTGAGAGCAGAAAACGTTGATTACGTAGTTGCACCATACGAAGCCGATGCTCAGCTGTGTTTCCTCGAGCGAGAAGGGTATGTCGATGGGATTATCACTGAGGATTCAGATCTTCTCGTTTTTGGATGCAAATTAGTAAACAAGCGTATTTGATAACCTTTCACAACAAGTGCTGATCTAGCGACCATCCAGGTTGTTTTCAAATTAGATCATAATGGTCAGTGTGTTTGGATCCAACGCGATCGTCTGGCCCTTGTTCGGGAATTCCCCATGCATGGTTGGACAGATCTCCAGTTCCGGCGAATGGCTGTAAGTGTTACTATGACTTTTACTGTCGACTTAAAGGAAAACTCAAATGTTTTAGATGCTTTCTGGATGCGATTACTTGGAATCATTGCCTGGTATAGGTATAAAGACCGCTCATCGTCTTATGCGTCGTTTCAACACTATTGAAAAACTACTTCAGCACCTTCGTTTGGAGGGCACTCCTGTTCCGTCAGACTATCTACCCTCTTTTAATCTTGCTGAGCTTACATTCCTACATCAAAGAGTTTATAGTCCATCTTTAGGTCGACTGGTGCCGCTAACCCCCATACCAGAAGGTGGACTTTGCGACGAGGGAGAAAGATGGATAGGAGAAGATGTTGAAGGGGAAATCGCTCAAGGTATGGCAAGAGGTGAGATATGTCCAGAAAAGAGATCCTCTATGAAGGACTGGTGGCCTAATTTCCAAGGACGAAAAGTTGGTAAGAGTAAGGACCTTGAGACTAGTAGCGTAAGCGGAATCTCGAGAGCGTCAACTCCTTTACGAAAGTATGGCTCAGAAGGTCCAATGGATGCATTTGTGGTCCGTAAGTGTTCCACAGATCTCTTTTTAAAGACCATTGCTAATTGCGTCGCCAATGCTAGGTTCAAAGTTACCAAAAAAATCTCTCCCAAGACTGGCCAGAACTACCTCTGGTCCATCTAGGCTGTCCCGCCAAGTCCATCGGAATGCTTCGTCTCGTCCTGAACAGGTGAAGTCTCCAGAGATTGAGGTGAAGTGGATAAAGTCAAAATTCTTCAAAAAAAGTCCCACGCCTGAGCTTGACATTGATAGAACCTTGAAATGGGAGAGTAATTCTGAACAACATGAAAAGGATGGAAGAGAAGCGGCTGAGAATGGCCTTGATGCCACACAGCTTTCCGAACCGCCCGATGCGATGTCTCGTTCTCTCTCACCGGCTATATCATCTCTCAAAGATGAAACTTCGTCGGTCAAGAGTTGTGTCGGTACGCTGGAGTATCTCACTTCTCCAGGACCTATCTTATCTAGCCCGCCTGTCTCTTCGCCACTAGGCCGAGAAGTTTCTTGCGAGAAGACTTGGAATGCAGAGTATCAAAAACAAGGTGTTGCAGAAACCATCAAAAAAACTAACCTCTCAGCCTCCACTTGTCGTTCGCCATCAGACCGGTTTGATGTTGAAATAGAAAGCAGTATGACAGTTAGCAGGATTCTGGTCCCAGCTCCAACAAATCTGACGACACTCTCATCGTCGTCGCAAATAATCTCTTCTACGTTCGATAGTCAATCGCATCTGATACATGAGGGAGTCAGGACAAAATTAATGTCAAAAGTTAAGGAATTTAGTAGTGATACACCACAAGAAGAAGAATTAACCACGCCGTCGTATCAAACAGCGACCCAAAATAGAAAACGTTCAATGCCAGTGAAGAAAAGTAGAAGGGGTTCAATGAAGAGCGGCGACGAATATGAGGATGATGAGAATGAGGAAAGAAGAAGGGAAAAGGCAAGGTCTATGGCAAATAGTTGGAAAATGAAATATGCTTTCAGAGTACGAACGGAAGGGCAGAGTGTACGTGCAGCGTATCTTTTCCGTACTAACGTAGAAATTGTACTAATTTCCGTCTGCGGTTAGTCCTCTCCCACATCAGATGCTGTTGAGAATGAAACATCAAGGTCTGGGTTGACAAAAGCTCATCTCTGTGCATCATCTCGGAATATATCTGCACCCAGAGCACTCAAAACTCGTCCACCAAACTTACCTCAATCAACGTCCGGTATCTATCCTGTGAAAGAATTGACTTCAAAACAAGCATTATCTACATTGCAAAATGCTAAAACTGTGACAAGTAATGAACAAGAAATTTCTGAAGACCCAAGTCGAGCGAAATGGACTAGTGATGAGGACGAGAACTGTCATGATGACATTGGGACCTTTGATTCATCGCCGCTATTACTCGCAGCTGCCCCGTCCAGTGTAACTTCAAGATGGACGCTCAATGCTTCTTTGAATGAGAACAAAGACACAGAAGTCGAGTTAAGCATTGGAAAAACGTTAGGAAAGCTTGAAAAATATCGATTTGGTGTGAGGCGGTAGTTTGTGAAAGTAATTGCTAGCATCTGAGCTCTTAGAGAAGGGGTCTAGTGGATCAAAAAGATTCGAATGTTGTAACATGTATGATAGCGCTCTTGATGTATAGTGCATCTTGCATAAACCTTGTAATTAATTTTTTTTTAATAACTGAAAACTTGGAAGTCGCAATGAAAGATTTTGGTGATGGGATCAATAAAAGGTAGGTGGACATATCCGCCTCCGATTTTTGGTACAACACTCTTATTATTCATCTCCTCATAACTTGGCTTTCTTTCTATCCCAAATTAAATCGCCATTTCTAAGATGAGGCAAACTCTGGTACTTAGAGCAACGCATTACAAGCCCATGATCAAGTTCCTGGGATCCAGAAAAAACATTCCTCAGTGTATGTTGCGCATCATAAACTGACAGTCTGCTCAGAATAGTCATCTTCCATTATGACGGTATCCAAACAAGAAAAAACGAGCTGTTAATTGTATGAGGCTGACAGAGAACTTATAGCACCACACAATTCTAGCCCTCATCCATATGCCCCCAAAGACGTTAAAGATTCTTTTCCTAGTTTTCTTGCCAAACTCAAATCTAGCTCATCTTCAATCAATTCATCTTCTACATCACCAAACGGATTGGCATTGAGGCCTGAAGACGAATTCAAACCAACCGGAAAAAGAGTAGACTTTGAGAACTTTTGGGAAGCGCCTGGATATCTATGGGTGCCCAAGGATGTTACTGAGAGGGAAATAGAAGCTGTTATGGTACGTCTTGTTTGATTTGCAGCCACGGCACCATCAAAAGTATGAAAGAGATTTAATGCGAGATGAGACTGAGGAGGTTAGCACGAAGCTGACAGAGACTCATAGAGCGGTGGTGCGACTGACATTCGATCAAAACCTTAGACGCTCAGTGTGCGATTGAGTGTATGCATATTCATATCTAAAATGATGTCTAAGACTTTCAATTGCAGCAATAAATTCAACCTCAAGAACTGAGGCTTGAGGCTTAGTTTTGTTTAATAGGCCAAGTCGAAGTGGCACAACGACGTAACAATACGGCTTCCAACTATGCCTCTGACGATAAGCTTTGGTATTGACATCGTTACGTTCTCTTCGAATACTTGTGTACACACTCCAAAAACCACCCCATATCCTCGACTTTTACGTTGGGAGTTATGCCATGTCCGAGATTTGCAATCCATCCTCCTCCAGCTTCCAGCCATCTGGCGCTTAATCGCTTCACTTCAGCTTCAATGCCTTCTTTACCACCATAGAGGATACAGGGGTCAAAATTGCCTTGTAAATTTACTTTTCTGCCCACATATTCTCGAGCTTCAACAGGATCAATCGTCCAATCGAGGCCTAAAGTGTCATAACCAGTGATGGATGGATCGGCCAGTTGACGAAGAGTACTAGGGGCATTCGCCCCTTTTGCAAAAAGAGTAATAGCAACACCAGGGTGGCCGAGAGAAGAAAGGATAGATTTGACTTTGTGGGAGATATGCAAGAGAGGTGGAAGAGCAAATTGTATGAATTGATGAGGAGTAAGTTCACCAGCCCAAGAGTCAAATACTTGGAGCATCTACAGAGAAAATCAGACACCACGAAACAACACAATAAACCAAACAACACGTTACCTGGGCTCCAGCTAATACCTGACCAATGAGTAGATCGGCACACACTTCAGCGATTCGATGAAGCAACTCTTTACTACTCTCTGGATATTTGTATAACCAACTTTTGCTTTTTTCAAAAGTCTTGCTACCTCCGCCCTCACACATGTAAGCCATAAGCGTCCAAGGCGCACCACAAAAACCTATCAGAGGCACACGGCCATCTAAACCTTTTCGAGTGAGAGTGATAGCCTCAAAAACATATCCCAACTCCTTCTGAACATCAATGTCTTTATTTAACCTTTTTAAATCCTCTGGAGTTACAAGAGGCAGGGGCAATACAGGGCCTTTGGAAGGTTCCATAAGAACCTCCAACCCAAGAGCTTGCGGAACGACGAGAATGTCACAAAAGATGATAGATGCGTCTAAACGTGGATACCTGTCGATTGGCTGAAGAGTAAGAGTCGATGCAAGGCTAGGTGTCTGACAACACTCAAAGAAAGAGTGATCTTTGCGAAGTTGGAGAAATTCTACAGGTCCAACATGAGCGAGGGTTTGTAGACAGAATATAGTTGAAATTCACCAGGAAGATACCTCCCAGCCTGTCTCATAACCCATACTGGAGCTCTTTCTGTCTCCTCGCCCTTTGCAGCCCTCAACAACAAGTCATTATTGAGCGGAGGAAATTGAATGTCCTTCCATGTGTTGATGAGATCGAGTTTGGGTAACTTATAGTTCATTCTTGGGTAATACTGAAATCGATATTTTATAATGAAAATAGAATTCAGAAAAAGAGGTGGAAGGGCGGAGATTTAGCAATGTCCGACAGGTACGTGTATTTGTCTTTGAAAATTCTATTACTTTACAGCTTTTATAATACAAAAAATGGCAAGAAACAAGAAAAAAAGTCATAAAGCAGTCAACCAAGCACCAATTGAGAGAAAGGAAATAGTTCATGGATGGGAGAAGGATGAGGAAGAGTTGGAGCTTGAAGAAGCTCTCTTTGGGAGAAGTAAAAAAAGAGTCAAGGTTACAGCTCATGATGACAGTCAAGATGGTATGAGTGATGTTGATGATAGCGACGTATGTTTGTTTGGATCTTGAGGAAGAAGGCTAATTTCTCGAGGTCAGTTGTTTGTTGTCGATGCACCGCTAGCCTCTCAATTTCAAGTTGATCTGAAAGGCGACACTCTTCCAGGAGAAACCTTTGAATCCGATTCAGAGTCTGATTCAGACACTTCACAGACTTCCGAGGGAATGAACGAATTTCGAGCAGATTCTTCTTCTGCCTCATCTGACAACAATGGCCATGTTGATTCGGACGATGAGGAATATGGCAAGAATCGCCCGACCATTCATGTGCCGGAAGATATCATTGACCTTGATGAGATTTCAAGACAAGAATCGTCCCGAAACAAGAAAAAGCCAATATGGCATGATCCTGCAGATGAGCTTGTGGGAGTTGACATTAGTGAAAGTAGAAGGTTGAAAAAGATTGAGAGGGGAAAGCGCAAGCTCAATGCAAGCGAGGTTGTGGTTGGTAAAGATTTGGAACGTAGATTACGTGAACAGCAAGTCTTGTGTATGTGCTGTTGGACATGTTAAAGCTGACAGATGTTTAAGATTCGAAACACTTCATCCTCCACCAGAATGGTCGAAGAATCGTTCATTTGTTGGCACCCCATCTCTTTCTTCCCTACTTACCTCCACAAAATCATTCGTTGCTCCCTCTATATCATCTATAATACATGGTCAACAAGCAGCTTTACCTCAGGGCACCCTGGACCTCAAGAGAATGAGGAATGCGAACCAAGCAAATCCTACTATCGGCAAGCGAGATGCAGAAGGTGGAAACGGAGGCGTGGTAGACTTTGCATGGCACCCTGTCAAAACCGTGTCTGTTATGGCTGTCGCTGGTGGTGATCGTCGAATACGATTTTTTAACGTGAGTGCTATCTTTCTTCTCAAACATTCGTCTTGTGCTAATCATCTGAAGGTCGATGGTCATTCAAATTTGTCTCTCCTCACGTTACATATTCCCTCTCTCCCTCTTTCCCGCAGCACCTTCCATCCGCTCGGCACATCTCTTCTCCTCACAGGAAACCGACCATTCTATTATACTTATGATCTTGCTGCGCAACGATGTATTCGTAGCCCGCGGAATCTATGGGGTAGCAAGACAATTGGCTCTGCACCGAATTCATTACATCGACATACTTTTTCGCCCAATGGATCTCTTTTAGCTGTAGCTGGTCGTAGAGGAGCTGTTTCCGTTCTGGAATGGGGCCATTCTGGAGCAGGCGCTGTGGTGGCTGAACTTCGTTCAGGTCGTGGAGGTTCCATTACCGATTTGGTTTTCAGCTCTGATGGCAAAGAACTAAGTGTATTAGGTGGAAGAGATGGGGCCGATATCGAAATTTGGGATATTGGAGAGAGACAAGTCAAGGGCGCTTGGAGAGATGACAGGGCTTTAGGAGGAGTTGTGCTTGAGAGAAGCAATGATGGGCAATATACGGCCGTCGGGTATGTCACTAGCCTTTGGCTCCTAGCACGACAAAATTTACCATTTAACGCTTCGTTGGTCATAGAGTCTTGCTGATCCTCACGTAGTTCTACGACCGGCATCGTCTCCCTCTACTCGACTCAGTCGTTGTCTCCAGCACAATCAACTTCCATTCCATATCATCTCACTCCATCACCAATCAAGTCTCTCGAACACCTCACAACACCTATAACTTCCCTCTCATTCCATCCTTCTTCGCAGATTCTCTGCTCTGCATCTTTAACTAGAAAAGATCAGCTCAAATTATACCATCTTCCTTCAGGAACTGCCTTTTCAAATTGGCCAACTCCAAATACGCCACTGGGCAGAGTAACAAGCACAGGTTTCTCTAGTGGAGGAGAATGGTTAGGTGTTGGGAACCAAAAGGGTATGGTATTGCTTTGGAGCCTCAGGCATTACGCTTAACGCGATTGCATTTGCCATTATGCATACTTGATTGTGCAGCGACGAGATTTATAGTGTACAATTTGCTCGTCGCGGTGAAATACAAAACCTCATGCTATGCTTCTATTTTCATAACAGAATTTACCAAAAAAAGATTCGGGATTATATGAAATGGAACTGAAATAACTTTTATATGATACTAACTACCATGTCTCATTTACGTGCGATCCTCATTGGGTTTCACATACCAGCTGTCAACTCAATGAAAATTGACCTCAAACGTGAAACCACTCAGCTTCACTCTGATTCTTGCCACAAGCGGTAGAGCGAGAGAAAGTGTCATTTCGTGAAAGAGCAGTGTTATTGATGGTGGGGATGTCAGCCGAGAAGGATGCATACGACAACGGTACAACTACATTCAGATACCATATCGTCAAAAGCTCATGCATTGCCGAAAGCAGGATGATATTGAGTTTTCCAAAGTGGTTGAAAGTTATCACTAGATTGTCGTTATGATTCCAAGATATCACTGATATTGAATTTTGCATTTAAGAAGTGTAGGAAATCGAAAACAAAACAAAAACGCGGTAACAGAACCAATGTCCATATCTTCTTCACACAGCTTGCATCTTGAACTAGATGGTCGCAGCCACTGCGACAACAGTCAAGAGTGTGAAAAGCCCAATCTCTAGACGACCTGCGCCTGAGGGAGAAGAAGAGTTGGCTTTGGCAGACGAAGTAGTGTTAGACGTAGTCTTGGACTCAGTAGACGGGGTCTTGACGTCGGACATAGACCCGCTTTCCGAGGAGGTAGCATGGGTGGATGAAACATCAGAACTAACTGAAGCGGTGGAAACAGCTCCAGTTTTTGTCAAAGAGGAGCTCGAGCTTGAATTGGAAGAGCTGGTTGAGTTGGTGTCGACGGATGAGAGAAGCGAGCCAGTTCCTAGATTGGGTAGTCAATGTATGAAACTCGAACGGCCAAGCAAAACGAAGCCAAAGCAGTAAACGACAATTGCGACACATACCCCATTGTACTGTCTGGCCGTTGGATACGTCTGAGTGCTCTGGCTCAGTAGTTGATCCGTCAGAGCTGGCTATCTGGAAATGTCGTCAGCTCTCTTGTCACTACTGCGCATGAGACTGGCGACAGCGTACAGTGAATCGAGTTGTCCAGGTAGTATTGCTCATGCTCCCTCCGTTAGTGCTAGTATAAGTCAACACCTCGCCCGGTTGTATAGCAAAACTGCACAAGTCACTTACAACTGCAGAAAGTAGATTTTGGAGTATGGAGACACGTCTGGCGCCTTGAAAGAATAAGAAGAAGCAGTTGTACCATCCACGCCGCTAGCAACAGTGGCAAGGGGGACCATCTTTGATACAATGTCAGAATTTGACATGCTCATTTCCATACATCCAAGATGAGAAAGAAGCCAGGTAACATACAGCTAGATTCGATCCTGTCATCAATTGGATTTGAACATTGTTCCAGCGATCAACAGAGTCGACAGTCCAAAGAGCTTTGATAGTGTCTCCAACTTTAACTACAGTCGAAGAGTCTGGAGATGTTGGAGTGATGATGGCCCGAGCAAAAAGAGGAGAAAGGGCAATGGCAAGAATGGACTTTGAGAACATTTTCTAAAGATTCAGTTGCGGTTGAGAGAGTGACGGTAGTTGGGCAATGTCTAAGTATAAACGGAGATATGCGAAAGGTAAAATAAAAATGAAAAGAGGTGGAAAGTAAGAAAGGAAACTCAAATGTGAACTCCAGATGAATTATAGCCATAAAAAGGCACCCACTTTGGGGCTGTGCGTAAAGTGTATGCCAAATAATTTTTTACCACGTGGAAGAGCCATTATAGATAGGATGAAATGGTAGACATAAAGAGTGATGCAGTGACAGCTAAATGGTAAGCAAAAAGAAAGGATGGGCACAAGAGATAGGAAGGATGCAGCGGGAGGGGATAGATACATCACACAGAGGCTATGGGTCAATGGAGAGTATTCTGGTTGCGACGGCGACAGGCTGAACCGCAACGAGCAGCAACAGGAGGTAGACTGTGTATACCTTACACAACAGGCATGTTGACAACTAGAAAGAGAATCATTCCCGCCGACCATTATTCCTTCTCCCTGGCTCTCTTCTCGGGCTGATACTGCGACTCCTTGGACTCGGACTACGTGAAGGAGTCGGTGTATAGTCTCTTTTGTTTCTCATCTGCGGCGTGACACTTCTGTTTCTGTTTC
The DNA here is from genome assembly GCF_001720195.1 of Cryptococcus depauperatus CBS 7841. NCBI lineage: Eukaryota > Fungi > Basidiomycota > Tremellomycetes > Tremellales > Cryptococcaceae > Cryptococcus > Cryptococcus depauperatus. Next base: position 41,724 of record NC_089472.1, on the reverse strand, counting down.
TGCTTGAACCATAGGAGCGTCGTCTTCGTGGAGAGGATGATCCTGTACTGTGATAAGGTGATAGAGAAGGAGAGACTCGGCGGCGTCGGCGATCTGGAGAACGAGATCGAGACACCGAAACGGATCGTCTATGAGGGGAAAGCCTGTTTTGCACCGCCCGAGGAGAGGGTGGTGTCAGTGTCCGCGGCCTCGGGCGGCCACGTTCTGCTCTTAAAGGTGGAGAGATGGATCTGGAGACTGAGCGTGGTCTACGCTGGGGTGAGGGCGAGAGGCGACGAGGAGGCGTGGGACGACGGCGAGGCGGCGAACGTCTTGCACTAGTACGAGAATATGGCGGCGACTGGTCACGTCCATAAGGAGGGTGTTCGCCTTTGAAGGCGGCACGACTAGCATAGCCGTTGTCTCGTGATCTATCTGCAAACCTATTCACACCACTCGGTCGTCCGCCTCGGCTACCACGCCTTCCATACCCATCATCTTTAAAGCCATATCTCCTATCTCTATCTCGGCCTTGATTACGCGAATGGTAATCGCGGTCCTGATACCCACGAGGTGGAGAAGCACGATCAGAGGTTAGATGTGGATCTAGATCCGCATTCAGGTATTCATCAGCACTGGGCCGAGCAGGGCGGCCCGTAGGGCTGGTAGATTGTTTCAATGCTTGTTGAGCTTGTAATTCTGCCTTTTTTGCCTCGATGAACTGCAGAAATTAGACATGAGCGCATAGAAGTGAATCTACGAACCTCCGCTGGTACTCCGCCAACAGTCTTTTGAGCAGATAAGAGCAATTTCCAGAGTTGATCCATGAATGCCGCAGCACCGAATTTGTCCATGAAGCCTACAAGGGAGACTTGCATTTGCTTTGGATCGGGAGTCTGGATCAAAGTGTCAACATTATTGTAGGATGCAAAAGTAAAGAACGGAATTACCGGGTTATCATTATCCTCAAGCATACCAAAAACATATTCGACGACAATGTCATCTTCAACTTTGAGTAAGGCTGTGATTTTCTCTGCTATCCATGGGCGCAACACAGATATATTTACTTTGCGGAGGTCGACCTAGCCGAGGACATCAGCAATCAAGCTATACAGACTATTTATCATCACCTTTTCCGAAAAGTGTTTGGGAAACTTTGTAGCTTTGATGCTTTGAGCAACTTTATCTTTGAATCTCTGTAATATGTAAGTTCAAGAAAAGCGGGAGAGAGAAAACTAACGATATCCTGGGAGGCGCTTGAGCCCCTCATTCCTAGCCATTAGTTAGCTTGATCCAGCAGAGAGATGAATGATACTAACCAATATCGGCCATATTGCATTAATGATAGAGAAGAGAAAAAAAGAAAAGAAACAAAGTTGGAGTTGAAAAGGTAGTTCACAATGCGAGTATCAGGCTCACCTCCACTACGGCGACCTCCGCCTTGCCACTTAATTCTTCATTCTTTTATGATAAATAGAGAATGTATTGAGAGAAACGTTGAAATGATTGAAAAACAGAGCAAGTTGACTCCAATCCAAGCTGTGGTCAATTTTTATCATCAACATTCAGAAGGGGAGGGAGAAAAGGAGGACTACAGCAGAATGATGGAACTCATAACATCGCTTCAACCAGGCGAGAATGAACAAAACGATAAATCCATCATCCGGCCAGGAGAAGAACAGGAAACGCAAGGCGAGGCCATGGCTACTGAAGAGCATGATAAAAAAGTTATGGATGCTAACAGGCCGCAACGTGTGTTATCCGTATTATAACCACCAAAGTGTACTGATAACAAAGCAGGAGACATAACAGGCTCTCCTCTGTCAGATCTTCCAGATTTACCAGATACTTTCGAGCTATCTCCTGCTAATACTAAAACATCTCTTCCGCCCGCTTCGCCACAGCTGTCAAGCATTGCTGAACCTAGACAGGCTGAATCATCATTAACTATCGAACATCTTCCACCACTCCCCTCCTACCCTTCCTTACCGTCTTCACATCATTCGCACGAAGCAGAGCCCAGCCAAAACTCGAGGAAAAGGCCGAAGGTGTGTCGTGAAGGCACCATAAAAGACATGCTCAAGGTTGAGGAAAATGACGATCAAAAGAAAAAGAGATTGAAATGTGGAAAGAATTTGCGTGGAGTAGTTGATCCAACCGGAACAGGAAGACGAGTGAGAGGGCCTGAAAAGGTCACAACTCGTATGTGGTATTGCCATCTTCTTGCTGCTTTGCAGTATGCCAATACTGATTTGGGGAATGGTAGGAGGCAAAATCATGTCTGAGTCTCAAATACGGAAGCTTCTTCTTGGCAAGAGCCATGAGTTTCAACTTGCACCCTGTCAACGACCGAGATATGCAAAGTGGGGCAAGTGTACGCAATGTATAAGCAAGTTACCAGGGGACTGTTGTAGATTTAGGGATTATAGGGTTTTCCCGTGAGTATCTATACTGGCTTGTGTCAATTGAGTATCGGTTTGCCTTGAGACAGGTTTTTTTTGAAAAAAACCAGACAAAAGTTGATAAATGCCAGTATTGATCCGCATACAACGGAAATTGTTGGTCCTGGCTCATTTGCCAGTACTCCATCTCCTCCGTACGTCACCCCTCTTCCAACAAAATTCAGCGCTTCTTTCACAGTTCTCCATGTTTCTTACATTGAATCAATCGTTGCCCCTTTACTGCTTCCACTCATCACGTCTGAAAGCAGACACATCTTCTCACACGGAGACGTCATTAAACGAGGAATGGATAGCTCAAAGCAGAGAAGTGTATGCGACTTTTGTAGCACAACAATCTTTGGAGGGTGGTGGTTTTGTAAAAAATGTGGTCGCGATTACTGCCTGCAGTGTGAGAGATATTTTCCAGATGACATGTCTCACATTAAAGACAGCCCATGGCCGTTGTCGGATGCAGCAAGACCAAGGCTACTCAAATGCAACTACCAATCAACGCCTAACGCAGTGAGGAATGGTAACAAAGAGAATAGAAGTTTTGTTGAGGTATCAAAGAGGAGAGGAGAAAAGGCCTTGGTTTGGCATGTGAGGAAAGATTTGCAGCCAGTGTCAAGATTTGGAAGAGAAGAGCTAAAAGGACATTGGCTGGATCTAAGCGAGCTTGTCATACATAACGTGACAGGTGATTTAAAAAAAATTGTGGGGGAAACGGCTAGGAAACATGTCATTAATGCTATGGGTCTGACGGACGATGTGGAAGTGAAGAGAGTACTGAACGAATGGATGAACGATACGACAATGAGATGCTTGGCAAACGAGTCAGAATCGAAAATAGAAAGAAATGTGGAAGATTCAATCAAGCGCTTAAAGGATTCAATATGTGATGTGGAAGAGAAGGTAGAACCAGAGGCAAAACAACTCTCCCAAACCTTTAGAAGAGCAACGCCTGAATTATGTCCCAAGTTAGAAAATACCTCACGGTCAATTTCATTGTACCCTTGGACAATTTCTCTTCCTGATTTGGATTCCCGTTACACGTTCGTCAAGACCACTCTTCTTCCTTCTCCCTTTGGGTCTTCTTTGATGGATCCTATCGATCCCGCTGGTCTTCAACGTCAGTCACAGCCTTTCGTCCTTATTTCAACCCTTGCGCTCGACAACCCAACCTTTCACGCCTTATGGTCTCGTGGAGAACCCATTGTCGTAAATGAACTGAGTAGTTTGATGAAAGAGCAATGGACACCGGGAAGGTTTGCAAAGCAATTCGAGAAACAAGAGTGTTCACTTGTTGATTGCCAAACAGACTGTTATATGGAAGGAATGGTCGGAGAGTTCTTTGAGATGTTCGGACGTAGGAAAGTTGAAGAAGGCAAGGAACAAGCAGTTTTGAAACTCAACGTGAGAGGGACACTCGTCTACTAGAGCGCTAGCGAGAAGAATGCTGATATATGAGCCGTAGGATTGGCCTCCAGAAGACGAGTTTCAAAGCGCATGCCCAGAGCTGTATGTGGATTTTTGTAGGGCATTGCCTGTGCCAGACTACACGAGAAGAGACGGAGTATTGAATTTGTACTCGCATGTAAGCTCAATCTCCAACTCTATGTAATAAATGGAGGAAATGGGAAGAAGATTGACGATAATCATAACTTATAGTTCCCTCCGGGTCCTACCCGACCCGATATTGGTCCCAAAATGTATGCTGCTTTTGCTGCTAGCGAGCTACCAGGCGGATTTGGTTCTACTCGACTACACATGGACGTTGCCGATGCTGTCAATATCATGTTTCATGCTGAGCCACTCCCAGACGGATCGTTGGGCTGTGCCGTTTGGGACCTTTATCGAGTAGAAGATGCAGACAAAATTAGAGATTTCCTAATAAACAAATTCGGCAAAACTCACAGCTTCATCGACCCCATCCATAGTCAGACATTCTACCTGGATAGCCAATTGAGGAGGGAGTTATGGGATAAGATGGGAGTTGCGGGATGGAGGATTTATCAATACCCTGCAAGCCGATTCATTATTACATTCACTACGTATTTGCAATGGCTAATTGGGATTCCCAGGGACAAGCCATTTTTATACCCGCTGGTTGCGCCCACCAAGTGTGCAATCTGTCGGATTGTATCAAGATTGCTCTCGACTTTGTTTCTCCTCGTATGTTTTTACTTCTTTTTTTATCCTTATCTCAGCAAAGATAAATGAGAAGAACCAAGTGGGAAATTGACTGTTGCTTGAAACACATCCTTGGCAATTATGTTTGAGCTGAATGTGATCTATAGATAATGTCTCAAGATGTCAAAAGTTGTCTCGCGACTTCAGAAAGGAGAATTACCTCAAGGCTTGGAAAGAAGATGTTTTACAATTGTACAATGTTCTCTGGTATGTTCACTGGAGTCTCACTACTTGGCAGACATCGTGGCGCCTTTGTTCTTTCTACTTGCACTTCTTTCAAATTCTGAAACTGACATCGTATAGGTACGCCTGGCTTTCATGTCGTGAACATTGTAACCATCGACAAAACGTTACTGAGACTCTTTCCTCATCCCTTCCTGTCTATTCGCATGACATAACACCTACCCTTTCTCACGACTCTTCTTCTCTGCAACAAGCATCACAAGATCCATTCAGCCGCTCTTCGCTATCCTATTGGAGTAATGACAGAAAATTACTAGCACCGGATTGTGGAGATGTTGGAGGTTTGAATGGATATGGACCAGTGAACGGATGGAGAAATGTCAGTTCAGTTAGGGATGAACCGCCTAGAGGTGATCTCTTGCCTTCAAAAATTGCCAATGATACAGCACGACACCCGGACCACGACGTTGAATTACAAGGGGATTCTAATTTAAAACAACGGGCATCGTCAGAAACTAGCCCAACTAGAATCAAATCGTGGCGACAGCTTGCCAATGCCCTATTTGAATTAACTATCAAACGAGAGGAATCAAGCCCTGCTGAAATCTTCCTTCCCTCAACTGCGCTTATACTGAATAGGCAAGGAGAATAACCTATTTCCGAGATTTTTTCAGCGGTAACCGGATAAGTGAATCCGTGATTGGTTGCAAACGACAAACGTGTTGTCAAAAAAAGAAGAAAAGAAAACGTTTGTCTGGAATCAATAGTTTACTGAACGAATTTGTGAATTGTTTCACATTGTTCAGTCTTAGATGTAGGACATCAAAACATTGTATATGTGCATCTTTTTGGGCTCGTAGATATAGCTGACCATGTACGGTTGATATTTGAGACATGTATTTTTCTTAAAAAACTGTTTGGTTGTCCAATTTCAGAGATTGAAGAAGTTTTTCTGAGACTTGGGTGTCAGGAGTAAGGTTATTCTTCCACTTGGGCTGGGAGTGCTTGGGGCGAGTGAGTTATCTATGAATATTTATCTGAAATAGATGAAGACAGCTATCAAGATTCGTTTTCCGAGGATCTATCAGCCACGATGTTTTCCTTATATCTTTGACGCTTTTGCGTCCTTCGCCCAGTCCTAGTTCAACCAATTATACCATGTCTGAGGCATACGCAATATCCTGTGCTTGACTGTTCTTTGCCTGCCATGGTCCTGACGGTAGGTACAGTAAAAGCGACTACTTAAAAAAGAGTCGCAAGCTGTTACTTATAAATTGCAAAAGGGTTCCGTATGATGCACTGTATTCCTAAAACGGAGAGAAAGATGTTTTCAATCTCAACCGTTCTATGCTTATAGAATTGGTCGTTTGTAATCAGTTTCGGCAGGCATTATCTCTCAGTCACGTATCGATACTGATAAAAACATCTCTTTACATTCATGATCTTGTAAGCTGACAAGTACCAATGTATGTCACTCTCACAAGAACTGCTGTACATCCAAACATGAAAATTCAGTTTCTGTTTTAGCAAAGTAAAGTACCATTGGCAAGTGAAGCACTTTGCAGTTCATACTGGGTTGCAACATCCGAGAAAATAGTCACAACTGATGTATAAGTGAAACTACATTCAACCATACAAGTATTGACGCTTACATTACATTATCCTTTCTATAGTCGTATCAGACAGTAGGTCATATCCATGCATGGCCCTCCAGCAATGATCAAATGGTCAACAATTGATATTCGTTTACATCAAGCCAATGGTGATGTCCCCTTTGACTCGGGCAGTGAGATGACTGCAAATTGGATCAGTACTGTTTTAAAACCAAAAACGTAGGAAGCAAGTGATTCATCATGAATGAAGCCCTTTACCGCCCATTGATACAGCTCAAAGATAAATGCGAAGAGATGAAGGAGATGAGAATGACACAAAGGCAATACTTACACTTCAACCAAGAGATCCAATGCGATGTTGATGCTCAAAGTGTTGTCGTCCTTCTTCCTTCCTCCTCCAGGTTGCTCTTCTGGGGTGAGCTCAGCCAGTTCGTTGGGAAGAGGCACTCTATGAGAGCGAAGAGGACCAAGGGCAGCGTCTCGCTTTTCGTCAAGTTGAGGGTTTGCTCGTCGAGCAAGCTGCCTACCCAGAACGTCAACAATTGGTCTCAAACGTTATATGGAAGACTCACTGTTGAGTTGGCTCTTGGTCAGCCATCGTTTCTTATCCGTTTGTAAATTTGCTTTTGAGGCAAGAGTAAAAATAAATAAAAAAAGAAAAAACAATTTGCTCTTAACAAGTAATTTATCGCCTGTTCTTTTTATCGTTGTGTCATATCCATCAGAGCTATTGAAAGTTGGAGGTGGGATCCCAATGACGTCACAATATCCACCTGCTTGGCTGCTAAAATATGATTCAGAGTAAATAAGACGAGTTGGATATTATCAATATTCAGATATTGCATCTTGGTTTTAGTGTTTCTTTCTTTACTTTGGGTTGTAATGTTGCTAAACAAGTGTCGACTTGCTAACCATTTCGTCTAGGAAAGTATATCTACGCTGAGTATATCTACGCTGAGTATACCCACGCCGAGTATACCTACGCCCAGTATGTTGCCCAGAATGCTTAATTCTAGGAGTAAATGCCAACGAATTTGGAGCGGCTGAACCAACCGTTTATGGAATTCTTCTTCGCGGCAGAAGATAATCATGTCATTGTAACCTCAAAAACTTGGCAATTCTCTTGCCTTCAGCTTTTGATAACGATGGAGAGTCATGTTGTACGCCAAAAGCGACCTAGTGCGACTTGAGATAAGATATAGAAAAGAGTTGGGATCATCTCGCTCACGGTGTTGACTTTTAGCCGCAAAAAACAGATCCTTATTCCTCAACTCACCAGAAGAAAGATTGTTATCGCTTCATCAGTGACTGTCAAAAGGTCACTCGACCTACATCACATCTCAGTATAAGATTCCATCTCTGGTTGACGAACCTCAAGCTCGTTCAGTGACTGGAGGCATTGCCAAGTGATCCCCCTGGCAGGTTGAGCACGTAGTTTCGTTTACATGCAGCCGGCGAAACATAGCCAGAGGAGACAATATTTTAGAAAGCAATTGGATACCGTTTCTAGTCTCAGCTTCTACGCTCGAGGTCAAACCGATCCATAGCTAAGAGACACTCTTATGTATCGGGCCAAAACTATGGTGTATGTTGAAAGAGGGTCTAGCCAAGCGTTCAAGCTCCTGTGTTGAGGTGCTGACCAAAGAAGAGTAAAAATATCTAGCGTAAAAAACAATAAGCCATATCGTTGCAACAGAGCCAGCAGCGGACCGAAAAGTATTCACAAGCCATCTAGGTGTCATGAATAATAGCCATCATTAGAATCCACGCTCTGTACCAAAACGTCACCACCATGCAACGTTGGTTGCATTATCATTCATTGGCTGTACTCCCTGGCATCATTCCAAAGTTGAAACACTGCAGTCTTTGCCGCTCCTGCTGCTGAGAGGCGGGATGGACCGTTTGCTGGGGAGTGCGCCTACAGTCAAGGAACCCATCCTACTTTGACGCTTTCTCCAGTCTCACTTTAACCCCGCGTTAGGTTCTTGTGGACAAACAAGCACTGACTCGGACATGGTCCTCACCCTCAGTCATTTTCGATGTGATGCCGACACGCCCCTATGTGACAAGACCATCACAGTTGTCTATCCAACGGTCCGTCTCCATGCAGCCATCTCCCATCGTACAGTAGCCGACGACCCTAGTCAGACTGGTAAAAAGGTTCAAGCCGTTGTGGTCGACCAGTGTATGGGATGTACATCAACGACGTTGATCTGAGCCCTGCTGCATTCTCCCAGCTCACCAGTCTCCACGATGGACAAGACAAGGGCACCTGGATCTAACGCTTGAGTGGTTGCGTCTCTGTACAAGATCATGCCATGTCGAAAGACCCGATGTAAACTCCCCAAGGCGACCTGACGACCTGCTGAGGACAGTTGTGTTTGGGGCATGTTGCCAGTTTGTTGTTTGCTGGTAATCCAATGCACACCTGAAACGTATCATACCGCCTTTTACGCACGAAACGACGCAAGATCATGGGACATTCCTACAACGCTTGCAACTCCAACACTGACCGCCTTCAAGCCGGAAATGGAGCATGACGGTGAGTGATGAGAGTGTTTCGCTGCAACGCGGATCAGAGAGACCTGTACACGGCTCGAGGCGAGTTCAACAAGCGGTATCGCATGGCAGCGGGATAGAGCAACTCTTCAAGAGTGCCACACATTCCACCCACATTTCCTATATCACTGAGCGATACATTCGATAGAAATCGACACAACCCCAGTCGAACAAGCGTATACCCACCTGACCCGTAGCATCATTCGTCGCTGAAGAATAACTAAAAGCAGCCCCAATGCACCACCCTCTCTGCGTCCAGAGACTCAGCTGTCACCAAACATCAACAAAAGCTGCAAGCGCAGAGAAACCTTTCCAACGCCACTGTATCCTGTCGACATGCCCCGTTGAAAGAAAACGTCTATATCAACAAAGCAAATGTACAATGGAAACCGTTTGGGAATAATAAAGCAACAAGTATTCCTTCACACCTCGCAAAGGTGTATTGTCATGACGCGTTATTAACCACCACCCATGGTAAATAACCCGCCACCGATTCCATCAAGATAAGCAAGACACAACCCGTCGTGCAGCAGAGGGACATCCTCCCGACACAGACGTACTTGACATCAGCACCACTGCATCGTGAAGCTGCCAGGTGAACGACTATCCAGTCTAGTACCGCCAAGGCTGAACAGCACCTTGTGGACGACTCCAAGCCATTCACCCTCACTGTCATCACCACACACATAGACTCTACCCAAGATACACACACCAAGCATCGCCATACAGCAAGCCCAACAAAACACACCGTGTACCCCTGCTACGCTTGAAAACAGAACGACGCTGGGGTTGAGCCAACAACCGGAACGTCGCGAGCAAGCGCCATGTACGAAACGTATGACAACGCCTAACCACTCCTAGAGTCTCACCACGTCTACGGCGTGTGTAGGCGACTCCCCGCGTGGTACCCTTTAGACATGGCGGAAGCAGGATGGAAGGCCGGAAGCCGTCATGAAGGGAGTGTTTGAACCACCGCATCCTCTTTTGAGTTTGCATCGGAGCTGGGTGGCTGGCAGTTTGTTTCTGGGGTCGAATATAACTGGCAGCTGTCGGGGGTTGTTGCTTCAGAACCCACCATGTCAACTCTGCCAAATACTTCAGTAGCAACCGGGGGTTACGTTGAGTTTGACTTCTCGAAGTTACCTCCAACCCTCGATGTAACCTGTACCACCAATGAGAACAAACGCCGGCCAGTGAATGAGCCAACGGACAAGTTGGTGCAAGTGTATGGGGATACTAAAGACAACTTGGCGGAGTATCTGAACACAACGACCGCTGAAAAACAACCAAAAGTGAGAGAAGAAATGAGAGGTAAAATAAAAAACCTTGAAGAAGAGGCCATGTGTCAGAAACACAGCAAGCAAGGATGGTGGAGGTTGTGTGTTGGGTTGGATACACTGGACAGGAGAAGATGTATATAAGGATAGACAACGCAGAGACACAACCCCAGAGAATGAATCTAGCTTTCTGTCTCTATATATCATATCCTAACTACTAAGTAGTATCTCGTCCCAAGGGCATAACCACTGTAACCACCCGAGTGACCCAGTCTTGACACCATGAAACACCAAAGGTCAGCCTTTAGAAAAACTGCTCTATTATGGCCGCTTCCGAGCACCTCGTGTTCAGCTCTAAACAATCGGGCAACTGTTGAAACTTTTTTGTCCTCGAAATATCCAGCCGAAAAAGATTATCAAACAGTCATTGGTATATGCAACAGTTTTGAACCAGGAGACGATCCCTTAAACAATAGCGTGAGTGAACTGAGAAAGGACATCGACAGCGTTCATGCAAAGTGGGAGGAGGCAAGTGAATACTGCAGATTAGTGGAGCATTACGAATCAGACAGAGAGCAGTTGGAAAAGACAGGCCGTGTGCGGGGAGGGGTGTATCAGCATTACTTGGAATCGGATTATGCTCCTTCTCAGGACCAAAGACCTGAGAGTCAATCTAGTACCGTATTTACCCGGTCGTGCCAGGCAGTCCGCGATGGAATAGGCGGACTGATGCAGGCAGGTGGGTGGAGCGCCTCTGGCGCGAGCAGTTGTCGATGATAGATGTGTCATGAATAACGTTACATAATCACGCTATTGATATCTGGTGATGTATATACCCCTCGTTATGCACGTCTCATCTCTGACCATCTGTACATGTCCATAAGCATCGTTCCGTCTCTGCCGCTACCACTTGGCACCAGGTAAAGAGCAGGCAGTCGACGTTTGATTCTGCTCGACCGTATCAACCACTGGCCCATACTGGTCGTCCAGTCGATCTCATCCCTCTCAAACCCATGCCAATTGCAAGGATGACCCACGGTGCTCGGTCGATGGGGCTGCGTTGTATGCGTGAGCGGATGGGTGTCGATGGGAAACTTGGTTGCGCGCGAGAAGGGAAGCATGGGTGCGAAGCGAGCCCAATCGGAGACTGGCACGGGGACTGGCAAAGAGCTGTCCGTTTCGATGCAGCAGCGAAACGGTCGTGGGCTAGCGGCGGGAGGACGTTGCGGTCTTGTGTGGGATGTGTAGGGGGGATGGCGCGGTGCATCGTGGTACCGGCACATGGGAGGAGACGGAGGGATGGCTCGGTGGAGCGACCACCCACAGAGCCCTGCCGTCGTGGTGCCATGGGTTGAATACCAGGAATGAGTTAACATGCATTGAGCCAAAAAGGTCACAACGATGCAATTGCTTGCATCGTTGAGTGTGGGCTATATCCCGTGTAGTACCCAGAGTATGACACGTGGATGCTGGCCATGCGCACGACTGGTGTAGGCCGCTTGATACGTGTCAGTGGGTGCTGTCGAAACACAGGCGAGAGGTCGAGTGTCGAGCACATCCGGCTTGACCGACGTTTGCTCGACACAGACGCGGTGGTGCGGGCCTCGTCCACCTGCCCGATCCTGCGCGAGGTTTACGTGTCCACGCTGGAACAACGGAAGGAGGGCTTGCGGAGTGAGGGGTAGAATGGAACCAGCCGAGATGGGTGCTATCGGCTATATGGCGGTGTATGTGAAGGGAGTGTCGGGGGTGAGGTTATTCTGGGGTTTGGTCTGGGAGTGCTTGGGACGAGCGACTTATCACAGTATGCATCTGGAATAGATGGACGCAGCTATCAGATTCATGCCCTGGGAGCTACCCACCGCGATCCCTTGTGTCTATTCTGCCCTACATCCTTCAGCCACGCTCCAACTTAACCCACTATACCATGCCTCTGCATACACAGTAACTTGTGCTCCTATATTCGCACCTTGTACACCATCCTGACGAAATGGTGATGAATACGGACCGTGGGAATTACTATTCGTTTTTGTACCCTACTTTCTTTCGTAGCTGTTGCCGATTATGGATCACTCCCTTGGATCGATCAGCTTTCATTCCATCTACGCAGATTTCTTATTGCTGGATCGTGTTACTCAGTACTCAGATAGCCTTCTCTTGCGAGCCTTCTTCGCAAGAGAAGCTCCCAAAGTATTGGAAAGGATGGATAGGTAGTAACACGCAAAGTGGTTAAGCGAGAAAGAAGACTGGTAGATCTATCCTAGATTCTCAGGTCAATAGTGAAACGGGAGTAAGGAATTGACCAGAGTGGTTTGCTAGGTGGTTGAATGGTACTTTTCCGAAAGAATCAGTTACGATAAATAATTAACCCAAATCCTTTATTCATCTTGTGTTGCATTTCCGGCGAGAGTGACTGAATGATACGAGCACAAGCTTGCCTCTGACGTGTGTACTCTGGCTTTTCTTCCAGAGCGAGAGTGTTGCTGAATGTGACTGGCTCGGCAACGTCGAGGTACGTGGTGACGGATAGCTCCCACGTCGCGTAGTTTTACAAGTCTGTGAGGACAACACCTTTGTGAACGACAACATCGTTGTTGGCAGACATGCTGTAGACTATCAAGAACAGTGAGGACTACTTGAAGAGACGGAAAGACTCTCCGAATGACTCTGCAGAACGCTATGCAAGTTTGCTGATGGCTCCTGGAGCGCTGTATCACCATTGGGGTGTTCTGGGGGCTTCGTTGGGACGACTTGTCATCACTAACCCTTAAGACAGCTCATTAATATTGATTCCCTAGAGAATCATGGAATGAAGCTACTTATATCATTATCCTTCAACTATCCAATATACGTGACTCACTATCAAGACACCCTACATCAATTGAGTGTCCTGACACGCTGTCGCTTGTCTCACTGGGGTTCGCCAAATTCATTCACCACTCTTGATGACGGGCAGGACCTGTGGCACTTAAGGTATCCAAGGCTTTTGTCGTTATGCATGTACCCATGTGTAATTGTCTATAAAAGTGTTGGTAAACATCGAGGCTCATAACCTGTTGGAGCTTGTAGAATTGCATGTAGAAGAAGGGTAAAATGGTTAGTAAAAGCTGCCCAGTCAGTTATTCTTTGATGACGGGGAATAAACAAGTCAACTATTCGACTTTTCCATATCGTTTACACAACTCAATCACGTATTCTGGCAGTAAACCGTAAACAGTAAAGCAGACATTAGTTGTGTGGATCGATAAAAAAGAATCCCAATGGTTATCATTCATGACAATTCATCCATCCATAGTGTGAAGCCAGAGACATTCAACTCTTCCTAGTCCAGTCCCCGCCTTACTGGCCACTGTCTCGCGACCGCCCATCTCTAAAATTCATCTTTTTCTTTGTGGCCCCTATTGCCGATCTCACCGATCTCGCCGAACTCAACGCACCCAGCGCATCCAGCGCACCCCTCACAGCTCTTGTTGTTGGATTCCTAGAAGAACCCTCCCCATTATCATCTTCCTCCCCCCAAACATTCGAGTCATTCCACCCCGTACAATCCTCAAAGTGTGGTGAATCAGTCAATTCTTTAAACTCGTCAGGGTCGAGGAAAACAATTGGGACACCTTGCTCTTTGTATCTTTTTGCGACTTCCTCCACAGTAATTCTTCCAGCGTCGATTAACACTGGGATCCATTTATTCAAGTAATCAATCTGTTCTCCGTATGTAGTGTCGTCTTCTAGATACATATCACCAGGGTGTATCTTTTTAGCGTTTGTCCCGAATTCTTTACCTTGCAAACTACGCGCACAGTCTGCTATTGCTTGATTGAACGAACGCTTATCTGCAGCAGACCATTGAGTCGAGTTGCCAGTAAAAGCTTTCACCTTTGCTACATAGGGGGGCCGAAGGATTCTTCTGTCACCGTCATCGTCTGCGGTCCTGATACAACTATGCTCAGGATCGCCGATAAAAGAGGTACAATAAATACTCCTGTTTTCGGGATAGTCTATATGATATCTTTGATACATACTGACCGTTGGGTTTTCCGATAAACTTCCCAACGCATAATCCGAATAGGGGGGAAGAGATGCGACAGATAGCCTTGATTGCTCCAAGGATGCAGTGGAACCTTTATCATCCCTCAATTTTTCAGTCGATAACTTGGAGGAAAGATAGTTTCGCTGGGACATGGTCAATTTTTCGGGCTTTGGGTTTCGACAGGATGTAGCTGGGGGTGTTTGCTGTCTTGCAAAATGTCAAGATTGCTGCTGCATGGTCTCCCACTGTGTCCTCTTTATACACATAATTTAATACTCAGCTCCAAGCACACCTCCGCGCTCCCTTTCTCTCGAGCTGCTTTGGTAAGTGAAGACGCAATGTCTCACTTTTACAAGCCGAGCGACACAAAGGAGGAATGGCAACTTAAGTGATATTTGAAAAGTCGGCATTACAGGTGGGAGTTTCTTTTGATGAATATCCATCGGCGGACGTATGTTTTGTGCGCAGATTGAAAAAAGTAAATGAGATTATCGAGAAGATGTGAATCATTGAAACGATACGTGTGTCAGAATTACGGCCAGGAAAGGATAGTGTCAAGAAAAACACGAACGATGAAAACCACGCTTTGAACGAAAAGGTCACCCTAATGCAGTCGGAGTTGTATTGTTATTTGTGGCCTATATTCCACGTCATCATTCCAAGATTACGGCAGAATCTGAGAAAAGGCTTCATTCGACCAAGCACCAGTCCGGTGGGATCGCCTATTGGGTTTTTCAAAAAACCAGCCGGATCGCTGAGACGGTGTGCAGATTACCGTCAGCTCAACAAGATCGCGATCAAGAATCAGTACCCACTACCACTCAGTCAAGAATCGTTGGACCGACAGAAGGAGGCATCTTGGTTCACAACCATCGACCTCCGTGCTGCGTATCAGATGGTACGCATCAAGGCAGGCGACGAGTGGAAAACAGCATTCAGAACGCACTACGGTCTTTAAGAGTACCAAGTAATGCCCTTCGGACTGACTAACGCACTGGTGAAATGTAATGTCATTGTAATAGGCCACTGGTACTCTAGCATGTGAAGTGCTAAAGACAAAATCAGACCCTTTAAATGTCACTGTGTATATGTGTATATGTAAACCATAGGAATAAAGAGAACGGTGGTTATGACTATAATGTGGAAGGTGGATCAACCTTGATTGGTTACTGTTTAGCTTGTACAAAGTGGTAAAGAGAACCAGAGATACCAAAAAGATGTCTATACATATGTTTGGACGCTCAGGAATGGACTATGTATACTGAGCGATGTCGATGGCGTTTTTCTTGACGACGGACAACACCCAACCCAATCGTCTAGGCTTCTTTTTCTTCAAAGCTATACTCAACGCATGCAAATCGACACCGGTGTCATGCCGCGGGCACGAGTTTGCAGTTGAATGTACGTCGATTGGTTCTCTGGGATACTCAATGTGCAACACTGCCTCGTTGGCGTCAACAAACACCGACAGCGTTTTGCATTCGCTGTACTCGACGCATTGCTCGTTGACGGCAAACGCAGTTACGTCCAAGACCTTGGGAGCGATCTCGATAGCATTATTCAGCCCGAGAGACATGTTGTGAGAGAGAGGCGCTTTCGCGAGAAACCGCACAAAATCTACCGCATCGTCTTGGGTGAGCCCCAGGCGGGTGTCATGGTTCCGGCATTGGGTCATTAACTCTACAGCCCCAGCATTGATTTTCACAGTACCTACATGGCCGTCAATGTTATCAGCATCCATTGCGTCGCAGCCTTTGGCAGCTGCGAGCTGAATTCTGCCACTTATAATCCGTTGAACACTGGAGCTGGACGTCTTGAACCACCTTTCGCTCAGCCGGTCATTAGAGCAGCGCCAAGGTTTGTATCGAGTAGTGCCTCTTTGTCGTCGCGCCAATGTACGTACGATGCGGTACTGAAACAACAAGGTAGAATCGAAACTTGAGATATTAGAAAAGGAATTGGGAGTAATTGTAAAGCGAAGATTAAGACCTATGATTCATCTCTGAGAAGACTAGAGAAATGTGCTATATTATATGTCTATCTCAAAAGCTGTACAGAGGGTAAAATGACTACAACGGATACCAGCATAATAAACAACAAAGCAGATCTGGCAAGGAAAATATTAGCTGTGTACATTGGTAATTGAAGTTTGACTGGATCATTCATGGCACACAAGAATTGTGTCTTTGTATGTGTCCAAATAAAAGAGCAGTGATCTATCTACCAGGTCACGTTATGGCTTTACTCGCTTCTCTCTTAAAACGTTTTACTTTATCTATACTACTTTTACATGCAAATATATATAACACAATTAACCTTACACCGACAGTTTATGAGTCTCGTCGCTTAACGGCTATCAACAAAATAGACAGTATTCAGTTTCATTGGAGGAAAACCCAGTTTATCCTTTTTTAAAGTACAATAGGTCCTGCCCTATACTACAAGGGTAGTTTACGAATCTGGTCCTCCAGTGGCAAGTCCCTACGCTCAAAGAGCACAAGAGAATTAGTCTTACGCATCTGTTATACCCCGGCTAGCTTAAGCGGAAGCCAGACAGGGTGGACTAACAGGACGCAATACCGCTGCGTCCGAGAGAGGTACGATTGACGGAAGGGGTAGCAGGAAAACCGGATGGTAGGTGTTTCGGCTAAGAGTAGTCTGAATGTCGTGTAGTAGATATTGATAATAGATAATAGAAGACAACATATGATGATAGATTCTCGAAGAGGATCACACAATCTATCAACAGCTCTCTATATAAAAAGACAAAGACAACAAGCAGATCGAATGGGTACCACGCTGATACCTCATTGTGTCACAACCGTTGACTGAACGGTAGGTGAAGTAGGACAGCACGTATTTAGGGTAGTAGCAGCTTCCAGCATTTCAGTCATGACAGATCGAATTAATCCGCTTCCACCACAAGATCCAACTAGCCAAGGAATACTGCCGTATCTCCAGGATGCAGCAAAGATACGTCCAGCCGATATTGCAACCAAAATCACCTCTTTCTCGCTCCAAAATGACATAAATCTCTGCAACAATAAAACATATAATCCAAACAACCACCAATTCTAGCTCGATTTGTGCTGTCAAGCGCACAATGCACCAACTTCAGACCACCTCGGCTAAAGCAAGACTTACAATTTGTTATCTAGGTATTGTTTCTTTCCGAGCATGAGAGCGTTTGCTACTAAACATGCTGCCATACGTGCGCCAGAAACAAAACGCCACGACACCGACCCTACGGACCCTTGCAGCCTTTCCCAATACCTCCCCGTCTGTGGTGTTCCGTCTCTATGAATGCCATTGTCAAACTTCCGACATCTTCAAACTTGGATTTGATAATAGTTTTCGTGGACAGTTTTACCAAACAGGTTCATTTTGTTTGAATGAATATTCAAAGTACCGGCCACTGGTTTATTCTTTAGCACTTGCGGTGGCAAAGAAGAAACTAGGAATAATATATTCTGTTTATATATGTACAGCTATCAAGAGTTCGGTCTAAACTACAGCAAGTATAACGAAACTACTAGAACAAAAAATGTATTGTTATACTTAATCACCTTCCCTTGTGAACAATTGGGCCACTCGTTCCAACACTCTGCCCGACATGCTGACATTGGTGTGCTCGGTGTCATGGGTAGTGAGGGGATTTGCGAGAGATAAGAGCTCGATTCTCCGATCCAAATTCTTTCTTTTGTGTTTTTACCATCCGTCGTTGCTTCTTTTGTATTGCACTGGTCCATAAGATATTAACTGAACCGCGACAGAATGGAAATACCTGCCTTTGCCTCGAAGGCATTCCTCTGCCAACATTCCTCTTCCAAAGCAGTAGCGGAGCACATCGTAAAACTGCCAACAAAGTCGAGCCACTTACCACCTTTTATAATTGAAGCGGAGTCGTTGCAACCTTTCAGCATTCCAAAAACATACTCTTTCTCCGCGGCCCCTCGAAGAGTAGATATAACCGTCTAAAAAGTTGAGACCGTCGTCCGCCATCTTTACCACCTCAGACCCACCCACGCCCACAATTCCAAGCTATGAGTAGAGATTCTGAATTCTCATATCAGAATCAGCCGACGGACGGCGGCTCAGACAACAATGACCGAGACATTACCAGGTTGGCAATTGAAATAATCACGAAAGCTAGTACTAAGCTAGAAAGTAATAATTCTACCCTGGCGCGAGACTACTGGAATGACTTAGGTTCAGAAGCATCAGTACAAACAATTATAAGTAATGTCAAAAGCCATGTAGAGCGCAGACTTGGGAGTAATCTGCCCTCGTTTACTAGTCTAGCCCAAATCACTGCCAAAGTTCCTTCTGTTACCTGCAACGAGGGTGGTTTGAATATGGTTGTGCAGTACTATAACCAATACAACAGGATGGAACTAGGAGAGGTGATATTGTTGCCGAGAACTGTGTAACGGCCTGCCCGTAGATGATGTTTTGGGCGGGTTGAAGAAGAAAAGGCTCTTGGGTTCTAGGTGTTCTAGGTTCTCGGGTTCTTTGGTTCTAGGGTTATCAAGGTTATATATATATATATAGATGTTATTCAGCAGGCCTAGAGTCGTACTCCTGGACATGCATTGAATTGAAGATAAAGAACTAAGATACAAAATACAGAACTTAATACACAATTGTCAGGAATGAGGTTATTCTTGGGCTTGGTCTGGGAGTCCTTGGGACGAGTGGAGTATCTAGGAGTATCTATCTCAAATAGATGAAGACAGCTATCAAAATTCATTCCTTGGGAACTATGAATCATGACCCCTTCCTTATATCTGTTTGCTCTACGTCCTTCAGTTAGGTTCTAATTCCGCCTACTCTACCATTCCTCTGCATACACAGTATGCTGTGCTCTTATATCCGCACCTTGTACATGATCCTGACACTAGAGTGGAAAGTGGAATGTTCAATGACAGTAGTAAAATGCAAAGTATAAAAACTTGTTTATAGCTCCAGAGAATAAATATAGATGATGAAGTAAAAAGCAACCGGACATCTCCCAGCCAGTCGCGTCCCAACACATAACCCATCCCAACACTTACTCCCCTTCACCTGTTCAGCTTATCAACCCTGTCAGAATAAGAAAGAGTGATGGAATTGTATAGAGGATATATGGAAGTGGAATGTCAGGATTCTCGGGTTGGTTCTTGGTGCTCTGAACTGGAGCCCTTGGAACTCGAGGTAGCTTCGCTGAAAGGTGTCTGTCTTGAATAGATGAAGTCAGCTATCTGTCAAGAAAGGACCAAGTCTGGTTACTCTTTAGCTTTATCTAAGCGGTAATGAGAAACCATAAAAAAGAGAATATCTATCTATATATATATACAAAAGTGTGGAAATGTAACTATACCATTCAAAGTATATTCCAAGAGAACGGCATAACGTCATGTTTTAACAGTTTTAATAGAATCACGTTTACTAAAAATGAATAACCATAAACAAAAGTCACGTGATAATAGTCCAATAGTCGTTCAAAATCCATATTCACCACTGTTTACTCTCACTCAACTCCCACTTGCATGTCTAGACTCAAAACCAGCACCCATACATCACAGAATGGAACGCCGACCCTACTTTGGTTTGACCTCAGACTTCTTTCTCGTCACTCCGGGAACGATTGTCAAGACGCCTCGCCCAAACTCGCCGAAAAATCAAGCAGCCCTCCTTATTGAGCAGCAACTTCTGGAAAGATTGGGCAAACATCCCAGAATCGTTCCGTTTGTACAGCACTCTAACTCGTTTGTGGCCAGGAGCTAACTGTTTCACCAGCTATCTTGGGCCTCATCCCTCTGGCATCCTGCTTGCTGAGGCCCCGTATGGGAGCCTGCAGAGCTACATTGACACGAAACACGCCACACTGTCCACTCTCCATTGTTGGAGTTTGTGGGAGCAAGCGACGGAAGCCATCGTGCATTTGCACAGCAAGGGCGTGATACACTCGGATCTGCGACCAGAGAACTTTGTGGTGCATCAAGCTCCTCAGCCGTTTGCCGGTATTTGGCTCTGCGACTTTGGTGGGTCGTTTTGTGCCGAGCTCGGCTTGGATGGTGGACACCTGCCCGACTTGCCATTTGGTGACCCCCAGATGGGATCTGAGTCGACGCCAGCAACCGATATCTTCAGTCTCGGATCCATCTTTTACGCCATTCTGACAGGGTATTGGCCCTTCCTGGACCGCCCGCCGAAATGGACCTCTACAGAAGATTTTCTTGCCTATCACAACCGAGCAGTCGAGCTGCTTAAGCAGAGAAAATTCCCTGATGTGTCCGGCCTGGACGGTGGAGATGTGATCAAGGGATGCTGGGACCTCGAATACAAATCAGCAGAGGAGGTGCTGCAGGCTGTGAGATCGAAGATGGCGGCGACGAACGTGTAGCTTGTACGAGATAGCATGGTTGTTGGAAGTAGGTTGTATATATATGTACATGTATGTAAAGAAATAAGAGTAAAAAAGTAAAAACCTACAAAGTAAACTTTTCTCGTGACGTGGAACTAATGTCAGGACTATTCTACCTCACCGTATCATATATGTTGAAGACAGTGTCGCTATTATCGGGACTAGGAGTTAGTAGCCAGGACGCAGAGGTTGAGGGATACATATCAGTCAACGAAACAGTTATTTATGAATTATACTTCTTCCCCGGTTGCTCGAGAGCATAATAATTTACAGGAATGAATCAAAATGATATCATCACGACAAAAAAAAACCTTCATATTTCACAGTTTTTACAAAACAATCTGCTTCCATGTTCATCATCATATTACCATTCTCAAGCATACATGTAAATATACAGTAAATTAAGTCTCCTTCGATTATAATCCCATAAAAACTAATACACACAAAGAGCAAGCATCGCACCGCTCTGCTAGACTTGCATCTGATTAGGAGCATTCGTAGCAGGTGCTCCTTCCTCCTTGCTGATCTTTTCCTTTTTCGTAACACTCATCTTTTCGTGTTGGTGGTGCATCTCAGCAGCAAAGGTAGAGTGAGGCTTCCAGCCACTAGATCTCCTGGGTGAAGCGCATTCTTCCATCATACGGTCAACTTGCTCGAGAGTCAACGACTTGGTCTCTGTGATAGACGTGAGCATTGTCCTTTAACAGCCTCTAATCGACTCACCCCAGACGAAGAGGTAAGCGTAGAAGAAGCAGAGAACACAGTTAGAACCCCAGATGAAAAAGACACGAGAGCCGAGGTTCTACGGTTGTCAGCCAAGCTTCCTGGATAAATCAACAGACTTACGCCCGCATCAGTGCCGACCATGTAAGGAGTAAGGACAGCAATGATACAGTTCCAGAACCAGTTGGAGGCTGTGGAGAGACCCACACCACGAGATCGGATAGGAATTGGGAAGATTTCACCAGTGCAAACCCAAGCACCAGGGCCCCAAGTGGAGGCAAAGAAGAAGATGTAGACACAGATAAAAGAGATTTGCGCGTTGGCGACTTTAGAGTCGTGCGGCTTGACGACCCCAATGATACCGACGATAAACTCGCAGATAAACATACCAACAGCACCATAGATCATGAGAGGTCGACGACCGAAATACTCAATGATCCAAAAAGAGATCGGTGTCGAGCAAACGTTGACAAGAGTGATGATGAGAGAGATGAGGAAGGGATTGGGGATTGTTCCGAGGTCGTGGAAGAATGTGGTACTAAAGTAAAAGATGAAGCTAAACATGTTAGTTGGGAAAGAGCGACTAGTCAGAAGAACTTACTTGATACCTGTCCACTGTTGCATCATTTGCAAGGTAATACCCAACACTGTCCGACGGAGGTTGGACTGGGGTTTTCGGAAACCGCCAGAGAAACAAGCGGCCCAGGAAGAAAAGTAGGTTTCTGAAGGAATGAGCTCAGTCTCGTATTCATGGTTCGCAACGATTTCGTCAATTTCGTCTTTGATGTAGCCAGAGTCGACAGGTTGGCCTCTGACACGAGAGAGCGCTGCCCTCGCTTGCTTGATCTTTCCGCGCTTGACATACCAACGAGGAGACTCGGGAAGACAGAAAAGGCCGCCACCGAGGATAAGACTGGGTGTGTGAGCGAGCGTCAAAAGAATACAAACAACTTACGCCCAAGCAAATTGAACAGCAATAGGGATCCGGTAAGAGCCGCTGTCGGTCCGGTTTTGAGTGGCATAGCAGACACAAGAAACAAGGAGGAGACCGATCGTGATGCAAAACTGGTAGCCAGAGACGATGGCGCCTCGCACTTTTCGCGGAGCAATCTCAGACATGTACAGGGTGATTGTAGCAGATATGAAGCCGACACCGAAACCAGAGATGAGTCGACCGGCGACCAACTGCTTCGTCAGCAAACACCGCATACGCTCCACTCACCAAGCCAAGACCCGACGAGGAAGTCTGCAGGATACAGCCGACGATAAAGACAGCACAGCCGCTGATGATTGTGATTCGCCGTCCAAAGTAGTCTGCCAAGTCGCCGGCGATGATGGCCCCAAAGATAGTACTGGCAGAAAGAATCGACGTGATCAAGGACTTTTCCCAAGAAGGCAACGTGAACACGTCCTTGGTCGCCTTGTCTGCATTGTGCGGAGGAATAGGCAGGCCTGTCATCATGTTGATGAAATAGTTCATTCCGAGCACACCATTCATGTAACCCGCTTCGTAGCTGCCCGCCGTCAGCCCAGCCCACCGACGAGCCCACCGACGAGCCCACCGACGAGCACGCAACCTACCCCAAAAAGATACCGCCAAACGACGCAAACACACAGAGAAGATAGCCCTTGGCCGTGACGGGGGCCTCTACCCTGTCTGGCGAGATGGGCGCTACCATAACGGGGCTGCCAGGCGCTATCACACGTTAACCATGGCCCAACAAACGACACGTACTGCTGATAATTCAAGTCGCTGTCATAAGGCAGTCTTCAAAACACAGCAGGGTGTGATGAATGACAAAGTTAAGAATTTCTTTTTATTATCAATTAACTCATGGGACATTCTTGTGTAAACATCAACGAACAACAATCCTTTACTTGTACACACTGTGATGAATATGAACTTGGAAGGAGATATGAGTGTTCATCACGTGACTCCTCTGGGCCATCGTTCTTTACCTTGTTACTGCTGTCTACTGCTATTGTTAAATAGCTCTTCTTGCCATGCACTTTGCTTGTAAGATATACTCTAAGGACTCTTGGTTGTATTACTCTTTTCCTTAGTGATGTATCATATGAACTTGTAAAAACAATTATTCAAACATATACTTCTTACCTGCATCTCTACCAATATTGCAGAGCCAGAGACACTTATCAACCCGATATTCACCCTTCCTCACTTCATTCCTTGACAACAACATTCTGTTAAGTTGAAAGACGGTATGAGTGTTATGTCCCGCAAACCCAGTGTCGCGCCCTCCAGCCTGACGAATTTCTTGAGTCAACCAGCCTCTAACAACAATGGCTCATGTATGGTTGGCCCACTTGCAGCATCGCAAGAGCAAACAAACAGAACAATGGATAAATCGAGCAGGCCAGACTCCAGTGCCTCAAACGTACGGCAGCAGTGTGACCATTGAAGCCGTTACGGTAAGTGTAAATGGTATGTGGCGTATGTGGTACATCACTGGGAAAAAAACACCAACCGCCAAGAAAGTGAAATTGTTTCTGTCTCGCCAGGATTGGATGGTGGAACTAAAGATTGGGATAGGTAGCTGATACCAAAAAAGAATCGTCCTGGGAGATGTTACGGCCTGGGCCGGTAGCCTTGGAACCCGGTGAATGTGGCCGGTGGCTATTGGCTTACAGGCGGAGCTGTAAGTGGTGGTGGTATTCGAGATGGAGTCGACAGCGATAGTAGTTTAAATATGGATATGAATGTCGTAGTGAGGCCTATTGTGATGAAAACGGACATCGGGCTTATGTCCGCTTTTACCGTATTTCTAAGTCACCTCCGTTGCTGTACTGGATATCTTCTGGGTCTTCATTTGTACATTCGCGGTTCTCTGTTTTCTTCTTACATATATATACTGACTACCTTATCTATAATATGCTCTCCAGTGATGTATCATACGTCCAAGCATACATCAACCTTTATTTCTTATTCTTATCTCTTCATCTTCCAATATTGCAAAGTCAGAAACATCCATCCATCCATCTCTCGTTCAAGTCTTTATCAACTTCAAGTCAACCAGCAACTCAACCTACTCATCCATTTGTGGCATACAATATGCATCCCGCATCGAATGTAAGGCATACAGGTGTCGTCACAAAAGCTGTAATCAAAAAGTCATCATCATGTCAATGTGCAGTACGTCGAGCAGAATCGACCACTTCGGTGCTAAATGTGTACCAATCAATTATATTATTGGTATTATACACGCATGTAAATACCCACGTATTGTCAATGGTACGTATTGCTCCTCGCGCATCTTGCCTCACGCATTTTGAGCAGCCTTTCTAGCTGTTGTTAAACCAGACTACGTTGGTTATAATCATGAAAGCGTCATGAATGCATCACTATCATCCTTGGTGACTATTCCTAGAGCTTCTACCTGACGTGGACAGTTGCTACGAGGACGGTGAGACCAGGCCTATACGACAGCCTACAAGTGGAATACCCACCACTTATAGACAAAATCGACCAAACCTTCAAAGTCGTACAAGAGCACTCCCGACCAGATGCCTCCCTTTTACTCTTTCCTGTATTCCGCGAATACACCATTGTCATGCGCCCAGAACAAACGGTCCGGACCATCTCCCATCTTGAACTCCACTTTCCAGAAACTGGGCCCTTGGTCTGCACCCACCCATCGACCAGTGTTACAGTTCCACTGTAACCCCTACGGAGATGGAGGGATGTCCGACGGTGGAGAGTGGTGTATAGTTAATTTACATTGTAACTTAGTTCTTTTCTTCATATTTCTATCAATATATGTCCAGGAGTACCACCTCTAGGCCTGTAATAGATATAAACCTTGCATCAGCACTGAACCTAGCAATAATCCAGAACCTAGGACTAAAACGAGACAAGCCCTCCAACCTGCGCCGAAGACAATTGTGTGCAGGCCGTGACAGGAGAAAGACTATGGAAATGTTCTAATATATATTACTGTACAGTAAACTAAGTACACAACAGGATAATTCAACCTTGTAGGCAGATAAAGGGAAACTGGACGAGTGAAGATTAGTTGCGCACCCCAGATAAGGAATCGCCACTTATCATTCATGATACCGCTTCTTACACATCCCTCCTTTGTATTTCTCGGCTCGTGAAAGCGAAACATTGCATCCTCTCATATCAAAGAAGCTTGAGAAAAAGGGAGCGCAGAGCTGAGTATAAAACTATGCGTATAAGGAGGACACAGCTGGGGACCATGCAGCAGCAATCTTGACACTTTACAAGACAGCAAATACTTGCAGCTACATACTGTCGAAACCCAAAGCCCTAAAGGTTCACCATGTCCCAGCGAAAAAGTTCTCTCTCCATTTCACCGACTGACGGATCGAGGAACGATGATTACGGAGAAGTATCCACTGCACCCTGGGAATATCCAAGACAATCCGGTGAAGCACCCCCCCCTATTCGGAACACGCGCTGCACGATCCATCGATAAACAAAACGGCCAGTATGTGTCAAGAGTATCGTATGACATATCCCAACAAAACGATCATCTTTTGTACCAGTGGTATTGAAGATACGGCACGCCTTGCTACCTCATTCGAATACGATGAGAATGGCAAAAGTATCAAACAGCCCCCCTTTAAAACAGGGATATGCGTTTGTACTGGCGACCAAACTGGGTGGTCTCCTAAATTTACGCGTCTGTTTCTCAAAGCAAGAGAAGACTGTGGAGATCATTTTATGCAAATAAAAGACTTCACGGAAGCCATTGGAGAGAGGCCTGGTAAAATGTATGTAGGCGAGAACCCCATAGGCGAAGAAATAAACGACTACTTGAATCAATGGAACGAAACGTATATCGACACTGGAAGAGCTGCTGTAGCTAACATTGCAGGCCGTTACAGATATCATAGTGGCTTCGAGGATGGTTTCTTGGTTGTTTCGCTTAAGCCTTCCGTATTCGACGAAGTTACTAATTTACCATCCGTTAAGGATCGTACAAGCGAATGTGTCTCGACGTCCGGATTATGGACAGGGAATGGACAGTCACATGTTGGAATCTAGTGACCCAATTGATAGGTCAGAAGCAGATAGGCTTGCGGAGTAACTGGCACGCCTAACTAGGTACCATGTAGCTTAGTTCCATAAACATTCATGTTTATACTTTACCTTTCCATGTACCAAGTACTGTAACCGAGTCGAATCCTTGACATATTAACAAGGTCACGTGATATTGGTTAGCATTATCCTTATTGTTATACATACCCATTGCTCTCGATATTCCTATTGTTTATATATACATATATAAAGAGTTATGGTAGTTCTAGTTTTCTCTTTGCCACTTGAGTGCTAAAGAGACTACCAGTGGTCTACAACAATTAACACTGTTATGTTACATCCGACACATCTTCATAGCTTTCTCCTTAGAGATGTATCATAAGTAATTCTCTAAATCAAGACCAATCCATCATCTATCTATTTCCTCTCTATCAATATTGACAAGTCAGAGACACCTTTCCTCCTGTCTTCTATCATCCTCTCCTCTTCTCTGGGTCACCGTAGTGCCCGAATATTACAAGCCAGAAGGAGATAGAGGTATGTGTCTCTGGCTGTCTATCGACAAATAGAGATGAGATAAATTGGTAAGGATGTTTGGAAGAACGAGATGTACAAGGAAGACGTTTGATATATCACTAATGAAGAAGTAAATGTCACGGCCCTTCACCATTCTCTTTACGTAGGCTGGTAAGACTCACAAACTCGGTTTCTTGGGTTCTCGGTAATTCTGAGATTTGCGACTAGGTCTAGATGTAGTCTGGGGATGCAGTATTCTTTAAATATAATCGGCCTGGATGTCAAGGCCGGAAGCCAAGGAGGACTAACCAGAAGACTAGGAGAGGATAATTGTGTCTCTGACTCGTCGCAGAGAGATATAAGGAAGACTTGAGTGAGGCTTGTAAGATTATTTAGAAGTGACAATTTATCACGGCCTGCCCTTATAGTTGTTTTGAACGGGTTTTTCACGGTCTGTCCAGTCGCTGGAGCTTTGGAAGCAGTCTCACGGCCTTCTTCTCTTGCTTGAATGCAGGCTGGCAGATAATCGCAACCTTTGGTTCTAGGTATCCGTTTCTGGGTTCTTGGACTAGGTCTAGGTTGGTTACTGGATGCAATGATCTTCAATTATCAACAGGCCTAGAGCAACACTCCTGGACTTGCATTAACAAAGATACAAAAGAAAAGAAAAAACTAAGATACAAATGTAGACTACATACACACGGCTCCATCGGCGGACATCGCCGCAAGTTACAGTAAGACTGTAACAATTGGCGCTGTTCGCCGCAAGAGCAAATCGGCCTCTGCCGTAGAGAAGATTGAAAATGCCGGTGGATGCATCATCGAGCTGGACATGGCAGAGTCCAAGGCGAGCATCACCGCGGAGATGGAGGGTGTGGGCCAGATCGATTACCTGGTCAACAAT
Source organism: Cryptococcus depauperatus CBS 7841 (assembly GCF_001720195.1). NCBI lineage: Eukaryota > Fungi > Basidiomycota > Tremellomycetes > Tremellales > Cryptococcaceae > Cryptococcus > Cryptococcus depauperatus. The sequence continues at coordinate 13,880 of NC_089472.1, read as the reverse complement.
GCTGGCTACTCCATTCTGGCCGCCTGCGAAACAATCACGTACGTGTTGCTTTACACGCATTCACCCAGCGCCCGCCAATATCGCGGTGCTGGACGCGCTCAGGTCTGGACGTGGAGTTCCCTCTAAGCCTGGCACACATGCAGCAACAAGGTGTCAGAACCTTGGAACTATGACATGGAATATAGGCAATAAATAATAATGCAACGTAGATTGCATTATTGTGACCTTTTCGTACAGAGCGTGGATATTAATTATGAGTAATATTCATGACAACTTGTTCTTTGGTGATGCAACAATTGTCACATTCCAAACAACCTTACATGTCTCCTATCCAAACCGCCAGCCTCGACATCTCGTGGAGCGAGTCGAATCCGCCTTTCTCTCCTCTTGTCTTTCTGGTCAGTCCTCGTTGGGTCCCACTCTGACAGATCCAACGTTGTCGAAGTAAGAGTGGCCGAGTTGAACATAGGATATGTGGTAGTGGAAGCTGTCAAACGTTGGAATGATGACGTGGAATATAGGCGATACGTGATAATGTAATCGGAGTTGTACTAGTAAGGCCTTTTCGTTCAGCGCGCGGGTTTTGGTTATTGCTGTTTTCACGACAGGCTCATGCCAAAACCTACGCCTATAGAAACAAACCGACGCGGCGACCTTATTGCGGAAGCACCAGTAATTCCGCAAGGCATCCACAAGCCCTTACACATTCAGAATATGCACTAACCCTCCTGTCAAAGATTCGGGCTCTGTTTTATTGGACGACCATCTTCCGAGCAGACGCTCATCGAGCTTGCTTACTCGTATGAGCGGTTTGTTCAAACAGCGCCTCACCGCCTGCCACTCCTGCTGCCAATGCATGACTTACTCATACGGTAAAGCCTGAACTGGTGTCAAACATGCGCCACTTTGTTGCAAGATTGAAGCTGGGGCTCCTTGTTTGTTGCTCTCCGTTTGGACTTTTCCGTCTGTTTGTTGTACTTGTCTGCTTCTACTGGGTTACTAACCAAACTTGTTGCATATAGTGTTTATCGAGCTGCACTCGCATTGCTGTCATGAAGATGCGGATGATTGAGATCATGCACTTGAACGAAAAGATCGCAGTGGTGCAGTCAGAGTTGCATTGTTATTTCTTGTCTATATGCCACGTCATCGCTCAAGGTTATGACACCAGATCCGTATGACCCGCATACACCTCAGAATAGAAAACACCAGCTGTAGGATAATCGGAGATATATGCAGACGTGTGAGGAATAGGCATGAGAGCGTCTGGCACGCCTAACTGGGTAGATTTGTTGTTGCACACTTGATAACTCCTCTTTTCTCTTTTGTTTTATCATATGCTGCCGATATAACGGGTTAAATCCTTGGCAACCCCTTAACAAGCGGCCTCGTGTCTCGGGAGCGAACAACATCGACATCTACAGACCATCTTCATCCTCATCTGGAGGTCTCTTTTCAGCATCATGTCCGAGTCAGATCAAACCAGATCCAAGATCATCCAAGACCACCCGATTGCAAACGGCCTCGACGTTTTCCGCGCCCTTTCTCGGCCACTAGTCACGACGAACAACTTCAGCCGGCTTGGCAGAGACGGTGAGTCGTGAATACATTTCCGTAGAAAGTCCTTATTAACCACTCTGCAGATTTACAGGACATTACGTCGAGTCTTCTGTCAGCTCTTCTGAATCTCCCTGTGTCCCGCATTCTACAGTCAAAAACGTCGGCCCAATATAAGATTCGATATGATATCTCGCGCCTCATCTCCTCTGTCCAGTCCAAGAATTTTGATTTCGACCACATCATACCACTTCTCGAAGCAGCTCTTGCCGATAACCCAGAGGATGCGCTGATATGGGATCGCCTTGCCAATGCCGCTGCCGCCCTCAACGTCACACCACCTCCACGATCGATGACCCTTTCCTCCCTACAAACCCCATGGGTACATTCCACAAGTAGCATTGTGAACTCACCTGAATACCGACTATACATCGATCAAGTCCTTAAGAGGGAGCTTGGGCAATTACGTGTTGGACTTCCTAGTTTCCATGCTACCTTCTTCGGAAGGGTTGCGGATCTAGAAACAGCAGCGGCGGCAGTTTTCCAGAGCTGTACGAGCGGCAGCGATCCACTCTTCCGGGAGGGATGGATGGGTTGGCCCGAAGACGCAAACGAAGGTGCGGTCATTGGCTGGTTTAAAAATGTAACAACGAACCTGGTGGCTTTTGCAGAACGCTATCGCCCTCCTCAGACTCAACGCTGGCTACTTGCGCAACCTAACACGCCTCTCCAGGGTTCTACTGTCAAGCGCAAGTTGGACATTGGTTTCGTGCGCGGTCCAGAGCCTGAGGAAGGCTCTCCATTTCCCTGGTCACAAGTACTCGTACCTGGCGAGCTGAAGAATAATCCCTCGGCAGATACCAATAGCAAAGCGTGGCTGGACCTTGGCAGATACGTTAGGGAAACACTGTCTGCGCAAGATACACGTCGTTTTGTGCTGGGGTTTACTTTATGTGGCTCCCTGATGAGGATATGGGAATTCGATCGGCTTGGGGGCATTGCCTCTGAACAATTCGATATAAACAAAGAGGGAAAGCGGTTCGTATCAACCATCTTAGGATTCCTTTGGATGAGTGAGGAGGAACTAGGATTCGATCCTACGATAATCACATCCGGCGACGAGCGGTATATTGACATCGAACGAAACGGTCAGAAAGAGCGTATTATCATTAAGGAAACCATGAGTCGGGCGCGGTGCGTTGTCGGTCGGGCCACTACCTGTTGGGAAGCCTATACCAAGGAAGATCCGAAGAAGCCACTTGTCATTAAAGACTCGTGGCAATACCCAGAACGCGATCACGAAGGGGAACTGCTTCGGGAAGCGACAGAGAAAGGAGTTATCCATGTTGCCCGACACTATTATCACAACACCGTCCGCGTTGGTGATAAGGACGATGACGTTCTAGCCAACATTCGACAAGGGATAGACCTTTCAAAAGCGGTGCCTTACCGATTGGGTCGCTCAAAGAAGGCGACTGCCACTCCAAGTGCGACTGGCACGCCGAGCCAAAGCCGCAGCAGTGGCGCTGGTGTCAAGGCTGGTGTCAAACGCCCATCTAGCGAAACCAGCGTACCGCTACCACCCAGTAAGCACACCATCTCAACGTCTCAAACAGAAGCCAGCACAAAGATGCTGTCTAATCGAGTACATCGGCGAGTTATTCTTTGTGATTATGGAAAACCAATATACGAAGCAAGCTCTCGAGTAGCCCTTCTTGCCGCGATGGAACGCTGCATTGCAGGACATGAATCCCTGTTACAAGCCGGTTTTCTGCACAGAGACATCTCCATCAATAATCTCATGATAGACGAGGACAATGACAATGCCTTCTTGATCGATCTTGACCTTGCAATCAAGGTACTGCGGATAGGTGCGTCTGGGGCAAAGGGGAAGACTGGCACGAAAGTGTTCATGGCTATCGGGGTACTTCAAGGTGACGAACATTCGTTCATGCACGACCTGGAATCTTTTTTCTGGGTTCTCTTCTGGATTTGTATCCATTACGATGGTCCAGGTAAAGACGGCGGCCCTACCGAGTACGATAATTGGAATTATAAAAGCGTTACCGAGTTAGTTGTGCTGAAAGCTGGCACGATAAGTAGTGAGAGGAGGTTCTTGGACACCACGCGTGCCCATTTTACACCTTTCTACAAACCTTTGATCTCGTTGATGAACAAAATCCGCAAAGAGGTTTTCCCCAACGGCGAGGAGTGGAGGAAGGAAGACAGGGAGGAAGACAAGAGGTTGTATTCCTTGATCAAGGGAATCCTTGCCAAAGGTCAAAAAGACCCGGAAGTACTTGGTTAACATAGAACGTGACGTTACTGCTTGAATAAGATACCCATTGTAGTGTCATGAATAAGAACGTTCGAAGCCTTTTCCATAAACGATTACTACTAACAGGATTCTTTATTTATTAGCACAACTGATGTCTGCCCTGCTGTTTTATATCATTATCTCTTATCAGCGACATTACCTAACGAAATCCTTTACTCTACGAAGACAACAATCGTATACTCTGTTCGTTTACTTCGTTGCATTGTACAGCTCCAATTATAAGATATAAGAACTAAGATTGCACTTACCGTTCCCCCAGCAATGTATCATATGTCAACCATAAGCCAATCATACGCCTCATACACCTATCCTCCGCTCTACTCCAACTCTTAATCCTATCTCGTCTATTTATCTACCAATGCTGTAGAGCCAGAGACATTCCTTCAGACTCTCTTCTTCGTCATCAATCTTCCTCCAGCTTCCTTCCGCGTTAGCCGTCCTGACACCATCAGTAATGTGGGCGGATGGGTTTGGATTTTTGGAGACTGTGTACACTGTTGTTTTCTTCAGTTGTATTCATGGTAGCTGCTCTCGTTCACGCACTTGTACTATCTCTCGTCCGTCAAATAGGACGTTTCCCCGGATGATTGCCACTTAGCAGCCTTGCGCGGTGGTAATACACGGCTGGAATCGGGCTCATCTTGGGCGGACTCATCTTGGGCGAGCTGCTCTTGTGGCATGTGTCTCAGTGCTGTATCATGCGTTTGTTGATGCACATCATGCCGTCCATTCCACCACATCTGGTAGGTTAGCATGCAACAGCGTAACCATGCGTCAGCGGTCGAAACGTTTTTGGATAATGGTAAGAGATGACCAAGTTGTTAACGAAAGCTGGCGTTCTCCTCCACAAGCCACGAACAAGGATTATGAACTGGCGGAGATTCAATGCAAGTCCGCTGGAGCCAGCAGCGTTGTGCAACTTTTGTACAATAATCATTACAACATTGCAACGATATTACCAGCTCTGAAAACCAAATATCGATGACAAAACTGTATCTATCTTTGCACCTATCGTAACATCTTGTCAAGGCGTACATCAGCAGAGTGAGCATTGCAGGCCAAGATTAGCAATCAGACTTTCCTGCGCTTAGATTCTCGATCAGAAACCGCCTTCTCGTCTTGCCCAGAGTACTTTCCTCGCATCAGAACACCAAACCCTGTCGGTAGCATATACGCCCGACCAGACTCTGGGCGATCCAGCATCAATCAAGCGTGAATCTTCAAACTTCATGATGGTCACCAACGGTATGCGTATGTTGACAAGACTATCCCTTCAGCTTTCGCACTTGACTCCTTGCTCGAGATAGTTGTTGGATCACCTTTGATGAAGACTTTGAGTTTTGCACATCTGCACACATAGTCCCCTGTAGCAGGCCAGACGTATGGGACTTTCTAAAACCAACAGTCATTTACTTGACCAGTCCCAGTACTCGGAGCAGATGATTGCTGACGGTCTATTCAGCTCTACGAGTGTCTCTACCAAGGCGATGGATCAGTGTTCCACCTCTCAATCGTTTACTTCTTCGTGTGCTTAGGCCATTTTGCAAGAGTATTCCCTCAGAGAACTATTTTGGCATGGCTCGATAACTCCTGACGATGAATCGGTAAATGCATCGTTGTAACCAACTCCGTTGTCAGGACTTGTAGTTTGCGTTTGATGATTTGATTGAGTGGATAGGTAACTGGAGTTGGAACTAGGCTTGGATTCACTGCAGAAACCACACCAACTGATACACATCACCAAGATGCAACTAAATATCAACGTTTGCTTTTGTCTTACATCTCGCAACACACAACCAACTCACAACTTGCTCACAGCTTATGGATGACTTTCCACAACATGGGTTGTGGTGCTAACGAATAGTGACAAAATCAAACATCAGCGTTGAATGCAGAACAGTCTGTCAGGAAAGTAGTAGAGCGGTAAGGCTGGCGACGGAGCTGGAGTGTTACGGTTCGTAACAACGGCATATAAGCAATGCATAACTTGACGAATGAGCACCGTCAACAATCCCTTTTGGGTTAATTGATGCATTGGTTAATACCGTAATATGGAGAGCCTTGGGATAAGATTGACTTGGTTGACAATTGCCTAGCTGGAATAGGCGACGGCAGCTATTCAAACCCTTTTACAGGGAGGTATAAGCTGACAGTGTGTTGCGCTCGAGTTTGTTTGGGTTCTTGCCATCGTACTCATGTTTGCACGTGACTTCGTGCTTGATTTCGTCGTAGATTATAATTCATTTGCCCGCTGGAGCTGTTTTCTTCTCTATCTTATATGTGATTTGGTTTTTATCAACTCTATAGGATAATCGAAGACAGATGCAGATGTGTGAAGAATAGGCATGTGAGTGCCTGGCACGCCTAACTGGGGAGATTTGTTGTTACACACTTGATAACTCACCTTTTCTCTTTTGTTTTATCATATGCTGCCGATATAACGGGTTAAATCCTTGGAAACTCCTTAACAAGCGGCCTCGTGTCTCGGGAGCGAACAACATCGACATCTACAGACCATCTTCGTCCTCATCTGGAGGTTTCTTTTCAGCATCATGTCCGAGTCAGATCAAACCAGATGCAAGATCATCCAAGACCACCCGATTGCAAACGGTCTCGACACTTTCCACGCCTTTTCTCGGCCACTAGTCACGACGAACAACATCGACCTGCTTAGCAGAAAGAGTGAGTCGTGAATACATTTCCGTAGAAAGTCCTCATTAACCACTCTGCAGATTTACAGGACGTTACGTTGATTCTTCTGTCGGCTCTTCTGATTCTCCCTGTGCCCAGCCTTCTACAGTCAAAAAGGTCGATCCGATATACGGTTCGAGATGATATCTTGCGCCTCATCTCCTCTGTCCCGTGCGGCGACTTTAATTTCGACTGCACCAGACCACTTCTCGAAGCAGCGCTTGCCGATAACCCAGAAGATGCGCTGATATGGGATCTCGTTGCAACTGCCGCTGACCAATACTTATATCTTGACATGAATAATAAGTTGTGATACCTTATCTGATGGTCGCAATTAATGTTCACTCGTTCAGTTTCCTCTTCACCTGTCTACAAAGCTGAATAATCCTGTTGTGTACTTAGTTCGCTGTACGGTTGATATATAACATAGAACACTTCCCTAGTCTTTCTCCGCAGAGATGTGTCATAAGTAATTTGTCACGGCCTGCTCGACGATTGTTGGTGCAGGCTGGGAGAGCGTGTATGCGATTCTGGGTTCTGGGTTCCGTGTTTATAGGGCTCAATGCATTATATTATCTTCAACAGGCCTAGAGTGTGATGAATGCGGAGTTGGAGACTTGGGATTGGCGTCACGTGACTTGGTTTATGCTCTTTATCGCTATTCTCTTGTTATTATATTCATCTCTATTGTTGTATCTCTATTGTTATTATTCTCTTATGACGAGAACTTCTCTTGTATATATATATCAAGCATGCTTACAAGCTTGCCCTTCTTCTTTAGTGATGTATCATATGTCTTCCTCTACAATATAACTATTCCAATCTTATCAACAGTGTACGGTCAGAGACACTTATTCCTTCTTCTCCTTATCGATTGCCTTCCACGACACTCGATTCTTGACAGTATACATCACCGCATTGTGTCCTCGCCATACACTGCTGGTATCTGTCCTTCACCCAATTCATCCCATCTTACAAAATGTCCAATATTCATTCAGAAATGCCCCAAGAGGAAGCTCCCGCTTCCAACCTTGAGTCCTTCCTCAACACACTCGTGAACCGCATGGAACGGATCGAAACTGTGGTAACCAATCTCCAGGCCCAGCAGCCTGCCGTCCATCCAACTCCTCCAACTCCTCCTGCCCCTGCAGTAGTCGAAATTCCTACAATCCCTATGTCAGAACCAGAAATTGCGATGCCCGCACCATTCAATGGGCGCCGTAACGAAGCATCCATCTTCTTGCACAGATGCAACACCGTCTTCTTGGCGAAGCCAAGAACCTACCAATCCGACCAAGCCAAAATCTCCTTCGTCTCCAACCTCCTGAACGACGAAGCTGTTACGGCCTGTCCCAATTCCTCTGTAGCGCAGGTTGGTGGGTTGTTCAAGGTTTTCTAGGTTTCTAGGTTTTCTCGGTTGTCTAGGTTTTCTAGGTGATGCAGTTGTCTAGGTTTATTCTATTACAGGCCTGAGTAGTTAAAACTCAAGAACTTGCATTAATAGAAATATAAAGAAAAGAACAAAGATACAAGTAATGTAAACTATATACACCAGCCTCCACCGCCGGACATCCCTCCATCTCCGCAGGGGTTACAGTAAGACTGTAACAGTCTGACTTTCTCCCACCGAAAAATTGAAGCACTCCTGTGCGACGAACTTATCAGTACACATCGTTTACTTTACAACACTTCCCTCGAGTTTATTTTACCGTCTTTTCGGACGCCTTTTCTTCTTCCCAGTCTCAAGCTCTTCCGCTGGTCCTCCTGGCTTCTCCGGATATAGTCGATGGAATTCATCCAAGGCCACCAGTTTCTGCACTTCTTCTGAAGGCAACCAGTCGTACTGCTCCGGCCCGGTGTACCCTCTCCATTCAACTCTATACTCTACCCTCTTTCTCTGTCTTCTCGAGTCCACAATCCTCTCTACCACAAACTCTTCTTCGCCGTTAACAACAACAGGCGGCGGCGGCGGTTGTACACGGCCAGGGAGTTTATTCGGGTAGGCAGGTTCGATACGAGAGATATGAACGATCGGGCTAGTATTGACATTTGTAGGGAGGTCCAGCTTGACAGCGTTTTTGCCTACAAATGCTGTCAACTTGTACGGTCCAATGTAGCGAGCCTCCAACTTGGCAGAAGGTCTTTCTGTTGACAAGTTCTTGGTGCTCAGGAAGACCTCGCTTCCTATCTCCATTTTTGGCGCCGGTATGTGTCTTTTGTCGTATTGTTTTGCTGATCGTCTATTCGCCTGCTTTATGCACTCTTCTATTCCCTTGTACCTTTCGAATGTATTAACATCTACTCGATTTTCTTTTGCTGCTTCGAGTCTTCCTTCGATTGCGTCAATGTCGAATCGAACGTTACAGCCGTATAAGGCTTCAAATGGGGACAGTCCGGTGCTGTGGCTAGGAGAATTGTTGTAAGCAAATTCAGCCCAAGGTAAAAGATTACTCCAGTCATCCATTTGATAAGATGTATAGATACTCAAATACTGCTCAAGATGTTGGTTTGTTCTCTCAGTTTGACCATCCGTCTGAGGATGATACGGCGAAGAGTATACATTCGACATCCCTGCAAGTTTAGCAAACTCACGCCACCATTGAGAAATAAATATAGAACCTCGGTCGGATACCACCTTTTCTGGAATTCCATGTTTTGAGAAGACATGTTGGACAAAAAGCTGAGCAAGCGTAGCCGACGTAAGGCTCGTTGTGACAGGAATGAAGTGAGCCATTTTCGAGAATCGATCTACTACGACTAATACAGCATCGTAGCCCTCAGACTTGGGCAATGGGCCGATCATGTCCATCGAAATCTCTGTCCATGGACGAGATGGAACTGGTAGAGGTTGTAGTAGACCGTAAGGAGCATGCCGTTTTGGTTTATGTCGAGCACACTCATGGCATGACTTGACGTAGGCAGTAACCGTCTTTTTCATTTGATCCCAGTGATAATCCCTTTTATCATCCCAAGAGTTCGATCTCTACCGGGATGGCCAGTGAACTTTGAATCATGCCGCATACGCAAAATATCGAGTCTTGCGCCTTCATACTCTGGAACTACTATACGATCCTTGAATGTTAGTAATCCGTCTACTGTCCAGCCAACAAGTTTGCAATGATTTGTCGATGTTTGCCCATAAGGTACCATCTGAAGTCCACTAGCACGCATCTTGGCCAAGTTTTCATCGATCATGATGCCTCTGATAAGTTTTTCTCGCAATGAAAGGTTTTTCTCATTACAACTTGTGCTCACTCTGACTCCTCTAATATGCCTTTCTACTTCTTTTTCTTCATTCCACTCTTTCATCGTAGGTAACAATTGTGCGAAGCTAGATGGGTTTGTTGCTTCGTCTATTGATACGCCTTTGCCTATGTGGTAATCTGGTCTACGCGATAGAGCATCAGCAGCATCGTTTTCATGTCCTGGTCGATAATATATTTGGAAATTGAACTCAGCTAATTCATCAAGCCATCTTCCTTGTCTACGTCCTAGTTGACGCTTCTCCATAAAGTATTCGAGGTTCTTGTGATCCGTGATGATTTGAATTGGCCCTGGGCAACTTAATAGCCAAGTTCTCCATTCCTTGAGTGCATCTACGATTGCTAGTAACTCTTTTTCACCTACCGAATAACGACGTTCAGTATCAGACATAAGTCGTGACCAATAAGCCACAGCATGCTTGTGTAAAATCCCTGTTTCTGTGTTTCGAAAGTATTGAAAGGCTACCGCACCTACCGCACAATCCGACGCATCTGTTTCAAGAATGACTTGTTGGGAGTTATCGTATAATTTCATTATCGGATCAGATACAAATGCGTTTCGTAATGTTTCAAATGCTTTTTGACAATCAATATCCCATTCCCACTCAGCGTTTTTGCGTAGAAGTTTTGATAATGGTCCTGTTATGTGAGCATAGTCTTTAATGAATCTTCGACACCAACTGGAGAACCCAAGAAATTTTCTTAATTGCTTCATCGTCTTTGGAGTTGGCCAGTCTACTACTGCTTTGATCTTATCGCTGGGTAGATGTGTTTTACCGTGTGATACCTTGTGACCTAAGAATGTTATTTCTTCCTGTTCCCACTCACACTTTGTTGCGTTCACCACCAGCCTATTTTCCCACAATCGACGTAACACTTCGAAAACTAAAGCAGTAAGTTCTTTCTTTGTGTTTGCATAAACAACAATGTCATCAATATAAACCACTACTCCTTCATCCAGTAGATCCTCAAAGATATCATTGAGGAAATATTGAAAGCTTGCAGGAGCATTGCACAACCCGTCACGAACGACCAGAGAATTGTACGTACCATACCTCGTCTTCAGTGCCGCTTTGTTCTCATCTCCTTCTCTGATGCGCAACAGTTGGTATGCGCCTTTCAAGTCGAGCTTTGTGAACACATGACCCGTCTGAAGACGTTCAATTAAAGCATCTAGGCGGGGAATCGGATAACTGCTTTTTATTGTTTTGTTGTTGATTGCTCTGTAATCAGTCACCACACGGTATGGTACTTTACCTTGTTTGGGAATTAAGAAGACAGGAGCACCATAGGGTGACTGGGATTTTTGTAGATGACCACTGGCAAGTCCGTCTCTTATCCATTGTCGAAGAAAATCTTCTTCAGGACGTGACATTGGGTAAATGCCCGTTTTCTTGACTTTCGCGTTCGGGACCAATTCAATTGGCAAGTCATATTTTGCTCGAGAAGGTGGAAGTGTTTTGCTTCGGCTTTCTCTAAACAAGTCAAGAAACTCATGAAATGGCAAAGGAACAACTTGCTTAATTTCCTCTAATTCCTTTTCTTTTTCTTCTTTATTTAATTTACTTTCACCAACATTTATTATTTCATTTCTTCGTACATTCAGCATCGAATTTTTCCATTTATGTTCTGCTGTTTTAATAGCATTTACACTGGTACCGAACGAACTTGGTTTTCTAAATGTCACTGTAAGCTTGTCATAATCAATCTTCAAACCATTCTTAGCCATGAATTCGTCGCCCAACAACATTTCTGGGCCGTTGAATGCTATGATATCCGCTTGGACTTGGATGGCTGGTTCATTTGGGTGAACTTCTATCCATAATTCAGTAAAACTGAGGTTGTCGAACTGTTTTTGATGGCCATCAAGATACTTCATTATTACTTTCGTCTTATGTTGGGTAATCTTTGCTGATTTCAATAGCGCACTCGAAGGCTGAATGAAACAGCCACTGGACCCGGTATCCAATAACGCGATCACATTTTTGTACACATTTCTATCGCTACTCAGAAGCATTTTTACTTCTGGTTGCTTGTTAGTTCGTGACAATGGTAGAGATCCAGGAGAAAAAGGTGTTGATGGCTTAAGGCTTGGGAGGGAACGAGTACGTTTACTCACTTCTACATCTTGTTCCTCACCCTTTTCCAGTTGCACGTGTCTCACCTGGTTCATCGCACTTGGACAAAACTGGGCGATATGACCAGGTGCTCTGCACCTTAAACAACGGTTGTTGTTCTTCCTCCACGCTTTTTCACCCACCGATAGCTGTCCATTGAACCACTCAACTGGCGGCTCACCAGGAGTTATCGCTGGCGTGGTGTACATACCAGAGGAGTTTTGTTTAGGTAGCACAGGGCGGTTGACCGGATACCTACCGTAATTCTCTTTTTCAGGTTTTCTATTTTTCTACGATGCTCATCCACTTTTATAGCCTCTTCTCGGAACTCCTCAAAGGTTTCCCAATCCTCAGCTTCCTTTATAGCCATGTTTTCCAAAACCTCCACCCTCAACGCCTTCTCTGCAAATCCAATTATGATATCCAGCGGGCAATCACTCACCATCGCTCTGTACTTATCAAATTCCAAGAAGAATTCTTTTGCCGTTCGAGCATTTTGGCGGATATTCTGGAGTTTCTGTCGGGCCAACTGGCGCTTTATAGGGTTTCCCCAGCCGTTCACCAAGAATTTTGCAAAGGCGTCGAAGTCGCTTTCCCAAGGACAAGCGTCCCCTTGTAGGTATATCACCACGGTCTCTGCGACTGATCCGGCCAAGTGATTGGTTGCGAAATGGACCTTTGACTCTTCGGATGGGTAACTGGAAGAGTTTTGCAAGAATTCGCTACGACATTGGAATAGGAAATGGTTTAAAGCGGCTGGGTTGCTTCCATCGAAACGCTCAGGAGTAACTACGCGTTTTCCAGATGATGGAATCACTGCTGTTGGCACCTCTACTTTTTCTTGATTTTCTTTTTCTTTTTTGTATTCTTCTTTGACTATCATGCTTTTTATTTCGTTTTTTAAAGTTTTGTTCTCTTCTTTCAACTCTTCCTGTTGCACCCTCATCCTCTCCATCTCTACCTGCAACCTCTTCATCATTTCAAGCTGCTCCTGAAACGCACTGTTCTCCATTTTCCCTAGAGTTTGTCCGTTTGACAACAGATTTTCTTGAAAATTTTGTTCTTTTTCTCTACTTCTCAACTGATAGCGGTCCATAAATTTCTTCCCCCTCCAAGGTGCGCAAAGATATTTCTATTAAATTGTTACGGCCTGTCCCAATTCCTCTGTAGCGCAGGTTGGTGGGTTGTTCAAGGTTTTCTAGGTTTCTAGGTTTTCTCGGTTGTCTAGGTTTTCTAGGTGATGCAGTTGTCTAGGTTTATTCTATTACAGGCCTGAGTAGTTAAAACTCAAGAACTTGCATTAATAGAAATATAAAGAAAAGAACAAAGATACAAGTAATGTAAACTATATACACCAGCCTCCACCGCCGGACATCCCTCCATCTCCGCAGGGGTTACAGTAAGACTGTAACAGAAGCTTATCGTTGGCTCATGCTCCACTCCGACCTACCTCCCGACAAACAGCCGTCCTGGATTAATAGCTGGCCTGACTTCCGAGAGGAATTCTTAAAAAGCTATGGGGAGAAGAACTCGGAGGAGGAAGCGAGAGACAAACTCCTCTATTACGACAAACGGGTTCGGCGCGAGAATACGCTGCCGAGTTCAAGAACCTAGTGGCGTGTACCGACAATACCGATGTGATGAACAGCCAAGTTAAGTTAAGTATCTTCTATTAATAACGATTAATATCTAACGGAACCTTTGTGTATATCTGTAACTGAACGGCAATCCTTCTATCCTGTACACACAACCCCTTCTTACATTCTTATACTACTTAGTTCATTGAGCTTAGGGGTTAGGGGGGTTAGGGGGTTAGGGGGTTAGGGGGTTAGGGGTTAGGGGGTTAGGGGGGTTAGGGGGTTAGGGGTTAGGGGGTTAGTTAGGGGTTAGGGTTAGGGGGTTAGGGGTTAGGGG